>NC_086183.1:7500-1236250 GCF_023053635.1 Elgaria multicarinata webbii
AACAGGAGTCAGGCCGCTCGTGTGGAGGCGCATAGAAGATGGCAGCACCCTCGTGGCGGAGGGAGAGTACCTCCAGTGGGTGAATGAACTGACGTTGGCGCTCAAGCACAGGCGAGCGCTCCAAAAGCAACAGCAGCAACAGCAGGAGGAAGGGAGCAAGGTGGGGAAAGGCGTGGCGGAAATAACGACTAGGAGGACGGGGACGGCGATGGTGATGGCGGGCGGCTCTAGACCGGGCGGAGACCGATCGAAGGGAGAGGAGCGGCAGCTGGCGAAAGAGAGGAGCGGGCGGGCGACACGGCGACGGGATCGAGGAGGAAGAGGAGGAGGTGGAGAGGCCGATGACACGGAAGAGTTGGAGGACAGCGAGGACGAGGACGGGGGCCGAGGGCCGGAAAAAGGCAATGATCGGGCACAACTAAGTCAACAGGGGGCTCTCGCTGCGGCGAAGTCCCCGCAAACCGGTAAGGGCGAGGTGACAGGAGTGGGAGCGGAACGGAAGCGAGAGGGGAAGCAGGTGGACGGAGCTGCGAAAGCGCTGACCTGGGCCGACAGGGTGCAGAGGGAAGAAGATGGAGAAGAAGAGGAGGAGGAAGAAGAAGAAGAGGAGGAAGAAGAAGGAGGAGGAGGAGGGAGGGAGGGAGAAGAAGAAGAAGAAGAAGAGGGTGGAGAGAGGGTGGGCGAGGAGATGGACGTGGATGGGGGAGATGGACAGGAGGGGAGAGAGGGTGGCGAACAGATGGGAAGCGTAGGGGATGGAGAGCAACAAGCTGCTGGCCCAGGTGTGTTTGTGTTTGTATTGCAGACGGGCACTCGGTCGAGGGAAGCATCCGGAGGGAAAAGGAGCAGAGAAAGAGTGGAGAAAAACAACAGGAACGATGGGAGGGGGGAGGAAGTCAACGGCGATGCAAGAAGGGTGGCCAGGACTTGGACTGAGACAAATGGAGGGGAGCAAACAAAGGGGGAGACGGCAAGACACCGGAGAGAGGAGGGAGCGGTGGCAGCAGCAGCAGCGGCGGCAGCGGCAGCGGCGGCAGCACCTCCGAAGGACGCACGGGCGCGCTCAAAGGGGGAGGGCAGAAAGGACGGGGCAGCGGCGGCTTTTGGGAGTGAGGGGGGCGTGCCTGCTCCCAACCCTGCTCCCAAGCCAACAAACGTGCCCGTGCCCACGGCTGCCCCTCGTACTTATGCGGCGGCAGCAGGGGTGGGGACTACATCCTCAGGCAGAGCGACGGCGAGGACGGGTGGCCAAGATGGAAGGGCTGGGGATCCCAGGCGATCCAGCGGGATGAGGGGTTTCCAATTCGACCTGGAGGCGGAGAATATGGACGATGCTCTTTTTCTGGACCAGTACTATAGTCAGATTCCCCACGAGAAGGACCCGAGGCAGCGCTACGTGGTCAGGCTGCGGTATAAGGGGGCCGATGAGAGCAAGCTCAACAGGCAGTACATCGTCCGGGACGTGCTGGTGAACGTGCTGGATTTCCCGAAGGAGCAGCTCTTGGCGGTCATCATACCGCCGGGGCTGAGGGAAGTGGACATTTGCCTGGTTTCGGAGAAGGCCTACCAGCAGTTCTGGCAGAAATGCAGGCTGGTGAGGAGCTCGAGCAGGCAATTCTTGGCGGATTTTGACATTATCCCGCTGTTCCGAGGGGAGGTGAAGGTGTTGACGGTGGGGTTTAGAACCACCAATATCCCCCCAGAGGACATCTCCGTATGGTTGAAAAGGTATTGTAATGTGCTCTTAGAACCAGAGAAGAAGAGGGATGAGGAACAGGTGTGGACGGGAGAGTACAGGGCCATCGTGTCGCTCCATAAGAGCGCCTACTCGGGACAGGTGAAGCACTTGCCCAAGTATTTCTTTATGGGCGCCGACAGGGGCACGACCAGGTACAGCGGGCAGCCCCAGGCGTGTTTTCAATGTGGGGCGTTTGACCATAGGAGGAGGGACTGTGTCACGCCGCTCTGTTCCAAGTGCGGCGCCAAAGGACACGCCACCGTGGTCTGCCAAAAGCCGGTGACGTGTAGCTTGTGCCTGAACGAGGGGCACGCCTACGTGTGGTGCCCGCAGGCACACTACAATAGGGATGACCCCGAGAGGTTTGAGAGGTCCCTTTTGGAAGCAGCAGAGAACAGGGCGATGGACTTGCTCAGGCGGAGGGAAGCGGCGAGGAGCGCCAAAACCGCAGTGGGGGCAGCGGCTCAAAAAGGAGGAGCAGCAGCAGCAGCAGCAGCAGCGGGGAGCGCCGAAGGCCAGTCCTGGGAGTCGGTGCAAAAGAGGAGGAAGGCGAAGAGAGGGCCGCAGGAATTGGGGGGAGGAGGAGGAAAGGGTACTGAGCCAGCGCCCCGAATACAGCTAGCCAATAGGTTTGAGGGGCTGGGAGGGGAAGAACAAGAAGAAGAAGAGATGGAGTCGGAGCAGACGGAAAGGGAGGAGGAGGACGACGACGAGGAGCGAGCTCGAGAGAGGGGCAGTGGAGATGAGGCGGGGAAAGAGAAAGGGAAAGGGAAAGGAAAAGGGAGGAAGCGGCAGAGCCAGCGAAAGGCCGGGCCCGAAGCCAGAGAGGAGGAAGGAGGAGGAGGGAGCAATGGAGAGCGACAAGGAGCAGGAGGAGGGGGGCAGCGGCGGAAAAAGGCCGATGTTATCGCCGTCAGTGGCAGGAGCAGGAGGGGAGATTGAGGAGAAGCCGCCTGATAGACAAGAGGGGCAGCTGGGAAAGCCCTCCCTGTCTGCAGCGACAGGGCACAACAACAGTAGGACTACACTCCAGCTGAAGCCATTAGCTGGAGGGGTAGAAACAAAGGAGGTGGAGGCGGGAGGAGGAGAAGGAAAGTAGGCTGGCCATGGCAGAAACACTGACCATCTGCACGTGGAACACGAACGGGTTGAAGCAAGCGGGCAGGAGGGAAGAGATCTTGAGCGCGCTGATCTCGTTAAACCACGACATCTACGTGCTGCAAGAGACGCACTTTACCAGCGAGCGAGATAGGAGCCAGGCGCAAAGAGTGTGGACATATGGCACCTCCTTGTGGTCCTACGGGATAGAGGCGACGGCGGGCATAGGGATCCTGTTTAAGTTTAGGCCAGATCTGACCATCACGCAGAAAGTCGAGGTAGAACCCGGGAGGTTGGTGGTGGTAGATTTCATACTCAAAGGCTCCCAGCAGCAACAGCGAGGAGACGGTGGAGGAGGAGGAGGAGGGAAGGCGTTCCGCCTTTGTTGCGTGTATGGGCCGACCCGGGGGAGGCCAAGGGCAGAGTTGTGGAGGAAGTTGCGGGATTATTGCAGCAGCACTGCCAAAGACCTGATCGTCATCGGGGACTTCAATAACAGGAGCAGGCGGGAGGACAGGTCATCGTCATCGGGGCAGGTGAGGGAGCGGGTGTTAACAGGGGAGGAGAGAGAGTTGCAGGGCCTCTTGGTGGCGGAAGCAGGGCTGGAAGACAAGGCGCTGACTGTAGACAACGGTCTCGACTTCTTCCCAGTGGGGTGTAGGGAAGAGTATAGGGCGCGCTTTAGAGTACCGGACCGATGTCGACAGGGAGAGCCCCTGTATACGCATTATCACCCCTTGCATGCGAGCAGGATAGATAGGATGTGGGCGCCGGCAACGTTGCGAGTGCAGCGCTGCGATGTGTTGGTAACTCCGTGGTCGGATCACGCCATCCTCAGCTTCGTTTGCAGCACAGAGAGGATGTACTCCAAAGGGAGGAGGTTGTGGCGCCTGTCCCCGAAAGATCTGGGTAGGGAAGCGTGTCAGCAGGTGATTGAGCAGGCCTTGGACGAAATGCTTTTCCTGAGGAAGTTCTGTGAGCACGAGGAGGAGCTGCCCTTGTGGTGGGAGAAGCTGAAGAGAGGGGTGGCGAGGCGATGCCAGCAGGCGGGCGGGAGAACTCACAGGAGAGAAGTGGCCCACTATCATAGAGCCGTCTATACGTTCGTGCAGTGTCATCGCAGAGTGAACGCGGGCCAGCCGGTCGACGAGGACGTGCTTCAGTGGGCGAGAGCGGCGGTGGCGCTCTTCCACCAGAAGCAACGCAACAGGCGCAGCGGAGTGAGGATCTGTAGGACCAAGGGGCCGCTGGTGGAGGCCAAGGAATGGGCGAAAGGGAAAACCAGAAGGACCCCGGTGACCTTCCAGGGATTGAGAAGGTCCCAGGAGGAGGGCCTGCAGAGGCACCCACAGGCCATGCTAAAGATCATGGGGGAGTATTACACGGCGTTATACACCCCCAAAGAAAACAGCAGAGGGGCAGAAGAGGCGCTCGGCGAGCTCCTTGAGAGCAAACCGAGCAGCGGAAACGAGGAGGAAGGCATCAATGGGGCGGAAAGGGAGAGCTTAGCAGCCCCCATAGGTGTGGAGGAGGTGAGACAGGCGGTGAGGGGGGGCAAATTGAACGCAGCGCCAGGGCCGGACGGCTTGAGTCAGAACTTTTACAGGCAGTATCTGGAGAGGTTGGAGCAGCCCCTAGCCGACGTCTACAATGCCATGTTGCGACAGGGATGCCTGGCGGACAGCCTTTGCCAGGGAACCCTGATCTTCTTCCCGAAAGCAGGCGATAACACGCTGCCGGAGAACTGGCGGCCCATCACGCTCACCAATAACGACTATAGAATACTGGCGCGTATCCTGAACAACCGGCTGAAAAAGGTGGCGCACAAGCTCGTGGTGGCGTCGCAGACGAGCGCCATACCGGGCCGCTCGATGACAGATTCGTTGAGGGCGCTCAGAGAAGTGTTTCAGGACGTGAGAGAGGGCAAATGGCAAGGCGCCTTATTGCAGATAGATCAGGTGAAGGCCTTCGACAAGTTAGATCACGGCTACCTGTGGAAGGTGTTGGAGCAGAAGGGAGTTCCCGGGGCCTTCGTTGAGTTTGTCCGGACGCTCTATAGGAACGCCAAAGTCACGCCTCAGATCAACGGCTGGAGGGGAAGCGACATCCCCATCCGCTCAGGGGTCAGGCAAGGCTGTCCTCTCAGTCCCTTGTTGTACGTCGTGGCATTGGATCCCGTGTTGGAATGGATCGAAAGGGACGAGCGGGTGCAAGGGATCTACTTTAGTGGATCCTATCGGCAACAGGGGGAGGGGGGAGGAGGATCCAAATAGAAGGAAGGGTGAAGGTGATAGCCCATGCGGACGATGTCATCATCCTGGCCAGGAATAGCCGAGAGGAAGTGGAAGCGATCTGGGACGCTTTCGGGAGGTTCGGCAAGGCATCGGGGGCGAGGCTGAACGAGAGGAAAAGTTTCGTCTATGAGCTCCTAAGGCAGAGCGGGATCAGAGGCTGCTCGATTGGGAAGCTGCGATGGGGAGCGCAAGGGAAGATCGAACAGGCGGGGGAGGAAGAGTGGGAAAGTGTGAAAATCTTAGGGATTCGCTTCTCCCTGAGGCCAGGAGGAATGGCAAAGGACAATTGGGAGCGGTGGGTAAGGCAACTTAAGGAGAAAGTGGACGTGTGGCAGAAATGGACCACGCTAAGCATGTACCAGAGAGCCGTGTATATTAGGACGTACATCATGCCCATCGTGGCCAACTTGGCCTCGGTGGATCTGCCCCCACAGGAGGTAGTCAGGGAGGCCAATAGGGTCATTTTCAAGTTTGTATGGGGAACGAACTGCTTTCCCGTAACGAGAGCAGAGGCATACAGGGCGAAGGAGCAGGCAGGCTTGCAGGTCCCCGCCATTGGGCCTGTGATCTATGCCATCTTTCTCAGTGAGAACTTTGTGCCTTGGGGCAACCTGGAATTCCTAGCGGGCAACAACAGCAACAACAGCAACGGCTATCAAGCGTGGGTGGTGGCTTTCGGGAACAGATGGAGGGAAACAGACTGGGGAAAGATCTGGTGGGAGCAGGAGACGGTGAAGTACAGGGTAGGGGCGCAGTGGAAAAAACAGGGGCCAGAGTACCTGGAGCAGCTGTATGGTCAGGTCAAAAGCTGGGACATTCATGCAGAGGGGCTCAAAGTGACGGAAAGCATACAAAACAGGCAAGGATATGTGAAGCAGGTGAAAAAGAAGCTCTTGGCGCACATCATGGAGGGCCTGTGGAAGCAAGATGAAGGGAAAAAACAACAAAGGCAGTCCCTGTCGCTCTATCTGAGGAGGCCGCAGTACCCGCTGCTGACTTTTCAGGACAAAAGGGTGCCCTATCACTTATGGGAAATCAGGTGGAGAGCCTACCACCAGGTGTTAAATGTGCAGGCGGCTAACCCGTGGCTCAAAGAAAGTCAGCAATTGTGCCCAAGGCTGGAGTGCAGGACAAGGTTGACCTGCGCAGAGAGGGCATGTAAGGAGACCATAGAACATGCCGTAAAGCATTGTCCATCAGCCAGGCGGACATGGGAGCAGTTAGCGGGGGTGCTGCAATGGCCGGCCCTCAAGGACCAGCACTGGGAAACGATAGTCTCAGGACTCCCGCCGGCACAGGAAATCAAAGGGCCCCTAAAGCGGAAACAAGCCGGGGGACAAATAGCATGGTGGAGGGTGCCGTGGACAACAGTCAGGCTTATTAACCTCGTGGTGCTTCTCGCCTTAGCGGGACAAAGAAGGAAGGAACAGGAAAGGCAAATGGAGCCAGACATACAGCAGACGGTAAGGGGCATTGTAACAAAAATAGACACCATAGCCATGTGGGAAAGGGAAACCATCAGTCGAGGGCAATGGGCGAAATTCTGGCCCTGGAAAGCAGGGACGACACCAGGGATAACGTAAAGAGACACTCGGGTCAGCTGGGGTAGCTAGGGAACAAAAGGGAATTGAAAAGGAAGTTTCAAGGCTGCTTTGGAGGTGATTGATATAAAACTATAAGGCAAAGGGAAATATGTATGTACGGTATCATGAAAGAGTTTTCCTTGTAAGATGATGTAATCTATGTAAGTGCTTATGTGACTGTAAAAAGATGTAGTAGTAAGATTTTAAAAAATAAAAAATATTTTCCTAAAAAAAAAAAAAAAAAAAAAAAAATTTCCTAACCCTAACCCGGACCCGGACCCGGACCCGGACCCGGACCCGGACCCGGACCCGGACCCGGACCCGGACCCGGACCCTGACCCTGACCCTGACCCTGACCCTGACCCTAACCCTAACCCTAACCCTAACCCTAACCCTAACCCTAACCCTAACCCTAACCCTAACCTAAAAAAAAAACAAAAAAAAACCCTAACCCTAACCCGAACCCGAACCCGAACCCGAACCCGAACCCCAACCCCAACCCCAACCCCAACCCCAACCCCAACCCCAACCCCAACCCCAACCCCAACCCCAACCCCAACCCCAACCCTAACCCTAACCCTAACCCTAACCCTAGGGTTTGTTTGAGTTCGTTTCAAACAAACGCTTTCCAGAGGCATCCTGAATAGAGAGGCGAGCCCCCCCAGGGGGGGGAATGCTAGGGGAAGCCCTCGGGCATCGGGGGGTGCTACTCCGGACCCCCGGGGGCTGGGGGTTCCCCGGCAAATGGAGCAGAAAGGAGGCCCCCCCGGGAGGCACTTCATAGAGGCAAAAGAATCAGGCCTGCGGACTGGCTTGGAGCCTAGGGAGACGAGTGCAGCTGAGCTGGTAAGCCCGAAGAGTACCCCCTTGGAGTTGGAAGAACAGGCTGGGGGAACCCCCGGACGGCAGGAGGGGGGGCAGGACAGTCCACCAGTGGAGGGGGACTGGGCTTGCCTGGGGAGCCCCTCAAAAGCTGCAAACAGCAGACAATGCAGAATGAAGGTTTAAAGCCTGAAGTTACTGAGTGTTTGCAGAAGCAGGGCCGTGCGGATGAAGCCCTTTCTCTGGCTGCTGCGGCCGCGCTGGCTGTTGAAACTGCGGCGAGGGTGCTTCAAGACGTTGAGGAAGGAGGGCCCCTGCTCCCGTCGGAAGGGGGGGCTGGAGGGCGGCCCCCCGTAGGCGAGGGAGCCTGGCCGGTGGGACTCCTCGCGAGTCAGGGCGTGTGGCAGCCTCAGCTGCAGCAGCAAGCGTTATCAGTGGAGACGGCCACCTGGGTTTCGGCTGGGATGGAACAGGTCTCCCAGGGGCCTGATTCTGCGGCCACTCAGGGGGGCCAGGGAGCGGGCCAGCGGCAGCAACTGGAGGGGCGTTCGCAACCCGTGCAGCACACGGGCTTGCAGAAGTATTTTTTGTACCGCGATGACTTCAGCGACGACGACGACGACTGCGACGACAACGACAGTGATGATGAGGACCTGCGACGGGACAGACGAGACCGCTCCCCGCTAAAGGACGTCCAGCCCGCAAATACGCGTGCGGCCGGCAGGGTGGCTCCGGGACGGAGAGCGGTCGGCCGGCGCAAAGCGGTGGCGAAACCCTCCTCTGTACCACCCCGAGGGGTGTCGGGGAGGAGGACGGCGGCGGGGGAAAGTGCAGAGGGGGAAGACGACATGGAGGTGTCGGCGCCCGGAAAAACCGTGGCGGCAGAGGCCTCCTGCGACAGCGAGATGGAGGGGGAACGTGGTGGTGCCAGCGGCGGTGGCGGCGGGGGCAGCGAGGAAGATGTCGATGGTGGGGGTGAGGACGCAACCGGAAAGAACGGCGGCGACCCAGGAGAGGAGTTGCTGGGGGGACGAATCGACGCCGTGTTTCTACGGGAACATTTCCTCACCGACTTCGGATCGGCGATGGAGGATGACGACGGTGGTGATGGTGGCGTGGAGCGACGGGGGCTGGGTGGAGGGGCCTCAGAGACCGAGGAGGGTGCTAAGAGGATGGTGGCGGGGGAGGGAGCCTCCTCGTCGGAGGGAGGTGGCAGTGGGGGCGGCTCACGGGAGCGGCGCATCCTGGCCCGGTGGGCGGAGGTGTTGGCCACGCCTCTGGACCGGGTGCAGGAGATCGTGATGCCCTCGACTGCCTTCGACAGGATGGACTTGCTGCGTTTGTGGGGCTACGTGGTGGCGCGCATCCCGCTGCCGACGGTGCCCACGCGCAACCTCACCAAGTATGGTCAGCAAAAGATTTGGGGGTTCTTTGACCAAACGTATGGGCCGCTACGGGACACGTTGGCAGGGCTGTGCCACCGCGGCATGAGCGAGAACCAGCTGGCTTTTATGCGCTCCATGGCGTTGGGGGCCCTTGCACGCATCCTCATGGCCAGGAAGCCCAGGGGGGGCGGCGTGGCAGTGATCCCGGAGTGGCTGGAGGAGGCCAGCCTGATCCGCTGCCTGCAGGACATCCACCGGACGTGGGAGGTCGCGCCGACCGCGGCGCCTGTGCTCTTCGTGGCTCGTGTGGACGACCTCACCTCTTTTGTGCCGCAAGAGGCTTTTCGGGAGTGGCTGCAGAAAGTGATCGGGCTGCTGCGGCAGCGGCTCCGTATTCGGAAACAGCAGCGGCACGAGCAGCGGCCCGGCAAAGGCGAAGTGAAAAGCGACCCGCGCCAGGGCCAGCAAAAGGGGCAGGATGGTTCACGAAAGAGCTCCCTGGGTGCCACCGGGGCGGGGGCGGGAGGTGAGCCTGGGAAAGAGGGGGGATCACCAACGGGGACGAGGGCAGGAGCGCCCCAGGGCGGCGATAATAGCGGTGGGGAGGGGAGCGGTGGCAGTGGCAGAAGAGGGGAGCGGAAGGCGGATGGGTTCAGAAGTCCCTCCGCTCTGGGGGGGAAGGGGAGCGGGAGGGAGGGGGACCGGGAGGATGGCAAGGGAGGAGGGAAAGCCACAGGTAAGAGGTGGGAGGAGGAGTGAGGGGAGCGGACTGTTTCGAAGAAGGGCGGAGCTGGGCCTTTGGAGGGAGTTGCGGGGGGGCTAAGCGCCTTCGCAAGAGTGGGGGAGGGGCGATGCAGAAGGAAAAGGAGGAAGGCGGTCTCATGGACTGGCAAACGGGAGAATGCGCGCCGCTTGACAGCCGTAAGGGGGGCCAACGGGAGAGACAGGGCTGTGGGGGGGATGCTTCCGCCGCCATCGCTGGGGAGGGCCGAGAGGCCGGGAGGATGGCTGGGGGTGGGAGGGGAGGAGTGGGGGAGTCCTTAAAATCGCAGGCGGCCATGACGACGGGGCGCTCGTATGCGAGCGTAGCCGGAAGGGACGCGGGGGGGAAAGGGTTGGGTGAGGCGGCTGGGAATGGAGCGGCAGGATGGCGGCAGCGGCAGGGGGCGGACGAACAGGAGCGGGAGGAGGAGGAGGGTCTCCTGGGCCGGGTGCTGGAAGATTTCCCGGATGGGGTGTCCGAGGATCCCTGGCGCCGTTACGTCATTCGTTTCCGGTACCTGCGGGGGGAACGACAAGGGCCGGGACACGCGGGACTATTTGGCCTCTGAACTCCTCGTGCGGACGCTGGGGCTGAGACCGGACGAGGTCGTGGCGCTCATTCAGCTGCCCGGGTCCCAAGAGATGGACGTGTGCCTGGCCTCCGAGGGGGCCTACAGGCGGTTTTGGGCCGAGTGCCGGGCGTTGCGGCGCCTGCAGCCCGAACTCCTGGAGGGATTCGATATTTTGCCGCTCTTCCGGGGGGACACCAAGGTGCTCACCATCGCCTTTCGTACTTCGGCGATCCCGGAGGGAGACGTGGCCTTGTGGTTGTCGAGGTACGCCAACATCCTCATGGGGCCGGAAAAGAAGCGCGATCGACATGGGTTCTGGACCGGCGAATACCGGTGTGTGGTGGCGTTCAAGGATGTCTCCCACAGAGGCCTGACTCACGAGGCGGGGGGAGGGCCATCGACGGGCCCGGAAAGTGGCGCCCATTCGGCGTCGGACGGCCGTCTGCCCAAATATTTCTATTTGGGGGCAGAGCGGGGGATCACGCGCTATAGTGGCCAGCCGCCGGCCTGCTTTCAGTGCGGGTCCTACGGACACCGGCGTCGCAGCTGCGTGACCCCGCTATGCTCGCGCTGCGGGGTCCGCGGTCACCCGACCGCCGCTTGCCAGCAGGCCATCCGGTGCAACCTGTGTGAAGAGCTGGGTCACACCTATTACTGGTGCCCTATGGCCCAGTATAACATGAACAATGAGGAGCGGCTCGCCAAGGCGCATCGGGCCGCCCGGATAGGCAAGGAGCGCGCCGAGGCGCAAGCGTGGTACCGCCGCCACAGTCGGGAGCAGGAACAACAGCGGCAGCAGGGGTGGCGTGGCGCAGGCAGCGATGGAACCGGGGAGCGGGGCCGCAGGGAGGATCGCGAGCGCCAGCACGATGGCGATGGCCCGGCAAGACCGAGGCACGGGGGCTCAGGAAGAGGGGAGGAAGGGGACGTGGCAGGTGGTCCATAGGACGGGGCGGAAAGGAGGGAGTGGCCAGGGCCCGGGGACGGCGGAAAAAGGGGGTGGGGGAGGGGAGGGGAGGGCCGAGGATAGCATGGAATGGTTGGCAGGGGAGGGGAAGCGCGCGAGGAAAGTCACAGTGGAGGTGAGAAACGCATTCGCGCTCTTAAGCGAGCAGGGCGATGAGGAGGCACCCACCGCAAAGACGACACGGACAGAGTCGCCAGAGGTTGCCGCGGTGCAAGCTGAGGTAGGAGCAGAGGCAGAGCGGGCGACAGAGGTAGCGGCACAGGAAAAAGGGGGGCCGGAAACCAGTATGGGGCTAGCACCTAGCGCAGGGCTGAAGGATCGGCCGCTGGAGCTCCCGCTCCCTCAGAGACAAAAAGTGCAGCGGTCAGAGCCGGCGCCGGCTGAAATGTTGAAGAGGCGGCCCGCGCCGGTCGATTCGACCAGCCCGCCCCTGGTGGAAGAGGGGGAGGGCGACGGGGAGGGTCGCGAGCAGCGGGCGCGCAGGCGACAGCCCCGCAAAAGGAGGAAGTCGCAGCCAAAGGGGGACAGTGGAGCGGAGGAGGGGGATGCCGAGGGGAGCGATGGGGGACGGGAGCGGGAGCCGGGAGCGGCTTCAATCCAGAGTGGGAATGAGAGAGGGAAGGGGGAAGGAGCTGCGGGTGGCCGCGATGGCGGTCAGGGCGCCGCGGCGGCAGCAGAATGCGCAAAGGAGGGGGTGCCGACAGTGACGGAGCCGGAAGGGAAGGTGCCGTTGACGGAGCTAAACCGGAACGAGGAAGCTGAGGAGGAGAACCAGGGGAGGGGGGAGGGTGGCGAGGAGCCAGCTGAGGGTGGGGAGGGGAAGGGGGAAGGAGTTCTCTGTCCCCTCGTACCATACCAAGCCTCGCCGCGGCTGGAGGAGGGGGAGGCTCCCCTGCCAGAGCCACCACCGCCACCTGGGGGTGCTCCACAGTTGCTCTCGAGTGAGACTGCACTGTTGGGGGAAAGGGGGGGCACGACCCATCTCCGCAAACACCGACGGGGGCAGAAAAGTTGAATGGTGATGGGAGGGAGGGGGAGGGTGCGGTGCCCCAATTTTCGGGAACCCCTCATGGCTGGCACAAACGAGCAGGGCCCAGAGGGGGCCACGCGAGCCGCGCTGACCTTGCGGCTGATTACGTGGAATGTGCGCGGCTTGCGGACTCGGCGGCGGATGGAGGAGATCGTGCCGGCCTTGGGCCGCTTGGCGGCGGATGTGGTGTTTCTCCAGGAGACGCACGTCGTAAATGAGCGGGAGCGCAGTCGGGCTCAGCGGCTATGGCGGGCGGGGCCTTCGATCTGGTCTTACGACCCGGAGGACGCCGGAGCGGGGGGTGGCGGTGCTCTTCCGCTCGCGGGACGACTTGGTCGTCGACGCGGTGGTGGAGGCCGTGCCGGGACGGCTCCTGGTGGTCGATGTGACCTTAAAAGGCTGGGCGGAAGGCCGAGAGGAGGCGCGGGCCTTCCGGTTGTGTGGCCTGTACGCTCCGGTGGTGGCCGCACGGCGGCGGCTGTTCTGGGACCGCTTGCGGGAGGTGTGTCCGCGGGCTACGACGGCAACTGGAACGACGGGCAAGGGGGGGCTGGGCACAGGGAACAGGCGGTGCCTGGTGGTCTTGGGCGACTTTAACAACCGCTCGCGGATGGCTGACCGCAGTGCTTACGTGGGGCTCCCGGAGGGACTCCCGGGAAAGGAGGGGGGGAGGCCAAGTCAGGCCCCGCAAAAGCCGCCGCCCCTGCTGCCGGACGAGCGTGAACTCGAGGGGTTTTTGGCCAAAGGGCTGGGCTTGCGGGATGTGGCGCTCGAAAGGCAGGTGGGCGAAGAGGGAGGCCCAGAGGACGGCCTCGAGTTCTTCCCGGTGTCGTGTCGGAGGGCGTACGAGGGCGTTTATCGCAAGTACCAAAAAGGGGGGCTTAACGCACCGACATCCGAGGGGGAGGGTGGGGAGGAGGGGGCCCCTGAGAAGCAAGCCCCGTTTACCTATTATCACGCGCGGTTTGCGAGTCGCCTCGACCGCCTGCGGGCGCCGCCGTGCGTCCGGACGGACCACGGCATGTTACGGGTCACGCTGGGTGTGGGGGAGGTGACGCCGCGGGGACCGCCGCGGTTGTGGCGCCTGCGGCCGGAGGCTATGGAGAAGGACGCGTGCCGGAGCCTCATCGAGACGACGCTGGCGTGCCTGCTGACGCTCCGGCGGGCGGGGCTGTACGAGGTGGATCGGGAAGGGAGCGGCGCCCTGGCGTGGTGGGAGCGGGTGAAGCGGGAGGTACGGCGGCGTTGCCGGAGGCAGGAGCGGGCGGCGTACGACCGTGACACGCGCCGCTACCACCAGGCCATGGACCGCTTTGTGCAGTGCCACGCCCGAGTGGCGCGCGGTCTGCCGTGTGATCCCATGGTGCTGCAGCAGGCTCGGGAGACGATCGCGTGCCATCAGCGGCAGCGTGGGCGGGCACGCCGGGCGGAGAAAACCTATCGCACCGCGGGGCCTGTGGTGGCCCGGGACGAGTGGGCTAGGGCGAGGGAAGGGAGCGGTGCATCTGCAACGATGCGGGGCTTGCGGCGCTCGGAGGACGACCCGGTGAGCGGGCGGCCCGAGGACATGCTGCGCATCATGGAGCGCTATTACGAGGAGCTCTTCGCGGAGAAGGCGGGCATCGGTGCGAGCTGCAGCAGGGCCTTCTTGGACGGGGTCGCCGTCCCTCGGCGGCTCAGCACCGAAGACGCACGCAGCCTGCAGGGGCCCGTCACTGAGGCGGAGGTTGCGGAAGCCATCGCGAGCGGGAAGAGTCGCTCGGCGCCGGGGCCCGACGGGCTCGGCTGGGCGTTTTACAAGCGCTTCCGCCGCTGGCTGGCCGCGCCGCTGGCGAGCGTCTTCAGCGAGTGCCTGGCCCGCAACCGCACGAGCGAAGCGTTCGGCGAGGGCACGCTCATCTTCCTGCCCAAGCCCACGGGCGACCGCACGTTGCCCCAGAACTGGCGGCCCATAGTCATGACGAACGTGGACTACCGTGTGCTGGCGAAGGTGCTGAACGCGCGGCTGGCGCGCGTGGCCGGACGCCTGGTGGTGCGCACGCAGACGAGCGCGGTGCCGGGCCGGCGCATGTTGGACTCTTTGTGCGCGCTGCGGGAGGTTTTTCAGAGGCTCCAGCAGAGAAGGGGGTGGCAAGGCGGTGGCGAAGGCGGCCAGGGAACGGGATGGCACGGAGGCCAAGGGGGCATGCTGTTGCTCCTGGACCAGCGGAAGGCCTTCGATAATGTGCACCACGCCTTCCTGTGGGAGGTGTTAAATCGAAAGGGGGTGCCGCCTCAGTTTGTGAGGTACGTGCGCCTCCTCTATCGAAACGCGGGAGTGGTGGCGCAGCTGGGCGACGGGCGCCGTGGCACGGGCAAGATCCCGGTGCGTTCGGGGGTGCGACAGGGCTGCCCCATGAGTCCGCTCCTCTATGTCCTCTACTTGGACACGCTGCTCAGTCGTTTGGAGCGCGGCCTCGAGGGCGCCCATTTTGGCGACGACGGCATGGGGGAGACGGGGTGTAGCGGGGCAGCGAGCGTATGTGCTCAGCACCAGGCGCTGAAGCTGGTGGCGCACGCCGATGACGTCGTGCTGCTGGTGCGCGATGAGGGCGAGCTGGCGTGGGTGCGACACCAGCTCGATGCGTTCGAGGCGGCGTCGGGCGCGCGCATCAACCCCGACAAGAGCTGCGTCGTAACATTCGACCTCCGCCTCCGGGGTGACAACGAGGCTACGCTCCGGACGGAGCCGCTGGCTCAGCGACTACGGAGGATGAGGGCGCCGATGGGAAGGGAGAGCAGCCTAATACGCAAAAGGGGTGGCGGGAAACGGAAAAGGAGAGGGGTGGAGGAGGAGGGAGAGGAGGAGGAGGGGGAGGAGGAGGAGGAGGAGGAGGGCGGGGCGCCTGAGGCAGGGCTCAAGTTGCTCGGCGTCTACTTTTCCGTGCGCCGTGACGGCTATCAAAAGAACTGGTGGGACTGGGCTGACAGGGTGCGCGATAAGGTGACGTGCTGGAGGCACTGGCGTGGGGGGCTGAGCCTCTACCAGCGGGCGGTGTACGTGCGTACGTACCTCATGCCGCAGGCGGGCCAGTTGGCCGCTGTCTATCCCGCGCCGGAGAGGCTCGTGCGCGACGTGGAGGGCACCCTCTTCCAGTTCTTGTGGGGGGCCAAGACCTTCCCATTGGCCCGAGCCGTCGCCTACCGGCCCGTGTCACACAGCGGGCTGGCCTTCCCGGCTGTGGCCGCGACGTTGCTGGCGGCCTTTCTGGCGCACAATTTCGGCAGGTGGGCGAGGCGGGAGCAGAGCGAGCGGCTGTGGCAAAGGGGGAGGGGAGGGCAGCAGCAGCAGGATGGAGGGCAGGAAGACGAGCAGGTCCTGAGGCCCTTCTGGATTGAGGGCTTCCACAGGGGATGGTGGGGGATGCGTTGGGCCCAGCGCTGGTGGGAGGAAGAGGGTCGAGGGGGGAATGTCGCCGTCACGGCCGCTGACAAGGTGAGGGGGCCGGACTACCTCGCTGACATCTACGGGGCTGTGCGGGAGTGGAAGGTGCCGGCGACGGCCCTGCGGCTGACGCTGACGCCACCAAAGGTGCAAAAAACAGGGGACGGGGACAAGGCGGACATCGTCCAGCTAAAGCGCCGCCTGTGCTGGGAGATGTTGCAGGCACGCCTCTGGAGGCCGCATGCCGAGAAAGAGCGTGCAAGGCAGGGTCGTCCGCGGTACCTGCGGGAGCTGAGCTTCCCCATTGAGACTTTCCAGGACCGCCGGGTGCCCTACCGCTTGTGGGAGACGCGCTGGCGGGCCTTCCACCTGGTGCTCAATGTCCAAGGGTGTAAGCCGTGGCTTCACGACAAGGGCGAGGGTGGCCAGGCCTGCGTGCGCATACATTGCCAGCAGGAAAACGTGGGCTTTGGGCAGGCCACAGAGCAGGAGATGGTCGAGCACGCGGTGCACACGTGCGTTGCGGCCCGTCTCTTGTGGCAAGCAGTTGCAAAGCAGCTGGATTGGCCCGATCTGCTCGCGCAGCCTTGGGAGAGTATTGTATCAGGGCAGGAGCCGCCGGGAGGTTTGCGCGGGCCAAGGAAGAAGAAGGAGAGGGGAAGGCAGGGGGCAGTGCCGAGGCCAGAACCGGAGGGGGAGGAAGAGGGGAGGAGAAGGATGCCGCCGCCGCCGCCGCCGCCAGGACCACCGCCAAAGCTGCCAAAGCCGCTGGGGGAGGGGGAAAAGAGGGGAAAGCGGGGGGCATCACAGGGAGAAACACGGGATAATCGGGGGCAGCACGATGGGAGGAATGGCAGGGCGCACGGGGGGGCTGGAGGAGCACCAGGGCCACCTCAAGCAGTGGGGGGGGACTCAGGGAGCGGGGGGCTCGACCAGCAAGCGGAGGGGGCAAGAGCGGAGGGTAGCAAAGGGCTAGAAGACAGGGGGCCGGGACTGTCTAGCCAACGGGTGGAGGGAGCGGGTGCAAAGGGAGCAGGTGCAAGGGGGGCTACACGGGCCCAATCTGAGGATGATTACTGGGTGGTGCCCTGGCCCACGGTCCGGCTCCTCAATTTGTATGTCCTGCTGGCCCTGGCATTTCAGAGGAGATGGGAACTGAAGCATGGCGCAGAGTGTGATGCGGCACGCTCAGCCGGCATTGTTTGCAGGCAGCTCGATGAACAATATCAGCGTGACAGAGTGCGCCTGCCCACGCAGCAGTGGAGACGACGATGGCCGTGGAAGGGAGGACACCTGCATACGCCCATCACCTAGTTTTAACTAAGCGTAGGCACTAAGTATGTATTAGTGTATAGGCAAGTTAGCCAATTCTTGTATTAGTTTGGGGAACTCCCAGAGGGGAGGGTTTGGGCCGTTTGTGTTTGTGACGCGTTTTCGCGGTCGGGTTTGTATTTACATTGCCAGGTGAAAGAGGTGCTTGCACCAATAAAAATTTCTCAAACCTAAAAAAATTTCTCAAACCTAACCCTAACCCTAACCCTAACCCTAACCCTAACCCTAACCCTAACCCTAACCCTAACCCTAACCCTAAACCCTAACCCTAACCCTAACCCTAACCCTAACCCTAACCCGGGGGGTTGGATACAGAACTTTGTAGGGGAGACACTCCAGAGTCACCCAACATGGAACTGGACCTGGGGACCCAGGTACTATTCCAAACAAACGCTGACAAAGGGGGGGACCCCAGCACAGCTAGTCCAGATAAAAGGGCTGTACACACAGGAGGTTTGCAAGGGCAAACTGTTTCTTCTGAAGCTCAAGGGAGGGAGCAGGCTCATTTAGAAAAACAGGGAGACTCTAATTATGAAGGGGAAGGCCCAGAGGAACCCCTGAACACCCCCCAGAGTTCATTAAGTGTAGGAATTCTGCAAAGTGAAGGAGACGCTGATATAAATCAACAGCAGCCTGATTTACTACATTTAGAGCTCCAGGAACACATACAAAATATAAAAGAGAGTTGGGAGAAAGCTGCTCAAGAGGAAGCAGAACTAGAAATAGAAATAGGACGCACGGGGGGGGTGGAGCTGGCCGCCTGAGCAATGGCGGGTTTCTTCTGAGGCTCTAAGCGGCGTTTGCCGGAAAAAGCAATTATCTCTCTTCTAATGGGCATAAATCTTTGAGCAAACGACAGAAAATGATTATAAAAGTCACAGGAGCTGGAAAAGTGGAGAAATTTGAAGAAGGGAGGTGAGATGATTGATGTTTAATACAATGTCTATCTACCCTTATCATCACACTATCGAAACCGAAAGTAAAGAGCAAACACTGACGCAGTTTAAAAAGAAGGAATTTATGCTTGCTGGACATTGATTTGTGTTATAACCTTTCATTCTTATCTCACATGGGAACGATTGAAATGCTGGCTTTGTAAGGTGGAAGTTGTTGATTGGATTTATTGGCGTGGTGAGAAGGGGGGGAGAGAAGGTGGAAGAAGCTGCATTCGGCATTCGGTGAGGGAGATGTGGGAAGCTGAGAGGCTGCGAATGATTAAACTGATCCCCTCTAGTGAATGCTGTTGTGAACTGGATATTCCCCCCCCCCTCATGAAGAAGGAAAAAGTGTTTGATATATAACAGAGAAGCCAGCATAAGTTGCTAAGGAAGTGAGTTACACTCTAAGATTTATGCCCTACCCAGAAGAGTCCCATGCCTAACGTTAAAAGAAAGATCAAAAGTTGGGCAAAGCTTAATATACAAAAAAAGAAAAAAAAAAAAGAAAAAAAAATAAGAAACCTTCAAATCATAAAAAAAGGAACTTTCAAATCATAATTTGGCATACCTCTCCCTCCTGGAAAGGACAGCCCCTGGAGTTGAGCAAGAGGAGGAAGATAAAGACCCAGTCCCTTTGGATACAATACCAAATAAAGAAAAAAATATGACTGAAGGAGGAGAAAGTGGTAGTAACCCTCCCTCGTTGATGGAGATCAGGGCCATTATAGCTGAAAATAACATTGTTATATTTTAAAAAAATGGATCAGCATATGAGTGAATTTAGACATCAATTGTGTATTTAGCGGATAAAAAGGCGGAAAATTCGGATAAGATCAAAAAGATAGAGGCTAAAGCGGATTTGGACCAGAAGAAATAAGAGGCTTTTGAGAAATCAACTAATATACAATTTAAAGAATGGGTACTGTGATCGATTGCCTTGGAAGATTAATCTAGTAGATCTACTTTTTGAATAAAGCAGCTAAAGGAGTCGCAGGGAGAAGATCTTAGAGAAATCATCGTGAACTGGTTCAAGGAGCTGATGCCTGATATATCAATAGACGGATTGGATCCGGATCGAGTCCATCGTGTGGGGGGGCAAAACCACAAAGGGGCAAGAGACATTTTGGTGAAATTTGGTAATTATTATAAAAAAGAGCAAATTATGAAAGAATTGAGATTTAAGAATCAGATATAATATAAAGGCAAAACAGTGCAAATTTACAATGACCTTTCTCAACGCACATTAAATTGGAGACGTAGTCTTAAACCAATAACGGAAACATTAATGAAGAATAAAATTCCTTATGCATGGGGTTACCCGGTTTTTTTAAGATTTACATATGGGAGGAGGGAACACAGAGTAACCTCATTGGATCAAGGTAAAGATTTGCTGAAGAGGCTGGGTCTGGATGGGGAAGCAGATGGGGCTGGAGTGGGTGGGGGAGGGAATGAGGCTGGGACATCTGGAGAGTAAGAGAATTGTTAATTATGTTTGGAGATAATTGCAAATAAAAATGCTAATATAGAAACCTGCCGGCCAGGCACAGCACTGCCTCCCCCCTCCCCCTTTAAAGTAGATGGCTGGAGTACTAGACTCACGGGGATATGGGGGGGGATTAGAGTGGGGGGGTGGGGAGGGGGGGAAGGTAGGGGAGGAGGGATTGGGGTAGGAGGGTGGGGGTTTTATGTATGGAGTTTGTGTTTTTATGTAAGCAAGTTTGAACTGCTGAGCACAAGGGATCGGAAGAGATTTCAAAAGGGTGATTATGGATAAAAAGATAAAGGTATCAACACTCAATGTTAAAGGTTTAGGGGCAGTCGTGAAAAGGAAGAGAATAGAACAAATGCTTAATAAAGAGGGATCAGATATTATAATGATCCAAGAGACACACCAAGGCTCCGAGAATTCGAATATGATAAAATTAAAGTGGTTAGCCTATTATGAAAAGTCATTAGGGACATCAAAAAAAAATGGAGTGGCCACTTTGATTTCAAAAAAAAGTGGGTTTACATTAGAAGAGGTAAAAAAGGATGATAAGGGTAGATATCTTATGTTAAAAGGTAAAATTGAGGGAAAGGTCTATACTTTGATTAATGTTTATGCCCCAAATGAGAGGCATAGAGAGTTTTTTATAAAGTTGTTTAAAGAAATAGAAGAATTTAAGGAGGGGTATGCTATATTAGCTGGGGATTTTAATATGGTTATGGATAATAAAAGGGACAGGTCAAATCCCACTAATGCTGAAAAGAGGAACAATATGACTATATTGAATAAATTAGTAAAAGAAAATGATTATTTAGATTCGTGGCGCTTACTTAACGGGAATAGGCCTGGATTCTCATACTTTTCCCCAGTTCATCATACATACTCCAGGATAGATCATATATTTGTTTCAAAAGACTTTGCAACGAGGATTTGTAAAATGGAAATGGGGGTAATAAAAGTAACTGATCATGCCTTGTTAAGTTTAGAATTTACAGTTAAGAAAGATTATAAAGAGGCATATAGATGGAAGTTGAACACAAAGATATTGAAATACAATAAAATAGTAGATAAAATTCGGAAGGAACTGTCGGAGTCATGGGAAATTAATGAAAAAGGAGGAACAGCTGGGTCAGTCATTTGGGACACCATGAAGGCTGTAGCAAGAGGAATCTGTATTAGAGAAACATGTAGTTTAAAAAGACAACAACGTGCAGAACAGGAAAAGTTAGAGATAGAAATTAAAAACTTGGAGGAAAGATATTGGCGAAGTAAAGATAAATATAAATTAGTGGAAATACAAGCTAAGAAGAAACAATTAGAAAACTTAAATATAGAAGAGATTCAAAAGAATTTAATGTATATGAAAAGGGAATATTTTGAAAACAGTGATAAGAACTCGAGGTTGCTTGCCAAGCTCACACAAAAAGAAAAAGGGAGGAATGGGATAGAAACGTTGAAAGATAGCCGAGGGAATTATTGTCATGCAATGAAAGCTAAAATAAAAATTTTTCAGGAATTTTATCAGGAATTGTACAAGGGTAAAGAAATTCAACAAGAAAAGGTGGAGGAGTATATTGGAAGGTTTATAAAGAAGGAAATAAAATCAGAATATAAGGAGTTAATGGAGTCAGTAATAACTCAAAGAGAAGTTGAAGAGGTTATTGATAAGTTAAAAGTGGGTAAATCACCAGGAGCAGATGGTTTGGGTCCAGAATATTATAAGGTCTTCAAAGATTGTTTAGTTCCAAAATTAATGGAACTTTATAATAGGATATTATCAGGAGAGAAGATACCTGAATCATGGGAACATTCAGTGATAATTCTGATCCCAAAACCAGATAAAGATTTGACTAATCCCGATTCTTATAGACCTATTTCTTTAATAAATCAGGATGCTAAAATTTTTACATCTATTATGGCCAAACGACTAAATAAATTTTTGGCAGAATATATAGGAGCAGATCAATGTGGGTTTGTGGTAGGAAGACATATGCATAATTTAGTGGGTAGAGTCTTAAATGTAATAAATGTAATAAAAAAAGCAAATATTAAGGCAGGTATTATGGCATTAGATATTTTTAAAGCTTTTGATTGTGTGAGCTGGCAGGCACTAAAGAGTATTATAGATAAATTGGGATTTGGAAATAAATTTAAAAATGTAATAGAACAGCTATATTCCCAAAATACGGCGGTAGTGGTGGTAAATGACGGACTTACTGAAAAGATACGACTAGCCAGAGGAACAAGACAAGGATGTCCGCTCTCGCCGGTCCTTTTTGTAATGGTTATGGAAGTTTTGGCGAAGGCACTAAGGGAGGATAAAGAATTAGAAGGAATTGGAGAGGTAAGGGAAATAAAGCTAAACATGTTTGCGGATGATACTTTATTGACCATTAAGAATCCATTAAGAAAATTAGAAAGAATTAAATATCAGTTGAGGGAATTTGAGGAAATTACAGGGTTAAAAATAAATTGGTCTAAATCAGAGATGATGTTGTTTAACTATACTAAGAAGGAAGAAAAGGATTGGGAATTTAAGGGAATGGAATTGAAAGTTAAGAACGAGATTAAATATTTGGGAATTAAAATTACAAAAAATCTAGAGAATTTAGAAAGGGAAAATTTAACGAGGTTAAAGAAGGAGGTACTAGAGAAATTGGAAAAATATAAAAGATTAAATTTATCTTGGTTTGGGAGAATAGCTTTGATAAAAATGAAGATATTAGCTAAAATTAATTTTGTATTTAGGATGCTACCTATAAAAATATCAGAAACCGAGATAAAAAGTTGGCAAAATATTATTAATAAATATTGTAATGGAGAAAAGAGAGCAAGAGTGAATAAAAATAATTGGTACCTAAGCCAAAAAAAGGGGGGAATGGGTCTCCCAAACATAAAATTATACTACGTAGCAAATAGATTAAGACATGTTGTAGAAGCAATTATGGGAGTAGGAGATTTATATTGGATGGAAGAAAAAATCATAAGTAAGGTAGAGATGAATCTGGAGAATGTTTTTTTTAAAGATGGAGGAAGAAAGTGGGTTGGAAGTATAGATAATCCACTCCTGAGGACTCAATGGGAAATTTGGAGTAAATTTAAAGGGAAGCTGCTTCCGAGCAACTCTCCCTTAGCACCGATAATAATGTTAAAGAATTTCCCAGAGGATCTAAAGGACAGATTATGTAAAATATTAAAAGAGAAAAATAAAATAAAATTAAAGGATTGGGTAAGAGATATTAAAACAAGAGAAGATATGGAAAATTTGTTAAAGGAGAAGAAGCTATCTTGGCTAGAATATGGTCAATTAGAACAATGGAATAAAAAGTGGATTAAAGATAATAGAATGTGCAGAAAGATGACGAGGTTTGAAGAATTAGTAGTAAGTAAGGAGAAAGGAAAAGGAGGTAGTATAGTTTCAAAAGGATTAATGAGTGAAATATATAAAATATTGTTAGAGAAGGAGTTTAGAGAGAATACAGAGAAAATGATTTGGGAATCAGATTTGAAGATACAAATAGGGCGACAGAGCTGGGAGGGACTATGGAAACAAAGAGTGTTGAGAAGTTTATCAGTAAGAATAAAGGAGAATTATTTTAAAATTTTATGGAGGTGGTACCTAACCCCGGTTAGATTGAATAAGATAAGTGATCAACATTCAGCAAATTGTTGGAGAGGATGTGGGGAAAAAGGAACGTATTTACATATGTGGTGGCAATGCAAATATGTACAAAGATTATGGAAGATGGTGTTTTTAGAAATTGAAGAAATAGTGGGAATGAAAATAGAACAAACACCAAAAATAGCATTGCTGTCACTATTTGAAGATATAAAGTGTGGAAAAGGAACTATAGAGCTGATATCGAGTTTGTTGGTTGCAGCACGATTGATGATAGCTAGGAACTGGAAGATCCAAGGGGAATATTCTATTGAGGAATGGTATAAAGTAGTATGGGACATAGCCATTAATGATAAACTGACATGCAATATTAAGTGGAGAAAAGGCGTAACTAAAATAAATGAGTTCGAAGGAATCTGGAAACAGTTCCTAGTGTTCGTGTTTACTAAGGGAAGTGGGAAACCACCAGCAGAAGAAATGATTAGATTTTGGACTCAAGAATGATCCCGAGGTGGGGGGTGCACTTTTATGTTAAGAATGAAGATGTTGTAGTGTGATAAGGCATATGTAATAGTTTTTGATATTTGTACTCAACAATTATTCAATATGTATGCAGCAGATATTTGATGTATTTTTTTTTCTTATTGTGTTTAAAGAAAAAAGAAGAAAAAAAAAAAGAAATAGGACGCACGCAAAATGAGAAACGGGTAGAAAAACTACAAAGACAAATGAAGCTTATAGAGACGTGGAGAATGCAGCTTGAAGAAGAATACAAACTTAGCATGGCTCGACTGCCTTTAAAGGAACAAATGCTTGGAAATCTTGTACAGGGGGATTTATTTGGAAACGAAAGAATCAATAAAACTAACTTTTCTGGACCTTTGGAAAAAAGAGAAAAAAGAGGGCACCGTCAACAGCAAATGTTGTCCCTTTCGGAACCGGAAGAGAATTATCGTGACAGATCCCCTATAAAGCCTAGAAGTGAGGAACCCTCTATAGATCGAGAGGACTTTGGGGTGGAACGCATTTCTGTGGCCTTGGCTCAAATTCGTAGGATTCTACAAAACTTACCCTCTGAGGGAAGGGTTGAAGGCACGACCCCCCCTTAACTCTGAAAGCGAACGGCAGATGGGAAAAAATAGCGCTCCGAACGAAGGTGAACCCCCTTTACCGGCTGCGTTACCTTTGGACTCGACGGACAGTGAGGACGAAGACAAAGAAAGCGATGAGGACGATAGGACGGAAGGGAACACCCCTCAATCCTCAGAAGAAGAATTGAATTCGGGGTTTTTAGTCACTGCGTTCGATACGGACTTTCAAAGTGAGGGAGAAACGTCCGTGGGTCTGGAATCTGACGTTACGGACTCCTCGAGTCAAAGAAAAAAGACTAGAGAATACATCATTACTCGAAATTGGACGGAAACGCTTTACACAAAGATAGGTCTTGTGAGTGATATCATATTGCCAAAAGAATTTGGGAAAGATGATATGTTGAAATTATGGGGTTACATGGTAGCTCACCTGGCATTTCCGACTATACAGACCTACAATTTGACCAAATATGCACAACATAAAATATGGGACTATCTGAATAAGACTTCGAAAATTTTAATGGACTTGATGGCCGGGCTGGAGGTCTCTGAAACAAAGAAACCCAAACAGAAAGCTTTTACCAAATCTTTAGCGGTAGAAGCCGTCTTTAGACTCCTCCTCGCACGTAAACCTAGGAAAATTATAACTCAGAGGCCCGATTGGTTGGAAGAAAAGAACATGGTAAAAGTCATCCAAGAGATCAAGAGAGTCTGGGATATAGCTCCGGAAGGACAAATGCCTCCCTTTTGGGAACGACAAGAAGACACCTCCAGCATGATGACGCAGGAAATGCTCAAGGAATGGCTGGATCAAATTATAAAATCGCTTCAGCATAGAATAAAAATATTAAAACAGAGGCAGGAAGAAGAGTTAAATGCTTCAAAAACATTTCCGGAAGATATCGTAAAGTCGCTTCGACGCAGGAAAAAAGTAGTAAAACAGAGACAGGAAGAAACGACGGACCCTTCCAAAATATCTCCGGAACCGAAAAGAGTTAGACGTCGGACTGGGAAGGGGGGGACGCCGGTAAAGATGCCGCTCGACAGACGGGACGCTGCAAAATCGGGGACGGAGGACGATCGCTTTGTGGATCTTTCGGAGGTGGACGAACGGTCGGGGGTGCGTGCTTCGGTACCGCCCCCGTTAAGCGGTGAGGTTTTACGGGGAGAAATAGCGAGGGGGGTGACGGAGGGAGCTGAAGGAGGGATGGAAAAAGGGGAAGGAGGGGAGATGGACAGCGATGTTCAAAGTGAAAGCGGCTCAGATGAAGAGGCGCCCGACACGATAAAAAAGAGACCTCGCCTAGCTGTCCCGTGGAGCGAAAGGGTGGAGTCCGATTCCAATGTGGAGGAAGGGGGGACGAGTCGATGGAACGCCTTTTTCCCCACTCAGGGATCGACAGGGAGGGAGGATGAAAACAGAAGGGAGGGAGAGGAAAATATAAGATCGGATACTGGTCTTTTGGGTTTGTCTTCTACCCTCAGTGGACAGAAAACAGCAACTTCAAAACATGAAGATTTTAACACCAGAACGAGACTGAGACAACAAAAATTTATATCGGATATGGAACGAGGGGCTAGGCCCAAGACCGGACAGAGGAGAGGGAACGACACAGACAACGTACGAGGCAACGAGTCGGTTGTAAGTACAGACTTTTTACACGGACACGATACTAATGATGTACTGTGGAGAGAGAGGGAGTGCACGCCCCCGTCTGTAGGATTGACTCCGATAGACCCTTCTACCGATGGGGAACGAGCGGAAACCCGTAAGTCAATCGGGGGTAAAACTTATGCCGGCGTGGCCGGGGATCGAGGAAATGGTGATTTGCAAAGTAGGTCTATGGGGGAAAGGTTTGAGGAAGAAGCTTACCTGGAGCGATTTTTCGAACAGGCTTCGGATGAAAGGGACCCTAGGAAAAGATTTGTGGTCCGTTTCAGATATATCGGGGCGGATCCGCAGAAAGAAACCAGAGCGTTTCTCACCAAGGTGTTTTTGAGAGATGCTTTAGACATCACCAATATGGATGTCATAGCCGTCATCCAGTTACCGGGGTCGAAGGAAACCGATATTTGCTTGGCGTCGGAGCGGTCTTATAGGAAATTTTGGGCGAGGTATAAGGTGGTGCAGAAAGCAAACCCTCTATTGTTGGAGGGATTTCAAGTGATCCCCTTTTTAGGGGAGACACCAAAGTCCTGACGGTAATTTTTCGAACCACCAGTATTCCGGAAGAGGATGTCGCGCAGTGGGTTTCCAGGTATGCTAGGATACTTGTCGGGCCGGATAAGAACATCGATGCGGAGGGGTTTTGGACTGGCGAGTATCGCTGTGTGGTCTCCTTTAAAGAGGAGAACACCGATTCTCGGAGTGGGAAGATCCCCAAATATTTCTTTTTGGGGGCGGAACGAGGAATTACCAGATACAGTGGGCAGCCTCCCGCGTGTTATCACTGCGGCTCCTATGAGCATCGTAGGAGGACGTGCACCGCTTCTTTATGTTCGCGTTGTGGGAGTAGAGCACACGCGACGGCCTCCTGCCAGAGGAGCATACGATGTAACCTCTGTGAGGAACTAGGTCATACTTATTTCTGGTGCCCAAAAGCTTTTTATAATCGCCAGGATGCGGATAAATTAAATAAGGCCACAAAAATCGCACAAACGGGCAAAGAAAGAGCTAGGGAGAAGGGACGGGCGGTAACCAGGAATGCAGATAGCGTACGAGGAAAGGAGGGGAGCGGAAGGGAATCGAGGGAGACTGTAGCTCTGTCAAATAACCGACAACAGGAGGAGGAGTTGCAGAGCCGTGTCAGACGACTCTCACAAAAAGAACCTCAGGAATGGAAAGTAGTCGGTGGGCGGCAAACTGGAAAGTTTTCCACAAATGCCCAGAAGACGGGGGCTACGCACTTTGTCGATTCTTTAGAAAAATCAAATCGATTCCATCTTCTGGGGGAGGAGGAGGATGGGGATATGGAGGTAAGAAGGGAGGAACAAAGCATAGAGGTTTCAGATAAGGAATTACAGGATGTAATGGAGTACCCTGAAAAAGGGTTATTGGAGAGGGAGGCGATAGGTGAGATCTCAGAGGGTGAGAGAATCCTTGGATGGAACGAAAGTGAAAATAGACAGGAAAAACAGATGAGAAAAGAAAAAGCGGGAAAACCACATGCTAAAGAACAAAGATTACAGAATAAAAGGAAAGAGAGGAGGAGGGACAAAGATTCACACTTAGAGGAGAAAACTTCTGCACCCGAAAACATGGGAAAAAATGTTTTACAGGAACCCGGCGCTGGGTCGCAACCGGGGCTACCACAGGAAACGGGAATTTTACCCTCTATCTCCTCCCCTGATAGGATCCCAGAAATCCCTCCTTCTGACCAAAGCCCAATACCCCCATCTTCAAATCTTTCCCCGGATCCACCCCCGGATTCAAACCTAAACCTGCCTTCCCCTATCCCTCAAAATAGTAAGACTACACCTCAAGTTTTACCTGAGGGGGTAGAAAGTATACAGGAGCAGGAACTACAGCAAAACAGATTTGAATTGATTTGAACTGATTTGAATTAATTTGAATTTGGGAGATATAATCAGAGTATCTTTGGGGTAATGTCTGTTGGAAAATGTCAGGGTGATAATGAATAGTTAATCTATTATATAATTTGTGGTGTTATGGCAACTTTAAAAATCTTAACATGGAATATACATGGGTTGAAAGGAAAAACAAGGAGGGATGAAGTTTTATTTTTCCTAAATAAATTAGACAGGGATATCTGCATTTTGCAAGAAACTTATATATGTAACGAACAACTGAGAAGTCAGGCGCAGAGACAGTGGACTTTGGGGCCGTCCGTCTGGTCTTACGGCCATGAATATCAAGCTGGAGTAGGAGTGCTTTTTCGTAGAAGAGAGGATTTGAAGATTGATTTTGTTTTAGAAGCGATACCGGGGCGTCTAGTGATTATAGATTTTTCTTTGGCGACTGTATCGAAGGAGGGATCGAAAGAATTTACAGGTTTTCGTCTGTGTGCTTTATATGCTCCAGTCAGAGTAAAAGATAGGAAGGATTTTTGGCCCCACGTGAAGGCGTACTGCAACACGCATCGTTATGTTATCGTAGCGGGTGATTTTAATAACAGAACCAGGTTGTCTGACAGAATAACTTATTTACCTCAAAAAGATAAAAATAATGATGTTGTTAAACAGAAACCTTTAACTGGGGAGGAGCGAGATTTAGAACAATTCTTTGAGCACAGTAATCTTTTCGATAAAGCTTTGGATGCCGCTAATAGACTAGATTTTTTTCCGGTAACTTGCAGGGAAGCTTTTGTTCAAAATTATCCAACTCTGTATGGGGCGAGATATACTTTTTACCATACTAATTATGTAAGTCGGATCGATAGGATCAGAGCTCCCAAAGAGTTGAAAACAGATCGTGTCCAATTAGTGGTCACTCCGTGGTCCGATCACGCTATGCTCGGTGTGGATTTTACTATGGGACGGGTATACCCACGGGGGAAACCCTTATGGAGATTAAGGACAAAAGTGCTAGAGGTTTTTTCCTGTCAAGAATTAATGGCGACCACGATGGCTAACATGTTCACTTTGCTGGATTTATATGAGGATGAGTTAGGGGAATGGTGGGAAAGGTTTAAAAAGGTGATAAGAACGAGATGTCGAAATTATGAAAGGAAAATTAATAACAAGGAAGTAAAGGATTTCCATGAAGCGGTTTATAGATTTTTGAGTTGCCATAATAGAGCAAATCGAGGTTTGCCTTATAGTAAGGAGACTCTTCAACAGTCAAGAAATATTATAGCCGCCTTTCAGGCAAAACAAAAACAAAAGAGAATGAACAAAAAACATTTTAGAGTAAAAGGGCCGGCAGTAGATACAGACGAATGGGCGAAAGCACGTAATCCTAAAGCCCCCGTGGATATAAGTGGCCTGAGAGAGAAGGAAGAGCAGGAAGTTTCCTTCCACCCAAAGGATATGTTGAACATCATGGGTGCCTATTACAACCGTATGTATGCTCCGAAGCCAATTTCGGAACTCAAAATCGGGGAGTATTTTGCTTGCTATCCGCAAGATCTGGTGGGGGAACTCTATGAGAAATTAGCCAAAGAGGAAGATCAAATGTTACAGGCACCTTTTACTGAAGAGGAAGTGATGAAGGTCATTGTACAAGGCAAGAGCAAGTCAGCTCCAGGCCCGGATGGGCTGGGATGGAGTTATTATAAAAAGTTTAAAAGGTGGATCGTTTCCCCTTTAACCAAAGTTTATAATTTTTTCTTGATTCAAATGAGGTTGTCTCCCTCCTTTTATCAAGGCACTTTGATCTTTTTTCCAAAACAAGGGGACCTGACATTACCCCAAAACTGGAGGCCCATCGTTTTAACGAACGTGGACTACAGAATTTTTGCTAAAGTGTTGAACAACCGTTTAGCGGTGATAGCTGGGAAAATTGTGATATCGTTCCAAACGAGCGCAGTGCCCGGGAGATCCATGTTGGACTCACTGTGTTTGTTTCGTGAAATCTTTGAGCTGGTGAGGAAAAGGGAGTGGAAAGGGAATATTCTGCAAGTAGATCAGACTAAGGCCTTTGATAATGTGCATCACGGCTTTCTCTGGGCGGCCTTAAAATGGAAGGGAATACCGGATAAATTTATTCGCTATGTTCAAATGATGTACGAGGAGGCTACGGTCACGCCTCAAATTAACGGGCACAGGGGAGAGAGCATTAGGCTAAGATCAGGGGTGCGACAGGGATGCCCATTGATCCCCTTGTTGTACGTGTTAGTATTAGATACCGTATTGTGCAAACTACAACTAGATGCAAACGTACAGGGCCTGACTAAGACCCTGGTCCCCCCACGGGATGTGCGCATCAAGTTTGTGGTCCATGCAGATGATATTTCCTTATTAGTGAATAATAATGAAGAACTTTTTAAAGTAAGGACAATATTTGAAGACTATGGTCAAGTTTCGGGGGCACAATTAAATTTTCGAAAAAGTTTTTTAGTAAAATTGGGTGAGATGGAAGAACAAATGAAAGTCCTGTCCTTGGATGAGGTTTTTCAGGTCGGCATACGACCCATCTCGAAAGAAAAAGGGGACCTAGTGGATCAGGTTAAAATCTTAGGATTGTTGTTTTCAATTAAGAGAGGAGGATGGAAGAAAAATTGGCTGGATTGGCTAGAAAAACTAAAAGAGAAAGTCAAAATGTGGCAAAAATGGGAACTTAATATCTATCAGAAAGCGGTGTATGTTAAGACGTACGTCATTCCTGTGGCAGCAAATCTAGCCGCGATATACCCACCCCCTCTGTCGATAGCAAAACAAGCAGAAACTATTTTGTTTAAGTTTCTCTGGGGAATGGCTACTTTTCCCCTAGCCAGAGCGGTAGCTTTCAAAAGGATGGAGGAAGGTGGACTGGATTTCCCAGCAATCACTATGAAATTTATAGCAGGCTTCCTAAGTTTTAATTTTGGAAAGTATGCCCTTTGGGAACAAAGCATAAAGAAATGTTAGAAGTAAATAGTTTTCAACAACACAAGGAGAAAAATTTAACAAAGGAGTCAATTTCAGAATATCTTAAAGGTCAAGAGTATCCAATAGATTATTTTATAGATAAGCGAATTCCATATAGTTTGTGGGATATACGATGGCGATTCTATCACCAGGTGTATAAGTTACAGGTGAAAAAACCATGGCTACCCAAAGAAAAACAGGTCTGTCCTCGGTTACACTGTAAAAAACTGGAAATAACAAAAGGGATTATATGTTTAGAATCGATGGAACATTTTTTAAAAGAGTGTCATGGAGCAAAACAAACTTGGACTAAATTAGCGGGTGCTTTGGACTGGCCACAGCTGAGTGAACAACCGTGGGAGGCGATTGTATCTGGAACAGAACCGATCGGAGGTGTTAAAGGACCAAGGAGAGTTGTCAACAGAAAAAAGAAAAGGAACCATGATCTACAACAGACGGACTTAAAAGGGACATGGATAGTGCCATGGAGCACAGTGAGATTAATCAATCTCTTTGTTATTTTGGCTTTGACGATTCAGAGGAGGGAAGAAATAAAAACGCAGCTACCCTATAAAATAGACAGTTCGGTAAGGTTTATTTTGAACCGAATACAGGTATTAAGTACAATTGAAAAGGGTAGATTACCGTCTTTTAAATGGCAAAAATTCTGGCCATGGATGGCAGAGAGCACTCCTGCAATTACATGAAACTTTGTATAGAAGAAAATATAAATCTAATGCACTTATAAGATTAGAAATTTCTGTGTACTAGCTATAAGTTAGATAGTATTATTTATGTATTAGATAGTGAACAATGAAACTTTTTTTGCATTTGTTACGGATTTTCGCGTTCGGATGTAACAGTTTGAGTAGTAAGATTTTAAATAAAAACCTAAAACCTAAAAAAAAAACAAAAAAAACCCTAACCCTAACCCTAACCCTAACCCTAACCCTAACCCTAACCCCAACCCCAACCCTAACCCCTAACCCCTAACCCCTAACCCCTAACCCCTAACCCCTAACTCCTCTTCAGGAGAGAAGGGTGTGTTTGCTGTGAGCTCCTGCAGAAGGAAAACTAAAAACGCAACAAACACAGGAAAAACATGTAGGAAGCCGGGCTTCATGTCATGGAAGTGCTGGTACTAGTACAAGAGAACAAGAAAAAAACTCTTTTAAAAGAAATTCAAGAAAAAATGAAGAATTTAGAAGAAAAAGAAAAGATCAGCGCAGAGGCTTCCCTCCTGCAATCCACTCAGAGAGCTGAGGTAAGCTCAAATCTTCCCCCGGTAACAGGGAAACCTCTCTACTTGACAGCTCCCAAACAGAGGGAAGAGGAACTCCAGGGGCCCCCCGAGTCACCCCTGTTATCTTTAGAAAAATCCCCACTACGCTGGAGTAAAGCAGAGCCCGCTCAAAACCAGGAAGTGACCTTTAACACACTTCCAAGCCAGCAGCCTGGAGACACTGAGTTGCAGCACAAAAACAGGGCGGAGTCCCTTCTTCAAATGCAACAAACTCAGGCTTCCCTAGGTCCAAACAAGACAAATTCTACCTTTAGAGACACAACAGACTCTACCCTTTGGAAAGATGTTGAAGAGGGTTACCTAGAGCAACCAAATTTGACTAAAAAGGCTGAGAAAACAGGGCCACCCCAAGGTGATCCTGAAGGGATTGGAAGCAGAAAAGACCTGTTGAGTCAAGATCAACAGGACTCAGGCAGACCCATAGCAAAGAAAGAATGGGTTAAAGGAAGAAAAAACTTAGAAAAACTGCACAGAGAAGATTTAGACTTTATTTCAAAAGGCAGAGACAGATCTCCCAGAGATAAAGAGAAAGGAAACAGGCGCTGGGATTTGGGGGAAGACCCTTCTCGTGAAATCCAAATTCAGGATAAAATAAACCAGGCGGAATGGAAAGCCAAAAGGTCGGAACTCCTCGCTGCTGCGTATATGCCTATAAAAGCAGACTGGATACTGCCAGAGGGAGTGGGCTCCTCTCAGGGACAGGGGAAGGAGACGGAACAGATGGGGACAGAAAACCCTCTGATACGGTCCAAAATGGAGGAAGGGATTGAAAAGGTTGCAGAGAGGGAAAACGAACAGGGCCAAACTTATGTAAACTTCTCCCTAAGCTTCTCCCTATCTAACAACTCACCTGTCGGCGATCCGGGGGGGCCTACGCTAATTCCAGCTTTGGAAGAGGGCGTGGAAGCTGAAGGTTCCGGCTGTCTCTCCGAAAACCCACAGAAAGCCTTGGATTTAACGAACTCTACGGAAGAGGCGGGGTCCGTAACAGCGCCTCGGCGAGAGGAGGAAAGAAATCGTGATGAAGAGGAAAACGGCGATGACGAACTGCAACCTAAACAGAAAATACCAAAAATAACAAACCCTAGCTCTCCTGTCGAATCTAGGGATCCAGCTGAGGGTAGTGAAATGGAGCCCATCTGAACGGAAGACGTTCTCATAGAGTCCGGGGGGTCTGATGAACGTCGAGGAAAGGGTCGCCGGACGCATAGAGAAGCCCTGCCTAGCTGTAAGGGACTTTTCCCGGTCCAACAGAGAAGAACCGGCCCGTTGGAACTATGGGAGCGCCAGATACAATACCCACCGGAAAAGGTCGTGGAATGGCTAGTGGAGACGCCCTATGAGCCGGAGGACATGGTGAAGCTATGGGCCTACATGGCCTTACATTTGACTTTGGAACCGCTGAAAGTGTATAATAAATTCCCTAAATTAGACAGAGCGGAAGTTTTTCTGGCGCTCACTAAGAGTAAAGAAAATCTTCTTAAAATTCTCAAAGGGTTTAAGGCTCCAGACGAGCAAACCAAGGATGTAGGAAGAGCCTATACTTATACCATACTAACCACCGAAAGAATCTTAAGCATGGACAAAAAAAGGAAAAAAGAAATCGTATACCCTGACTGGATAGAAGAGAAAAACTTTCTAAGGATGCTGCAAGAGGTGATGCGCGCCTGGCGATCCCAGGAAATCGATCTGAGCCAGAAGCCGTGGATGGGGAGGTTCCAGGAACTGCAGTTCACGGCTGTGGTGCAAGACTCTAATTATAAAATGTCAGAATCCGTTTTCCTAGATTGGTTGCAGGATATCGTGGATGCCATCAGGAATAGAATGAAGTTAATGAAGCAGATGGGACGGGAGCAAAGCCCGATGGCTTCCAAGAACGTTACGGAGCCTCGAGACGGAACGATGACATCGTGGAATGCCGACGAAATCGGCGGGACCGACACTGGGCCCGCTGGAGAAAGCGAGGCTGAGTCGACGGCAGGGAAAGCGTCGAGCGGCGATATCCTCCGAGGAGCGAGAAAGAAAAAGAAAAGAAGTTCTCCGGCGGCCAAGGGAACCTATTCGATAAGGCGAGTGACGCCCACCGACGACACTTCGGAGGAGGAGGAGAACTGCGGCTCCAGGCAAAGAACACCGAGACAGGCCTTATACACGCAACAGGGGATCGCTGCTCACGCACGGTCCCCGAAAATGGGTGAGGGTCGCGCTTGCAGTGCGGAAACGCCTACTCTTCCTGTCGTAGGGCAGGGGGTGCGCGAAATCCCCCCTGGGAAGGGAGGAAAGGGGAAACCGTGGGCGGAAAGAACGGAAGAAGGAGAAGAAATGGACTACGACCTAAACCCAGCAAACATTTTTTCATCCTCTGGGGAGGAGGCGATAGAGACCGAAGGGGACTCGGAACTGGCTAAACGGATGGAGTTCTCTGAGGAGGGAAAGGAGGGAGATGAGGAAAAACGGGGAGAGCCCAGGAGAATTTTTTAGCTCGCACGAAGACCACGTGTTAATGAATGTGGCCGCTGAGGTGGAAAAGAGGGATCGGGAAGCTGTAAATGGGGAGGGGGAGGGGAGGGGCGTACAAAATATAATAGATCTTTTAAGTGCCCGGAGTGATTTTTCCTCACAGGTTGACGGCGATCAGGCACCGCACGCTTCGGGAGAATTCTTGGCTTCGGCTGACGTGACGGGAGACGAGAGAACTCGGGTGCCGACTGGACGCTTGTCGTGGTACGAACCGCCGAAAGAACAAAGACGTGTGTATTCCTTGAAGGACGGAGAGCGAGAAAAGGGTAGGACCCGAGGGAGTCGATCGGGGATCGACCCCGTTACGCCGCAATTATACGAGGCTTGTTCCTCTGAAAAGGATGTGAATTTTCCCCCTCTGGGGTCAAAAGCTACGGGGGGGGGAACGTCCCTTCGACTACCAGCAGATAAAGGGACACGCACAGCTTCCCTGAGGGGGCCTGTATATATCGAAAAAGGTAGAAGTGAACTCGAGGGTAAAATGAGAAACGCAATCCCTCTAAGGTCAGATGGGACGACGGGAGCCCAGAGACAATTGGAAATGATCCCAAAAGAAAAAACAGGTCTGCAGACGAGGGCGGACATTGAAAGACCTGAGGGGGGAGGTATGGAAGGAACCTCTAACGAGTCCCAAGGGGACGGGCGACACGGGATCCCCGCGGACTCCAGACCTAAAACGGGAAATTGATCCTATGCCACGGCCGCCGCGGCCGGAAATGTGGGGGGGACGGGGAAACCTGCGGTTTCGAAGGGATTCCCTTTCGATGTCGAAGCGGAAAACATGGAGGATGCCGATTTCCTAGATAGATTTTATACCTCTCTGCCGATGACCACGGAACCCAAGCAGAGGTATGTGATCAGGCTGCGGTATAAGGGAACCGATGAGGAGAAGCTAGATAGGGAATACATTATTAAAGGAGTCATTATGGATTTATTGAGATTTCCGCTGGACCAGGTTCTGGCCGTAATAACCCCGATAGGCCTGAGGGAGATAGATATCTGCCTCATTAACGAAGGGGCTTACCACATGTTTTGGGAGGCTTGCAGGACGGCCAGGAAATTCGATCGGAACTTCCTAACCGATTTTGACATTATCCCTCTCTTTAGAGGTGAGATAAAAGTGCTAACGGTAAGCTTTAGGACCACCAATGTTCCGGCTCAAGATGTCTCTGTTTGGCTCAGGAGGCACTGTAAGGTGCTCCTCGAGCCAGAAAAAAGGAGGGATCGTAGGGAAGTGTGGACTGGCGAATACAGGGCGATCGTCGGTCTGCACAAGAATCCGATGACGGGTCAAATACGACACATCCCTAAATACTTTTTCATGGGGGCGGACAGAGCCATGGTAAGATATGCGGGACAACCGCCCGCGTGCTTTCAGTGTGGCTCTTTCTCGCACAGACGTCGAGAATGCAAAACGCAGGTGTGCTCCCGATGCGGCACCACGGGTCACGCCACGCAGGGTTGCGGGAGACCCGTCACCTGTAATCTCTGCCTCCGGGAAGGGCATCCCTACGCTTGGTGTCCGACAGCGCACTGGAACGCCGAGGACCCGGAGAGGTTTGAGCTGCTCATGATGACCGAAGCTGAAAAACGGTTCTCTCAATTATACCACCAAGGGGACTGGAGAGAGCAACTGGAGAGGGAGCGGTGGGAGAGGGAGGAACGCAGAATGGAAAAAGAGCAGCAAAGGGAGCCAGGGGTACACCGAAATAACAGAGAGCCTCGAAACCAGCTTTCGAGGACACCGCCCGAAGAAAGCAGGGGAGCCGTGCGCGCCGAACCCGGCGATGCTGCGGAAGTAACGGCTTGGCAAACGGTGTCGAATAAGAAAAAAAGGAAGCAGAAAGGAGGGCAGGGGGGTGGAGAAAGTACGGGACAATGGTCGACGGACAAACTTCTGAAGGAGAACCAATATTACCGGTTGCTCAACCTCCAAGGCGAAGAAAAAGAAGTGGAAACAGATACTGGTCTGGAGGGTATGGAAAGGGAAACTGAGGCCATGGAGGTCGAGCGACCGACTCGGGAGGGCTCGGGCCCTGGGCCCTCCCCGGGGAAGCAAACGCAAAGGGAAACTAAAAGGAAAATCCAGGAGAAAGGAGGGAAGAGAAAAACAAACCGGGGAAAAAATGGCAGGTTGTTTACAACGGTGCAGACGCTTAGGGAACTTCAGAGCCGTTCCAACAGTGAGCTGGCAAACATGCTGAGGGAAGCCCAGCAAGAGATAACTGTCTATCGCTTGGAATTAAGGGATAGACAGAGGGAATTGGCGGCTCATCCTGACGCCGCGAATATGGACAAGGTGTTACTTATAAAAGGGGATATTTTAGATTTAGAAACGCATGTCAAGGCCATAATAGATCAATTAGAGTTTAATAAGATGCAATCCTCAGGGGTCGCCACTTGGCAGATGGAAGAAGAAGAGCGCAGACTGAGTCCTCAAAAGGGCTCTCCGAGTAACCTAGTTACGGCGACTTCGTCCTCCCCCCTCCGGACGGACGATACGGCTCCGGAAGGTCCCGCTCGTCAAGAGGAGGAGCCCATGGAGGTCAGCCGGCCTGTTGGTGAGGGGGAGGATGAAGATCAGAGCACTGAATGGGAAGAGGCAAACGAGCACCTAGAGAATCAGGAGGGGGAGGCTCGTTCGAGCCTTGACATACAAGAACGAACTAAGGTTTCTCCCCCTGACCGTGTTGGATTGGGGGGAGAGGCCGGGGCCGGGGCCCCCGATGCGGGCGACGGTTCCTGTTCCCCGCTCTCGCCTCCCTCGGTGCCCGTTACTCAGGTAAGGGGGGCGCTGCATCTCAGTAAGTCTACACCTCGGTCTTCCGGGACCGAGGGGGTAGTTATTAGTGAAATCAAAATGCAAGAAGGGCAAAGAGAGAGGATTAAGTCTCCTGCAGATCAACAGCAGGTGGTCGTGGACCTAGCCTCTCCGGTAGGGTAGGAAGACGGTACGCTCTACAATTTACCATTATGTTCACATCGGACGGGAGGCTTAAAATCGCAACGTGGAATACCAATGGCTTAAGGCAAAGAGACAGGAGGGAGGAGATATTGAGACTCATGGGCACTCTAGACCAGGATATCCTGGTGCTCCAAGAAACACATTTCAAAGAAGAGAGGGATCGGAGCCAAGCTCAAAAGATCTGGACCTTTGGGCCCTCTTTCTGGAGTTACGACCTTGATCCTTCCACGGGCATAGGCGTCCTTTTTAGAAGCAGGCCTGATCTCACGGTCGACGCCAGGGTGGATGCCCTTCCCGGAAGGCTCCTCGTCGTGGACTTTATGATCCGTGGCCGGGGGCCCCGGAAGGGTGAGGATGCCCACCCTTTTCACCTCATAGCGCTTTATGCGCCAAGCCAGAATAAGCCTAAAAAAAGCTTCTGGACGATGATGAAAGCGTACACTTCCACGGTCAGGCAACTGATCGTCATCGGCGATTTTAATAACAGGACTCGCCCGGAAGATAGGACTGAGGTGACGATGACGGAAAAGGTCCGCGTCGTATCTCGGTCTTTGACGCGGGAAGAAGAAGACTTGCAAAATATGCTGATGTCTTTAAATTTAGAGGATAAGGCACTACGAGTTGGTAATCAGTTGGAGTATTTTCCCCTTTCCTTTAGGAAACAATTTATGGCCAACTATAAACCCCTAAAAGGAGTGAGGTTCACATATTATCATCCTACGTACGCCAGTAGGATCGATCGCATGTGGGCCCCCAGGGGACTTGAAGTGGAGGAGTGCAAAATCACTCTTACGCCCTACTCTGACCATGCCATAGTAGGGTTTAGCTGTCTGCTGGGAGAGGCCCCCCAAAGGGGGAAGCCGGCCTGGAGGATGAACGTCAAAGAACTGGACAAAGAACCCTTTGTCCTCTGTGTGGAGGGCACCCTTAGGGAATCTCTGATATACAAAGGCTGCACCAGGACTGATCCGCTCTCCTGGTGGGAACGGACCAAAAAAAAGATTAAAAACAGGGCCAAGGGTTTCGAAGGTAGGGCAAACAGAAAAGAAATCGGTCAATACCATCGGGCCATATATAATTTCTTGTTGTGCCACTATAGAGCCAATAAGGGTCTATCGGTCGATGGAGCTCTCCTAGACCGTGCCAGAGCTGTAATGGATGCTTTCCAAGCTCAAAAGAGGGACAAGGCAAAAAAATACTGAAGGTTCCGGACTAAAGGTGCCGTTGTCGATATCGACGATTGGGCCAAAGCCAAGGTAAAGAATACGCCCATCTCCTTTTCTGAGCTAAGAGCCCAGAAGGGAGAAGGGGCCACCTCTGAGCCTCAGGGAATGCTGAAAATCATGCAGGAGTATTATAGAAAAGTATACGCCCAAAAAGACATTTTAGAAGAGGAGATGGAAGAGTATCTTAATTCGGATGGAGGAGTCAGCCGAAAAATCGACCCGAATGGAGAGGAAGCAAGGGAACTTACGGCTCCCTTCACAGAACAGGAGGTGCAGGACGCCGTTCGGGATGGGAAGCCTAATGCGGCCCCCGGCCCGGATGGCCTGCCCCATAAATTTTATAAAAGGTTTAGTGGGGCCCTAAATGGCCTTCTCACGGAACTGTTTAATGAAATGTGGGTCTCAGGTGGGATCCCCCTTCCTTCGGAGAAGGGACGCTCATCTTCTTCCCGAAGAGGGGGGATCTCACCCTACCGGAAAACTGGCGACCTATCGCCTTAACTAATGCAGACTATCGCATTTTGGCACGAGTGCTCAATAATAGGCTTAAAAAACTGGCCTATAGACTCGTAGCGCGGACTCAAACGAGTTCCGTTCCGGGAAGAGCTATGACGGACTCCCTAAAACTGTTTCGAGAGATCTTCCAGAGGTGCCGAGATGCGGCCTGGTCGGGCAGCCTGGTTCAGCTCGACCAGGTCAAAGCGTTTGATAACTTGAGCCACCGGTACCTTTGGAGGGTCCTGGAACACAAAGGCATACCTCGTCGCTTCATAGATTTCCTGAAGCTCCTTTATAGGGACTCTGAGGTGTTCCCTCAAGTGAACGGATGGAAAGGGGAGGGAGTGGTCATCCGCTCGGGAGTGAAGCAGGGTTGCCCTCTCAGCCCACTTCTCTACGTCCTGGCGCTCGATCCGGTTCTGGAAAAAATAGAGAACGATAGGAGGCTAGAGGGGATTGCCCTCAGGTGTTCCTTCCTTCAGACGGGAGGGGCCCGACTGCTTCGACGAAGGATCGAAAGCCTGGTCAAGATGGTGGCCCATGCTGACGATGTCACCGTTTTGGTAGGGAACGATGAGGAGAGGGACAGAGCGATGAGACATTTTGAAAGGTTCGGGAGGGCCACCGGAGCCAGCCTTAACCTCAAGAAAAGCTTTGCCTACAGGTTGAAGGGAAAAGGAAAAAAGATAGAAGAATTTCGGCTAGACCGGGGAGATGGAGACAAAGAAAGGAGTGAGGAAAAGAGGGAATTGGATAAGGTGAAGCTCCTGGGCATTTATTATTCCCTTCGAGATTCTGGACAAGATTATAATTGGGAAATATGGGCAGAGGCTGTGGAGGAAAAAATAAAGAAGTGGGCCAGATGGGGACTCACGATGTACCAGAAAGCGGTGTATGTGAGAACATACACCCTTCCGATGGTCAGCAACTTGGCTGCGGTTTATCCGGCCCCGGCTGGGGTAACCGCTAGAGCCAGTGGAGCTATTTTTAAGTTCCTCTGGGGATCCAAATTCTTCCCTGCCCCCAGGTCCCTGGCCAGCGCAACGGTGGGACACGGGGGGCTTGACCTCCCTGCCCTCGGTCCCCTCTTCCTAGCTACCTTCCTGGCAGCCAATTTTGTACCTTGGAGTGCGGTTGAGCAGCTAGGTGGAGGCCGAGGAGCGGGCTCCGAGGTCAGAGCCCGGAAGCCAGATGAGAGCCAGGCAAACTTGGTTGCTGAGATGAACCCTGAGGAGGAAAAAAATGTAGAAAGGACAAAAAATGACCTGGTGGAGAAGGATCACCCCGCCTGGTTGGTAAGTCTGGGAGCCCAGTGGAGAAACAGCCAATGGGCGGAGAGATGGTGGAAAGAAGGCTCCCTGGCCTATAAGATCACTCGGGACTTCAAAAATTCTGGCCCCGACTACATGGGGGACCTGTACTTGCAGGTGAAAGTATGGAAGGCGGACCCCTCGTCCCTCAGGGATGGGAGTACAACCGACCCGGCAGGAGTGAGGCAGGCCATCAGGTATCACAAGAAAAAGATGTACAAAGGAATGGTAGACGAAGCCCAAAAAGACAGAGTAGAAAAGATGAAGGGACGGAAGGGGGAACAGGCGTCCGTCTACCTGATGGGCCCCTCGGGTGAGGTGGACACCTTCTCGGATAGGAGGGTGCCCTATTCCCTTTGGGACATCCGTTGGAGGGTGTACCATCAAGTGCTTAACATCGGGGTCTCCCGCCCCTGGCTCCCACGGGAGAAGCAGATCTGTCCCAGGATTTGCTGCAAACGGGGACCGGGGGAGGGACTCGCACCCAGAGAGACGCATGAGCATTTTCTAAAGAACTGTCCGTCTGCTGCAGATTTCTGGAAGAACCTGGGGAACAGGCTGGAGTGGCCGAATCTGGAGGGGGTCTCCTGGGAGACGGCAGGTAATAGTAATAGTTTGTATATTGAAATGTGTATGTATATGGTTCTGTATTATTACTTTTGTCAATTGTATCAGTATTTGTATCTGTATTTTGGTTTTATGTTATTACTTAATCAACTCTCCTCCACGAAGACAACGGACAGAACAGACATTAGTTTCATGCTCGGCTTCTGCAGGAGAATGTATCCAAGGACTTACAGCAGGTGCTGTATATATCAGAAAGATGAGACTCTCAAGCATTTCTATTGTATTTGTATTTTGTATTTAGTATACTTGTAAGGCCCCTTTGGGGGGCCACCTGTAGTATGATCTTTTTAATAAAAATCTATTATCCTAAAAAAAAAACACTATTACCCTAACCCTAACCCCAACCCCAACCCCAACCCCAACCCCAACCCCAACCCCAACCCCAACCCTAACCCTAACCCTAACCCAAACCCAAACCCCAAACCCCAAACCCTAACCCTAAACCCTAACCCTAACCTCGAAGGGAGAAGACGTGTGTTTGGTGAGCTCCTTCGAGAACTTAGGGAAAACGTCGTTTTGCGATGAAATTCATGTAGGAACCCCATGTCCCGACTTGGGGACTGGTGGGGCAATGGAAGAGGAACCGGAAAATCCGACTTTGGGGGTTGAAACCCTCCAAACGACCGATTTGTTCAATGAAAAGGAAAAAGAGCCAGCAAACAACAAGGCTGAAGAAGAAGGGGAAATGGCTGACTGCACACAGTATGGTGAGTCTTTCTGTGGAAAAGCCCTGAGAGACGGTTTGGAGAATCCTTCAGACTTGCAAAGGGGTACTCGAGTTAAAGAGCAAGAAGGGGGAAAGGGAGTTTTACAAACTGTACCCCCCCATAACCAGGAAGAAGCCGACGGGCAGAGTAAAAGAGGGAAGAAAGTACAGGGGACAAACTTACTCCTGGGTGTGGAGGGTTTGGATTTACCTGACATTAGACAAGAAAAAAACAAACTGACTGACTCTGTACATTTAAAAACGGAACAGCTTTGTTCTAACCGCAAGACTTTACAAAAGACCTCCACCACTGTGTATTTCAGCCCCGTGCGCCCTAACTCTGCTGGGGAGGAAAGGCAAATAGAGTCCCATGCTTCAGATGGTGATCTAAATAGGCTAGGCCCCTGGCAGGGAAACAATGACTCAGCCTTTTTGCAGACAGCGGAACAGGATGTTCTCTTTGCGAGGCAGGAAATTAGAATGGAAGTCAAGGAAATGACGTCGTTGCTAGAGGGGAGGGACAGATCCCCTCTCAAGTTACAAACAAACTTTACGGACACGCCTGATTTGGAGTGGCAGGGACACAGACGAATGAGCCTTCACAGATATATGCAGCTAGAAAGAAATCACAAAGGGACTGTTTCCAAACGCGTGCAATTTGATGCATGGTCAGAGGAGGAAGATTTCCAGACCCCTGACGTGGTGATTTCTGTTCTGACCTCTGAATTTTCTGTACGATCGCTGGACGCTGTGCGATGCGAGGAAGAAGGAGATTTGAGCTTTGCCGTGCCTAGTTTGCAGGGCCGAGACCCTAGTAAGCAGAAATTTCCCTTGGCCCTCCCCGTGCAAGATCACGAAGGTCGAGCGGCACGCTTAACTATAGAGGAGGAAAATACAACGTTGCAGGCTGTACAGCGGGACCTAGAACAATTAGTGGAGGGAGACATCGATGACTTCTTAGAAGGCAGAATGGAGACCCGATTTTCAGATGGAGAATTGAGAACGGTGGAGGAATTGGGACGGGGTGCGGAAAGTTTGAAAGGCGGTCCGACGCTTCCGCCCAATTCCAGAGAGAGAAGAATTTTTAAAAAATGGGAAGAGCAAATGCAGAGCGACCTGGAAGACGTGCATAGCTGGCTTCTGCAACCTCCTTATGACAAAAGCGACCTGGTGAAGTTGTGGGGGTTCCTGGTGGCTCATGCCGCCTTTGTCGACGCCCCCGTGGACCTCAATTTTTCTAAACTCAGCCAAGATAACATTCTAAAGGTTTTCGATAAAATGAGCGGGCCCCTCATGGAAGTGTATAAGGGGACCATTACGCACTCCATGAGAGATGTCGCTAGGGCACGGGTTTTATCCATGAGAGCTGTGGAGAAAATCCTGACGAGAAGAAAGCCCAGGACCTCGCAGAAAGGCTTACCGGAGTGGTTGACCGAAGAGGAATTGATTCGCTTTTTCCAAACGGTCGTCAGAGAATGGGAGAAACCGGAAAAAAGCATGGATCGACCGCTCATATGGAAGGAAATAAATAACGGAGAGACCTTGCTTACGGTCCAAACTTATAAAGACTGGATAGGAAGACTGATTAATTACCTGAAACAGAGACGAAGCCTTAAACGGGATGAGCCAGTTTCTGTTCCTAGGCCACGGGATATGGAGGAAGTCCCTGAAGGGTCGCGGGAGCGTTCCGCGGGAGGGATGGAGAGTCGCGCTTCGGAGAAAGAGGAAGGAGAGACGCCACGAGAGACATCCTGTGATCGGGCCGGAACCAGTGCTCAGGGGATCTCTGCATCTGCGGAGTCCACGCAAAGCGGTGAGGAAACGGAGGGCGGAACGGCGACTCCGCCGATTCGGTGTAGGGATCGGCCTTTAGCCGAAAGAGATGGGGAGGGTTTCGCTCCTGGGGAGAGGCCTTTAAATTTAGGGACAAGGGAGGACGAATCCAGTGAAATAGAGAGCAGTGACAAAGAATCGGAATCGGAAGAGGGATCGATCGAGACCCCGCCGACGGTTAAAAAATGCACCTCCGTTAGGAAAAAATTAGTTTATGCGGGTCGAGACCTCGTCGGGCGGGCGGATGGAGATGAGAGGGATTTAGGGTTAGACAGCCCTTTGGCAAGTTCCATAAGATGGGCTTCGGACCCCGACCTGCGACATTGGGATGGCTTAGGTGAAAAGGATATGGAAGTGGGTCAAGCGGAGATAGACCGGGCGGGGATGTGTCAACGGGGCGATGGAAGTGAAGGGGAGAGGAGCGAGAGAAGCGGGGGATCGGTGTCTAGAGCGGAAGAACTCGTTCCTGCCGTTCCTGCCGTCCCTTTTGTTTTGTCCTCTTCTGATGTAGCTGGTCGGGAGCGAGAACGAGGGTATAGCCAGGGGGAGCAGACGGGGGGACAAATTTTATGCCCCAAAGAGCAAAGGTCGCCAAAACAAAAGCATAAGAAATTGAAAGAGCAGGAAACTTTGAGAACCTTTGTGGAAGAGGCGATGGTAGAAGAATTAGAGGATACAGAAACGATAGTCGGGATGGACTGGGAGATGCATAAGGAGGAACTGCAGAGATTGGAGAAAGAGCAAAACTCACACCCTTCGGGTGAGAATTTAGATGCTATACTGCATTTCAGAAAGAAAATAGTGGAGTATGAATGGCAAATGCAAATCATAACAAGTACGTTAAAGGAAAAACGGGCTAAGGAGAAATTAGACGAGGATAAAAGGAGGGAGGAACAAGTAGGGCAACTGGAACAAGTACAACTAGTTGCTGAGGGTGAGGAATTTAATGAGAATACATTAAAAAGGGGAGAGGAGGAAAGAATAGAAAATAAGGGAAATAATGGAGGGGAGGCCGGGGGAGGAGAGGGGGGTGAAGAGAAAGGAGCCTTCTCCCCTCTGCTATTCCCTTCTCTCCCTTCAGACAGCTCCCCTCCGCTACAGGATCCTGTTTTGGAGCCTCAGTAGACCGCATCAAGTAGGGCTACACCTCAATCAGCGATTGAGGGGGTAGAATCATCGATCGGCAGGGAGGAGATCGTCATGCTCTCAGGGACCTGAGAAAGAATAGGACGTCGGCCACCTTTCTGTGTTTACGTTGTACACCTTAAAAAGAATTAGATATAATTATCGTTGAATTGGGTGAAAATGGTCAATCCTCCAGTTTTCTTAAATTTGGGACAGGATAATTCAAGTTATTTATATTTATAATAATATTCAGGGTAGTTTATATAGGTTTAATCTTTTTTCTTACATTTATAAAATTCAATTTACAAACCATGCCAAATTTGAAAATAGCCACGTGGAACTGTAGAGGTTTAAAACAAAAGGAAAGAAGGGAAGAAATATTACCCAATTTAGCACGATTAGGAATTGACATTATAGTTCTTCAAGAACTCAATTTTGATTCTGAGAAAGAACGGAGTCTCGTGCAGCGATTTTGGACTTGGGGCCCGTCCTTATGGTCTTATAACGAGAAGGGGAAGGGTGGGGTAGGAGTATTGATGAGATGGAGACCGGATTTATTTATTTATTTATTTATTTATTACATTTTTATACCGCCCAATAGCTGAAGCTCTCTGGGCGGTTCACAAAAATTAAAATCATCATAAAACAACCAACAAGTTAAAAATACAAATACAAAATACAATATAAAAAGCACAACCAGGATAAAACCACGCAGCAAAATTGATATAAGGTTAAAATACAGAGTTAAAACAGTATAATTTAAATTTAAGTTAAAATTAAGTGTTAAAATACTGAGTGAATAAAAAGGTCTTCAGCTGGCGACGAAAGGAGTACAGTGTAGGTGCCAGGCGGACCTCTCTGGGGAGCTCATTCCACAACCGGGGTGCCACAGCGGAGAAAGCCCTCCTCCTAGTAGCCACCTGCCTCACTTCCTTTGGCAGGGGCTCACGGAGAAGGGCCCCTGTAGATGATCTTAAGGTCCGGGTAGGTACATATGGGAGGAGGCGTTCCTTCAAATAACCTGGCCCCAAACCGTTTAGGGCTTTAGGGCCAGGTTATTTGAAGGAACGCCTCCTCCCATATGTACCTACCCGGACCTTAAGATCATCTACAGGGGCCCTTCTCCGTGAGCCCCTGCCAAAGGAAGTGAGGCAGGTGGCTACTAGGAGGAGGGCTTTCTCCGCTGTTAAAAGAACCGTCGAAGCGGAACCGGGATACTTAATAATAATAGACTTTAGTTTAAAAGACAGGACGGATGACGGTCAAGTGGAAACTAAACATTTCAGACTTTGTGGCTTATATGCACCAGTTTTAGTCTCTTATAGGAAAAAATTATGGCAAACTTTAAGAGATTATGTGACCACGAATAGAACGTTGTTGATCCTGGGTGATTTTAATAACAGAACCCAATTAAGCGATCGCTGTAATTTGGTCACCCGGGAAGGGAAAAACAAAGAACGACCTTTGACGCCGGAAGAAAGGGAGCTGCAAAAACTTTTACAAAAAGATCTACGGTTAGAGGATAAGGCTTTAAAAATTAAAAACGGTTTAGACTTTTTCCCGGTATGGAGTCGAAAGACTTACGTGAGTAATTTCCCCAAATTGGAAGGACTGACATAAGGACCTTTTACCATCCCAAATTTGCCAGCAGGCTAGATAGAATCTGGGGAGTCAAAGAAATGCTAGTGAGCTCGGCTAATGTTTTGGTGACGCCGTGGTCCGACCACGGCATACTTTTGATGGAATGCAGTTCACGAGAAGTCACGGTTCGTGGTAAACCCAATTGGAGATTTCCACCGGCCGCTTTACAGATTAGAGAATATAAGGATGAAATGGAGAGGAATTTGGAAATGTTAGAGATTCTAAGGGGACACCGAGAGATGGATCTCAATTTATGGTGGGAGGAGTTAAAGAGATCCATCAGATCGACCTCTCTGAATCTCACGAGGAGATATTATAAGGTGGAACTGAAGAATTATCAGGACGCTTTATACCAATTTCTAAAAATACATCTTAAAATAAATAGAGGCTTGTTATGGAACCCAGGGCAACTGGCAAAAGCGGTGGAAGTGATCGAAGGATACCACCACCGACAAAGAAGACTCAGGTTGGAAAAACAAACAAATAGGGCGAGAGGACCCCTGATAGAGAAAGGAGAGTGGGAAGGCAACAGATTATCAAAACCCAGAGAAAGTATGAAAGGACTTAGAAGGAAGAGGGCAGATCGGGTGGCGACCAAACCTCGGGAAATGCTTAAAATAATGGAAGAATATTATGACGATATTTACAAAGGACAGGCGTTGGAGAAGGAGGAAATGTTAAATTTCCTAAAAAGAGTAGATAAAAACAATTATGGGGAAATTACAGCAGAAGAGAGGGAGAGGTTGTTAGCTCCGATCGAGGAGGAGGAAGTCCAAACGGTCATCGCTCAAGGGAAATTAAAAGCGGCTCCCGGCCCGGACGGGTTAACGTATTCTTTTTATAAAACTTTTAAAGAAAAATGGGGATCTCCTTAGCGAAGGTCTATAATGAGGCATTACGATCTCGGGTTTTGGGAGACAGTTTTTATAGCGGGACTTTAATTTTTATTCCAAAAGGAGGAGATTTAACGCTCCCGGATAATTGGCGACAGATCACTTTGACTAACATCGATTACAGGATTTTAGCAAAAATCCTGAACAACAGACTTTCCAAAGTCATTTCAAAATTGGTCGTGGGAACACAGACGAGTGCGGTCCCGGGAAGACGCATGTCGGATTCGCTGCTTTTGATTAGGGAATTTTTCCACAAGGAAAGAGTCGCGGGGAGTCAAGAGGGGATTTTGCAGTTAGACCAATCTAAGGCCTTCGATCGGGTAGATCAGACTTATTTGTGGGAGGCCTTGAGGTTAAAGGGCATTCCGGATGAGTTTGTGAGTCATCTGCAAGTTTTGTATAAGCAGGCTTCGGTTAAGTCCCAGATCAACGGTTGGCGAGGAGCAAAAATAAAATTACGATCGGGCCTCCGACAGGGATGCCCTCTCAGTCCCCTTCTGTATATCTTGGCGATTGACCCGTTGTTGGCTTTGATTCAACAAGACGGAGGCATCAGGGGTTTTTTGCCATTTGGGAGTTTGAGCGAAGACGTAAGAGGGCCGACGGTGAAGGCCATAGCTCATGCAGATGATGTCTATGTCTTTTCGTCGGACCTTAAAGAAATGGACAGAATAAGAAGTCACCTAGACGGTTACGGTAAAGCCTCGGGTGCTGTGGTGAATCAAAGTAAGAGTAATGTTTATTATTTGAGGAGTGGACCGCAGAAGATTGAATTTCAGACGTTACGTGAGCTCGTTACGGCGACTCGAGGAGAGGAAATTAAAAATGACTCCGGAGAAGGTGAGTTGAGAGAAAACATAGAACGAAGGGAGGAACGAAGGGAGGAGTTAACGAGTATAAAAATTTTGGGTATCCTTTTTTCACTCTCGGAGGAGGGATGGCGAGAAAATTGGATCGGTTGGGAAAAAAGAGTGCAGGAAAGATTGGACAGATGGAAAGGGTGGAAATTAAATTTGTATAAGAAAGTGAAATTTTTTAACACGTATTGTGTACCGATAGCTAATCATATAGCCATGGTATACCCACCTCCCAAAATGTTAATAGACAGAATGAACACGCAAATTTTCATTTTTCTGTGGAATACTAAACGATTCCCCTTATCGAGGACTGTGGCTCACCTCAAATTCGTAGAAGGTGGTTTGGGACTCCCGGCTATAGGACCCCTATTTTTAGCCATTTTTATGAGTAATAATTTCAGTCAAAAGGACAGCACGATTTCAAATAAAGCTCCAAAAGAGTTATTGCTTAGGGGAGTAAATGGAAACTTATGGAAAACCACCCGATGGGGCAAACTATGGTGGGATGAAGAAAGAACGGAATATGTTTTAACGTCGACCGTAAAAGCCCCCCTAGCCAACTATCTGAGGGAAGCTGTTTTGCTATTGCACCAATGGAAAGTGTCGTCCCGAGTTTTTAAAGGCCACAGGGGGAATAATAAAGAAGTAAAACAAAAAGTTTATGGTATGATTATGGAAGAGAATTATTTTAATCCTTTTAGGGAGAGGAGAATGTCAAAGGAAAATTTATCCCCTTATTTGAAACCCAGCGAATTTGACCAAAGCGTTTTTATGGACAAACGCATTCCTTATAGTTTATGGGATCTCAGGTGGCGTATGTATCATCAAGTGTATAACATAGGAGTGGTGAACCCGTGGTTGGTGAAGGTCGAACAGATTTGTAGAAGACAAGGGGGTGAGAACAGCTTATTTTCTGGTTTGCAAGGCTCTAGAGAAACGGAAACTTTTCAGCATTTTGTCAAAGGTTGTATTCCAGCTAAAGCAGTATGGGAAAGACTTGCAAAACATTTGAAATGGCCCTTTTTAATACGACAATCATGGGAAACTATTTTGTCAGGTACTGAACCGAAGACAGGTTTTCAGGGACCAATTAAAACAAAAACAATAAAAGTAGGCAAAGAAAAGCAACATTCTAATAAACAAAAAGAAGATCAGCACTGGGATATCCTATGGACAACTGTGAGGATAATTAACTTGTTAGTTTTATTGATCATTGGTGTACAACGTAGCACAGAATTAAAAACAAAAAAGGAGTCCAATCCTGATTCAGCAGTATATTTTGTTTATAATAGGTTAAAAGCGGTAGCCAGATATGAAAAAAAGACAGAGCCTCAGGGTAGATGGAACAAATGGTGGAAATGGTTAGAGGATTCAACACCACCAATAACGTGAGGAGTATATGATTTTGGGTAGTAGAATGAATATATTAATAATAACTGGTAAATTTCAAAATTCTGTAAGTTTGTAATTTTATTTGGCATTTTTTAATATGTAATATATTTCATTTAATTATAGTATAGACACAGAATTTGTAAATTTGTAAATTTCTACCTTATTATTGTAATTTTGTAAAAATTGTTACATTTTCATCGTCACTTTTTGTTTACAAATTGTATTGTAACAGTTGGTAGTAAGTTTTTCTTAAATAAAAAATCTCATTCCTAAAAAAAGAAAAAAAAAATCTCATCCCTAACCCTAACCCTAACCCTAACCCTAACCGCCATCTTGGGAGGCTGTGTTTGTTTGGAGCTCCTGGGCAAAAGAACAGAAAAACGGAGGTTTCTGCTGGAAAAACTCGGGCAAGCCTCGCTCCCAAGCCAGGGAAAGGAGGAGATAAGGATGGGGCACCCGGGGGTGCCCAGATGGGGGACGACCGCCCCAAAATGGAGCAGTTAGAGCGAAAAGAAAGAAAAGCCTTGCAGGAGAGCCTCATGGAGGAGAAGGAGGAAGCCAGCAAAAGGGCTGCAGGCAGGGAAGCTTCACCAGCAGCAGCAGCTTCCAGGAGCACTGGTAAAGAGGCAGGGGGGAGTTGGGGATCGCTCAGCCAACCCGAGGGCCGGTAGCAAAAGAGGGGAACCCCTTTAGCTGGGGCCCAAAAGCCATCCACGAAGGAAAGGGAGGGAAGAAGAAGCAGACAGAAATGGAGGTGGTGGACGTGGGGGGGGGTACACATAGAAGGCTCCTGTGCAATGAAGCAGGTAGAGAGAGGAGGAAAAGGGGGCTTGTCACCTTTCAAAGTCCCATTACCGGGGTCCCCAATGGTCAGGGGGGTGCTGGAGCAGCAGGAAAAGGGGCAAGAAGGGGTGCAGGAAGGGAGAAGTGGAGGGAAAAGCGGTGCAGGAAAGGAGGAAGGAGAAGGCTCATTTAAAGGCGCAGAACCTGGAGCCAGCAAGCAGGGAGGCTTGGAGTCAGGGCCCCGATTGGGAGAGTCCCAGGCTTCCTCTGAGAAGGGAGAAGGGAAGGGCCTCTCAAAGGCTCAGGATGACTCAGCACTCTGGAGCAGGAGCAGGCAGGAAGTGACCGGGAGGCAGCAGGAAGTTGGAATGGCTGGGCAGAAAGCTGAAACGGCCAGACAGGAAAGGGAGGAGCTGGCTCAAAGGCGGGACAGGTCTCCGCTCAAAGGAGACAGGAAGCGGATAGAAATGGAGTGGCTGGGCAAGGAGCCAATGGGGAACCAGAAGGAGGTGGCTAGGAAGCCAGGGACAGGTCTGCCAAGAGCAGCAGCAGCAGCAGCAGCAGCAGTAGCACAGTCTTTGCCTGGCAACTTAAGGGGGGACTCTATGGGGGGGGGGATAGGAGTGGGATAGACAAGCAGACGGAAGGGAAAGGGATACAGGAGCTGGGGGAAGAGATGGAAGTAGAGGGCAGCCCTCAATTAGGTATGGACAGAAGACCTGGGGAGGCTAGAAAGTCAAGAGAATCAAAGGAGAGACGTGGGATGGGGGGAGATGCCATGCGGGCTCCACAAAAGGCTGCTGAGCCTTCACAGCCTGGGTCCATGAAGTCAATGGACTCTAGGGAGGCCCCTCGTGGAGGTATGAAGTTAATACCTGGAGAGAGGGAGAGGGCAGTGCTAGAGGAGGATGGAGAGAGGCTTGGAAGCGGGGGAGGCGCTAGCCAGGTGCAAACAGCAGGGGAAAAGCCTGCTCAGTCAGAGGCGCACATCGCTCAGGTGGTGGACAGCTTCCTGCGAGGGGAGTTTGGCGCTCACTTTTCAGACGTGGAAGGCTTGGGTCTCAATGAGGAGGAGGAGGAGGAAGAGCAGGAGGAAGAGGAAGGGAGGTCCCAACCGGTTCCCAACAATAGGGAGAGGAACATCCTGGGCAAGTGGCGAGAGCTGCTCGAGGAAGACATGTCGGCAAAGGCCAGATGGATTCAGGAGCCGCCTTACGTGGAGTACGACATGCTCAAAGTGTGGGGCTTTTTGGTGGCTCATATAGCGCTATCTGCAGCACCGGTGGGGCAAAAGCTCTGCAAAAACAGCCAGGACAAAATCATCGCTTTGCTGGACAAGACCAGGCAGCCGCTGTTGGAGGTGTTGCGGGGCAATATCAGCCATTCGATCACGGACCTGGCCAGAACCAGGTCGCTTGCGCTGGAGGTCATCGGCAGGATCCTGGTCATGCGCAAGGCGCGCACGTCCACAAAGGAGATGCCGGATTGGCTGAGGGAGACGGAAATGGTGAGGATGCTGCAGGGCATCCAGAGGCGTTGGCAAGGGCTGGAGGAAACAGGCGTCAGGCCGCTCGTGTGGAGGCGCATAGAAGATGGCAGCACCCTCGTGGCGGAGGGAGAGTACCTCCAGTGGGTGAATGAACTGACGTTGGTGCTCAAGCACAGGCGAGCGCTCCAAAAGCAACAGCAGCAACAGCAGGAGGAAGGGAGCAGGGGAAAGGCGTGGCGGAAATAACGACTAGGAGGACGGGGACGGCGATGGTGATGGCGGGCGGCTCTAGACCGGGTGGAGACTGATCAAAGGTAGAGGAGCGGCAGCTGGCGAAAGAGAGGAGCGGGCGGGCGACACGGCGACGGGATCGAGGAGGAAGAGGAGGTGGAGAGGCCGATGACACGGAAGAGTTGGAGGACAGCAAGGACGAGGACGGGGGCCAAGGGCCGGAAAAAGGCAATGATCGGGCACAACTAAGTCAACAGGGGGCTCTCGCTGCGGCGAAGTCCCCGCAAACCAGTAAGGGCGAGGTGACAGGAGTGGGAGTGGAACGGAAGCGAGAGGGGAAGCAGGTGGACGGAGCTGCGGAAGTGCTGACCTGGGCCGACAGGGTGCAGAGGGAAGAAGATGGAGAAGAAGAGGAGGAAGAAGAAGAAGAGGAGGAGGAAGAAGAAGGAGGAGGAGGAGGAGGAGGGGGTGAGGGAGAAGAAGAAGAAGAAGAGGAGGGTGGAGAGTGGGTGGGCGAGGAGATGGACGTGGATGGGGGAGATGGACAGGAGGGGAGAGAGGGTGGCGAACAGATGGGAAGCGTAGGGGATGGAGAGCAACAAGCTGCTGGCCCAGGTGTGTTTGTATTGCAGAAGGGCACCCGGTCGAGGGAAGCATCCGGAGGGAAAAGGAGCAGAGAAAGAGTGGAGAAGAACAACAGGAACGATGGGAGGGGGGAGGAAGGCAACGGCGATGCAAGAAGGGTGGCCAGGACTTGGACTGAGACAAACGGAGGGGAGCAAACAAAGGGGGAGACGGCAAGACATCGGAGAGAGGAGGGAGCGGCGGCAGCAGCAGCAGCGGCAGCAGCAGCGGCGGCGGCACCTCCGAAGGACGCACGGGCACAGGCGCGCTCAAAGGGGGAGAGCAGAAAGGACGGGCCGGCGGCGGCTTTTGGGAGTGAGGGGGGCGTGCCTGCTCCCAACCCTGCTCCCAAGCCAACAAACGTGCCCGTGCCCACGGCTGCCCCCACGGCTGCCCCTCGTACTTATGCGGCGGCAGCAGGGGTGGGGACTACATCCTCAGGCAGAGCGACAGCGAGGATGGGCGGCCAAGATGGAAGGGCTGGGGATCCCAGGCGATCCAGCGGGATGAGGGGTTTCCAATTCGACCTGGAGGTGGAGAATATGGACGATGCTCTTTTTCTGGACCAGTACTATAGTCAGATTCCCCACGAGAAGGACCCGAGGCAGCGCTACGTGGTCAGGCTGCGGTATAAGGGGGCCGATGAGAGCAAGCTCAACAGGCAGTACATCGTCCGGGACGTGCTGGTGAACGTGCTGGATTTCCCGAAGGAGCAGCTCTTGGCGGTCATCATACCGCCGGGGCTGAGGGAAGTGGACATTTGCCTGGTCTCGGAGAAGGCCTACCAGCAGTTCTGGCAGAAATGCAGGCTGGTGAGGAGCTCGAGCAGGCAATTCTTGGCGGATTTTGACATTATTCCGCTGTTCCGAGGGGAGGTGAAGGTGTTGACGGTGGGGTTTAGAACTACTAATATCCCCCCGGAGGACATCTCCGTATGGTTGAAAAGGTATTGTAATGTGCTCTTAGAACCAGAGAAGAAGAGGGATGAGGAACAGGTGTGGACGGGAGAGTACAGGGCCATCGTGTCGCTCCATAAGAGCGCCTACTCGGGACAGGTGAAGCACTTGCCCAAGTATTTCTTTATGGGCGCCGACAGGGGCACGACCAGGTACAGCGGGCAGCCCCAGGCGTGTTTTCAATGTGGGGCGTTTGACCATAGGAGGAGGGACTGTGTCACGCCACTCTGTTCCAAGTGCGGCGCCAAAGGACACGCCACCGTGGTCTGCCAAAAGCCGGTGACGTGTAGCTTGTGCCTGAACGAGGGGCACGCCTACGTGTGGTGCCCGCAGGCACACTACAATAGGGATGACCCCGAGAGGTTTGAGAGGTCCCTTTTGGAAGCAGCAGAGAACAGGGCGATGGACTTGCTCAGGCGGAGGGAAGCGGCGAGGAGCGCCAAAACCGCAGTGGGGGCAGCGGCTCAAAAAGGAGGAGCAGCAGCAGCAGCGGGGAGCGCCGAAGGCCAGTCCTGGGAGTCGGTGCAAAAGAGGAGGAAGGCGAAGAGAGGGCCGCAGGAAATGGGGGGAGGAGGAGGAAAGGGTACTGAGCCAGCGCCCCGAATACAGCTAGCCAATAGGTTTGAGGGGCTGGGAGGGGAAGAACAAGAAGAAGAAGAGATGGAGTCGGAGCAGACGGAAAGGGAGGAGGAGGAGGAGGACGAGGAGCGAGCTCGAGAGAGGGGCAGTGGAGATGAGGTGGGGAAAGGGAAAGGGAAAGGGAGGAAACGGCAGAGCCAGCGAAAGGCCGGGCCCGAAGCCAGAGAGGAGGAAGGAGGAGTAGGGAGCAATGGAGAGCGGGAGGTTAGAGCCAAAAAGCCAAAAACGGCAAGAGAGACCTTGCAGGACTTGGAGAGTAAAACCACCGAGGAGCTGGAGGACCTGCTCATGCTGGATAGGATCCAGTTGGAAACGTGGGAGGGGAAGTTGAGGTTCAGGCAGGAGGAGCACAAGCGGACGCTCGTGTCGGAGCACCTGACCAGGATCATGGAACTCAGGGCGAACATCTTGGAGCTGAAGCTGCATATGGGGGCCGTCCAGGAGCAGGCAGATTACAATGCGGAGAGGAGGCTGATTGAGGAGGTGATGAGGATGGAGGAGAAGGAGCAGAGGGAGAAGGGGCGGAGTGGAGAAGGAGAAGATGAGGAGGACGGGGTTAGCAGGCCGACGAGGAGCAGGGCGGAGAGCGAAGGCAGGGAAATGCAGGAGGAGGAGATGGAAAACAGCAGCGACAAGGAGCAGGGGGAGGGCGGCAGCGGCGAAAAAAGGCCGATGTTATCACCGCCGCCAGCAGCAGCGGTAGCAGGAGGAGAGATTGAGGAGAAGCCGCCAGATGGACAAGAGCGGCAGCTGGGAAAGTCCTCCCTGTCTACAGCTACAGGGCACAATAACGGTAGGACTACACTCCAGCTGAAGCCATTAGCTGGAGGGGTAGAAACAAAGGAGGTGGAGGCGGGAGGAGGAAAAGGAAAGTAGGCTGGCCATATCACCCCTTGCATGCGAGCAGGATAGATAGGATGTGGGCGCCGGCAACGTTGCGAGTGCAGCGCTGCGATGTGTTGGTAACTCCGTGGTCAGATCACGCCATCCTCAGCTTCGTTTGCAGCACGGAGAGGATGTACTCCAAAGGGAGGAGGTTGTGGCGCCTGTCCCCGAAAGATCTGGGTAGGGAAGCGTGTCAGCAGGTAATTGAGCAGGCCTTGGACGAAATGCTTTTCTTGAGGAAGTTCTGTGAGCACGAGGAGGAGCTGCCCTTGTGGTGGGAGAAGCTGAAGAGAGGGGTGGCGAGGCGATGCCAGCAGGCAGGCGGGAGAAGTCACAGGAGAGAAGTGGCCCACTATCATAGAGCCGTCTATACGTTCGTGCAGTGTCATCGCAGAGTGAACGCGGGCCAGCCGGTCGACGAGGACGTGCTTCAGCGGGCGAGAGCGGCGGTGGCGCTCTTCCACCAGAAGCAACGCAACAGGCGCAGCGGAGTGAGGATCTGTAGGACCAAGGGGCCGCTGGTGGAGACCAAGGAATGGGCGAAAGGGAAAACCAGAAGGACCCCGGTGACCTTCCAGGGATTGAGAAGGTCCCAGGAGGAGGACCTGCAGAGGCACCCGCAGGCCATGCTAAAGATCATGGGGGAGTATTACACGGCGTTATACACCCCCAAAGAAAACAGCAGAGGGGCAGAAGAGGCGCTCGGCGAGCTCCTGGGGAGCCGACTGAGCGGCAGAAATGAGGAGGAAGGCATCAATAGGGCGGAAAGGGAGAGCTTAGCAGCCCCCATAGGCGTGGAGGAGGTCAGACAGGCAGTGAGGGGGTGCAAATTGAACGCAGCACCAGGGCCGGACGGCTTGAGTCAGAACTTTTACAGGCAGTATCTGGAGAGGTTGGAGCAGCCCCTAGCCGACATCTACAATGCCATGTTGCGACAGGGATGCCTGGCAGACAGCCTTTGCCAGGGAACCCTGATCTTCTTCCCGAAAGCAGGCGATAACACGTTGCCGGAGAATTGGCAGCCCATCACGCTCACCAATAACAACTATAGAATACTGGCGCGTATCCTTAACAACCGGCTGAAAAAGGTGGCGCACAAGCTCGTGGTGGCGTCACAGACGAGCGCCATACCGGGCCGCTCGATGACAGATTCGCTGAGGGCGCTCAGAGAAGTGTTTCAGGACGTGAGGGAGGGCAAATGGCAAGGCGCCTTATTGCAGATAGATCAGGTGAAGGCCTTCGACAAGTTAGATCACGGCTACCTGTGGAAGGTGTTGGTGCAGAAGGGAGTTCCCGGGGCCTTCGTCGAGTTTGTCCGGACGCTCTATAGGAACGCCAAAGTCACGCCTCAGATCAACGGCTGGAGGGGAAGTGACATCCCCATCCGCTCAGGGGTCAGGCAAGGCTGTCCTCTCAGTCCCTTGTTGTACGTCTTGGCATTGGATCCCGTGTTGGAATGGATCGAAAGGGACGAGCGGGTGCAAGGGATCTACTTTAGTGGATCCTATCAGCAACAGGGGGAGGGGGGAGGAGGATCCAAATAGAAGGAAGGGTGAAGGTGATAGCCCATGCGGACGATGTCATCATCCTGGCCAGGAATAGCCGAGAGGAAGTGGAAGCGATCTGGGACGCTTTCGGGAGGTTCGGCAAGGCATCGGGGGCGAGGCTGAACGAGAGGAAAAGTTTCCTCTATGAGCTCCTAAGGCAGAGCGGGATCAGAGGCTGCTCGATTGGGAAGTTGCGATGGGGAGCGCAAGGGAAGATCGAACAGGGGGGGGAGGAAGAGTGGGAAAGTGTGAAAATCCTAGGGATTCACTTCTCCCTGAGGCCAGGAGGAATGGCAAAGGACAATTGGGAGCAGTGGGTAAGGCAACTCAAGGAGAAAGTGGACGTGTGGCAGAAATGGACCACGCTAAGCATGTACCAGAGAGCCATGTATATTAGGACGTACATCATGCCCATTGTGGCCAACTTGGCCTCTGTGGATCTGCCCCCACAGGAGGTAGTCAGGGAGGCCAATAGGGTCATTTTCAAGTTTGTATGGGGAACGAACTGCTTCCCCGTAACGAGAGCAGTGGCATACAGGGCGAAGGAGCAGGCAGGCTTGCAGGTCCCCGCCATTGGGCCTGTGATCTATGCCATCTTTCTCAGTGAGAACTTTGTGCCTTGGGGCAACCTGGAATTCCTAGCGGGCAACAACAGCAATGGCTATCAAGCGTGGGTGGTGGCTTTCGGGAACAGATGGAGGGAAACAGACTGGGGAAAGATCTGGTGGGAGCAGGAGACGGTGAAGTACAGGGTAGGGGTGCAGTGGAAAAAACAGGGGCCAGAGTACCTGGAGCAGCTGTATGGTCAGGTCAAAAGCTGGGACATTCATGCAGAGGGGCTCAAAGTGACGGAAAGCATACAAAACAGGCAAGGATATGTGAAGCAGGTGAAAAAGAAGCTCTTGGCGCACATCATGGAGGGCCTGTGGAAGCAAGATGAGGGGAAAAAACAACAAAGGCAGTCCCTGTCGCTCTATCTGAGGAGTAGGGATGTGCTCCGCTCCGATTAGGAGCGTAGAAGCAGTAGCGGATTGGCCTGCTCCGCCTTACCCAGAGGCGGAGTAGGAGCGGACCGCGGACCCCCTAGAAGCAAGGCGAAGAGAAGCGACCATTTTTCGGAGCTCCGAGTTCAGTCGGAGCGCTCCGGTCGCCATCTTGAAAACATTTCGCCATAGGATTGCATTGCGGCAAATAATCGCGCATAACTACGTTGTTTTTGAAGCTATCGTTCTGGAAATTCTTGTGCACAGAGAGTCGTGGATGGGGGTCATTTTGAGACCACTCTCACCTCTCTGCGTGCTGTGGTTCACGTGCAATATTTTTTTAAAAATCGGGTCAACCGCGGGGCTCAAACTGCGTTTCGGCTTTTCGCCCATAGGATTGCATTGAGGGAAAGAATCGGGGATAACTGGGGGGGGGTTTAAGCTATCGTTCTGAAAATTCTTGTGCACAGAGAGTCGTGGATGGGGGTCATTTTGAGACCACTCTCAACTTTCTGCGTGCTGTGGTTCACGTGCAATATTTTTTTAAAAATCGGGTCAACCGCAGGGCTCAAACGGCGTTTCGGCTTTTCGCCCATAGGATTGCATTGAGGGAAAGAATCGGGGATAACTGGGGGGGGGGTTAAGCTATCGTTCTGAAAATTCTTGTGCACAGAGAGTCGTGGATGGGGGTCATTTTGAGACCACTCTCAACTTTCTGCGTGCTGTGGTTCACGTGCAATATTTTTTTAAAAATCGGGGTTTGGGTTTTTTTTTTTTATTATTATTATTTTTTTGGAAGCGATGACAGGCACATTCAACTCCCAATCCTGATGAGAATTCATCTCCTCAGAAAGCATCCTCCTCCAATCCCAGCGTTGGAGGGGGGACTAAGGCAGACCCACCCTGAGAACTTTCTGTTTTGTGTCTCTTTGTGGGTTGGCGTTCGTGGAGGGAACACTTACTTAGCTAGTGCTCCTGCTTTGGAGATAGATTAATTTAATATAGGTTTAGTTTGGCGCGTGTGTGTGTTTGTTTGCTTCTTTCTGACTTGTAGCTTAGTTTGCCCTGTGTTTTCCCCTTACTTTGATTTAATATAAACTTTATTTTTGAATTTTGGAGTGTGTGGTTGGGTTGGTTGCCCCCCCCTTCCCTGTATTAAAGCCTGACTGTTCTGCTTTTGTGAAAGCTTTCTTTTGAAAGCATACACACACTTTTTGTCCCATTTCCCTACATTTATTAGTAATATTCTAAAACATATTATTATATTCTTGTAGATATTCTTAGTAGTATATTCTCATACATATTAGTAGTAGTATATTTTATTGTTCTTGTCCCATTTCCCTACATTTAAACATATTATATTCTTCTTATACATATTCTTAGTAGTACCTTATACATAGTATTAGTAGTATTAATATTTTGTTAGTCATCATGAAAAGAGAAAGCAGGCGTGCTGAAAGCAGCAAGGCTCAGTCTGCCAGCAGGGCTTCCTCTCCTCCTGTGAAACTCAAACGGGCAACTCCTTGGCTGACTGCTCCAAAACAGAAGCAGGACAAGCAGCAGGCAGAGCCACTCTCTTCTGCAACTTGTGCCCGGCGTTCTCTTTTTGAGGGTGGGAATGGGAAAAGTGCCCGTTTGCAAGAGGCACGTGGCAGCAGTGCCATTAGAGGAGGAGGAGTATCCCCAACTCCTTCATTCTCCTTTCAGCCCACGAGCCCGCTGATGGACCTAGACGAGGTCCTCAGCACAGTGGAGGGGGGGGAGGAGGAGGAGGCGGTGGGCCTCCAGGATGTGGGGGCTGAGGAGGAGCAGCAGCAGGCCGAGGCTCTCTCCCCAGTCTCATCCCACACCCCTGTTTCTGTGGCAACACCAGAGAGCTCAGGCGGGCAATTGGTGGTGTCACCACAGAAACGAAAGACAAGCATCGTGTGGGACCACTTTGAGTTGGGAGCGGATCCCCGCTTTGCTGTCTGTCGCCACTGCAAACTCAGCCTAAGCAGGGGTTCATCGACAGGGCATTATGGAACCAGCAGCATGAAGATGCATCTTCATAGGCAGCACCAGGCGATCTTGCTGGGGAAAGAGGCGGGCAAGGCGACTGGTTCCAGGGGAAAGCCGAAGGCTGCTGCTGGCACTGCCACTCTAAGCTCTCCATCTCCCATCCCCACAAGGGTTAGGCAGGCAACCCTGCAGGACATGGGGTGGGGGAAGTATTGACCCACAAGATGGCGTTTTCCAATGCCCACCCAGGGTGCTACTGTGTTGGGGCATCTGCCGGGACTGACTCCTCCCCAATACTAGATCTATGACATGTCACTCTGCCTGCCCCTCTGCTAGCCTGTCCTCCTCGGTGACCGACTCGCTGGGATGGTTTGCGTTTGCAATGCGTGACTAACTGCAATGCTGGCTTAGAAACCAGCCATCACTTCCTTGTGCCCCCAGAAATGCCCGCAGCCTGCCTGCCTGCCTGCCCGCCTCCCCCGGGGTGCTGCTGTGGTGGGGCATCTGCCAGGACTGACTCCTCGCCTACTCTGCCTGCCTCTCTGCCCGCCTGGTGCCTGGTTTGCTCCCAATCGTCCTCCTCTGTGCCCCTCAAGGCGTAACTGCTGGCTTAGAAAGAAACAACCAGCCATCTTTGCCTCACTTTGCGCCCACTTATGGGTTGGTTTGCTATGCGTTAGTGCTCAAGCCATCCTTGCGGCACTACAATGCATGCTGCCTGCCTGCTTTCCATTGATGGTGCTATATAAATAAATAATAATAATAATAATAATTCTCCCCTTCCCGCCTTGCAGCGATGGTGTATGTGTCTTGCTTTGACTAAGGGGAGAAGTCCTTCCTGCGCTCACTTAGACTTTATCAAATTCAATAATCCCTTTTTCAAATGTGCCAGAAGATTTAGGGTTATCTCGTGGCATGTTGGGATTGCCTTGGAACTGGCCCCATTGAGCTGTCTGCAATTGCAACTTTAAATCCCTGACATACTGGAGTGTTCAAATTTCAAAAGTTCCCCTAACATCAGGGGATGATGGGATTGCCTTGAAACTTGGTGTCCATGGGGACACATGGGTAAGCTGTCATGGGACCAAAGGATAGGTTTCTAACGTGCAAATTGACGTAGTTGTAGAATGGGACTTGATTTGGGGTGAGTTAAAAAGTTTAAGCCGCGCCAAAAATCAGGGGATGATGGGATTTGCTTGCAACTTGGCGTGCATGTGGACACATGGATAAGCTCTCCTGGTGCCGAGTTTGAGGTTTCTAACATGCAAATTGACGGAGCTATCCCAAGGGGTGTGAATGGGGTGCCCGATTTTCATAAATTCCCCAAAAATCAGGGGATGATGGGATTGCCTTGAAACTTGGCGTGCATGTGGACACGTGGATAAGCTATCATGGTGCTGAGTTTGAGGTTTCTAACGTGCAAATTGACGTAGTTGTAGAATGGGACAATTTGGGGTGAGTTAAGCCATGCCAAAAATCAGGGGATGATGGGATTTGCTTGCAACTTGGCGTGCATGTGGACACATGGATAAGCTCTCCTGGTGCCGAGTTTGAGGTTTCTAACATGCAAATTGACGGAGCTATCCCAAGGGGTGTGAATGGGGTGCCCGATTTTCATAAATTCCCCAAAAATCAGGGGATGATGGGATTGCCTTGAAACTTGGCGTGCATGTGGACACGTGGATAAGCTATCATGGTGCTGAGTTTGAGGTTTCTAACGTGCAAATTGACGGAGCTATCTAAAGGGGTGTGAATTAGGGTTATGGGAGGTGCGTTAGAGGGTAGAGCCGCGCCAAAAATCAGGGGATGATGGGATTTGCTTGCAACTTGGCGTGCATGTGGACACATGGATAAGCTGCCCTGGTGCCGAGTTTGAGGTTTGTAACATGCAAATTGACGGAGCTATCCCAAGGGGTGTGAATGGGGTGCCCGATTTTCAAAAATTCGCCAAAAATCAGGGGATGATGGGATTGCCTTGAAACTTGGCGTGTGTGTGTATACGCCCATGAGGTGTCATGGTGCCAAACGTGAGGTTTCTAACTTCAACGGAAAAAAAGTTGTTTACTTTTTTAGCTTTCAATGCAAGCCTATGGGGGGGCAAAAACGGAGCTCCGGATCCGATCCGGAGCTCCGGGCGGAGCGGAGCGGAAGTGGGCGGAGCGGGGGCGGGGCGGAGCGACCCGCTCCGAAAAATGGCGGATCTGCAAGTGAAGCGGAGCGGGGGGTCCGTGCACACCCCTACTGAGGAGGCCGCAGTACCCGCTGCTGACTTCTCAGGACAAAAGGGTGCCCTATCACTTATGGGAAATCAGGTGGAGAGCCTACCACCAGGTGTTAAATGTGCAGGCGGCTAACCCGTGGCTCAAAGAAAGTCAGCAATTGTGCCCAAGGCTGGAGTGCAGGACAAGGTTGACCTGCGCAGAGAGGGCATGTAAAGAGACCATAGAACATGCCGTAAAGCATTGTCCATCAGCCAGGCGGACATGGGAGCAGTTAGCGGGGGTGCTGCAATGGCCGGCCCTCAAGGACCAGCACTGGGAAACGATAGTATCAGGACTCCCGCCGGCACAGGAAATCAAAGGGCCCCTAAAGCGGAAACAAGCCGGGGGACAAATAGCATGGTGGAGGGTGCCGTGGACAACAGTCAGGCTTATTAACCTCGTGGTGCTTCTCGCCTTAGCGAGACAAAGAAGGAAGGCACAGGAAAGGCAAATGGAGCCAGACATACAGCAGACAGTAAGGGGCATTGTAACAAAAATAGACACCATAGCCATGTGGGAAAGGGAAAGCATCAGTCGAGGGCAATGGGCAAAATTCTGGCCCTGGAAAGCAGGGACGACACCAGGGATAACGTAAAGAGACACTCGGGTCAGCTGGGGTAGCTAGGGAACAAAAGGGAACTGAAAAGGAAGTTTCAAGGCTGCTGTAGGACACGATTGATATAAAACTATAAGGCAAAGGGAAAATATGTATGTACGGTGTCATGAAAGTGTTTTCTTTGTAAGATGATGTAATCTATGTAAGTGCTTATGTGACTGTAAAAAGATGTAGTAGTAAGATTTAAAAAAATAAAAAATATTTTCCTAATATATATATATATATATATATATATATATATATATATATATATTCCTAACCCTAACCCTAACCCTAACCCTAACCGTGACTAGAGGTTTTTCTGCCATTATGACACACAAGGAGAAATCCAGATTAGCTGGTGGTATTTTCAAGGCCAAAGTGATTATTGCACCTACAGTCAGGTGACTAATTAGGAGCAGCTGGAATGGTTTGCTGACTCACAAAGAGTGTGGTAAAGCTGATGTAATAATACCACATGGTAAGAATGCCACTAACTGGTTGGGTCAAATGACTATAAAGAAGAATATGGACTATGGATAGTGTGGAGAAGAAGGTTTAGGTTTAGAGTGAAAAGTCATTGTGTATATTGATGTAAATAGCTACTGCTGCACTGCCACGCTGTATGATACTGCACAGTAAAGGACTTAGTTGAGCACCACTGATCTTTGTCTGTGTGGTCTTTCATCTTGAGATCAGCTTCTTTGTCTTGACGCTGGACTTCCTGAAAAACTCTGCTAGTGTGAGTTGCATTCTGCACTAGCTTTAAAAAGTGCATTACTATACTTACCACGTCATATTCCGTGTCCTGCACTCTGGGAGGATCGAGAAGAGATCCTGGCCCTCCTCTGTGTGACAACCTTTTAAGTATTTGAAGAGTGCTATCATGTCTCCCCTCAATCTTCTCTTCTCCAGGCTAAACATGCCCAGTTCTTTCAGTTTCTCTTCATAGCGCTTTGTTTCCAGACCCCTGATCATCCTGGTTGCCCTTCTCTGAACACACTCCAGCTTGTCTGCATCCTTCTTGAATTGTGGAGCCCAGAACTGGATGCAATACTCTAGATGAGGCCTAACCAGGGTCGAATAGAGAGGAACCAGTACCTCACGTGATTTGGAAGCTATACTTCTATTAATGCAGCCCAAAATAGCATTTGCCTTTCTTGCAGTCATATCACAGTTGGCTCATTCAGCTTGCAATCTACAACAATTCCAACAGCCTAGCACTCCAGTCTATCAAGATCACTTTGAAGTTTGTTTCTGTCTTCCAGGGTATTAGCTATCCCACCCAATTTTGTGTCATCTGCAAATTTGATCAGCGTCCAAATCATTAATAAAAATGTTGAAGAGCACTGGGCCCAGGACTGATCCCTGCGGTACCCCACTCGTTGCCTCTCCCCAGTTTGAGAAGGTTCCATTGATAAGTACTCTTTGAGTCCGATTCTGTAGCCAACTGTGAATCCACCTAATAGTTGTTCCATCTAGCCCACTTTTAGCTAGTTTGTCAATCAGAATGTCATGTGGTACTTTGTCAAAAGCTTTGCTGAAGTCAAGATATATGACGTCCACAGCGTTCCCACGGTCCACAAGGGAGGTTACCTTATCAAAAAATGAGATCAAATTGGTCTGACAGGACTTATTCTTGACAAATCCATGTTGGCTTCTAGTGATCACTGCATTGATTTCAAGGTGTTTACAGATTGACTTCTTTATAATCTGCTCCAGAATTTTCCCAGGGATGGATGTCAGACTGACTGGTCTGTAGTTCCCAGGTTCTTCCTTTTTGCCCTTTTTGAAGATAGGGACAACGTTAGCCCTCCTCCAGTTGTCCGGCACCTCACCCCTCTTCCATGATTTTGCAAAGATAATAGACAAAGGTTCTGAGAGTTCTTCCTCTAGCTCCTTCATTACTCTTGGATGCAGTTCATCGGGCCCTGGAGATTTGAACTCATTCAAGGAAATTAGGTGTTCTTTGACCATTTGTTTATCAATCTCAAACTGTAATCCTGCCCCCTCAACTTCTGCTTCACTTTTTCCAGGGGGGTCATAGACCTGCTTTTGGGAGAAGACTGAGGCAAAGTAGGAATTGAGCACTTCAGCCTTTTCTTTGTCACCTGTTATCAATTTGCCATCCTCATTAAGCAGTTGAACCACCATTTCTTTCCTCTGTCTTACTACTCACATATCTGAAGAAAGCCTTTTTATTGCTTTTAGCATCCCTCGCTAATCTCAGCTCATTAACAGCTTTAGCCTTCCTGACGCCATTTCGGCACTTCTGCGCCACTTGTCTGTACTCTTCTTTTGTAGCCTGGCCTTCCTTCCACTTCCTATATGTATCCTTTTTTGTTTTCAGGTCATCTCTAAGCTTTTTGTGGAGCCACATTGGTTTCCTCTGTTGTCTTCTATCTTTTCTCCTTGTTGGAATTGTTTGTAACTGTGCCTTTAAAATTTCATTTTTTAAATACTCCCACCCATCCTGCACTCCTTTTCTCATTAGGCTCATTTGCCATGGGACCTTACTTATCATAGTTCTGAGTTTATTAAAATCAGCTTTCCTAAAATCCAGAGTACGTGTATGGCTACACTCAACTTTTGTCTCCTTCATAATCAAGAATTCAAGAATGACGTGGTCACTTTCCCCCAGAGATCCCGTAACTGCCACTTTATCCACTAAGTCATCCCTATTGGTCAATAACAAGTCAAGGACTGCCGATCCTCTAGTTCCTTCCTCCACTTTCTGTAGGAGAAAGTTATCACCCACACATGTCAGGAATTTCTCGGAAGGGCCACTTTTGGCAGTATTGGTCTCCCAACAGATATCAGGGTAATTGAAGTCCCCCATCACTACTACATCACACTTCCTTGAAACACTGGCAATTTGTTTCTCAAAAGTTTCATCCTCGTCTTCTCCTTGATTGGGTGGTCGGTAGTAGACTCCGATTATCATGTTCTTTTTATTCCTTGCCCCATTTATTTTAATCCAGATGCTCTCGATGGGGCTCCCAGTCTCATCCGCCTGTAGTTCTGTGCAGGGATAGGTATTTTTAACATATAGTGCAACTCCACCTCCCTTTCTATTTCTTCTGTTCTTTTTGAACAAGTTATATCCTTCAATTGCTATATTCCAGTCATGGGAGTCATCCCACCAAGTTTCAGTTATACCTATCAAGTCGTATTTGCCTTCATGTAATAAGAGTTCAAGTTCGTTCTGTTTGTTTCCCATGCTCTGGGCATTAGTATATAGACATTGAAGACCATGTGTTTTATAGTCTGGCTTTGTTCCTACATTGTTGTGGACACTATTTTGGGGCACTATTGGAACTGTTCTCTGGTGCCTTGGCTTTCATCCATTGTTGCCTCGAGGTTTACGTCTCCTCCCCCCCTTAAGATTCAGTTTAAAGCCCTCCTGATCAAGTTCTTCATGCTGTGGCCGAACACATTCTTTCCAGCCCTTGTGAGGTGCAACCCATCCCTTGCCAGCAGTCCATTTTCCAAGTAGCATAGCCCGTGGTCCCAGAATCCAAAATTCTCACGACAGCACCACCTTCGTAGCCAGTCGTTCATCTGGAGTATTTTTCTTTCCCTTTCTAATCCTCTTCCAAGAACCGGGAGGATGGATGAGAAAACTACCTGGGCCCCAAAGTTCTTCAGTTTCCTTCCCAGAGCTTCAAAGTCTGAAAGGATTTCTTCTTAGCTCTGCTTGGCGACATCATTTGTTCCCACATGGATGAGAAGAAAGGGGTATGTGTCCTTGGACTTTATGAGTTTCGGTAACCCTTCAGTCACATCTCTAATCTGTGCTCCAGGGAGACAGCACACCTGGCGAGTCCATGGGTCTTCACGACAAACTTGGGTTTCAATCCCACGCAGCAGGGAGTCTCCCACAATGACTACTCTTCTCTTCTTCTTGGTTGACCTATCTTCTGCCTCTTGTTCATTGTTGCACGGTGTCTGCTGTACTTCTTCCTCTGCAAACTGTCCTTCAGACTCATCCTCCAGAAGCTGAAAGCGGTTGCTTAACTTTAATGGTTCCATCGGTGCAGAATGCCTTCTAGTTCTTCTGCTCCTGTCACTTTTTTCCAGAGAGTTTCCTCTTCAATTGGTTGTCGCCTCACTGGAAGTCTCAGAAAAAGTTCATCTTAAAGAGACCTTACACCACAGGAACATTGAATAGAACATTACTTCAATTTATGAATGTGTGCTTTCAGTCATGACTAAACTAGGGAAATGAACTGGTGACAGACGTATGGGAATAGACACTAAGATGCATAAGATTAATTTATTTACACATACTTTTATAATGCCTAATATTCCAGAATATCTAAACGGTTCACGATGTGTGTGTGCATATCTATTTATCTGTGCAATACATGGTACAAAACCAACCATTTTGGAGGGTGGGTCCTGCAACTGAGAAGGGTCGCTTACAGGCTGTAATTTAGTGACACTATTGATCATGCAACAACAAGTCCCCCTCAGAAGATCTCAGGGGTCAACTGGGTTAATATGGGAAGCTAGGATTTGATTGTATTGGGAGTGTTTCATTGAACTACAAAATTGGACACAACCAATTGATTTCTGCAGTGCCAGAACATGGGCTTATTTATCAGCTACTGGAAGCTTTTGCAATCTGGCTGTTTACTTGTCCTCTACAAATGTGTTTCTGTTCACTGTGGTGGGCAGTTAAGAGGAATTACAAATGCTCCAGTGCTGTGATTTGCTAGTTCCTGGGATGCAATTAATTCCCTTCATATGTCACAATTGTGCTTGTCTAATGCAGATTTCTGAGGACTGGTGACATGCAAGAAAAACAAAACAAAACCCCAAGCTGATTGCTAATATTTAAACCAACGTGTGGAGTTATTTTTCTTTCAAACTCCTCTTGATGCTGAATATGAGCAGGGGCTGGAGAAGGTGCTCCTATTGGAAATGAAACAAAAATGAGACCCAGAGGTGAGACAGGTGGTTAGGGAGGTTTCACCAAGGATTGAACCAGTGTCTGGAGGCAGTTTTGGGATGGATGAGGGTGAACAAACTGAAACTTAATACAGACAAAACAGAGGTATTGCGCATTAGGAAACCCAACTATTTCGGATGGAGGTTTACAACTGGTATTAGATGGGGTTGCACTCCCCCTAAAAGACCAAATGCACAGTTTGGGAGTCCTCCTGGACTCTGAGCTAACTGGGAAAAGCCAAGGTGGTTGCTGTGTCCAGAAGTACCTTCTACCAGCTTAGGCTGATACACCAGCTGTGGCCCTATCTGGAGAGGTTGGATCTTGCTTCAGTTAAACACTAGTCACATCCAGGTTGACTACTGTAATGTAATGGAGCTGCCTTTAAAGACGGTTCGGAAACTTCAGCTGGTGCAGAATGTGGCCACCTGAGTATTAGTGGGGGTGAAGTGATTTGATCACATAACGCCTGTATTGCGCCAGCTGCACTGGTTATCAATGTGTTTCTGAGCCCAATTCAAAGTGCTGTTTTTGACCTTTAAAACTTTAAACCGTTTGGGACTGTTACTTGAAAGACTGCCTTCACCCCTATCAGCCTGCCCGCACTTTAAGATCAGAAAGAGAGGCCCTTCCATGAGAGCAATGAGGTGAGTGAGCACACGGGAGAGGACTTCCTCAGCAGCAGCCCCACAATGTTGGAACGAACTCCCGTCGGAGCCCTGCCATGCACCATCCTTGCAGGGTTTTAAGAAGACCTTGAAAACATTTTATTTTAGTGTGGCTTTCTTACTCATCATTCCTGCTATTGCCATTGTTGTTCTTGCTGGATTTATTGTTTTCAATTGCTATTTTATTGTGGTTGTTTATATTGCTTTTAACTGTTTTTATGTATTTTACTTTTGTAAGCTGCCTTGTGAGGGCTTCTGCCCTGAAAGATGGCCAAGAAATGTTTTAAATAAATAAGGATATGAGGGAGATGATAACGGATGCAATCTGACAGCCCTTGATCCTGAGCTTGGAGATAGTGCCACTTTTCATGTAGCCCATTTAAGCTGGGCACTGAGGATCCTGTTCTCCCACCCCCTTGATACAAACAATGTATGTATGACAATGGTGGACTGAAAAGATCAAAAGATCCTGACAAAGACAACAACAAGAGCTTGATCATTGTTTGGCTCATATATACTTTCTAAAAAAAAGCTGCAGCTGCAAACAGGACAGATTGATTTTTGTGTTCACGTTCCATTAAACACTTGTACCCATGAGAAAAGATCTTCCACATCATTTTATGATACCTAAACAGAAGATGTTCAGTTGCAGCACTTCACAGAGCTTATCTAGGACTTTTTATATCAGAAGGTACGTGCTCATTTTTAAATATTCCACTATAAAATTACAAACAAAATTAAGAATTTGTGAAGTCATTGGCTTTTCCCTGGGAGTGACCATAGACATTAGAAATTTGAATTAAGAATGAACAAGCATTATTGTTGCAAATTCATTGTAGTGTACTCATCTCTTGCAAGTTATTATGGAGAGTCAGTGCAGGTTTGAACAGGTCTGGAGTGCCTCTCACTTACAACCAGCATAAGCACCACTCACCGTGCTTACCAGTGGCTACCAGGAGGAGGGCCTTCTCTGCTGTGGCACCCCGGCTGTGGAATGAGCTCCCTAAGGAGGTTCGCTTGGCACCTACATTATATGCTTTTAGACGCCAGGTGAAGACCTTTTTATTCTCCCAACATTTTAACAATCTATAAATTTTAAATAACATGGTTTTAAATTTGTAATTTTGCATTGCTGCTGTTTTTTATCTGGTTGAGCTTTTATATTGTATTTTATATTATGGTTTTATACTGTTGTTTTATACTTTGAATGGTTTTAATTTTTGTGAACCGCCCAGAGAGCTCCGGCTATTGGGCGGTATAGAAATGTAATAAATAAATAAATAAAGCCATGGTTTAAGGTGTCTTTTGAACAGGGCCCGTGACTAGGCAAGTCATAATTCCTCAGGTTTAGCCTTCAATATGAGGATTATAGTAATTACCTATCCTACTAGACTATTGTAAAAATTACTAAGCAAGGCACTTGGACTAATCTAAAAGCACTTCATACGTTTTATTAATAGTTAAGATTATGGCCATAATTGACAATTATCCTCAAAGCCCGTATTAGCAAATAAGTGTGATGCTTATTTCTTAATAGATGTCCAGAATCCGTCTGTTGCTGCTCTTCAGTAGAGTAATTGCTCAGAACGCCTGTCGTTGTAACAGGTGAGGGGTGAGACTTTAAACAAAGTGACATGGGTGGGGTGGGGACTAATAGCCCCATCTTGCACTTATACCATCACCACGGTGCCTTAGCACTTTCCCCCATTATTATTTTTTTTAGAGATAGCATAAACAGAAATCACTCAAGCTGCCCTCTTCCTTCTGGAGGAGTTATGCAGCCATGTCAGGCTCCAGTGATTGTAATGCTCAATGGGGAAAAGTGGCTACTTTTGCTGGTTGCCAATTTCTCCTACATAACTCACTTGGAGCTGTTTACCTATATCAAAGAAAATGACTGGAGCAAAAATCCCCCTCCTCTTACTTGAGCTGGGCTGTGTATAAGGGCTATGGTGTCCCCGAGAGCAGTGCTTGGTTTTTCCTCGTATATGTGTGAATGAGGCAAAAGCCACTGATTTCACTAGCTGCCGTTCAGGTGGGGACGCTTCCACAACACAGCAGATTCCCATTTCTAATGCAAGCCTCGCCTCTTCCTTTATGGAAATGGTGTCCCTAAAAGTGGTGGTTTACGTTTGTCATACAAGTAAATTTGCCTCATTCACTGTACAAGGTGGGAAGTTAGAGGCTGGGTCAGGAAGGGCCCTGCTTTGCCAGTGTGATGAGTCCATGGTTCACTGGTCTGGGAAGGAAGAGGCCCTTCCCCCTGCCCTCATTTCACAGCAGCACCTCTCCATGCCTCTTCCAACCCAGGGTTCCTAAGTAAAGAAAGGGAAGAAAGGTAGAGCGCTGACGTGCCAAGCCTCTCTGCAGTCTCTGGAAATCTCTTTGAAGCTGGCTTTGGGGTTGAAGTATCAGGCATGCAGCCTGGAGTGGGTGGCATCATTCTGAGTCAGCTTGTAGCTTTTGTTCTGTGTCATATGCAAACCAAGATATTATTATTTATTAAGATGAGCCCATTTCCTATTTTTCTTTCAAAATTTGTAGCATAGCTATGGGAGACTGGAATTTCCTGGGTGGAATTTTAGAGGAAGTTCACATTCACTCCACAATGGTTGGTAAGATCTGGCTCACCATCCTCTTCATCTTCCGAATGCTTGTTGTTGTTGTTGTGGCTGCTGAAGATGTCTGGAAAAATGAGCAGGCTGAATTTATTCGCAACACAGAACAACCTGGTTGCAGAAATGTCTGCTACGATCATGCCTTCCCTATTTCTCTCATCAGGTACTGGGTGTTGCAGGTGATCTTGGTATCATCGCCTTCCTTGGTCTACATGGGCCATGCCTTGTACAAACTAAAAACACTAGAAATTGAGTGGCAAATGAAAAAGGTGCAGGTGAGAGCTGATTTGAGGCAGAATTTGAAATGAACATCGTAAGAGACTTGAGAAGGAGCTCGGCAACTGGTACAAAGAAAGCTGAACAGAGCCTCTGAGAGGTTCACTGCTCTGCATTTAAGTGATCCACGTTTTTACTAGATCTGTTCTTGAAACTGGGTTTATGATTGGCCAATATCTTCTCTATGGCTTTCAACAAGATCCTCTTTATGAATGCCAAACGGATCCTTGTCCAAATATAGTTGACTGCTTTGTGCCAAGTCCAACCGAAAAGACGGTGTTGTTTTTATGCAATCCCTTGCAACCCTTTCACTGGGCCTGAACATCCTAGAAACTGTTCATCTGCGTTTTAAGAAGGCCTCGCACCGCAACGCCGCCAGCAGAGAGCGCGGCGGCTGCAGCAGCCCCCGGTGGAGGGGGGGGCACCGACCTCCGCGTCTAAGCACCAGCACCGCGGAGGGGAGGGGGCGCAAAGGACCCGCCCACCGACCTCCGCGCCCTTCCGGTGGACGGCTGAAGAGAAACGGCGCCAGAGGGTTGCAGTCCGGAGGCGAATCTTCCTGGCGCCTTTCGGCTTCTTCCGCCCGATTCCTCCTCCTGGCGCGGCCCATAGAAGCACACGGTGGGGAAAGGCAGGATCACAGCGGGGTCGAGAGCGGCCGCCGCCAGTCCGCGTCGAGGAGGGGGAGGCGCTCTGTTCGCAGGGCGGGGTCGCCTAGGAGGGCGCGGCGCGGCGCGGCGCTGCTCGCCCGTCTCCATGGTGACGCCGTCGCGTCCATGACAAAAGCCCGAGGCGCAGGCGCGCTCTCGCTTCCGGCACCGGCTGCAGCCCCATGGCGAGTTACAAGGTAGGGCCCCGCAGCGAGCTGGCGGGGACGGAGGCGAGCGGCGCCTCCCTCCCTGCTCCCCACCGACTCCCCCCTCCCTCCTTCTTCTCTGCAGGCCGCCGACTCCAAGCGGGAGCAATTCCGCCGCTACCTGGAAAAGTCGGGCGTGATGGACACGCTCACCAAAGGTAAGCTGGGCCGGGGGCGGCCCGGGGCGGGGCCGCTGCGCTCGGTCGCGGGACGAAGCTGGGCCGGGCGCGGCCCTGCTTCCCCCCTCCGCTGCCGCTGCGCCCTCTTCCTCTCTCGCTCTCTCCTTCGCAGTCTTGGTTGCCTTGTACGAGGAGCCCGAGAAGCCCAACTGCGCCTTGGAGTATCCTTCGGCCGGAGCTGCAGCGCTTCCTCCTCCTATGAAACTAATTCGGCGAGGAAGGCTGGGAACTCGGCGGGACTTAACCGAAGTAGCCGCGCGTAGGGGGCGCGGGGCTGCCCAGGGCGTCTTAGGTCTTCCCCCTGTGTGTAGCTCCTGATTTCGCAGCAGGACAAACCGCGGTGGGCCAGTCTGAGACCCACTGCGCAAAGTTTTACTAAATTGGCCCGTTGGCGTAAGTGGGGTTGGATCCTTGGAAGTAAATCTGAGTTTAGTAGGTCTTAATCCCAACCCCATGAATTGTCCTGTGAGCAACAACAACAAAAAATCTTAACTTCTGGTTAAAAGCTTTCTGAAACATCACTTGGGAGCTGCAGCTCCAGAAAACCCAGAAGTGGAGGCCCTTCGCTTGGAAGTGGCAGAGATAAAAGAGAAGTATGAAGCTGTGCTGGAAGAAAACAAAAAATTAAAAGCAAAGGTAGAGACTGAAAACATTTGGTGTTTTGCAGAGTGTAAGTAGTGGTGGGAGGAGGACCCATCGATCCAGCTCCTGACCAAATGGCTATTAAACTCTTAAAATCTGCAAGCAACATCTAACTTCATGGAGAACAAGGCCATCAATGGTTTCTACTTATGATGGCCATATATTACCTCTAGTTCAGAGCCATGTGACTTGCTGGGGAACAGGAACAGGAAAGTGCATCTGTACTCATGTTCTACTTTGGGCAGTTTTAGGCACCTGGTTGACCACTTTGTGAGCAGAATACTGGTCTGATGCCTTTGGTCTTTCCTTATGTTATCTTAGAAATGTATCTGGTGCTATTCATACAGCACCAGTGATAAGTAAATGAGACAAAAGCCGATAAGATTTAAAGGTAGTTTTCTCTTCAAAAGCAGCTAAATATTCTTGTTTCTACAAGGAGACAGATTGTAGTGCAATGGTAGAAGCCTGCTAATGTGTTTATGCTTACAAATTACATTTGGTAATCTGTAGCATACTTGTAGCATAACAGACATATTTGAGGAAGATATAATTGGTCACTTCTTAAATTGTCTGAGACTTAACAGGGTTTTTTCTCTTTGTAGCTTGCTCAGTATGAACCACCCCAGGAAGAGAAGCGAGGAGAATAAAGTTCTTTTATTACTGGAATAAAAGACTTTGAAGCACAAACACCTACTGTTTCCTGACATTTGTATCTTGACATTCTTTTGGTGGCCATTAACTTTCAGAAACAACAAAGTATATTGTAGCATCTTAAAGACATATTTGTAATGGCATAAGCTTTCCTGGACTAGAGCCCACTTAATCAGATGCAGGAGCTATCATAAGTTCTAAGTGTATGTGTGTGTACAGACATGCACACAAGCTCGAGGTAGGGATTGTAAACAGGACAAGGAAAACAAAATGCAGAAAGGACAGTCAGTGACACCAATAGGGGAGCACACCAACATAAGATTAGAATCAGAGCCTGATTCAACTATTGGGAAAACATCTTGATTCTGAGGCTGCCAAGTTTGACTTGGATCTAAAAGTTTGATTTGGAAATCAAGATCTTCATGCTTATTGACTATCATTGGGAAACCAATAAATAGTTATATCTTTTTTGTTTTCTCAATGAAATTTGTTGGCATAATAATCCTTATGAGGGGATTATGACTCCCAAGTTTCAGGATGTTTTGTGCAAGAGCAGCCTTTACAGGTTGGGTTTCCAAAAAGATGCACTTATCTCTCCTATGTTTTGAGTAATTGTCATGAAAATGTCATAGAGGTGATCCTAGTTAAAATAACCTGCACAATTTGAGAAGGATGGTACAGCTCAGTATGTGTGTTTTTGTGCTGGGAGGGAGGCTAAGTGATTTGCTCTTCCCTCTATGGTTTTTTTTTTTTTTACAATTTGTATTCTCAGGTGTGAAACCTGCAAATTTTCAGAAGGATGGGTGGAAGGAATAGGGAGTTTTGATGAATGAAGAACAGTTTAAGATTTTTTTTGTTTTCTACTTAATTGATAGCTGTTATTGAGTTCACCTAAACACTGGCAATATTAACATAATAATAACCAAGCAGGGAATCATTTCAGCCTCCCAGGACATTTGACAACTGATCTTTGGGTGGCTATTCTTGAACAAAGGAACTTCTAAAAGAGGTAATCAATCTGAAAATGCTCATTTGCATTTCATCAAGAGGGTTCAACTGCTGTGGCTTTTTTTTTAAATCACACTGTGTTAATCAGTTCACCAATGCAAGATTTATTATATTTTCACCACTGTTTTGTGAATGGCCGTTAGTAATTTTTTTAAGTAAATTTTTAAGTAAACCAAAACCTGAAATACATTCAATTCATTATAGTGACAATACAATCTAATTATTAACAGGGATACATAGTGTATATTAAGGGGGAAAACCCCTAGAAATATATTCTCATGAAACCAGATTAAAATTTCACTCAATGAAACTAGATGAAATTCGTTGAAAGTCCTCTTCTTTGCTACTTCATTGAAAAATAATTCAAACGTGTGTTCTTTGACACACATCAGCTACCCACTGTTGCAACTTAAGAATGGATTTGTCTCTCCAATGCTGTAAATCAATTCTCTTGGCTATGCCCTATACTCGGAGAACCCATAAGAATAAATTTCGTATGCTAGGAATATAGAATTTGTCCTTGTATCAAAAGTTATGGGTCTTTAACAAACAGGGTTGTAAAGTCATATTAACAATCCTGTGAATTTCCTTTAAATCAAGAAATCCTTGTCTTAAAAAAAAGGTTGTTGATAAGAAAAACACGAACGAGATATATGTTTGGATATAGAACCCGGAGGGCTAAAACATTTTAAGTGAAAAGCTGTGTAACATACACTTTACCTAATAGAGTGCATTTGAGAAATTGTACAGGTGTTGGTGTGGTGACAATCCTTACTTGAACACCACATGTTCCTTCAGCTATTTATCTTCTGTTTTAGGGTTATGCAAAAGTTGTTTAACCCACACTCAAATGGCATGATAACTCCCAAGCAGGGCTTGAATATACAAAATGGTGGCAACATGCTGCAGCCTCACTACGAGTTAAAATTACTCCAAGGCCTACAATTGCAAACTTAGTTTAGCATTCCTGGTGATGCATGGAGAGGATTGCACTTAATAAATGTAGCTCAGTTTATAAACTGTGGAAAAAAGGAAAACCCCGTGGGGGAGTGAAAAACAAGCCAAGGGCGGAGCCAAGGAATCTTCTACAAAAATGTTGTTAGTAAAAAGGTTTAATGAAAGTGCCAGGTGCCTATGCGTTCTTTCTCAGGGCTTTATCTAAAAAAAAAAAAAAAAAATCTTTTGTATCACAGTATTTACAATTGAAGGCATTTTCCAAGTAACTACCATAAAAATACATGCCTTCAAGTGTAAATATCATGATACAAATATGTTTTTTCACTCCCCCAGTTTATAAACTGCCCTGAGATCCTTGGGATATAGGGCGGGATACAAATGTTTTAATAAAAGTAAGTCCACAGAATCAAATAGCTGCAGCGAGCGTGCTGAAAGTATTGGGGCATTTGGATGACAGAGAGGAAATAGTCCACTCAACGGGAGGTAAATCCAGGTGCGCCTTTGGGAGACGCAGAAGTGCTGCTCCATGGAGGAGACTGTCCCTTCTCCATTGACTCGTCATCTCTCCCCCCACACCCGCAGTTCTTCCCCACCGAATGTCGGCACTGGTTAGTCACCTTACTGGCTCCTCCAGTGTGGGGGGAGGTGTGGAGATTGAAGGGAGATGAGGGTCGCCATAGCCTGTCAACAGGAGAGAGGGCTGGAGGAAGAAGTCCCAACGCAGCCCTCCTGTTGACAGCAGACAGGATTCATGCCACTTTTGCTAGGCAACTGGGGTGCTGTGTCTCCCGTCAGGGGAGGTGATGCACACGTGGTTGTCGGGGAGAGGGCTTTCCCCGGAGTAGGGATCGAGGGCCATGATACACGTTGCCCTTCTGAGGGACGTGGCTTGGCAATGACGTGTCTCCATCAGCGTCAGGGCAAAGACAACAGAGAAGGGGATGGAGCCACCCCGTCTCTGTTCCCGTGGCCCCGACACCAAAGGACACGTTGCCTGGGGTGGGTAGGTAGTCTTCTCTGCTGTGACAGGACCCTCCCCCCCCCCGCCCCCAGCTATTCCATCCCCCTCGCGTTGTGAGGGGGATAGAACAGCCGGGTGGTGGGATAACGGGTCCTGTCACAGCAGAGAAGACTTCCCACCCACTGCCGGCAATGCGTCCTTCGTTGATCCGATCACCATGACTACAGGGCAGGGGCGACTCCAGGAATGTCATTGTGTAAATTCACCTGGATAAGTTGCACTTGTAAACCCACATTTTTGCAACACCATAAGCTGCCCTGTTGCCATAGAGATTGAGATAACAGAGTGACATACAAGGTTAGTAGCTGCTCCTGTGACAAGCAGCTCTGAACTTTGTGTGTTACCTCTCCTCCCCTTTTGCCTTAGCCTTAGCGCCATCGACTACTGAGGCTGTAGGCAGGTTTGGTCATCTGATCCTGCCTGCAGCCTCAGCAGTCAATGGCCCTTCGGCTGAGATGAAAGGGGAGGATAGGCGACAAAGTTCAGAGCTGCTTGTCACAGGGGCAGCTACTATCACATTGTGTGTTGCCCTGATGTGGTCAGAAGGGTGCCTGCCGCAGCTGGATGTGAAATGTCCAGCCGCGATCACCTTGAGGGGTTGGAAGGGGCTCCTATCCCCTTGAGGCGATCCCCAGATGGGTGGGGACATCAACGGGACATCAATGTTCTTGGCAACGTGTGAGTTGTCACGATCAGTGACACCCCACCCAGGGGCAACATGTTCCCGTGTGGGCAAACGCTTCAGGAGGCCCACCAATGGGCAGGATGATCGGAGACCCTAAAGTGCTCACCTGCACGGGATTATTTTCCCTTACCCGTGGAGGGTTTCTGCCGCTCTTGCTTCGTGACTCAGTGGAGAATAATCAACAGAGCCCACCAGACGACACAGTAAGCAACAGTTACCCCAATAGTCAATGGAGCTCGTTTTTCTCTGTTGACTATTTTGGGGAAATAGGCAACCATCCATTGCATGTTGCCCGAAACATGACACAATAAGAAACTCAACGAACGGTTACCTAATTAAGCAAATGTTGCTTACTGTGTCGTCTGAACCCAGCCCACGAGTCCACCTTCAGAAATAAGGCTCCCGATGTCCTTGAAAGGGGAAGGCTGCAGCTTCAGTGGTAGTGCCGGTATTTTGCATGCAAAAGGCCGCAGGTTCAATCTGACATCTCCAAGTAGGGCTGAGAAAATACTTGTCTGAAAGCCTGGAGAGGTTTAGCCAGTATGTAGATAACGCCAAGCTAAATGAAATAATGGGCTGGACTTGCTATGAGGCAGCTTCCTATGGTGAATTACTATTTTTTTTCTAAACGCAAGGCAAGGTTAAAGCCAGAACATGAATGTTTAAAAAAGGCAGTTAAAATAGCTTAAAATATAAATACAAACTGAACAGACACAACAGCCCTAAAATAATACATTGCGTCTGCCAAGCCTCGCTTTGGGTTCTCTGCCGTAGCCGCGTGTTCCCTTAGGGCTCTATTCACACCTTACGGAAATGGTTCCAGGGCTGGAAGGAGCCCTTTGGCCCTGTTGCGAGCGGGTGTTTAAACGCTGCTGCTGCTTGATCCCTTTAGCAAGTCGTTTCCTTGGCCCGAGCCCTTGCCGCTGAGAGGCGCCTTGGCATCGCCGGGCCGGGGCGCGGGAGAACCGCCTTGCTCAGCCTCTGGAGGTGTTGCACTGCAGCTCTCCCCGCGCCTAGAGGCCGCGACGCAGGCCGTGCTTGGGGGCCCCTGCGAAGGGGTGAGAACGGGGGACCCGCGACGGAGGCGACGCGCCCGCCGCGCATAGCGCTCAGGCAGCAGCGGAAGCTACCCGGAAGCGGCCTGTGGCAGATCCAGGCCAGCGGCAGCCAATGAGCGCTGCGCGCGAAGGCCGCGGCGCCGATCCAAGGCGGCGCCAAGGTCACGTGCAGCTCCGCGCCTCCCTCTGGTCCGCTGCGCCCGCCAATCCGCGCGCGCCGTCTTGGCGAGTGGCGGGGCCTGTTGGCCGTGCCGGGGAGGCTGCCGCGGCCGCTCGTCATGGCCGCCCTGCAGTTCGGGGCCGGGAGCGCCGCTGACGAGGTTACGGCGGGGGCTGGAGCCGGGGCGCCGCCGGCCTTGGCATTGCCCGGAGGGAGCAGCCTCGGGACGGCGGATTCATTTCCCAAGGATTTCGGCTACGGGGCCGAGGAAGAAGAAGACGACGACGACGACAGGGGCGACGGGGACGACGACGACGACGGGGTCGAGCTGGGCGGCGGCGGGGTCGGTGGCCCTGGCGGCGGCGGCTGTGGACTGGGCTCGGGCGGCGGCGGCGGCGGCGGCGGCGACTCCTCCAAGCAGCCCCGTATCCTGCTCATGGGCCTGAGGCGAAGCGGGAAGTCCTCCATCCAGAAGGTGCGGCGCGTCCCGGGCTGCGCGCTTCCACCCACACCTGCGTCCGCACGCCCGGAAGGACCGTCTCGCTGCCCCCGCACCCCATCCTGTATCCTCGGGAACCTGCTTAGTCCGACCCACGATGCTTCTTCGCCATAGACACCTGCAGGGCAACCCCACCCACCCACACTTAAGGAAGGGCCTTGTGCTGCCTGGGGCTGCGCTCGCTTACCCGGGAATAAGCCCTGCTGTACCCACTAGACCTTCACTGCTGAGTTACGCGCTCCTTGGGCTGCACTGTTTAAGTGTAGTGCAGCGGTCAGGGTGCTCGGCTCAGACCGGGGAGGTTCCGGTTGGTGTTGTCATTCGTGGCGCTCTCCTCATTCTAACCCTGACCCTCACTCGGTAGTTCTGGAGATCAAAGGGAGGGAGGGATAGGGAGACCCATGTATGCCTGAGCTCCTTTGAGGGGCAGGATAAAAATGTAATAACAGGAGTGCATAATATTTGCATGTGTTTTGTTGTTTTTGTTACTGGCAGGTGGTGTTTCACAAAATGTCTCCTAATGAAACCTTGTTTTTGGAGAGTACCAACAAAATCTATAAGGATGACATTTCTAACAGCTCCTTTGTGAACTTCCAAATATGGGATTTTCCTGGACAAATGGATTTCTTTGATCCCACATTTGATTATGAGATGATCTTTAGAGGAACTGGAGCCCTCATCTATGTTATTGATGCACAGGTCATTATGAAATATAAAGTTGCAGAGTTTGTTCTTCATGAATGATGGAGAGGGTTATTGGGGACCCTAGTCACTGATGTCATTCTCTCTTACCATAAAAGCAACTTTACCTTAAAACCGGAGTATTGTAGTAATTTGTATTTTAAAAAAACAAATTCAGATGTTTAGTGTAGATTGCCACCTTTTAAAATACAGCTAATGACTAAAAAGGGCATTCTGTGTAGGGATTTCCATATCAGATTGGATTACTGTTTACTCATATTGATTAAAATTTATCCAGCATGTAGGGCATCCAATTTAGCTATCTTTAGATACAATTATTTTTATTTATTACATTTATATACCGCCCCATAGCTGTAGCTCTCTGGGCAGTTTGCAAAATTTAAAAACGGTAAGCATTAAAAAGTATACAAAATTTAAAAAAACATCAGAAACATAAAAACAACAGTATCCATTTAAAAACAACAGTTCTGGGGTCCATTAAAAACAAACTTAGCATTGTTATGCTGTTAAATGCCTGGGAGAAGAGAAAAGTCTTGACTTGGCGCCTGAAAGATAATAGTGTTGATGCCAGGCGAGCCTCATCGGGGAGATCATTCCACAGTTGGGGGGCCACCACCGAAAAGGCCCTCTCCTTTGTTGCCATCCTCCGAGCTTCCATGGGAGTAGGCACTCTGAGGAGGATCTTAGATGTTGAGCGCAGTGTACGGGTAAGTTCATGTCGGGAGAGGCGTTCCGTCAGGTATTGTGGTCCCAAGCCATGTAGGGCTTTATAGGTTAAAACCAGCACTTTGAATTGGGCTCGGAAATGTATAGGCAGCCAATGCAAGCGGGCCAGAATCTATGTTAGATGTTTTTGATTAAACTTCCCACCAGTCCTAGCCAGCATGGTCTGGGATTTATGGGAGTTGTAGAGCCTAGTTTGTAGTTGAGCTTTTTATAATGGTATTCCATCCGGTCTGTATGGAATAGAAAAAATAAATCTGGATTGTTCATAGGATCACTTAACTTTGGATTTCTTATAATGGCTATTTCTGTAATAATAACTGTGAATCATAGTAATATTGTCTGTGTTTTTAATAATGTACAGGTAATAAGAATGCATATTAAATCTGTTTTACAGGATGACTACATGGAAGCTTTAACCAGGCTCCACATTACAGTCTCTAAAGCTTACAAAATCAATCCAGAAATGAACTTTGAAGTTTTTATTCATAAAGTTGATGGCTTGTCAGATGACCATAAAATAGAAACTCAAAGGGATATTCATCAAAGAGCCAATGATGACCTTGGTGATGCTGGCCTAGAAAAACTTCATCTTAGGTAAGTGAAATTCTTTTCAACATGATTAGCTTCAATGTGGCAGTTTCTTATCAGACTGCTGTTTGAATCCAAAGAAGCTGAGGGATCTGAGGATGATTTTTTTTAAGGACTTTAAAAAAGGATTTGATCATAAACTTTTAACCTATTGATAAATAAAGCAGTCACTTTGAGGGCGGGGAGATTTAGAGAGTCCTGCTACAACATGGACATGTATAATTTTTATAATTTTTTGTCTAGAAATACTTTTGTAAGCCGCCGTGAGAGCCTTTTTTGGCTGAATGGCGGCATAAAAATCCTTAAATAAATAAATAAATAATTTTAGAGGTATTCCCTCTTGTTTGCATAAAGGGGGAAAAACTCTTCTAAAGTGGTGCTGATCATCTGTGGGTTTTGTAAGAGAGAGCTTCAGCTATTGGGCGGTATAGAAATGTAATAAATATTTAAAATCAATTAACAATTTGAAACTGATGTTGGCACTTTTTAAACTTTTTTTTTAAAAAAACACTTTTTGATCAGTGTAACCCAGGGGTGGAGGAAACCTTCTTTTCCCTTAGAGTGTAGTTGTTGGGGGCAACATGCTGGCAATGTGTGGGGCCAGTTACCCCACACTTTCTATCAAAGAGTCTTAAGAGTGCCTGCATCTGTGCACCTGTGTCTGTACACATGTGCCTCTTTAACTTTTGTAAACCACCCAGAGAGCTTCGACTATGGGGTGGTATATAAATGTAATTAATAATAATAACAATAATAATATCCTCCTTGCCATTCCCTTGCTCCAATTCCTTCTCGTGTCTGAGGAGGGAAGCTTCACAAGCCAAGGTACTTGAGGTGCCTTGAAGCAGCAGCTCCTGACGGAACAGCCTTTCTCTTTCACCATTCCCAACACAATAGTGAAGAATGTGTGTGTATGGGAGTGTTCATTAGAGCTGCCATTCCAGGTTGGAGATGACAGCTCCAAAAGGAGGCTGCTGAGCAGGAGAGGGGGCAATAAGAAGCTGGATTGTGCTGCGGTGGCTCCCCACCCTCGGCTTAATCAATTAATAAACAAAAAGGTTGCAGCCATAGTTCATATTTACTTTAAACATTTTTATTTTGTTTTTTATCCAAAAAGGCTGCAAAAGTGGTTTATGTAAGAATGATACCAGACATTCCCTTTCCTTAGGCTTACAGTCTAACAGATATGACATAACAGTCAAAAAGGAATGGGGATGGAAGAAGAAAACAAGCAATAGGCTGGAGCACTGGGCTGAAAACAACAGAATGAAATTTAATAGGGATAAATGCCAAGTTTCACACCTAGGAAAAAGGAACCAAATGCACAGTTACAAGATGGGGGATACTTGGCACAGCTGTGCTACAAGCGAGAAGGATCTTGGAATTGTTGCAGATCACAAGCTGAATATGAGCCAACAGTGCGATGTTGCTGAAAAAAAAGCAAATGCTATTTTGGGATGCATTAATAGAAGTATAGCTTCCAAATCACACAAGGTAGTATTTGGCACTGGTTAGGCCTCATCTTGAGTATTGCACCCAGTTCTGGGCTCCACACTTCAAGAAGGATGCAGACAAGCTGGAGCGTGTTCAGAGGAGGGCAACCAGGATGATCAGAGGTCTAGAAACAAAGTCCTATGAAGAGAGACTGAAACAACTGGGCATGTTTAGCCTGGAGAAGAGAAGTTTGAGGGGAGACATAATAGCGCTCTTCAAATACTTAAAAGGTTGTCACACAGAGGAGGGCCAGTATCTCTTCTCGATTATTCACAGAATAATGGGCTCTAGTTAAAGGAAGCCAGATTCCAGCTTGACATCAGAAAAAACTTCCTGACTTTTAGAGCAGTACAATAATGGAACCGATTGCCTAGGGAGGTTGTGGGCTCTCCTACATTAGAGGCATTCAAGGGGCAGCTGGAGAACCATCTGTCAGGGATGCTTTAAGGTGGATTCCTGCATTGAGCAGGGGGTTGGACTCGATGGCCTTATAGGCCCCTTCCAACTCTACTATTCTATGATTCTATGAATTCTTACAGTGTCTTCTGGCACCTTAAAGACTAAGAAACATAAGTCATATTTTTTGTGGACTTTATCAGATAGATGCAGAATTACTTTGAGCTGCAAGGGGCACTTAAACAGGTCAGAGGGGAAGTACAGAGAGTGGCAAATTACTTTATTAACAGTGGTTATTCACAAAGCAGCTGTTGCTGATAACACAAACATCCTGGCATGGATAAGTTGATTAACACATTTAGTGTAATAAAAACCATATTAACAAAGAGCTTGAATAGAAACATTCAAACCTTCATGGAGTGGAGGATCCAAATGCAGTTGGTCTCAGCAGAGCCAGTGGAGTCAGTCCAGCCTCTCCCTCTGTTGTAGCCCAACCGAATGTCTGCTATTAGGTGATGGTTGAGGGAGGGAGGATCCCTATGGAGCTGAGGTCTCACCAGAACTAGTGTTGTGCCTCTGTCAACCATCTCTCCCTTGGAACAGCAAAAGCTTACTGAACCTAATGAGTGCTTTGTTATGTCTCAGCAATCTCTTTTTATTGGTCTGGTGCCATATAGTTCCTTCAGTTTTGGATGATAAGAATTCATATTTGTCTGCTCTGTGTGGTGAAAACTAAAAATCTGCTTCTAAGGTTCAGTCTGAACAGTTCTTGAAGTTTGGAGTAGTTTGTGTGTGTTTTCTACATTTCCAGATTAGTCTAACCCTAGTATGCACTGAAGTCTGAATTGTACAAACTGATTAGTGATAGCCCTACAAACTAAAACTGCATTTGCTGTGCAGCTCTGGCTACAGAGCAGACAACTTACACAGAGCTTCAGCTATTGGGCGGTATAAAAATGTAATAAATAATAATAAATAAACTTTTTATCTGGATATTCTTTTGCTGTCTTTACTTTTCTTTCTCTCTCTTCTCTGGATTGGCTTCTTGAAGATGTAAATAAATCTTAAACTTAATAGATATATTACAAGTGATTCAATGTAGGCCTTGTCACTGTGGTAATTCTAGTGGTGGTGCTTCCAGTTTTGGCCAAAACAGCAAGCAAAAGTTGGACTATTCAGGCAATTAATCACCAGGTTCTGCTTTGTAGTTTTTATTTGACCAGCATCTATGATCATTCAATATTTGAAGCCTTCAGTAAGGTGGTGCAGAAACTCATCCCACAGTTGCCAACATTGGAAAACCTGCTAAATATCTTTATATCGGTGAGTAGAAATTTTTTCTTTGTCCATTTTAAATTTTGCAGTAATGCTGTATAAGGTTAGTAAGCCTATGGTCGTTTTGAAGGAGAAGCTGTAATTGTTTGGTATAATTAATTCTGGTAAGGAACACTGAGTAGTTGGCATACTTGCTTAGAAGTTGCAACTCCAAAGCTTTGCTTCAAAACAAATACATGAACCTGTGTGGGCTGCAAGAGCTGGGAAAATAATGTAACACCTCCCAAGCATTACCTGTGCAGAACTTCTCCAGTACAACAGCAGTGCCTGCTGATTACCAGAAGGGGCTCTCCCCTGTCCAGCACTGGAACTTCATTTTTCCCAAGGTGCCTCTTCTTTCTCCATTTCATACATTTTCAACTAGAAGGTCTTGGAATATGAGCACGATGAGGCACCCTTTACAAATGGGAAAACATGAGGATGGTTGGAGGCTATAGACCAGCCTTCCCTGGTCTGATGTCCTCCAGCTGCTTGGACTGCAACTTGGAGCATTGCATTCCTGAATATTGAATCATGCTGGCTGGGGCTGATGGGAGTTGAAGTCCAAAGCATCTGGAAGGCATCAAGAAGGCACCAACTTTAGACATCCTGCTGGTCTGGTCTACAAAACGAATGTTGTGGTGGATCCACAAATAGGCTAGGTGGATTTATATCAAAGCTTTTAAAATGAACCATAAAAAATGTAAAGCTTTACATTTATACTTCAGATCTTTTAAAAATAAAAGTGCACATCTAATTGCCCAGTATAACTGCTGAAGTAATGTCGTACAATAAATGGAGTCATTGTAATTAACTAGGTTACTTCTGCGATGTATAATAAAACATAATGAAATATATAAAACCAAACACTAGCCAAGCACAATTAGCCTTTTCTCAGATAGATAACTGACGCATAGGACAAGTGAGTGTGCTCAGCGGCCTCCTTGGGCAAAGGGACCCTCCAAAGCAGGAACCACTGTGAGCGCCGGGCTCCTCATCACTATATACAAGTGAGTGTAGTTTTTTGGAATCCAACAACTGTTCAATGCTTTGAAGTTGCTTAACTTACTAAACAAGTACCAGAGAGCTCTTCCCCCTGCCCCCCACCCCAATCTGCTAGAGTCAAACTGGGAATGTAGCTGAGAATTTGGCAGCTGGCACAGTGTGCCTCTCATGTGCAAGTAGCACTATCTGAACTCCATCTAGTGGCAAAAGCACTGTCATCTTTGATATGGACTTCAAGTTGATGATGAAAGGTCCCATTCTGCATGTCTAATTTTCTTCTGCAAAAGAGTTAAATTAACTCCACTTTCGTTATTTTTACTGCTTGTAGTTAAATTGATATCAAGATGTGGAACAGTTTTGCATTTGTGAGAGCTGTCAGTTTACATTTCCAAATTCATGTTTTCTTTTGTTATCTCTTTTTTTTAAGAATTCAGGAATTGAGAAAGCTTTTCTCTTCGATGTTGTTAGCAAGATCTATATTGCAACAGATAGTTCCCCTGTTGACATGCAGTCCTATGAGCTATGTTGCGACATGATCGATGTAGTCATTGATGTTTCCTGTATATATGGGTGAGTACCACATCATGCTTCTAGAACCATTTAAGCAAAGTTTAGGAATGCTTTGAAGTACAAAGGAAAAGCCTTTATTCTGGAATATCATTGGGAATTGTGAAATCTGTTTGAGATTGTGGATCTTTAAGATAGAGTTGGGATGGTGAAGTGTGATTTGCCTACTTTAACCTGGCAAGTTGTTCCTTCTAGGCAAGGTGCTTAATGAAAACCAAGTGTCTCTTCTTGTCGGATGAGATTTGCTGTCCCTGAAGGGCTCAGGTGACAGAAAGGCAAATGAAAACCACAGAACTGTGAGCATAATTCAGTCCATGTTTTATGGACGGAATTTGCTGAGCAAATTTATGGGGAAGTTGCTGAGCAGCAGCTGGAAATGAAGCTGAATGCAAGTTTCATTTTATTTATTTATTTTATTTATTTATTAAACTTATATACCGCTCCCATAGCCAGGGCTCTCTGGGTGGTTTACAGAAATTCTAAAATTGAGGTAAAAACAAGTATACAAAATTTAAAACTCTAAAACACAGAACATACATACATAAAGCATTAAAAACCGATTAAAAACTAAACATGTGGGTAATTAGGATGTGCCGCCATATGCCTGGGCAAAGAGGAAAGTCTTAACCTGGCGCCGGAAGGATAGCAGCATTGGCGCCAGGCGAGCCCCATCAGGGAGATCATTCCACAGTCTGGGGGATGCAGTAGTTAATGCAGTAACATTGTTGTTTTCTCAAGGTGGATGGACAAGACCCATTCTAAGTGTCATACTCAACTCTTAGTCACAGTGTTGCTAAGAATACTGACCAGGGATGGGACTTGGGAAGTAAGCTTGCCTTCCTTTGGTCATGAGTACCCTCAGTCAATGATGGAACTTGCCTGATGTAGTCAAGAGGCTTATAAAAATAGTTTATCTGTTTCAGGAGTTGAATTGCAATTTTAATACATGTATTCATTTGTTCATTTGTTCATATGTTTTATTCTTGTTAGCAAATTTGTCTGTTTGAAATTATTTAGCTGGGTAGGAATCTGTATTTTGTTACCTTGGCATGGCAAGGCTTTAGTTATAATACTGCTTTTCTATCAGAATACAACTACTATTCAGCTGCCTGCATAGTAGTAGTTGAGCTAGCTAAGTTGCTTTGCCAAAACTTTTTGTTTAGTTCAATTAACTGGCAATCCTTAGTTAGATTTCCTTTGCTAATTCTGGTGTAATAGCTCAGTCCAGATTTCTGTTACTACCAAAATGGTATTTCAAAAGCCCAAATGAGCACTGATCAGACCTTTTTCTCTCAAATTATTGTAGGCTAAAGGAAGATGGGAGTGGAAGTGCTTATGATAAGGAGTCTATGGCAATTATCAAACTCAATAATACAACTGTTCTGTATTTAAAAGAAGTGACAAAGTTTCTGGCCTTGGTGTGTATCCTTAGAGAAGAAAGCTTTGAACGCAAAGGTGAGGAAAAGGATTGTGTTTCCCTGAATTCAGTGGTCTTTCCAATTAATGTGCTCCAGATTCCACAGGGCTGAAGAAGTCTGGTAATCACAATCTGAGTCGATCCTGTCTGATCTACATTCGTCTCTCTTTTGGAAGAACAGAATAAGTCCCCAAATATCTGTGTACAAAATTCAATTTCCTCATCCAAATGTGTCCCCCCCCCCCCTTATTAGTCCGCTCTAACCTTTTCATGTGTCTGTGCCTTGTGTGGGAGCTGTACAGTGTACCTAGGCTTGTGGTGTAAGCTGCTTCACCAGTGGAGATACGAAAAGAAGGCTTGCATTTGGATGTCACTTTAAGTCATTATTATTATTATTTACATTTATAATACCACCCCATAGCCGAAGCTCTCTGGGCAGTTTACAGAAGTTAAAACAGTGAACATTAAAAAGAAATATACAAAATTTAAAACCATAAAAAGCCATGATGGGTTAATAAGCTACTCAAAGTAGATTCTTTTGAAAATAAGCTACCATTAACACACACACCTCGTGCCGCCCAATGATTGGACAAATGAGCTACTGTGCATAATCGGAGTCATCCCCCTTCCCTTGTCCTGCTGCAATCCGCCTGCCCAAGCAGGTGACGCTGTTTCACCCATTGACAACACCGCAGCAACGTGTTTTAACCTTCCATGATACCCAGTGAGTGTTGAGAGGTTAATCCAGTTCTAACATCACCCCGACAAGTGGGTGGTGGCTCTAAGGCACTGGAAGTATGCAGGATTGGGACCAAACTTCATATATAGCCTCCCTCAGTCGGGAGGAACCCAGTGCACCATCAAAACCTGTGCAATTACACACAAAGGAGCCAAAACCCTGTTTGCACCAAAAAAGCTGTGATGCAAATAAATCCTTGCATGTTTGCAGGATTGGGAACAAAATCCATACACAGCCTCCCCTAGCAGGGACACACAGGAGGCAAAATGACAACCCGGCACAGCTATCGCCACCTGACCAAGATGGTGTTTGACGGTTGGGGAGGTTACAGAGCGCAACTGCCAGGGGCACATGGGGACGGGCTGCGAACACCATCAGTTGCTTGGCAGATCATGGAAACGTCGCTGGAGGAGAGCTGTGACTGCCACACAACATGATAACCCATGATGGGTTAAATAAGCCATCATGGCGTCCGTACCTATTTGAAAAGAGAGGAAGTACAGGAAGTCCAAGCAAAGTACAGCAAGCCTGAAAAAGTGCTGAGAAACATTTATTTACGCATTCCAGAAATGTTTGTTGTGTGTGACGCTTAATACTAGACAGTTGGCTGTTTTGTGCCTTTTGGATAAGCTAATTTTGTAAGAGAGGTTTTTTGCTGGTTTGTGTTGCTGTTTTTGTGAACACTTTAGACTGTCTCCTGATACGTTGCCTTTGCTCAGCCGACTTATAGAAGCTTTTCCATGATATGTATTGGAGAAGTCATAGGACTAAATCAGCACTTCAAAATCATTCTAGGTGGCTTTATAAAATCTATAAAACAACATTGCAGATAAAGTGTCAATTGCTAGTCTCGCTAGAGAAACTCCATTTTAGACATAAACTTAGGCTCTTGACATGTCATGGGGTATTTACTTGCTTGTTCTGAATTCTGAAGCAGAAAGCATGTCTGATTGCAGCATCGAAGGTTTTGTGGGTTACCCTATTGGGCTGTTGAGCTACATTTTGCTTTATTTATTTATTTATTTATTTATTACATTTTTATACCGCCCAATAGCCGAAGCTCTCTGGGTGGTTCACAAAAATTAAAACCATCATAAAACAACCAACAAGTTAAAAACACAAATACAAAATACAATATAAAAAGCTCAACCAGGATAAAACCACGCAGCAAAATTGATAAAAGGTTAAAATACAGAGTTAAATCAGTATAATTTAAATTTAAGTTAAAATTAAGTGTTAAAATACTGAGTGAATAAAAAGGTCTTCAGCTGGTGACAAAAGGAGTACAGTGTAGGCGCCAGGCGGACCTCTCTGGGGAGCTCATTCCACAACCGGGGTGCTACAGCGGAGAAAGCCCTCCTCCTAGTAGCCACCTGCCTCACTTCCTTTGGCAGGGGCTCATGGAGAAGGGCCTCTGTAGATGATCTTAAGGTCCGGGTAGGTACATATGGGAGGAGGCTTTGTGATGCTGCAGGCAGTTTGTGATTGAACTGGATCGCCAGCCTGAGCTACAGGAAGAGTGAGGCTCTTTTCTGACTTCCTTGCCTGCTGTATAGGACATGGCCATGCTTGTTAACAAGAGTGTACATGTTTGTGTAGTTAACTTTTCAGAACAGCTTAGACAGAACCCATGGTGCAGTTTGGGGGCAAGAGCCTGATGCTGCTGCTTCATAGAGCACACTTCTGGCTAACAGGTTTTCAGCTAAAGCAAATGTAAGTAAGTTAGGCTCCTGTTACTTCTCCCGTCTAATCGGTGACTGTTCCTTTTGCTCCTCACAGGTTTAATAGATTACAATTTCCACTGCTTCCGCAAGGCCATCCACGAGGTCTTTGAAGTGGGCTTTTCCTCCCACCGATCCTGCGGCCATCAAGCAAACATCCCTGGCCTAAAAACAGTGACTCATAACGGCACTCCTAGAAATGCAGTCTAGGGGAACCAAATCTGGATGACCAACTGTTTGCCTGCCCCATGTCTCTGTGTTGGAATGGGTAGCACAGAGAACTGTGTGCATCCTGCAAGAGGAGAGACTTCGTCTTGTGGAGGCAATTCATAGCTGGTGTGGGACGAGTGAAATGGCTGTTAAGAACTTGGTGACTGAGAGTAGTGGCTTCAGTCTTCTTATTCAGACATCTCTCTTCATATAAAACAGGGTATAGGTTATTTGGAAGTAAGCTGCATTGACACTTGCTTAGCATTGTTTTCAAACCTCACCAGTTTCAAAGACAGCGACTTTCTGCAGAGGTTCAGAAACTCAAACATTACAGCTTGTAACTTAGTTTAGTACAATCTCAAACATTCCACGTGATCCTTTTGTGGTAACATCTGAAAAATAATCCCATATTTTGTAACATCCCCCCAACATATCCATCGAGTTTTCCTTTCCTTTGTTTTTGAATCTTAATTGGTAACTTTACCTTTGTTGTTCAGAATTCATTTAGCGCAATGCTTGTCCTGTATTCTCAAGCTTGTTGACAAGCCAATTAACAAGTTGCTGGCAACAGTTTCTGTACTTGTCCTTGAAGCTGCTTTTTATAGAAATGATTCAAATTTTGCCCAGCCATGGCTATTTCCTTGGTAGAGGGTTGTATTTTCTTTCTTTCTTTCTTTCTTTCTTTCTTTCTTTCTTTCTTTCCATGTTTCATTTTTGAAATCATGTGACTGCATAAAGAGGTGTGTTTGCTTGTTTTTTGTAAAATGTGGTGTGCAAATTTGGCAAAGACCGTGCGTCCTGAATTTCCATTGCTAGATTTTACAATAGCTCACCGCTAGGCAGGGAAGCTCCTTCGCCTCAAGGTTAGCAAGATACAAAAGCTTCCCTGCACTTGTACATTTTCAATAGGATGAAAGCTTGTATCTCCTGTGGGAACCTTCCTTTGTGGGCTTGTGATCATGGTTTTTAGAGTTGTTAGTTGCTTTTCCAGTTGGGAGACAAAACTTCTGTGTTTCAAAGCCTCAGGTCCTGTTAAGTTATCCAAATGCCAGTGAGAATGTGCTGAATGTTTAACCCGTTTGCTAGTGCTTTGTGCAGCTGAATGTTCTTACAGAGTGTATTGTTGAGAGGGGGAGGGGGCTTTCATGGGATTCATTTCTCACTAAGCTGCATTAATAAAAATGCATCGATCGCAGCAAATGTTTCTTTTTTGAATTGTACATGTGTGAATGGTGCCTGAGAGGGTGGAGCCACAGGTTTATTCACTTTGTTGTAGATTAACCTGGTGGCTGCAGCTGCTAATTAATGTCTAGCAGAAACTGTATCTTCTCCTTTCTAGCATTGGCATTCAGCCTTCAAGTATTCAAAAATGGTGGTGATTCATCACATGCCCATTTAACTCCGCTGTATACCACTTCAGTCAAGTTCTGCCCTTTGGAACACTGGAAATGCAATGCTCCCAAGTCAGCGGAGGAGCAGAGCAGATAGTGAAGTGTCAACTCCTCTGTTAGGTGTAAGGCAGAAATAAACATAGCCTTCTAGGAGAGGAAGGGCCCCTCCATTTTTGGCTCTGCATTCTAATGAAGAGCAAGGTTAACTTGTTGCTTCCAAGCTCTCCTTGGGAGGACATTGGCTTCCCACACCAAACTTTTTCTCTCCTCCTTATTTCCCAAGCCAGGGAACAACAATGACAGCAACCTTTTATTTCTGATATATGGGGTAGCAGGAGTTGGCTTCTAGACGTCCATACAGTACCTCTCGCCTCCTTTGAAAACAGCAACAAGCAAGAGGGAGATCCAAATGGTGTGTAGTTTCCTCTGAGTGTAGCAGCCACAGTCTGATTGAAGAGGAAAGTCCGCGTACTTCTTTGGCAGCAGCACCTTTTCCAACTTCCATCCGCTGTGGAAAGGCGCTGCTTCCATCCTCTCTCTTTTTATCTTGTTTTCATAAACAATTTGCCTCTTAAAGCTGGGGAAAGGCTCAAAAGGCAGCATACTATCATATGGGAGAATGAGGCTTTCCCCCTCAAGCAAAGGATGGATGCAACAAGGCCTGATCCAGTTGTGTAGGAGTTCTTCAGTTCAGTTTCCAATTTCTCCAGGTAGGACTAGGAAGGAATCCTGCCTGACACCTGGGGAACCACTGTCAGTCGGTATCAACAGTACTGGGCTCGATGGGCCAAGTGTCTGGCTCAAGGCAGCTTCCTGTATTCCTTCGCAACGTTCGTTAGACCTGCAATGCTCAATTGGACCAAGGAAGCAAGCCGGCCATTTTCTGTTCAGCCCCAAGCAACTGGGATATGAACATACACTGGCTAATAGCTATTGCTAGGTGCCTTGTTCTCTATTAGTTTGTCTAATCTCGAGTAAGCAGTTCTTTGAACTCAGTTTATTTTGTGAAAAAGTGGTATACAAATTAAAGGCTAATGTTATTACTGACTTAACAAAAACACAATTCAGTTTGAAATTCTTTGTCTGGCACAAACACCATTACAAAATACAATATTATATGAAATAAAGCAATGCAGAATACAAAATACTGATAAAAGGGAACTAAACAGTGACATACATTAACAAAACATCTATAACAGACTGATCTGGTTTGCACAATCACTAAGGGTTAAGACACTGTGGCTTGTTCAAGCTATCCCAAAATTCTACCTTGCTCTAGCTCTGTCTTTGTTTATAGGTAGTTGAGCCTTTCCAAAATAAAACTGGCAATTTTAGCCAATAATGGGTCCCAGTCATCTTTGGCAAGTTGCTCAACAACATTCCTTCGCATTCTGCAGGCTTTTGCCCTACAAAATTCTTGCCTTAATAGATTGGAGTCGAACTTCCAGTCTCCACAAAGAGGAAGGAACCCCTGGAGGGTGTATTAAGAGTTCCTTCAAGAACCATTCTAGATGGTCTCCACTACAGAGTTCTGTCCCTGCCCACTGCCATATAGGAGCTGAGGAAATACCTTAGAAAAAGATTTTTGGTGTACGACCTACCAGAGAGTCCACTTTAAGCTTCTGAAAAGTTAGAATTACCTTTGCTGTTCTCCAAGTTAAGAGTATGCCACCACTTTGTAACGTTACTTGCCACGTCACAGACCCTGAACACCAGGCCTGGCTCAAGCCAAGCACCACCGCTTGATATGCCTGAGGCGAGGGACAAACACCACCTTCCTCCAAGCTATGTGGAGAAAGGGGTTAAATGGAGGATTTCAATAATAAAATAATGCGCTGTGAATTATGTGCTGAGGTGAATTACTGTCAGAGTGGGTGTTAAATTGATAATCTTCAGATGATAAATGCCAAACAGACATGAGGGATTTTTGTGGTAGTTAAAATGATTAAAATTTATTTTTAAAAGTTCACAAGCTTTGCTTCAAATTAAAACATTTCAAAACCTTTTTGAAACCTCTCATCCAATCCTTTCACTCATTCACATACACACTTTCCTTACTCTCACACAATCACTCTTGAACTTTATTATCACTATTGTTTAATATACACAAACTGTCTATCTGCACCCCACCCTAACAAAACACCACTCTCTACCCTGATCCTCAGACTCTCCAGAACACAAGTACTCTATACACAAGGAGCTAATATACAGAGCTAAAGAACTCTAGAACACTCACTGAGCTAAAGACAAAGCTAAAGGCTAGACAAGACTAGACTTAAAGACAAGACTAACTAAAACTCACAATCCCCTCAGTCATTCTCTTATATATCACTCCTCCCCGCTCCTCAGACATTCTAACTCCATCCATTCAGGCCAACATTCTAAAAACCACAGACTTACGAACTTCAGACATACATTAGGGAACTGACTTGTGGGGTGTAATGCCACACCTACCAGAGAGTCCACTTTAAGCTTCTGAAAAGTTAGAATTACCTTTGCTGTTCTCCAAGTTAAGAGTCTTACTGCCTCTGTATGCGATTTCCAACTTCCTCTAGAAGAGAATCATAGAGTAGTAGAGTTGGAAGGGGCTTATCAGGCCATCGAGTCTAACACCCTCCTCAATGCAGGAATCTACTCAATGCAGAAGTGTATCTTCAAGTATTGTAGTGCATTATACTTCTCCCCATAAATGATCTCTATTATCATAGGTGTGCGCAGCACATTTCATTAGGTGGTTTGGCCAGGGATTTTTTAAAAAGGGTTTCACAGCACATAATTAAGACAAACCTGTTCTACATAACATCTTAATGTTAAAATCACTGAAATAAAGAATGGGAAACATTCAATGTATCTGAAATTAACACCACTAGCTATGGAAGTTAAAGAACTATGGCAAGAGGGGAAAGTTACACGTATTCCGTTAGTCACCAGCAACACATCATTTTTTTTTTATTCTTTTACAGAAAACATTCAGAAATTAGGCCTACTAATTGGTTGCATGAAGGAAGGACTTCTTCACACAGCACATAGTTAAGTTATGGAACTCACTACCACAGGATGTAGTGATGACCACCAATCTGGATGGCTTTAAAAGGGGGTTGGATAAGTTCCTGGAGGCAAAGGCTATCAATGGCTACTAGCCCTGATGGTTGTGTGCTATCCCAGTATTTGAGGCAATAAGCCGCATGCATCAGTTGCTGGGGAACATGGGATGCTGTTGCACCATGTCCTGCTTGTTTATCCCTGACCGATGGCTGGTTGGCCACTGTGTGAACAGTGCGCTGGACTAGATGGACCCTTGGATCCAGCATGGCGCTTCTTATGTTCTTAAAATACATCCACACTAATATCAGGAAAGCTGTCACACTTAAAACATGTTCAATAGTCAGGAAATTTCTGAATCAGTAAAAGATAGCATGAGTTGGTAAAGCCCATCATGTTCATCTAGAAAGACCACCACTCATAAGAAAAGAGAGATGATGATAAATAGTAATGGCAACCCTGTTAATTTTTTAAAACGATTTTTTAAACAAGGATGAACAGTTATCAGCAATTGTTTCAAAATATATAACATCCCAATTATATAAAACAAATTGGAGAGGAAGGTCTATGGGTCAAAATGCATTATTATTATTATTGTTATTATTATTATTATTATATTTATTTGTATCCCGCCTTTTGCCCAATGCTGGGCCTCAAGGCGGCCTTACAAAGTTTAAAATATACAGGGGGGGGGGAGGGAAACAAAACCATAAAACAATTAAAAAAAACAGACACAACAAAATTATAAGACATTAACATAGATGGAGGGCTGGATTATTCTCCAAAGGCCTGCTTGAACAAAAAAGTTTTAGCCTGCTTCTGAAAGCCCATCAAGGAGGGAGCCAGCCTAGCTTCCCCAGGAAGAGAGTTCCAGAGCACCGGAGCAGCCAACGAGAAGGCCCTCTTCCATGTTCCCACCAAGCGTGCCTGTGAAGAAGGTGGGACTGAAAGAAGGGCTTCTCCAGAAGACCTCAAAGCACGGGCAGGCTCATAAGGGAGAATACAGTCTTTCAAATAACCTGGACCCGAACCATATAGAGCTTTATAGGTCATAACCAGCACTTTGAATTGTGCCCGGAAACAGACTGGAAGCCAGTGGAGCTGTTTTAACAGGGGAGTTATATGCTCCCTGTAACCAGCCCGGGTCAACAATCTGGCTGCAGCTCTTTGAACCAGCTGGAGTTTCCGAACACTCTTCAAAGGCAGCCCCACGTAGAGCGTGTTACAGTAATCCAATCTGGATGTAACTAAGGCATGTGTCACCGTGGCCAGGTCTGACATCTCTAGGAATGGGCGCAGCTGGCGCACTAGCTTTAACTGTGCAAATGAACTCCTGGCCACCGCCGAAACCTGGGCATCCAGGCTCAGGACTGAATCCAGAAGTACACCCAAGCTGCGGACCTGCGTCTTCAGGGGGAGTGTAACCCCATCCTGATCTGCCTTTCGACTGACCAGGAGCACCTCTGTCTTATCTGGATTAAGCTTCAATTTGTTCGCCCTCATCCAATCCATTACTGCCAACAAACACCGGTTTAGCACAGAAACTGCTTCCTTGGAATTGGGTGGAAAGGAGTAGTAGAGTTGGGTGTCATCGGCGTACTGGTGGCACCGCACCCCACAACTCCGGATAACCTCTCCCAACGTTTTCATGTATATGTTAAATAGCATGGGGGACAAAACAGAGCCCTGAGGGACTCCACAGGCCAACGGCCAAGGTGTCGAACAGGAGTCCCCCAGTACCACCTTCTGGGTCCGTCCGTCCAGGAAGGAATGGAGCCACTGTAAAACAGTGCCTCTAAGACCCATCCCAGCAAGGCAGCCCAGAAGGATACCATGGTTGATGGTATCGAACGCCGCTGAGAGGTCCAGCAGAACCAGCAGGGACACGCTCCCCCTGTCCAGTTCCCGGCGAAGATCATCCACCAAGGCGACCAAAGCTGTTTCTGTCCCATAGCCAGGCCTGAAGCCAGATTGAAATGGATCTAGATAATCCGTCTCATCCAGGAATCCCTGGAGTTGGGAGGCCACCACACACTCCAATACCTTGTCCAAAAATGGGATGTTGGAGACTGGCTGGTAGTTATCCAACACAGTGGGGGCCAAGGAGGGCTTTTTCAGTGTGGGTCTCACCACTGCCTCCTTCAAGCAGGCTGGGACCCTTCCTTGGCGAAGGGAGGCATTGACCACTCCGCTTACCCACTCAGCCAGTCCCCCTCTGGCAGCTTTTATAAGCCAGGAAGGGCAAGGATCTAGTATACATGTGGTGGCTCTCACCAATCCAAGGACCCTGTCCACATCATCAGACTGTGCAAATTGAAAGGTATCCAATAATACTGGACAAGCAGGTGCCAAAGTTACATCTACTGGATCTGCATCAACAATAGCATCCAAGTCAGAGCGGATCCGAGCGATTTTGTCTGCAAAGTGCTGGGCAAATTGGTCACAACAGGCTGTTGAAAGGTCTGAAATGACTTTTTGGGGGCCAGAGTGTAGAAGGCCCCTGACCACCCGAAACAGCTCTGCTGGAAGGCTCTTTGCAGACGCAATAGTGGCAGAGAAAAAAAGTTTTTTTGCTGCCCGAATTGCCACAGAGTAGGCCTTCAAGTAGGCTCTAGCCTGTGTTCAATCAGATTCACTCCGAGTTTTCCACCATCGTTGCTCTAGCCTCCGTCTCACTCGTTTCATTGCTGCCAGCTCACTGGAAAACCAGGGGGCTGGTGTGGCTCCACAACGTGAGAGAGGGCGCTCAGGAGCAATCGTGTCCACTGCCCTGGCCATCTCTGCATTCCAGAGATCAACCAGGGCATCGACAGAATCACCTGCCGAGGCAACAGAAAATCCCCAAGAGCCATCAGGAAACCTTTTGGATCCATCAGCCTCCTGGGGCGGACCATCTTAATCGGTCCTCCACTCCTGCAGAGGTTCTGAGTGCCAGCAAGTCTAAACCCCACCAGGTAGTGATCTGTCCATGACAACGGAACTATATAAAGTTCCTCCACTCTCAGATCCCTGTCACCCCATCCAGCACAGAAAACAAGGTCCAAAGTGTGCCCAGCAACATGGGTGTGGCCAGATACTACTTGGGACAGACCCATAGTTGTCATGGCGGACATGAAGTCCTGAGCCGCTCCCGACAGGGCAGCCTCAGCATGGATATTGAAATCCCCCAGAACAACAAGCCGTGGGGACTCCAACACCAAATCTGAGACTATCCCGGCTAGCTCAGGAAGGGAGACTGTTGAACAGCGGGGTGGACGGTACACCAACAGAATCCCTATTCTATCCCAGGCACCCACCTTCAGATACACACATTCAAACCCTGCAGACTGTGGGACAGGGCACCTGGTCAGGGGGATGGAATCCCGATAGACCACTGCCACTCCACCTCCCCGCCCTCCAGGCCTTGCTTGCTGCTCGACAGAGAACCCTGGTGGGCAAAGCTGAGAGAGATTAACTCCCCCAGCTTCATCCAACCAGGTCTCTGTGATACAGGCCAGGTCAGCATGCTCATCCAGGATCAAGTCCTGGATAGCAGTTGTTTTCCCATTAACCGACTTGGTGTTCACCAGCAGCAATTTCAACCCAGGAGGTCTGTTGCCAGGGCCATCCAAATTATTTGAATTGGGGGGAAGTTTGGGGACAGCCAACACCCTGTCATTGCACTCTCTCTTATGACAGTGCAGCTGTCTCCTCGCCCTGTATCTCCCTCTGCCCTGTATAACTGTGATGGCTGCTCCCAGACTCCCATCATCTCCTCCACTCCCAGGAAAGCAGATATTCATGACAGGCTGGCAGAACCCTCACACGACTAAAAGGAAGCAGGCCGAAAGTAAGGGGAGGAGAAGAAAAGAAAAGAAACAAAACAAAACAAACAAGGGGACAGGCCCTCGCCCTTGTGTACTGCCCTGAAGTGGCTTCCCCAAATTGGCAAACCCCTTTGGAGTCCCCCTTTCGGCGGTGAGCCCGCCCCCAAAGGAGCCTGCCTCTTAAGCTCCCAGTCCCCCAAAGTTGTTACAGCTGGGGGTGAGATGTTTCTTTGCTGGGAGCCTGAGTCTGCTAGGAGGCAGTTGGAGGTTCCGCAGACTAGGCAGGACAACAGCAGCTGCTGATTGGTCCCTTGCTCTGCAGGCCTTCCTCTCCTGGCTGGATCAGATGGTCAAAAACCCAGGTAGTAGGAGCCTGCCTCTTAAGCTCCCAGTCCCCCAAAGATGTTGCAGCTGGGGGTGAGATGTTTCTTTGCTGGGAGCCTGGTCAATCTAGTATAGTTCCTGCACTTTAACTGTTGTGATGAAGATGGAATTTCACCAGGTTCTCCATATATACAAATGACACCTGCTGAAATTCCCTTTTCTATGCGACTGTTAAAGATACAGGAACCTTGTCTTCCTTTTCATATGGTCACCCTACCCACCATGCCTATTGGCACAAGAGCTAATAGTTAATTCCAAAAAAACCAAAACAAAAAAAAAACAGTGAATTTGTTGGAAAACCTTAGGAAAATTTAAAGCAGTTCTGTGATTTGTATCACTGCTTCAATGTGCTGAACTATCCTTGTCATTTTATGAAAGGGGTATGAATTTATAAATTTATAGTTTCTTCTATTTTATTTCTATGGGGAAAATAAATGTAATGAAGTCCAGAACTCAGATGCAAGGAATGGAAGGGGGGAAATCAAGTCAGGGATTTGGATTTTTAAATTGTTGAGGGGGGAATTTACAGACCTGATAGTCCCCAAACTTTTTGGCACCAGGGACAGGTTTCGTGCACATTACATTTATTGTGCACTTTATTTCTATTATTATTACATTGTAATATATAATGAAATAATTATACAACTCACCATAATGCAGAATCAGTGGGAGCCCTGAGCTTGTTTTCCTGCAACTAGGTGGGTTAGGCTGAGAGACTGTGACTGGCCCAAAGTCACCCAGTGGGTTTCAATGGCCAAGTGGGGACTAGAACCTGGATCTGGAAAGTCCCAGTCCAACACTCAAACCACTATGCCACACTGGATTAGACAATGGCAGGGCCTGTCCCCATAGAAAATGAACAAGAACCTCCAGCCCACAGGCTGAGTGCAGCCCCTGGGGGTTTCCATCCCTGTGCAAGCAAGCTTCTTTTGCTGTTAACTCTGATCACTGATTGGGGATAAGGAGATATTTAAAAGCATTTAACCTTTAAATATCCTGCAAAGAATGGGATAGTTGCAAAGATTTTGAGCAGTGCCTTTTGCAGGCAAGAGAGCTGCTGCACAGAATTAAGATGTGCATTTTGCAGACCAGCGGACTGCTTACTTGTGAGTAGACATGCAGAGACTTTGAATTTGGGATGCTCTTTAAAAGTGTTGTGGAGTAATTCATTTAGAAGTCTTGTCCTGCTTGCTGAGCGTGCTCGCCCAGAGCTCCCTTCCTCCTCCCTCAGCAGCAGGAAAGGAGGCGCCGCCCCACCCGCTACACTTGCACACACAAGGAGGAGCGAGCAGGAGAAAAGAGGCAGGGGCAGCCACGGCTCAGTTTCCCCACAGTCTGCGCAGCTGCCTTTGGTCCGCGTTTCCCCCACACACACACTGCAAAGGGAAGTTTCCCTGGGCTTGAGATTCAGCGGTTACCTCGTTCCTCCTCAGTTGATGGCCCTGGAAGAGAGGCTTGCCCAAACACATTTGAAGAGTGGGCGGGGCTTAGCAGCACATTAGGGGGTTCAGTTGAACCTGTTGAACCTGTTGTCTGCACGCCAATGTCTATTATATCAAATGCTGAATTCCAAAAAAGCCCCATACAACCCCCCTAACCTACTCAGACTTTTCTGGATTAAGTGAGTAAGCATCATGGGGGAGGAAGCAGCATCATGCCTGGGTCCAGTTCCAGCTGAGAGCCCCCTCCCTCCTGCTACCAACTCTCACTGAGGAGCCAACAGTGGAGGAGGAAGCAGCAGCCAGACACCTCTCCATTTTGCCTGGGTCCAGCTCCAGCTGAGAGCCCCCTCCCTCCAGGGCCGGTGCCAGACTATTTTGCGCCCTAGGCGAGGTGAGCTATTTTCACACACACATCTGAAAAATTGCCAAATTTGATTTTTAAGAAGAGATGTTTTGTAGAAAAAAATCCACAATGGCCTCTTTGCAAGCACATAAAAGGCTGGATATAAATGTAACATCAATAAACCAGACATAACAGTCAAAAACAACCAAGAAAAACACACCTACTTCATTGAAATTGCAATACCTAATGACAAAAACGTTACAGAAAAGGAAAAGGAAAAGAGAGAAAAATATACACCACTGGCTATGGAAGGTAAAGAACTATGGCAACAGGAAGAACTTAAAATTATTCGTTAGTCGCATCAGTCAACAGCATGACATCATTGGGTTTTTTTTACAAAAAAACCACCTCCTTAGACAAAAAAGCTCCTAGAACAGCAGTAAAACGAGACAGATCCTGCCTACAGACTTAACAATCTAAAATGACACAACACACAAGGAGATGAAGAGGGAAGAGAAATGTTTAAAACTGAATTTATTACAGTGTGAGTTTTTGTGAGCAACAACCTGCACCATGAAAACTTCAGCCACAATAAACATCAGACTTTAGGGTGCCCCTGTTCTCTTATTTTGTGATTATTGTAACAAACTAACAGAGTGCTCTGCTTGTGTCCTTTTCTGTAACTTGGTGCAATTAACAATGCAATTACTTGCTGTTTAGCCATACCGTTAAATACCAAGTTACACACAAAAAAGGACATAGCAGAGGATTAACACTAAAGACCCTTTAAAGGATGCCCATCTCCTCTGCCTTCATTAGCCTAAATTGATTTTCACCATTCAGGATTTATTTATTTATTTCATTTATATACCGCCCCTGCGCGGTTCACAAAAGCCAAAAACAGTAAACATCAAAAGTATATAAAAAAAATTAAAACATCAGAGACATAAAAACAACAGTATACAGCTAACAGGATTAGCTAAAACATCACAGAGCCCCTCTCTGCAGCAGCCTCAGGCACCACAGGCACCACCAGAAAGAAACTGGCAAAGTGAGGGGGACCAATGGCTACTATTGGCAGACTGGCAGTCCCAGAGCAAAGCTAACGACGAAGAAACCAAGAAAATAGTTTACTTTCATGAACGACGACGGCTGCTTGCCGTCGCCTTGCCTGTGCCTCGTGTTGCTCGGCTATTGCGGCTGTGGGAGGGGCGGGCAGCTTCCAGGCACGTTCCGGAAGCCTGAATGAACGTGTGTGCGAGTGGAGCCGCCCCGCCCGAGCGTCCCTGCTTTGCTCGGCTGGGCAGGCGCAGGGGCGGATCTCGATCTCGCCTACCCAGTCGTTTCTCTTTAGAGCTGCTAGAGCGGCTCGGGGGCGGGGGCGCAGGCCCATATTTCAGAAGCCCAATATGGAGAGCCGCCCCTCCCCCAGCGTCCCCAATTGAATCCTCGGGCCAGGCAGCCGTCCTCACAGTCACAGCCAACATGCAGGTGAGTGCTGCGCGCGCTGTGCCCAGCCGGCGGCGCCCCTTCTGAGCTTGGCGCTCTAGGCGGTTGCCTTAGTGGCCTCTATGGACGCACCGGCCCTGCCTCCCTCCTGCTACCAACTGTCACTGCTCATAGGCGTGCGCAGCACATTTCATTAGGGGGTTCAGCCAGGGTTTTTTTTTTTAAGGTAAACATTGATTAAATATACAGTAATAAAGGACTTTTTTTTCATTCATCAAACAAACAAAATAAACGAAAACTGAGCGTCCAGTTCTGGGCTCCACAATTCAAGAAGGACGCAGACAAGCTGGAGCGTGTTCAGAAGAGGGCAACCAGGATGATCAGAGGTCTAGAAACAAAGCCCTATGAAGAGAGACTGAAAGAACTGGGCATGTTTAGCCTGGAGAAGAGAAGATGGAGGGGAGACATGATAGCACTCTTCTAATACTTAAAAGGTTGTCACACAGAGGAGGGCCAGGATCTCTTCTCGATCCTCCCAGAGTGCAGGACACAGAATAACGGGCTCAAGTTAAAGGAAGCCAGATTCCAGCTGGACATCAGGAAAAACTTCCTGACTGTTAGAGCAGTGCGACGGTGGAATCAGCTACCTAGGCAGGTTGTGGGCTCTCCCACACTAGAGGCATTCAAGAGGCAGCTGGACAACTATCTGTCAGGGATGCTTTAGGGTGGATTCCTGCATTGAGCAGGGGGTTGGACTTGATGGACTTGTAGGCCCCTTCCAACTCTGCTATTCTATGATTCTATGAAGTAAAGTGTATTTTTTTAATTAACAAGTAATCTGTACTTTAAAAATACATATTTTTTGCTGTAGTGATAACCAGGCATATATAAAGATACAGTTAATTTTCACCATCTTTAAATTTAATCAGATAATGACCTAATCCAAACTTACTAAAACAGATTCACATTTAAAACAGATTCTATCACATTAACAACAATGAGTGTCATCTTAAGTTCCAGCACCATACATAGAATACACCATACATCAAATGCCCTAATAATGATTTAAAATATTTCCCTGTGTGCTGCTGAGCAAAGAATTTGGAATGAGGTCCAGGAGAGAGACTTCTGGGGTGAATATAGTGAGGACAAGGGGTGGCTGCGAGCCTAGCATAAGAGAGGGCTGGCTGGCAAGATTTGGAGAACTTGGGGGAGTGTAGGAGATCTGGAACTAGGGACATCTCTGGAAAGCCGCGAAGGGGCTATTGGCAGAAGACAGGAGATGAAGGAGAAAAGAGAGGATGGGAAACTGTCACAAGGGCACATCAGTCTTCTTTACTGATAATTGTAAGCCGCTCCGGTTTTAGGCTGAGGTGCGGGATAAAAATACTCTAAATAAAAATACTCTAAATAAAATAAGGACAGAAGAAGAGGATTGGTGTAGGGGGAGCCCTGGGGAAAGAAGAGAGAGAAATGCCCCTATGTGTGGGGTAGAACAGGGAGAGAGGGTGCAGACAGGAGAGGTATGAGTGTCCCGGAGAGGAGAGGAAACAGAGGTAATGTTTAGCCTTGAGGAGAAGCCTGAGGGGAGACATGATAACACTCCTCAAATACTTGAAAGAGGAGGGCCAGGATCTCTTCTCGATCATCCCAGAGTGCAGGACACGGAACAATGGGCTCTAGTTACAGGCAGTCAGATTCCAGCTGGACATCAGCAAAAACCTCCTGACTGTTAGAGCAGTATGACAATAGAACCAGTTACCTAGGAAGGTTGTGAGCTCTCCCACACTAGAGGCATTCAAGAAGCAGCTGGATAACCACCTGTCAGAGATGCTTTAAGGTGGATTCCTGCATTGAGCAGGGAGTTGTACTTGGTGGCCTTATAGACCTCTTCCAACTCTTTTATTCTATGATTATCATTTATTCTATGATTCTATGAAAACAGTACTGTAGATCCTGCCTGAGACACCTGGGCCCTGTACACCTAGGAAACCCAATGTATGTTGTTCAGTTCAAATTATAGCCAGCTCTTGCCAGGGCTGGCCCAAGACATTTTGCTGTCCAAAGCGGAATAGCAAATGACATGACCCCCACACCCCACCCCCAAACTCACAGTGCAAAGCCAGTAAAGTCATTTTGGCACTTGAGGCCAGTGGACAACAGCTTATTATGCCATAATAAAGTTGTGAGTCTTCCAGATCTCACAGGATACTTTTCAGCTTTTGAACACAAAAGAAAAAGAGGACTATTTATTTATTTATTTATTTATTACATTTCTATACCGCCCAATAGCCGGAGCTCTCTATACCACAACCTGGCCTTGTGGGTCATGTAACCAGCAAGTACAGTCCAGAAAGGAAATCCAGACACAAGCAATTCATATGTGCCACACCACATACCCACATACTGTATTATTTTGCCCCAGTCCAAACATTGGTGCTCATATCCCTTTTTGCTGCAGTGCCACTTCTGCCCCCTTGACCCAGATAAGGGGCCTGGGCAGCTTGGAAGAAGCAACAAGTAAAGAAGGCCTATGGCACTCCATTGAACATGTCAACAGCCAGTCTACCCACTCCTCCCCTTGCCAGGAGCCACGCTGCCTATAATGGCAAAGTATAGTAATTGCCTGGGCATCTCTCTCTGCATAATCAGGTAGCAGCTTATAATGGTGTTAAGCAATTTTAGAAACCATGTGTAATAGTCTTATAGTCTTATAGACCCCTTTATGTCTTAAAATGCATTGCTTCAGTTCAAATGACAGATATATCTTCCACACTGACAGCTGCTACATTCCTGATACTAGAGCAATAGTATATATATGATTCAACACATGTGAGGAGTTTCACATTTTAAACTCATTTAAAGTGCAAGCCTGTGCATATTTAGAAAGAAAAGAAGTCCTACAATTCTCAGCATACCTCAGCCAGCCATGCGGGCTAGGGGATTCTAGGAGTTGAAGGACTTTTTTCTGTCTAAACATGCATAAAATTGTGCCTTTAACTTATGTCACACTAACAGGAATACAGGAATCAAATAGGATTTCCTTCTTCAGTGGGACACACTTACTTAGGAGTAAGTACCATTTTGTTATAGGAAAGGATAATATATTTTTAATTAAAATTTAAAAACAACTATTACCTGGTACAGAGTTTTCCTATGGAAGACCTGGCTGGTTCACTGTTGTAATTATTTGATTGGGACTGAAGTAGAGGGGCACTAATTTTGCTGTACTTATTGTCTTTAAATATGGTTAAATATCCCAGTGTGGGATGTACTTACTGTCTTTAAATATGGTTAAATATCCCACAGTTACCTTGTTATTCTATTTCTACAGTTCTTTTTCTCCTGTCCTTTCTTCATCCTCTCTTCATTTTCAGGCTGCATCCGGTGCACATTTACCTCAGAGTAAGTTTGATCTCAGTGGAGCTTACTTCTGAGTAGACATACTTAGGATTGTGCTGCAGCTCTGTTTTAAAGTGACACAAGATACACACATACCATGTTTACCAAAAGAATGGCTTGAAAAATAAATATTGTAGAGCTAGGAACAGTGTAGCAAAAAGCAACTAAAATGTTCATTGGGCTTTAACAACTTTAGCGAAAACAGCTGAACCCAATGGAAATTTTTATGCAGGTAAGTGATCACCCAGCCACTCCCTACATAGGTGGAAGGGGGGTGGGAGAAAGGGGATGCCTGGCAGGTTCTGAAAAAGCCCAGGGCAGCCAAATAAAGCCACGTGCACGCGCGCACATTGCAACTGGAAAAAGGATTTGCACTTGAGGCCAGGGCAGGAGGGCATTGCAGCAGCTGGAGAAAGATGGGGCGCGAGGTCTGGGCAGGGAACAACCCCATCAAACCGCGTGCAGTGCAGCTGGAGATAGGAGGGGCACTTGAGCCCCCGCAGGAAGCAATCCCCGGCACACCGCGTGTAGCACACACCGTGGCTAGGAAAATATGAAGCGCTCAAGGCCAGGGCAGGGAGCAACTCCCAGGGAAACCGTGTGCGGTGTGCCCAGAGGCTGGAGATAGGTGAGGCGCCCGGCGCGAGGCCCGGGCAGGGAGCAACCCCCAGGGAAGCTGCATTCAGTACACGCCCTGGCTGGAAAAGGAGTGTGTGTGCCTGGGCAGCCAAATTGCCTAGGCTGGAAAAAAGGGACTGGCCCAGGCAGGGACAAGCAAGGCCCCTTATTGTAAGCCCCACCGCTGGCCGGCCTTCTCCCCCTCACCTCCTTCGCACGTGGTGCTCTTCTCTTCCTCCTCGCTGCTGCTGCCAGCTCTCCTCCACCCTCCATTGCCATCAATGGGTACTGGTGCTGCTGTTGCTTTTTTCTTCTCCTCCTCTCTCCCTCCCCCCTTCCTCCAGATTGGTGGAACTGGGTTTTTCTGGGTTTCGTTACCCTAGCAGCAGCAGGCGGCAGCTGACCATATATGGGGGAGCTTGGGCTAGAGCGGCGGCTCCTTGCTTGTCCTCTCTCCCTGAAGTTGCTCGGCAGGGACGGGGCAAACATGGCGGCGGCGGCAGCTGAACCCCCTGAACCCCCTGTCTGCACGCCAATGTCACTGCTGAACTTTTGCAACTAAGAATGTAGTGCCTGAATTTGCTTTGCTTTTCCTCCTTCTCCTCCCTCCCAATTCTATTGATCAATGCACAAAGCATTGATCAATTGTGCTTCGCCCAATTCAAAACTTGGCTTGTTCTTCAACTAACATATCATTTCCCTCCACCTAGGTTTCAAGCTCATTTAACAAAAACCTGTAAGCTTTTAATACTATATCCAGAAGGTGTATAATTTGGAGGTGGGGGTGAGATCTCTCACGCCTTTCATCTAATGGAACAATAATACAGGACCACCACCTGACAGGGATAATTCCTTTCTGGTTAATATATAAAGCAACATGGCCAAAACAGGCCCACCAAGAAGAGTTAAATTTCTCAGAAGGGAGCATGTCTTCCCCAGAAGCTTCACCTATTGTCATTTAAAAAACAAATTAACAGCTAATGTCCAGTGACGAGACAGATCCAGTCAGGAAAGTGAACCCTCCTACCAGGTGTGGGGCTTTGGAAAATGCTCTCAACAAATCGCTGCTATTTAAGGGAGGGGATTTGAGCTTCTAGATGAAATTTGGAAGTGTTTAAACCTGAGTGGAACATTCTCCAAAACTGTATGCCATCTTTTTGCCGCGTGGCCAAACCAAAATCCATCCATCGTTGTCTAATACATGCCTAGGGGCTTCCAAGATTCCCGTGGCCTGCTGGTGATGTTAGCCTCCCAGTCCTCGATCTTCTGAATTTTTGCCTGCCTAATGAGGGTGCTTCAGAGAGGGAGAAGAGGAGGTGGCTGGAGGCACCCAATCAAGGAGAAGACGAGGATGAAACTTTTGAAAAACAAATTGCCAGTGTTTCAAGGAAGTGTGATGTAGGATGGCTCGGAGGATGGCAACAAGGGAGAGGGCCTTTTCAGTGGTGGCCCCCCGACTGTGGAATGATCTCCCCGATGAGGCTCGCCTGGCGCCAACGTTGTTATCTTTTCGGCGCCAGGTCAAGACTTTTCTCTTCTCCCAGGCATTTTAACAGCATTTAACAACGTTAAGTTTGTTTTTAATGGACCCCAGAATTGTTGTTTTTAAATGGATACTGTTTTTATACTGTTTTTATGTTTTTTAAAAAACAAATAGTATACTTTTAATGTTTACTATTTTTAATGTTGTAAATCGCCCAGAGAGCTTCGGCTGTGGGGCGGTATATAAATGTAATAAAATAAAATAAATAAATAATAAATAGTGATGGGGGACTTCAATTACCCTGATATCTGTTGGGAGACCAATACTGCCAAAAGCGGCCCTTCCAAGAAATTCCTGACATGTGTGGGTGATAACTTTCTCCTACAGAAAGTGGAGGAAGGAACTAGAGGATCGCCAACTGACCAATAGGGTTGACTTAGTGGATAAAGTGGCAGTTACGGGAACTCTGAGGGAAAGTGACCGCATCATACTTGAATTCTTGATTATGAAGGAGACAAAAGTTGAGTGTAGCCATACACGTACTCTGGATTTTAGGAAAGCTGATTTTAATAAACTCAGAACTATGATAAGTAAGTTCCCATGGCAAATGAGCCTAATGAGAAAAGGAGTGCAGGATGGATGAGAGTATTTAAAAAAGGAAATTTTAAAGGCACAGTTACAAACAATTCCAACAAGGAGAAAAGATAGAAGACAACAGAGGAAACCAATGTGGCTCCACAAAAAGCTTAGAGATGACCTGAAAACAAAAAGGGATACATATAGGAAGTGGAAGGAAGGCCAGGCTACAAAAGAAGAGTACAGACAAGTGGCGCAGAAGTGCCGAAATGGCGTCAGGAAGGCTAAAGCTGTGAATGAGCTGAGATTAGCGAGGGATGCAAAAAGCAATAAAAAGGCTTTCTTGAGTAGTAAAAGACAGAGGAAAGAAATGGTGGTTCAACTGCTTAATGAGGATGGCAAATTGATAACAGATGACAAAGAAAAGGCTGAAGTGCTCAATTCCTACTTTGCCTCAGTCTTCTCCCAAAAGCAGGTCTATGACCCCCCTGGAAAAAGTGAAGCAGAATTTGAGGGGGCAGGATTACAGTTTGAGATTGATAAACAAATGGTCAAAGAACACCTAATTTCCTTGAGTGAGTTCAAATCTCCAGGGCCCGATGAACTGCATCCTAGAGTAATGAAGGAGTTAGCGGAAGAACTCTCAGAACTTTTGTCTATTATCTTTGCAAAATCATGGAAGATGGGTGAGGTGCCGGACGACTGGAGGAGGGCTAACGTTGTCCCTATCTTCAAAAAGGGCAAAAAGGAGGAACCTGGGAACTACAGACCAGTCAGTCTGACATCCATCCCTGGGAAAATTCTGGAGCAGATTAAGTCAATCTGTAAACACCTTGAAATCCATGCGGTGATCACTAGAAGCCAACATGGATTTGTCAAGAACAAGTCCTGTCAGACCAATTTGATCTCATTTTTTGATAAGGTAACCTCCCTTGTGGACCATGGGAACGTTGTGGATGTCATATATCTTGACTTCAGCAAAGCTTTTGACAAAGTACCACATGACATTCTGATTAACAAACTAGCTAAAAGTGGGCTAGATGGAATAACTATTAGGTGGATTCACAGTTGGCTACAGAATCGGACTCAAAGAGTACTTATCAATGGAACTTTCTCAAACTGGGGAGCGGCAACGAGTGGGGTACCACAGGGCTCAGTCCTAGGCCCAGTGCTCTTCAACATTTTTATTAATGATTTGGACGAGAAGGTGCAGGAGACGCTGATCAAATTTGCAGATGACACAAAATTGGGTGGGATAGCTAATACCCTGGAAGACAGAAACAAACTTCAAAGTGATCTTGATAGGCTGGAGTGCTGGGCTGAAAACAACAGGATGAAATTTAATAGGGATAAATGCCAAGTTCTACATTTAGGAAATAGAAACCAAAGGCACAGTTACAAGATGGGGGATACTTGGCTCAGCAATACTACAAACGAGAAGGATCTTGGAATTGTTGTAAATTGCAAGCTGAATATGAGCCAACAGTGCGATATGGCTGCAAGATAGGCCAATGCTATTTTGGGCTGCATTAATAGAAGTATAGCTTCCAAATCATGTGAGGTACTGGTTCCTCTCTATTCAGCCCTGGTTAGGCCTCATCTAGAGTATTGCGTCCAGTTCTGGGCTCCACAATTCAAGAAGGACGCAGACAAGCTGGAGCATGTTCAGAGGAGGGCAACCAGGATGATCAGGGGTCTGGAAACAAAGCCCTATGAAGAGAGACTGAAAGAACTGGTCATGTTTAGCCTGGAGAAGAGAAGATTGAGGGGAGACATGATAGCACTCTTCAAATACTTAAAAGGTTGTCACACAGAGGAGGGCCAGGATCTCTTCTCGATCCTCCCAGAGTGCAGACACGGAATAACGGGCTCAAGTTAAAGGAAGCCAGATTCCGGCTGGACATCAGGAAAAACTTCCTGACTGTTAGAGCAGTGTGACAATGGAATCAGTTACCTAAGGAGGTTGTGGGCTCTCCCACACTAGAGGCATTCAAGAGGCAGCTGGACAAGTATCTGTCAGGGCTGCTTTAGGGTGGATTCCTGCATTGAGCAGGGGGCTGGACTCGATGGCCTTGTAGGCCCATTCCAACTCTGCTATTCTATGATTCTATGAGGAGAACTCATAATCTCACTGTTCTCATAATTACCCAGAAAGGGCAAACTAGTGTTAAACTAGTGTTAACACTTTCCAGAGTGGGGGGTTTGTTCGCCTCCTCCCACCTTCAGTTCTCCATTTGCAACCCAGGGGATCTTTTTACAGACCTGACTTGTCAGCTAAGAACCCCTTCCTGACTCCTTTCATGAGCAACAAAGGGCTTGGCCTCCAACTTATGTAAGTGGATAGTGGCTCAGGAAGCTGGTACAAATGATTCACTTTGAATGGTGTGGGAAATAGATTTAGGAATTCAAATTGAGGGAAAAGATTGGAATGCTTTGTGAGACAGATGTCCATTTAAAACAATATTAATTAAAAATAAAGAATTAATGTTAAAACTCACCCACTGACTCACATCTAGGAAAACATCAATGGTGAGCCCAAGGACATCCCCAGAACGTTGGAGGAGATGTGGTGGTCTTGCCCTAAAGCAACTATTTTCTGGAAACCAGTGTTGCAAGAGATTAGCTCAATAACTGGACAATGGGTTCACCCATTTTGTCATCTAGCCTTGTTAAATTTATATAGAGGACCAGATAATAACTTCTTCAGTAAGGAATTAATAAACCATCTACTGTTAGCAGCTAGATGGTTGATAGCCAAGCATAGGAAAGATGGCAAATGTTGATAACTGGTACCAGATGGTATGGCAGATTGCTCTCTTAGAAAAACAGAGAGCTTGATCCCACCAGCGCGGAAGAACGTCCGTCCACTGTTGCTGCATTGCTGGACAGTGCAATAGCGACCCTTTCCCATACCAGAGTCAGCTTTCGTGGCGGAGATCGCTTCCCTACGAGGAAGTGGGGGGGGGGGAATAAAATAATAAAAAAATCAACGGATGACCCAATTCAATTCAAATTTGGTATGCTTAAAGCTCTCCCTAATATCTATTAATGTGCCTATTTTGGTGTCTTTTGGTGTCACTTACATAGATGTAAGCATATGTTTAAAATTGTCCTCCTGCGCTTGGCAGCGGCTCCGAAAAGCAGCGAGGAATCCTGGCACCTTTTAAATCCACAACAAAGGGAAAAGAAGCACAAACACAACAGGACATAATCGCAATGTTCGGAGCCAATGTTCGCTGCAGCAGCACAATATTCGGCTGGTGGGACTCAAAAACTAAGGATAGTGTGAAGACAACTAAGTGAAAGCAAATTTGAAGGGTTATGGAGGAAATTTATTGATTTTGTGAATAAAGAAGTAGATGGGAGAATGCCTCCATTGGCATACAGAGGGTTATGGAGAGTATAGGTGAGGTGGTTTAAGGGAACAAAGTATCTTAAGTAAATTAATGTTAAATAATATTATATTTAGACGGGAATCTGTATCAAAACTCATTGTCCATGTATGATGTAATACTTGACCTATTTGACCTATGCAAAATCAGCACACACACACTTCCCTGTCCTTGGAAAATATGCACAAATGAACACCTTTTCTTTCTTTATTTTTCTCCTCCACCCCTGCTTGGATTCTCTACTGTTGCAAATGTGCCCAATGACGGGAACTGAAGGACACTGGCTTGCCTCTCCTGCACCCCTATAGGTTGCCAAGGAGAGTCTGTATCAAGTGCCCAGCACCCTTATTTCAGGGTGCTGGGCACTCTGTTCCTCTCAAGGTCCCTCAAGCCACTGGAGTTTTGTCAGCTGTCAAAACTCAAGCAGTGTGTGAGAGAGAGAGCTTTGGGGCTAATTGATGCAGCCGTGTTGTAGTATGAAAAGGAGGTAGTATGGGGGGAGTGGAGGCTAAGTGGGGGACCCCTCCCAATGTGTCATCACCACCACAGCATGACTGGGAAACCCACAGGTAAGGGGGTTATTTTTGCCCTCTGTCCCACCCCATGTGGGGAAGGGTTAAAATCACCCCCTTACCTATGAGTTTCCTAGTTGCACCATGGTGGGTGAGCCCTTTGGGGTGGTCCTCCACTTGCTCCCCCACTCCACCCTGGTGCCCCCTCCTTCCAATAGGATGAATGGCCCTTTCTCTGAATTGGGGATTAGTGTCATTCTATGGGAGGGATGGGGGCGGGGCAGAGAGAGCCATGTGGAAGACCACCTGAAAGACACCCCCTCCACCATGGCATGACAGGTAACTGGGTGATTTTAATTGTCCACCCCCCCATACATCAGTGAAAATACTCACTTACCTGTGAGTTTCCCATTTGTGCAGGGTGGAGAAGAACCTTCAGGGGGTCTCCACTTCCCCCCCCCCATTCCCCCCCCCTCCTTCCCATACAAAAACAGTTTCTTCCCATGTTTAACCCCAACAATCTTTCTCGATGGCTTGGTTTTGACAGCTTGGTTTTGACAGCCAAGCCAGGAGAACAATCTTTCAGGGTTCAGGGAAAGGGGAACGGAGTCCATGGGCACCCTGGAAAAGGGATGCTGTGCACTCCATAGGGGCATTTGTTGCCAGCACATCATACAGGGGTGTAGGGAGGGTGGCAATTGCCCACATTCTCTAGCTGTGAGAAAGTGCGGATTTTTTTTCCTCGTCATGTTTTTGCACAAACACAGGTAGGGGGAAATATATTTGAGAGAGAGAGAGAGAGAGAGAGAGATCTGATCTTGATTGCAAACAAAGCCAGCATGGCGGGTTTGGTGGGGGTGAAGGGGTGCCCGTGACAGCCCATCCAAGGTGGTATTTGGGCACCGTTGGAGGAGCTGGCACAGGCAAAGGGAAAATGCATGGGCAATGGCTTGGCTGCAATTGTGCATGGCCTGTTCTCCATGGCAGGGCTTTCTGCTGCTCTTGACACCCCCAAGACACATAGTTCACTGCCTTCCTATCCAGGCAGAACTCAATTATAATTTGCACTACTGTACTATTGATCCTCCAGCGCTGAAGTAGGTGTTCATCACAATGGAGAATGCCACATTTGCAAGCTTCCAAATTCTGAAGGCAACTAAACGGATGTTGCATAATGGTACTTTTCCTCTGCAGTGAAGGGCGACTTAGGGGGAATCTACACAGCGTACTGAAGGCGCGCGCAAGCGCCTTCAGTGCGCCCCGAAAATGCCTGTGTAGATCCTGCCTTCCGAGGCGCAGGAAGAGGCGGAGGAGGCGGCGGCTGGGGAACCGGCCACGTCCTTGCCGCCACCGCCGCCTCCCCGCCGGCCTCCTCCTGCTGGGGTAAGAGCCACCCAGGTCGGAGAGGTTGGCTTCCGCTTCCGCCGAGCTCTCCGACCTCTTACCTCGGCAGCAGGAGGCCGGCGGGGGAGGCGGCGGCGGAGGAGGCGGCGGCTGGGAAACCGGCCGTGTCCTTGCTGCCGCCGCCCCCTCCCCGCCGGCCTCCTGCTGCCGGGATAAGAGCCACCTGGGTCGGAGAGCTCGGCTGTGGCTCTTACCCCGGCAGCAGGAGGCCGGCGGGGAGGTGGAGGCGGAGGCGGCAAGGATGCGGCCAGTTCCCCAGCTGCCGCCTCCTCTGCCTCGGAAGGCAGGATCTACACAGGCATTTTTGGGGCACACTGAAGGTGCTTGCATGCGCCTTCAGTACGCTGTGTAGATTCCCTCTTGCTTCACAGCAGGCATCACAGGCCAGACATGGTGACAGCAGGAAATGGTGGTTGGGGACACTGGTGGTGGCGGCGACAGCAGGAAACGGCAGGTGGGGACATGGGGGGGGTGGCGGGACATGGATGTGGGGACAGGGGGGGATCGAAGGCCAGGTCTTGGGGTGAGGAAATCAGGGGATGGGGGGCAGGAGCGCTGCGGCCTGTCCGCCACTTTTCATGGCTACTCGCACGTAAGTGCAGTACCCAGGAAAAGCAGCGGAACAGTCTACACGCCTGTGGTCTCAGCCTTAGCCTGACCTGAGCCCGAGACCGCGGGAAGAACTGCATTGAAAGAGGTTCTGTTAGTGCTGGGCCAGGGCGGCTTGAGCCCTGCCTGAGCCTGAGATCCTCTGTGCGTCATTTGGATGCACAGGGACAAGCATGGGCCTTGCACCGTGCTAACCTGTGGTCTAGCAAGGCCCCTGGTGTCTTGTGTGCATGGCTTCTGGAGAGCAAGACTGGGGAGGGCAGGGAACCACTTTGCATGGTCCACACCCTGGGCACATCTGGGAATATCCTCCAGTTTCCCAGTAATGTGTATCCTTCCAACCCTACAGCAAAGCCGGGGGACATTGCCATTTATGAATTGTTAGAGGGGCATTCCTAATTGTGCCCCCCTCCCATCCAATAGTGTTGCTTTGGAGGGTGCTGATGGCTTGGCAGTGCACTCAGCTACTTAGAGGAAGGGAGATTCAATCCAGCTGAGCAGTGCGAGCTGCAGCCTTGTGAGACCTCTTTTGCTGAACCATTCATGGAGAAAATGAAACTCTGTGTGTGTGTGTGTTTGTTTGCATTTTTGTGCTGCACATGGTTCGTGTGTGTGCATGACTGACTCAGAGAGAGAAAGAGAGAGGTGAGGAGGAGGGAGGGAGACTCTGGTAGCTTCAACCCACGTACCCATTTCCCTCAAATTATCTCCTACAGCGCTAAGCTGTTGTTGTTGCTGCTGCTGGCAATTACCCAATTACTCTAAAAAATACTAGATGTACCTTTCCTTTTTATCCCCTATGGGATAAAATATAAGGCTTCATCCCACGTACCTGTTTCCCTTGAATTATCCCCTAGAGCGTTTAGCTGGCATTGTCGTTTCTATCTAAATCACACCCTGGGCGGCAGCGCTCCTAAGATCCTTTGCATACCAGGAAAAGGGTTTAAGGGGGGAAATGTAAAAAATCATTTAAAAATCAATGGATGACCCAATCCGGTTCAAATTTGGTATGCTGAAAGCCCTCCTTAATATCTATTACTGTGCCAATTTTGATGTTTTATCTTTAAAACTTATGCAGATGTAAGCATTTGTTTAATTTGAATGCCTAAAAGTATCAAATCCTGCTCCTGCGCCCTCAGTGGCCGCTCAGAAAAAAACAAATGATTCGCTCCAAAACTAGTAGCAAAATAGGTCGGGTCTTTTGCCTTTATAGCACAATTAAAGCAGGTTGCATGGGAATACTTCATAGTCAAAGCAGGTTATAAACTGGAAAACTTTGGAGTTTTTGTTGTTGTTTATTCATTCAGTCGCTTCCGACTCTTCGTGACTTCATGGACCAGCCCACGCCAGAGCTTTCTGTCGGCTGTTGCCACCCCCAGCTCCCCCAAGGTCAAGTCTGTCACCTCCAGAATATCATCCATCCATCTTGCCCTTGGTCGGCCCCTCTTCCTTTTGCCTTCCACTTTCCCTAGCATCAGCCTCTTCTCCAGGGTATCCTGTCTTCTCATTGTGTGGCCAAAATACTTCAGTTTTGCCTTTAATACCATTCCCTCAAGTGAGCAGTCTGGCATTATTTCCTGGAGTATGGACTGGTTTGATCTTCTTGCAGTCCAAGGCACTCTCAGAATTTTCCTCCAACACCACAGTTCAAAAGCATCTATCTTCCTTCGCTCAGCTTTCCTTATGGTCCAGCTCTCGCAGCCATAGGTTACTACGGGGAATACCATTGCTTTAACTATTTGGACCTTTGTTGCACAATAAGCTGGAAAACTTCAGTGTCCTTTGCACGCAATTTGCAGTGATTGCACAGTTTAACACTGGTGTGATAAAGCTTTGGATCTCTCTCTCTCTCTCTCTGACACCCACACACCCACACCCACACCCACACATCAGCCTGGAATCCTAGGACTGGAAAGAAGGAAGCAAAATAAGGTGCCTCTGTTGCTCTGAACTCCTGTGTAGATGATGATGATGATGATGATGATGATAATAAATGTTTCCACTCACTTTTCATTTATTTCTGCTGCCCATTTTAATAAATCCCTGGAGGCAAAGGCTATCAATGGCTACTAGCCCTGATGGTTGTGTGCTATGTCCAATATTCGAGGCAATAAGACTGTGTGCACCAGTTGCTGGGGAACATGGCTGGGAGGGTGCTATTGCACCATGTCCTGCTTGTTCATCTCTGATTGATGGCTGGTTGGCCACTGGGTGAACAGAGTGCTGGACTAGATGGACCCTTGGTCTGATCCAGCCTCAGGGCTCTTCTTGTGTTCTTATTTCTCCTTTCGGTCCTTCTTAGGGAGGTAGGCGGTAGAGTACCTGCTTTGTATGCAGAAGGTTCCAGATTCAACCCCCACAATCCACAAGTAGGGCAAGAAAAACTCTTAACATTGCTGCCACTCAGTGTTGACAATACATTGCTAGATGAACCAGGGGCCTGACTCAGGATCAGGCTGTTTTCTGTGTTCCTCCTTTTTTTCTGTTCCCTCCTCCAACTCTTCTCCATCATCCCTCCCCCTTTATTCTTCTCCAGCTTTCCCCTCCATTTCTGTCTTGCCTTCTGGTCTTTCTTTCTCTTTCCTTTTTTCACATTTCAATAGCAGGTTAGAGGCAGTGAGGAGACAGGATAGGCAGCATGAGTATCTTTTGTAGGCCTATTTGGCTTACATAAACAGGCATAGGATTGGGGGAGAGGGCACAGAGTGCCTACGGTTATGTGCCTGCCTTCTGCCCCACCAGATGCCACTGGGATGACAAAATAAGCACCAATAAACAGCCCATGTAACCACCACTCATTTCTCATGTGTCACTCGTTGTAGCACGGAATTGCATGGTGTCTTCAGGCAATGCATCACAGTGAGCAAACAGCCTCAGTTACACTTTGGAAAAATATTGGGGAAACAGCACCTCAGTAGCACCAAAGCAGGCTGTGTGGAATGGATCTTCCCAGTGTAATTACACCAGTGTAAATCTTCCTCTGTCTTGCATGAGGCTTTCATAGCAGGGATTGCTCTGGGCAAAGTAATAAACTAGTATTAAACCAGAAACAAAGTATTTCCTCTCTCAGCTTTTCCAGGCAAAATGTTTTAGGAACTACTTAAACTTGAGTGCTGTTTTTCAAGCCAATTGTTCCCCACCAAGGTGAGGTGGGTATTTCCTTCCAGTTTGTCATTAGTTCACAAGATGGCAGCACTGCTCCACGTTTGTAATTCTGGAAAGGTCTTGAACTGATATGCTCATTCCAAAGCCCAGAGCAGTTGGATTAATGGGGTTTATTGCGCACTTGGATTGATGTGGTTTATTTCTGGAGAGACTTGGTAAATTGCTAATGATCAACCTCAAACAAAGATATGAACGGATACTCCCTGCTGCTCAACATGCAGGTGGAGACAAGCTTGGCTGATATTTCATGTTTGGTACAAAATTCTTCCACTGTTGTGGAGCAGACCTTACAGTGTTTGCAGCTTCAAGAGACATGACAGTATCCTGACTTGCACGTTGGCTCAGTTTAACAGGCACACAAAAATTGGTTCAAGATATGCTAGGTTTGGAAACTCATACGTATTGTTATCTGAACCAGCTCCCTGTGAGTAGCCATGCGTGTCAACAAATGAAAGACTCCAGGGATGGTTTAAGAGAAGCTTTATTTCAGGGAAAAGTAACTTTCCTTCCTAGGGTAGGGTAGCTGAGATTAGCCAGGAGGTCAGCGATCCATGCAGGCAGGGAACAACAAGAAGGAAGAAATAGAGGGAAGAGACAGGAAAGGGAAAAGCAAGCATCCCAGTAATCCTGTCCCGCCTTATTCAGGTACACATTAACTCTTTAGCTTCAGGTTCAGTGACCTGTAGCCCGAGTTCTGCTAACAGTAAGGAGGCACTCCTTCTGTGAGATCCTGTGAGATGCTCCTTCAAAACAGCTTGGACCTGGATCAATGAGGTTCCAGCTATTGGCAGGGTGGGAAGGAGGTCATACCTTTCATCCTTCCAACATCTTGGAAATTGCCTGAGGTTGCTGAAGCTTTATTTGCATAATAATTCTTTGCAGAAATCTGTTAGGGTCGTGCTAGCTTGCTGTTTATTTGTACTACATTAATTTTAAAAGTGTAAAGTTGTTCAAGTCACAAAGGAAATGGGCAAACATATTTTTATCTGCTCATTCTCTATCTCCCATGATGACACAGGATTTGTACTTTTCTATATAATACAGTAGTGTAATGCTTGTTGCTAGAGATCTGCTAGATCTATTTTGCTCATTTTTAAAAAAAACACCACACACCTTAAGTATGTTTTTTTAAAAAAAATTAAAGCAATTCATGCAGAAAATTTATAAACTTCAAAAAAAGTTCAATTCTTGAAATTCAATAACAAAACAGTATCTTTGATCCCCCCAAACCCCCCTATTGCTGTACCTGTATCTGGGAGACTCACTTCCGAGCGGTCTGTGGGAACTGTGATACACCAAACCTTGCTCCAACTCTGCCTCCAGACACTCCTGAATGGCCAAACGTGGACTATACCACGGTAGAGGATCTAATTATACGGCTAAAGCCAGGCAAGGCACCAGGACCCGACGGCATCCCCTCTGAAATGCTGAAATGTAACATTGGATGGTGGTCAGCTCTTTTATCATCTCTCTTCTCCCTAATAAACAAAACTGGAGTAGTTCCAGTGACTTGGCTGAAAGCATTTGTTGTTCCAATACACAAAAAGGGCCCTAAAGACGACCCACATAACTATTGTCCCATCAGCCTACTATCCATTGTGGGGAAAAATTATGCAAATTTCCTAAATGATAAGTTAAAAGCCTGGATTAGTGAAAAGAATATCTTGGGAAGAGAACAGATTGGGTTTAAATCTGGATGCTCATCTCTTGACCACTGTCAAGTCCTGGCCCACATGGCATATAAATATACTGCCCCAAAGGGCGGCAAACTTTTTGCTGCCTTCATGGACTTAATGTACATGGTGCTGTACATGGTGCTGTATATTGTATGTACATGGTGCATGTATATTGTACATGGTGTACATGGTGTATGTACATGGTGCTGTATATTGATCCAATCATTATACCATAATACTTTAATCCAAGTGCGATACAGCAAGTATGGTATTGCTGCCAAACAAGGCGTCAGACAAGGTTGCATCCTGGCACCTACTTTATTTAATCTGTATTTAGTAGATCTTCCCAACTCGCTAGCAAAAATCCAATCTCATCCACCTAAAATCGGCTCAATCCCAGTCTCACTCCTCCTATATGCTGATGATGCCGTCCTGATATCACAAACGCGTTTGGGTCTTAAACGCCTAATGAACGGCTTTGTAGACTTTTGTAAGAAGAACACTTTAACAATCAATAACTTTAAATCCAAAGTGATGTCTTCAGTAAGAGGACGATTAAATTCACCTGGACTATAGGGGGGAAGAGAATCTCCCAGGTTGACTCCTATAAATACCTGGGGATTTGGTTCCAGGAAACCCTAAGCTGGGGTACCCATGTTAAGCATGTAAAGACCAAGGCCGAGCAGGCAGCTGGTACACTTGCTCGGTTTCACTACACAAAGGGTGGAAAAATTCTACCAGCAACCATCCGGGTTTTTCGAGCCAAAACGGTGTCCCAGACTCTGTTTGGGTCACCAATCTGGCTACCTTATTACAAAGGATCTTTTGAAAGTAGCCAACACCTCTTTCTAAGGTTAATATTTGGGGGCCCAAGATGTGTTTCTGGCGCTGTTTTAAATTTGGACGCAGGACTTAATTCGCTTAATTGTCTAGCATGGACCTACACTATATACTTTTGGCTTCGTTGCCACTTAGCCACTACTTCCAACTCTCTACTCTCACTGATCCCGCTGGACACTGGTAAATCCCACTGGGCAAAAATGATTGAAGAAAAAATCTGCACTAGCGGGCTCTCGCCTCTTCATCTGCTAGTAATGGACCTAGCAAAGGCTAAATCGATTGTTAAACAGCGATTAGCGGATATTGACCAGCAGGAACTACAGGGAGCTGCCTGTGGCCCATGCTCCCCATACTCATTAGGCCTAACTAGACACACCAATAAAGATGGCCCTCCATATTTATGCTGGTTGACTATTCCCAAGTATAGGAGGGCATTTACCTTGGCTAGATTTAATGCCCTTCCTTCCAGGTTGATGGAAGGTAGATTTAAAAAAATTCCTTTATGCAAAAGATGCTGCCCTTGTAATGAAACTGAAGTAGAAACTATTACCCACGTCCTGTTTTTTTGTAGCTTCTATGATGATATCAGAAAAGAGCTGATACACCCTCTTATACAGGCTTTGCCTGGCCGCTCCCCAGAGACCCTGATGGTGATCCTCGTCCAGGGCCAAAATAAATCAATCACTATACAGGATGCCAAGTTTCTGAATCTGGCCATTCTCATCAGACCACATAGGATTGATAGGATAACCTCCCTTGTGGACTGTAGGAATGCTGTGGACGTCATATATCTTGACTTCAGCAAAGCTTTTGACAAAGTACCACATGACATTCTGATTGACAAACTAGCTAAAAGTGGGCTAGATGGAACAACTATTAGGTGGATTCACAGTTGGCCACAGAATCGGACTCAAAGAGTACTTATCAATGGAACCTTCTCAAACTGGGGAGAGGCAACGAGTGGGGTGCCGCAGGGCTCAGTCCTGGGCCCAGTGCTCTTCAACATTTTTATTAATGATTTGGATGAGAAGGTGCAGGGAACGCTGATCAAATTTGCAGATGACACAAAATTGGGTGGGATAGCTAATACCCTGGAAGACAGAAACAAACTTCAAAGTGATCTTGATAGGCTGGAGTGCTGGGCTGAAAACAACAGAATGAAATTTAATAGGGATAAATGCCAAGTTCTACATTTAGGAAATAGAAACCAAATGCACAGTTACAAGACGGGGGACACTTGGCTCAGCAATACTACAAACGAGAAGGATCTTGGAATTGTTGTAGATCGCAAGCTGAATATGAGCCAACAGTGCAATATGGCTGCAAGAAAGGCAAATGCTATTTTGGGCTGCATTAATAGAAGCATAGCTTCCAAATCATGTGAGGTACTGGTTCCTCTCTATTCGGCCCTGGTTGGCCTCATCTAGAGTATTGTGTCCAGTTCTGGGCTCCACAATTCAAGAAGGATGCAGACAAGCTGGAGCATGTTCAGAAGAGGGCAACCAGGATCATCAGAGGTCTAGAAACAAAGCCCTATGAAGAGAGACTGAAAGAACTGGGCATGTTTAGCCTGGAGAAGAGAAGATGGAGGGGAGACATGATAGCACTCTTCAAATACTTAAAAGGTTGTCACACAGAGGAGGGCCAGGATCTCTTCTCGATCCTCCCAGAGTGCAGGACACAGAATAACGGGCTCAAGTTAAAGGAAGCCAGATTCCAGCTGGACATCAGGAAAAACTTCTTGACTGTTAGAGCAGTGCGACGGTGGAATCAGTTACCTAGGGAGGTTGTGGGCTCTCCCACACTAGAGGCATTCAAGAGGCAGCTGGACAAGCATCTTTCGGGGATGCTTTAGGGTGGATTTCTGCATTGAGCATGGGGTTGGACTCGATGGCCTTGTAGGCCCCTTCCAACTCTGCTATTCTATGATTCTATGATTGCTTGAATTTTCCTCCTATGTTCTGTTCAAAATCTAATGTTAACACATGTCCCATCCTTGCTCTGATCTTACTCCCTTTTACCCTTGATTTTTATGTATTTAAATGTATTACTAATTATATGTTTTATTTGCTTAGGTTATCTTATTGACCTTTTGCTTGGAATAACTGTACCTTTCTTTTTCTGGTCTATTGACTGTAAATAAAGGATTGATTGATTGCTGTACCTGTTTATTTGCTCCATGCCAAACAGTGCCTTTCTGATATCACATGTTTTCAATCTCAAACTTAAAGAAATGTGAAATGATCCCTTTAAAAAGCTTGAGCATACGGATGATGTGCAAGGATGATGACATCAAGCGCAGCCATTAAGCCATTAGACTCTGAAAGCATTCACAGTTTGCTGGTGGTTCATTCTTTGATCAACTGCCTCTTCAGTGTTAATTATGTGCAGTTGACAACAGTACTGTGGAATATGGTTCCTGGCTCTAGTATCAGTGATCCAATATGAATTTAGACAGACTCATGGAATGTGAAACTTGAACCCATGTAAAGTTGTTCCAGTTGCAAGGGAAATGGCAAAACATAATTTCATCTGATCCTTCTCAGACTACTAGTGCAGGCTTTACACTAGTCAATAAAAGATCAGAAGTTGTTTAAAAGATTAAAAAAAAATAAGCATGATTTTTTAAATTGTAATTCATTTCTAGCACCTGTTACTTTGATCACATCTTTCCAAGCACTTCTTGTCCTGTTCAGAATACAGCCCTGAGTTCAGCAGTCTGTCAGCCTCTCTTCCTCCCACTCTGCAAACTACCAGGCCCACCTGAGACAAGGAACTGCTTCTCTCTCCATCTGACTAGTTGTTTCCCAAACTTGAAGGGGTGTATCTGAGAGCCACCAGATCAAAAGAGAACACAATGGCTTTCAAGGACAGACCCCCCTAAAGATTTGCAAATCTTTAGCACGTGTTTTGGGCTTCAAGAATTAATGTATATGGATAGTGGTCCCTGAAACTTTTCTCAAGCTACACAACACAAATAGGTTATCAAAGAATACATTTTTATTGCTCAAGCAGTCTAAGGGAACAACATGCTTTAGCTAGAATGAGGCAGATCACAACCCCTACCCCCAATAGTCTTCACAATAGTATAGGAATAAAGCCAGACTATAAAGCACATGGTCTTTGATGTCTATATACTAATGCCCAGGGTATGGGAAATGACTGGGGAAGGCAATGGCAAACCACCCCGCTACAAAGGGGTGGTTTTGGGGTTGGACTCGATGGCCCTTCCAATTCTGCTATTCTATGATTCTATGAAAGTCTGCCAAGAAAACAGCGAAAGCAGGCGTCCCTCCAAGAGTCAGTAATGACTCAAGTGCTTGCACAAGAGGATGGGAAACAAACCGGACAAACTTGAACTCTAAATACATTAAGGCAAATACGACTCGATAGGTATAACTGAAATTTGGTGGGATGACTCTCATGACTGGAATATAGGATATAACCTGTTCAAAAGAACAGAAGAAATAGAAAGGGAGGCGGAGTTGCACTATATGTTAAAAATACTTATCCCTGCACAGAAATACAGGAGCATGAGCCTGGGAGCCCCATCAAGAGCATCTGGATTAAAAATTAATGGGGCAAGGAATAAAAGGTGCATGATCGTTGCAACCTACTACCGACCACCCAATCAAAGAGAATTCGAGGATGAAACATTTGAAAAACAAATTGCCAGTGTTACAAGGCAGAGTGATGTAGTAGTGATGGGAGACTTCAATTATCTCAATATCTTTTCGGAGATAACGTCTGCCCAAAGTGGCCCTTCCAAGAAATTCCTGACATGTGTGGGTGAATGAATGAAATCTTTATTTCTAAAACTGATAAGCCATCACAACTTAACGTAGTTAGAAAAATAAAATACAAGTAAAAAGATGAGCTGTACATAAATGGAATAAAAATAGATAATTTAAAATAAAATAAACAAGATAAACAAAAATACAAGAATATAAAAATACAAAATTTACTGCCCAAGAGCTTTGGCTATTGGGCGGTATAAAAATGTAATAAATAAATAAATAAATAAAAACGCATTTACATAACTTGAGAGCTCCACAGTGGGGTACTAGAACAACACATTTTAAAAGGGCAAAATCTCCAGCTCCCCATTAATCATAGAATCATAGAATAGCAGAGTTGGAAGGGGCCTACAAGGCCATCGAGTCCAACCCCCTGCTCAATGCAGGAATCCACCCTAAAGCATCCCTGACAGATGGTTGTCCAGCTGCCTCTTGAATGCCTCTAGTGTGGGAGAGCCCACAACCTCCCTAGGTAGCTGATTCCACCGTCGCACTGCTCTAACAGTCAGGAAGTTTTTCCTGATGTCCAGCCGGAATCTGGCTTCCTTTAACTTGAGCCCGTCATTTCGTGTCCTGCACTCTGGGAGGATCGAGAAGAGATCCTGGCCCTCCTCTGTGTGACAACCTTTTAAGTATTTGAAGAGTGCTATCATGTCTCCCCTCCATCTTCTCTTCTCCAGGCTAAACATGCCCAGTTCTTTCAGTCTCTCTTCATAGGGCTTTGTTTCTAGACCTCTGATCATCCTGGTTGCCCTCTTCTGAACACGCTCTTCTGAACACGCTCCAGCTTGTCTGCATCCTTCTTGAATTGTGGAGCCCAGAACTTTACAATACTTGTAAATGGTCTTGATGCCCTGCTCTCAACTTACTTGCAGCCAAGGCAAATTTTGCAACCAGAGCAGTATAAATACATTATTGCCAGCCAGCAAGATACAGAGGTTCATCCCAGGTACACTTTTGTTCTGGTTTACCCTCGCAATATCCCATTTCGGTTATATAGTGCATACATAGTGCTTATATAGTATATGAAAACTTGTAAACGGATCTACACTTCTGCTTTCAAGTGCTTTTAAGCAGTAGTGTAGATCCGGCCTTACACTTCTGCTGTAGCGCTTTGCAGAGATCCATTGAGGTTCACTCACACATTTGTTAACCCCACCCCCAAGATCTTCTTTGTACCTTTGTTATTGGTTGTTTGAAGTGGAGACAACTCCCCCTCTGACAACAGGGATTGGGATTTGCTTATCTTGTTACTGAAAACCAAAGTAGAACGTTACAAAGCACCAGGACCTCCAATGATAGAGAAATTGAGAGGGAAATCACAGTTAGTGAGAGGATTAAGCCATCCTTTCCTATGTGGGGGCTCCCAATAAAAACTGGACCCCCATTGATAAAAAAAAGAAAAAAGAAAAAGGTGGAGAGATGCAGGATCTCCCCATGGAGAATGTTTCCATCTCTGCTTCCTCCTGTTTGTGTCTCCTGCCATCCCCCACTCAGCTTCACATACTCAAAGGAATGGATGTACAATCTGTGTCCTTCCCCCACCAACTCCCATTCAAATAATAGGAGCAACACATGTTTTTAGGGAGACAAATCAATAAGGGAAGGAGCCCCACCCCCATGGAGAGCTAGGAGGGGGTAGGGGAATGGGGCAGATTAGGATGGAAAAGGACACACACGGACACAGATTCATAAGCAGCCAAAGGACTTCACTTGAAACCAGTGGAAAATGCACCCTCCTTGCCAACAGCACCCTCATTTTTAAAGATAAAAATCTAAATTGGCACAGTGGAAGGTCTTAAGGAAGGCTTTCAGTATACCAAATTTTAATCAGATTGTTTCATCCGTTGATTATATATGATTTTTAAAACTTTCCTCCCTTAAACCCTTACAGGGCGATTCCACACGTCATACTGAGGGCGCTTCCATGCGCCCCCAGTGCGCTCCCAAAGCGATCGTGTAGCTTGCCTGTTCGAAGAGACGAGGAAGAGGCATCCTTGCCGCCGCTCGGCTCTCCACCCCGCCTTCTTCCGCCAAGCTCTCCGATCCGGCAGGCGAGGAGGTAGGTGGGTGGCGGTGGTGGCAAGGATGCCTCTTCCTCGTCTCTTCCAGGCAAGCTACACGATCGCTTTGGGGGTGCACTGGGGGCGCATGGAAGCGCCCTCAGTACGATGTGTGGAATCCCCCACAGTTTATAGTTTTTCACTGGTCTGTAGGTCCATAAGCAATACAAGGTTGGTCAGTTTCATCCAAATGTCTGGTCAGTTTCAAGCGAAGTCCTTTGGCTGCTTCTGAAGTGTGTGTGTGTGTGTGTGTGTGTCCTTTTCCATCCTACTCTGTCCCGTTCCCCTACCCTCTCCTTGCTCTCCATGGGGGTGGGGCTCCTCCCAATATCACAGATACAGGCTGTGTTTCTCTTCCCTTATTGATTCATCTCCCTAAAAACATATGTTGCTCTTGTTCTTATTTGAACGGGAGTTGGTGGGGGAAGGACACAGATCGTACTTCCATTCCTTTGAGCATGTGAAGCTGAGTGGGAGATGGCAGGAGACACAAACAGGGGGAAGCAGAGATGGAAAAATTCTCCATGGGGGGGGGGATCCTGCATCTCCCCACCTTTTCCTTTTCTTTTTTTTAACTATGGGTGTGTGTCTCCAGTTTTTATTGGGAGCCCCCACATGGGAAAGGATGGCTTAATCCTCTCACTAACTGTGATTTCCCTCTCAAAATTAAGACTGCAATCCAAGGGGCTCTAATTGAAAGCATTCTGTTGAACTCAATGGGATTTATATACCCTATTTCTTCGATTCTAAGACACATTTTTCCCCCATATAAACATCTCTAAAAATAGGGTGCGTCTTAGAATCGCGGGTGTGTCTTAGGTTTTTTCCCCCCTGTTGGTGGTACTGAAATTAGTGTACAATCGATGACGTCTTACAATCAAAGAAATACGGTACTGAGTAAGCATGCAAAAGAGTTGACTGCAGTCTTACATAATGTTCTACTTTGGTGTTCAGTCACAAGAGAAGCAAATCCCAATCCTTGTTGTCAGAGGGGGAGTTGTCCCCACTTCAAACAACTAATAAACAGTAGGAAGAGGTACAAAGAAGATCTGGGGCATGGAGATAAAAATATGTGTGAGTGAACATCAACAGATCTCCGCAACGTGCTACAGCAGAGGTGTAAGTTTACAAGTTTTCATATGCTATATGCTATATAACTGAAATGGGATAATTCGAGGGTAAACCAGAACAAGAGTGTACATGGGACTTTCCACTCACCAACATACTTTCCTATGAGGGGCAGAAGAACTGCAATCACAGCAGTATATAGTCAACATCATTGGAGTACTTCGCAGGGAAAGTAGACTATTACATCGACATCATTGGAATCCATTGCATAGAATTCGCTGCAGCAGCACAATATATGGCTGGTGGGATGAAGCTAACAGATTTGCTCAAGGGAAGGTCGGTTAGAAAGGTAGCGAAGAATGTAATTGAGACATTTTTGTCTAGGGGATGTATATAAAAGGCATCGCAACAGATAATGTTGAGTGTAGCCATACATGTACTCTGGATTTTTGGAAATTCAGAACTATGATAAGTTAGGTCCCATGACAACTGACCTTAATGAGAAAAGGAGTCAAAGTTAGGTGGGAGTATTTTTTTTTAAAAAAAGGTTAATTCTAAAGGCACAGTTACAAACAATTACAACAAGGAAAAAGGATAGAAGACAACAGAAGAAACCAATGTGGCTCCACAAAAAGCTCAGAGATGACCTGAAAACAAAAAAGGACACATATAGGATGTTGAAGGAAGGCCGGGCTGCAAAAGAAGAGTACAGACAGGTAACACAGAAGTGCAGGAAAAGTATCAGGAAGGCTAAAGCTGAGAACGAGCTGAGGCTAGCAACAAAAAAGATTTCTTCAGGCATGTGCATAGTAAAACAGAGAGGAAAGAAATGGTGGCTCAGCTGCTTAATAAGAAAGTCAAATTGATAACAAATGACAAAGAAAAGGTCAAAATGCTCAATTCCTACCTCGGATCTGTCTTCTCCCAAAAGTGGGCCTATGAAGCAAAAATGAAACTAAAGGGGCAGGATTGCCTCTAGTGTGGGAGAGCCCACTTTCTCCCTAGGTAATTGGTTCCATTGTTGTACTGCTCTTACAGTCAGGAAATTTTTCCTGTCTGAAAGCACCAACTCAGCGGAAGATTATCCTTCTCAAATTATTAAAAACATCAACCCGCTGGCAATGAAGGAGGAATGGCTAGCCAGCAGATTTCTGGAGAACCACGAGATGGGTAGCCCACTTAAAAATAATCGACAATTGCCTGAGTGCAAGGAGCGTGGGATGAGGACTTCTGCACCACCAGGCAATAGTTGTGCTTTTTTAGGGCCACTAAGCCCCCTAATTCCTTTAGGGTAACACTTAGACAAACGGAACAATGCTTACGCATTCTGTCATGGAATATGGCAGGCTGGGGAAACAAGTTTGTACATTCTGATTTCATCCCCTATCTACAAACATTTGATCTCTTATGTCTCCAGGAAACCTGGCTCAGGGACCCCGAAGATATGCAGCTACAAGGTTTTAAACTCCTTGCCCTGCCTGCTATTAAGATGGGCAAGCATGGTCGCGGAAGTGGCGGCATTGCAATTTTACTCTCAACGGATACCCGGATGGATATAACAGATCTGAAACTGTCGGATAGTGGTTATATCCAGTCAGCCCTAGTTAAATTCTTTATGCATAACTCAGTGGTTTGTATGAATGTTTATGTTCCCCCTAACTGTCAATTACAACAAGACTAAGATTGTGGTATTTGCTAAGAGACATGTTCATCATAGATGGATCTTAGATGGACAAGTTATCGAGCAGACACGCTCTTTCAAATACCTGGGTCTTCACTTCTCGGAGAACACCCTGTGGCATGCCCACATTAAAGCAATTTCAACCTCTAGCAGTTGCCTCATGGGCCCTATTAAAAAGCTGTATTATACAAAGGGACACCACTTAGTCGAACCCACGGTAAAGGTCTATGTTGCCAAAATAATAGCACATCTTTTGTACGGTGCACCCATATGGGGTGCCTATTACAAAAATGAATTAGAACCTATACAGAACAACTTTCTATGCACTCTCTTGGCAGTGGCACATAATATGCCTGGAGACTATTAAGAACAGAAATAGGCATCCCCTCCCTGAGAGCTCGTGTACATAAATCTGTCATTCTTTATATGAAAAAGCTCTGCCTGATGCCTGAGCAACACCTGGTAAAAATGTGCTTTTTGGACCTACAGGACAGGGAGGGATGGGTGCATACTGGTAGAAGTCTATTCACCTCTCTCAGTCACAACCCTACATGCCCTGCCTGTTCGCCAAATCCGTGATATAATATTCAGTAATGATATTGGGATCAACCTTGAACAGGTTAGGAAATGTAAGTTGGCCATCTGGTATCCTAAGTTCAAGCAGGACCACAAAATGGCTTCATATCTCAAGGAGTTAACCATTTTCCCTGTCAGGCAAGCGTTTACGCAATTAAGATTTCAACAGATGCCTATGGAACTCCTGAAGGGGAGATATGGTAACTGCCCTGTAAATGAGCGTTTATGCATATGTGGAGCAGGCCAAGTTGAGGACTTGGCTCATTATGTTCTTCACTGCCGCCTTTATAAATCACCACAGACCAAATTCATCCTCCCCTTTCTATACTTCCTTGAAGGCCACACGGAAGAGTTCAAAATCAGGTGGTTGCTGGCAGACACAGACAACTTTGTAAGCTACAGGGTGGACCTATTTGCCCTAGCAGCATTAAAGTTAAGGAGAGCTTTTGTGGCAGGTCTGGATTCTGACCTTGGGTAAGGTAGACAATAAAACAAAGAGTATGGCATTGATTCAAGATAACGTGTTTTATTGCTGCTCTATTTTGCTTAATGTGTTAACTTGTCCTACCGTTTCAACAGTTTTAATCAGATTAATGTTTTAATGTTTTAATGTTTTAATGTTTAAATGTTTAAATGTTTTATGATGTTGTGATGGCCATTGGCTACAAACAATAAAGAAAGAATGAATAATAAGAAAGTCAAATTGATAACAAATGACAAAGAAAAGGTCAAAATGCTCAATTCCTACCTCGGATCTGTCTTCTCCCAAAAGTGGGCCTATGAAGGAAAAATGAAGCTAAAGGGGCAGGATTGCCTCTAGTGTGGGAGAGCCCACTTTCTCCCTAGGTAATTGGTTCCATTGTTGTACTGCTCTTACAGTCAGGAATTTTTTCCTGATGTCCAGCTGGAATCTGGCTTCCTGTAACTTGAGCCCATTATTCTGTGTCTTGTACTCTGGGATGATCGAGAAGAGATCCTGGCCCTCCTCTGTGTGACAACCTTTTAAGTACTTGAAGAGTGCTGTCATGTCTCCCCTCAATCTTCCCTTATCCAGGTTAAACATGCCCAGTTCTTTCAGTCTCTCCTCATAGGGCTTTGTTTCCAGACTCCTGATCATCCTCGTTGCTCTTCTCTAAACCCCCTCCAGCTTGTCTGCGTCCTTCTTGAAGTGTGGTACCCAGAACTGGACACAATGCTCAAGATGAGCTTAACCAGTGCCAAATAGAGTGGAACCAATACCTTACATGATTTGGAAACCATACTTCTATTAATGTAGCCCCAAATTGCTTTTGTATGAGCTTTGGCAATCTCTAATCTGTCCTCCATGGAGACAGCATACCTGGTGAGTCGCACGCAGCAGGGAGTCTCTCACAACAACTACTCTTCTCTTCTTCTTAGTCGACTGACCTTTTGCCTCCTGCTCACTGCTGTACAGGGTCCCCTGTAATTCTTCCTCTGTAGGTACTTCCTCCAGTACCTGAACACAGTTACACAGCTCTAGTGATTCCACTGGTGCAGAGTGACTTCTAGTTCTTCTGCTTCTGTCACCCTTTTCCAGAGAGTCTCCTCTTCTTCAGCTTTCCTCGCCTCAGTGTTCCTCATTTCTGCTTCAGTGCTGTTGCTCTTCTACCTCCTGTGCTTCTTTTTGCTGTTATAGTTGCACTATTCCATCCAGTATATGCTATAGAGGAACAAAAGAAAGAAAATAGATTTGTTTTGAGCCAGTCAGTCAAAGTTCAACTTCTTTGCTGCTCACGGTGACTTCTGCTCACTTCCCAGAATTCCTCAGGAGAATGCAAATTATCCCTGCCGCCTCAGTTACTTAAGATGTACTTTTTAAACCTCTCTGTTCCACCATATCACAAAAGAAATGATAAATATTTCTCAAGTTAACAGTCTAGTTTAAAGCCCTGCTTTGCTGTGAAATTAAATCATGCGTCTTCTCTTGGCTTGGAATTACTGTGATGTTAATGCCCTGATTTCGTGTCAGTTGAGGGCAAATTATCCTTCCAGTCTTAGTTGTGAGTCATCCTGTCATTATGTGTTAGGCACTTTACTGTACCTCCACTACAATGTAATTTGAATCCAATAAAAATGGTGACAGCGTTTTTATCCACTTCATTAAGCTACTAATTTCTTGTAAAAATGTACATTAATCTTTTTATAGCTTCATGCAGAGTGGCATATTTCAAGTCTATAACATTGATTAGGTCCTGCCTGAGAATAATTTTCATGGTAGTTTAAAAATGTAAATGAAGTTACTATAGTTTAATTTTCCAATATAGTTATGACAGTATTGATTTTGGAAGGGAGATATTGGCTCCATTAAAAAGCCAAATATGTTTGGCATGCTGTAATCGACTTCCTTACGGGTGGATTACAATTATGGCTTCAGCATATGACATATATGAACAGGTACCTTCTTGAATTGTTTCTTTAAACTCCAATTTAATAGAACTCTAATAATATAATAAATCAAAAAGAGAGAAGGCTAAATTCTTAATTTGCCCAAAGCAATAGAATGGTGCCTACCGCTTCATGCTTCAGCTGATCTGCCAACTATGGCATTTCCTGGACAGGGACAACCTAGCCACAGTAGTCCATGTGCTGGTAACTTGCCAATTAGACTACTGCAATGCATTCTATGTGGGGCTGCCCTTGAAGACAATTCGGGAGTTGCAGCTAGTGCAAAATGCAGCCGCTAGACTGCTCACCAGAACATCCTATAAAGACCATATAACACCTGTCATAAAAGAATTGCATTGGCTGCCTATACACTTCTAGTTGGAATTTAAGGTGTTGGAAATCACATTCAAGGCCCTAAACAGCTTGGGACCTCGGTTCTTGAGGGAGCATCACTCCCTATATACGCCTGCCTGAGATTTGAGTTCTGTGGGAGGAGCCCTCCTCTGTGTCCCTCCAATGTGAGACATACATTATGGTGGGACATGGCAGAGGGCTTTCTCTGTGGTGGCACCCCGGTTGTAGAATACTCTCCCCTTGGGGGCCTGGCTAGTACCAGCTTCATTTCGGTGTCAAGTTAAAATATGACATTTTATTAAAGTCTTTGAAGGCTAAAATTATCTGAGATTGCATGTGGTTTTAATTGTTTTGTTCTTATTGCTTTTAAACTTTTCTACTGGTTTTAGGTTTTTTTTAATGATTTAATACATTTGAGCTGTGTATATTTACTGTTTTACATTGCTCTGATTTTATCTGTATGCTGCCCTGAGATCCTAGTGATATAGGGTGGGATACAAATGTTTAAATAAATAAATAAATAAGGAGGATGGCAATGTCAAGGCCATAGAAAGACTGGGCACAGCTTGTACCCTCGCCTCTCAAATAGTGTCATATTATCTGTACAGCAAAAAAAAAGAGAATGCAAGAAATCAGTGGTGCTGATACAATTAGCATTAAATCATGTACTGCTACTCCACCCCTGACCTGAGTGTATACACCTCAGGGTGTAGAGGGAGGGGGGGGAGGATCATGGATTTATCTGTGGTTTAATGCTGCTTCATCCCCTTCTGATGACCCCTTCAATTGCCTTTCTTTTTTGAGTTCTCTCCTTATCACATCTTGCTCATCCTTGAAAATCAGAATAGCAATAAATACCCCTGAAGTTCAATTCCATTAAGTACTTTGCCTGGCTTTAGCCTTCAAACAGAAGCAGTAAATTACATAGAAGTTCCTTTGCTTATCTTAAATGCAAATTAGCAACTTGGTTATTGCTGAAAACATCTATGCCACTCAGTTTAAAGCAAGAGAAAGAACAGCAAGAATATTTATAATTCTTTGAACCAAAAATATGTTTAATCTATGTTAAAATAATAATAGTGCATTAATAGTTTTATTCTGGTGATTTTACTGTATTTTAAGTAGGGATGTGCTCCGCTCCGATTAGGAGCGTAGAAGCAGTAGCGGATTGGCCTGCTCCGCCTTACCCAGAGGCGGAGTAGGAGCGGACCGCGGACCCCCTAGAAGCAAGGCGAAGAGAAGCGCCCATTTTTCAGAGCTCCGAGTTCAGGCGGAGCGCTCTGGTCGCCATCTTGAAAACATTTCGCCATAGGATTGCATTGCGGCAAATAATCGCGCATAACTACGTTGTTTTTGAAGCTATCATTCTGGAAATTCTTGTGCACAGAGAGTCGTGGATGGGGGTCATTTTGAGACCACTCTCAACTTTCTGCGTTGTCTGGGTCGCATGCTATATTTTTGTGAAAATCGGGTCAACCGCGCGGCTCAAACTGCGTTTTCGGCTTTTCGCCCATAGGATTGCATTGAGGGAAAGAATCGGGGATAACTGGGGGGGGTTTAAGCTATCGTTCTGGAAATTCTTGTGCACAGAGAGTCGTGGATAGGGGTCATTTTGAGACCACTCTCAACTTTCTGCATCGTACGGGTCGCAGGCTATATTTTTGTGAAAATCGGGTCAACCGCGCGGCTCAAACTGCGTTTTCGGCTTTTCGCCCATAGGATTGCATTGAGGGAAAGAATTGGGGATAACTGGGGGGGGGTTAAGCTATCGTTCTGAAAATTCTTGTGCACAGAGAGTCGTGGATGGGGGTCATTTTGAGACCACTCTCAACTTTCTGCATCGTACGGGTCGCGGGCTAGACGTTTTTAAAAAATCGGCGGGAAAAATACCTTTTTCAAAGGGCTGAGGGGCAGAGTCAGCTCCCGGTCATGATGATCCCAAAGTTGGAGGAGGGCATAGGCAAAACAGGTAACTTGGGATTCTGGGAAACTTCTCTTTCTTCATCTGAACGGGCTTTTCCCCGTGTTTTTTAACACAGTAGCCCCACCAAATGCACAAAGACAACCTGAAATCATATACTAAGCCAAGAATAAGAGATAGAAACACAGCACTGCTCCCCACCCTAACCTTGGGGAACAACTGAATCGATGTGGTGCAAGGGGATGAGCTCCCCTAGGGCATCTCATCGTGGACGTGCCCCCACTCTCTCCTGCACTGGAAGGCCATTAGAGCCTTCCAAAGAGAGTAAAACGGTGGAGCAATGCCTATCATGAGTTGAAGTGAATGGTCACTTTTCAGTGGTGGAGCAATGCCTGTTCTGAGTCGAAGTGAGCGTTTTACTTCTTCTCAGAGCTGTGGCTGTCAGTGTCTTGAACTGGCAGCTACTTCCCCCTCCCCCGGGCACGTCCCCCTATTGCTGGTAAAAGACAGATATAGCCTTTTAAAAAAAGTTCTTCTTGTTGTTTATTGAGCAACACTGCTGCTTTTAATTCCACCCCTCCTTTGTTTATTGATTGATTTATTCCATTTTATATGCATTACTGGCTTATCCTTGGCTCACTTCCTTATGCCCCCAGAAATGCCAGCTGCATGCCTGCCTGCCTTCCCTCCCTCCTCCCCTGCCCACCTCGCAGGGATGTTGTGTGTGGGGTGCCCGATTTTCAAAAATTCGCCAAAAATCAGGGGATGATGGGATTGCTTTGAAACTTGGCATGCGTGTGTATATCCCCATGAGGTGTCATGGTGCCAAACATGAGGTTTCTAACTTGAACAGAAAAAAAGTTGTATAATTTTTTAGCTTTCAATGCAAGCCTATGGGGGGGGAAACGGAGCTCCGGATCCGGATCCGGAGCTCCGGGCGGAGCGGAGCGGAAGTGGGCGGAGCGGGGGTGGGGCGGAGCGGCCCGATCCGGAAAATGGCGGATCTGCAAGTGAAGCGGAGCGGGGGGTCTGTGCACACCCCTAATTTTAAGCTCAATCATACTGATGGGCTGTCAGGACAGACACTTCAAAACATTTTAGAAATAAAATGGAAAAAGATCCTGCAGTTTGGGAGCTGTAGAGAGCAAAATCCCAGATTCTACTAGGCTACACCTAGGCTTCTCTGGTGTATGAAGCATTTGCTTTTTCAACATTCACTGTTCCCTTTGTCTCTTCTTCTTCACTTTTGTGATATATTTTTATTTATTTATTGCATTTATATCCCGTCTTTTTTCCTCCAAGGAACCCAGGGCCACATAATCCTCTCCTCTCCAACAACAGCCCTGTGAGGTGGGTTGGGCTGAGAGTCTGTGACTGGCCCAGAGTCACCCAGTGGGTTTCCATGGCCGAGTGGGGACTAGAACCTGGATCTCCGGGACCAGCATATCTAGCAGATCGCCTTTTCTTATATACATTTATGATCATCAGAGGAGCTCCTGTTCATCATTCCAAGATGAACAGAATGTCATCATGAAGAACCTAGGTGGCAGGCTTTCTCTGTAGCAGCACCCACCCACGAGAAAACCCTCCCTCATGTGGTTCGGGAAGTGGAAAATATAACATCTTTTAAATGCCTCCTGAAAACATACATTTTCACACAGGCTTTCCCTCAACTTTAACTTAGCTGGTTTTTATTTTGCTTTTTGAGTTCTAAGCTCTGAAAGCATCTTTCTGGAGAGCACCTGTTGGTTGCATGATCCATGAGGTAGAATCATAGAATCATAGAATAGCAGAGTTGGAAAGGGCCTATAAGGCCATTGAGTCCAACCCCCTGCTCAATGCAGGAATCCACCCTAAAGCATCCCTGACTGCCTCTTGAATGCCGTGATGTCTGGGATCTCTCCCTCTCCCCATAGGTGTAGAAAGGGCCTCTATCACACTTAGTATAGCAAAAGCTTCAAAGTACAGCAAAAGCTACAAAAGTAGGATTGAGTGAAGTTAATTCCAGATACACTTGTTCTTTATTTCAGTGATATTAACATTAAGACGTTATGTAGAACAGGTTTGTCTTAATTGTGTGCTGTGAAGTCAGGCATGCGACCAAGGCCATGTTCAGCTGGGCATACCCCCCTGGGGGCTGGACGTGTTGGTGGCCACACACCCCTGGGGATCAGCCATGTTGTCCTCCTTTTTGGTTTCCAACATATGGTCATGCTAGCTCAATTATTCTTTTCAACGTGTCTAATTCTTTCTGCTGTTTGTGCTTTGCTCCAGCTTGGTTTGAAATGGCTCAGCTTTTTCAGATTTCATTTTCCATTGCTGATTCAGCTGATTATACTTTTGGGAGCAGGTTATTTGAAGGCTTGCCTCCTCCCATGTGTACCTGCTCAGTCCCTAAGATCACCTTCTCCATGAGCCCCTGCCAAAGGGAGTGAGGCTACCAACAGGAGGTCCTTTTCTGCTATGGAACGAGCTCCCTAGAGAGGTTTGCCTGGCACCTACATTGTATTCTTTCTGGCACCAGGTGAAGGCCCATTTATTTTCTCAGAAATTTATTTATTTATTTATTTATTTATTTATTATTTATTTATTTATTCACTCGTTCATTCATTCCTATATCACACAATAGTTGAAGCTCTCTGGGTGGTATAGCATTTTACTATCCTAGTTTTTTTAAACTCTGCTATTTGAAATCAATATTTAAAATCTCTGCATTGCTGTTTCGTTTTATTCTGGTTGTACTTCATTATTGTGTTTTTTAAAAAAATTGTGGTTTAAACTTCCATATTTTATATTTTATGCTGTCCATTATGGTTTTAATTTTTGTGAACCACCCAAATAATTTTGGTTATTGGGCTGTGTAGAAATAAATAAATAAACAGACATTGCCATCCATATGGATGGATGGGTGAACTCACTGTGGTCCAGATCACACAGCGCTCACTAGGCCCCACTGCCCAGCTGCTCGTGCTGCTTGTTGTGCTGCATGAACTGCCCCCCCTTTTTATGTGAAAATCTTGGCTCAGCCTTGTTTGTAAATGTCCATTTGTGCAAATGGCAGCTTTAAAGATTACAGGTTGTCTGTATATCTGCTCATCTCAATGCAATGCATATTATGGCCATCGCTGGAACTCCTGCGATATTAGGGATATGTGTGCTGTTTTGCTGCTTTCCTGTGGGGCCACTTGCCAAAGCACAGTGTTTTCCTATGGCCGTACAGAACGAGATGCCTTTCCTGTGAAACATACATCATATCAGAACTATTAGGATGTATTCTGCTACAGTTTGGGGGTTCTCTCTGTTTCCTTGGAGGTCTGTGGTATCACTGCAATATATTCCTACAGCCAGAAATATACACCTGTTGTAAGGAGATGGTGCAGGGGCGGGCATATGCAAGCATGGAAATAATCTTGGCAGGTTTTGGCAACCCCTTGTCCACATATCTGGGTCTTTTGAAACTGTTGCTTATAGTATAATTATAGTATTATTGCATTCTGTTTTCTTTTTGTACTTGGAGATGATCCCTAGAAACTGCAGTGTTGGGGGGGGGGGGTTCATAGGAGGTTGTTCCCTAAAACCACTCTGTTAGTAAGTATTATGATTCCGAGTTGTTTGCTATGAAAAATAAATGTTTATCCCCCTTTAGGTATTTTAATTTCTCTGGCCATTCGGAAGAGCCAATGCATTTCAATAGCCATTCGGTATCCTTTTTAGTACATCCCCAATTCCTGCCTTGGTCTGGTTCATCCCCAAGGCTGTAGCCCAATGTATGCTTAGCATACTTCTGCTACACATAAAGTCTTAAGGAAACCAACCAGATGAAAGTTTGCTGCTATTGCAACACACCAGTTCCCAACCTCACTTTTCAGACATTTCTTGTTCAAGAAAATGAGGAGCACAACAGCTTATTGGTTCTTACAGGCTACAGTCCTACAGTGCTTACAGAAGAGACATTGTGGTGTCCAATACACCTGATGTCCAGCTGGAATCTGGCTTCCTGTAACTTGAGCCCATTATTCTGTGTCGAGAAGAGATCCTGTCCCTCCTCTGTATGACAACCTTTCAAGTATTTGAAGAGTGCTATCATGTCTCCCCTGTATCTTCTCTTCTCCAGGCTAAACATGCCCAGTTGTTTCAGTCTCTCCTCATAGGGCTTTGTTCCCAGACCCTGATCATCCTCGTTGCCCTGGTCTGGACACGCTCCAGCTTGTCTGCATCCTTCTTGAAGTGTGGTGCCCAGAACTGGACACAATACTCTAGATGAGGCCTAACCAGGGCCGAATAGAGAGGAACCAATACTTAACACAATTTGAAAGCTACACTTCTATTAATGCAACCCATAATAGCATTTGCTGTTTTGCAGCCACATCACACTGTTAGCTCATATTCAGCTTGTGATATACAACAATTCTAAGATCCTTCTCGTTTGTAGTATTGCTGAGTTGAGTATCCCCATCTTGTAACTGTGCATTTGGTTTATATTTCCTAGGTGTAAAACCTGGCATTTATCCCTATTAAATTTCATTCTGTTGTTTTCAGCCCAGCACTCCAGCCTATGAAGATCACTTTGAAGTTTGTTTCTGTCTTCCAGGGTATTAGCTATCCCACCCAATTTTATGTCATCTGCTAATGACATAACAAGTGCAGGACAATATAACTAATGCAGCAAATCATACTTTCCCCGTGCCAAGTAAGAAGCTTCTATATGTTAAAGTTCCTCATACCCGAAGCATCTAAAAATTCTCTATATTGGTTCCCTACATGTCCCGTTGCTTCCTTAACCTTGAAGTGTTATTATTATTATTGTTATTATTATTTATTTATTTATTTATATAGCGCCATCAATGTACATGGTGCTGTACAGAGTATGTGTTACCCCCCATTACCCTGCATATCCCTTTAAACCTCATTTATGCCTACACAAAGCTTCTCCCCCTATGCTAGCCTAACAAGCCCTTATAACCTTCCACTCATTCAGTATAATTGAAAGGCCCCCACCCAACAAACCCTTCTCAAGCATCCATGGCAATACCCATCATCCACCAATCATGTTGTTCCACATTTGCCATGCATGGAAGGATGCAATCCATGTATGACAATGGCTGAATTACCTCATGACATCATCCCACCTACCTATACACACACACACACACACACACACACACACACACACTACTCTGAAAGGCACTGCAGTGCCCTCACCAGGGCACACCATCATGGCTCACTGAAGAGGCATCCAGCAGAGGGCTGAACTTACCCTTGGGCTGCCTGGCCAGTAACAACAATGAGATAGTTGTAAGTAAGATAGTCAGTACTAGAATCCACTCGTTTCCCTCCACAAAACCACTGGAGAAAGACCTACTATGTTCTTGTAACCTTCTAGCAACTCAGCCTGCACACCCAGCCAAATGGACTGGGGCTGAAGGTGTTTCCACTGAACCCAGGCCAGTGCTCAAGTGACCAGAATGTGAGTCACATGTTGTCACGCCTAGCCTTGGAGACACCTCATCAGATGAGAAGGACACCTTACCAGAACAGAAACCAGCAAACGAAAGCCAGGAGACATCCTGCCTGACTGATGAGGAACAGCCAAGTCCATCTCATCTTTTAGCAGAGCCTGAGCAGGAGCACAGTCCTCCCATAACTCCCCAGGAAAGATGCTGACTGAAGAGGCATGCTCAGTTGCCTCCACTCAGGCGTAGATCCTGGCTACGGCCCAGGTCTGACCGAGAGGAGGGCATGTGACGGTCGTTTGATCAATTGCAGCTGGGGGCTGGGGAGAGGCAGGAGTGGCCAGCCTTGAAAAGTCTGGCAGGGATGTGATTTCTTTGCTAGAAACAAATAATCTGTTCCTGGCTCTGTTTCATCAGCATACATTTCTTGCATCCTTGTCTCTGCTGAAATTCTTGCTCTAGATAAGATAATATAGCTCCATAACAGGAGCTCTTCACTCTTTAAATGTTGGTAGAAAGCAGAAGGGTGGTGGTGATGGTTCAAATTGGGAATATGGCTCAGGGGGAGGGGGCTTAACTCATTTTTCCCCCTGCACCATTTTCCTGATTAAAATGCACCCCAGAGACTGCTATTACAGTGATTTCTCAATAGCTCCACCATCTCATCTAGTTTGGTCTTGGGCTTTGAAAATAATCAAAGAAATGGGTTTGCCACATATCTTGTTCTAGCGGGACGCCTTCTCCAGCAGACACCAGAGTAACAGGGATTGCTGCAAGTACATGAAAAATCTCAGCCACGGCTTTTCATGATCCCTCCCCACACTCCTTTCTCTCTCCCTTATGTAGCCCCCAGCCATTCAGATGTGCAAACACCCAGCCCCTCCCTAACCACCCACCTGGCTCCCCAGGCCCTGCTGCCTCCCCCCTGCTCTCACTATCCCCCTTTTGTCTTACCACGGCCCTCCATAGCCCTCCTAATGCCTTCTCCAGTGCCCTGGCCCAGCACTGACAGGAGGCCCCCCTTTCCTTTCCTGGTGTCTGGGTGTGCTGCAGAGGAACATATCAGCAGGCAGCTGCCTACTGTCTTCATTTCCTAAGATTGTCTCTGAGCCCCAAATGTGGCCCAGAGACATTCATGAGAAACGAAGACAGCAGTACCTCCAGGCCCTCACTTTGCTTTGTAGTGACAGTAAGAAAATGTGTTTATTTTTTTTCAGGACCTTGGTGAGCAATCCTGGAGCTAAAGAACTAACGAATAGTGGGCTTCTCTACATTGAAGCAAAACTCCTGCACCCTTACTGGGGCTTTGTCTTCCGGAGTCTTTGTGGGATTATGATCAGCACAATACATACACTTCTCCCCCCTCACTTTTTTCCTGTTTCCTTTGTGAACAAGTTCCATATGGTTCATATACAGCCAGTAGATACTGCATGATTCTGGAAGTGCATCACCTCTTTGATGGTGGTTTATATTTATTAATGCATTTTTGGTGATTAATAAAATGGTGAAATAAATCTTGAAAATGATGGGAGAGGCACCAGAGGTTGGTGATGTCATATAAAGGACTCTTGAACTTCTGTGAGTGAACAATCACAAGTGCATGATAAATCCTCATGTGGAAATGGCCAATGTCTGAGAGCAATTCAGACCAGGAGAGTCTTTCTGTGAACTGTCCAGGGAGCTTTGGCTATTGGGCAGTATAAAAATGCAATCAATTAAGGAGGAAGAGCCATAAATGTTTTTGAAAGTGAAACTAGGGCCACGTCTACACAGCGTTCCGAAGGCGCCCCGAAGCCCCTTGAGGGCGCCCCGAAAACGCTCGTGTAGTATGTACCTTAATCGTCCCCAGAAGAGGCGGAGGAGGAGGCATGCTTCAGCAGCGCAGACTGCGGGTGGGCTGCTCCAGGCTCCGTTTCCCTTAGCCAGCAGGAGGGCTGGCTAAAGGGGAGGGCGCCTCCCACATCCCCAGAACCACGCAGGGGCCGCCACCGCCACCGCCCCTTTCCTCGCCCGTCCGCTCTCTCCCCTCCCACACCCCAGCCCCGCTGCTGGGAGCTCTCGCAGGGCCTGCTGGCTAAAGGGAAACGGAGCCTGGAGCAGCCCACTCGCAGTCTGCGCTGCCGAAGCACGCCTCCTCCTCCTCCTCTTCTGGGGACGATTAAGGGACGTACTACACGAGCATTTTCGGGGCACCCTCAAGGGGCTTCGGGGCACATTCGGAACGCTGTGTAGATGTCCCCTAGGCAGATGTGGAGGAGGTGGGCATGAATGCCGCTTCATGCACCTGAATAAGTTGGGATGAGAACACTGCATTCTAACAAAACAAAACAAAAAGGCAAAAAAGTTGGTTTTAACATTCAAAGTTTTATCAGGTGAACAAAGTTGCAGTTTGGAGGCCTTATTGAGCCATTGAGCTAGGTACATATACTGACAGGAGCCATTATGGATGGACTGATGTTGATTCTTGAGCTCTTGCTTTTTCTCTTTTATATATTTCTATATTTTATTTCAGAATTTCCTCAGATGTTAGAGATAGCTGCATCTCTAAATACATATCTAGTGTCCTGGACACTCATTACTGACAGGTATCCCTCATTCCTCTGTTTGCCAGATATTTCCTGAGTCCAACAGCTGACCACTGCCTTTGATCAGAGAGGATGGAGCATCCATTGTCTTTCAAAGCAGCCTTCTCCTTGGAACATCTTGTGGTGAAGGAAACTTGCAGTCATGGGGCTGACCCTGCCAAGTGCCAAGAATGAAAGGTTGAACTGCCTCTCTGCAAAGCAGTGGAGCAGATCAAATCACAGAGGATCAGCCAGAGAGATGTTGCCTTGCTCTGAGTGACAGAAGTTAATAATTAGTGACAATGATTGACAGATACACTCCATCTGCTGCTCTGATGCCTAGGAGCATTTCTCCCATGACTATCTGTGAGCACAATGAACTCCTGTGGGAGAGAAAGATGCCCCATGATTGACAGCTGCCTTGGAGAGAGATGGGCCGTTGACAGCACATTCACTGTCAGTAAAAGCACTGAAGTCTCCTGGTGCTTTATGGAAATCTCTCTGGCTGTATACATTTATTCCATTTCATTTGTCATGTTTAAATATATTACTAGGTAGCCTGTATTTTAACTGCAGGCTTTTTCGCATGTTAAATTAGTCATATGCGTAAGTATCGTAACGGGATGGTTTCTTCACCACTCTTTGGCTATCTAAAGGGTGTACGATTTCACTGCACCTGAACTGTGCTATTTAATCATAATTGGAAATAGAAAAATCTGGCAGAGCCAGCCCTGTGAATTCCCATGCTATGGCTCTGATACCAACCCGTTTCATCACATGCATGTGCATGCCCACAGCAAGCTCTTTAGCAGAGACTAAAGGAGGAACATTTCAAAGTTGTCCTTTAGAATCACCAAATTGACCATGGAGGGAATCCATTATTTTACTTTGTTCTGGCTTAAGGATTTACTGGGTATCTCTCTGACAAAAAGCCTTAGTTGTGTCAGCTCTGCTTCAATTGCACACATAGATACAGTTCTGTGCAACAAATTATAGAAAACATGAGGTGACAGGAACCTATGGCAAAAAGATAATGACAAGTAGTCTCATATTAAATGGCCCTCAATTTTGTTGCTGTTGTTTGTTGTTGTTGTTTATTTGTTCAGTCGCTTCCGACCCTTCGTGACTTCATGGACCAGCCCACGCCAGTGCTTTCTGTCAGCCATCGCCACCCCTAGCTCCCCCAAGGTCAAGTCTGTCACCTCCAGAATATCATCCATCCATCTTGCCCTTGGTCGGCCCCTCTTCCTTCTGCCTTCCACTTTCCCTAGCATCAGCCTCTTCTCCAGGGTATCCTGTCTTCTCATTATGTGGTCAAAGTACTTCAGTTTTGCCTTTAATACCATTCCCTCAAGTGAGCAGTCTGGCTTTATTTCCTGGAGTATGGACTGGTTTGATCTTCTTGCGGTCCAAAGCACTCTCAGAATTTTCCTCCAACACCACAGTTCAAAAGCATCTATCTTCCTTCGCTCAGCCTTCCTTATGGTCCAGCTCTCGCAGCCATAGGTTACTACGGGGAATACCATTGCTTTAACTATGCGGACCTTTGTGGTCAGTGTGGTGTCTCTGCTCTTAACTATTTTATCAAGATTTGTCATTGCTCTCCTCCCAAGAAGTAAACGTCTTCTGATTTCCTGGCTGCAGTCAGCGTCTGCAGTAATCTTTGCGCCCAGAAATACAAAGTTTGTCACTGCCTCCACGTTTTCTCCTTCTGTTTGCCAGTTATCAATCAAGCTGGTTGTCATAATCTTGGTTTTTTTGAGGTTTAACTGCAACCCAGCTTTTGCACTTTCTTCTTTCACCTTTGTCATAAGGCTCCTCAGCTAAAGGTGAAAGAAGAAAGAGCAAAAGCTGGGTTGCAGTTAAACCTCAAAAAAACCAAGATTATGGCAACCAGCTTGATTGATAACTGCTGTTGTAGGTATTCATAAAGCATGCTCTAGTGACATGCAGGCTAGATTACTGTGATGTGCTCTACACTTCAAGGAGCATTCAGAAACTTCAGGTGGTGCAGAATGCAGCCACCTTGGTAATGGCAGTAAGTTTATTTGACACCAATACTGTGCCAGCTGCACTTGCTGCCAGTACAGAGCCCAATTTAATGTGCTGATTTTAACCTTTGAGGCCTTAAATGATTTGGGCTCAACTTACGTGAAGGACCACCTCCCCCAATACCAGCTTGCCCACACTCTGAAGTCATCAGTTGAGGCCCATCTCACTCCACACTTCCAAGAGCCAATGAGCAGAAGAATGGCCCCACATCATTTCCAAGGTTGGCGCCACATTTCTGGAATCAGCTTCTACCAGGGGTTGTTAGGCCCCTTCATTGCAGGTCTTTAGGAAGGTTCTGAAGACACACTTGTTTTTGCTGGCCTTCTCTTGATCAGTGGGCTGCAGGTTTTATGATCTCATAGTGGTTATTTAATAGTATTTTATTGAATATATATTCATTGCCTTTGTATTTGCATTTTAATTGTTTTTATTATGCATGCCACCTTCTTAAAGGAGGCATAAAATAATTTTAAATAAATGAAGCATGTTTGGGCTGAGCATTAATGCCCCTCAACCAATAACATTTCAAGCAGTACAGTAAAAAATGTGTGATCCTTCCTTTGTCCTTACTGGACTTTGCCGTTTAGGTGGAGGATGCTGGTTTCGTCTCCTTCCTGAGTAAAGAGAAAGGCCAGTAGAGTAGGGGGGAATCTACACTACTGCTTTTAAAGCGCTTTAAAGGACTTTGAAAACATTTTGAAACCTGTACATGCAGTGTGTCCTGGGCCCCAACAGTTCTCAAAACTGTTATAAAGTGCCTTAAGGCACTTTAAAGCAGTAGTGTAGATCCCGGACAAAGAACTTCATCCCACCAGCCGAATATTGTGCTGCTTCAGCAAATCCCTGCAAAAGACTCACATGACGCAGGGGTTAAGGTCTGCTTTCGGTGTGAAGGACTCCGAACACTGCAATTACGTCCTGCTGTGAATATGCTTCTTTTCCCCTTTGTTGTGGATTTAAAAGTTGCAGGAATGCCCATATCTTTTCAGAGCCGCTGCTGGGTGCAGGAGGAGAATGTTAAACATATGCTTACATCTGCGTAAGCATTAAAGCTAAAGTCACCAAAATAGGCACATTAATAGATATTAGGGCCTCATAAGTGGACCTGTAAGGGTAACAAGATCGAGCAAGTGCGGTGGTTTAAATATCTGGGAATTATGTTTCATTATAATCAGTCATGGTCATGCCACTGCCGTGCAGTGGAGAGTGGGGCTAAACTCTCAGCATCGGCAATTTCAAGGTTTTATTACTCCCAGCAGCCATTACGGTTTATAAAGCTAAGGTGGTTACTCAAGCCTTGTATGGTATTCCAGTATGGGCCAAGGCATTGGGCCCAGCCTTGGAACGTCTTCAATCGGTCTTTTTACGGAAGATACTAGGCATGCCGTGCTGTGTCCCGTACGCTGCTCTGTGCCTTGAAACTGGACTTGTAAGGCTAAACACACAGGCTTGGTTGAGGATTGCGAAATACTGGATTGGCATCCTCTATAAAGCAGATAGTGGTAGCCTGATTTTTCAACTCCTCTCCGATTCAGTTTTGTGTTCAGGGATGTTAGACTTCTATGCCAAATTAAATTTGCTTGGACTAGACCTTTTAAATCTGGGTATGTTAAACCAAACTGAAGCATTCAGGGTCATTAGAGAAAGAACTTTAGATGTCGAGTACCAAGAACTCAACAGTGCGGAAAATACTTCATGTTCCCCACTACATCTCCATCTGCCTGTTAAGCCTGGTAAAATGGCTCCTTACTTACAGCTGCTGCACAACCCGCAATTAAGAAGAGTGTTTATGTTAGCCAGGTGCAATGCCCTTCCCTCTGAATTACTAACGGGGCGGTTCAGAGGTATACCATATTCAGCTAGGCTATGCTTATGTAGTGGGGGTTGTATTGAGACCCTGGAACATATATTTTTGCACTGTCCTCTTCACGTATGCCAACGGCAGAGATATTTGGAAATATCAAATTGTCAAGGATCTGCGGGATCTGACATTATACGGACCCTATTATCTGCAGGGGGAGGGGAAATGCTTGAAAATGTTGCATTATTTGCCCATTATGTAATGACTTACCAAAGACCAGGAGCTACACCCAGAGGCGTGATGGAATAGTTAGCAGGGAGATTAGTACTGTCTACCATACTAGCAGGTTGAATTGCACAATGTAGAGTGCTAGTTTGTCTGGAGGATGTTAAGATGTTTTTTTTTTTTGTATGGTTTGTGGTTGTATTATGCCAATAAAGGTATATTGATTGATTGATTGATTGAGATATTAGGGAGAACTTTAAGCATACCAAATTTGAATTGAATTGAGTCATCCGTTGATTTTTTATGATTTTATTTCCCCCCCCCCACTTCCTGGTTGGGAAGCGTTCGCTGATTTCGGTGGGAGGAAAGATCGCTGGAGCTCCGTCCTGCAATGCAGCAGCAGCAGAAGGAGGTACATCCGCACTGGTGGGATGAAGTGCTCAAACTTCCCTGTTTCCTACCCTGCCCAGAGCACTATAATGAGGATGAAAATGCCTCCTTCCTCAGCTATTCCGCATGGAGGAGTATGCACATAGGAACATAGGAAGCTGCTTTATACCAAGTCAGACCCTTGTCCATCTAGCCCAGTATTATCAACACTGACTGGCAGTAGGGGACAACCCCCCACAACTTCAAGTATAACCTAATGGGATCTGAGCTTGCAGTGGCCAAACAAGAAAGAGATCTTGGGATTGTGGTGGACAGCTCAATGAAAATGTCCACCCAGTGTGTGGCTGCTGTACAGTAGGCAAACTCCATGTTAGGCATTATAAGAAAAGGAATTGAGAATTAGGGCTATGTACGGATCCCCCCCCCCCATCCGTTTCTCATCCATATCCGCAACTTCTGGATCGGGTCTGCTCTGCTCCACAGCGATCTGCCTATGGTCCGCTCCTCTTTGCTGCAGAGCTCCAGATCCGAATCGGAGCTCCATGTTTTCCCCCACCCCCTAGAGTTGCATTGAAATTCACACGCCTATAACTTTTTTCTGTTAATGTTAGAAACCTCAAAATCAGCACCATGAGAGCTTATCCATGTATCCACATTCCTGCCCAGTTGGAAGCAAATCCAAGCATTTTTGGGGAATTTTTGAAAAACCTACACCCCATTTTTTGAAATGGAATTTACTCTGACATTTTTACAGATACAAACTTGAAAGTGGGCACCCTCAGAGATACCATCGGGATCCACATTCGTGGCAAGCTTCAAGCAAATCCCATCATCTCCTGATTTTTGGCAATTTTTTCCCTTTTAACTCACCCCAATTCAAGTCCCATGCTAGAACTCCGCCAGTTTTCACGTTAGAAACCTCAAAACCGGCACCATGAGAGCTTATCCATGTATCCACATTCATGCCCAGTTGGAAGCAAATCTGAGCATCCCCTGATTTTTGGGGAATATATGAAAAATCTCCCACAAAAAAAGGACAGTACTATGCCCATAAGGAAACCATACCTTTTAAAAAAAAAAACTACAATACTTAAACATACACATTAACATTTTCACATAAAACAACAACAACATACTACATAATGTTAAAATGTTGAATACATAATATCTTATCTTAATAACATAATCAAGATTAACATACAAGTGCACCCCACCTCGGGATCTCATTCCTGAAGAATCTCATACTTTCTTCTGCTGGTGGTTTCCCACTTCCTTTAGAAAACACAAATATTAGGAACTGTTTCTAAATTCCTTCAAAATCATTTGATTTAGCTATACCTTTTCTCCATTTAATATTTATTTATTTATTTATTTATTTATTTATTTATTACATTTTTATACCGCCCAATAGCCGAAGCTCTCTGGGCGGTTCACAAAAATTAAAACCACAGTAAAACACCCAACAGTTTAAAACACAATTACGAAATACAGTATAAAAAGCGCAACCAGGATAAAACCACACAGCAAAGTTGATATAGGATTAAAATACAAAGTTAAAACAGTAAAATTTAAGTTAAAATTAAGTGTTAAAATACTGAGTGAATAAAAAGGTCTTCAGCTGGCGACGAAAGCAGTACAGTGTAGGCGCCAAGCGGACCTCTCTGGGGAGCTCGTTCCACAACCGGGGTGCCACAGCGGAGAAAGCCCTCCTCCTAGTAGCCACCTGCCTCACTTCCTTTGGCAGGGGCTCATGGAGAAGGCCCCCTGTAGATGATCTTAAGGTCCGGGTAGGTACATATGGGAGGAGGCGTTCCTTCAGATAACCTGGCCCCAAACCGTTTAGGGCTTTAAATGTTAATACCAGCACTTTGAATTGGGCCCGGACCTGGACTGGCAGCCAGTGAAGTTGTAAAAGGACTGGCGTAATGTGATCTCGCCGGCCAGTCCCTGTTAATAACCTTGCTGCCCTGTTTTGCACCAGTTGAAGTTTCCGGACCGTTTTCAAAGGCAGCCCCACGTATAACGCATTGCAGTAATCCAAACGAGAGGTTATCAGAGCATGGATAACTGTAGCTAAGCTATCTCTGTCCAGATAAGGGCGCAGCTGGTATATCAGCCTGAGCTGATAAAAGGTGCTCTTTGCCACTGAGTTCACCTGTGCCTCAAGTGACAGTTCTGGATCCAAGAGCACCCCCAAACTACGGACCCGATCCTTTAGGGGGAGTGCAACCCCGTCCAGGACAGGGCAAACATCACCTCGCCGGACAGAAGAACCACCCGCTAACAGTACCTCCGTCTTGTCTGGATTGAGTCTCAGTTTATTAGCCCTCATCCAGTCCATTACCGTGCCCAGACACTGGTTCAGAACAGCCACTGCCTCACCTGGGTTTGATGAAAAGGAAAGGTAGAGCTGGGTATCATCCGCATATTGATGACACCTCAGTCCACATCTCCGGATAACCTCCCCCAGCGGCTTCATGTATATGTTAAACAGCATAGGGGATAAGATAGAGCCCTGTGGAACCCCATGGCTTAGGTGCCACGGCACAGAGCAATAATCCCCCAGCACCACCTTCTGGAATCGGCCATCCAAGTAGGAGCGGAACCACTGCAACGCAGTACCTCCAACTCCCAGCTCAGACAACCTATCCAGAAGGATACCATGGTCGATGGTATCGAAGGCCGCTGAGAGGTCCAGGAGAACCAACAGGGTCGCACTCCCCCTGTCTCTCTCCCGACAGAGGTCATCCCACAGGGCGACCAAGGCAGTTTCCGTTCCAAAACCAGGCCTGAAGCCCGATTGAAATGGGTCTAGATAATCCGTTTCATTCAAGAGTGCCTGGAGTTGTCCTGCAACCACCCGCTCAAGCACCTTGCCCAGGAAAGGATATTACTTGTCAATTTATCATTAATAGCTATATCCCATACTTCTTTATACCATTCTTCAATAGAATATTCCCCTTGAATCTTCCAGTTCCTAGCTACAATCAATCTTGCTGCAGTCAACAAATTCATTATCAGTTCCTTAATTTCCTTTTTACATTTAAAATCTTCTTCAAATAGTGACAGCAATGCAACTTTTGGTGTTCGTTCTATCTTCATTTCCACAATTTCTTCAATCTCCAAAAACAACATCTTCCACAATTTCTGAACATAGTTACAGTCCCACCACATATGCAAATACTTTCCTTTAACCCCACAACCTCTCCAACAATTTTCTGATTGCTGATTGTTTATCTTATTCAATCTAACCGGAGTTACGTACCACCTCCATACAATTTTAAAATAATTCTCTTTTATTCTTACTGACATATTTCTCAACGCTCTTTGTTTCCATAATCCCTCTCAACCCTGTTGTCCTATTTGTACCTTCAAATCTGTCTCCCAAACCATTTTACCCGAATTATCCACCGTCCCTTTCTCCACCAATATTCTGTATATTTCACTCATCAACCCTTTTAACACTGTTCTTTTCTCCCTTTCATTATCTTTCTTAACTATTAGTTCCTCAAACTTTGTTAATTCTCTACAATCCCCATTATCTCTTACCCACTTTTTAGTCCACTGTTCTAATTGCCTATAATTTAACCAAGTTAATTTTTTATCCTTCAAAACCTCTTCCATATCCTCTCTTGTACTCATTCCTCTTAAAGAATCCCTTAATTTCATTTTATTTTTTTCTATTAAAACTTTACTTAATCTACTCTTTAATTCCTCCGGGAAATTCTTCAACATTATTACCGGTGACAAAGGAGAGCTGCTTGGAAGCAGCTCCCCTTTATATATACTCCAAATTTCCCAGTGAGACCTCAAAAGCGGGTTATTTATACTTTCCACCCATTTTTTTTCCCTTCCATAAAAAATACATTTTCCAAATTAGTCTCTATATTACTCGTAATTTTTTCTTCCATCCAATCTAATTCCCCTAATCCTGTAATTGCCTCCACTATATATCTTAATCTATTAGCTACATAATATAATTTAATATTCGGGAGACCCAATCCTCCCTTTTTTTTGGCTCAAATACCATTTACTTTTATTTACCCTCGCTTTCTTATCACCATTACAATAATTATTTATAATCCTTTGCCAACTTTTTAGCTCTAATTCTGAAATTTTTATTGGTAGCATCCTGAACACAAAATTAATCTTTGCTAAAATCTTCATTTTTATTAATGCTATTCTTCCAAACCAAGATAAATTTAACCTTTTATATTTTTCCAATTTTGCTAAAATCTCTTTTTTTAACACATTTAAATTCTCTTTCTCTAAACTCTCTAGCTTCTGCGTAATTTTTATTCCCAAATATCTAATCTGATTCTTAACTCTCATTTCTCTTCCCTTTTCTTCCCAATCCTTCTCTTCCTTTTTAGTATAATTAAACAACATCAATTCTGATTTAGACCAATTTATTTTTAACCCCGTAATATCCTCAAATTCTCTCAGTTGCTGTTTATTTCTCCCCATCTTCTCTATTGGATTCTTTACCGTCAACAACGTGCCGTCTGCAAACATATTCAATTTAATTTCTTTCATACTACCTATTCCTTCAATCTCCTCATCTTCTCGTATTGCATTCGCCAATAATTCCATTACCATTACAAATAGGACTGGTGAGAGCGGACATCCTTGCCTTGTCCCTCTGGCTAGTCATATCTTATCTGTCACACCATCATTCACTACCACTACGGCTGTATTTTGAGAGTATAACTGTTCTATTATCGCTTTAAATTTATTTCCAAACCCCATTTTATTTAAAACCATCTTTAAAGCTTGCCAGCTCAAACAATCAAAAGCCTTAAAAATATCCAATGCTTTAACCCTAGACTTATTTATCACCTGTATTACATTTAATACTCTTCCCACTAAATTAGACATCTGTCTACCTGCCACAAATCCACATTGATCCTCCCCTATGTATTCTTCTATAAATTAATTCAACCGCCTTGCTAAAATAGCTGAAAAAATCTTAGCATCCTGGTTTATTACTGAAATAGGTCTATATGAATCAGGGACAGTCAAATCTTTATCTGGTTTTGGTATTAAAATTATTAATGAATGTTCCCATGATTCTGGCGTTCTATCCCCTTCCAATATGGAATTATACAAATTTAATAATTTTGGTACTAAAATTCTTTTAAAAACCTTATAATATTCTGGACCCAAACCATCTACCCCCGGTGATTTACCCGGCTTCAAGTTCTCAATTACTTCTTCTACTTCTCCTTGAGTTATTACCTTTTCCATTAACTCTTTATGCTCTATTTTTATTCTCTTCTTTATATACTTTTCTATAATAGCTCTAATTGTATGATTTCATGTCTGATTCTTGTGTTTGGTTGTTTGTTGTTTGTTTGTTTTCTTTTTATGGATCTATAGATCGCAATAAAGAAAGTAAGTAAGTATATAAGCTTCCAACTTTTGTTTTGGAATATCCTTTCCCTTATACAATTCTTGATAAAACTCCTGAAAAATCTTTACTTTATCCTTCATTGTATGACAATACTTCCCTTGTTTATCCTTCAAAATCCCTATCCCATTCCTGGCTTTTTCTTTTTGTGTGAGCCTGGCAAGCAATCTAGAATTCCTATTACTGTTTTCAAAATACTCCCTTTTCATATATATTAAATTTTTTTGAACCTCCTCTAAATTTAAATTTAATTGTTTTTTCTTTGCTTGTATTTCTATTAATTTATATTTATTTTTATATTGCCAATAATCTTTCTCCATTTTCTTAATCTCTTCCTCCAATTGTTCCTGCTCTGAAGGAAACCATACCTGCCCATAGGGATCCATTGCAAAGTGCTTGCCCATAGCAATCATTAGCACAGATGATTTGGGGGAATCAAGATTTTTGCTAAATAAGGATGATCCTCATCTCAGGTAAAACACTTCCAAAAATGCACCCAAGAAATCTTAAACAGGGTGAGTGCGCAATGCAGCTGCCATTTATCACATGGAATGATTCCCTGAGTCAAAGCAAGACACACACAAACCATCCCTGCGAGGCGGGCACAGAGGAGGACAGGCAGCATGCCCCTTTAGCACTGGGAGCAAGCATGCCAGAGACTTGTGGGGTTGAACCACAAACCCCGTCATCTAGTACATCTCCCAGGCACCAGGAGGGCAGAGAGGCAGGCAGAGATGTACGACTATGCCATAGATCTATGGAGAAGTAAGTCCCAACAGATACCTCACAACAACAGCACCCAGGTGGAGGTGGGAAGGCAGGCATGCAGCAGACATTTCTGGTGGCACAATGAAGTGAGCCAAAGATTGTTTCAAAGCCAGTAATGCAAACTGTCCCTGTGAGGCGGGAACAGCACAGAGAGATGCCTTTTCTTTTGCATCCCATAACTAAGGGACTAGGAGGATAAGAGTAAAGCTTTGTGATCCTTGCTTCAGAGTTGATTGACTGCACTGTGATCACACAGCCGTTAGTCAACAACAACAACAACAACAATGTTAATAATAGCAGTACTAATAATATTAATAATAATATTTATTTATTTATATTTATTTATTTAAGCATTTTTATGCAGCCATTCAGCCAAAAAAGGCTCTCACGGCAGCTTACAAAAGTATTTCTAGACAGTCCCTGCCCACAGGTTTACAATCTAAAAGACATGACACAAAAGGAAAGGGGATTGGGAGGGGGGAGGAGGAGGCTGCTGGAGTGAGAGCTAGGGCAAATGGTAGGTGGAGTTGTGACCTGACACTAGGTGGAGCCAATTTGATAATGGCTCAAAGCAGAGGGTTAGGGATGGCTCTGCCCCATACAACACCACAAAAGCAGTCATTTGAACTCACATTTGACTACTCCACCATCACTGCCCAGAAAAAGCAAACTGAGGATGCATTCTGGTTCTGAGAGCCAATTACAATACTATTACATTAAAAAGTATCACCTCTCGCTCTGTCTTTCTCTCCCTCCCTCTCTCTTGCATGCAAACCTCCAAGCCTCAAAGAAACTTCACAGAAAGCAACTCCAAGTCACAAACCATACAAAAACGCATTTAGAAAGACCTGCTTCTTTTCCCCCAGCTCCTGCCCAATGATTGCTCCTGCCAGTCCACTCATTCCTACATGATTGCTACCGTCAGCCACCCTCACTGCAGGTGCTGGCAGCAGCAGCATCTCAAGAGGCATTTTTCTTTCTTTCTTTCTTTAACTAGCACAGGACACGCTGCAAAGCCAGGCACAAGCCTCCAGCCACCATTATTATGCTTTGAGAATGCCTGAGCCCCATGTGGAATCTACTCCAGCTGCCAGGTAAAAAAAGGGGAATTGAGCACTTTGGTCTTTTCTTTGTCATCTGTTATCAATTTGCAATCCTCATTAAGCACATATCTGAAGAAAGCCTTTTTATTGCTTTAAGCATCCCTAACTTATCTCAGCTCATTCTCAGCCTTAGCCTTCCTGACGCCATTCCTGCACTTCTGTGCTACTTTTCTTAGCCTTGCCTTCCTTCCACTTCCTGTATGTGTCCTTTCTTGTTTTTAAGTCATCTCTAAGCTTTTTGTGGAGCCACATTGGTTTCTTCTGTTGTTTTCTATCTTTTTTTCCTTGTTGGAATTGTTTGTAGTTGTGCCATTTAAATTTCTTTTTTTAAATACTCCTACCCACCTTGGACTCTTTTTCTCATTAGGGCCACTTGACGTGGGACCTTACTTATCATAGTTATGAATTTATTAAAATCGGCTTTCCTGAAATCCAGAGTGTACATATGGCTACACTCAGCTTTTACTTCCCCCCCTTTTTTTTTTGAACCGCCCAGAGAGCTTTGGCTGTGGAGCGGTATGTAAATGTAATAAAATGTAATAAATAAAAGCAAGAATTCAAGTAGGACATGGTCACTTTCTCCCAGAGTTCCTGTAACTGCCACTTTCTCCACTAAGTCATCCCAATTGGTCAGCATCAAGTCAAGGATAGCCAACCCTATAGTTTCTTCTTCTACTTTCTGTAGAAGGAAGTTTTTATTTATTTATTTATTTTTATTTATTTATTACATTTCTATACCGCCCAATTGCCGGAGCTCTTAGGCACACATGTCAGGAATTTCTTATAGTTCATAGAATCATAGAATCATAGAGTTGGAAGGGGCCTACAAGGCTCAGTGCAGGAATCCACCCTAAAGCATCCCTGACAGATGGTAGTCCAGCTGCCTCTTGAAGGCCTCTAGTGTGGAAGAGCCCACAACCTCCCTAGGTAACTGATTCCATTGTCATACTGCTCTAACAGTCAGGAAGTTTTCAATGATGTCCAGCTGGAATCTGAGTTCATGCTTGTCTGCATCCTTCTTGAATAGTGGAGCCCAGAACTGGACGCAATACTCTAGATGAGGCCTAACCATGGCTGAATAGAGAGGAACCAGTACATCACGTGATTTGGAAGCTATACTTCTATTAATGCAGCGCAAAATAGCATTGGCCTTTCTTGCAGCCATATTGCACTGTTGGCTCATATTCAGCTTGCGATCTACAACAATTCCAAGATCTTTCTCGTTTGTAGTATTGCTGAGCCAAGTGTGCCCCATCTTGTAACTGTGCATTTGGTTTCTATTCCCTAAATGTAGAACTTGGCATTTATCCCTATTAAATTTCATTCTGTTGTTTTCAGCCCAGCACTCCAGCCTATCAAGATCACTTTGAAGTTTGTTTCTGTCTTCCAGGGTATTAGGTATCCCACCCAATTTGGTGTCATCTGCAAATTTGATCAGCGTTCCCTGCACCTTCTCGTCCAAATCATTAATAAAAATGTTGAAGAGCACTGGGCCCAGGACTGATCCCTGCGGTACCCCACTCGTTGCCTCTCCCCAGTTTGAGAAAGTTCCATTGATAAGTACTCTTTGAGTCCGATTCTGTAGCCAACTGTGAATCCACCTAATAATTGTTCCATCTAGCCCACTTTTAGCTAGTTTGTTAATCAGAATGTCATGTGGTACTTTGTCAAAAGCTTTGCTGAAGTCAAGATATATGACGTCCACACTATTTCCATGGTCCACAAGGGAGGTTACCTTATCAAAAAATGAGATCAAATTGGTCTGACAGGACTTGTTCTTGACAAATTCTTGTTGGCTTTTAGTGATCACCGCATGGATTTCAAGGTGTTTACAGATTGACTTCTTTATAATCTGCTCCAGAATTTTCCCAGGGATGGATGTCAGACTGACTGGTCTGTAGTTCCCAGGTTCCTCCTTTTTGCCCTTTTTGAAGATTGGGACAACGTTAGCCCTCCTCCAGTCGTCCGGCACCTCACCCGTCTTCCATGATTTTGCAAAGATAATAGGCAAAGGTTCTGAGAGTTCTTCTGCTATCTCCTTCATCACTCTAGGATGCAGTTCATTGGGCCCTGGAGATTTGAACTCATTCAAGGAAATCAGGTGTTCTTTGACCATTTGTTCAACCATTATAGAAGTTGTCTAAACTTACAGTTTTTGTAAGGTTAAAAATTTGCTAGCCCATCTATTACTGAAAAGATTTGGGGAGGGTGGGGAATTAGATATTAACCCTTTGTTCTAAGCTGTTTATAGAAAGCTTTGGAGAATTGTGTAGAAATGACCACCAAAAAAAGGGGATGGGGAAAAAAGCCCCAATTACTCTAAAAAATACTAGATGTAGCTTTCCCTCTTATCCCCTATGGGATAAAATATAAGGCTTCATCCCACGTACCTGTTTCCCTTGAATTATCCCCTAGAGCGTTTAGCTGGCATTGTCGTTGCTATCTAAATCACACCCTGGGTGGCAGTGCTCCTAAGATCCTTTGCATACCAGGAAAAGGGTTTAAGGGGGGAAATGTGAAAAATCATTTAAAAATCAATGGATGACCCAATCCGGTTCAAATTTGGTATGCTGAAAGCCCTCCTTAATATCTATTACTGTGCCAATTTTAATGTTTTATCTTTAAAACTTATGCAGATGTAAGCATTTGTTTAATTTGTTCTTTAAATATATCAAATCATCATCCTGTGCCCCCAGTGGCCGCTTGGAAAACAACAAATGATTCACTCCTAAAGTAGTAGCAAAATGGGTCAGGTCTTTTGGCTTTATAGCACAATTAAAGCAGGATGCATGGGAGTACTTCACAGTCAAATCAGATTATAAGCTGGAAAACTTTGGAGTCCTTTGCACACAACTTGCAGTGGTTGCACAGTATAACCCTGGTGTGATGAAGCTCAAAGTGTTGATCCACCACCACTGAAAAGGGAAGATACATAGGTAGGACTTTGAATAGCTAGCTCTAATCATATCCCCAAAAGCCATCCCTACATTTCTGGAAAGCAGATGGCTAGCTGAAGCAGTCATTCCAGACAGTTTGGAGTCTGAAGGGTTTCTACACACAGGCTTCCAGTCTGAGGGCACCCCCACCTGGCCCCTTTCCTACACAGGACTTCATGCCCATGCCTGTTAGTGGTGAAAGTCACGTCGCATTGAGTGTCTGTTTGCTCACACAGCAGGAGCCGCATCATCTATCTTTGAATGGAGCTCCTGTCGTCTTGGCTGACATGTACAAGGAACAGCATGCCTCGCAGACATGAGTGTGTGATAACCATACACTGAACATAATATTCTTAAGGCATCATGTAGCTGAACAGATCTCATTGTGTTAGGCTTTACCCTTACAATTGAAAGTGACAGAATTTTATAAGTTCAACAGAGCTGAATATATATTACTAACCCCGCAAGCAGGACAATAGGATAGAAAGGGTAAGCCTTGAATGGTGAGGACTTCTCTAGGTCTGGCAAGCGCAGCACGGCTCTGTGTGTGGCTAAGAAAGGCTCCTGGCAAATGACAGGAGAAGACGATGCAGATTCCTGTGGTTGTGGATTCCTCCCCCACCGACCCATACATGTGAGCCCTGGCTTCTCTTTGTACTGCTGATACTTGGCTCTTCAGCCCATCTGTCTGTCTGTCTACGTGGCACTTGCTAGAAAGATGTGGTGACTGGCTGGAATCGGAGGCCATGTTTGAAGTAAGAGTGATGTTAGCTGTTGCATACCTTTCCAGATTCAAATAAGAAACCTAGACTGCATACTAAATGCGCTTTGCATTTTAAAACTGGTTTTTTCTTGCTCTTAGTCTTCCATGGGCAACATGTACAGGTGATGCACATGCCCAACTGAAGGAAATGTGCCACTTGTGAAAATGCCCTCGTCTCATTAGGATCTGTCTGCTGTGCATGTCTCCACCAGCCACCCTGACTATCAAATGCACAGCTAATTTAGTGCAGAGAGAGAACACTTCAGGGTGTGATGACATTGTCACCAGTCTGCAGCAACCCCACAGCATCCCTCTGGAAAAGACAGACTTTTGAAAAGTCATTTTAGTGCATTGTTTTCTTTAAACATGGCTCCCATGCAGTTCCACTGCAGTGTGTCCCATACCCCTGCATTAAATCCTAGGCATGTCTTGTTTCTGTGAGCTGGCTGAGACCCGACCCACCTCCCCCATAGGGCACTTTTGGACACAGGCTTTCTTTCCCACTTAGTACTACTTCATAGTAGTGCTGTTTTTTCCATTCACAATAGCGCAGTATTCAGCTTTACCCATTCTCTGGAGGCGTGAGCCTGTGGTGCAAGCCAAAGGGCTCTAGGCCTGAAGCCATCAAAGAAGAAATTGCTACCAGTAAGAAGAGCCTAGTATGGGTAGTGCCTGCGAGAGAGAGGAACGCTGCCACCACCTGGGGAGCAGGGAGAGCCATTGCTTGTTGCTGCTGCTCCCTGCCTGCCTGTTGCTGCCCCTTTTCTTCCCCTTTTTCTGTGGGTCTCAAACTATGTGCCTGGGAGGGGGGATACAGAGCTGGGAGGGGGGGATCTGAGGGGACCCAATTAGTGTGGTGATGGATAGAGGGAGATACAGTGTTGTGAGGAGGACTTGCCAGGTAAGGTAAACGCGACCCAGACAGTGAATGGCTGTGACGTGCTCCGGCCCCCTCGCACCCGCAGGTTTGTTGGTTGCTCTGTCAGCCAGCCCTCAGGTCTCTGGATGCTGCTTTTAAATGCCAGATTGATGCATAATAAGACCTCCCTCATCCACGACTTAATTGTACTATAACATTTTTGTTTTTCAAGATACACACATCAAACGGAGATGCCGTTGAATAGACAATCCTTTCAGGGTCCATCAGAGTTCACTTACCCCAGGGTAAGCCCAGATAATAATAATAATAATAATAATAATAATAATAATAATAATAACAACAACAACAACAACAACAACAACAACAACAATAATTGTGATGGAACTGCAAGGCTTAACTCAGTGATTCCCCAGCCAGAGAAGGGGGGTCTGGCTCTGCCAGCCCAGACACACGCCCCCGCCTGGGTCGCTTCCCCCTCAGAAGTCAGAGCTGATTGTCCTTCATCAGCACCTCCTTCTTCCTCGTCCTTCTCCCAATCTTCCTCCTCCTCTTGCACTTGGCTGGCACGAAGCTGGCCCACTTTGGGTCCCGCACTTCCATCGCCCTGCCTCCGGGCCAGTAACTTTGGGCACTCATGTTTCATGTGTTCCGGTTCTCGACAAAAGTAGCAAGTCCACACTGTCAGCTTTGATGCAGCTCGCTCATTCAGACTCACACACGACCCAGTGGAACTTCAAAATGTGCCCACTGCTGCAGCTGCTGTTACAGAGTTGCTTTGGCCAACTCTGACTCACCACCTCTCGGTGCAGGTACACCCCCATTTGATCGGCCAGCAGCGCTGCTTCGTGCAGAGTCGTTGGATGGTGATCACTCACCAGGGCTGCCCAGCCTTCTGGAAGGTGTAGAACTGCTCCAAATTCAGAGCCTCCACCAGCTTGGCATAGGTGTCAACCCCCACCCCACCCCTGGCATCCGTCCACGTCCCGAGTGCTTTCTCCATTTGCGATGCAAAGGCCACGTAGCTTTCATTGTTTCCGCATTTCAAGTCCCAGTACTTCTGCCAGCAATTCTCAGCAGACAATGTGAATCGCTGCCGCACTGTTTGTTTAAACTTTTCATAGTAATTTGCTTCGGCGCAGGGACCATTCCCAGCAAATCAGCCAGGTCTGCGCCCACTTGTGCCTGCAACGCGGCATCCACTGCAACCGTGGGACCCCTTGATCATCACAGGCCGTTTCAAACAGCGCCAGATAATTCATAATGTCCTGTTGGCCTCTGTACACCGGAATCAACTTTCGGTCAAAAATGGGATGCCCTTGCAGTGCCACAGGGCTCTGCAGTTGAACTTGCATGGCCCTGACCTGCAACTCAAGGGCTTCTAGTTGCTTTTTGTGTAGGCGCTCGGCGCTTTTCATCATTCTTCACACCTGCGGCCTTTCTTGTTCTTCTTGCTCGTCTTGATCACTTTCGCTTTTCGCCTCTTCACGATGCACTCTCTGCAGGGGGCGCCCAGATGATTTTCCGCTACTCCCCGCCCAAGCGTTTACTGCCACTGATGATGACACTCCACTCCCTTGCCCACCGTCCAGCAGCAAAACCAGCTCACAAAACCATCTCCTGCCCCCGGCTGCATCTTACTTCCTGTTCCTAAGCTGCACTTGTTTGGTTACTTTGGCCAAAGTAATCCTTCTCTCCCCACACTCACACCTGTTCCTTGAGAACTTTCGACTAGATCCCACCTCTTGCCACCATGTGATGGAACCGCAAGGCTTGACTCAGCGATTCCCTAGCCGGAGAAGGGGGGTCTGGCTCGGCCAGCCCAGACACATGCCCCTTCGCTGCCGCTTTTAACCCTTTGGGAGTCTAGGTTCTCAAGGAACGACACCACACAGGAGATAGGGACCAAATGCTTTTATTCTTTACACAAACACACTCCATTAAGGATCCACACATAAGGTGACATGTAAGAGGTTTGGAGGAAAAACACAGACAAAAGGATATCACACTCAGGGCAGCGGGGACAAATACCTCCCCCTCCCCCTTATACACTCAGACCAATTGGATTCGCACTCACTCCCCACTAACCACCCACCAGCCGTAAATCCAGCAAGGTCCCTTACCCAGTTGTACCCAAACCTAAATCTAAAACACAACAAACACTTAACACTATGACTCAACCTCTGTTGCTCACTTCGACTCCGCTCCACGCCACTCAAACTGACTCCCTCCCTCAGCGGTCACATGGGCCCCCACAATCCAGCTGGCTCAGCCTGGATGCTCCGGCTTGCCACGCATGCACGCTGGACTCCTGACATCCTCAGGATAGAGCCCAGACCCTTGGTTGCCCAAGCTTTTATCTCTTTCTGGGACCTCCTTGGTCACCAGACCCATCCTGACCAATTGAAACCCCTTAGCAACCCACACCTCATCCAAAGGGAGGGGGGAATGTTCCTAGACATTGCAAAGCTGCAACTTGTTACTCTCTCCCGGTACCAGCCCGAGGAGGCGTTATCAGATGCCAGGCGCTTCTAGCAAAAACATGGCCTTGGCATTTTAACTTGCTACTCCCTTTTTGGACACAAAGAAACCCATCTCCTTCTCCATGGGACAAAGCAAAGATGTTTTCTTAAAGGGACCATGGGCCCAGTCCATGACAATAATAATAATAATAATATAATATGCCCTGAAACACTGGGACAAGCATGCCATAGGCTTGTGGGGTTGACTCACCCAGCCCATCTACATCTCTCAGGCACCAGGAGGGCAGAGAGACAAGCAGTGATACACTACGCGATGCACGAGTAAGCCATAGATCTCTGGGAAACTCCCAGCATATCCCACTACCCCACAACGATGGCACTCAGGCAGAGAGGCGGAGGAGGAAGGCAGGTAAGTGCTATGTGATGCACAAATAAACAATACATCCATGGGTAAGTCCCACCAGATGCGGCTAACCCACAATGTGGGAACCCAGGAAGGCAGGCAGGCAGCAGGCAGCTCTGTGGGCTCAAGTAAGTGAGCCAAGGATTGCTTCCAGGCCATTCAAAGCCAGAAATGCAAACTGGCCCTGCTAGGCAGGAGCAGCACAGAGAGATACCTTTTGCATCCCTTTAATAACAGGAGGCTAGCAGGAGAAGAGTAAACCTTTGTGTTCCTTGCTTAGTTCCTTGAGTGTCTGCACTGTAAACACAGCCAGTATTAAATAATAATAATAATAATAATAATAATAATAATAATAATAATAATAATAATAATAATAATTTATTATGGTTTTAATTTTTGTGAACCACCCAGAGAGCTTTGGCTATTGGGCGGTATAAAAATGTAATAAATAAATAAATAAATAAATAAGAAGAAGAAGACTAAAGAGGAAAAGCCAGGCCAACAAAGGAGGGGTGCTGCTTGCAAAAAATACTCTGGGAATCTAGCGAGTGAGAGCTAAGAGCTTACAAACTCAAGCTGGACTTGGGCCTTAGCTAGATCTAAGGTTTATCTTGGGGCGTCCCGGGGGCGTCCCTGCCTGATCCCGGGATCCACTCTGTGTCATTTAGATGCACAGGGATGAACCCAGGATGATCCTGGGATAAACCTCAGGTCTAGCTAAGGCCCTGGTATGGGTTCAAATAGTCCCATGATGCTTCAGTTATTGAAGCAGTTTCTTTGAGTGTGGATCACAGTGGCAAGGTATCCCTATCCAGGATGTTTCCAGGGTGTAGTTGTTATGCCAGCTGAAGTTGGTAATGGGCACTCTGAGCCACTGAGGTCACCTGGGCGTTCAAGGATAAAAATGGATCCAGAAGCACCCCCAAAGATTTTAGGCTAGAAGGTATGCGGGTTTCTACAGGGAAGGGCTGCACCACAATCATAGAATCACAGAATAGTAGAGTTGGAAGAGGCCTACAAGGCCATTGAGTCCAACCCCCTGTTCAATACAGGAATCCTCCTTAAAGCATCCCTGACAGTTGATTGTCTTGAAAGCCTCTAGTGTGGGAGGACCCATGACCTCCCTAGGCAATTGGTTCCATTGTCGTACTGTTCCAACAGTCAGGACGTTTTTCCTGAGGTCCAGCCAGAATCTGGCTTCCTGTAATTTGAGCCCATTATTCCGTGTTCTGCACCCTGGGAGGACTGAGAAGAGATCCTGGCCATCCTCTGTGTGACAACCTTTCAAGTATTTGAAGAGTGCTATCATGTCTCCCCTCCATATTCTCTTCTCCAAGCTAAACATGCACAGTTCTTTCAGTCTCTCCTCATAGGGCTTTAGTTCCAAACACCTGATCATCATCATTACCCTACTCTGAACTCCAGTCTATCAAGATCAATTTGAAGTTTGTTTCTGTCTTCCAGGGTATTAGCTATCCCACCTAACTTTGTGACATCTGCAAATTTGATAAGTGTTCCCTGCACCTCTTTGTCCAAATCATTAATAAAAATGTTGAAGAGCACTGTGCTCTGTGGTACCCCACTCATTAGCTCCCCCTAGTTCGAGAAGGTACCATAGATACCCTTTGAGTCCAATTCTGAAGCCAACTGTGGATCCAATTGATAGTTGGTCCATCTAGTCCACTTTTAGCTAGTTTGTTAATCAGAATATCATGGCTCACTATGTCAAAAGCTTTGCTGAAGTCAAGGGCGGTTACCCAATCAAAAAAATGAGATCAGAATAGTCTGACAGGATTTGTTCTTGACAAATCCATACTGGCTTCTAGTAATCACTACATTGTTTTTAAGGTGCTTACAGATTGACTTCTTTATACACTGCTCCAAATTTTTCCCAGGGATGGATGTCAGACTGAATGGTCTGTAGTTCCCAGATTCCTCCTTTTTGGCCTTTTTTTGAAGATAGGGACAATGTTAGCCCTCCTTCAGTTGTCTGGCACCTCACCTGTCTGCCATGATTTTGCAAAGATAATAGACAGTGGTTCTGACAGTTGTTCTGCTAGCTCTAGGATGCAGTTCATCAGGCCCTGGAGATCTGAACTCATTCAATGAATGTAAGTGTTCCTTAACCATTTGTTTATCAATCCTACCCCTTCAGCTTGTACTTCACTTTTTCCAGGGGGATCATAGACCTGTTTTTGGGAGAAGACTGAGCCAAAGTAGGAATTGAGCACTTTGTCATCTGTTGTCAATTTGCCATCCACATTAAGCAGTTGAACCACCTTTCCTGTGTGCCTATTGAGGATCGGCTATCCTTGATTTGATAGGGACGTTTGGGGGTGATCATATTGATTGCCCTAGTCAGATCTTCATTCCTTCTATTGACCAGGGCTTCTACAGGATTGTCAACAATACCAGCCGTAGAACCCTCTAAGGCTTTCTGGAATCCAAGAGAATCTATCAGCCTTAGATGGCAGACCATCTTAATTAGGGCTGTGCTCTGCTTTGCTTCAGTTCTTAGAAGCGATAGCGAAGCGGCCTGATTTGCCTCTGACAAAGGTGGGGACGAATCAGGTCGGGGGGGGGCTGTGGATTGAGGCAAAGTGGTTTGCCTCGATCTGGAGCTCTGGATGCAGGTAAGTGGGGGTGAAGGGGACTCATCTGCCACTGCTGCCACTGCCACAGTCCCTGTTGCAATGGCGATGGAGCCAGGTAAGGGGGCAGGGAGGAGGGAGGCTTACCAGTGTCCGTCGTGGTCTGGCATGGGCTTCAATTGAGGCACGGCTCCAAGTGGAAGAGGCCGTGGCCTTCTCTTCCACTTGAAGCTGGGGCTTCAATTGAAGCCCACGCCAGACCGCGATGGACACAGGTAAGGGGGCGGGGAGTTGGCTTACCTGTCTCTGCCGCCGCCGCTGCTGTCCATGTGGCAACGGTGGCGGAGCCAGATCTTGCTCCGCAGAGCAGAGCAGGGGACAGGCGGATCAGCCCAAAGCAGTTTGGGCCCAATCCGGAAGTTCTCGATCAGGCCAAAAAGCAGTTCGGGGGGTCCATGCACAGCCCTAATCTTAATGGTTCTGCCACCATTGCAGGGGCAGATAGTAGCAGATAGTAGATATTAACCCTGACCAGAAAATGTAGTTGTTTTACCACATTTCTCCCCCCCACATTTCTAATCTGTCTTTATCATCCACAGTCCCATTCTTTTTAACTTCTTCCTGCAATTTATCAATTTCTGTCATTAATTCTTCCCTTTGTTGACACCTTTTTCTTTTTAAGAATGTTGCTTTATTAATACATATTCCCCTAAAGCAGAGCTTTCCAAACTTTTCATGTTGGTGACACGCTTTTTAGACATGCATCATTTCGTGACACAGTAATTCAGTTTTACTAGCAAACTGGAGTTAAACTAACCCCTTATAAGAGATACAGACACATACATAAATTGTAATAATGAAATGTATGGGGACACAACATATCTCATGAAAACCTTTCATTTATATTTTTTAAAATATATGATTTGTAAGATAACATATGATAATATATGATTTGTAAGATAATTTCCAAGATTGTTGTCATTTATGAGTAACAATATGTAAATATGTGCAAGAATTAATTTTTAATTTTTTTGAATAACACCAATAACTACTTAACATTTTAATGAGATGTATGAGGTTGATGGGATGAACACAGATTTTGAATATTTGGTGGAATATTCGATAAAGACACTTGCATTTCATAATGAAGCGTTTTTACGCTTCCATGTTTCAGTGTCTTTAAGTTTGTCGTCGTTGAAAAGGATACTTCACAAATGTATGTAGTAGAAAACTGCAGAAGAATTTTTAACGCTTTTTTACCTCTGTTTGGATGCATTTTTGAAATGTGAATCCAAAAGCTGTCTAAGGCCTAAGCATAGCTATACCTAAGGTTTATCCTGGGATCATCCAGGGGTCACCCCTGCCTGAGCACTGGATCCCCTGTGTGTCACCTAGATGAACAGGTTTGACCCCTGGATTTTCCAGGGATAAACCTTAGGTCTAGCTATGGCCTGTGTCACCCTCTTCATACATCATTAACAGACTTCGATCATTTTTCATTTCAGCTAATTCTTCTTCAATAAGTGAAAAGTTCCTCGTTGCATTTGAAAGAAATGGATTTCTGATCCAATCATAGTCTTGGATTTCAACATTTGGGAAGTAATGATGAACTTTCTCTCCGAGCAATGTTAAATGGTCAACGGTTAGCGAGCTGATATCACATTTTAGCTCTCACTCATCAGTTTTGGAAAACATTTCAAAATTTCCTTTTTTCACTTTCCTTTTCCAAATTGCTATTTTGTCTCTCATAGCACAAATTTTATCTACCGCTGTTAAGATATTTTCTCCTTTTCCTTGCATATTGGTGTTTATTTTATTCAAATATGTCAGCAAGATATGCCAATTTTGGGCATCAAAGTTTGTTTTGAATTAGATCGCAGAATTCATTTTGCTGATTTTCCTCAAAAAATTTAAGCATTATTTCCCTCAATTCGTATACACAACAAAGCACTCAACCTCTTGAGAGCCAACGAATCTCTCTGTGTAGTAGAAGCTTTTTAAACCTTGCCCCCATTTCTTCACATGAGCAAATAATCTTGATTTAAGAGGTCTACTTTTAATGTAATTGACCATTTGAACCACTTTATCCATAACTTTTCTTAATTCTTTTCCAATGGTTTGTGCGACTAGTGCTTCACAATGTAAAAAGCAAATGAATAATTATAATATTTTCATTCTCTTTCTTTGCGAAAGCTATAAAACCTTTTGTTGAACCAACCATTGATGGTGCACCATCTGTGCATATTCCTACACAATTTAACCATTGCAAATTATTTTCCTTCATGAAGCAATCTAAAGTTTTAAATATATCTTCACCTCTAGTTCTCATTGGAAGTTCTAGACAACACAAGAATTGCTCAATAATTCTGTCAGTATGAATGAAACGTATAAAAACCAATAATTGTGCTAACCCACTGACATCTGTTGATTTGTCTAATTTCAATGTAAAGATCATATTATCGTCTTGAAAAATATCCTTCATTTGCAGCTTAACGTCATCAGACATCTCTTGAATACGTCTTCCAATCGTGTTTTCTGCCAAAGGAATTTTATTAACTTCTATCTCAAATTTGGGCCCAAACATTGTTTGAACAATAGCACAGTGAGATTCCTTTATGGTGGTTTCGGCAATAGTGTGTGGTTCCTTGTTTTTAGCAATTATTTGAGCAACTTGCAAAAGCAACTTGCCTTTTGAGCTTTCTCTGATTTCTTCATTCTCTTTGTGAATGATGCAAACTGCTTCTTTATAGATTTTGAAAGCTCAGTAAAGTATTCTACTGGTTTTTCTGATAGATTACTGTGTTTTAAGGGGAAATGATGCTTTAATTTGTTTGTTACCATATTTTCATTTGCAAGTATATCCCCACAAACTAAACACTGGGGAAAAAGGATTGTTTTCATTACCAGAAAATGTGAACCCCAGTTTCATATAATCTTTATTGTATAAACGAGGCTTGGAAATGTTTCCTTCACACTTCTTACGTACTAATACAAACTGTTCAACAGTTGAGTCTTGCATATTTTCCTCTATAGCTGCTACATTTTGTTCATCACAAATGTTACCTTGACCAGCTTTTCTTTTCTTCATTAGAAACTTATCCATTTTAGGGGTAATTCAACTGCAATTTAATGAATAAATCTGTGTGAATGTATTATAAAGTTTTAACAGTAACTAAACATGAAAATAACAGCACCAGCACTCCACTCCTGCAGTGATAAAGTGAGAGAACAATCCCGCGTTGCGCACACCTACAGATAGTGCAGACTAGGTGGCTTTTCGTCAAGCGGCCGCGCATAACTTTTCACATTGAACTAATATTGTCAGCTGCGATCGAGCGGTGGTCAAGATGGTGTTCTATCAAAAAACTAGACCCATGGAATTTCTCCAACGCGTCACTTCAGGTGCGGCCACGTCATCGGAAGTGCCGCAGAATCAGCTGTTTCGACCCAATTATGCATACTGCGCATGCGCAGTACCTGTAAGACCCCTTGACCATGGTGTGCATATACAGATACGACGGAAGGGGGATATACTAGTGCACCATACTAATCGGCACCTTTGCTGCATAAAAATGCATGCAAGTTGGTATTGCTTATTTCATGTAGACTCAGAGGTTTCTTGTTACGTTCATGCGACTCACCTACACACTGTAGCCGACACACTAACATGTTGTGACACACAGTTTGGAAAGCTCTGCCCTAAAGTATTAAGATTTCCCTTGAAGGTTTCCCATATTGTTATTAAATCCATACCCTCAGTTCTGTTAATCTTAAAAAACAAAATTGTGAGTGGAGATGGAAACATGGAATAAAGACACAGGCACCAGAGATTGGGATAAATTAGGGCCTCTTTATAAGGGAATTTCACCCCTCCCTGGGTCTGTTAGATCCTTTCTTCAGGCAACTAGCCTCCCATTCTGGGCGAGCCACTTTCCAAAGCCAGAAGTCAGATAAACATGTGACAGACCACCCTGCATCACTCCTGCCTGGTGCTGTACAACTCTAAATAGGAGAGGCAGGAAGGTCCCCAAATACAAACCATATCCTGACATGAAAGCTTCACAGCCCCTGAGGAGCAGGTCAGAGTGCTCACCGTCCCTATTCTAATATCATGCAAATCCCTGCAAACTCTGCCACCAGACGGTGCAAAGCCTTGTCTTCAGCGCTGTACCCCCACCAGCCCAGGGGAAATCCTGCAGGCCCACATGCAGATCCTGCAGAAAGATATCATTGCCTGCATTGGACAGGTGAACTCATCTGCCCTATAAGTGTCCTCTCTGATTGGGATTTTTTGTATGGTGGATCACACATCCCTTCCAATCCTTGGAGACTTATGAATTTCCTATTGACTTTCGTCATTGCCCTATTTAAACTATGGACTTCCCTACCCTCATGCCTCTAGTGCAGACGGAGCAAGTTTGACCACACAGTACAAAAATCTGGCCATTCAGATATCCTCCAGGTCTGCTCTAGTCTGTAAAGTTGGGGACTTCCACTCCAGGAACCTCATCTCCCCCACCCAAGGTGGGCACCAACACCTGTGGTGGGGCAAAAGCCAACCAGACTGGACCATTAATGGAGGAGGTGCCACCACAGCATGCCTTGCCCGCCACTCCACCGGCTGGCTGAGCCAAACTGAATGCCAACAGTTGCTTGTGTTGCTCTATGGCTGGCCCAAATACCATGCCATGTCCACTGTTCTGGAATCTATTTGAGATATGGAGCAGTATTTAAATATTGTAAATAAATAAATAAGATATTATCATAGAATGGTAGAGTTGGAAGGAGCCCATAAGGCCATTGAGTCCAAACCCCCCACTCAGTGCAGGAATCCACCCTAAAGCCTACTTGTCAGATGGTTATCCAGCTGCCTCTTGAATACCTCTAGTGTGGGATAGCTCACAACCTCCTTAGGTAACTGGGAGGTCATGTTGGTCATAGAGCATCTATGGCTAAGAGGACACCTCAACATTCAAGGATCCACACAAGATTTTGGCACATTTATTGATTACAAAGCAAGGATTTAAAATGCACAAGTTGATTTGGTGGAGATTAACTTGTGGATCAATAGAATCATAGGATCATAGAATAGCAGAGTTGGAAGGGGCCTACAAGGCCATCGAGTCCAACCCCCTGCTCAATGCAGAAATCCACCCTAAAGCATCCCTGACAGATGCTTGTCCAGCTGCCTCTTGAAGGCCTCTAGTGTGGGAGAGCCCACAACCTCCCTAGGTAACTGATTCCATTGTCATACTGCTCTAACAGTCAGGAAGTTCTTCCTGATGTCCAGCTGGAATCTGGCTTCCTTTAACTTGAGCCCGTTATTCCGTGTCCTGCACTCTGGGAGGATCAAGAAGAGATCCTGGCCCTCCTCTGTGTGACAACCTTTTAAGTATTTGAAGAGTGCTATCATGTCTCCCCTCCATCTTCTCTTCTCCAGGCTAAACATGCCCAGTTCTTTCAGTCTCTCTTCATAGGGCTTTGTTTCCAGACCCCTGATCATCCTGGTTGCCCTCCTCTGAACACGCTCCAGCTTGTCTGCGTCCTTCTTGAATTGTGGAGCCCAGAACTGGACGCAGTACTCTAGATGAGGCCTAATCAGGGCAGAATAGAGAGGAACCAGTACCTCACGTGATTTGGAAGCTATACTTCTATTAATGCAGCCCAGAATAGCATTGGCCTTTATTGCAGACATATCGCACTGTTGGCTCGGTTTGGAGAGTTGCTGCAGGACCTGAAGGGGGTGTGACCTGATTGCTGATTGTACTCTGTACTCAGCAATCAGTGGCCTGACTGCTGTTGATTGTTGTTGGCCTCCCAGTGACCTGTTTCCTGACTTGGAGCTGAGCAGAAGCAGGGAAGAGCAGCTGGCCCAGCTCAAGTAGAAGCTAGAAAAGTAAGCCAGTTCCCAGAGAGCGAGCGAACCGGAAGAACAAATAGGAGTTTGACAGGGGGAGTTCAGCAGGGGAGGTTAAGGGGGAGGCCTCTAAGAAAAAAAAAAGAGGGGGGGAAACAAAGAAAAACATAAAGAGAAACTAACCCCCCCACACACAAAACCACACACACACACACAAAACCCACACAAAAATCTTATTTTCCCTTAAGACATACTCATATAGTTGTGTACCTTCAGAGAGGACAGGACAAAGCAAAGGCAATTCCACTATAATCAGAAAGGGGAAAAAAAAAAAAAGCAGAAATAGACAATATGGATGGAAAGGAGCCCCTAGAGGTGGTGACTTGCAAAGGGTGTGCAATGTTCATGTTTCTTCCTGAGCTCAACATGGCATACACCTGCAACAAGTGCAAGGTGGTGGCACTTTTGGAAAAAAAAGTGAGAGGACTTGAGCAGCGAGTGTCCACCCTCCAAGGAATAAGAGAAGACTAGGAGTTCTTAGACCGAACGGTGGAACTGCAACAGCAACAACAAGCACACGAGATTGAAGAGCAACAGCCAGCTGAAGCAGAAGTGGAGTATGCTAAGGGGAGGAAAGCCAATGAAGAGGAAACTCTCTGGAAAAGAGTGACAGTTAGGAGCAGAAGAACTAGAAGGCATTCTGCACTGGTGGAACCATTAGAGTTAAGCAGCCACTTTCAGCTTCTGGAGAATGAGTCTGAAGGACAGTTTGCAGAGGAAGAAGTACAGGAGACACCATGCAACAATGAACAAGAGGCAGAAGGTAGGTCAACCAAGAAGAAGAGAAGAGTAGTCGTTGTGGGAGACTCCGTGCTGTGTGGGATTGAAACCCAAGTATGTCGTGAAGACTAGGGATGTGCTCCGCTCCGATTAGGAGCGTAGAAGCAGTAGCGGATTGGCCTGCTCCGCCTTACCCAGAGGCGGAGTAGGAGCGGACCGTGGACCCCCTAGAAGCAAGGCGAAGAGAAGCAACCATTTTTCGGAGCTCCGAGTTCAGGCGGAGCGCTCCGGTCGCCATCTTGAAAACATTTCGCCATAGGATTGCATTGCGGCAAATAATCGCGCATAACTACGTTGTTTTTGAAGCTATCGCTCTGGAAATTCTTGTGCTCAGAGAGTCGTGGATGGGGGTCATTTTGAGACCACTCTCACCTCTCTGCGTGCTGTGGTTCACGTGCAATATTTTTTTAAAAATCGGGTCAACCGCGCGGCTCAAACTGCGTTTCGGCTTTTCGCCCATAGGATTGCATTGAGGGAAAGAATCGGGGATAACTGGGGGGGGGGTTTAAGCTATCGTTCTGAAAATTCTTGTGCACAGAGAGTCGTGGATGGGGGTCATTTTGAGACCACTCTCAACTTTCTGCGTGCTGTGGTTCACGTGCAATATTTTTTTAAAAATCGGGTCAACCGCGCGGCTCAAACTGCGTTTCGGCTTTTCGCCCATAGGATTGCATTGAGGGAAAGAATCGGGGATAACTGGGGGGGGTTTAAGCTATCGTTCTGGAAATTCTTGTGCACAGAGAGTCGTGGATGGGGGTCATTTTGAGACCACTCTCAACTTTCTGCATCGTACGGGTCGCGGGCTAGAAGTTTTTAAAAAATCGGCGGGAAAAATACCTTTTTCAAAGGGCTGAGGGGCAGAGTCAGCTCCCGGTCATGATGATCCCAAAGTTGGAGGAGGGCATAGGCAAAACAGGTAACTTGGGATTCTGGGAAACTTCTCTTTCTTCATCTGAACGGGCTTTTCCCCGTGTTTTTTAACACAGTAGCCCCACCAAATGCACAAACACAACCTGAAATCATATACTAAGCCAAGAATAAGAGATAGAAACACAGCACTGCTCCCCACCCTAACCTTGGGGAACAACTGAATCGATGTGGTGCAAGGGGATGAGCTCCCCTAGGGCATCTCATCGTGGACGTGCCCCCACTCTCTCCTGCACTGGAAGGCCATAGAGCCTTCCAAAGAGAGTAAAACGGTGGAGCAATGCCTATCATGAGTTGAAGTGAATGGTCACTTTTCAGTGGTAGAGCAATGCCTGTTATGAGTTGAAGTGAGCGTTTTACTTCTTCTCAGAGCTGTTGGTGGCTGTCTTGAACTGGCAGCTACTTCCCCCTCCCCCGGGCACGTCCCCCTATTGCTGGTAAAAGACAGATATAGCCTTTTTAAAAAAAATCTTCTTGCTGTTTATTGAGCAACACTGCTTCTTTTAATTCCACCCCTCCTTTGTTTATTGATTGATTTATTCCATTTTATATGCATTACTGGCTTATCCTTGGCTCACTTCCTTATGCCCCCAGAAATGCCAGCTGCATGCCTGCCTGCCTTCCCTCCCTCCTCCCCTGCCCACCTCGCAGGGATGTTGTGTGTGGGGTGCACGATTTTCAAAAATTCGCCAAAAATCAGGGGATGATGGGATTGCTTTGAAACTTGGCATGCGTGTGTATATCCCCATGAGGTGTCATGGTACCAAACATGAGGTTTCTAACTTGAACAGAAAAAAAGTTGTATAATTTTTTAGCTTTCAATGCAAGCCTATGGGGGGGGAAACGGAGCTCCGGATCCGGATCCGGAGCTCCGGGCGGAGCGGAGCGGAAGGGGGCGGAGCGGGGGCGGGGCGGAGCGGCCCGATCCGAAAAATGGCGGATCTGCAAGTGAAGCGGAGCGGGGGGTCCGTGCACACCCCTAGTGAAGACCCATGGACTCGCCAGGTGTGCTGTCTCCCTGGAGCACAGATTAGAGATGTGACTGAAGGTTTACTGAAACTCATAAAGTCCAATAAAGTTCTAAAGTTCTTCTCATCCATGTGGGAACAAATGATGTTGCCAAGCAGAGCTACGAAGAAATCATTTCAGACTTTGAAGTTCTGGGAAGGAAACTGAAGAACTTTGGGGCCCAGGTAGTTTTCTCATCCATCCTCCCAGTTCTTGGAAGAGGATTAGAAAGGGAAAGAAGAATACTCCAGATGAACGACTGACTACGAAGGTGGTGCCGATGTGAGAGTTTTGGATTCTGGAACCACGGGCTACGCTATTAGGAACATGGACTGCTGGCAAGGGATGGGTTGCACCTCACAAGGGCTGGAAAGAATGTGTTTGGCCACAGCATGAAGAACTTGATCAGGAGGGCTTTAAACTGAATCTTACAGGGGCGGGAGACATAAACCTCGAAGCAACAAGGGATGAAGGCCAAGGCACCACAGTACAGAGAACAGCTCCAATAGTGCCCCAAAATAGTGTCCGCAACAATGTAGGAACAAAGCCAGACTATAAAACACATGGTCTTTGATGTCTATATACTAATGCCCAGAGCATGGGAAACAAACAGAACGAACTTGAACTCTTATTACATGAAGGCAAATACGACTTGATAGGTATAACTGAAACTTGGTGGGATGACTCCCATGACTGGAATATAGCAATTGAAGGATATAACTTGTTCAAAAAGAACAGAAGAAATAGAAAGGGAGGTGGAGTTGCACTATATGTTAAAAATACCTATCCCTGCACAGAAATACAGGCGGATCAGGCTGGGAGCATTGAGAGCATCTGGATTAAAATAAATGGGGCAAGGAATAAAAAGAACATGATAATTGGAGTCTACTACCGACCACCCAATCAAGGAGAGGACGAGGACGAAACTTTTGAGAAACAAATTGCCACTGTTTCAAGGAAGTGTGATGTAGTAGTGATGGGGGACTTCAATTACCCTGATATCTGTTGGGAGACCAAGAGGGAATCTACACGTCGTACTGAAGGCGTTTGCATGCGCCTCCAGTACGCCCCCAAAACGATGGTGTAGATTCCCTAGCTACCTGCTCAGAAGAGACGGAGGAGGCGGCAGCTGGGGAATCCGGCTGCGTCCTTGCCGCCGCCGCCGCCTCCCCGCCGGCCTCCTGCTGCTGGGGTAAGAGCGACCCGGGTCGGAGAGTTCGGCTTCCGCTTCCGCTGAGCTCTCCGACCTGGGTCGCTCTTACCCCGGTAGCAGGAGGCCGGCAGGAAGGCAGCGGCGGTGGTGGCGGCAAAGACGCGGCCGGATTCCCCAGCTGCCGCCTCCTCCATCTCTTCTGGGCAGGTAGGCTACGGAATCTACACCATCATTTTGGGGGCGTACTGGAGGCACATGCGAACGCCTTCAGTACGACGTGTAGATTCCCCGCAATACTGCCAAAAGCGGCCCTTCCAAGAAATTCCTGACATGTATGGGTGATAACTTTCTCCTACAGAAAGTGGAGGAAGGAACTAGAGGATAGGCAATCCTTGACTTGATATTGACCAATAGGGATGACTTAGTGGATAAAGGGGCAGTTTCGGGAACTCTGGGGAAAAGTGACCACGTCATACTTGAATTCTTTATTATGAAGGAGACAAAAGTTGAGTGTAGCCATACATGCACTCTGGATTTTAGGAAAGCTGATTTTAATAAATTCAGAACTATGATAAGTAAGGTCCCATGGCAAGTGAGCCTAATGAGAAAAGGAGTGCAGGATGGGTGGGAGTATCTAAAAAAGGAAATTTTAAAGGCACAGTTACAAACAATTCCAACAAGGAGAAAAGATAGAAGACAACAGAGGAAATCAATGTGGCTCCACAAAAAGCTAAGAGATGACCTGAAAACAAAAAGGGATACATATAGGAAGTGGAAGGAAGGCCAGGCTACAAAAGAAGAGTACAGACAGGTGGTGCAGAAGTGCCGAAATGGCATCAGGAAGGCTAAAGCTCAGAATGAGCTGAGATTAGCGAGGGATGCTAAATGCGATAAAAAGGCTTTCTTCAGATATGTGAGTAGTAAACGACAGAGGAAAGAAATGGTGGTTCAACTGCTGGCAAATTGATAACAGATGACAAAGAAAAGGCTGAAGTGCTCAATTCCTACTTTGCCTCAGTCTTCTCCCAAAAGCAGGTCTATGACCCCCCTGGAAAAAGTGAAGCAGAATTTGAGGGGGCAGGATTACAGTTTGAGATTGATAAACAAATGGTCAAAGAACACCTAATTTCCTTGAATGAGTTCAAATTTCCAGGGCCCGATGAACTGCATCCTAGAGTAATGAAGGAGCTAGCGGAAGAACTCTCAGAACTAGGGGTGTGCACAGACCCCCCGATCCGCTTCTCTTCCGCCTATAGTCCGCTAAGCTCCGCTGCGGAGCTCTGGATCCGGATCGGAGCTCCGCTTTCCCCCCCCCCATAGGCTTGCATTGAAATCCAAAAAAGTCTACAACTTTTTTCTGTTAAAGTTAGAAACCTCAAGTTTGGCACCATGATACCTCATGGACAGATACACACGCATGCCAAGTCTCAAGCCAATACAAGCATCCCTTCATTTCTGGCGAATTTTTGAAAATCAGACACCCCATTTTCAGACATGGACTGTTCTCCGACATTTTGACAAATATTTTTTTTGAAGTGGGCACCCACAGAGATGCCATCTAGATCCACAATCATGCCAAGTTTCAAGCAAATCCCTTCATCTTCTGATTTTTGGCGGGGCTTTAACCTCTAACGCACCACCCATAACCCCAATTCATACCCCTTTTGATATCTCTGTCAATTTTCACGTTAGAAACCTCAAACTTGGCACCATGATAGCTTATCCAGGGATACACATGCATGCCAAGACTCAAGCAAATCCCATCATCCCCGGACTGTTCTCCGACATTTTGACAGATAATTTTTTTTGAAGTGGGCACTCTCACAGATGCCATCTAGATCCATATTCATGCCAAGTTTCAAGCAAATCCCATCATTCCCTGATTTTTGGCAGGGCTTTAACCTTTTAACTCACCCCAAATCAAGTCCCATGCTCGAACTACATCAATTTTCACGTTAGAAACCTCAAACTCGGCACCATGATAGCTTTTCCATAGATACACATGCATGCCAAGACTCAAGCAAATCCCATCATCTCCTGATTTTTGGGGAATTTTTGAAAATTGGACACCCCATTTTCAGACATGGACTGTTCTCCAACATTTTTTGAAGATAAAAACTTGGAAGCAGGCACCCTCACAGATGCCATCTAGATCCACATTCATGCCAAGTTTCAAGCAAATCCCATCATCCCCTGATTTTTGGTTGGGCTTTAACCGCTAATGCACCACCCATAACCCCAATTCACACCCCTCTCGATATCTCCGTCGATTTTCACGTTAGAAACCTCAAACTCGGCACCATGATAGTTTATCCATGGATACACATGTATGCCAAGATTCAAGCCAATCCAAGCATCCCCTGATTTTTGGGGAGTTTTTGAAAATCGGACACCCCAGTATCTCAGGGATTTAAAGCTGCAGACAGCTCAATGGGGCCATTTCAAAGGAAATCCCAACATGCCATGAATTGGGGGAGTAGAGATAAACCTTTATGAATCTTCTTCCACACTTGAAAAATTGATTTAGAACTTCCAAAAGTCTAACTGAGCGCAGGAAGGACTTATCCCCTGAGTCAAAGCAAGACACACACAAACCATCCCTGCGAGGCAGACAGGGGAGAAGGGAGGGAAGGCAGGCAGGCAGCGACATTTCTGGGGGCATAAGGAAGTGCGGCAAGGATGATTTGTTTCAAAGCCAGCGGTAAAGTCATGCATTGCAAAGTGCAAACTATCCCTGTGAGGCAGTCACAGAGGAGGAGGAGGACAGGTGGGCAGAGAGCCAGGCAGAGATATGCCATAGATCTAATATGGGGGAGTCAGTCCTGGCAGATGCCCCACCACAGTAGCACCCCGGGGGGAAGGCAGGCAGACAGGCAACAGACATTTCTGGGGGCACAAGGAAGTGAGCCAAAGATAGTTTCAAAGCCAGTAATGCAATCCAAACCATCCCTGTGAGGTGGGAGCAGCACAGAGAGATGCCTTTTCTTTTGCATCCCATAACTAGGAGACTAGAAGGATAAGAGTAAAGCTTTGTGATCCTTGCTTCAGAGTTGATTGACTGCACTGTGATCACAGCCATTACTAAACAACAAAATAATAATGTTAATAGCAGTACTAATTAATATTAATAGCGCTCTGTCTGATCATGAAGGACACTTGCCCAAACTTGGCGCAAGGAAAATTCCTATTCTACTTTACGCAGACGATGCTGTTATTCTCTCCCGCTCTAGACCTGGTTTGAAACATCTATTAATGAAATTCTCCAACTTTTGTTTGACCAACGAACTGAAAATTAATTTTGAGAAATCTAAAGTCATGGTCTTTGAAAATAGATTTTCTCAACGTCGGTGGTCCCTTGATCGGCATATCCTGGAACAGGTGAAAATTTTCTCTTACCTGGGGCTGTTATTCCATCATACCCTGTCCTGGAGTGCCCATAGATCGGCCACCCTTAACAAAGCTTCAGTCAGTTCAGCTGCAATAACACGCTTTTTCTTTACTAAAGGGGGAATGTTTATACCGTCTGCCATCAAAGTGTTTAATGCCAAGTCTGCAGCCCAGCTTTTATATGCCTCCAATATCTGGATAGGGGGTTTAAACATCTGAGATAGATAGGCTGCAGACAAGGTTTTTGAGGACCCTTCTTCAACTCCCAAAGTGTGTCCCTAATTCGGTACTTTTGTTGGAAACCAGGGAAAGCTCTCTTTTGCTTAGGGCTTGGTGATCTGCCTTAAAATTTTGGATGGAAGTTAGTCTTTTGGGGAGGGGCTCAGGTCTGCTGCCCTGTCTGGCTCAGGACAACTATGTGAACAGCTGGTCCAAGCTTCTTGCCAGGAAGGCAGCTTCAATAGGTCTCTCCTCCTCCCTCCTCCTTAATCTGGGCTTGAATTTTGCTTTCAAAGCTATCAAACAAAGACTGTGGGATATAGCCTTCTGCGACTTACGTGTTCGCTCTCATGTTTCCCAGTGCATTGCACGTTCATTACGTTGGGCCTCTTCAGCTGGCTGACTATCTAAAGAACTTGTCGGTCGCTAAATATCGTATTGCCTTCTCCAAGGCCAGATGCAATGTTTATTCTATTGAATTACTTCAGGGCAGATATGCTGGTGTCCCTTATCAGGAACAATGGTGCCCCTGTAGGAATACGGAAGTGGAGACGACGGAGCATATCCTTCTGTCCTGTAGCTTTTATAATCAGGCCTGCCATCTTATGATTATTATTATTATTATTATTATTATTATTATTATTATTATTATTATTTATTTATATAGCACCATCAATGTACATGATCACCCCATTGTTGAGCAAACTGTTCAGAAGTCCAGGCAAATTTTATGTTAAGTTTCTGTTGGAAGATAAGTCCTCAAGAGTAACTTTGGCTGTTGCTAAATTTCTTACAGTGGCAGCCAGGATTAGAGCTCTTTGTGTATTAGACTAAAGCTGACAATAGCTCTAACTGTATGATCTCATGTCTGATTCTTGTGTTTGTTTGTTTGTTTCTTTTCTTTTTATGGATCTATGGATCGCAATAAAGAAAGTAGTAGTAGTAATATTAATAGCAACAACAACAACAACAACAACAACAACAAGGAGTTGAACCAAAATGAAAGCCTGTCTGACTTCACAGAAGAGGAAAAGCCAGGAGAGCTTGGGCTATGGGGTGTAATGTAATAAATAAATAAATAAATAAAGGAGGGGTGGAATTAAAAGCAGCAGTGTTGCTGAATAAACAACAAGAAGAATTTTTTTAAAAAAGGCTATGTCTGTCTTTTACCAGTAAGAGGAAAGTGGATGTGCCCAGGGGGAGGGGGAATTATGCCAATTTTTGACTGGCCCTGTCTAGGGACCAGTCTTTAAGAAGCAAACTTGCACTTCAACTCATGACAGGCATTAGCTTCAGTCTCTCCACTGGTTACTCTTTGGAGGGCTCTGATGACCCTCCAAGGGCAGGAGAGTGTGTGTGCACTGGTCACGTCCACATGCCCTAGGGGACCTCATCCCCTTGCACCACATCTATTAAGTTGTTCACCAAGGTTAGGGTGGGTAGCAGTGCTCTGTTTCCTATCTGTTATTTATTTGCTTAGTATATGATTTCAGGTTGTGTTTGTGCATTTGGTGGGGCTACTGTTTTAAAAAACACTGGGAAAAGGCCGTTCAGACTAAGAAAGAGAAGTTTCCCAGTATCCCAAGTTACTAGTATCCCGTTTTGCCTATCCCCTCCTCCAACATTGGGATCATGTGATCATGACTCTGCCTCTTAGCACTTCAAAAAGGTACCTCTCCCACTTTTTTTACCCGATTATTAAAAAAAATATAGCAAGCGAACCGCACCACACAGAGAGCTGAGAGTAGGCTCAAAATGACTCCCAGCCATGACTCTCTAAGCACAAGAAGTTTCAGAAAGATAGCTTAAAAAACAACACAGTTATCCCCTATTCTTTTCCGCAATGCAATCCTATGCGCAAAATTTTCCAAAATGGCGGTCGGAGCGTTCCGCAAAAAGAGAAGTGCTCCGCCTATGGGCGCTTCTCTTCACCGTGCTTCTAAGGGTCCGCGGTCCACTTCTACTCCACCTCTGGGCAAGGCGGAGCAGGCCAATTCGCTTCTGATTCACTGATTCTAATCGGAGTGGAGCACACCTCTACTCAGAACCTTTGTCTATTATCTTTGCAAAATCATGTAAGACGGGTGAGGTGCCGGACGACTGGAGGAGGGCTAACGTTGTCCCTATCTTCAAAAAGGGCAAAAAGGAGGAACCTGGGAACTACAGACCAGTCAGTCTGACATCCATCCCTGGGAAAATTCTGGAGCAGATTATAAAGAAGTCAATCTGTAAACACCTTGAAATCCATGCGGTGATCACTAGAAGCCAACATGGATTTGTCAAGAACAAGTCCTGTCAGACCAATTTGATCTCATTTTTTGATAAGGTAACCTCCCTTGTGGACCATGGAAATGGTGTGGACGTCATATATCTTGACTTCAGCAAAGCTTTTGACAAAGTACCACATGACATTCTGATTAACAAACTAGCTAAAAGTGAGCTAGATGGAACAACTATTAGGTGGATTCACAGTTGGCTACAGAATTGGACTCAAAGAGTACTTATCAATGGAACCTTCTCAAACTGGGGAGAGGCAACGAGTGGGGCACCGCAGGGCTCAGTCCTGGGCACAGTGCTTTTCAACATTTTTATTAATGATTTGGACGAGGAGGTGCAGGGAATGCTGATCAAATTTGCAGATGACACCAAATTGGGTGGGATAGCTAATACCCTGGAAGACAGAAACAAACTTCAAAGTGATCTTGATAGGCTGGAGTGCTGGGCTGAAAATAACAGGATGAAATTTAATAGGGATAAATGCCAAGTTCTACATTTAGGAAATAGAAACCAAATGCACAGTTACAAGATGGGGGATACTTGGCTCAGCAATACTACAAACGAGAAGGATCTTGGAATTGTTGTAGATTGCAAGCGGAATATGAGCCAACAGTATTTATTGATTACAAAGCAAGGATTTAAAATGCACAAGTTGATTTTGTGGAGATTAACTTGGTGGATCAATATTAGCGCTGTGATCCACTTCTCTTTAGGTCGGAGAAGCAACAGCAAAGTGGGGGGCTCCATCTCCGTTACAGGTGGAGGAGAAGTGGATCAGGGGGATAGCAAAGCACAGTGAAGAGAAGCGACCACAAGCGATTCACTCCTCTTTTTGCGAAGCGCTCCGCCCGCCATTTTGGATATTTTTCCCCATAGGATTGCATTGTGGAACAGTGTGTTTTGGAGGAGTTAGGATTAGGATTTAGTTTGGGTTGTGTGTTTGTTTCTTTGTTTTTGACTGTTTGCTTAGTTTGCTCTGTGTTTTTCCCTTACTTTGATTTATAAACTTAATTTTTCTTTTTTGGAGTGTTTGTTTGTTTGTTTGGTTTCCCACCCCCATCCCCTTCCCCCTCTTTTAAACCCCTGTTCTGTGACTGTGTTTCATCTTCCTTCTTTTGTACTATAAAAAAGTACAAAAAATACCCCCCCCCCAAATTATCCTCTCTTTCTTCTGTCTGTCTGTCTGTCTGTCTGTCTCTCGCTCTAGCTCTGTGTGCTTCTTTGGACTGTGTGTTATTGTGTGAGTGTGTTTGTTGTGCACTGCCTGTTAAGTGCAAAAAGCAAATAAAGTTTGATCATTTCAAATCCAGTTTGGGCAAAGCATACACACTTGTCCCATTTCCCCAAATATTATTATTATTATTATTATTATTATTATTATTATTATTATTATTATTTATAATCAACATGAGAAGAGGGAGCAGGCGCACGTCTGTGGCTGGGCGTGCTGAAAGCAGTGGTGGTCAAGGCAAGGCTGGCACCAGTAAGCAGGCAGCCTCTCCTGCTGTAAAAATCAAACGGGCAAGTCCTTGGCTGGCTGCTCCTCAACAGAAGCAGGAGAAGAAGCAGGCAGATGCACCCACTTCTTCAACTTGCGCCTGGTGTTCTCTTTTTGAGGGTGGGAAAAGTGCCCCTTTGCACTTTTGGCAGGCAGCAGCAGCATTCGTGCCATTGTAGGAGGAGGAGGAGGAGGATCCCCAACTCCTTCATTATTGCTTGAAGCCACGAGCCCGCTGATGGACCTGTCTCCAGACCTCATAGACGAGGTCCTCAGCACAGTGGAGGGGCAGGAGGAGGAGGCGGTGGTCCTCCAGGATGTTGGTGATGAGGAGCTGCAGCAGGCCGAGGCTCTCTCTCCAGTCTCATCCAACCCCTCTTCTGCTGTAACCCCTGTTTCTGTGTTGACACCAGAGAGCTCAGGCAGGCAATTGGTGTCACCACGGAAGCGAAAGACAAGCATAGTGTGGGACCACTATGAGGTGGGAGTGGATCCCCACTTTGCTGTCTGTCGCCACTGTAAGGTCACCCTAAGCAGGGGTTCAGCTACAGGGCATTATGGAACCAGCAGCCTGAAGATGCATCTGCAGAGGCAGCACCAGTTGGTCTTGCTGGGGAAAGAGGCGGGCACTTCCAAGGCAACTGGTTCCAGGTGAAAGCAGAAGGCTACTGCTGTTGCTGCTGCTGCTGCCACTCTAAGCTCTCCATCTCCCATTCCCATGAGGGTTAGGCAGGCAACCCTTGAGGACATGGGGTGGGGGAAGTATGGAGCCACAAGATGGCATTTTCCAACGCCCACCCAGATCACCACCTGCACTGGTGAGATGGTGGCAATGGACGACCAGCCATTCAGCCTCGTTGACAACGCAAGCTTCGGGGAGATAGCAGGAATAGGTGGTATTAAAAAAATAAAATTGAATATGTTTGCGGATGATACTCTGCTAACTATTAAAAATCCAATAAGAAAGATGGAAAGAATTAAACAGCAACTGAGAGAATTTGAGGAAATTACTGGGTTAAGAATAAATTGGTCCAAATTATTATTATTATTATTATTATTATTATTATTATTATTATTATTATTATTTATATAGCACCATCAATGTACATGGTGCTGTACAGAGTAAAACAGTAAATAGCAAGACTCTGCCGCATAGGCTTACAATCTAATAAAATCATAGTAAAACAATAAGGAGGGGAAGAGAATGCAAACAGGTACAGGGTAGGGTAAGCAGGCACTGGGTAGGGAAAAACTAACAGTAGAAAGTAACAGTAGAAGTCTGCACAACATCAAGTTTTAAAAGCTTTAGGAAAAAGAAAAGTTTTTAGTTGAGCTTTAAAAGCTGTGGTTGAACTTGTAGTTCTCAAATGTTCTGGAAGAGCGTTCCAGGCGTAAGGGGCAGCAGACGAAAATGGACGAAGCCGAGCAAGGGAAGTAGAGGCCCTTGGGCAGGCGAGAAACATGGCATCAGAGGAGCGAAGAGCACGAGCGGGGCAATAGTGTGAGAGGAGAGAGGAGAGATAGGAAGGAGCTAGACCGTGAAAAGCTTTGAAGGTTAACAGGAGAAGTTTATATTGGATTCTGAAGTGAATTGGAAGCCAATGAAGAGATTTCAGAAGCGGAGTAACATGGTCGGAGCGGCGAGCCAAGAAGATGATCTTTGCGGCAGAGTGGTGAACAGAAACCAACGGACTGATGTGAGAAGAAGGAAGGCCAGAGAGAAGAAGGTTGCAGTAGTCCAACCGTGAAATAACCAGTGCATGAACAAGCGTCTTGGCAGAAGAGACAGACAAAAATGATCGAATCCTGGCAATATTATACAGGAAAAATCGACAAGATTTAGCTACTGCCTCAATATGAGGAATAAAGGAGAGCGAGGAGTCGAAGATAAAGCCAAGACTACGAGCTTCCTTGACCGGAGTAAGCGTAACATCATTGACAGTAAGAGAGAATGAGAGATGAGGAGAAGGTTTAGGAGGAAAAACAAGCAATTCAGTCTTTGCCATGTTAAGCTTCAAGCGACGATGAAGCAGCCAAGCTGAGATATCTGAAAGACATGCCGAGATACGATCGTGAACATCAGGAGAAAGTTCCGGAGATGACAGATATAGTTGTGTATCATCGGCGTACAGATGATATTGGAGGCCATGAGATTGAATAAGCTTGCCCAAGGGCAACATGTATAAGGAAAACAACAACGGGCCAAGCACCGAGCCTTGCGGAACCCCTACTGAAAAGGGAAAGGAGGAGGACGAGCTGCCATTAGCCAACACGCTGAAAGAGCGACCCGCTAGATAGGAGGCAAACCAGTTATAGACAGAGCCACAAAATCCAAGGTCATGAAGGGAATCTAAGAGAAGATCATGATCAACCGTGTCAAAGGCTGCAGTTAGATCAAGGAGAATAAGAACAGAATAATGGCCTTTAGACTTGGCAGTAAGGAGATCATTGGTGATCTTAGTAAGGGCTGTTTCGGTGGAATGCAGAGGACGGAATCCAGACTGAAATGGATCCAAAGCAGAGTTACTAGAAAGAAAGTCAAGACAGCGAGAGTAGACCGCACGCTCCAGGATCTTTGAAACAAACGGCAACAAAGAGACAGGTCGGTAGTTAGATAGAGATAGCCTATCAAGAGTAGGTTTCTTGAGAATGGGAGAGACTGTAGCATGTTTAAAAGCAGAAGGAAATGAACCAGAGGACAGAGAAAGATTAATAATATGTAGCAAGGAAGGGAGGATAGCAGGAATAAGATTAATAAAGACGCGAGAAGGAATCGGATCACGAGAACAAGTGGAAGGCTTCGAAGAGCGCAGTATTGTAGACAGTTCATCCGCAGAGACCGAAGAAAACGCAGAGAAATTTGCAGGAGGAGCTGACAGATGAGGAACAGGAACTGGAAGAGGAGCAGAGCTGGCCAGATCAGAGCGGATAGTTTGGATTTTAGCATTGAAAAAAGAGGCAAAGTTATTAGCAGACAGAGAGGCGGGGAGAGATGGCGGATTAGGCTTCAGAAGAGAATTGAAGGACGCAAAGAGCCGCTGAGGATGCCTAGCATTTGATTGGATCAGCGTTGAGTAGTACTGCTGTTTGGCCAGTGAGATGGCAGAAGAGAAAGAGGAGAGTACAAATTTGTAATGGACAAAGTCTGCCCGGTCCCTGGTCTTACGCCAAAGGCGTTCAGCTGCCCGGGAACAAGAGCGAAGGTAGCGGAGGGAAGAGGTGAGCCACGGTTGGGGTTGAGAAGGGCGAGCTATCCGAGTTGTAGATGGAGCAAGATTATCAAGAGTTGAAGATAAGGAGGAATTAAAGAAGGAGACAGCTGAGTCCAAGGAGACAGCCGAACAGACAGAAGGAAGGGAGGAGGCTAGAGACTGGGAAAAAGCCTCATAATTGATAGATTGCAAGTCACGACAAGAGCGATCAGAGATGATGTTATTTAATTATACTAAAAAGGAAGAGAAGGAATGGGAAGGAAAGGGAATAGAAATGAGAGTCAAAGAACAGATTAGATATTTGGGAATTAAAATTACAAAAAATTTAGAGAGTTTAGAGAAGGAGAATTTAAATAGCTTAAAAAAAGAGATTTTAGTAAAATTGGAAAAATATAAAAGATTAAATTTATCCTGGTTTGGAAGAATAGCATTAATAAAAATGAAGATTTTAGCAAAGATTAACTTTGTGTTCAGGATGTTACCAATAAAAAATTCAGAATTAGAGATAAAAAGTTGGCAGAATATCATAAACAACTATTGTAATGGGGACAAGAAAGCGAGGGTAAATAAGAATAAATGGTATTTAAGTCAAAAAAAGGGAGGATTGGGTCTCCCAAATATTAACCTATATTATGTAGCTAATAGGTTAAGACATATTGTGGAAGCAATTATAGGAGTAGGAGATTTAGATTGGATGGAGGATAAAACCACAAGTAATATTGAGATGAAGTTGGAAAATGTATTCTTTAGGGAAGGAGGAAAAAAATGGGCTGAAAGTATAGGTAATCCGCTTTTGAGGTTTCACTGGGAAATTTGGAGTAAATGTAAAGGGGAGTTGCTTTTGAGTAGCTCCCCTTTATCACCGGTAATAATGCTAAAGAATTTCCCAGAGGAATTAAAGAGTAGATTAAGTAAAGTTTTAATAGAAAAAAATAAAATGAAATTAAGGGATTGGTTAAGAGAAATGAATACAAGAGAGGATTTGGAAGAGGTTTTAAAAGATAAAAAATTAACTTGGTTAAATTATTGGCAATTAGAACAGTGGACCAAAAAGTGGGTAAGAGAAAATGGAGATTGTAGAGAGTTGACGAAATTTGAGGAATTAATAGTTAAAAAAGAAAATGATAAAGGAAAAAGAACAGCGTCAAAAGGGTTAATGAGTGAAATATATAGAATATTGTTGGAGAAAGGGTCGATGGATAGTTCAGGAAAAATGGTTTGGGAGACAGATTTGAATGTACAAATAGGACAACAGATCTGGGAGGGACTATGGAAACAAAGAGCATTAAGAAATTTGTCAGTGAGAATAAAAGAGAATTACTTTAAAATTATATAGAGGTGGTACCTAACCCCGGTTAGATTAAATAAGATAAATAATCAGCATTCAGCAAATTGATGGAGAGGATGTGGGGGAAAACGAACGTATTTACATATGTGGTGGGAATGCAAATATGTACAAAAATTGTGGAAGATGGTGTTTTTGGAGATTGAAGAAATTGTGGGAACGAAGATAGAATGAACACCAAAAGTTGCATTACTGTCACTATTTGAAGATTTAAAATGTAAAAAAGAAATTAAGGAATTGATAATGAATTTGCTGACTGCAGCAAAATTGATTGTAGCTAGGAACTGGAAGATTCAAGGGGAATACTCCATTGAAGAATGGTATAAAGAAGTATGGGATATAGCCATTAATGATAAACTGACATGTAATATTAAGTGGAGAAAAGGCGTAACTAAAATAAATGAGTTTGAAGGAATCTGGAAACAGTTCCTAATATTCGTGTTTACTAAGGGAAGTGGGAAACCGCCAGTAGAAGAAACGATCAGATTTTGGACTCAGGAATAGATCCCGAGGTGGGGGGTGCACGTTTATGTTAAGAATGATGATGTTGTAGTAGGATAATGTATAGGTAATACTTATTCAACATATATGTACTCAACATTTATTCAATATGTATGTAGCAGTTGTTTGATGTTTTTCTTTTTATTATTATTATTATTATTATTATTGTAATGTTGTATGTTTATATAGTGTAGAAAATAAATAAAAATTATTAAAAAAAAAAAAAGGAATGAGATCCCGAGGTGGGGGGTGCACTTATATGTTAAGTTTGATTATGTTATATAGATACGATATTAATGTTAATCAACATTTATGTAGTATGTTGTTTTCTTTAATTGTAATGGTGTATGTTTAAGTATTGTAGAAAATAAAAATTTAATAATAATAAAAAAAAGACAACGCAAGCTTCAAGATGCTGATGGCGTTTGTGGTTCCATATTACAAGCTGCCGTGTCGCACCACCCTTAGCAGGTGGGTGGTGCCTTCCCTGTACCGTTCCTGCAGGGAGTTAGTGCTGGGTCATCTGTGCCAGGCAGAGGCACAGATGGTGCACTTCACCTCAGACATTCGGTCCAGCGAGGGTGGAGCGCATGTTTACCTGTCCCTGACGGCTCACTGGTGGGCAGCTGTGGGGCAGGAAGCATCCAGCACTAAAGGGACTGGCAAGGAGGGCTACTGCTGGGCCCTCGTCCATACACAAGTGATGGACCAGTCCCACACGGTGGCAGAGGTTACAGAGACCATGAACTGCATGGTGGATGGGTGGCTAGCTGGGCACCAGCTCACCCACAGTTACATGGTCATGGATGGGGGAGCCAACATGGTGAAGGCAGTGCACGATGGCAGATTTGAGGGTGTCCACTGCATTGCACATGTCTTGAACCTGGTGGTGAGGGATGGCCTTGGAATGGGCAGCAAGGCCAACCTCGGTCCCCTGGCCAGTATCCATAACCTTCTGGAGAGCTGCAGAAAGGTGGCAGGGCATTTCCACCACAGCGTCAAGGGCAGTTGATTGCTGTGGGAGAAGCAGGAGGAGTTGAATCTCCCACAGCACAGGCTAGTGCAAGACGTGGTGACACGCTGGAACTCCACCTACCTCATGCTGGAGCATATGGTGGAGCAACAGCGTGCCATCCACAAGATGTTCAGGGTCAGGGACATTGGCGTCCAGCCAGCAGTGGGATGCCATGTCCCAGCTGGTGGTGGTCCTCAAGCCATTCCTTGAGGCCACTGAGACCCTGAGCACTAGCTCTGCCCTCCTCAGCCAGGTGATCCCTGAATGCAGGCATCTCCAGAAACAGATGGGCAAGTTTCTGGAGTACAGGGATCCTGTCACCAGCAAGCGCTTCAAGCCCGAGGTACACGAAGCAGTGACTAGGCTGAGGGATGGCTTAACGCAGAGGCTGGAGCCCATCCAAACAGACAGGGTCTACATGTTGGTAACCATGTGTGACCCTCGTGTGAAGGATGGGCTTTGTGGGCCAAATACCAGGCAGCACTGTGTGGTAATGCTCATGGGCCAAGTGTGGGCGGCACGGGCCAAGAGGGTGGGGCAGAGGAGCAGGCCACCACTCCCTGCAGCTGTAGCAGCAGCACCATCAGCCTCACCTGCATCCCTCCCAGCAGGAGCACAGGCCAGGGGTATTGGGCACAGGCTTTGCACGCCGTGGTCAGGCAGAGACCCGCCCCAGCCACGCCCTGGCCTACTGGTCATGCTGCCGCCAGATTTGGCCAGACCTGGTGTGGGTGGCCAGTGATTGACTCAGCTGCCCACCCACCAGTGTTCCAAGCGAGAGGGTATTCTCTATGGTGGGCGACATAGTGACCCCTCACTGCTCTTGCTTGGAGCCGGACTTGGTGGAGCAGCTGGTTTTTCTTAAGGGCAATCTGCCTCTGCTGGGATACCCCACCCTCAAGCCCTTGGGGGAGTGACAGGCAGGCTCCCCTCCCTTTAATTCCACCCCTCCTTCGGTGTCAGGCAGACTATAGTTCAGGCAGGCAGGCTTTTTCTTTTTTAAAATTATTATTATTATTATTATTATTATTATTATTATTATTATTATTATTATTATTATTACGATCATATCCTTAGCATTTTTATTATTTAATGGCTGCATTTCAGTTCACAAAATCAACTCTGAAGCAAGGAAGCCAAAGGAATCATTTGATTCTTCTTTCAGTGAGGCGATGCCTTCTCCGTCTTACATACAGGCAGGCTGTTCAGTCAAGTCAGGCTGTGTCTTCAGTATTTTATTCATTCATTTATTTATTTATTACATTTATATACCGCCCCACAGCCGAAGCTCTCTGGGTGGTATTGCTACCACAGTAGTTGTAGGCAGGCTGAATCTTCCTTTAAAGCAGCATACTTCATGCCTGGTGGGCATGAGCCTCTGCCAAAGCTGTAGGCAGAGTTTGTGACAGTGTGTGGGTGTGTGACTGCTCACACTGCAGAAGCATACAAAAAGTGAGGGCGAAGCAGCACCACACTACACACCCGTCTGTGGTTGGGTGAGGTGCAAGCAGGGGGCAAGGCAATGCCTGGCACCACCACCAGTACCCAGGCTGCCTCTCCCGCTGTTAGAGTTGCACCCGAGGAAGCCTCCTCAGATGAGGAGGAGGCAAACTTACAAGAAGTAGAGGGTGTTTCCTCCCCCACAGCCGGACCAGAGACCAGTGCACAGTTGGTAGGGAGTCATTCCATGGAAGAGAATGCAGGTCCCATGGAGGAACCACGGGCCAGTCAGTTGCTTCCTCTGCCTGTCGCTCCTGAGGCTGAGTCAGAGACGGAGGTGGTTCGACCACCCAGCCCCCGCGAAAGGAGACGAAGGAGAAGGGCAGAACAAATGCAGGTGGTGAGGCGAAGTATGCGCCTGCAGAACAGGCAGGGAAAAGACGCTGAACTGTAGGAGGGGGTTGGGTCAAAAGGTGAAGGAATGAGGCACAGCTGGGATCTGGGTGGGGTCATGCTGGCAGGGTTTGAAAAGGGAGAACCTGACCACTGGTCTGGTGTAGCAAACACCTTTCGTTCCTCCGGTTGCTACTGTGCCCTACGCCTTACCGTTTGACTGTGACTTTGGTTTCCTGACCTGGACTGGCTTGATTGACTCTGCTTGACGTTTATCCCTGGCATTTTGGACGACTGACTTGGCTCTTGATATCGGACTGGACCTGACCTTCGCTTGCTCTTGGCTTCTTGACACCAGCACCCTCTGTTTGGTTCTTCGACCCGGATCGGTAGGCTTGCACTTCAGAACTTGTCTCTGGCTAGAACTATTGTACTTTACTTAAAGGACTGTGTTCTTCTTAAAACGCAGCAGTTCCCTCCTGCATTCTTGGCCAGAGATTTACGGCTGGGTAATTGGCAATAAAACACTAAAGCAATAAAGCATTCAGCAGAACGCCTTGACTCGTGGCTGGTCACTGAAACCCGCTGTAAAAATCAAATGGGCCAGTCGTGGGCTGGGTTGGAAGCAACAGCAGAAGCAGCAGCAGCAGGCAGAGTGGCTGCTGCATCTCTGAGCATAGCTCCTGATGGTCATTTCAGTTGAGTACTCCTGTCTGGAATCATGGCTTTGAGAAGCTACCTCACACTTCAATTCATGCAACTCATTGACTTCACCTGTGCTTTGGCATTGGGCTGCTGTTCTCCAACAGGAACAGGAGGTAAACTCCTGCAGTCCACTGGTTGCCCTTTGGAGAGTTCACTGACCTTCCTTGACAGAAGACGCATGGCACATCCACTGACCAACATAGGCCTTGTGGCTCAGCAAAAGGAATGGGAGGTAGACTCCTGCAATCCACTGGTTGCCCTTTGGAGGGTGCTGGTTGAGGATTGATTTTTCCAGGTCATCCGACACTTCCGCTTTGCACAGTACTGGAATGCTATACAGGTGGATCATCCAGCAACGTTAATGCTCCAAGCCGCAGTGCGGCATCATCTTCCACACTCAAAGTAACTGCTTCAATAACAGTACCAGCTCCTTTGTGCCTGCCCGTCAATGCCTGCCTGTGCCCACCTGCCTGCCTGCCTGCCAATGCCTGCCTGTGCCTGCCCGCCTGCCAATGCCCACCTGCCTGCTTGCCTGGGAGTCGTCCTTGTGGGGTAGCTGGATCTGCTGGGACTGACTTCCCCAGAGATCTATGGCTTACCTGTGCAAAGTATTTATTTATTTATTTATTTATTTTATTACATTTATATACCGCCCCACAGCCGAAGCTCTCTGGGCGGTTCACAACAATTAAAAATAGTAAACATTAAAAGTATACAAAAATTTTAAAAAACATAAAAACGGTATAAAAACAACAGTATCCATTTAAAATCAACAATTCTGGGGTCCATTAAAAACAAACTTAACGTTGTTAAATGCTGTTAAAATGCTGTTAAAAATGCCTGGGAGAAGAGAAAAGTCTTGACCTGGCGCCGAAAAGATAACAACGTTGATGCCAGGCGAGCCTCATCGGGAAGATCATTCCACAGTCGGGGGGCAACCACTGAGAAGGTCCTCTCCCTTGTTGCCATCCTCCAAGCTTCCCTCAGAGTAGGCACTCGGAGGAGGACCTTAGATGTTGAGCGCAGTGTATGGGTAGGTTCATGTCGGGAGAGGCGTTCCATCAGGTATTGTGGTCCCAAGCCATGTAGGGCTTTATAGGTTAAGACCAGCACCTTGAATTGGGCTCGGAAACATATAGGCAGCCAATGCAAGCGGGCCAGAATCAGTGTTATATGCTCAAATCTCCCTGTTCCAGCTATCAATCTGACCGCCGCGTTTTGCACAAGCTGCAGTTTCCGGACCGTCTTCAAAGGCTGCCCCATGTAGAGGGCATTGCAGTAATCTAATTTGGAAGTTACCAAAGTATGGACAACTGAAGCTAGTTTATCCCTGTCCAGATAGGGGCGTAGCTGGGCCACCAACTGAAGTTGGTAGAAAGCACTCCGCGCCACCGAGGCCACCTGAGCCTCAAGTGACAAAGGTGGTTCTAGGAGAACCCCCAAGCTACAAACCTGCTCCTTCAGGGGGAGTGCAACCCCATCCAGAACTGGTTGAACGCCTCCCATCCGATCAGAGGAACCACCCACCACCAGCATCTCAGTCTTGTCTGGATTGAGTTTCAGTTTATTAGCCCTCATCCAGTCCATTGTCGCAGCCAAGTACCGGTTCAGCACATCCACAGCCACACCTGATGAGGATGAAAAGGAGCAGTAGAGCTGCGTGTCATCAGCGTACTGATGACAACACACTCCATAACTCTGGATGACAGCACCCAACGTTTTCATGTACATGTTAAACAGCATGGGGGACAAGACCGACCCCTGCGGAACCCCATACTGAAGAGTCCACGGGGCCGAGCAATGTCCCCCAAGCACCACCTTCTGGAGCCGTCCTGCTGAGTAGGAGCGGAACCACTGCAATGCAGTGCCCCCCCACTCCCAACTCAGCCAGACGTTCCAGAAGGATACCATGGTCGATGGTATCAAAAGCCGCTGAGAGATCAAGGAGAATCAACAGAGTCATACTCCCCCTGTCTTTCTCCCGACATAGGTCATCATACAGGGCGTCCAAGGCTGTTTCCGTGCCAAAGCCAGGCCTGAAACCCGACTGAAATGGATCCAGAGTGTCTCATCCAAGAGTGTCTGGAGCTGTCCCGCCACCACCCGCTCAAGGACCTTGCCCAGGAATGGAACATTTGCCTGTAGTTACTAAGATTTTCCGGGTCCAAGGAAGTTTTCTTCAGGAGTGGTCTCACTACCGCCTCTTTCAGACGGTCTGGGACCACTCCCTCTCGTAGAGAGGCATTAATCACCTCCTTGGCCCACCCGGCTGTTCCATCCCTACTAGCTTTTATTAGCCAAGAGGGGCAAGGATCCAGAGCAGAGGTGGTTGCACGGACCTGTCCAAGCACCTTGTCAACATCCTCAAGCTGTACCAACTGAAACTGGACAAGACTGTACTCTGGACACCTCACTAGATTCACCTGTTATAACACTGGAGTCTAAGTCCTGGCGGATGCAAAAGATTTTATTCTGGAAGTGCCTAGCAAATTCATTACAGCGGGCCTCAGATGATTCTACCATGTCCTTGGGGCCAGCATGTAATAGGCCCGGACAACTCTAAAAAGCTCCGCTGGGCGGCAAATTGAAGATTTAATAGTGGCAGCAAAGTATTGATTTTTTGCTGCCCTCAGTGCCCCTGAATATGCCTTACTATAGGCACTTACCAATATTTGATTGCATCCACTAGGAGTTCGTCTCCACCTGCCCTCAAGCCTTCTCCTATTTTGTTTCATCGCTCTCAGCTCTGGGGTATACCACGGAGCCGTACAAGCTCTACTCAGGAGCTGGCGCTCGGGAGCAATCCTGTCAACCGCCCAGCTCCTTTGTGCCCTCCCGCCAATGCCTGCCTGTGCCCGCCTGCCTGCCTGCCTGCCAATGCCCACCTGCCTGGGAGCCATCCTTGTGGGGTAGCTGGATCTGCTGGGACTGACCTCCCCAGAGATCTATCCACATTCTACTGGGACTGACTTCCCCAGAGATCTATGGCTTACCTGTGCAAAATACCAGCTCCTTTGTGCCCGCCCACCAATGCCTGCCTGTGCCTGCCTGCCTGCCCGCCTGCCAATGTCTGCCTCTGCCTGTCTCTCTGCCCTCCTGGTGCCTAGGAGAGGTACTAGATGATGGGCTTTGTGGTTCAACCCCACCAGCTTCTGGCATGCTTGCTCCCAGTGCTACAGGAGCATAGCCGCCTGCTGCCTCTCCTCCTCTGTGGCTGCCTCACAGGGACGGTTTTTGTATGTGTCTTGCTTTGACTCGGGATTAGTCCTTCCTGCGTGCATTAGACTGCCAAGTAAATTTTTGAAGTGTGGAAGGTTTATCTTTAATAATACTCCCCAATTCATGGCATGTTGGGATTTCCTGTGAAATGGCCATGAATAGGAAAGCCTGCAGCTTAAATCCCTGAGATATTTGGATTTCTAAAAATGGGGTGTCAGATTGAAACTTGCCATGAATGTGGATCTAGATGGCATCAGTGAGGGTGCCCACTTCCAAGTTTGTAACCGTAAAAATGTCAGAGTAAATCCCATTTCTGAAAATGGGGTGTCAGATTTTCAAAAATCCCCCCCAAATGAGGGGATGCTCGGATTTGCTTCCAACTGGGCATGAATGTGGATACATGGATAAGCTGTCATGGTGGCCATTTTGAAGTTTATAACATGAAAACTGACAGAGTTCTAGCATGGGATTTGAATTGGGGTGAGTTAAAAGGTTAAATAATTACCAAAAATCAGGGGATGATGGGATTTGCTTCCAACTGGGCAGGAATGTGGATACATGGATAAGCTCTCATGGTGGCAATTTTACATTTACAGTGACAGAGATATCGGAAGGGGTGTGAATTGGGGTTAGGGGTGATGCTTTTGTCAGAGTACACACTTCTCTTCTTCTTGTCCAAAGAAAGACACAGAGTCTGCTGGTCCAATTGATCATAAATATATTTTCTAACAACCATCCACCACCACCGACTTCATCAACTACCCTACCACAACATGAACATTACCTACAGAATATATACACAGGGTTTTCAGCCTGACCAGCAACATCCCAGATGCTGCTAATCATCACACCCTGGCTGATGCAATTAGCTCTCTTCATTTCAGGAGCTTGGTTAACCCTTACCATTCAGGTCTGTAAAATCCTTTTTATTTAGAGTGAATACACTGACACCCCTCCATTTTACTGACCTGAATGAACATACACAAAACAGTTTACATATTGTGATTTACCATATTCAGTTTCTCAATTAACTCTTGATGCCTTTTTGCACACAATGGTTTAGTCATCAGATCTGCTACATTATTTTCTGATTCACAGTATTCCAGATCTATCAGTCCATTATTTACAAATTGTCTAATATCACAATATTTTATATCCACATGTTTACTCCTGGTATGCATTCTTTCAGTTTTAGCCATCTGGATACATGTTTGGCTGTCTTCATTTACTTTTATTGGTTTATCAATTGACACATTTACATCTATCAACAGTTGTTTGAACCACACTATTTCATTACACAGTTCAGATAGTGCTGCAAATTCTGCCTCAGCAGTAGAAACAGAAATTGCATTTTGTTTCCTTGCTTTCCAGCCAATTATGGAATCAGCAAATGTTACCACAATGCCAGTGGTAGATTTTCTATCACTTCTGTCTCCAGCATAATCACTATCCACGTAACGTTCCAGTTTTGGTGTTCCTGATGAACTTAATTTTAAGCATTTGTCCTGAGTGCCTTTTAAATACCTCATTATTCTTTTTACAGCTTGCCATGCATTTGTTGTGGGTTTTGCCACCAATCTACTCAGAATGCTTACTGCATTGGATATGTCTGGTCTTGACCATTGTGCCAGGTACAACAGACTTCCAATGGTAGATTGATAAAGGTCTGGGTCTTGAAAATACATATCACCTATATTCTTTTGAAAATCTACTACCATTGGAGTTTGGACACTTTTGCAATTGTCCATGTTATATTCTTTTAATAATTGCTCAATTTTCTGTTTTTAGTTTAGCAGAAAACTGCCATCTTGTGCCCTTTCAATTTCAACTCCAAGGTAGTTTTTAATATTTCCCAAATCTTTCAGTTGAAATTCTTTACCAATTTCCTTTTCAAAGTCTTGAATTTGTTCCTTTTTACTCGCCATCAAACAAAGATCATCTACAAAAGCTAACAAAATCATTTGTTTTTCTCCTGTTCCCTTAGTTCCCTGTTCCACACATGGATCTGCCAAGCTTCTTTTAAAACCTTGGGATTGTAAAGCATCATCTAAACATTGATTCCAATTTCTGGCTGACTGTTTTAGACCATAGATGGCTTTGTTCAATTTATACACTATTCCTGTTTTTCCACTTTCATACCTAGGAGCCTCCATCATGAAAATATTTTCTTTTAGTTCTGCATTTAGGTAAGCAGTTGTGATGTCAAAATGATTGACTTCAAATTTCTTTAATGCTGCCAATTTCAAAGCTAATCTTACACTCTCTGACCTAACAGTAGGTGCATAGGTCTCATCAAAGTTCAAGTGCTTTCTTTGTGTAAATCCCTGTGCTACTAAACGTGCCTTGTATTTTACTTTACCAGACACTAGAACTTTCTTTTTGTATACCCATCTGCAGCCAACTGCTTTCTGATCTTTAGGCAACTGTGTTGGTGTAAAGACCTTGTATTTTGCCATTGATTGCATTTCCTCATCCATTGCCTCAAACCATTTTTTAGATTCAGCTTTTGGCAATTCCAACACATCCTCAAAACATTGAGGTTCATAACTTACATGACACACTCTCACTTCCCCCGCAGTGAATCACTCTGGAGGTATGCCTTTTGTTGCCCTTTCAGAACGTCTGGGTACAAAGATTTCAGTTTCCTCCTCCTCTCTCTCTGCTTTAGGACTTAGAATGTCTGTTTTCTTTTCTGGACTCTTTGCTGATTCTTGTGACGGCTGCAAACTGTGTTCTGTCTCCTCACTATCACTTAGTGGCATGATTATCTCTGTGTTTGCATGTAATCTCTCCCAACCATCCTGTTCTGCAAACTCTGCTGACCTGGAAATTACAACTTTCCCATTGTTAAGTGCAAATCTGTATGCCTTAGAACCAGGTTGGTTTCCAACAAATCACAGTTTCCTTGCCTTAGGCTGACCCTTTCTTCTTTGTCCCTTTGGTATATGCACCCATGCGTAACAACCAAATACTCTTAAATGACACAAAAGTGGTTTCTTTCCAAACAGCAGATAATATGGAGTGTTGTTCATGACAGAACTCCATAATCTGTTCAGTATATAATTTGCTGTTAAGATAGCCTCCCCCCAGAAATGCTTTGACAATCCTGAATCCTGTAACAGTGAGTCCTTCATGGTTTGTAACACACCATTCTTGCGTTCTACTACACCATTCTCACTGGGGGAGTATGGGTTTGCTTTGCAATGCCAAATGCCTTGCCGCTTCAGCCAACCTTGAAAACCACCTGCAAGAAACTCTCCCCCTCTATCCGTTTGTAACTGAGCCACTTTGTAGGAAAACCTCCTCTCCACCCAAGCAACCCAGCTTTTAAATGTCTCAAACGTTTCATTTTTGGATTTGAGCAAATAGCAGAACCCATACCTTGTAAAATCATCTATTTTATTTATTTATTTATTTATTTATTACATTTTTATATTATGCCCAATAGCCGAAGCTCTCTGGGCGGTTCACATCTACTATTACCAGTACATATTTTGCCCCTCCTAGGCTTTGTGACAGAGGACCAATTAAATCTGCATGCACTAGTTCAAATGGTTTTTTCGTTGACCTATTACTCTGTTTACTAACAGGGTAAGCCTTTGATTTTGATACTTTGCACACAGCACAATCCAAATACTTGCCACACTGTTTTATATTTAACCCTTCACACATTTCAGGCATTTTGGCCAAAGCTCTGAAATTTGCATGACCTAACCTTCTATGAAGTAAATGTATACAATTATCATGCACTGGTTTGTTATACATTGCAGTATTTACATTATCAGAGATATTTTCTTTAGGTAACATGACATACAGCCTGTCCTTTAACACACCTTTCGCACAGAGAATTACATTTTTTTCTACTTTGCAATACTTCCCTTTAAATAACACAGAACATCCTGTGTAAGAGAGGAAACACTTAAAAGATTGTACTCTAAGCCCGGCACTAGTAATACCCCATCAAATGTTTTGTTCATGCTTGGCACAAACACTTGCCCTTGACCATGAACTGCAGATTTCTTTCCGTCTGCCAAACTAACATGGTCTTTAGAAGTTGAATTCAAAGTCACAAAATCTTCTTTTCTGTTGGAGATATGCTGGCTGGATCCAGAGTCTAGGAGCCAGGTTTCTTTTTGCAGCTCATCAACTGCTCTCACCACTAAAACAAACTGTTGACGTTTGCCTCTTGTTAATCACTGGTTCCTGGGTTTCTCAGCCCCTTTTTGCAGCGAAGCCTTACAATTTCTTTTCAGATGCTGTGTTGATCCACATCTGTAGCAACGCTTTACAGCCAGAGCTCTCTCTACTCCTACACTGGTTGCTGCCTCCTCCATGTCTTTTTTTCCTCATAAGTTTATTTTTGCACGGGCACATTCCTGTGCTTTATCAGTCCGCTTCTGCTCCTCTTTGAGAAGCCTCCCAGTAAGATAATGCAAAGTAAGCTCTCTTTCTGGCATTGATTCTAAGCTGGCAACAATCATATTCCAGGAATCATCTAGGGAGCTTAGAATAATATATACTTTGTTTGCTTCTGAAAAAGTCATTCCTCTTACCTCCAGTTCTGCAAACAAAGTTCTCATGTTTTGCAAGTGCTGAGATAAACTTTCCCCCAGCTTCAAGCTAGCTTTGTATAGCCTTCGGGTTAAAGCACTCTTGCTGCCTGGAGTGTCACTGACATAAATCTGTTGCAAAACATTCCAGCATTCACTGAATGTTGTTAACCCACGAATGTGGACAAGTTGGCTGTCTTCCAGACCCAAAATTATACATGCTTTAGCTTTTTCATCAGCTCTCAGCTCTCTTGCAGTAGGGTTTACTGGAGGATTACTGAGTGCATCCCAGAGACCTTCCCTCCGGAGGTACATTTCCATTTTAATGCACCATGTTAGGTAGTTATGTTCATTTAGTCGGTTCAAAGGAATTCCTCCACTCACCGCAAATACTGCCTCATCTTCCATATCTTCTGGTGTTCTCAGGCCTCGTTACAAAACCTTCAACAGCTCAAGAAGATGCCTTAACCACTGCTCACCAGTGGATCCACTCAAACAGAATCAGGGCTTCCAAGTCAGCTCTGGGCCCATAACCTGTCAGAGTATGCGCTTCTCTTCTTCTTGTCCAAAGAAAGACACAGAGACTGCTGGTCCAATTGATCATAAATATATTCTCTAACAACCATCCACCACCACCAACTTCATCAACTACCCAACCACAACATGAACATTACCTACAGAATATATACACAGGGTTTTCAGCCTGACCAGCAACATCCCAGGTGCTGCTAATCATCACACCCTGGCTGATGCAATTAGCTCTCTTCATTTCAGGAGCTTGGTTAACCCTTACCATTCAGGTCTGTAAAATCCTTTTTATTTAGAGTGAATACACTGACAGCTTTAAAGGTCAAAAAATTACCAAAAATCAGGGGATGATGGGATTTGCTTGAAGCTTGCCATGAATGTGGATCTAGATGGCATCTGTGAGGGTGCCCACTTTCAAGTTTGTATCTGTAAAAATGTCAGAGTAAATCCCATTTCTGAAAATGGGGTGTCAGATTTTCAAAAATCCCCCCAAAATCAGGGGATGCTCGGATTTGCTTCCAACTGGGTATGAATGTGGATACATAAAAACTGACAGAGTTCTAGCATGGGATTTGAATTGGGGTGAGTTAAAAGTAGGCATGTGCTCCGCTCCGATTAGAATCGGAGAATCAGAAGCGAATTGGCCTGCTCCGCCTTGCCCAGAGGTGGAGTAGAAGCGGACCAGGGACCCGTAGAAGCACGGCGAAGAGAAGCGCCCATAGGCGGAGCGATTCTATTTTTGCGGCACGATCCGATTGCCATTTTGAAAAATTTCGCCCATAGGATTGCATTGTGGAAAAGAATAGGGGATAACTGTGTTGTTTTTTAAGCTATCTTTCTGAAACTTTTTGTGCTTAGAGAGTCTTGGCTGGGGGTCATTTTGAGCCTACTCTCAGCTCTCTGCATGGTGCGGTTCGCTTGCTATAATTTTTGGAAAAATTGGGTAAAAAACCCAGGAAAAGGTACCTTTTCGAAGTGCTGAGGGGCAGAGTCAACTCCCCATCATGATCACATGATCCCAAAGTTGGAGGAGGGGATAGGCAAAATGAGATACTTGGGATACTGGGAACTTCTCTTTCTTAGTCTGAACGGCCTTTTCCCAGTGTTTTTTAAAACAGTAGCCCCACCAAATGCACAAACACAACCTGAAATCATATACTAAGCAAATAAATAACAGATAGGAAACACAGCACTGCTACCCACCCTAACCTTGTGGGGCAAGGTGATGAGGTCCCCTAGGGCATGTGGACGTGCCCAGTGCACTCCTTGGAGGGTCATCAGAGCCCTCCAAAGGTAAACCAGTGGAGAAGCAAGCTAATGCCTATCATGAGTTGAAGTGAAAGTTTGCTTCTCAAAGACTGGTCCCTAGACAGGGACAGTCAAATTGGCATAATGATTCCCCCTCCCCCCGGGGCACGTCCACTTCCCTCTTATGGGTAAAAGACAGATATAGCCTTTTAAAAAAATTCTTCTTGTTTATTCAGCAACACTGCTGCTTTTAACTCCACCCCTCCTTTATTTATTTATTTATTTATTTATTTATTTATTCCATTTTATATTATTTACACCCCATAGCCCAAGCTCTCCTGGCTTTTCCTCTTCAGTGAAGTCAGGCAGGCTTTCATTGTGGTTCAACTCCTTGTTGTTGTTGTTGTTGTTGTTGTTGTTGCTATTAATATTAATTAGTATTGCTATTAACATTATTATTTTGTTGTTTAGTAATGGCTGTGATAACAGTGCAGTCAATCAACTCTGAAGCAAGGGTCACAAAGCTTTACTCTTATCCTCCTAGCCTCCTAGTAGTTATGGGATGCAAATGAAAAGGCATCTCTCTGTGCTGCTCCCGCCTCACAGGGATGGTTTGCATTACTGGCTTTGAAACTATCCTTGGCTCACTTCCTTATGCCCCCAGAAATGTCTGCTTCCTGCCTGCCTTCCCTCCCTCCTCCCCTGCTCACCTCGCAGGGATGGTTTTTGTGTGTCTTGCTTTGACTCAGGGGATAAGTCCTTCCTGCGCTCACTTAGACTTTTGGAAGTTCCAAATCAATTTTTCAAGTGTGGAAGAAGATTCATATAGGTTTATCTACTCCCCAATTCATGGCATGTTGGGATTTCCTTTGAAATGGCCCCATTGAGCTGCCTGCAGCTTTAAATCCCTGAGATACTGGGGTGTCTGATTTTCAAAAATTCCTGAAAAATCAGGGGATGATGAGATTTGCTTGAAACTTGGCATGAATGTGGATCTAGATGGCATCTGTGAGGGTGCCCACTTCAAAAAAATTTATCTGTCAAAACGACGGAGAACAGTCCATGTCTGAAAATGGGGTGTCCGATTTTCAAAAATTCCCCAAAAATCAGGGGATGATGGGATTTGCTTGAGTCTTGGCATGCTTGTGTATAAATACATGAGGTGTCATGGTGCCGAACTTGAGGTTTCTAAAGTGAAAATTGATGTAGTTCTAGCATGGGACTTGATTTGGGGTGAGTTAGAAGGTTAAAGCCCTGCCAAAAATCAGGGGATGATGGGATTTCCTTGAAACTTGGCATGAATGTGGATCTAGATGGCATCTGTGAGGGTGCCCACTTCAATTTTTTATCTGTCAGAATGACGGAGAACAGTCCATGTCTGAAAATGGGGTGTCCGATTTTCAAAAATCCCCCAAAATCAGGGGATAATGGGATTGGCTTAAGTCTTCGCATGCATGTGTATCCATGGATAAGCTATCATGGTGCCGAGTTTGAGGTTTCTAATGTGAAAATTGACATAGTTCTAGAATGGGACTTGATTTGGGGTGAGTTAAAAGGTTTAAGCCCCGCCAAAAATCAGGGGATAATGGGATTTGCTTGAAACTTGGCATGAATGTGGATCTAGATGGCATCTGTGAGGGTGCCCACTTCCAATTTTTTTATCTGTCAAAATGTCAGAGAACAGTCCATGCCTGAAAATGGGGGGTCCGATTTTCAAAATTTCCCCCAAAATCAGAGGATGATGGGATTGGCTTGAGTCTTGGCATGCATGTGTATCACTGAGTAAGCTATCATGGGGCCAAGTTTTTAACTTGAAAATTAATGGAGATATCGAAAGGGGTGTGAATTGGGGTTATGGGTGGTGCATTAGAGGTTAAAGCCCTGTCAAAAATGAGGGGATGATGGGATTTGCTTGAAACTTGGCATGATTGTGGATCTGGATGGCATCTGTGAGGGTGCCCACTTCAAAAAAAAAATCTGTCAAATTTTCGGAGAACAGTCCATGTTTGAAAATGGGGTGTCCGATTTTCATAAATTCCCCCAAAATCAGGGGAGGCTTGGATCGGCTTGAGTCTTGGCATGCGTCTGTATACTTCCATGAGGTGTCATGGTGCCAAACTTGAGGTTTCTAACTTTAACAGAAAAAAAGTTGTATACTTTTTTGCATTTCAATGCAAAAAAAAAAAAAAAAAAACGGAAAAAGCGGAGCTCCGATCCGGATCCAGAGCTCTGCAGTGGAGCGGAGCGGACTATAGGCGGAGCAAGGCGGAGCGAAGTGGCCCGATCCAGAAATTGCGGATCTGGAATAGAAGCGGATCGGCGGGTCCGTGCACACCCCTAATATTTATATACCACTCCCCATTGAAAAATTTCGGAGCGGTGTACAAGGTAAAATGAAAATAAAAACAGAATAAAACGGTTAAAACAAAATTTAAAAGAAGCAAAAACAGAAATCCAAGGCTGCATGTTAAAGAAAGGCTTCTTGGAATAAAGATGTTTTCAGGAGGCGCCGAAAGGAGTACAAGGTTCGCGCCTGCCTGACCTCCAGAGGCAGAGAATTCCACAGGAGGGATGCTGAAGGCTCTTCCCCTGGTGGATTCCAATCGGAGGATGGATCTATGTGGAACCACCAGGAGCAGGCCCTCAGATGACCTCAGTGACCGGGCAGGTTGGCAAGGGAGAAGGCGCTCTCTCAGGTATCTTGGTCCCAAGTTGTTTAGGGCTTTGTACATAAGTATAAGAACCTTAAACCTGGCCCAGTAGCGAATAGGCAGCCAGTGCAGTTCCCTTTACATGCTGGAAAGGGGCAGCTCCAGACAACAGCTGAGCTGCAGCATTCTGCACTAGCTCCAGCTTCTGGAGCAGCTTCAAGGGCAGCCCCACATAGAGCGCATTGCAGTAATCCAATCTTGAGGTTACCAATGCCTGTACCACCGTGGTCAAGCTATCCTGTCCAGGAGAGCCCGTAGTTGGCAAACCAACCGAAGATGGTAAAAGGCACTCCGAGCCGTAGTGGCTACTTGAGCCTCCAATGACAGAAATGGGTCTAAGATAGGGGTGTGCACTGCCCCCCGATCCGCTTCTCTCCCAGATCCGCAATTTGCGGATTGGGCTGCTTTGCTCCGCCCCGCTCCACCTATAGTCTGCTCCGCTCTGCTGCGGAGCTCCTGATCCAGATCGGAGCACAGCTTCCCCCCCCCCATAGGCTTGCAAATCGCACACCCCATTTTCAGACATGGACTGTTCTCCGACATTTTGACAGATAATTTTTTTTGAAGTGGGCACCCTCACAGATGCCATCTAGATCCACAATCATGCCAAGTTTCAAGCAAATCCCATCATCCCCTGATTTTTGGCAGGGCTTTAACCTCTAACACACCACCCATAACCCCAATTCACACCCCTTTCGATATCTCCGTCAATTTTCAGGTTAGAAACCTCAAACTCGGAACCATGATAGCTTATCCATGGATACACATGCATGCCATGAATCAAGCAAATCCCATCATCTTCTGATCTTTGGGGAATTTATGAAAATTGGACACCCCATTTCCAGACATGGACTGTTCTCTGACATTTTGACAGATAATTTTTTTTGAAGTGGGCACCCTCACAGATCCCATCTAGATACACATTCATGTCAAGTTTCAAGCAAATCCCATCATCCCCTGATTTTTGGCAGGGCTTTAACCTTTTAACTCACCCCAAATCAAGTCCCATGCTAGAACTACATCAATTTTCACATTAGAAACCTCAAGATCGGCACCATGACACCTCATGTATGTATACACATGCATGCCAAGACTCAAGCCAATCTCATCATCCCCTGATTTTTTGGGAATTTATGAAAATCAGACACCCCATTTTCAGACATGGGATTTACTCTGACATTTTGACAGATAAAAACTTGGAGGCAGGCACATCTGCATTCATGCCAAGTTTCAAGCAGATTAAATCATCCCCTGATTTTTGGTGGGGCTTTAACCTCTAACGCACCACCCATAACCCCAATTCACACCCCTTTCGATATCTCCGTCAATTTTCACATTAGAAACCTCAAGATCGGCACCATGACACCTCATGTATGTATACACATGCATGCCAAGACTCATGCAAATCCCATCATCCCCTGATTTTTGGGGAATTTATGAAAATCGGACACCCCATTTTCAAACATGGGAATTGCTCTGACATTTTGACAGATAATTTTTTTTGAAGTGGGCACCCTCACAGATGCCATCTAGATCCACATGCATGGCAAGTTTCAAGCAAATCCCATCATCCCCTGATTTTTGGCGGGGCTTTAACCTTTTAACTCACCCCAAATCATGTCCCAAGCTAGAACTACGTCAATTTTCATGTTAGAAACCTCAAATTAGGCACCATGACACCTCATGTATGTATACACCCCTGATTTTGGGGGAATTTTTGAAAATCGGACAGCTCAGTATCTCAGGGATTTAAAGCTGCAGGCAGCTGAATGGGGCCATTTCAAAGGAAATCCCAACATGCCATGAATTGGGGAGTAGATAAACCTTTTTATTCTCTAAACATTTTAACAATCTATAAATAAATTTTAACATGGTGTTTTAAATTTGTAATTTTGCATTGCTGCTGTTTTTATCTGGTTGAGCTTTTTTATTGTATTTTATATTATGGTTTTATACTGTTGTTTTATATTATGAATGGTTTTAATTTTTGTGAACTGCCCAGAGAGCTCCGGCTATTGGGCGGTATAGAAATGTAATAAATAAATAAATAAATAAATAAATATGAATCTTCTTCCACACTTGAAAAATTGATTTGGAACTTCAAAAAGTCTAAGTGAGCGCAGGAAGGACTTATCCCCTGAGTCAAAGCAAGACACACACAAACCATCCCTGCGAGGCAGGCAGGGGAGGAAAGAGGGAAGGCAAGCAGGCAGCAGACATTTCTGGGGGCACAAGGAAGTGCGGCAATATGTATAATAATATAATACTAATACTAATACTAATAATAATATGTATTTAGGGAAATGGGACAAGAAGTGTGTATGCTTTGCCCAAACAGGATTTGAAATGCTCAATCTGTGGCTGTTGCACTTCACAAGCAGTGCACACAGCACACTCACACAATGACACAGTCACACACACAGTCCAAGTAACACACACACACACACACACACACACACACACACACTGAAAAAATAGAGAATAATTTTTTGTGTGTATTTTTTTGTATTTTTTTTATATAGAAGAAAGAAGGAAGATGAAGCACAGTCAGGCTTTAAGAGGGGGAAGGGGGGGAACTAAACAAACAAACAAACACTCCAAAATTTAAAAATAAAGTTTATATTAAATCAAAGCAAGGGAAAACCACAGAGCAAACTAAGCAAAAAGTAAGGAAGAAGCAAACAAACAGCCAAACTAAATCCTAATCTATCTCCTCCAACAAACACAGCAGCAGCACCTATAACTAACTCCTCTCCCCACAAATGACAACCCACAAAGAGGCTGAAAGCTGAAAGCTCTCAGGGTGGCTCTGCCTTAGTCCCCCCCTCCAACGCTGGGATTGGAGGATGCTTCATGAGGTGATCAATTCTCACCAAGATTGGGAGTTGAATGTGCCTGTCATCGCTACAAAGCAAACCAACAAACAAACTGCCAGTTTACCCTCTGTCCCGTTTTTTTTACCCGATTTTTCCAAAAATTATAGCAAGCGAACCGCACCACACAGAGAGCTGAGAGTAGGCTCAAAATGACCCCCAGCCACGACTCTCTAAGCACAAGAAGTTTCAGAAAGATAGCTTTAAAAACAACACAGTTATCCCCTATTCTTTTCCGCAATGCAATCCTATGGGCGAAATTTTTCAAAATGGTGATTGGAGCGCTCTGCGAAAAGAGAAGCGCTCCGCCTATGGGCGCTTCTCTTCGCCTTGCTTCTAAGGGTCCGCGGTCTGCTTCTACTCCGCCTCTGGACAAGGCCAATTCGCTTCCGATTCTCCGATTCTAATCGGAGTGGAGCACACCCCTAGTCTAAGAGTACCCCCAAACTACGAACCTGTTCTTTCAGAGGCAGTGCAACCCCATCCAGAACAGGCAATGAGCCTGTCTCCCGGACTCGGGAACAACTCACCCACAGGGCTTCCGTCTTGCCAGGATTTAGTCTCAGTTTATTGGCCCTCATCCAGCCCATTACTGAGTCTAGGCACTGGTCCAGGACCTGCACAGCCTCACCTGATTCAGTTGTCACAGGGAGATAGAGCTGTGTGTCATCAGCGTATTGATGGCATTTAGCTCCAAATCCCCTAATGACCACTCCCAACGGCTTCATATAGATGTTAAATAACATTGGGGACAAGATCGTGCCCTGTGGCACTCCATAGCTCAATTGCCAAGAGGCCGAGGAGTGGTCACCCAATGCTACTCTCTGAAAATGACCCCATAGGTAGGACCGGAACCACTGTAACACAGTGCCTCCAGTGCCCATCCCACGAAGTCGTTCCAGTAGGATACCATGGTTGATGGTATCAAAAGCCGCCGAGAGATCGAGCAAGATTAACAGGGTTGCATTCCCCCGTCCCTCTCTCGATAAAGGTCATCCATCAGGGCGACCAAGGCTGATTCAGTCCTGTAACCAGATCGGAATCCAGACTGGAATGGATCTAGATAATCAGTATCCTCCAAGAGTGCCTGCAGTTGCTCCGCCACAACCCTCTCAAGTACCTTCCCTAAAAAAGGAGTGTTAGCAACTGGGGAGTAGTTGCCTAATACCATCGGGTCCAGGGTGGGCTTCTTCAGGAGTGGTCACATGACTAGCCACTCATGAACATTTCCTCATCAGTTTCATGATGCTGCAATCTTCCAGTGCCTCTGTTGTTATATCTGTGCAATAATTGATAACGGAATAAAGGTAGTACTAAAAAGAACCTCCTTCCATTTCGCTGTGAAAAGAGGACATCACATTATTAAAGAGACAGGAGACATCGCCATCTTGTAGCTGTATAAATGAAACATTGAGCTTCTGTTTAAAGGAGGAAAAGGAGAGGGGGGAAACGGAGTGATTGTGGAACAAAAACAGAACCCAGAAAACTGTGGTACAGTTGCAGGATTTCTCCTGGTGTAGAAATCCCCATAGTGGATTTAATCTGTGTTAAAATAAAACAGGATTGGACGGGGGGGGGGGGGGGGAAGGGGGGGAGACACCCTGTTTGTTTATGCCATCATGAAATTGACCTGCCAACTTCCGGGAGTAGCCAGTTACAAGCATGCAAACAAAAATCATTTGTTTAGAGATCCCCTGAAAGAGCATCTCCTCCCATGTACATCTTCAGGGATCCTTTCCTGGGAGCCCCTGCCAAAGGAAGTGAGGCAAGTGGCTACCAGGAGGAGCAGGGCCTTTTCTGCTGCTGCACCCCCGGCTGTCGAATGAGCTCCCTTGGGAGATTTACCTGGTGCCTATGTTGTATTCCTTTCGGTGCTAGGTGAAGGAAGACTTTTTTTTATTTTGCCAGGCATTTTACATTTTAGTATTTTATTCTTTTAGCTCTGCTGCTTTAAATCTGCATTTTAAATCTCTGCATTACTGCTAGGTTTTATTCTGCTTGTACTTCGATATTTTAGGGTTGTTTTTGTTTTGTTTTGTTTTTAAATTTTTGGTATTATTTTATTCTGTACTTTGTGGTTTTAATTTTTGTGAACCACCCTGAGAGCTTCAATAAAGAAATGTAATAAATCAATAAATTTCATATCATTACACTAAAAGGCTAACCTCCCACTTGGCATGACAAGCCTTGAAAAACGGGTTCAAAGCCAAGGTTGTCCAAGTAACTATAAGGAAGACTTACTGTCCAATGCAGTGTATCTGTCAGTTTACTGATCATGTTTCTCTGGCCACGGCTACACGAAGAAGTCGGAGGGTGACGATCTCGCAATTTTGTAATGGTGGAATTGTTGCCCTCATCTACATGTGGCGCACGATATTGCAGCCGCCATTTTGGATTTGGTTTTTTAAAGGAGGAGCGCACGAGTGCGTCTCCGAAAATTGTAAGTTGTTTTAAAAACAACAACAACCTCGCCCTCCCCCCCACCCCACCCCTGATGCCCCATGCCCAGCTCCCGGTTCCTTGCAAGGAGATGGGACAACCCATGACACCCGCCCACACGTTCTGTGGTCTTGGGAAAAAGCAGGAAAAAAAGCTATTCCGATATCCCTCCTGCTCCCGGGATCCCCTGGGTATAATGTGAATGCACAGGGATATTGGCTGGTCTAGCTATGCTCTCTGTTATTTTTCTTGAACTATTAGTGAAGGAAAAGCAAAAAGTGAGCTTCAAAACCTTCAAAGGTGAGCAGCAGCAGTGCTCACAGTGAGAGAAATATTGCAGGCTTCTAAAGTAAACAATGCACTTTATCTCGTTTTAATGAGCCAATTTCCCCATGGACAGGAAACACTAACAATGAAAGAAGTCAAATGTCTTTGATGTGATTCTGTGGAAGGGTTACTGCCTTTTACTATTGTTTTGTATGCTTTCATCCTGCACAAAGTAAAGGCAAGTTTTAATATGTTCTTTTGAATCATTGTTGAGAAAAACAATTGGTTTTTTACTTTCTATATACTGAGCAAATGAAAACATTATCATAATTTTACTTAATTTAAAGTACTGAAAGGTGATAGATTTCACAACTGAATCAGCTATGCAAATACAAGAAGCTTTAAAAAAAGTTAAGGGTCATATTATGAAATATTGTGCAGCATGTTCTCTCTTTATGCATGCCCAATATTTATTCATTTATTTAAACATTTGTATCTTGCCCTATATCACTGGGATCTCAGGGTAGCATACAGATAAAATGAAACAACAATATAAAACAATATACACAGCTAAAACCAAATTAAACCATTAATCAAGCTAAAACTAATATAGACTTTAAAAGCACTAAAACAATGTGCAAGCTTGGTGAATTTAGACATCAAAGGCTTTGTTAAAAAGCCATATCTTTCTTTGGTGCTGGAATAAAGTCAGCATTGGCACCAGTAGGGCTTCCAAGGGGAGGGCATGTCACAGCCATGGTGCCACCACAAAGGAGGCCCTCTCCCACATCCCACCATAGCATATCATAGAATCATAGAATAGCAGAGTTGGAAGGGGCCTACAAGGCCATCGAGTCCAACCCCCTGCTCAATGCAGGAATCCACCCTAAAGCATCCCTGACAGATGGTTGTCCAGCTGCCTCTTGAATGCCTCTAGTGTGGGAGAGCCCACAACCTCCCTAGGTAACTAATTCCATTGTCGTACTGCTCCAACAGTCAGGAAGTTTTTCCTGATGTTCAGCTGGAATCTGGCTTCCTTTAACTTCAGCCCATTATTCCATGTCCTGCACTCTGGGAGGATCGAGAAGAGATCCTGGCCGTCCTCTGTGTGACAACCCCTTAAGTATTTGAAGAGTGCTCTCATGTCTCCCCTCCATCTTCTCTTCTCCAGGCTAAACATGCCCAGTTCTTTCAGTCTCTCTTCATAGGGCTTTGTTTCCAGACCCCTGATCATCCTGGTTGCCCTCCTCTGAACACGCTCCAGCTTGTCTGCGTCCTTCTTGAATTGTGGAGCCCAGAACTGGACGCAATACTCTAGATGAGGCCTAACCAAGGCCAAATAGAGAGGAACCAGTACCTCACGTGATTTGGAAGCTATACTTAGGGTGACCAAACGCCCGGATTTGCCCGGACATGTCCGGAAATCCCGCCCCCAAGATCCGGAGGGAGATTTCAACATCCCCCCAAATGTCTGGGGAAATCGCGGTCCTGCCACTCCCTCTCATGGCCCTGGCCTGCATTGCTGGTGGGGAGGAGCTGGGAGACTCGTCATCCGAGAACGTCTTTCCCTGCCCCCGCTCCCCAGTGACGCTCTACCCTTCTCCTCTGTGCTGGTGTAACAGCGCCAGCATACAGAAGAAGACCTGTGTCCTGGGAGTAAACACAGAGCCCCGCCCCTTACATCTCATCGCTTTGATGCTTGTGTCAAGGCAACGAATGGTAAGGGGCAGGGGTCCGTTTTTGCTCCACTTACCTCTGAGCGGCTATGGGAGGGCTGCATTTTTCACTCTCCGTCCTGGGAGCAAACATGGAGCCCCGCCCCTTACCTCTCGTCGCTTTGATGCTTGTGTCAAGGCGATGAATGGTAAGGGGCGGGGGTCCGTTTTTGCTCCGCTTACCTCTGAGCAGCTTCTGAGAGGGTTGCATTTTTCACTCCCCTCTGAGCAGCTCTGAGAGGGCTGCATTTTTCACTCCCCATCCTGGGAGGAAAGGGGTGAGAGGAAAGGGGTGAGGTCGGTGTTTGCTCCTTGGATGGGGAGTGAAAAAAGCAGCCCTCCCAGAGCAGCTCCAAGCCGAAGCCAAATACAACACAGGAGGAGCACTTCTGGGAATGCTCTAACCTTTTAACTCACCCCAAATCAAGTCCTATTTTACAACTAAGTCAATTTGCATGTCAGAAACCTCACCTTCGGTCCCATGACAGCTTACCCATGTGTCCACATGTACGCCAAGTTTCAAGCCAATCCCATCATCCCCAGATTTTTGGGGAATTTATGAAAGTCGGACACCCCAGTATCTGCAGACAGCTCAATGGGCCCATTTCAAAGGAAATCCCAACATGCCATGAATTAGGGAGTAGAGATAAACCTAAATATGAATCTTCTTCCACACTTGAAAAATTGATTTGGAACTTGAGCACAGGAAGGACTTCTCCCCTGAGTCAAAGCAAGACACACACAAAACATCCCTGCGAGATGGGCAGGGGAGTAGGGAGGGAAGGCAGGCAGGCAGCAGACATTTCTGGGGGCACAAGGAAGTGAGCCAAGGATAGTTTCAAAGCCAGTAATGCATATAAAATGGAATAAATAAATAAATAAATAAATAAACAAAGGAGGGATGGAATTAAAAGCAGCAGTGTTGCTGAATAAACAAACAGAATTTTTTAAAAAAAGGCTATATCTGTCTTTTACCAGTAAGAGGGGAGTGGACGTGCCCAAGAGGAAGGCGAATCAACTGCCAATTTGACTGGTCCTGTCTAGGTACCAGTCTTTAAGAAGCAAACGATCACTTCGGCCCTGGTTAGGCCTCATCTAGAGTATTGCGTCCAGTTCTGGGCTCCACAATTCAAGAAGGACGCAGACAAGCTGGAGCGTGTTCAGAAGAGGGCAACCAGGATGATCAGAGGTCTAGAAACAAAGCCCTATGAAGAGAGACTGAAAGAACTGGGCATGTTTAGCCTGGAGAAGAGAAGATTGAGGGGAGACATGATAGCAGTCTTCAAATACTTAAAAGGTTGTCACACAGAGGAGGGCCAGGATCTCTTCTCGATCCTCCCAGAGTGCAGGACATGGAATAACGGGCTCAAGTTAAAGGAAGCCAGATTCCGGCTGGACATCAGGAAAAATTTCCTGACTGTTAGAGCAGTGCGACAATGGAATCAGCTACCTAGGGAGGTTGTGGGCTCTCCCACACTAGAGGCATTCAAGAGGCAGCTGGACAAGCATCTGTCAGGGATGCTTTAGGGTGGATTCCTGCATTGAGCAGGGGGTTGGACTCGATGGCCTTGTAGGCCTCTTCCAACTCTGCTATTCTATGATTCTATGATTCTATGATTCAACTCATGATAGGCATTCACTCCAGTGATTTACCTTTGGAGGGCTCTGATGGCCCTTCAAGGACAGGAGAGTGCACAGGGCACGTCCTTGCCCTAGGGGAGCTCATCCCTTTGCACCACATCTATTCAGTTGTTCCCCAAAGTTAGGGTGGGTAGCAGTGCTGTGCTTTTTCTATCTCTTATTATTGGCTTAGTATATGATTTCAGGTTGTGTTTGTGCATTTGGTGGGGCTACTGTTTTAAAAAACACTGGGAAAAGTCCGTTCAGACTAAGAAAGAGAAGTTCCCAGAATCCCAAGTTACCCGTTTTGCCTATCCCCTCCTCCAACTTTGGGATCATGTGATCATGACCGGGAGTTGACTCTGCCCATCAGCCCTTCGAAAAAGGTACGTTTTCCTGCTGTTTTACCCGATTTTTCCAAAAATTCTAGCAAGCTAACTGCAGCACGCAGAGAGCTGAGAGTAGGCTCAAAATGACCCCCAGCCACGACTCTCTAAGCACAAGAAGTTTCAGAAAGATAGCTTAAAAAACAACACAGTTATCCCCTATTCTTTTCCGCAATGCAATCCTATTGGCAAAATTTTTCAAAATGGCGATCGGATCGGTCCACGAAAAGAGAAGCGCTCCGCGTATGGGCACTTCTCTTCGCCGTGCTTCTACGGGTCCCTGGTCCGCTTCTACTCCGCCTCTGGTCAAGGCGGAGCAGGCCAATTCGCTTCTTATTCTCCGCTTCTAATCAGAGCGGAGCACATCCCTAGTTTTAATTTTTGTGAACTGCCCAGAAAGCCCTGGCTATTGGGTGGTATAGAAATGTAATAAATAAATAAATACATAAATAAAATAAAATATAGATTCTTAATGGGGAAAATGGGACATCAGAAAAACAGATTGCATTAAACTTGCTTTGCTTGATTACTTAATGTTTTTTTAACAACATGGTCTCCCCACCACCACACCCCTTTCCCTGTGGATGTATAAGAAATTACTGCCTCACGAAAGCCTAATTTACTGACTCTGGACACAATGTGTTGGCCAGCCCTCTGCTCCTGCTCTCTAGTTATATGTGATTGGTCTCAGTGTGTGTTGTTCAAGAAGGGGGAGTGTGTGGAATATTTAATATCTGTTTAGGTACAAGAAAAGTTCTCTTGCTAGAAATGAAAAAAGTGAGCATTTATCAATACTGCAACTGTCCCTCAGAACTCTTGTTAAAAATAGATCCTTGTCTGACAAATTGTGAATGCTATAGCAATGGGGTGGTGGTAGTTTTCTGTTCCCCTCCACCCCCTGAAAAATATGTCATTCATTTCAACAGCTTTAATCTAAGTAGGGTTTATGTTGAGTGTTACCCTTTGTCCTTAAATGCTCAGGGAACTGGCAGAGAGGAAACACTATTCTTTAATGTGCTACCTCCAGTATTAGAGACAGTAAGCCTGTGTGCACAATTTGCTGGGGAACATGGGTGGGAGGATCTTGTTGAACCATGTCCTGCTTTGTTGGTCTCTGGTGGACAGCTGGTTGGCCACTGTATGGCTATGTCCTGATGGCTATGTGCTACCTCCAGTATCAGAGACACTAAGCCTATGTTCTCCAATTACTGGGGAACATGGGCAGGAAGGCTCTGTTGTACTCATGCCCTGTTTGTGGGTTTCCCATAGGCAGCTGGTTGGCCACTGTGTGAACAGAACCCTTGGTCTGATCCAGCATGGCACTTCTTGCATTCTTATGCATAATTCTATTTGGGCCATTTCTTTCCACCCTATGTGCACATGAAATTAATTGCTCGGCAATTCCAAAGGGTTCTATCTTTAAAAGCAGCCTAAAAATAATGTAGAATAAAAATACATTTTAAAAAGGAGAGAAAGGGCAGGTGGATGTGGGGGAGCATAGCACTTAATTAACTTGCCAGGGATGGAAAACTTACAGAAGGATATCAGTAACTTGGGGTCTGAGAGTGCACCCATTGCTTTCTCTCTGTTCCTGACCAAACACTAATCTACTTATGAAAACTCCACTCCCTTGTGATATTTCTTGTACTGCCTTTTGGCCCTTTACTTGTGGAACTCTCTCCTTTAAATAACTGACTGCCCTCTTTTAAATAACTGTCTTCAGGAGGGCTGGGCTCCTTGACTGTTCTGATGAAGAGGGAATTTCATGAGGTGCTGCATGCATACATTTGATACCTGCTGAAATTCCCTTTTCAATACAACTGCTAAATGTACAGGAGCCCTGGTCTCCATTCCATATGATCATCTTAACTAACAGAACTGTAACTTTTTTCCTGTTGTCATAGTTCTTTAACTTCCAGAGGCAGTGATGTATATTTCTCTCTTTTTTCTTCTTCCTTTAATGCACCATTTTTTTCACTAGGTATTGCTATGTCAGTGAGGTAGTTGTGTTTTTCTTTTTTGTTTATGAGTGTTATATCTGGTCAATTGCAAAGTATTGTCTTGTCCAGAATTGTTCTGTCCCAGCAAGATAATATGTGAGTGCATAGCGTGGCTTGTCTTGACTTGTCTGAGTGTGTCAGGATATCCTAGGCAATGAAAGCATCTTTCTGGAGAGCACCTGCTGGTTGCATGATCCAAGAGGCCAGGTTCTAGAGCATAGTTCTTCTTGACAGGAGTGGCTTGCACTTGCTAGAGTAAGGTGAACAGATATGAAAAGGCTGCAATCCTATATTCATTTACGTGGGAGTAAGCTTGCTACTGAGCATGGTCTTGTTTACACGGCTAATGTTCCAGAGCTATAATGACACCAGAGTTGAATTAAGCTAAGAAGTGCTAGTGAGAAGTGACTGCAACAAGCCTTTAGTCCATTTTGTACCATGGCTAATTTTCGCAGGTTATTTTATGCTCTTTCTGAATGCTAGGTTGCTAGTTTCTTGTACTAGATTTTTTTGCATTTGTCAGCTGCTTCATTTGTTCAGTAGTAGCAGTTTGCTGAATCTGTAAGTATGGATATGAGAAAGGTTATGGGGAAAGAGAGTTAAATGTTATGAAAGGTGAGACTATTGACACCCAGTGAAGAATTTGCAGTAAGAAAAGTTATGAATGAGGGGGAGCCTGTACCACATGTAGTATAGCAAAAGCTTCAAAGAATAGCAAAAGCTACAAAAGTAGCAGTGAGTTAAGTTCATTTCAAATATATTGAAAAGTTCAAATATAATGAACTCTTTTCCTTTATTTCTGTGATTTTTAACATTAAGATGTTATGTAGAACAGGTGTCTTAATTGTGTGCTGTAAAATCAGACATGCGACCAAGGCTATATTTGGGTGGGGCGTGCCCCCCTGGGGCTTGCCATGCCCCCCTGGGGGGTGGCCATGTTGGTGGGAACGCCCCCTGGGGGCTGGACATGTTGTTGGGAACACACCCTTTGGGGCCGCCATGTTGTCCTCCTTTTTGGTTTCCAAGATACGGTCACCCTAGCTATACTTCTATTAATGCAGCCCTTCTCGTTTGTAGTATTGCTCAGCCAAGTATCCCCCATCTTGTAACTGTGCCTTTGGTTTCTATTTCCTAGATGTGGAACTTGGCATTTATCCCTATTAAATTTCACCCTGTTGTTATCAGCCCAGCACTCCAGCCTATCAAGAGCACATTGAAGTTTGTTTCTGTCTTCCAGGGTATTAGCTATCCCACCCAATTTGGTGTCATCTGCAAATTTGATAAGCATTCCCTGCACCTCCTCGTCCAAATCATTAATAAAAATGTGGAAGAGCACTGGGCCCAGGACTGATCCCTTCGGTACCCCACTCACTGCCTCTCCCCAGTTTGAGAAGGTTCCATTGATAAGCACTCTTTGTCCGATTCTGTAGCCAACTGTGAATCCACCTAATAGTTGTTCCATCTAGCACACTTTTAGGTAGTTTGTTAATCAGAATATCATGTGGCACTTTGTCAAAAGCTTTGCTGAAGTCAAGATATTTGTCATCCACAGCATTCCCACAGTCCACAAGGAAGGTTATCCTATCAAAAAATGAGATCAAATTAGTCTGACAGGACTTGTTCTTGACAAATCCATGTTGGCTTCTAGTGATCACCGCATTGATTTCAAGGTGTTTACAGATTGACTTCTTTATAATCTGCTCCAGAGTTTTCCCAGGGATGGATGTCAGACTGACTGGTCTGTAGTACCCAGATTCCTCCTTTTTGCCCTTTTTGAAGATAGGGAGAACGTTAGCCCTCCTCCAGTCATCCAGCACCTCACCCGTCTTCCATGATTTTGCAAAGATAATAGACAAAGGTTCTGAGAGTTCTTCTGCTACCGCCTTCATTACTCTAGGATGCAGTTAATCATAGAATCATAGAATCATAGAATAGCAGAGTTGGAAGGGGCCTACAAGGCCATCGAGTCCAACCCCCTGCTCAATGCAGGAACCCACCCTAAAGCATCCCCGACAGATGCTTGTCCAGCTGCCTCTTGAAGGCCTCTAGTGTGGGAGAGCCCACAATCTCCCTAGGTAACTGATTCCATTGTCGCACTGCTCTAAAAGTCAGGAAGTTTTTCCTGATGTCCAGCTGGAATCTGGCTTCTTTAACTTGAGTCCATTATTCCATGTCCTGCACTCTGGGAGGATCGAGAAGAGATCCTGGCCCTCCTCTGTGTGACAACCTTTTAAGTATTTGAAGAGTGCTATCATGTCTCCCCTCAATCTTCTCTTCTCCAGGCTAAACATGCCCAGTTCTTTCAGTCTCTCTTCATAGGGCTTTGTTTCCAGACCCCTGATCATCCTGGTTGCCCTCCTCTGAACACGCTCCAGCTTGTCTGCGTCCTTCTTGAATTGTGGAGCCCAGAACTGGACGCAATACTCTAGATGAGGCCTAACCAGGGCCGAATAGAGAGGAACCAGTACCTCACATGATTTGGAAGCTATACTTCTTTTTTTATATATATATAATTTTTTATTTTTCTACAATACTTAAACATACACATTTACATTCTCACACACAAAAACAACAACATACTACGTAATGTTGAAATGTTGAATACATAATATCTTATCTAATTAACATAATCAAGATTAACATACAAGTGCACCCCCCACCTCAGGATCTCATTCCTGATTCCAAAATCTCATACTTTCTTCTGCTGGTGGTTTCCCACTTCCCTTAGAAAACACAAATATTAGGAACTGTTTCCAAATTCCTTCAAAATCATTTGTTTTAGCTATACCTCTTCTCCATTTAATATTACTTGTCAATTTATCATTAATAGCTATATCCCATACTTCTTTATACCATTCTTCAATGGAGTATTCCCCTTGAATCTTCCAGTTCCTAGCTACAATCAATCTTGCTGCAGTCAGCAAATTCGTTACAATTCCTTGATTTCCTTTTTACATTTTAAATCTTCAAATAGTGACAGTAATGCACCTTTGGTGTTCGTTCTATCTTCATTCCCACAATTTCTTCAATCTCCAAAAACACCATCTTCCAAAATTTTTGTACATAGTTGCATTCCCACCACATATGTAAATACATTCCTTTACCCCCACATCCTCTCCAACAGTTTGCTGATTGCTGATTATTTATCTTGTTCAATCTAACCGGAGTTAGGTACCTCCTCCATATAATTTTAAAATAATTCTCTTTTATTCTTACTGACATATTTCTCAATGCCCTTTGTTTCCATAGTCCCTCCCAGCCCTGTTGTCCTATTTGTACATTCAAATCTGTCTCCCAAACCATTTTACCTGAATTATCCATCAACCCTTTCTCCACCAGTATTCTATATATTTCACTCATCAACCCTTTTAACACTGTTCTTTTCTCCCTATCATTTTCTTTCTTAACTATTAATTCCTCAAACTTCGTCAATTCTCTACAATCTCCGTTATCTCTTACCCACTTTTTAGTCCACTGTTCTAATTGCCAATAATTTAACCAAGTTAATTTTTTATCTTTAAGGACCTCTTCCATATCCTCTTAACCATTCCCTTAATTTCATTTTATTTTTTTCTTTTAAAACTTTACTTAATCTACTCTTTAATTCCTCCGGGAAATTGTTTAACATTATTACCGGTGACAAAGGGGAGCTCCTCGGAAGCAGCTCCCCTTTATATTTACTCCAAATTTCCCAGCGAGACCTCAAAAACGGGTTATCTATACTTCCTACCCATTTTTTTCCCCTTCCCTAAAAAATACATTTTCCAAATTAATCTCTATATTACTTGTAGTTTTATCCTCCATCCAATCTAATTCTCCTATTCCTATAATTGCCTCCACAATATTTCTTAATCTGTTAGCTACATAATATAGTTTAATATTTGGGAGACCCAATCCTCCCTTTTTTGACTTAGATACCATTTACTTTTATTTACCCTTGCTTTTTTTATCACCATTACAATAATTATTTATGATACTTTGCCAACTTTTTATCTCTAATTCTGAAATTTTTATTGGTAGCATCCTAAACACAAAATTAATCTTTGCTAAAATCTTCATTTTTATTAATGCTATTCTTCCAAACCAGGATAAATTTAATCTTTTATATTTCTCCAATTTTACTAAAATATCTTTTTTTAACACATTTAAATTCTCTTTCTCTAAACTCTCTAACTTCTGCGTAATTTTTATTCCCAAATATCTAATCTGATTCTTAACTCTCTTTTCTCTTCCCTTTTCTTCCCAATCCTTCTCTTCCTTTTTAGTATAATTAAACAACATCATTTCTGATTTGGACCAGTTTATTCTTAACCCAGTAATATCCTCAAATTCTCTCAATTGCTGTTTAATTCTCCCCATCTTTTCTATTGGATTTTTAAGGGTCAGCAACGTGTCATCTGCAAATATATTCAATTTAATTTTTTTCATACTACCTATTCCTTCAATCTCCTCATCTTCTCATATTGCATTCACCAATAATTCCATTACCATTACAAATAGGACATCCTTGCCTTGTCCCTCTGGCTAGTCGTATCTTATCCGTCACACCATCATTCACTAACACTACAGCTGTATTTTGAGAGTACAACTGTTCTATTATAGCTTTAAATTTATTTCCGAATCCCATTTAAATTTATTTCCGAATCCCATTATTTAAAACCATCTTTAAAGCTTGCCAGCTCCAACAGTCAAAAGCCTTGAAAATATCCAATGCCAGAATTCCCGCTTTAACCTTGGACTTATTTATCACCTGTATTACATTTAAAACTCTTCCCACTAAATTATGCATCTGTCTACCTGCTACAAATCCACATTGATCCTCCCCTATGTATTCATCTATAAATTTGTTCAACCGCCTTGCTAAAATAGTTGAAATTTTTTTAGCATCTTAGTTTATTAATGAAATAGATCTATATGAATCAGGGACAGTCAAATCTTTATCTGGTTTTGGTATTAAAATTATTAATGAATGTTCCCATGATTCTGGTGTCCTTTCTCCTTCCAATATGGAGTTGTACAGCTTCAATAATTTCGGTACTAAAAAAGTTTTAAAAACCTTATAATATTCTGAGCCTAGATCATCTACCCCCAGTGATTTACCCACTTTCAAATTCTCAATTACTTCTTCTACTTCTCTTTGAGTTATTACCTTTTCCATTAACTCTTTATGTTCTGTTTTTATTCCCTTCTTTATATACTTTTCTATATAAGCTTCCAACTTCTGTTTTTGAGTATCCTTTCCCTTATACAATTCTTGATAAAATTCTTGAAATTTTTTTATTTTACCCTTCATTATATGACAATAATTCCCTTGTTTATCCTTCAATATTCCTATCCCATTCCTGGCTTTTTCCTTTTCTGTGAGTCTGGCAAGCAATCTAGAATTTCTATCGCTGTTTTCAAAATACTCTCTTTTCATATATATTAAATTTTTCTGAACTTCCTCTAAATTTAAATTTTCTAATTGCTTTTTCTTTGCTTGTATTTCTACTAATTTATGTTTATTTTTAAATTGCCAATAATCTTTCTCCAATTTCTTAATCTCTTCCTCCAATTGTTCCTGCTCTGCTATTTGTTACCTCCTTAAATTGCACATTTCTCTAATACATATCCCTCTTGTTACTGCCTTCATGGTATCCCAAACTACTGCTCTTGTCGTTCCTCCCTTCTCATTAATTTCCCAAGTCTCTGACAGTTCTCTTTGCATTTTTTCTACCACTTTATTATACTTCAAAAGTTTTGTGTTTAATTTCCACCTAAACGCTTCTTTATAATTCTTTCTAACTGTGAACTCTAAACTTAGCAATGCATGGTCTGTTACCTTTATTACCCCCATTTCCATTTTACATACCTTACTTGCAAACTCTTTTGAAACAAATATATAATCTATTCTAGAGTATTTATGATGAACTGAGTAGTAAGAGAAGCCAGGGTTCGCCCCATTCAGCAAACGCCAGCAATCTACATAATCTTTTTCTTTTACTAATTTATTTAATATAGTAATATTATTTCTCTTTTCCGCCTTAGTGGGGTTTGACCTATCCACTCTATTATCCATTACCATATTAAAGTCCCCAGCTAAAATAAGATGCCCCTCCCTAAACTCCTCTATTTCTTTAAATAATTCCATATAAAACTCTCTGTGTCTCTCATTGGGGGCGTAAACATTAACTAATGTATATTGTTCAGTTTCAATTTGTCCCTTTATCATAAGATATCTACCATTATCATCCTTTTTTATAGTTTTTAATATAAATCCACTTTTTTAAAAAATCAAAATTGCCACTCCATTTTTTTTTTGATGTCCCCAATGACTTTTCATAATAGACTGACCACTTTGTCCATATTTCATTTACGCCGTCAAATTTTTGGTGTGTTTCTTGCATCATCATAATATCAGATCTTTCTTTATTTAACATTTATTCTATTCTCCTCCTTTTCACGACTGCCCCCAGACCTTTAACATTAAGCGTTGATACTTTAATTTTTTTATCCATATTTACTCTTTTGATTCTTCTTCCGATCCCATGTGCTCTGCAACTCATAAACATAAACAACAAAAAACACAAACCCTAAACCCCCCTTCAACTCCCTCCCTCCCACCCTATTGAACCCCCCCAATCTCCCATCCCACCCCCCACTTCCTTCCCCCCCATATCCCCGTAAGTCTACCACTCCGGCCATTAACTACCTTAAGGGAGGGGGGAGGCGGAGCTCCGCCTGAGCGGCAAGATCTCTATACTTAACAGCTTTTATGTATTGCTATCTCATAAACCATTCAACATTTTACCCCATCCCAGACGCCCCCGCTTCAGCTCCGTTTCCAGCTTCAGCTCCAAGACTTGCTTCCTTAAATAAACCCAGACTCTTCAGCAACTCCTTGCCTTTAATATGGTAATCCAAAGAGGTTACTCTGTATTGGCTCCCACCATATGAAAACTTTAAGAAAACAGGGTAACCCCAAGCATATTTTATTGCGCTTCTTGTTAATGTTTCAGTTATTTGCTTGACGCTGCGTCTCCATTGGAGTGTTTGCTGACAGAGATCGTTGAATAATTGCACTGCTTTGCCTTTATATTTTATCATGGCCATGGACCTCAATTTCTTCATCACTTGCTCCTTTTTATAATAACTGCCAAATTTCACAAGAATGTCTCTGACTCTCTCATCTCACATTATCGCCCCGCTCGTGCTCTCCGCTCCTCTGATGCCATGCTTCTCGCCTGCCCTAGGACCTCCACTTCCCTTACTCGGCTTCGTCCTTTTTCTTCTGCTGCCCCTTACGCCTGGAACGCTCTTCCAGAACACTTGAGAACTACAAACTCAATCACTGCTTTTAAAACTCAGCTAAAAACTTTTCTTTTCCCTATAGCCTTCAAATATTGAGTTTGTTCTGACTCTATACTATTAGCTTCTCCCTACCCGGTGCCTGTTTACACTTCCCTGTGCCTGTTTGCATTCTCCTTCCCTCTTTATTGTTTACTACAACTTATTAGATTGTAAGCCTATGCGGCAGGGTCTTGCTATTTACTGTGTTATCTGTACAGCACCATGTACATTGATGGTGCTATATAAATAAATAAATAAATAAATAAATAATAATAATAATAATAATAATAATAATAATATGGATCCTTTCCAGGTCACAGTCTTTTATATCCAGATCAGGCATCATATCATTGAACCATTTCAAAAAAAAAATTCTCAACTCCTCTGCTGGTTCTTCAACAAAGTTTTTAATTCGTACATTGGAACGTCGGTCCTGATCTTGCAACTGGATCAGCTTAAATTCTTGATCTTGGAACTTCACCTCACAACTTTTTTCAAAGGCATCCTGCCTTTTCTCCAGTGATTTTACTTCAACATCTAGCATCTTTATAGCTCTGTCATTCTGCGCAATCTTGTCTGCGAGCACCCCATCCTATTATCTGCTTTCTTTGCATTTTCATCCATCTTTTTACTCAATGTTGCTGTACTATCCAAAATCAGCCTCTTCAGATCTTCTATTGTAGTTGAAGTTGGCACAGTGCCAGATTTCTCCGCCATCTTGACAGACCCGTCGCTCTCACTCCCACTACTTTGTATAACTTCTTCTGAAGATACTTTCTCAAGATGGGCCAAATTATGATTAGAGGGTCTTATTCGCTGCCAGGTAGCCTTCCCAGGGGTTGTTTTTTTTTTCTAACGTTCGGCATGGATCTATTTTTAACTTCTACTAATGCAGCCCAAAATAGCATTTGCCTTTCTTGTAGCCATATCGCACTCTTGGCTCATATTCAGCTTGCAATCTACAACAATTCCAAGATCCTTCATAGAATCATAGAATAGCAGAGTTGGAAGGGGCCTACAAGGCCATTGAGTCCAACCCTCTGCTCAATGCAGGAATCCACCCTAAAGCATCCCTGACAGATGGTTGTCCAGCTGCCTCTTGAATGCCTCTAGTGTGGGAGAGCCCACAACCTCCCTAGGTAGCTGATTCCACCGTCGCACTGCTCCAACAGTCAGGAAGTTTTTCCTGATGTCCAGCCGGAATCTGGCTTCCTTTAACTTGAGCCCGTTATTCCGTGTCCTGCACTCTGGGAGGATCGAGAAGAGATCCTGGCCCTCCTCTGTGTGACAACCTTTTAAGTATTTGAAGAGTGCTATCATGTCTCCCCTCAATCTTCTCTTCTCCAGGCTAAACATGCCCAGTTCTTTCAGTCTGTCTTCATAGGGCTTTGTTTCTAGACCTCTGATCATCCTGGTTGCCCTTTTCTGAACACGCTCCAGCTTGTCTGCGTCCTTCTTGAATTATGGAGCCCAGAACTGGACGCAATACTCTAGATGAGGCCTAACCAGGGCCGAATAGAGAGGAACCAGTACCTCACGTGATTTGGAAGCTATACTTCCATTAATGCAGCCCAAAATAGCATTTGCCTTTCTTGCAGCCATATCACACTGTTGGCTCATATTCAGCTTGTGATCTACAACAATTCCAAGATTTTTCTCGTTTGTAGTATTGCTGAGCCAAGTGTCCCCCATCTTGTAACTGTGCCTTTGGTTTCTATTCCCTAAATGTAGAACTTGGCATTTATCCCTATTAAATATCATTCTGTTGTTTTCAGCTCAGCACTCCAGCCTATCAAGATCACTTTGAAGTTTGTTTCTGTCTTCCAGGGTATTAGCTATCCCACCCAATTTGGTGTCATCTGCAAATTTGATCAGCGTTCCCTGCACCTCCTCGTCCAAATCATTAATAAAAATGTTGAAGAGCACTGGGCCCAGGACTGAGCCCTGCGGCACCCCACTCGTTGCCTCTCCCTAGTTTGAGAAGGTTCCATTGATAAGTACTCTTTGAGTCCGATTCTGTAGCCAACTGTGGATCCACCTAATCCACCATCTAGCCCACTTTTAGCTAGTTTGTTAATCAGAATGTCATGTGGTACTTTGTCAAAAGCTTTGCTGAAGTCAAGATATATGACATCCACAGCATTCCCACAGTCCACAAGGGAGGTTATCCTATCAAAAAATGAGATCAAATTAGTCTGACAGGACTTGTTCCTGACAAATCCATGTTGGCTTCTAGTAATCACTGCATTGATTTCAAGGTGTTTACAGATTGACTTCTTTATAATCTGCTCCAGAATTTTCCCAGGGATGGATGTCAGACTGACCGGTCTGTAGTTCCCAGGTTCCTCCTTTTTGCCCTTTTTGAAGATAGGGACAACATTAGCCCTCCTCCAGTCGTCCGGCACCTCACCCATCTTCCATGATTTTGCAAAGATAATAGACAAAGGTTCTGAGAGTTCTTCCGCTAGCTCCTTCATTACTCTTGGATGCAGTTCATCGGGCCCTGGAGATTTGAACTCATTGAAGGAAATTAGGTGTTCTTTGACCATTTGTTTATCAATCTCAAACTGCAATCCTGCCCCCTCAACTTCTGCTTCACTTTTTCCAGGGGGATCATAGACCCGCTTTTGGGAGAAGACCGAGGCAAAGTAGGAATTGAGCACTTCAGCCTTTTCTTTGTCGTCTGTTATCAATTTGCCATCCTCATTAAGCAGTTGAACCACCATTTCTTTCTTCTGTCTTTTACTACTCACGTATCTGAAGAAAGCCTTTTTATTGCTTTTAGCATCCCTCGCTAATCTCAGCTCATTCACAGCTTTAGCCGTCCTGACGCCATTTTGGCACTTCTGCGCCACTTGTCTGTACTCTTCTTTTGTAACCTGGCCTTCCTTCCACTTCCTATATGTATCCTTTTTTGTTTTTAGGTCATCTCTAACATTTTTGTGGAGCCACATTGGTTTCCTCTGTTGTCTTCTATCTTTTCTTCTTGTTGGAATTGTTTGTAACTGTGCCTTTAAAATTTCATTTTTTAAATACTCCCACCCATCCTGCACTCCTTTTCTCTTTAGGCTCCCTTGCCAAGGGACCTTACTTATTATAGTTCTGAGTTTATTAAAATCAGCTTTCCTAAAATCCAGAGTACGTGTATGGCTACGCTCGACTTTTGTCTCCTTCATAATCAAGAATTCAAGTATGACGTGGTCACTTTCCCCCAGAGTTCCCATAACTTCCACTTTATCCACTAAGTCATCCCTATTGGTCAATAACAAGTCAAGGATTGCCGATCCTCTAGTTCCTTCCACCACTTTCTGTAGGAGAAAGTTATCACCCATACATGTCAGGAATTTCTTGCAAGGGCCGCTTTTGGCAGTAATGGTCTCCCAACAGATATCAGGGTAATTGAAGTCCCCCATCACTACTACATGACACTTCCTTGAAACACTGGCAATTTGTTTCTCAAAAGTTTCGTCCTCGTCTTCTCCTTGATTGGGTGGTCGGTAGTAGACTCCGATTATCATATTCTTTTTATTCCTAGCCCCATTTATTTTAATCCAGACGCTCTCGACGGGGCTCCCAATCTCATCCGCCTGTATTTCTGTGCAGGGATAGGTATTTTTAACATATAGTGCAACTCCACCTCCCTTTCTATTTCTTCTGTTCTTTTTGAACAAGTTATATCCTTCAATTGCTATATTCCAGTCATGGGAGTCATCCCACCAAGTTTCAGTTATACCTATCAAGTCGTATTTGCCTTCATGTAATAAGAGTTCAAGTTCATTCTGTTTGTTTCCCATGCTCTGGGCATTAGTATATAGACATCGAAGACCATGTGTTTTATAGTCTGGCTTTGTTCCTACCTTGTTGCAGACACTATTTTGGGACTCTGTTGGAGCTGTTCTCTGTACTGTGGTGCATTGGCCTTCATCCATTGTTGCCTCAAAATTTATGTCTCCAACCCCCATAAGATTCAGTTTAAAGCCCTCCTGATGAAGTTCTTCATGCTGTGGCCGAACTCATTCTTTCCAGCCCTTGTTAGGTGCAACCCATCCCTTGCCAGCAGTCCATGTTCCAAGTAGCGTAGCCCGTGGTCCCAGAATCCAAAACTCTCACGACGGCACCACCTTCGAAGCCAGTCATTCATCTGGAGTATTTTTCTTTCCCTTTCTAATCCTCTTCCAAGAACCGGGAGGATGGATGAGAAAACTACCTGGGCCCCAAAGTTCTTCAATTTCCTTCCCAGAACTTCAAAGTCTGAAATGATTTCTTCGTATCTCTGCTTGGCGACATCATTTGTTCCCACATGGATGAGAAGAAAGGGGTATGTGTCCATGGGCTTTATGAGCTTCGGTAACCCTTCAGTCACATCTCTAATCTGTGCTCCAGGGAGACAGCACACTTGGCGTGTCCATGGGTCTTCACGACATACTTGGGTTTCAATCCCACGCAGCAGGGAGTCTCCCACAATGACTACTCTTCTCTTCTTCTTGGTTGACCTACCTTCTGTCTCTTGGTCACTGTTGCATGCTGTCTCCTGTACTTCCTCCTCTGCAAACTGTCCTTCAGTCTCATTCTCCAAAGCTGAAAGCAGTTGCTTAACTCCAATGGCTCCACCGCTGCAGAACACCCTCTAATTCCTCCTCTCCTAACTGTCACTCTTTTCCAGGGAGTTTCCTCTTCATTGGCTTTCCTCCCCTCAGCATACTCCACTTCTGCTTCAGCTGGCTGTTGTTCTTCAATCTCATGTGCTTCTTGTTGCTGTTGCAGTTCCACTGTTCGGTCTAAGAACTCCTCGACTTCTCTTATTCCTTGGAGGGTGGACACTCGCTGCTCAAGTCCTCTCACTTTTTCTTCCAAAAGTGCCACCAGCTTGCACTTGTTGCAGGTATACACCATGTTGAGCTCAGGCAGAAACACGAACATTGCACACCCTTTGCAGGTCACCACCTCTAGGGACTCCTTTCAATCCATATTGTCGATTTCTGCTTTGATTTTTTTCCTTTTTGATTATAGTAGAATTGCCTTTGCTTTGTTGTGTCCTCTCTGAAGGTACACAACTATATGAGTATGTCTTAAGGGAAAGTAATCTTTTGGGTTTTTTTTGGCTTTTGTTTGGTGGTGGTTTTGTGGGGGGGTTTTTTTCTCTTTGTGTTTTTCTTTTTTTTCCCACCTCTTTTTTTTATTTATTTTTTATTTATTTTTTTTTATTATTTTTTTAGAGGCCTCCCCTTTGGCCTCCCCTGCCGAACTCTCCCTGTCAAACGCCTGTTTGCTCTTCCTGTTAGCTCGCTCCCTGTTCGCTCACTCCCTGGGAATCTGGCTTACTTTTATAGCTCCTACTTGAGGTGGGACAGCTGCTCTTCCCTGCTTCTGCTTAGCTCCAAGTCAGGAACCAGAATGAGGTCACTGAAATGCCAACAACAATCAACAGCAATTAGGCACTGATTGCTGAGTCCAACTGACAATCAGGCCACTCCCCCTTCAGCTCCTGCAGCAACTATAAACACCGACCCTCTCACTCAGCACTCAGGAGCACATGGCAAGCACACGGCCTCTTTGAATTGGCAGCCTCCTGGGTTTCCTTGTGGCTTCTCTTCTTCCCCTTTCCTTGGTCTCCTCTTCCCCTACACTCCCCCTGTCAAACTCCTGTTTGCTCTTCCTGTTAGCTCGCTCCCTGTTCGCTCACTCCCTGGGAATCTGGCTTACTTTTATAGCTCCTACTTGAGCTGGGCCAGCTGCTCTTCCCTGATTCTGCTTAGCTCCAAGTTAGGAACCAGAATGAAAGTCAGGAACCAGGAACCTTCTCGTTTGTAGTATTGCTGAGCCAAGTATCCCCCATCTTTTAACTGTGCCTTTGGTTTCTATTTCCTAAATGTAGAACTTGGCATTTATCCCTAATAAATTTCATCCTGTTGTTTTCAGCCCAGCACTCCAGCCCATCAAGAGCACTTTGAAGTTTGTTTCTGTCTTCCAGGGTATTAGCTATCCCACCCAATTTTGTGTCATCTGCAAATTTGATCAGCGTTCCCTGCACCTCCTCGTCCAAACCATTAATAAAAATGTTGAAGAGCACTGGGCCCAGGACTGAGCCCTGCGGTACCCCACTCGTTGCCTCTCCCCAGTTTGAGAAGATCCCATTGATAAGTACTCTTTGAGTCCGATTCTGTAGCCAACTGTGAATCCACCTAATAGTTGTTCCATCTAGCCCACTTTTAGCTAGTTTGTCAATCAGAATGTCATGTGGTACTTTGTCAAAAGCTTTGCTGAAGTCAAGTTATATGACGTCCACAGCGTTCCCACGGTCCACAAGGGAGGTTACCTTATCAAAAAATGAGATCAAATTTGTCTGACAGGACTTGTTCTTGACAAATCCATGATGGCTTCTAGTGATCACCGCATTGATTTCAAGGTGTTTACAGATTGATTTCTTTATAATCTGCTCCAGAATTTTCCCAGGGATGGATATCAGATAACCTAGTTGCCTAGGTTATCCCTAGGTTTCCCAGGGATGGATATCGGATAACCTAGTTCCCAGGTTCTTCCTTTTTGCCCTTTTTGAAGATAGGGACAATGTTAGCCCTCCTCCAGTCATCTGGCACCTCACCCGTCTTCCATGATTTTGCAAAGATAATAGACAAAGGTTCTGAGAGTTCTTCTGCTATCTCCTTCATTACTCTTGGATGCAGTTCATTGGGCCCTGGAGATTTGAACTCATTCAAGGAAATCAGGTGTTCTTTGAGCATTTGTTTATCAATCTCAAACTGTAATCCTGCACCCTCAACTTCTGCTTCACTTTTTCCAGGGGGTCATAGACCCGCTTTTGAGAGAAGACTGAGGTAAAGTAGGAATTGAGCACTTCAGCCTTTTCTTTGTTATCTGTTATCAATTAGCCATCCTCCTTTAACAAATCTTCCATATCTTCTCTTGTATTTATATCTCTTAACCAATCCTTTAATTTCAATTTGTTTTTCTCTTTTAATATTTTACTTAATCTACCTTTCAGTTCCTCTGGGAAATTCTTTAACATTATTACCGGTGATAAGGGAGAGTTGCTCGGAAGCAGCTTCCCTTTAAATTTACTCCAAATTTCCCATTGAGACCTCAGGAGTGGATTATCTATACTTTCAACCCATTTTCTCCCTCCTTCCTTGAAAAAGACATTTTCCAAGCTCATCTCCACATTACTTGTAGTTTAATCCTCCATCCAATTTAGATCTCCTACTCCTATAATTGCTTCTACAATATGTCTTAATCTATTTGCTACATAGTATAATTTTATATTTGGGAGACCCAATTCTCCTTTTTTTTGGCTTAAATACCATTTATTCTTATTTACCCTCACTTTCTTTCCTCCGTTACAATATTTATTAATAATATTTTGCCAACTTTTTATCTCAATTTCTGAAATTTTTATTGGTAACATCCTAAACACAAAATTAATTTTAGCTAAAATCTTCATTTTTATTAGTGCTATTCTTCCAAACCAAGATAGATTTAATCTTTTATATTTTTCCAATTTTTCTATTACCTCTTTCTTTAATCTTGTTAAATTATCCTTTTCTAAATTATCTAGGTTTTTTGTAATTTTAATTCCCAAATATTTAATCTCCTCCTTAACTCTCATTTCTATTCCCTTATGTTCCCATTCCTTTTCTTCCTTCTTAGTATAATTAAACAAAATCATCTCTGATTTGGACCAATTTATTCTTAATCCTGTAGCTTCTTCAAATTCTCTCAATTGAGATTTAATTCTATCTATTTTCTTATTGGGTTCTTAATAGTCAGTAAAGTATCATCCGCAAACATATTCAATTTTATTTCCCTTACCTCTCCAATTCCTTCTATCCCTCCGTCATCCCTTAATGCATTCGCCAGTACTTCCATAACCATTACAAACAGGACCGGCGAGAGCGGACATCCTTGTCTTGTACCTCTGGCTAGTCGTATCTTTTCAGTGAGTCCATCGTTTACCACCACTACAGCTGTATTTTGGGAATATAACTGTTCTATTATAGTTTTAAATTTATTTCCAAATCCCATTTTATCTACAATAACCTTTAGTGCCTGCCACCTCACACAATCAAAAGCCTTAAAAATATCCAATGCCAAAATTCCTGCCTTAATATTTGATTTCTTTATTGCATGTATTGCGTTTAAAACTCTTCCCACTAAACTATGCATCTGCCTTCCTGCCACAAATCCACATTGATCTTCTCCTATATATTCTGCTATAAATTTATTTAGCCGTTTAGCTAAAATAGATGAAAAAAATTTAGCATCCTGATTTATTAATGAGATAGGTCTATATGAATTGGGAATAGTCAAATCTTTATCTGGTTTTGGAATTAATATTATCAATGAATGTTCCCATGATTCTGGTATCTTCTCTCCTAATAATATAGCGTTATAAAGTTTCACTAATTTCGGAACTAAAAACTCTTTAAAAACTTTATAATATTCTGATCCTAAACCATCTGCTCCTGGTGATTTACCCACTTTCAAATTATCAATTACATCTTCAACTTCTCTTTGAGTTATTACCTTCTCCATTTGCTCTTTATGTACTGTTTTTATTCCCTTCTTTATATACCTTCCAATATATTCCTTCTCTTTCTGAATTTCTTTACCCTTATATAATTCCTGATAAAATTTCTGAAAATTTTTTATTTTGTCCTTCATTGTATAACAATAATTCCCTTGATTATCCTTCAATGCTTCTATCCCATTTCTCCCTTTTTCCTTTTGTATGAGCCTGGCAAGCAATCTGGAATTCCTATTGCTATTTTCAAAATACTCCCTTTTCATATATATTAAATTTTTTTGGACCTCCTCTAAATTTAAATTTTCTAATTGTTTCTTCTTAGCTTGTATTTCTACTAATTTATATTTATTTTTACCCTGCCAATATTCTTCCTCCAAACTTCTAATTTCTGTCTCTAGCTTCTCCTGCTCTGCATATTGTTGTCTTTTTAAACTGCACATTTCTCTAATACAAATTCCTCTTACTACAGCCTTCATGGTGTCCCAAACGACTGACCCAACTGTTCCTCCCTTTTCATTAATTTCCCATGACTCTGACAATTCCTTCTGAATTTTTTCTACCACTTTATTATATTTCAATATTTTTGTATTCAATTTCCATCTATACGCCTCTTTGTAATTCTTCTTAATTGCAAATTCTAAACTTAGCAATGCGTGATCAGTTACCTTTATTACCCCCATTTCCATTTTACAAATCTTAGTTGCAAAATCTTTTGAGACAAATATATGATCTATCCTGGAGTATGTATGATGAACTGGGGAGTAATAAGAAAACCCAGGCTTAACCTCATTAAGTAAACGCCAAGAATCCACATAATCATTTTCTTTTACTAACTTATTCAATATAGTGATATTATTCCTCTTTTCAACATTAGTGGGGTTCGACCTGTCCCATCTGTTGAACCACCCTTTCTTTCCTCTGTCTTCACATATCTGAAGAAAGCATTCTTATTGTTTTTAGCATCCCTCGCTAATCTCAGCTCATTCTGAGCTTTAGCCTTCCTGATGCCATTTCGGCACTTCTGCGCCACTTGTCTGTATTCTTCTTTTGTAGCCTGTTGAGCTCAGGCAGAAACACAAACATTGCACACCCTTTGCAGGTCACCACCTCTAGGGGCTCCTTTCCATCCATATTGTCTATTTCTGCTTTGTTTTTTCCTTTCTGATTATAGTGGAATTGCCTTTACTTTGTCCTGTCCTCTCTGAAGGTACACAACTATATGAGTATGTCTTAAGGGAAAATAAGATTTTTTGGGTGGGTTTTTTTTTTTTTGGTGGTTTTGTGGGGGTAGTGGTTTCTCTTTATGTTTTTCTTTGCTTCCCCCCCTCTTTTTTTATTCTTAGAGGCCTCCCCTTGGCCTCCCCTGCCGAACTCCCCTGTCAAACTCCTGTTTGCTCTTCCTGTTTGCTCGCTCTCTGGGAACTGGCTAACTTTTATAGCTTCTACTTGAGCTGGGCTAGCTGCTCTTCCCTGCTTCTGCTCAGCTCCAAGTCAGGAAACAGAATGAGGTCACTGGGAGGCCAACAACAATCAACAGCAATCAGGCCACTGATTGCTGAGTACAAAGTACAATCAGCAATCAGGCCACGCCCCCTTCAGGTCCTGCAGCAACTCTCCACACCAACCCTCTTCACTCAGCACTCAGGACCACATGGCAAGCACATGGCCTCATTGAATTGGCAGCCTCCTGGATTTCCTTAAGGCTTCTCTTGTTCCCCTTTCCTTGTTCTCCTCTTCCCCTACACTCCCCCTGTCAAACTCCTGTTTGCTCTTCCTGTTCGCTCACTCTCTGTTTGTTCTCTCTCTGGGAACTGGCTAACTTTTATAGCTTCTACTTGAGCTGGGACAGCTGCTCTTCCCTGCTTCTGCTCAGCTCCAAGTCAGGAAACAGGAAACACCTCTAGCTGAGGTGTTAGGGAGTGGGAATAAAGGAGGCTGGGGCAACCAGAGGGTTCTTCACAAGCCACCTGCTCCTCCAGTCCACACCCACAGAACTGCCCCCTTGCCATCTGCTCAGAGTTCATGTCTGAAACCTCATGAAGGCATTTGTATGGTTCTCGCTGGACTAGCTGTGAGGTGGAAGGGAGAGGGGCGCAGACTCCTGAGTCCAAGGATGGAGCATGGTCTCCAGCCTCAGATCCAAGAAACTGAAGTATACTATGCCCACCACCACTACGCACTGTCTAGGGGCCATAGGATTGCTCTCTTAATCTCAGGTAAGTGTGTATAGTTCGCCTGAGCTTTTTTTAAAAAAACACACAAACAAACCTAAGGATCCTGAAGTTTTATGACATGACATACATGTTTAAATGCACAAACGTTGTTAATACAACATGCTGAGAATGCCAGCCAGATGGCATTCTTCCCTGGCCTTCACTCAAACACAAAACACAGTAGACAACCATCATGATCAGGTGGTACTATTACGGAGGTCCATTAGACATGATTTGTTCACGTATTGCCAGCATGACATGACAATTAGACATGATTGTTCACTTAGGGACACCCTCTAAGTGTAGTGAATGTTGATTACAGTGAATGTTGCCACTGTCAATGAATTCAGTGAAAGTTTTTTCAGAAGACCTTATTTTGAAGAAAATAACTGAGCTGTTTCCTTCTCCCATCTTCCTAGAAAAAGGGCTTCTTTAACTGAGTGATTCATGGAACGCTCATGACTGGCCATTCATGGATGTTCACAGGTCATTTTGATGACCTGTGAGCCTCCTGCATTTCTCCCAATCTTATAGAATCATAGAATCATAGAATTATAGAATAGCAGAGTTGGAAGGGGCCTACAAGGCCATCGAGTCCAACCCCCTGCTCAATGCTGCTCAATGCTGTTACTACTGTTACTTTCTACTGTTAGTTTTACCCTACCCTGTGCCTGCTTACCCTACCCTGTACCTGTTTGCATTCTCTTCCCCTCCTTATTGTTTTACTATGATTTTATTAGATTGTAAGCCTATGCGGCAGGGTCTTGCTATTTACTGTTTTACTCTGTACAGCACCATGTACACTGATGGTGCTATATAAATTAATAATAATAATAATAATAATAATAATAATAATAATAATAATAATGCAGGAATCCACCCTAAAGCATCCCCGACAGATGCTTGTCCAGCTGCCTCTTGAAGGCCTCTAGTGTGGGAGAGCCCACAACCTCCCTAGGTAACTGATTCCACCGTCGCACTGCTCTAACAGTAAGGAAGTTTTTCCTGATGTCCAGCTGGAATCTGGCTTTCTTTAACTTGAGCCCATTATTCCATGTCCTGCACTCTGGGAGGATCGAGAAGAGATCCTGGCCCTCCTCTGTGTGACAACCTTTTAAGTATTTGAAGAGTGCTATCATATCTCCCCTCAATCTTCTCTTCTCCAGGCTAAACATGCCCAGTTCTTTCAGTCGCTCTTCATAGGGCTTTGTTTCCAGACCCCTGATCATCCTGGTTGCCCTCCTCTGAACACGCTCCAGCTTGTCTGCGTCCTTCTTGAATTGTGGAGCCCAGAACTGGACGCAATAGTCTAGATGAGGCCTAACCAGGGCCGAATAGAGAGGAACCAGTACCTCACGTGATTTGGAAGCTATACTTCTATTAATGCAGCCCAAAATAGCATTTGCTTTCTTGCAGCCATATCGCACTGTTGGCTGATATTCAGCATGCGATCTACAACAAGTCCAAGATCCTTCTCGTTTGTAGTATTGTTGAGCCAAGTATCCCCCATCTTGTAACTGTGCATTTGGTTTCTATTTCCTAAATGTAGAACTTGGCATTTATCCCTGTTAAATTTCATTCTGTTGTTTTCAGCCCAGCACTCCAGCCTATCAATATCACTTTGAAGTTTGTTTCCGTCTTCCAGGGTATTAGCTATCCCACCCAATTTTGTGTCATCTGCAAAATCAGCATTCTCTGAACCTCCTCGTCCAAATCATTAATAAAAATGTTGAAGAGCACTGGGCCCAGGACTGATCCCTGCGGTACCCCACTCATTGCCTCTCCCCAGTTTGAGAAGGCTACTCTTTGAGTCCGATTCTGTAGCCAACTGTGAATCCACCTAATAGTTGTTCCATCTAGCCCACTTTTAGCTAGTTTGTTAATCAGAATGTCATGTGGTACTTTGTCAAAAGCTTTGCTGAAGTCAAGATATATGATGTCCACAGCGTTCCCACGGTCCACAAGGGAGGTTACCTTATCAAAAAATGAGATCAAATTGGTCTGACAGGACTTGTTCTTGACAAATCCATGTTGGCTTCTAGTGATCACCGCATTGATTTCAAGGTGTTTACAGATTGACTTCTTTATAATCTGCTCCAGAATTTTCCCAGGGATGGATGTCAGACTGACTGGTCTGTAGTTCCTAGGTTCCTCCTTTTTGCCCTTTTTGAAGATAGGGAGAACGTTAGCCCTCAGTCATCCAGCACCTCACCCGTCTTCCATGATTTTGCAAAGATAATAGACAAAGGTTCTGAGAGTTCTTCTGCTAGCTCCTTCATTACTCTAGGATGCAGTTCATTGGGCCCTGGAGATTTGAACTCATTCAAGGAAATTAGGTATTCTTTGACCATTTGTTTATCAATCTTTTTCCTTTTTTTATGTAAAAAAAGATAGACCTCAGAAATCCCAGTTCTTCTTAAACACATTTGTATTTCTCCAGATTTCCTGCCATGTGCAGTTGAAGTTGTGCTATAAAATGCCCACTGTCCCGTTAAAATGTGTGGGCTGGGAGGTTTTACATTACAGGCCACATGGTTGGTCCTTTCTTCCATATATTATTCAGCTCATTTTAAATGCAGAAGTGAACCTGGAAGCAGAGTGACGATTAGGAAACAAATTCCCCCTCCCAATGTCTGAAAGTGCTCAAAGAAAGCCACTTTGCTGAATTTTGTTCAAATAGTCTCCACAATTTCCAGAACAACACTATGTCTGGTGCATAGTGGATGATGCAAACAGTGGCCAGGTTGCTAACAGAGTTGCTGGCATGTTGGAAGATGTGGCTCCTGTGCAAAACTTGAGTATCAAATGTGCATTTATTGCATGAAAGTAATCAGTCACCCAGCTTAATCATAACAGAAAAACGGTAAAGCAGCAGTTTCTGCAGCTGAACTCTCTCCATGGCCTGAGTTCGATCCCAGCGGAAGCTGGTTTCAGGAACCCACTCAGGTCAACTCAGCCTTCCATCCTCCCGAGGTCGGTAAAATGAGTACCCAGCTAGCTGGGGGAAAGGTAATAACGGCCAGGGAAGGCAACGGCAAACCACCCCGCTATAAGGCCTGCCAAGAAAACGTCAGCGAAAGCTGGCGTCCCTCCAAGAGTCAGTAATGGCTCAGTGCTTGCACAAGAGGTTCCTTTCCTTTCCTTGTATCAGGATGTTTTGCCTGTCTTTGCCTGGTTTTGTAGAGGCCTGTAAATATTGCATTTCAGTGTTAGTGTTCAAACACCAGCTGAGTGGTGAGAGGCTACCTTGTGGGTTAGTGCAAGCGCATGTTCAGGAGCTCAATTTTGGGACTTATGGGGAGATTTCTTTTGACAATATGTGGTTTCATACACACTTTTCATTTCTAATTGTTGTGAACGTAGTTGCCTTCCCACCATTGCATATAACCTGGAGTTCATACTGCAGTGTCTTGCTCCATGTTAAATGCAAATCTCCTTCAACATTACATCAGGAAACTGCCATAGCTATCTAATTCAAGGTGTTGGTAATAGCATTTAAAGCATTAAACAGCTTGGGACCTCAATATTTAAGGCAGCACCTCTCCTTATATATGGCTTCCCGAGACTTGAGATCTTTTGGAGGAGCTCTCTTCCCCATCCCACCAATGCAAGACATATTCTGCTTCCTGACTTGGAGCTGAGCAGAAGCAGGAAAGAGCAGCTGGACCAGCTGAACTAGAAGCTAGGCAGCTTCCAGAGAGAGAGAGAGCAGAGAGCAAGCGAACAGGGCAGCAAACAGGAGTTTGACAGGGGGAGGTCAAGGGGAAGGCCTCTAAAGGGGGGGGGAGAAAAACATAAAAAGAAAAAAAACCCAAAATAAACCCCCAAAAAACCCCCAAAACAAATCTTCTTTTCTCTTAAGACATACTCATATAGTTGTGCACCTTCAGAGAGGACAGGACAAAGCAAAGGCAATTCCACTATAAACAGAAAGGAAAAAACAAAGCAGAAATAGACAATATGGATGGAAAGGAGTCCTTAGAGGTGGTGACCTGCAAAGGGTGTGCAATGTTCATTTTTGTGCCTCAGCTCAACATGGCATACACCTGCAACAAGTGGCGAGTGTCCACCCTCCAAGGAATAAGAGAAGACAAGGAGTTCCTAGACCGAACGGTGGAACTGCAACAGCAACAAGAAGCACATGAGATTGAAGAGCAACAGCCAGCTGAAGCAGAAGTCAAGTATGCTGAGGGGAGGAAAGCCAATGAAGAGCAGTACAACAATGGAATCAGTTACCTAGGGAGGTTGTGGGCTCTCCCATACTAGAGGCATTCAAGAGGCAGCTGGACAACCATCTGTCAGGGATGCTTTAGGGTGGATTCCTGCATTGAGCAGGGGGTTGGACTCGATGGCCTTGTAGGCCCCTTCCAACTCTGCTATTCTATGATTCTATGAAACTCCCTGGAAAAGAGTGACAGGAGCAGAAGAACCAGTGGAACCATTAGAGTTAAGCAACCACTTTCAGCTACTGGAGGATGAGACTGAAAGACAGTTTGCAGAGGAAGAAGTACAGGAGACACCGTGCAACAATGAACAAGAGGCAGAAGGTAGGTCAACCAAGAAGAAGAGAACATTGTGGGGGACTTTAAAAATACATATCTTATTTTCTCTTAAGACATACTCATATAGTTGTGTACCTTCAGAGAGCAAAGGCAATTCCACTATAATCAGAAAGGGGGGAAAAACAAAGCAGAAATCGACAATATGGATGGAAAGGAGTCCCTATAGGTGGTAACCTGCAAAGGGTGTGCAATGTCTATTCTTGATTATGAAGGAGACAAAAGTCGAGCGTAGCCATACACGTACTCTGGATTTTAGGAAAGCTGATTTTAATAAACTCAGAACTATGATAAGTAAGTTCCCATGGCAAATGAGCCTAATATGAAAAGGAGTGCAGGATGGGTGGGAGTATTTAAAAAATGAAATTTTAAAGGCACAGTTACAAACAATTCCAACAAGGAGAAAAGATAGAAGACAACAGAGGAAACCAATGTGGCTCCACAAAAAGCTTAGAGATGACCTGAAAACAAAAAGGGATACATATAGGAAGTGGAAGGAAGGCCAGGCTACAAAAGAAGAGTACAGACAAGTGGCGCAGAAGTGCCAAAATGGCGTCAGGAAGGCTAAAGTTCAGAATGAGCTGAGATTAGCGAGGGATGCTAAAAGCAATAAATACGCTTTCTTCAGATATTTGAGTAGTAAAAGACAGAGGAAAGAAATGGTGGTTCAACTGCTTAATGAGGATGGCAAAGAAAAGGCTGAAGTGCTCAATTCCTACTTTGCCTCAGTCTTTTCCCAAAAGCAGGTCTGGAAAAAATGAAGCAGAAGTTGAGGGTGCAGGATTACAGTTTGAGATTGATAAACAAATGGTCAAAGAACACCTAATTTCCTTGAATGAGTTCAAATCTCCAGGGCCCAATGAACTGCATCCAAGAGTAATGAAGGAGCTAGCGGAAGAACTTTCAGAACCATTGTCTATTATCTTTGCAAAATCATGGAAGATGGGTGAGGTGCCGGACGACTGGAGGAGGGCTAACGTTGTCCCTATCTTCAAAAAGGGCAAAAAGGAGGAACCTGGGAATGACAGACCAGTCAGTCTGACATCCATCCCTGGGAAAATTCTGGAGCAGATAGCTTCCAAATCATGTGAGGTACTGGTTCCTCTCTATTCGGCCCCAGTTAGGCCTCATCTAGAGTATTGCGTCCAGTTCTGGGCTCCACAATTCAAGAAGGACGCAGACAAGCTGGAGCGTGTTCAGAGGAGGGAAACCAGGATGATCAGGGGTCTGGAAACAAAGCCCTATGAAGAGAGACTGAAAGAACTGGGCATGTTTAGCCTGGAGAAGAGAATATTGAGGGGAGACATGATAGCACTCTTCAAATACTTAAAAGGTTGTCACACAGAGGAGGGCCAGGATCTCTTCTCGATCCTCCCAGAGTGAAGGACATAGAATAATGGGCTCAAGTTAAAGGAAGCCAGATTCCAGCTGGACATCAGGAAAAACTTCCTTACTGTTAGAGCAGTGCGACAATGGAATCAGTTACCTAGGGAGGTTGTGGGCTCTCCCACACTAGAGGCATTCAAGAGGCAGCTGGACAAGCATCTTTCGGGGATGCTTTAGGGTGGATTCCTGCATTGAGCAGGGGGTTAGACTCGATGGCCTTGTTGGCCCCTTCCAATTCTGCTATTCTATGATTCTATGATTCTATGTGCAAAAATACCAACCTAGCTAAAATGCAGAGCAGAGTGGGAGGGTGGGGGGGGCACAGAGGCAGCAATTGCCTCCGTGTTCTTCCTGCTAAGCATAGGATGCCCACCAGCCTCTGAGTTCAGAGGCTGATAGCCATTTAATTAGGATTGTGCCCTTAGGCTCATTGGACTCATTGAGCGAACCCACATGATTAAAATAAGTTTATTTAAATTCCAGTGGTGTTGGGGGTGTGCCAGGCACATTCCAGGTGCAATCACCATGATCGCTGTCCAGGCACAGATGGGCATGGTGGGACCACCACTACTAGTAGGCAGGCAGGCAGGCAGGCTGGCTGGCTGGCTGGCTCGCCTGCAGTTAAATTTATCAGGCACGCTTCTTGGCTGGGTCAGCAGCAGCAGCAGCAGGCAGAGGTGCCTGATTCTGCCAGTACTGTATGCTCAGGTCACTTTTTTAGGCCAGGCAAAGTGACCAGTTGGCAGAGGCAGGTGGAAGCAGCAGCAGCAGTGCCCTGGAAGTAGGAGGAGGACTATCACCATCTCCTTCTCTCCTGAAAGATGAGAAAGTAGTATCAGGACGTTGCTCATCATTTTCCATCATCATTGCATGACTAGCTGTGCCTATAGTTCAGAAAATCAACTCTGAAGGGAGAAACCCAAAGGAGTAATCTTCCAAGTATGATCCGATTAAGGGGATGCGAAAGCATCTCTAACTGTCAATGGTTCTGGAACCACTGTGCCCGCCTTGCTGGTCAGTTTGCTTTTTTGGCTGCACGACTGAAAATTGAGATGGGCTCACTGACTGCTGCTCTCATCATCACTGAATGCTGCTTCTGATTGCATCTCTGTGTGGCTGCCTCACTGCACTGTGTAGTGACTTTGGTCAGTTGTCCAATATTACATTTGTGCTTTGCTTCCTTAGTTAGAGCCACATTAGTTACTGGTCTACTAGTCCCTAACTTGCATTCCTTCACTGCTAATTGTAATTGGAGTCTGAATGGGAACACTCTCAGGCTCTGCTAGCCCAGCTTTTACAACACAAAAGAACACTGAGGGGGAGATTTGCACTTCAATGGATAGTGTCTGATCTTCTCTTGAATACACAGTCTCTTTGCTAAGGGAGACTGCTTGAACTGTTCCTTTGAAAAATCCAATTTTTAAAAATTAATTGCAACAAAACTTGTGAACAGCTCATTTTCAAAATTTCCACAGATGACAACCATGGACCCATCTATAAACTTAACAAGATTCTTGTTGATATCTTGAAAAATGAAAAAGTTGTAGCACTTTGGATTACCTGAAAAATCCATTTTTTAAAAATTAATTGTCAACAGATCGTTCTGAAAATTTCCACAGCCCTAATGGGTTTTAAGTAAGTTTATTTTGATTGTGCAAACCAGGTCAATGACACTCTACAACTTAGCTTCTCAGGAGGCAGAAAGCCAGCTGGGCAAACAGGACACAAATTATGCCTCTGTAGTTTTCTGTAGTCACATGGTTCATTGACTTCTGAGGTGAGGCCAGTGCAAGACAATTTAGAATGAAAATGTGGTCAGGACTAGTCTTTTATGTCACAGTTTATATCCCCTTTCTCAGTGCTGCATACCTTATTTTTGCTATGTGCTTCCTGATGCCAAGCTCTTAGCTGAGACATGCAGCCATCAAGGAACATTGACATGTTACTGATGTTTCCCTAATTTTAGCCAGATACCTAGAAGACCCTACAGCTGCTGTTAGAGTGGAAGGAATAATAATAATAATAATAATAATAATAATAATAATAATAATAATAATACAGGATCGAGTTATAGCAACCAAGAACTACCAAAAATACATCATAAAGGGTAACAGTGTAACAACAAATTTATGTAGAAAATGTCATCAATTCCAAGAAACAATTCACCATATAACAGGAGGATGTAAATTTGTGGCAGGAATGGACTATACAGACAGACACAATACAGCTGCAAAAATAAATAAATCACCAACAATTGGCCATCAAATTCAACCTCATCAAACAACCTACACCATACTATACATACTTACCCGAAATAAATCGTAAAATATACTGGGAAAGAACAATTCATACAGACAAGACAAGACGTTGCAACTGACTAGACTTAACAGTTATAGACAAAAGAGTAAAACACATGTACCTCATTGACATAGCAATACTTCATGACAAAACCATTTCAGAAAAGGAAGCGGAGAAGAGAGAAAAATATACACCACTGGCCATGTAAGTTAAAGAACTATGGCTACAGGAAAAGGTCACATCCATCTTTGGCATCACATCAAAAAACTGTATTGAAAACCTCCAGAAATTAAGCCTACCAAAATACATCCACACCAACATCCAGAAAGCAGTCTTATTTAAAACATGCTCAGCTATCAGGAAATTCCTGGACCAATAAAACACAACATGACCTGGCAAAGCCTGTCATGTCCATCTAGAAAAAAATCACCACGAGTGAGAAAAGAGACAACAACAACAACAACAACAACAACAACAAAAACAGTTTACTTAAGGAAACAACTGAGTTTCTGTAAGATGAAGTCTATTATCATATGTCCTGTGAAATTCAAGTCCTATTAAAGCTGCTAAAAATATTGAAGCCCTAATTTCAGCATAATAGCATTTTAATTTCAACAAATCACAGTTCTATCATTACAGGATATTTTGCTACAAAAAGGGGTAAGAGCTCTATTAGAAACACACACATACACACACACACACACTCCATTTTCCTTTCTTCACGGTTATCAACTAAACTTGTTCTGTTCAATTTTTTTGTCACAATTAAATCTTTACCATCATCTAACCTCACATGACATTTTTAAAACTTATCATGGGAGAAAACAATGGCTATTTGCATTTAAAAGAATTTGTTCTTAAAATAGTTAATTGCTTTACATATCAAGAAGCTGTTAGCAAAGCATTTACTTTCAAGCGTGATGCTGCAGTTTAATTGTTCAGCTCTTGAACATCAAGTTGCTGGTTTTAAGTGGGGGATTGCTGCCATTCGTTCAGTGGAAAGACATCTCTAGCGGTGTGCAGGTGGCTGTTTTCAAGGTTTCTACTACAATGCCCCCCCCCCCCCCAGATTACACTGAAGTATCAAGCTGAATGAAGAAATCTATTTGGAAGTTCTTGCTCTCTGGAGGCTCTGATGTTCCCTGACAAGATTAACTGAGAGCTGTAGCCTGGCTCACCTTTTGGGGAACTCAGTGAGGTGGGTAACACATTCTGCATGATATAATGATTTGGATGAGGAGGTGCAGGGAACGTTTATCAAATTTGCAGGTGACACAAAATTGGGTGGGATAGCTAATACTATGGAAGACAGAAACAAACTTCAAAGTGATCTTGATAGGCTGGAGTGCAGGCCTGAAAACAACAGAATGAAATTTAATAGGGATGAAGTTCTACATTTAGGAAAAGGAAACCAAATGCACAGTTACAAGATGGGGGATACTTGGCTCAGCAACACTACGAATGAGAAGGATCTTCGAAGATCACAAACTCACCCCTATGGGGTCCTTGTGTCTGAGCAGGCTCACCTCCTTGTCCTCATCACCACTGCCTATTCACTTGCTCTCACCCCAGCCCCAATCCACACCACTGCCCAGAAGGCAAGTAGAGGGATGCTGGTCCTCCTCTCCACTCTTATAAACTGTTTGTGAGCTCAGTGAAAGCAAGAGCAAGGAGCAGAACAGGGCCAGGAAGATTCAGGGGTTGGCAATAGCCATGTTTCCCCCTTTTTTATTGTGAATAATAACAAAACAGAACAAAAAAGAGTTGGGGGGGGGAGAAAAGGGGGGAAAAACAGGAAAAACACACACTACATACACAGGAATATTGTGGGGTTCCCCTCCCCTTTAAGTATATTATTTGTAAAAAAAAAGAAAAGAAAAAGGGAGAGACTTATACATAGGTTTCAAGAAAAGCAGACCAAATACCCATATATTTATCCACTTGCAAGTTGCACCTATGTAACAGCCATTCAGATATTGATAGCGCTATTAAGTCCTCAGTCAATTGCATTATTGGATGTGCACATTTATCCTTCCAACATGATAATCTAAGTCTCTTGGCTGTTATAAGGGGTCTGAAGATCCATCTGTGTTGACTTCCAAGCACCTGCCATTTAGGAGGACATGCACATTGTTCCATATTATAGATTGTTTCAGAACAAAGTTTATCATTATGATAACCTTTTCCCAATTGGAGGCAACTAGTGAGCCAAAACTTATTAGTTGCATTACATCTCCAACAATTATGCAAGTTAGACAAACTCTTATTAGAAAGGCATTGGCGAGTCCAATAAACCCAAAACATTTTGTGTGTGTGCTGATGAAGATGTAGCCTGAGATGCTAGGGCAACCTTCCATTGGTAGGCAAAATAGGGCACTCCAATTCTCTATTCCAATCCTGTCTTAAACTATGGGTGTCATATTTATTTACTGCTACTCAATGCTTATAATATATATGGGTCATGGATTGACACGTCTGTCCAGCTGCTATAAGTGATTCTAACAGTGCTGGAGGCTCTGAGGCTGTAAAAGCAGCCAGACCAAACCTAGATTCCAGTTGAAGTATTGCCATTCACCCATAATAGGTAAATTATATTTAACACACAAATCAGAAAAGGACAGAAACTCATCATCTGTACCTATTAATTGAACCAAAGTAAAAATCATCTTATACACCCATGTCCTCCACAAAAACACTTTCTTTCCAATTCTTAGATCTGGATTTCCCCATAAAGTCAATTTTGCATGAGAGAATGGATCAAACTGTGATTGACATATGTATACCACACTTCTCTGGCAGTCAAAATTGTAGGAGAAGGTTACTGTAGTGTTAACCACATTTCTATTCCCTTAGGTATGTCTAAGTGAGTATGTCTAGAGAGTACAGAATGTTGGACTGCATGGGTGTGGTTAGTGATACTGTGGAAAAGGGGGAGGAGTATATATATGGGGGAGCTGAGTGATCTGAGGGGTGTTCTGTTGGTGATTGGGTTTGGAGGGTAGATGTATTTAGCTATGAGATTTCTTGCCAGGAGTTGTGTGAGGAGTGAGTGGAAATAAGATCATAGGGACTAAGGGTGTTATTAGATTTGTTACTACCAGTATTCTTAAGAATAGGCAGGATTTGAATAGAACTAAGGATTGTAAACAACAATCCTTAGAACTAAGAACTGTAAACAACAATAAACATTTTCTTTGTTTTGCTACCATAAAACCACATGTCAGTTTGGCTGTGTCTCCTGCTCTATTGGTTCATAAATAAACACATTACATTAAACCTTCAGCCTGCTATATTCACAGAAGAGTCTTTTCCAAATTTTCTTACCTTTTCCCTCTGCTATAAGGGAAAGGTTATACTTTTCTTTTTACCCCTTCCTCGGGTATTTAAGTGGTGGTGCTTAGCCTGAGGGAAGTGTGCGCATCAAAGCCTTGTGTGCGAGGTGGTGGCATCGCAGATTTGGTGGCAGCATTTGTGGGATCCAAAGTAAATTTCTAGTCAGTTACTGCAACCAGGAATTACAAGGAATCTCTTTTTGGAAAAGGGTCTGTGAGATACAGTTACTGTCAAGTTCTGTGTTTAGCTGTTAAAGCTATTATATTCACGTCAGAAGTTATGTGGATTCAACTGTCTGACTGGATATTTTTTTCTCAGTGGTGGTAAACAAAGTATTGCCATCTCAAGTTTAAAATTCCTGACTACATTTTAATAAATCCCAGTCCTATTTTATTTATAACAGTTACATCTATCAGTCTGGTAAACATGGAAATTTTAGGAATGAAGAAGAAAGCCCTTATAGACAAATGCAGAAGCCTAGGTTTGTCAACTGAGGGGAAATCTGTGGATGAGTTAAACAGGCGCTTATTGAATATTACAGGGTTAGTGCTGCGGGTGAATCTGAAGCAAATCCTGTGAGGCAAGTGCCTATAGAAATGTCTCCTTAGTACATTGAACTGGAACGAGAGAAATTAAAACAACAGGAGAGAATGAGAGAACTTGAATTAACCAAAAATAAGATTGAGAGAAGCTGAGTTACAACAGCAAGAAAGAATGAGGGAGAGGTAGAAATGGAACAACTTGCTTTGGAGAAAAAGAAATTTGAGAGGGAGGATCAAAGGAGTACTGAGGAGGGAGGCAGAACCCCTAAGTTATCGCCTAAAGATTTTACCCCTTATATGGAGGAACAAGATCATCAAATTTTGCTTAAAACTTTCGAAAAAGCAGCCATGTTGTGAGAAGTAAGTCCACAGGATTATATGAAGTTTATCCTGAACCTTGAGAACTACAAACCTTGAGAACTACAAACTCAATCACTGCTTTTAAAACTCAGCTAAAAACTTTTCTTTTCCCTATAGCCTTCAAATATTGAGTTTGTTCTGACTCTATACTGTTAGCTTCACCCTACCCGGTGCCTGTTTACACTTCCCTGTGCCTGTTTGCATTCTCCTTCCCTCTTTATTGTTTACTACAACTTATTAGATTGTAAGCCTATGCGGCAGGGTCTTGCTATTTACTGTGTTATCTGTACAGCACCATGTACATTGATGGTGCTATATAAATAAATAATAATAATAATAATAATAATAATAATAATAATAATAATAATAACCTGATAAAGGGAGACTTAGCTGACATTTGTAATAGCTTTCCTGTGGGGGAAACTCTTGATTTTATTACAGTTAACGCAGCTCATCGACACCTCTGTTGCGTGGAGCAACACGTTCAGAATTCAGAGGACCAGCACTGAAGAGCACACTGATATTGCAGCCGTGCAGAGTAGGATGTGCTGAATTAGTAGTGGCAATCCTTGAGATAACTATAGTGGCCTGGTTGCTTCTCCTAATGCCATGCCCCCTTCCCCCTCCCATTATTAATTCCACATGCATTACATAGAGCTATGGCTTTCACGCTAGAACTAATTTGCGCATTTCGCCTAAGTGTGTGTTTATTTGTTCAGTCACTTCCGACTGTTCGTGACTTCATGGACCAGCCCACAGCAGAGCTTTCTGTCAGCTGTCGCCACCCCCAGCCAAGGTCGAGTCCATCACCTCCAGAATATCATCCATCCTTCTTGCCCTTGGTCGGCCCCTCTTCCTTTTGCCTTCCACTTTCCCTAGCATCAGCATCTTCTCCAGGGTATCCTGTCTTCTCATTATGTGGCCAAAGTACTTCAGTTTTGCCTTTAATATCATTCCCTCAAGTGAACAGTCTGGCTTTATTTCCTGGAGTATGGACTGGTTTGATCTTCTTGCGGTCCAAGGCACTCTCAGAATTTCCCTCCAACACCACAGTTCAAAAGCATCTATCTTCCTTCGTTCAGCCTTCCTTATGGTCCAGCTCTCGCAGCCATAGGTTACTACAGGGAATACCATTGCTTTAGCTATGTGGACCTTTGTTGTCAGTGTGATGTCTCTGCTCTTAACTATTTTATCAGGATTTGTCATTGCTCTCCTCCCAAGAAGTAAACATCTTCTGATTTCCTGGCTGCAGTCAGCGTCTGCAGTAATCTTTGTGCCTAGAAATACAACGTCTGTCACTGCCTCCACGTTTCCCCCCTCTATTTGCCAGTTATCAATTGAGCTGGTTGCCATAATCTTGGGGTGGGTGGGTTTAGGTTTAACTGCAACCTAAGTGCTTTAGCACTTTCTTCTTTCACCTTCATCATAAGGCTCCTCAGCTCCTCCTCACTTTCAGCCATCAAAGTGGTATCATCTGCATATCTGAGATTGTTAATGTTTCTTCCAGTGATTTTAACTCCAGCCTTGGATTCATCAAGCCCAGTACGTCGCATGATGTGTTCTGCGTACAAGTTGAATAGGTAGGGTGAGAGTATACAACCCTCCCGTACTCCTTTCCCAATCTTAAACCAGTCCATTGTTCCGTGGTCTGTTCTTGCTGTTGCTACTTGGTCGTTATACAGATTCCTCAGAAGGCAGACAAGATAACTTGGTATCCCCATACCACCAAGAACTTGCCACAATTTGTTATGATCCACACAGTCAAAGGCTTTAGAATAGTCAATAAAACAGAAATTGATGTTTTTCTGGATTCCCAGGGAGCGAGCGAACAGGAAGAGCAAACAGGAGTTTGACAAAGGGAGTTCGGCAGGGGAGGTCAAGGGGGAGGCCTCTAAATAAATAAATAAATAAAATAAAATAAAAATAAATAAAAAAGAGGTGGGAAAACCAAAGAAAAACAAAGAGAAAAAACACCCAAAAACCACAACCACAAAAAAAAAAAAAAGATCTTACTTTCCCTTAAGACATACTCATATAGTTGTGTACCTTCAGAGAGGACACAACAAAGCAAAGGCAATTCCACTATAATCAAAAAGGAAAAAAAAACCAAAGCAGAAATCGACAATATGGATGGAAAGGAGTCCCTAAAGGACCTGCAAAGGGTGTGCAATGTTCGTGTTTCTGCCTGAGCTCAACATGGTGTATACCTGCAACAAGTGCAAGCTGGTGGCACTTTTGGAAGAAAAAGTGAGAGGACTTGAGCAGCGAGTGTCCACCCTCCAAGGAATAAGAGAAGTCGAGGAGTTCTTAGACCGAACAGTGGAACTGCAACAGCAACAAGAAGCACATGAGATTGAAGAACAACAGCCAGCTGAAGCAGAAGTGGAGTATGCTGAGGGGAGGAAAGCCAATGAAGAGGAAACTCCCTGGAAAAGAGTGACAGTTAGGAGCAGAAGAATTAGAAGGCATTCTGCACCAGTGGAGCCATGTTAAGCAACCGCTTTCAGCTTCTGGAGAATGAGACTGAAGGACAGTTTGCAGAGGAGGAAGTACAGGAGACAGCATGCAACAGTGACCAAGAGACAGAAGGTAGGTCAACCAAGAAGAGAAGAGTAGTGGGAGACTCCCTGCTGCGTGGGATTGAAACCCAAGTATGTCGTGAAGACCCATGGACTCGCCAGGTGTGCTGTCTCCCTGGAGCACAGATTAGAGATGTGACTGAAGGGTTACCGAAGCTCATAAAGCCCACGGACACATACCCTTTTCTTATCATCCATGTGGGAACAAATGATGTCGCCAAGCAGAGCTATGAAGAAATCATTTCAGACTTTGAAATTCTGGGAAGGAAACTGAAGAACTTTGGGGCCCAGGTAGTTTTCTCATCCATCCTCCCGGTTCTTGGAAGAAGATTAGAAAGGGAAAGAAAAATACTCCGGATGAACGACTGGCTTCGAAGGTGGTGCCGTCGTGAGAGTTTTGGATTCTGGGACCACGGGCTACGCTACTTGGAACATGGACTGCTGGCAAGGGATGGGTTACACCTCACAAGGGCTGGAAAGAATGAGTTCGGCCACAGCATGAAGAACTTCATCAGGAGGGCTTTAAACTGAATCTTACGGGGGTGGGAGACATAAATTTTGAGGCAACAATGGATGAAGGCCAAGGCACCACAGTACAGAGAACAGCTCCAACAGTGTCCCAAAATAGTGTCTGCAACAAGGTAGGAACAAAGCCAGACTATAAAACACATGGTCTTCGATGTCTATATACTAATGCCCAGAGCATGGGAAACAAACAGAATGAACTTGAACTCTTATTACATGAAGGCAAATACGACTTGATAGGTATAACTGAAACTTGATGGGATGACTCTCATGACTGGAATATAGCAATTGAAGGATATAACTTGTTCAAAAAGAACAGAAGAAATAGAAAGGTAGGTGGAGTTGCACTATATGTTAAAAATACCTATCCCTGCACAGAAATACAGGCGGATGAGACTGGGAGCCCCGTCGAGAGCGTCTGGATTAAAATAAATGGGGCTAGGAATAAAAAGAATATGATAATCGGAGTCTACTACCGACCACCCAATCAAGGAGATGACGAGGACGAAACTTTTGAGAAACAAATTGCCAGTGTTTCAAGGAAGTGTGATGTAGTAGTGATGGGGGACTTCAATTACCCTGATATCTGTTGGGAGACCATTACTGCCAAAAGCGGCCCTTCCAAGAAATTCCTGACATGTATGGGTGATAACTTTCTCCTACAGAAGGTGGTGGAAGGAACTAGAGGATCGGCAATCCTTGACTTGTTATTGACCAATAGGGATGACTTAGTGGATAAAGTGGCAGTTATGGGAACTCTGGGGGAAAGTGACCATGTCATACTTGAATTCTTGATTATGAAGGAGACAAAAGTCGAGCGTAGCCATACACGTACTCTGGATTTTAGGAAAGCTGATTTTAATAAACTCAGAACTATAATAAGTAAGGTCCCGTGGCAAGGGAGCCTAATATGAAAAGGAGTGCAGGATGGGTGGGAGTATTTAAAAAAGGAAATTTTAAAGGCACAGTTACAAACAATTCCAACAAGGAGAAAAGATAGAAGACAACAGAGGAAACCAATGTGGCTCCACAAAAAGCTTAGAGATGACCTGAAAACAAAAAAGGATACATATAGGAAGTGGAAGGAAGGCCAGGCTACAAAAGAAGAGTACAGACAAGTGGCGCAGAAGTGCCGAAATGGCGTCAGGAAGGCTAAAGCTGTGAATGAGCTGAGATTAGCGAGGGATGCTAAAAGCAATAAAAAGGCTTTCTTCAGATACGTGAGTAGTAAAAGATAGAGGAAAGAAATGGTGGTCGAACTGCTTAACGAGGATGGCAAATTGATAACAGACAACAAAGAAAAGGCTAAAGTGCTCAATTCCTACTTTGCCTCGGTCTTCTCCCAAAAGCGGGTCTATGACCCCCCTGGAAAAAGTGAAGCAGAAGTTGAGGGGGCAGGATTGCAGTTTGAGATTGATAAACAAATGGTCAAAGAACACCTAATTTCCTTGAATGAGTTTAAATCTGGGCCCAGTGCTCTTCAACATTTTTATTAATGATTTGGACGAGAAGGTGCAGGGAACGCTGATCAAATTCGCAGATGACACCAAATTGGGTGGGATAGCTAATACCCTGGAAGACAGAAACAAACTTCAAAGTGATCTTGATAGGCTGGAGTGCTGGGCTGAAAACAACAGGATGAAATTTAATAGAGATAAATGCCAAGTTCTACATTTAGGGAATAGAAACCAAATGCACAGTTACAAGATGGGGGACACTTGGCTCAGCAATACTACAAACGAAAAAGATCTTGGAATTGTTGTAGATCGCAAGCCGAATATGAGCCAACAGTGCGATATGGCTGCAAGAAAGGCAAATGCTATTTTGGGCTGCATTAATAGAAGTATAGCTTCCAAATCACGTGAGGTACTGGTTCCTCTCTATTCGGCCACTGCAGAACCTGAGACCCCCAAGCCTCAGCTGTCAGAGATTCCTGACTTGGAGAACTCTAAGCCTAGTTTCAGTACTGGTCCAGTACTCCTTTCTACAAAGACCCACATTCCATGAAGCTGATGCAGCAATGCCAGCAGTGTGTCTGGCATAAGCTCTTGGAGAGATGGAGGAGTGCTACGCTACACTCTAGTGGCCAGTCCCTTTAAGCCTTCTATTTTCTAGGAAAATGTGGAGTCTAGGGCCTAATCTGCACCAAGCAGGATATTGCACTATGAAAGCACTATGAAAGCGGTATATAAAAGGCAGGAGCCACACCAAACAGGATATAGCAGTATAGCAGTATAGCAATGGGCCCCAACAGTTGTCAGTGCAGTTCAAGACCACTATCAAGCAGTAGTGTGGCTCCTGCCTTTATATACTGCTTTCATAGTGCCATATCCTGCTTGGTGGAGATTAGACCTGGGACTTCATAAAAGGCTTCAGTTTGATCTTAGGACTTGTTAGATCAAGGCCTTAGGTAGTCCAGGCAAAATCCCGGGATGAACCCCGGGATCGTCTCTGTGTGTCCACATGATGCACAAGGGATCCCAGGATCATCCCTCCCTTGCCCCAGGACCTTGCCCTCCCCTTTGGGCCTGCTTTTTCCACGGTCTTGGGCTGAGCCCAAGACCACGGAATATGTGGCCCGTTGCCGTGGTTTGACCTGACTCCATGCGATTCCTCGCTGGGAGCCGTGCACAGGGCACAGCACTCCTCAGGAGCGTTGTGCCTATTGGGGCTGGGTGGCGGGAGCAGGGAAATATTTTTTTTAAAAAAAAGAGCATCTACCTTTGCGCATGACCATTTGTGCGCTCCTCTTTCTTTAAAAATAAAAAATGGCGGGCACGACACCTCTCTTCCTGAAGTCGTCGCACCTCACGTGTAAATGAAGGAGGGATCTCGCATTAATTACAACGCAAGATCTTCCCTCCTCTGTCACAGATTATCAGGTAGGTCTAGCTAAAGCCCAAGTTGCTCACTCCTGGGTGCTACAACTTCTGTCCTGCCATGTCTAATGTGGTTGCTCACTTTCTGCCTTGTACTGACCCCCATGGGCTTCTGTTCAGACCAGAGCAGGATACCCCTGAAGGTGATATAATAATGCTTTAAAAAGGAAAGAAAACACAATGAGGAAACACAATGCTCACTTGGAGGACCAAGTTGCTCACTCCTGGGTGCTACAACTTTGCTCCTGCTAGGCTTTGGCCAGGAAGTCTTTAGAAGTCTTGGAGGCTCCATTGTTGTAGCTTTCCACTGGAGTGGACAGGGTTGCCCTATTAATGTCTGTTCCAGTCAAATTAAAGATAAAATTATCAAGCATATAGAAGAGAAAACCTTGCTGAAGAAGAATCAATAAGGCTTCTGCAAAGTCAGTAATATTTTGCTAAACCCCTTTTTTTGAGAGCATCAGCAAGATAGGAATTTCTAAATGCTGTGGTAAACGGGATGTCAGATTAGGTAGGTATTTGGTTCTCTTATGTTTTAAGGCACAGCAAAACATTAAAAACTTTGGGGAGAAAATCTTTACTAAACTTCAGCCAACTCGAGGAAGAAGATGAGCCCTTTGCCATTATTTCCCTTTCAAGGCATACAGGTAGTTAATATTCCATTAACAAGATCATTACAAGCACTAAACAGGAATATTTCTTTTATTTTAGAAGCAAAACCCGCTCCTAGGTGGAACTGCTGAATAAGCACTTATTCTGATTTATGCATGTATGATTTATGTTCATAACACTTTAATTTATAAGGGGCACTTCAATTTAAGGAAGACTTTAAAAGCTACTGGCTTAATAGTAATTTCTATTAATGGTCAAAATAGCACATTTTAGCAACTGCCAGTGGTTATGTACTTACTCAAAAGTACTTTTTGCATTTATTAATGGAGACAATGGTTCTGTCTCAGGCACCTGAAGGGAAGGTCATTCTGGGGTTGGGGGATGGATGGACTTCTCTTTGGTCTAGTGTACATTCTGAGTTGTGCTGTGCATCGTTGTTGAAGCTGATAAATGGAATAAATGACATCTATGGAAAAAAAGGGACCCATTAATGATGCTAAAAGGAAGATGAGGGATATTTCCAAAATCTTCACCAGAGGTGGGATTCAAACACTGACCTCCTCTTTGCTGCTTCCCAGATTGACTAAACTACTCATAGCGCAATAGATATCCCCTAGGGATGTGTGCTCTTCACCGAAAATCTGGGGGTCCACCAGACCTCCAACAAACCTCTGAAATTGTGATGTGGGTATGGGGTGGTTTTAAAACCATCAGAAATCCACAATGCGGTTAGAAGATTGTTCAGAGCCCCGAATGGATCCATAGGTATGAAGGGTTTGTAGGTGATGTGAGGACACATTTCATGCTGATGGCTAATTGAACACGCTTCCATATTAGGAAGACACAGAGGGATGAAGGGGGGGAAGTTTTGAGATTGACATCTGTGGCTAACGAATAGCCACAGTCTCCTCGCTGCCCCGCCCCCTGGCAATCACTACTATATCTCCTGTTTTGTAGACAGGACTTAAGTTTATGATGATAATGCTATATACACAATGTATGGTCCTGTCCCCACCGTTTTCTCAATGTATTTTCTATTCTGTTGATATTGACAATAAAAAAGTTTTTAAAAAGATTATATGCTTTGAATATATATATATATATATGATTGTTCTTGTCTGACCTCTCATGGGGAGAGCACGTCCCCCTCCATATCACCCCATTACAGCAAACAGTCAGAGAACAGATCTTCATTTTTATAAAGTGAAGATGCACAACTGTGCATTGGCAAAATAAAGGATAGGTCCTGCACAGTTGGGGTTGTGTGTGTGTGTGTGTGTGTGTGTGTAAGGGGGGATTGAGGGAATTTTTTAAAAATAAAATAATCCCAAAATCAAGGGATGGAGGGATCTGTTTTAAACTTGGCATGGCTAAAGCCCTACTTAAGAGCTATCAGAGTGCCAAGTTTCATCTATTTATCTTTAAAAATGACAGGGAAGAATGCATTTTTGTTAATTTCCATTGACACTAATAGCACTGTTCTCCAAAAATGGAGCAGTTTTCACTCCAAAAATGCAGTGTGGGGAGACAGAGCTGCCCCACAAATCAGAGCAGGGAATTGCCTCATCGGAGCGCTCCCCTGAATTTCGGGGAGCAGCAGAGCCACTCTGCACACCCCTACTATCCCCAATAGCTAGCTATACCAGCTGGTCTAGAAGATACACAAGGAAGCTAGCTCCGAGATCGAACAATCAAACAGGGAAAGCAAACAGGAGTTTAGCAGCGAAGGTCAAAGGGGGGGGGGGTTTCCTAACAAATAAATGTTTTCTTGTAACACACACTCAGTCTTGGCTCAGTCTTCTCCAAAAAGCAGGTCTACGTCCTCCCTTGAAAAAGTGAAGTACAAGCTGAAGGGGAAGGATTGCAGTTTGAGATTGATAACCAAGTGGTCAAGGAACACCTAATTTCTTTGAATGAGTTCAAATCTCCAGGGCCCAAGTAACTGCATCCTAGAGTAATGAAGGAGCTAGCAGAAGAACTCTCAGAACCACTGTCTATTATCTTTGCGAAATCATGGAAGACAGGTGAGGTGCTGGATGACTGAAGGAGGGCTAACGTTGTCCATATCTTCAAAGAGGGCAAAAATTTCCCTGGGAAAATTCTGGAGCAGATTATAAAGAAATCAGTCTGTAAGCACCTTGAAAACAATGCAGTGATTGCTAGAAGCCAACACGGATTTGTCAAGAACAAATCCTGTCAGACTAATCTGATCTTATTATTTTTTTTTTATCTGGGAACATCCCCTGTGGACTTTGGGAATGGTGTGGATGTAATATATCTTGACATCAGCAAACTTTTGACAAAGTGCCCCATGATATTCTGATTAACAAACTAGCTAAAACTCGGCTAGATGGAACAACTATTAGGTGGATACAGAGTTGGCTACAGAATCAGTCTCAAAGAGTGCTTATCAATGTTTCCTTCTCAAACTGGGAGGAGCTAACGAGTGGGGTACCACAGGGCTCAGTCCTGGGCCCAGTATTCTTCAACATTTTTATTAATGATTTGGAAAAGGAGGTGGAAGGAATGCTTATCAAGTTTGCTGATGACGATTTCTCGATTTCTACGATTTCTACGAGCTCTACGATTTCGCTCATTATCTTCCTCTTATGATCTTAAGCTTTGGTCTGATGCACCCACACATTCCCTTGGACACTGTCTGGATCTTGTTCTCACTCGGAATTGCTCTGTGTTGGACTTTTCTACTGCTCACTTTCCGCTGTCAGATCATCACCTAGTTTCTTTCAATATTACTCATAATCCTCCTCCTTCACGTCCCGCTTCTCGCTCTTGTCGTGACTTGCAATCTATCAATTATGAGGCTTTTTCCCAGTCTCTAGCCTCCTCCCTTCCTTCTGTCTGTTCGGCTGTCTCCTTGGACTCAGCTGTCTCCTTCTTTAATTCCTCCTTATCTTCAACTCTTGATAATCTTGCTCCATCTACAACTCGGATAGTTCGCCCTTCTCAACCCCAACCGTGGCTCACCTCTTCCCTCCGCTACCTTCGCTCTTGTTCCCGGGCAGCTGAACGCCTTTGGCGTAAGACCAGGGACCGGGCAGACTTTGTCCATTACAAATTTGTACTCTCCTCTTTCTCTTCTGCCATCTCACTGGCCAAACAGCAGTACTACTCAACGCTGATCCAGTCAAATGCTAGGCATCCTCAGCGGCTCTTTGCGTCCTTCAATTCTCTTCTGAAGCCTAATCCGCCATCTCTCCCCGCCTCTCTGTCTGCTAATAACTTTGCCTCTTTTTTCAATGCTAAAATCCAAACTATCCGCTCTGATCTGGCCAGCTCTGCTCCTCTTCCAGTTCCTGTTCCTCATCTGTCAGCTCCTCCTGCAAATTTCTCTGCGTTTCCTTCGGTCTCTGCGGATGAACTGTCTACAATACTGCGCTCTTCGAAGCCTTCCACTTGTTCTCGTGATCCGATTCCTTCTCGCGTCTTTATTAATCTTATTCCTGCTATCCTCCCTTCCTTGCTACATATTATTAATCTTTCTCTGTCCTCTGGTTCATTTCCTTCTGCTTTTAAACATGCTACAGTCTCTCCCATTCTCAAGAAACCTACTCTTGATAGGCTATCTCTGTCTAACTACCGACCTGTCTCTTTGTTGCCGTTTGTTTCAAAGATCCTGGAGCGTGCAGTCTACTCTCGTTGTCTTGACTTTCTTTCTAGTAACTCTGCTTTGGATCCATTTCAATCTGGATTCCGTCCTCTGCATTCCACCGAAACAGCCCTTACTAAGATCACCAATGATCTCCTTATTGCCAAGTCTAAAGGCCATTATTCCGTTCTTATTCTCCTTGATCTAACTGCAGCCTTTGACACGGTTGATCATGATCTTCTCTTAGATTCCCTTCATGACCTTGGATTTTGTGGCTCTGTCTATAACTGGTTTGCCTCCTATCTAGCGGGTCGCTCTTTCAGCGTGTTGACTCATGGCAGCTCGTCTTCCTCCTTTCCCCTTTCAGTAGGGGTTCCGCAAGGCTCGGTGCTTGGCCCGTTGTTGTTTTCCTTATACATGTTGCCCTTGGGCAAGCTCATTCAATCTCATGGCCTCCAATATCATCTGTACGCCGATGATACACAACTATATCTGTCATCTCCGGAACTTTCTCCTGATGTTCACGATCGTATCTCGGCATGTCTTTCAAATATCTCAGCTTGGCTGCTTCATCGTCGCTTGAAGCTTAACATGGCAAAGACTGAATTGCTTGTTTTTCCTCCTAAACCTTCTCCTCATCTCTCATTCTCTCTTACTGTCAATGATGTTACGCTTACTCCGGTCAAGGAAGCTCGTAGCCTTGGCTTTATCTTCGACTCCTCGCTCTCCTTTATTCCTCATATTGAGGCAGTAGCTAAATCTTGTCGATTTTTCCTGTATAATATTGCCAGGATTCGATCATTTTTGTCTGTCTCTTCTGCGAAGACGCTTGTTCATGCACTGGTTATTTCACGGTTGGACTACTGCAACCTTCTTCTCTCTGGCCTTCCTTCTTCTCACATCAGCCGTTGGTTTCTGTTCACCACTCTGCCGCAAAGATCATCTTCTTAGCTCGCCGCTCCGACCATGTTACTCCGCTTCTGAAATCTCTTCATTGGCTTCCATTCACTTCAGAATCCAATATAAACTTCTCCTGTTAACCTTCAAAGCTTTTCACGGTCTAGCTCCTTCCTATCTCTCCTCTCTCATCTCACACTATTGCCCCGCTCGTGCTCTCCGCTCCTCTGATGCCATGTTTCTCGCCTGCCCAAGGGCCTCTACTTCCCTTGCTCGGCTTCGTCCATTTTCGTCTGCTGCCCCTTACGCTTGGAACACTCTTCCAGAACATTTGAGAACTACAAGTTCAACCACAGCTTTTAAAGCTCAACTAAAAACTTTTCTTTTTCCTAAAGCTTTTAAAACTTGATGTTGTGCAGACTTCTACTGTTACTTTCTACTGTTAGTTTTTCCCTACCCTGTGCCTGCTTACCCTACCCTGTACCTGTTTGCATTCTCTTCCCCTCCTTATTGTTTTACTATGATTTTATTAGATTGCAAGCCTATGCGGCAGGGTCTTGCTATTTACTGTTTTACTCTGTACAGCACCATGTACATTGATGGTGCTATATAAATAAATAATAATAATAATAATAATAATAATAATAATAATAATAATGACACAAAATTGGGTGGGATAGACAGAAACAAACTTCAAAGTGACCTTGATAGGCTGGAGCACTGGGCTGAAAACAACAGAATGAAATTTAATAGGGATCAATACCAAGTTCTACACCTAGGAAAAAGAAACCAAATGCACAGTTACAAGATGGGGGATACTTGCCTCAGCAATACTATGAACGAGAAGGATCTTATAAGTATTGTAGATAACAAGCTGGATATGAACCAACAGTGTGATGTAGTTGCAAAAAAAGCAAATGCTATTTTGGGCTGCATTAATAGAAGTATAGCTTTCTAATCACACGAGGTACTGGTTCCCCTGTATTTGGCACCAGTTCGGCCTCATCTTGAGTATTGAGTCCAGTTCTAGGCACCACACTTCAAGAAGGATGCAGATAAGTTGGAGGGGGTTCAGGGGAGGGTAACAAGGATGATCAGGGGTCTGGAGACAAAGCCCTATGAAGAGAGACTGGGAGAACTGGGCACAATTAGTCTGGAGAAGAGAAGATGCAGGGGAGACATGATAGCACTCTTCAAATACTTGAAAGGTTGTCACCCAGAGGAGGGCCAGGATCTCTTCTCGATCCTCCCAGAGTGCAGAACACGGAAAAAAGGGCTCAAGTTACAGGAAGCCAGATTCCAGCTGGACATCAGGAAAAACGTCCTGACTGTTAGAGCAGTACGACAATGGAACCAGTTACCTCTCTCACACTAGAGGCCTTCAAGAGGCAGCTGGACAACCATCTGTCAGGTATGCTTTAAGGTGGATTCCTGCATTGAGCAGGGGATTGGATTCAATGGCCTTATAGGCCCCTTCCAACTCTACTATTCTGAGTCTATCTTGTTAACCTTCAGGGAGGCGGGACAAAGCACAGCCTATTCCAATATAATCAGAATGGTAGAAACAAAAAGGGAATAGAGACAATGGATGGAAAGGATTCTCCAGTGGTGATGACCTGTAAACTGTGTGCAGTTTTCGTTGTCTTGCTGGAGAGCAACGTGAAGTACACATGCAACCAATGCAAGTCAGTTGCACTGTTGGAAGAAAACTCTTGAGCGATGAGTATCCCCCCCTCAAGGAATAACATGAGATGAAGAGTTCTTAGACAGAACGGTGGAACTTCAACAGGAGAGATAAGCACAGGAGGTAGAAAAGCAACAGCAAGTTGAAGCAGAAGTGGAGAATGCTGTGGCGAGGAAAAATGAAGTAGAGGAAAGCCTCTGGAAACAGGTGACAGATAGGAACAGAAGAACTAGAACATACTCTGCACCAGAAGAACCAGTAGAACTCTGGAACCACTTTCAGGTACCGGAGGATGAGAGTAGAGGACCACCTGCAAAGCAAGAATTATAGAGTACCCTGTGCAACAGTGAGCAAGAGGCAATGATACCAGTGTAGATCCATACAGCCTCACAAGCCAATTTTGTAAGGGTTGGCTTGTGAGAAAAAAAAATCTTGTGTCAAAGGCTGATCTATGTACCACAAGTATGGATGCAACTCGGCCAGGCATAAAGTCAAGAGAAGAAGTGGCAGCAAGAGAAATTTTTGCTATAATACTATCTCCTATTTTGCAGACAGGAGTCAAGTTTATATACTTTGAATATATTTATATTTTTGTTTGTTCTTGTCTGACCTCTCATTGTTGTTCATAATTGCTGCTGGCTGGCTTTTTTGTATTTAAATTTCAATTATTATTTTTTGAAACTTGTTTTGCTCATGGTCCTAGATCCCAAAGAGGAAGTTTTAAAACCTCAGTTTGAGTTTTAAAAAATCCTAAAAACAAGGGATGAAGGGATATGCTTCCATCTTGGCAAGTCTAAAGCCCTACTTAAGAGCTACCACAGTGCCAAGTTTCATCTCTTTATCTTTAAAAATGACAGAGCTGTAAGCATTTTGGTTAATTCTCATAGGCTATAATAGAGTGGTTATCGGAAAATGGAATGGTTCTCCAATGGGTAATCCAATGGTGCAGAGAGACAGAACTACTCTGAAATCCAGAGCAGAGAAACACCTCATCAGAGCTCCGCTCTGAATTTTGGGCTGAAGTAGACCTGCTCTGCACACCCCTGGGCGATACTTGGCTCAGCAATACTACAAGCGAGAAGGATCTTGGAATTGTTGTAGATCACAAGCTGATTATGAACCAACAGTGTGATGTGGCTGCAACAAAAAGGCAAATGCTATTTTGGGATGCATTAATAGAAGTATAGCTTCCAAATCGTGCAACGTACTAGTTCCCCTCTATTCGGCATTGGTTAGGCCTTATCTTGAGTATTACATCCAGTTCTGGACACCTCACTTCAAGAAGAATGCAGATAAGTTGGAGCGTGTTCAGAGGAGGGCAATGAGGATCATCAGGGGTCTGGAAACAAAGCCATATGAGGAGAGACTGGTAGAACTGGGCATGTTTAGCCTTGAGAAGATAAGAGTGAGGGGAGGCATGATAGCACTCTTCAAATACTTGAAAGGTTGTCACACAGAGGAAAGCCAGGCTCAAGTTTCATGAAGCCAGATTATGGCTGGACATCAGTAAAAACTTGCTGACTGTTAGAGCAGTATGACAATGGAATCAATTACCTAGGAATGTAGTTGGCTCTCCCACAGTATAGATGCAGCTAGATAGCCATCTGTGAGGTATGCTTTAATGTAGATTCTTGCATTAAACAGGGGGTTGGACTCGATGGCCTCACAGGCCCTTTCCAACTCTAGTATTCTATGATTCTTCTGGCCTGCCCCTTGAGATGCCTTCACTCTAGGGGGCTTGGTGGATGCTCAGACTTTTTCTCAGAGGTGAAGTTCTCCTGAGGGCCCAAGTTTAATGTTGTTTGTGCTACCTCCCCTTCTGAAAAGAATTTCTCCACCAGAAGCATGGTGTGTACGGGCACAAAATTTTGAAGCCTTTTTTCCTGTAACGCATAGGATTTGTGTGCATCCATGTGACGGAGCTGTAGTGGGTCAGGTCTGGAGAATGAGTTTTGTCCACTCCTCCCCTTTTCATTTCATTGGGCCAAGTGATTCTGTTTTTCACATTTACTATAAAATGGCAGGCAGTTCTATGGGTCCTATCTGAAAGGCACATGGATTGCATGAATCCCTTCTCTACGTCACCACACATGAGGGTGTACATGCAGACATCATTCATACAAAACTCTGCTTTCAGTGATGCTGTTGAAAAGCTAGGTTGAAATAGAGGCTCTTAGCCTTTAGGGGTCAAAAGGCTTGTTTGTTTTACATCATAAATATCTCAAAGTACCACCTGAAGTATCCAGCACCAAGGTTACCAGCATCCGGAAACAGTATCCTCAAGTCCTCAGTTGAGGGGAAGTGTCTAAGCCCAGTTTGAAGGTGTCATTCACAAAGTTGCCTGCCTTAGCCCCACACCTTAGCAACTAAGTCATCAAAGATATATATAATAATAATAATAATAATAATAATAATAATAATAATAATAATAATAATAATAAATTTATTTGTTACCCGCCTCTCCCTCTGGATCGAGGCGGGGTACAACACAATTAAAAACAACATAAAATACATAAAACTAATTCAAACATTAAAACCAGTGCATCATTAAAAGCAGCACACCATTAAAAAAGGCATCTTAAAATTCAGCTGGGTAGGCCTGCTGGAAGAGATCAGTCTTTATGGCTTTCTTAAATTCTGGAAGACTGTTAAGTTGACAAATCTCTCCCGGCAGGTCATTCTGTAATTTGGGAGCGGCAGAAGAAAAGGTCCTCTGGGTAATAGTTGTCAGCCTTGTTTTTGTTGGCTGGAGTAAATTCTTCCCAGAGGACCTGGGTGCGGGGCGGATTGTATGGGAGAAGGCAATCCCGCAGGTAGCCAAACCTGGACCCAAACCATGTAGGGCTTTAAAGGTGATAACCAACACTTTATACTTCGTTATACTTTATACTTTGATTTAATGAGATCAAATGAGCTACTAAAGGGATGTGTGAGAAATTTGTTTCAGTTCACAAATCACTTGAAAATGCCCTGCTTGTGCAACCCTTAAATGTGAACACAAATGGAAGCATGTGTTTTCCAAAAACGTTCACAATGTGTACTTTAAAATGTGTACTTTTAAAAATGCATCTTTTAAGATGCACAGTTTTCATGAGTTAACGGTGAAAGTGCATGTTTCAAAAGTGCACACATTAAGAAATGCACACTTAAAAATCCACAATTGAAAGTATGCATTTTAAAAATTGCACTATTAAAAGTTCATATTTTCACACTTTAGTCAATGGTAGAAGGTATATAGTTTTTGAAAAATGTGCACTTTCCCCATTTAAACAAACTGAACCACCCCAGGTCATATGTGAGAATGGAAGTGAGCTGACAAATTTTGAAGTAAAGTTTGGAAAATTTCACTGAGCTTGGGCATCCCTGGTTCTCCTATGTCAGAACCTACAATTTCATCCAGCAACTTCTCTATCCAGGGCCTTTTCCCTCTTGTGTTCCCACTAAAACTTAAGCCTGCTCTTCCCCTGCTGCTTTGGCTCCATATATTATTCATTACAATCAAATATGACACAGTGGTGACTCCATAAACTTGCTTTTCATATTGGAATTGCTTTTATTGAGTAACACACACTGGAGCCCCCAGCTTCCCGCAGTCTGGGCTGAAATGAGCAGTTCTCTCATCGTAATAATGTGCTTCTGTCATCTCCTTATTATCAGCATGATAAAAGATGAAATATTCACAGATGCTGCCCTCCTAACCTGATCACAGCTTGATATTTGAGCTTTGGAAATGAGTTTTATAAGCTTTAATATACTCCTTGGCGGAGTGACCCCTGAAATTAAACATTATTACAGAGCGGATATTTAAAAAGCTGGGGCTGCAAATTACATCAAAATGAAAATATTAAGGCATATTATGACTCTACCAAGTGGAAGCTCACTGGTTTGGAAGTTACGGATGCCTTAGAACAGCAGACTGGTGCCAGAAACATTGGGGGTGGAGTAACAGCAGCTGCATTTTTACTTCAGTTATGATCCAGCCTGGGCAAAACTAAATTATGGGGATGTCCCGTCCCCCCCGACTGTTTTCCAAGAGGAGAAACCATATTATTCAGCTTTATATTTTCAGTGTTCTTTCATGCTTGGCTTCAAATGCACCCCCTTGCAAAAACAAATAAAATAAACACCTATCTATAACGAAACCAAAGAGCATTGCAAGTTAAGATTTTTTACAGCCAGGCAAAGAACATTTTGATTCAGTTGCTTTTGCTGTTTTCATAGGGGCTGCCTAGGATGCAGAACTCTAGGATGCAGTTCATCAAGCCCTGGAAATTTGAATTTGTTCAAAGACTTTAGGTGTTCCTGGACCATTTGCTTATCAACCTCAAATTGCAATCCTGCCCCTTCAGCTTGTACTTCTCTTTTTCCGGGGGGGTGGGGGGTGTCATAGACTCGCTTTTTTTGGCCAAAGTAAGAATTGAGCACTTAGGCCTTTTATTTGTCATCTGTTATCAATTTACCATCCTTGTTAAGCAGTTGAACCACCATTTTTTCTCTGTCTTACCTGAAGAAAGCTTTTTTGTTGCTTTTAGCATCCCTTCCTATTCCCAGCTCATTCTCAGCTTTAGCCTTCCTGACGCCATTTCGGCACTTCTGTGCCACCTGTCTGTACTCTTCTTTTGTAGCCTGGCGTTCCTTCCACTTCCTATATGTATCCTTTTTTGTTTTCAGGGCATCTCTAAGCTTTTTGTGGGGCTACATTGGTTTCTTCTGTTGTCTTCTAACTTTTTTCCTTGTTGGGATTGTTTGTAATTGTGCCTTTAAAATTCATTTTTTTAAAATCTCCCACCCATATTGGACTCCTTTTCTCATTAGGGCCACTTGCCATGGGACCATATTTATCATAGTTCTGAGTTTATTAAAATCAGCTTTCCTAAAACCCAAAGTACATGTATGGCTACACTCAGCTTTTGCTTCCTTTAAAATCAAGAATTCAGGTAGGACATGGTCACTTTCCCCCAGAGTTCCCCTAACTGCCACTTTATCCACTAAGTCATCCCTATTGGTCAATATCAAGTCAAGGATTGCCGATCCTCTAGTTCCTTCCTCCACTTTCTGTAGGAGAAAGTTATCAGCCACACAAGTCAGGAATCATTGAATAGTAGAGTTGGAAGGGGCCTATAAGGCCATCGAGTCCAATGCAGGAATCCACCTTAAAGGATCCCTGACAGATGGTTGTCCAGCTGCCTCCTGAAGGCCTCTAGGCCCACAACCTCCCTAAGTAACTGGTTCCATTTCCATACTACTCTAACAGTCAGGAAGTTTTTCCTGTTGTCCAGACGGAATCTGGTTTCCTGTAATTTGAGCCTATTATTCTGTGTCCTGCACTCTGGGAGGATCCATCCTTGCTCAATGTTTTTGAATCTGATTTCTTTCTGTCCTAAAGGGGAGGAACCTCGTGCCTACAGATATAATACTTACCTGGTCCTCACAGATCACAGATACCAAGGGGTTTTAGGGAGCAGCTCATACACCACTGCAGGAGCTCTTCCAAGCAGTACACTTCACTTGGCCTTCTCCTCCACCATTTGCAGGAGGTAGTGTAAGAAGAGTAAACTTCACTCATTCTTCAGCTTTAAATATTCATTCATTGTGCACTGGGTAATCATGCCTACTCAGAATCAGGGATTGGTGAAATGAGCCTTACTTCACCAGACTCAGGGGCACTGCCACTACTGTGTCTGCTATTAGGATAATTATTAGTACTGGTGCATCTGCTGCTGCCACCTGCTAGTGCTCAGTAGGGCAGCTAATGCTGCTGCTTCCAATGCTGCCCCCCCCCCCCGCCCACCCCAAACCCTTGTCTCTGCAGGAAAGCCTCCTCCTCCTCCTCCCCCCACTTCACAAGCAGGAAAATCACACAGGGAAAACTGACTAGTATTTCTGAATGAGGTTAATGTGGTCAGCCAAAGGGGTGAAACACCCCCATTGCATGATTGTGAATGACTTAAACAGAGGTTAGTACTTATGAATGATAAAGGCTAATTAATGCAGTCAGATGAAGGGGAGAAAAAGTGGGAATGGAAGCCTGCGTTAAAAGTGCCCTGGGTATAAGAACATAAGAAGAGCCATGCTAGATCAGATCAAGTGCCCATCTAGTCCAGTACTCCAGCCACATGGTAGCAAAAATGACTTAAAGTAAAAAAGAAATGGGAAACAATTTCTTTTCAACCTTTGACTTTGCTAGAAAATAATTAAAAAGTAAGTCCCTTGTTCCTGAGACACTCCCCCCAGAAGTTCTCCATCCAACTTTTCTCCCCCCCCCCCTTTTCATCTCCCTCTCCTCAATGTGCTGAAAATGCTATCCTGAGAGCCATTGGCATGGCTCTAGTATGGCTTTGCCAAGGGGCCCCCATTAATTGAAACACAAAGTGGAATTTTACAGCTCTCTGCCATGGCCTTTGCAATAAGTCCTGCCTAGTTTTGCATGCCTGAACCTGAAGTGGTGCAGTTAACCTCGATCTTTTTTCTTCTTCTTTACTTTAGAAGAGGCGGCATTTTAAAGCTTATATCCAGTGACTTCTTAAAATTAATTTCCCAGAACCATAAAGTTGCAAAGCTGAATAATGAAGCCATATTTTTAAGTACTGTCAGAGATGAGTTTCCCTGCAGATTATGATTATACATTAACTAATGGAGACCTTCAGTTATGTTGATAGATAGATTTAGTAAGATGGATATTTTAGAGTTTATAGTTGGGTGTGAAACCCTATCAGAGAAGCTGGCCACAGAGATCGATCTACTTATAGACACTTAAACTACACTGAACTCAAGGGGACTTACTTCTGAGTAGACATGGATAAGATTACATTATTATACTTGCTTTCTGGCAGTATGAATTAATAGTTTCGTAAAATATGGTGTGCCTTTATCAACTTTAATAATATGACAATGCTAAAAAAAAATTGTTTTGAGATAGATTTAAATGGTAAGTTTTATTATTTATTTTATTGCATGTGACTCCTTTCTCATTGACGAATTTAGTGAATAATAGTTGTACGTGGGTCAGTGTGTGTGTGTGTGTGTGTGTGTTTTGCCACCGCTTTCAGTTCAGCCCAGCAGCCAGCGATCCCCTCCAACTACAAGAGACTGTAGGACTGTGTTAGGAGACCTGTGTTAGGGCTGTATATAATCATCTAAACAAATCAGTTAAGGGCCCAATCCTAAGCATGTCTCAAAAGAAAAAAAATGCTACAACTCCCAGTATTCTCCAGACAGCATAGCATGATGGGGCATGTTTGGAGTTGTAGGACTTTTTTCTGCCTCATGTGCATAGGATTGGGCCCTTAATCAGTTTTGAGGGGGCACTGTGGGAAATAGGGGTACATCCAAATGGGCTCTTTAGATTGCCTTAACTTTCATTTTCACATTGATCATCACATGACGCAGCAGCAGCAGCAGCAGTGCCAATCTATAGCCCCTAAATGCGCATATTCGAACCTCCAATTATACCACGACTTTTTCAAAACCTTCACGATTACCTTGTTTTATCTTTATGTGTCATGGGGTGGGGAGTAAATTCGGCTTTTAAAATGTGGGTGTAGTTTTGAGGATAGGACAAAGTGATGTCAGGTCTTCCCATTATGAAAGAGTAATTATGGCTGTCAGTGAGATACTGGGAGGTGATGTGGGGAGGATCCGGGCACTTTTTAGACGGAGCCTCCAGCCAGATTAGCAGCTTTGAAATTGATAAGGACACTCCTTGCACGCAACTTAACTCCAGCAGTCCTACTTAGAGTAGACCCATTGAAATGTAAGGGGCTGAGGCTAATCCAATGTTACTTCACAGGAAGCCTGACAGCCACAGAATTGGTCCAGCGCACTTTTGCATTCTATAGGGAGCTGGGACCTTGCTCACTCAAACAGCACTAAGGAGCGACCTGGCTGTTTGCTTGTTTTCACGATCCTCCACTGAATCATCCAGGGCACTTTTGCATTCTATGGGTCTTCTCTCAGTCCCAGGATTGGTTAACAAGAGCCCAATGCAAGAACTGACAAGTGTCTGTGTTTAAAACATTTTTACATCAACCCCATTCGAAAAATGACTAGTGTTCAGGGAGTATTAAAGTGACTTTAAAATCATTTAAGTGAATGGGTAGTGAATGGGCAGGGAAATGAATGGGTAGCCCAGGAAGAGTGATCGCCATTTTTGAAGTCCACATCCCGAACAAAGGTTCACGGTGCTTGTACCTTCCTCAACATCATGGGTGGAACTTTGATGTCACCATTTCATTTTATCTTCCTTACTTGTTTTATATAAATAAATCTTGGGAGGTGAATTTTAAATTATATGTTTAGCGATCCGGCCCTGCTGTCTTCTGTACCCTTGTATGTGCATATATGCACAGGTGCACATTAAGAACAATACTTTTTTAAAAAAAGGTTCTCGCCTACCAGGAGCAACTTTCCTCTGCAAGGGCTCATATGACAGGATTTCCTCCCCCAGTAAATTGAAGGGAAGAAAAGCTGTAGCTGCTGCAGTGTGACAATGTTTGAGCAGAAGCAAATCAAGGAAAATGCAGGTTAAAAAATAATGAGATGCAATCCCAGCATCTTATAGATGACCACCAGGCTCCTCTTGTGTTCATTTTCCTTGATGAATCACTATCATCTCAGTTTCAAAGGGTTCCTAAGATTTGGGACTTTATCAGCAGCTGCAATATTATTCCCTCTGCTTAAGTGCATAATTGGTCTCCACATAAGGAAGAGTTTTCCAGCCTGAATGAGACAATGAATGGGGACAATTTACCAACTGAGGGATGGTTTTTTATAACTATGAAGGACATTGAACATGTCAAGTCCTATTTGTTGTAATGGAAAAAGCTCCTGACTACACCGCGGAAATGAATAACAAGGCTGTCCCATGTTCCAGCAAATGACTGTTTGCACAACCATTGGTTAGCGTGTTGTGCAGCTGGCTCCATTGACTATTTTATAGCACTGAGTTTATAGAATCATAGCACAGTAGAGTTGGAAGGGGCCTATGAGGCCATCGAGTCCAACCCCCTGCTCAATGCAGAAATCCACCTCAAAGCATCCCTGACAGATGACTGTCCAGCTGTTTCTTGAATGCCTCTAGCATGGGAGAGCCCATGACCTCCCTAGGTAACTGATTTATTTATTTATTTATTTATTTATTTATTTATTTATTTATTCCATTGATTCCATTGATTCCATATGATTCCATTGTCATACTGCTCTAACAGTCAGGAAGTTTTTCCTGATGTCAAGCCAGAATCTGGCATCTTGTAACTTGAGCCCATTATTAAGTGTCTTGCACTCTGAGATGATTGAGAAGAGATTATGACAACCTTTCAGGTATTTGAAGAGTGCTATCATGTCTCCCCTCAATCTTCTCTTCTCCAGATTAAACATGCCTAGTTCTTTCAGTCCCCACTCATGGGGCTTTGTTTCCAGACCCCTGATGATCCTCGTTGCCCTCCTCTGAAGACGTTCCAGCTTGTCTGCATACTTCTTGAAGTGAGGTGCACAGAACTAGAGGCAATACTCAAGATGAGGCCTAACCAGTGCTGAAAAGAGGGGAACCAGTACCTCACGTGATTTGGAAACTATACTTCTATTAATGCAACCCAAAATAGCTCATGTTGGCTCATATTCAGCTTGTGATCTACAGCAATTCCAAGATCCTTCTCACTTGTCGTATTTCTGAGCCAAATATCCCCCATCTTGTAACTGTGCATTTGGTTAATTTTTCCTAGGTTTAGAACTTGGCATTTATCCCTATTAAATTTCATTTTGTTGTTTTCAGCCCAGTGCTCCAGCCTATCAAGGTCACTTTGAAGTTTGTTTCTGTCTTCCAAGGTATTAGCTATCCTACCCAATTTTGTGTCATCTGCAAATTTGATAAGTGTTCCCTGCACCTCTTCATACAAGTCATTAATAATTTTTTTGACAAGCACTGGGCCCAGGACTGAGCCCTGAGGTACGCCACTCATTATCCAGTTTGAGAAGGTACCATTTGTGTCTGATTCTGTAGCCAACTGTTGATTCATCTAGCCCACTTTTGGCTAGTTTGTTAATCAGAATGTTATGGGACACTTTGTCAAATGCTTTGCTAAAGTCAAGATATATTATGTCCACAGCACTCCCACAGTCCACAAGGGAAGTTACCTGATGAAAAATGAAATCAGATTAGTCTGACAGGATTTGTTTCTGTAATCACTGCATTGTTTTCAAAGTGCTTATGGATTGACTTCTTTACAATCGGCTCCACAAATTTCCCAGGGATGGATGTCAGACTAACTGGTCTGTAGTTTCCAGGTTCCTTTTTTTTTTTTTTTTTTTGCCCTTTTTGAAGATAGGGGCAACGTTAGCCCTCCTTCAGTCATCCAGCACCTCACCTGTCTTCCATGATTTCGCAAAGATAATAGACAGTGGATCTGAGAGTTCTTCTGCTAGCTCCTTCATTACTCTAGGATGCAGTTTCTTGGGCCCTAGAGATTTGAACTCATTCAAAGAAATTAGGTGTTCCTTGACCATTTGTTCCTTGACTTCACTGAAGAGGAAAAGACAGGAGAGCTTTGGCTACGTAATAAATAAATAAATAAATAAACACATTTTATTTATAAAATAAAATTATAAGCAGCTGTGTTGCTGAATCACAACAACAACAAGATTTTTTTTAAAAAAGGCTATGTCTGTCTTTTACCAGTAAGGGGAAAGCAGACCTGCCCAAGGGGAGGGGGAATTGTTTGCCAATTTGACTGGTCCTGTCTAGGTACTAGTATTTGAGAAGCTGCATCACACTTCAACTCATGGTAGGTATTGCTTCTCAACTGGCTACCCTTTTGGAGGGTTTTGATGACCCACCAAGGGCAGGAGTGCACTGGGCATGTCCACATGCCCTATAGACATCATCCCCTTGCACCACATCTATTCAGTTGTTCACCAAGGTTAGAGTGGGTAGCAGTGCTGTGTTTCCTATCTGTTATTTATTTGCTTAGTATATGTTAAGGTTGTGTTTGTGCGTTTGATGGGGCTGCTATTTCAAAAAACACTGGAAAAAGTCTGTTCAGACTGAGAACGAAATGTTTCCTAGTATCCCAAGTTACTAAGTATCCCATTTTGGAGGATGATTCCTCAGGTGATCATGATTGGGAGTTGAATCTGCCTCTCATCGCTTCAAAAAAACATTACCCCTTCCCGCTTTTTTCCATTTAAAAAAAAATTATAGCAAGTAAACCGCAGCACTAAAACTGCTGAAAATAGGCACAAATGACCCCCACCCATGACTCTTTAAGCACATTCAGGTTCAAGAATGTAGCATGAAAAACAAAAAAGTTATATGCTAATCTTTTCCCCCATGCAAACCTATGTCAAAAATATCCAAAATGGTGGGCAGAGAACTCCGCGTAAAAGCAAATTATTTGCTTTCAGTCACTTCTCTTCACCATGCCTTGCTAGCCACCCGACTCGCTCCTCCTCTGCCTGTAATGGAGGCAGATCAGGCCACTTCGCTATTGCTTCTAAGTAGGGATGTGCTCCACTCCGATTAGAATAGGAGAATCAGAAGCGAATTGGCCTGATCCGCTTTGCCTAGAGGCGGAGTAGAAGCGGACCGCAGACCCTTAGAAGCATGGCGAAGAGAAGCGGCCATAGGAGAAGCGCTTCTCTTTTCGCAGAGCAATTCGCCCGCCATTTTGGATCATTTCGCCCATAGGATTGCATTGCAGAAAAGATTAAGGCATTACTGTGTTGTTTTTAAAGCTATCTTTCTGAAATTTCTTGTGCTTAGAGAGTTGTGGCTGGGGGTCATTTTGAGCCTACTCTCAGCACTCTGCGTGGTGCAGTTCGCTTGCTATATTTAAAAAAAAAATCAGGTAAAAAAAGCGGGAGAGGTACTGAGAGGCAGATTCATGATCACATGATCCCAAAGTTGGAGGAGGGGATAGGCAAAACGGGATAGAAGTAACTTGGGATACTGGGAAACTTCTCTTTCTTAGTCTGAACGGACTTTTCCCAGTGTTTTTTAAAACAGTAGCCCCACCAAATGCACAAACACAACCTGAAATCATATACTAAGCAAATAAATAACAGATAGGAAACACAGCACTGCTACCCACCCTAACCTTGTTGAACAACTGAATAGATGTGGTGCAAGGGGATGATGTCTATAGGGCATGTGGACGTGCCCAGTGCACACACACTGTGTCCTGCCCTTGAGACTACTAATGCCTATCATGAGTTGAAGTGGCAGGTCGCTTCTTAAACACTGGTACTTACTTAGGTCCAGTCATATCCCCCTCCCCCTGGGCACGTCCACTTTCCTCTTACTGGTAAAAGACAGACATAGCCTTTTTAAAAAAAATTCTTCTTGTTCTTTATTCAGCAACACTGCTGCTTTTAATTCCACCCCTCCTTTGTTTGTTTGTTTGTTTATTTATTTATTTATTCCATTTTATATTTACACCCCATAGCCCAACCTCTCCTGGCTTTTCCTCTTCAGTGAAGTCAGGCAGGGTTTCATTGTGGTTCAACTCCTTATTGTTGTTGTTGTTGTTATTGCTATTAATATTAATTAGTACTGCTATTATTAATGTTACTATTGTTGTTGTTGTTGTTTAATAATGGCTGTGATCACAGTGCAGTCAATCAACTCTGAAGCAAGGACAACAAAGCTTTACTCTTATCCCCCTAGCCTCCTACTTATGGGATGCAAAAGAAAAGGCATCTCTCTGTACTGCTCCCACCTCAAAGAGATGGTTTGCATTACTGGCTTTGAAACTATCCTTGGCTCACTTCCTTGTGCCCCCAGAAATGTCTGCTGCCTGCCTGCCTTCCCTCCCTCCTCCCCTGCCCGCCTCGCAGGGATGGTTTTTGTGTGTCTTGCTTTGACTCAGGGGATGTCCTTCCTGCGCTCACTTAGACTTTTGGAAGTTCCAAATCAATTTTTCAAGTGTGGAAGAAGATTCATATAGGTTTATCTACTCCCCAATTCATGGCATGTTGGAATTTCCTTTGAAATGGCCCCATTGAGCTGCCTCCAGCTTTAAATCCCTGAGATACTGGGGTGTCTGGTTTTCAAAAATTCCCAAAAAATCAGGAGAGGCTTGGATTGGCTTGAATCTTGGCATGTGTGTGTATACGTCCATGAGGTGTCATGGTGCCGAACTTGAGGTTTCTAACATGAAAATTGACGTAGTTCTAGCATGGGACTTGATTTGGGGTGAGTTAAAAGGTTAAAGCCCCGCCAAAAATCAGGGGATGATGGGATTTGCTTGAAACTTGGCATGAATATGGATCTAGATGGCATCTGTGAGGGTGCCCACTTCAAAAAAATTTATCTGTCAAAATGTCAGAGCAAATCCCAGGTCTGAAAATGGGGTGTCCGATTTTCAAAATTTTCCCCAAAATCAGGGGAGGCTTGGATTGGCTTGAGTCTTGGCATGCGTGTGTATATGTCCATGAGGTGTCATGGTGTCGTACTTGAGGTTTCTAACATTAAAATTGACATAGTTCTAGCATGGGACTTGATTTGGGGTGAGTTAAAAGGTTAAAGCCCCGCCAAAAATCAGGGGATGATGGGCTTTGCTTGAAACTTGCCATGAATGTGGATCTAGATGGCATCTGTAAGGGTGCCCACTACAAAAAAAATTATCTGTCAAAATGTCAGCACAAATCCCATATTTGAAAATGGGGTGTCCGATTTTCAAAAATTCCCCAAAAATCAGGGGAGGCTTGGATTTGCTTGAGGCTTGGCATGCATGTGTATACATGGATAAGCTATCATGGTTCCTAGTTTGAGGTTTCTAACATTAAAATTGACAGAGATATCAAAAGGGGGGTGAATTGAGGTTACTGGTGCTGCGTTAGAGGTTAAAGGCCCGCCAAAAATCAGGGGATGATGGGATTTGCTTTAAACTTGCCCTAAATGTGGATCTCGATGGCAGCTATGTGGGTGCCCACTTCAAAAAAATTTATCTGTCAAAATGTCATAGCAAATCCCATGTTTGAAAATGGGGTGTCCGGTTTTCAAAAATTCCCCAGAAATCAGGGGATGATGGGATTTGCATGAGTCTTGGCATGCATGTGTATACATACATGAGGTGTCATGGTGCCGATCTTGAGGTTTCTAATGTGAAAATTGACGGAGATATCGAAAGGGGTGTGAATTGGGGTTATGGGTGCTGCGTTAGAGGTTAAAGCCCCGCCAAAAATCAGGGGATGATAGGATTTGCTTGAAACTTGCCATAAATGTGTATCTAGATGGCAGCTGTGAGGGTGCCTGCTTCCAAGTTTTTATTTGTCATAATGTCAGCGTAAATCCCATGTCTGAAAATGGGGTGTCCGATTTTCAAAATTTCCCCGAAAATCAGCGGATGCTTGGATTGGCTTGAGTCTTGGCATGCGTGTGTATACGTCCATGAGGTGTCATGGTGCCAAACTTGAAGTTTCTAACTTTAACAGAAAAAAAGTTGTAGGGTTTTTTGGATTTCAATGCAAGCCTATGGGGGGGAAAGTGGAGCTCCGATCCGGATCCAGAGCTTCGCAGCGAACCGGAGCAGACTATAGGCAGATCGGCGCAGAGCGGAGCGGACCCGATCTGGAAGTTGCGGATCTGGAAGAGAAGCAGATCGGGGGGTCCATGCGCACCCCTACTTCTAAGAACCAAAGAGAAGTGGATCACAGCCTTGTACAAAATAATACATAAAATAAGTTGAAAGAGCATATAAAACCAATACAATATTAAAATACAATCACAGTATCTTAAAATTCGTAGGTTTAAAATTCATCTAGGTAGGCCTGCATGAAGAGACTAGTCTTCACAGCTGTATTAAACTCTGGGAGAGCATTAAGCTGATGGATCTCCTCTGGCAGGCCATTCCACAGTCTGGGGGCAGCAGAAGAGAAGGTCCTCTGGGTAAAACAGTTACCAGCCTAGTTGTGGCTGACTGGAGTAAACCCTTCCCTGAGGACCTAAGTGTGCAGGGTGGATTGCATGGCAGAAGGCAATCTCACAGGTAACCTGGACCCAAACCATGAAGGGCTTTAAAGGTAATAACCAAGGGCGTTCCTAGACGAGGCCTTAGCGCGCCTTGAGAGCCGGTTTCCCTGCTGTGCTTCCACATGACGCACAGGGGAATCCGGCTACAGGCCGCACTGAAGCCTCCTCTAACGCGCCATAAGTGAAGTCGCTTATGGCGCGCCTTTTCCGCAGCTCTGGCCTCAGGCCGGAGCTGCGGAACGTCTAGAGACTTCCGTGGCTTTTTGCGGCTACTCGCTTACTCTTGAGTAGCCGCAAAAAGCCGCGGACTGGCCACAACACTGAGCGCTGTGCCCATCGGGCCAGGAGGGAGGATCCCGGGGGAGATGATGGGGGCTGGCACAGGGTGACGACGGAGGAGAGTGGAGGGCTGGCACAGGGGGCGAGGGAAAGGCAGCCGGGCATGGCACAGGGGGCGAGGGAAAAGCAGCCGGGCACACAGGGCTGGCACAGGGGCGAGGGGAGGCCACACATCGGGCGCGGGGGGGAGGATGGGCGAGCGAGGGGGGAGGGGGTCATCAGGCATTGGGAGGGGGAAGATGGGGCGGGCAGGGGGCCTTAATTTTTTGTAAAAAAACCCCTTACCTTGCCTTTGGCTTCGGGCCGCACGTGGCCCCATTAACCACAAAAAAAAAAATGGCCGACGCTGCAGGGCTTGCGTCATCCTTACGCGTCAGCCGTCTAGGAGGCTGGGCAGCGCGCTTTAAAGTTAGTGCGCCGTCGCCCCGCCTCCCTGCCGGCTTATCCCGGCAGGTCTAGCAAAGCCCCAACACTTTATACTTCACCCAGAAACTAATTGGCAGCCAGTGAAATGATTTTAAAGTTGGTGTAATGTGGTCACCCCTAGGTGTACTGGTGACCAACCTGGCTGCCATATTTTGAACTAGTTGAAGTTTCCGGACTAGGCACAAAGGTATGTATAGCACATTGCAGAAGTTGAGCCTTGAAGTTACCATGGACTACCGTTGACTATTTTCACCAGCTAGAGAGTCCCCCAGCAAGAGCAGCCAAAACAGTGCCTGCTGCTCTAGGAGCTTCATCCCACTAGCCCAATATTGTGCTGCTGCAGCGAAATCCCTGCAAAAGACTCACATGACGCAGGGGTTAAGGTCTGCTTTTATTATGAAGGACTCGGAACACAGTGATTATGTCCTGCTGTGATTGTGCTTCTTCTTCCCTTTGTTCTGGATTAAAAAGTTGCGGGGGATGGCTGTATCTTTTGGGAGCTGGCCAGACACAGGAGGAGAATATGCTTACATCTGCGTAAGTGTTAAAGCTAAAGACACCAAAATAGGCACATTAATAGATATTAGGGAGAGCTTTAAGCATGCCAAATTTGAATTGAATTCGGTCATCTGTTGATTTTTTATGAATTTATTTCCCCCACACTTCCTGGTTGGGAAGCGATCTTGGGGGAAAGGATAGCTGCAGCTCTGCTTTAGCTGTGTCTAGCAATGCAGCTACAGCGGAAGGACGGACATCTGCTCTGGTAGGATGAACCTCTAGTACAGCCACCACAACTCGCTTCTGAAATCTACCTAGCAACAGAAGGATTCAGACAAGCTGGAGTGTGTTCAGAGGAGGGCAACGAGGATGATCAGGGGTCTGGAAATAGACTCTGGCAGGTGGTGCCAATAAATGCTGGGGGCCAAATCCAGGGGCTGGAGGAGCAGTCGGGTACTGCTGTGGTGGCTTGTAACTGTAGTGAAGGCATGTAGGGCAGTTGTGCCTGCCTGGTGTGAATGGCTCCTTGGAAGAACTCAGCTAATGCCAGGATGGCTTCCATTTGGTGGTCCTCAGGCTGTGGCCTTTGACAGCAAGCACCTCTGTTCAGCTTCAGTTTGTTTTTCCTCATCCAGCCCATTAAGCATTCATTCAGAGGAGACACACTATCCTTAGCTGATGCTGTTGTCAAAGGGTGTCTTCAGCATACTGATAGCACCCTGCTCCATGCCTCCAGATGATCTCTCCCAGCGGTATCATGTAGATGTTGAACAGCATTGGGAATAGGATTTATTTATTTATTTATTTATTTATTACATTTCTATACTGCCCAATAGCTGGAGCTCTCTGGGCGGTTCACAAAAATTAAAAACATTCAAAGTATAAAACAATAGTATAAAACTATAGTACAAAATACAATATAAAAGCTCAACCAGATAAAAACAGCAGCAATGCAAAATTACTAATTTAAAACACCAAGTTAAAATTTATTTATAGACTGTTAAAATACTGGGAGAATAAAAAGGTCTTCACCTGGCATCTAAAAGCATATAATGTAGGTGCCAAGCGAACCTCCTTAGGGAGCTCATTCCACAGCTGGGGTGCCACAGCAGAGAAGGCCCTCCTCCTGGTAGCCACCTGCCTCACTTCCTTTGGCAGGGGCTCGCGGAGAAGGACCCCTGAGGATGACCTTAGGGTCCGGGCAGGTACATATGGGAGGAGGCGTTCCTTCAGATAACCTGGCCCCAAGCCGTTTAGGGCTTTAAATGTTAATACCAGCACTTTGAATCAGGCCTGGACCTGGACTGGTGGCCAATGAAGCTGGAAAAGGACTGGCGTGATGTGGTCTTGTCAGCCAGTCCCTGTTAGTAACCGTGCTGCCCTGTTTTGTACCAGTTGAAGTTTCCGGACCGTTTTCAAAGGCAGCCCCACGTATAACGCATTGCAGTAATCCAAACAAGAGGTTATCAGAGCATGGATAACTGTAGCTAGGCTATCTCTGTCCAGATAAGGGCGCAGCTGGTATATCAGCCTAAGCTGATAAAAGGTGCTCTTTGCCACTGAGTTCACCTGTGCCTCAAGTGACAGTTCTGGATCCAAGAGCACCCCCAAACTACGGACCCGATCCTTCAGGGGGAGTAAAAAGAGAAAGTCCCTACTCAAAGGAAAAGAAATACAGAAAAGGAAACTCTAAAGCAAGCCTGTGTCATTCTACGGTTAAGCAGAGAAAATAAATGGAGTGCAATTATCTTGGAGTAAAAATTTTGGATGGTTTCAGAGGACAAAGGTCAGGAGAGAAAGTAGAATCATAGAATAGTAGAATTGGAAGGGGCCTATAAGGCCATCAAGTAATCGACAGATGAAGTAAAGGGGATTAATTATGAGGATGTGGAATTAAAGGAGTGCAGTAGCCTAATGGGGTACAGTAAACAACATCACATATGTTCAAGTTAAATCTATAAAAGTAAAGGGAAGGTACAAGGCAGGAGGTAATCTCTGCTCACCCCCCCAATCTCCTGTTATGTTGCTATGCGTGGGGTAAGGTACCAGGTAACTTACACAATGTAGGAGGCAGAAAATAATAACTCATCCCTTTCAGATAGCAGCACACTCTTGGCTTGGCTTTAATATGCTTAGGTCTCTCTCATGAAAGAGAGGGTTAGGGTATACATCTTTTAATAAGTACATAAAAGGAATGTGTACATCAAAAGTTTCTAATGGAGTACTTATGCAGGACAAACAACTGCTGAAGTGGCTTATGCAAACTCATATTTGTTAGCTCTAAGAATTAGGGGTGTGCACGGACCCCCCGCTCCGCTTCACTTGCAGATCCGCCATTTTCCGGATCGGGCCGCTCCGCCCCCGCCCCGCCCACTTCCGCTCCGCTCGGAGCTCCGGATCCGGATCCGGAGCTCCGTTTCCCCCCCCCCATAGGCTTGCATTGAAAGCTAAAAAATTATACAACTTTTTTTCTGTTCAAGTTAGAAACCTCACGTTTGGCACCATGACACCTCATGGGGGTATACACACGCACGCCAAGTTTCAAAGCAATCCCATCATCCCCTGATTTTTGGGGAATTTTTGAAAATCGGGCACCCCATTCACACCCCTTTCCATAACTCCGTCAATTTGCACGTTAGAAACCTCAAACACGCCACCATGAAAGCTTATCCAGGGATACATACGCACGCCGAGACTCAAGGCAGTCCCATCATCCCCTGATTTTTGGGGAATTTATGAAAATCCAACACCCCTTTCCATAGCTCCGTCAATTTTGCACGTTAAAAAAAAACCTCAAACTCACCACCATGACAGCTTATCCAAGGCAGTCCCATCATCCCCTGTTTTTTGGCGGGGCTTAAACCTGCAAAATTTGGAACTTCCAAAACTCCAAGTGAGCGCAGGAAGGACTTCTCCCCTGAGTCAAAGCCACACACACACAACATCCCTGCGAGGTGGGCAGGGGAGGAGGGAGGGAAGGCAGGCAGGCATGCAGCTGGCATTTCTGGGGGCATAAGGAAGTGAGCCAAGGATAAGCCAGTAATGCATATAAAATGGAATAAATCAATAAATAAACAAAGGAGGGGTGGAATTAAAAGCAGCAGTGTTGCTCAATAAACAGAAAGAAGAACTTTTTTAAAAAGGCTATATCTGTCTTTTACCAGCAATAGGGGGACGTGCCCGGGGGAGGGGGAAGCAGCTGCCAGTTCAACTCAAGACAGCCACCAACAGCTCTGAGATTAAGAAGTAAACGCTCACTTCAACTCATAACAGGCATCGCTCCACCACTAAGAAGTAAACGCTCACTTCGACTCATAATAGGCATTGCTCCACCGTTTTACTCTCTTTGGAAGGCTCTAATGGCCTTCCAGTGCAGGAGAGAGTGGGGGCACGTCCACGATGAGATGCCCTAGGGGAGCTCATCCCCTTGCACCACATCTTTTCAGTTGTTCCCCAAAGTTAGGGTGGGTAGCAGTGCTGTGTTTCTATCTCTTATTCTTGGCTTAGTATATGATTTCAGGTTGTGTTTGTGCATTTGGTGGGGCTACTGTTTTAAAAAACACTGGGAAAAGTCCGTTCAGATGAAGAAAGAGAAGTTTCCCAGAATCCCAAGTTACCCATTTTGCCTATGCCCTCCTCTAACTTTGGGATCATGTGATCATGACCAGGAGCTGACTCTGCCCCTCAGCCCTTTGAAAAAGGTATTTTTCCCGCCGATTTTTAAAAAACTTCTAGCGAGTGACCCGCACGACGCAGAAAGTTGAGAGTAGTCTCAAAATGACCCCCATCCACGACTCTCTGTGCCCAAGAATTTTCAGAACGATAGCTTAAAAACCAACCCAGTTATGCCCGAGTCTTTCCCTCAATGCAATCCTATGGGCGAAAAGCCGAAAACACCGTTTGAGCCGCACGGTTGACCAGATTTTCAAAAAAATATAGCACGCGACCCGCACGACGCAGAGAGGTGAGAGTGGTCTCAAAATGACCCCCATCCACGACTCTCTGAGCACAAGAATTTCCAGAACGATAGCTTCAAAAAGAACGTAGTTATCCGCGATTATTTGCCGCAATGCAATCCTATGGCGAAATGTTTTCAAGATGGCGACCGGAGCGCTCCGCCTGAACTAGGAGCTCCGAAAAATGGTCGCTTCTCTTCGCCTTGCTTCTAGGGGTCCACGGTCCGCTCCTACTCCGCCTCTGGGTAAGGCGGAGCAGGCCAATCCGCTACTGCTTCTACGCTCCTAATCGGAGCGGATCACACCCCTACTAAGAATTATTTACCTATGGAAGAATCTCAGTGGTGCTAAATCCTTGGGAATAATATGTAATCCTTCTCTATAAGCCCCTAGATCTTTGCACAGCCACAGAGATGTCATTGCCTCAAAAATAAGAAGACTTCTCAAATCCAGATTTGAAAATGATGGCCTATGAATTAAGGCTGTAGACTTGCTAAAAATAGACAGTATCCTACTTTTCAAAGTCCAGTTTGCCATTTGCTGGTGCCTTGTTTCTATTCCCTGGGCTTTCTACTCCCACATGAGAAAGACTGCCAGAGGACCCCAAAGCAGACACTTGGATAGGTTTTTTTAAAAAGACTAAGTAGACATTTCCCTCTTCTTCTTTGAATAAGTTTGAATATGCAACTAAGTGTTCTGTCCCCATCCATGAGAGCGGTCAGGGGAGCTGCCGACTTCAGGGCAGAAACAGCAATGTTGTCAGCAAGCAGCGGTCCCTGCTCTGTCCATGATCAGCCAAGGCAAACTGGAAACAAAACCTCCACCTCCATGCACTATCCTGAGCAAGGCCATAATTCAGACCGTCTCTACCTGCCCCTGGGACAGACAGAACAAATTCCATATGACAGCTGCAAAAGACCTTAATGCAAGAGTCCTTTGACACAGGGCTTGTGCATTAGAGCTCCTTTAGCATTTTGAGCTCTCCAGTGGGAGACGCCCATCTGTTTGAATCTCAATAGCTAATGCACAAGAAAGGAGGGATATAGGGGTATGGCCCCCAATGGGAGGCGTGCATTGAACGTGCTATCATCCACTTTGCCAAACCTGTTGCCATATCTTCAGAAGGAGTTTGACAAGAGCCTTTCCTGGACAGGGACAACCTAGCCGCAGTAGTCCATGTGTTGGCAACTTCCCAATTAGACTACTGCAATGCACTCTACATGGGGCTGCCCTTGAAGACAACTCAGAAGTTGCAGCTGATGCAAAATGCAGCAGCTAGACTGCTCACTAGAACATCTTATAAAGATCATATAACAATGGTAGGTCAGAAACCATAGAAGAACACATTTTGGAAATAGACAGGCTACAAGGGGACAATGCATCTGTGCGTTATGACCAAACAGGATAGAACAATAACTTTGGTTGGAAAGAGATATTCACACTACATGCTATGCCCTTAGAGCTGAGCTGAAACCTACAAACATGATGATGGCTGACCAAACACATCAGTAACCTACCTGCATATTTGAGACATTTCAGACAAATGACTCCAATATATTTATAAAACATATAACTTATAAAATAGTTTTGAAACATCAGAGTCCTACTGGATCAGAGCATCCTCCTCATTTATTTTGGTATCTCAAGAACTTCTCTGAGTGCCTTTCTTTGGACCCTGAAGGTCAGACAGGCTCCAACACTGTGTTGCTTCTGGATAGGGATGGACAGACCCACCCCTGTCCAGGTTGGCCAGGTGCTTGATGAGCCCCCCCCTACTTGTGCTCTGACCTGCTTGTCGAGCCACCCAGCTCACCTGGATCCATGTGCCACGAGCCTGACAAGTTGTAAGCATTTTGGTTACCCTGGAGCAAAGGAGGGGTCCTGACTACCTTTACAAAAGAAATTAGTTTAAGTGATTGTCCATCTCCCACACTTTGAAATGAGCAAAACAAACCTTTGCTCCTCCTCCCATGTAAATCCTTCTGAAGGGGCAGGGTGGGAGATTTTGCCGGCATAGTAGCACTCCAGGTGAAAAGATACATGAGCTGAAAGACTGCAATAATGCACAGATGTGAAAGTGCCCAGCGCTTGACCTGCTAAGGTAATGGGGGGAGAAACCGTGGATGAAAAGTCGATTAAAAAAGTAGGCATGATGGGCTCCATTCACCATACCTGTGATTCCAACCGAGCATTCAAAGAAGGATCCAAACCTTCTCAGTTTTTGTGGACATCTTGTTGGTTCTAGTAAGGGAAGCTGCCTGACTGATACCATTAGCATCTAGGTTAAACTTTTGGTATATTTGAGTATGTAAGATTTTATATAAGGAAAATTGTGTATTGTGTTTGAAAATAATTTTCATGATTTTTAGAATCATTTCAGTTTCTTGCCTTTTCCAGGATTATATATTCAGAGTGGAACCCAGGGACCCCTTCAGATTTACAGTACTCAGATATGCATATGCTCTGGCATGTGTATTATTTTTGGTTTGACATTCTGTAAATTTGTAAATTTGTCTGTAAATTTGTGTCAAAATTGGTGAGGATATATTATATCCTGCATGTATTATATACTCAGGAACAGGTCTTTTTAAAAAAAAAAAAAAAAAAAAAGTTTTTATAATTGTAGGTGGAGATACTGCAGTGTTGGATATTGTCAATAGCAGTGAGAAGTTTGGTTTGAAATACACACACACACACACGTCTCTCTCTTTCTCTTTCTCTCTCTCTGTATGTGTGTATATATATATTATATATATATATACTTTTTTATATACTAGACCACTGAAGAAGATCTAAAGTTGAAATGTGTTTGGTCATTTCTCATATTGGTTATTCTTAGGGCTGTGTATCACCTCGGATCAGAATCCCAAATCTTTATTTTATTTATTTATTTATTTATTTATTACATTTTTATACCGCCCAATAGCCGAAGCTCTCTGGGCGGTTCACAAAAATTAAAACCACAGTAAAACACCCAACAGTTTAAAACACAATTACGAAATACAGTATAAAAAGCGCAACCAGGATAAAACCACACAGCAAAGTTGATATAGGATTAAAATACAGAGTTAAAACAGTAAAATTAAAATTTAAGTTAAAATTAAGTGTTAAATACTGAGTGAATAAAAAGGTCTTCAGCTGGCGACGAAAGCAGTACAGTGTAGGCGCCAGGCGGACCTCTCTGGGGAGCTCGTTCCACAACCGGGGTGCCACAGCAGAGAAAGCCCTCCTCCTAGTAGCCACCTGCCTCACTTCCTTTGGCAGGGGCTCACGGAGAAGGGCCCCTGTAGATGGTCTTAAGGTCCGGGTAGGTACATATGGGAGGAGGCGTTCCTTCAGATAACCTGGCCCCAAACCGTTTAGGGCTTTAAATGTTAATACCAGCACTTTGAATTGGGCCCGGACCTGGACTGGCAGCCAATGAAGTTGTAAAAGGACTGGCGTAATGTGATCTCGCCGGCCAGTCCCTGTTAATAACCTTGCTGCCCTGTTTTGCACCAGTTGAAGTTTCCGGACCGTTTTCAAAGGCAGCCCCACGTATAACGCATTGCAGTAATCCAAACAAGAGGTTATCAGAGCATGGATAACTGTAGCTAAGCTATCTCTGTCCAGATAAGGGCGCAGCTGGTATATCAGCCTGAGCTGATAAAAGGTGCTCTTTGCCACTGAGTTCACCTGTGCCTCAAGTGACAGTTCTGGATCGAAGAGCACCCCCAAACTACGGACCCGATCCTTTAGGGGGAGTGCAACCCCGTCCAGGACAGGGCAAACATCACCTCGCCGGACAGAAGAACCACCCGCTAACAGTACCTCCGTCTTGTCTGGATTGAGTTTCAGTTTATTAGCCCTCATCCAGTCCATTACCGTGCCCAGACACTGGTTCAGAACAGCCACTGCCTCACCTGGGTTTGATGAAAAGGAAAGGTAGAGCTGGGTATCATCCGCATATTGATGACACCTCAGTCCACATCTCCGGATAACCTCCCCCAGCGGCTTCATGTATATGTTAAACAGCATAGGGGATAAGATAGAGCCCTGTGGAACCCCATGGCTTAGGTGCCACGGCACAGAGCAATAATCCCCCAGCACCACCTTCTGGAATCGGCCATCCAAGTAGGAGCGGAACCACTGCAACGCAGTACCTCCAACTCCCAGCTCAGACAACCTATCCAGAAGGATACCATGGTCGATGGTATCGAAGGCCGCTGAGAGGTCCAGGAGAACCAACAGGGTCGCACTCCCCCTGTCTCTCTCCCGACAGAGGTCATCCCACAGGGCGACCAAGGCAGTTTCCGTTCCAAAACCAGGCCTGAAGCCCGATTGAAATGGATCTAGATAATCCGTTTCATTCAAGTGTGCCTGGAGTTGTCCTGCAACCACCCGCTCAAGCACCTTGCCCAGGAAAGGGATATTAGCCACCGGCCTGTTTTTGTTAACATCCTCCGGGTCCAGATTAGGCTTCTTCAGGAGTGGTCTAATTACCGCCTCTTTTAAAGAGGCCGGCACCACTCCCTCTCTCAAGGAGGCATTTACAACCTCCTGGACCCAGCCGGCGATCCCCTCCTTATTTGATGTAATGAGCCATGAGGGGCAAGGGGCAAGCACACAGGTGGTCGACCGGACTTGGCCAAGCACCTTGTCCACATCCTCGGGCCTCACTAACTGAAACTCATCCAATAAAACTGAACCGGACGGCGCTCTGAACACCTCTACTAGTGGAGCTGCATTAAGTGTGGTGTCCAATTCATGACGAATCTGAGCGACTTTATCTTCAAAGTGCCGTGCAAATTTGTCACAGCGTGCTACCGAGGGTTCCACCATCTCTTGCCCTGGCCCAGAGTGTAACAGGCCGCGAACCACCCGGAAAAGCTCCGCCGGACGACACTGAGAAGACGCAATGCTGGTGGAAAAGAACTGCCTCTTTGCCACCCTCACCGCCACAGAGTAGGCTCGATAGTGAGCTCTAACCCGTGTTCGATCAGACCCAGCACGAGTCTTCCTCCACCTGCGTTCTAGCCGTCTCCCCTCTTGCTTCATCGCCCTCAGCTCAGGTGTATACCAAGGAGCTGACCGGGCTCTGCTCAGAGGGAGAGGATGCTTGGGCGCGATCGTGTCAACCGCCCGAGTCATCTCTGCATTCCACAGAGCGACCTGGGCTTCGACAGGAGCACTGGCCATATCAGCAGGAAAATCCCCCAGAGCCCTCTGGAATCCATCGGAGTCCATTAGCCTCCGGGGGCGGACCATTTTAATAGGCCCCCCACTGTTGCAGAGGGGAAAGGCCGCCGAGAGTCTAAACCTCAGTAGGAAGTGATCTGACCATGACAAGGGGGTAGATGTTAGTTCCCCCACTTCCAGATCACCATCCTCCTGCCCAGTCGAGAAAACCAGATCAAGCGTGTGTCCCTTTGCGTGTGTTGGGCCGATGACATGTTGAGACAGCCCCATGGTTGTCATGGCAGCCATGAAGTCCTGAGCCGCTCCAGAGACAGCAGCCTCGGCATGGAAGTTGAGATCCCCCAGAACCACCATCCTGGGGGTTCTCAACACCAGGTCCGAGACAACCTCCGTCAGCTCAGGCAGGGAGACTGTGGGGCAGCGGGGTGGACGGTACACCAGCAGAATCCCTAATCTATCTCGAGTACCCAACACACAGTACAGACACTCAAGATCAGCACTCGACTGAACAGGAAGCCTAGAGAGGGAGATTGTATTCCTATAGATCACAGCAACCCCCCCTCCCCGGCCCTCGAGTCTGTGCTGGTGCTGCACCGAGTACCCAGGAGGGCAGAGCTGGGTGAGAGCAACCCCTCCCAGTTCCCCCACCCAGGTCTCAGTGATGCATACCAGGTCAGCCCCCTCATCCACAATCAGATCATGGATGAGAGAGATTTTGTTTTGGACTGACCTGGCATTCAGCAGCAGCACCACCAGACCCGAGAACAAGCTGATAAGGCCGCCAGGAACCATCTGGTTGGGGGAAGGACTAGAAGAGGGGATAGCTGTAAGGAATCTGTCCCCTCTTCTCCTCATCTGGCCTGTTCCTCCCCCAGCACCATACCTCCCCCTACCCGTGACCACAGTTATGCAGGCACCCCCATATTCCCCAGAGCTCCCCAGGCACATATTAAAAATTATTTAAAAATTGATTAAAAGTTTTTTGAAAAATTGCTGTTGGTTGCTGGTCGGCTGGTGTTCTTCAAAACAGGGTGGCTCCTCTGTGCGACGCAAAGTCTGTGTGTCGCCGAGGCGCTGCCTCTGGCCGGCTGGAGCTTTACCTGTCCGCAGCCTGGGGCATTGCACACAAATGGCCTGTCGTCTCCCATATTTTTCCACAGCTGAGCTCAGGACCGGAGAAGGGAGGGGGTGAATGCACGAGACCGGGGGATTTTCCCCCCTCCCTGAGTGTCCCGTATCCCTCCGCCTCGCGCCGCCACTAACGGGGCTCTCCCCACTCTCGAGCCACGGCCCCCAAGTCTTGCTGTGGTGTAGGGCTGCCCCCCCTCCTCGCTTTCTGAAGTGAATCAGGGTGATTTGGAGGGTTTTGAAACAGATCCAAAGTGAATTGAAACAGATCCAAATCAGTCCAAAGCAAATTGACATGGTCCAAATCAATTCCAATTGATTCGTGTTGATTTGGGCCTTTTTTCAAGTGCACAAAACCTGTCTGTGCTTACAACATTTTGTTGTTGTTAGAGTAGGGAGGACGGAAGAGGAGTTTGGAGGGAGAAATTGGCTGTTAAGTGACAGCTTCCTCCCCCAATCCCCCTGAAGTCTCCCAATTCTCTCCAGCAGCCTCCAATCACAATGATGGAGGAGGGCTTAAGAACAATCAGGAGATTGAGCTTCCTTTGTCCTTGCTCATTGTGGGTTAGACCTAGTAGGAGTAGTGTGTTTGGGGCTCGCTAGTTTAGGTTGGTTGTTGCTGTGTGTTTTGGGGTGTTGGTACTTTCTGGAGCCTTCCCTACTTCTCTCACTGCTACCTCTTGCCTCTATTTATCTTTCTGCTTTTATAAAAAAGAAATTCTTCAAGTTATTATCCTTTAGTGTGTTTGTTCCAGTCCTTCCCCTTTCTCCATTTTCCATTGAAAAAAGCAATTTTTGCCATTTGATTACATGAATACCACTGCACCAATCTGTCTGGCATTTAGCAGATATGAGCACCTCTACATTGTTTGTAAGGTCTCCAAATTTTATGTTTGTATCATGAAAAATGAAAAAGTTATAGGTATTTCTTTTTTTCCAATGCGAGCCTATGGGAAAATAAGAAATCAGAGTAATTTGGAAATCCGATTTGGACCTGTTTCAATTTGCTTCAGATCCAAATGTTTGCATAAGTATTGCTCAAATTAAAAAAAAACAATAGATGAGAGAATAGAAAAAGATGAGAGAGCGGACATGTAGGCAATATATATCAACCCAAGAAACTGGGTGTCTATTTTCTCACATTGAAGTGCCACTCCTCATCATTCTCAGCAGGACATGACATATTTAATGCTTGACTCCAAATGGCTTCAGGGCAGAGTGGCCTCAGATCAAACCCAGCACGAATCACAGCACAGAGGAAATGTTTTTAGCTGAGAAGGGTGACCCTTTGGAGTTCACATTCAGGCAATGGGTACAGGCCAAGGCAGGCCCACAACATATAACATGAAAAGAGTGGCAGGGCTATGAGAAACTAGCTACATTTTCCAGCTAGGCACCTGCCCTTTCTGGTAGATCATCTCTTCTGGGTCCTTGCTGACTATTCCAGCAAGACTCCTTGAATACCCAGTAAAGTGGTGGGCAGGTGCCCATGCATGGAGCTCAGGGTGGCACTGAATATTTACTTTAGTCACAGCAGGTGTAAAGAGTCATGACGCACCTGAGTGTTCCAGTAGGTACTACTCACCTGTACCATTTCCACCCAAATCCAGTGGTCACTTCTTCCAAAACCAAGTGGACTCTGCCGCATGTCATGTTTCCAATGGTACTGTTAACTCTGACAGTATTGGGACACTCCCAATACTGATTGCATCATATGCTGCAGTGCTCTGCAGTTACTTTGCTGCAGCGTAAAAACTGTTACTTCCCCAGACCTTCTTCATGTAGCTGATGAAGTTGGTTGTAGCCTATGGAAACTCCTGCCAACTAAATTTGTGAGTGTCACATTTGTGCTGTAGGACTTTCCCTCCCCCTTGTTTCTTCTTTTTATCATAGCATGTTTTGAGCAGAGGCCTTGCATTACATTCCAGGTCACTGAATAGCTGGAGAGATGTTCAAAGAAGCTTTGACTATATTTTAATATGGATGCATTTGGCTACATGTCTATTCCCAGACCAAACTGCATAGATTCGGGAGGGGACACATTTTGCAAGCTAGCCAGAGGAGGAGGTGACATCACACACAGCATGGAGATGCACATTATGTCATTATCCAGAGATGGGACTTTGGCTTACTTATGGCAGCTTTGTCCCACACCAGCCCTCTTTCCGTCCAGCACCTCATAAAGAAGACACTGGAGCTCTCTTGGCCTACAAAAGGCCAGCAATTTGGAGTGTGTTGAGTTTTGCATAAACGCATCTCCCAGAGAGTTCTTTCCTAGTCCTGCCCTGCTGCAATATGATGGGCATATGGAATTGTCCTCTGTTGCAAAAAGATCTATGGATGGTTCACCCCAGAGATTGAATATCTTGTTGACTATGTGCGGGTGTATTTGCCACTCATGTGTCATTGTTGACCTCCTGCTGAGCATGTTTGCTAAACTGTTGGATTTTCCTGCAATGTGCACAGCTGTTAGAACGATCTGGCGGCGAATGCACCACTCCCATATTTGAATTGTTAGTCTAGCTAGCAGTCTTGACCTTGTGCCACCTTGTTTGTTAATGTAAAAAACAACTGTAGTGTTGTCTGATGCTACTTGGACGTGGTGTCCCAGAATTTCAGCATTGAACAATTGCAGTGCTTTCTGAACTGCGAGCAGCTCCAGGTAATTGATGTGAGCTCTTTCTTCCCTGGTCGTCCAAATGCCTTGCACCTTCATAGAGTAGTGATGCGCTCCCCAGCCCATAAGGGAAGCATCTGTCAATATCAGTCTTGTTGGGGTAGATGGCTTGAAGGGTACTCCTACAAGAAAGTTGGATTGATGAGTCCACCACCTCAGAGACCTGATGACCCACATTGGTAGTGAGAGGGGCATTCATCTGGCATTTCGAAGAGGGTGGAAAGAAGTGTTGAACCAGAGCTGAAGACATGTGAAGGGAATGACCACAGTTGTCAAAGCCATGAGTCCTAGCAATTTGAATGAGTTCAAATTTCCAGGGCCCGATGAACTGCATCCTAGAGTAATGAAAGAGATAGCAGAAGAACTCTCAGAACCACTGAGTATTATCTTTCCGAAATCATGGAAGACGGGTGAGGTGCTGGACGACTGTCCCTATCTTTAAAAAGGGCAAAAGGAGGGAACTATATAGGAACTTTAGAGCAGATTATAAAGAAGTCAGTCTGTAAGCACATTGAAAACAATGCAGTGATTACAAGAAGCCAGCATGGATTTGTCAGGAATAAATCCTGTCAGACTAATTTGATCTCATTTTTTGATCAGGTAACCTCCCTTGTGGACTGTGGGAATGCTGTGGACATAATATATCTTGACTTCAGCAAAGCTTTTGACAAAGTGCCCCATGATATTCAGATTAACAAACTATCTAAAAGTGGGCTAGATGGAACAACTATTAGGTGGATTCACAGTTGGCTATAGATTCGGACTCAAAGAGTGCTTATCAACGGTACCTTCTCAAACTGGGGGAGGTAATGAGTAGGGTACCGCAGGGCTCAGTCCTGGGCCCAGTGCTCTTCAACATTTTTATTAATGATTTGGATGAGGAGGTGCAGGAGAGGGACAGGGGTAGTGTGACCCTGTTGATTCTCTTGGACCTCTCAGTGGCTTTCAATACTACCAACTATGGTATCCTTCTGGATGTGTTGTCTGGACTGGGAGTTGGGGGTACTGAATTGCAGTGGTTCCATTCCTACTTGGATGGCTGATTCCAGAAGATGTTGCTGGGGGATTATTGCTCTGTGCCATGGCATCTAGGCCATGGAGTTCCACAGGGCTCTATTATATCCCCTATGCTGTTTAACATCAATATGAAACTACTTAACTGAGAGTGAAGACCATTGAATTCAATGCGACTTACTTTTGAGTAGACATATCTAGGATTGCACTGTAAAAAAGACCCACCTTTCCCCAAAAATATAGATTTGCTGGAAGACTAGTAACAAGTTTAACAGGTATTCACTGTTTTCCTGCTAAAGTTTTAAAATATATTTTCAACAGGCCTAATACATTCAAGAGTTATGAGTTCAGAGAAATCCTCAATCTGTTTGTGATCAGAGGCTACCAAACTGTTAGGCTACTATGGAGTTGCCTGGCTTGCTCTGGTTCTGCCCAGACAGGTCCTCCTTTTTGTTCCCTCAGGGGATCCAGGTGGAAATTTTAAATTTTTATTAATATCTGGGAAAGTCGCATGGGGGAGGGAGCAGGGCATGCATTTCCTGTGCCTCCAGAAAGTGTGCAGATTGCCTACACCATTAGTGTGACTGGGAGGATATCTCCACAGGTGGATAAATTATGTCCACATTATTCCCACAGTTCACAAGGGCTGTTACCTGATCAAATAATAAGATCAGATTAGTCTGACAGGATTTGTTCTTGGTAGCATGGTGAGAGAACTGGGCATGATTCACAAGGTGCTCCTATACTTGCCTACTCGGAAGTAAGCCCCACTGAATTCAATTGGACTTACTCACAAGTCAGTGCATGGCCTTAGTGAGCTAGAGATGAGTTTTTTCTTTCCATGAGAAATGAGATTCCAAAATGTTTTCTGTTTCCACAATATGTGTGCAAGGTGTGAATTGCCCAGAAAGTCTTGGCTATTGGGCGGCATAAAAATGCAATCATCATCATCATCATCATCATCCTCATCATCAATAAAGAGGGAGAGCTTTTTTAGAAAGCTGAAGGGAAACTGAAAGAGGATTCTGTGCTTGGGCTACAAGCACTCCATCTAGCCCGGGAACAACTTTTAACAAACCTGCCAAAAGTGTTTGACTAGACACAGTGGTGCAGCTTGGGTTGTGTACATAAGAAGAGACATGCTGGATTAGACCAAGGTCCATCTAGTCCAGCAATCTGTTCATATGGTGGCCAACTATGAGAAGCCTACAAGGGGTTTCTTGGGAAAGCCCTTTGTTGTTCCCAAACTCTGGAACACACTCCTTTTGGATCTATGACTGGTCCCCATTCACTCTGCATTCAGGAAAGGGGTCTAGATACATCCTTTTAATGTGCAACCAGGATGATCACGGTCTGGAAACAAAGCCCTATGAAGAGAGACTGAAAGAACTGGGCATGTTTAGCCTGGAGAAGAGAAGATTGAGGGGAGACATGATAGCACTCTTCAAATACTTAAAAGGTTGTCACACAGAGGAGGGCCAGGATCTCTTCTCGATCCTCCCAGAGTGCAGGACACGGAATAACGGGCTCAAGTTAAAGGAAGCCAGATTCCGGCTGGACATCAGGAAAAACGTCCTGACTGTTAGAGCAGTGCGACAATGGAATCAGTTACCTAGGGAGGTTGTGGGCTCTCCCACACTAGAGGCATTCAAGAGGCAGCTGGACAAGCATCTGTCGGGGATACTTTAGGGTGGATTCCTGCATTGAGCAGGGGGTTGGACTCGATGGCCTTGTAGGCCCCTTCCAACTCTGCTATTCTATGATTCTATGATTCTAATTTGTCTTTTTAAATTTTTGTTATGGTTTTTAAGGTTGTTATTAATGTTGTACTATGTTTTTATTTGATTATAGTTTTTATTTTCTGAACGTTCTGACTTCTTGGCTTCAGAAAGGCAGTATAGAAATACAACAAATAAATAAATAATGCTTTGTATTTGGGGCATAGTTACCATATTAAAGCTGCAATCCAGGACAATGGTAGTGTGCAACCTCCTTGAGCCAAGTGAGGGCAAAATTTCAAAAGACCTCTGCAAGCGATCAGTTCAGACCTTTAGCCAGAGTGATTTGTCACTTAGCTGGCAGCACACTGAACTTGGAGGAAAAGAGAGATAGAAGTAGCTGTCAGGGAGAGAGGGACAGGCAGAAAAGTGGGTGGGAGAGAGAGAGAGACTAAAAGGGTGGCCCCATGGACTCTTGCTCCTGCCCACCACTGGCATGTGCCCCCCCCATTACTTCCCAGGAAAAGATGGCCTTTCACGGAGAAAAGCTTGTTCAGCCATGCTAAGCACACTTACCGTACCTGGGAATAACCCTCATTGAGGTCAATGGGAGTTCTGAGTAGGCGCACATTGGGTTGCACTGCAAGTGTCTCTTAGAAATGTTTGCTGCATCTGTCAGTCACAGGATTGAAGCACACCCTAAATAATAACGTGGACTTTGTGCCTCTCTGTGTGTCCCACAAGGGGTTACTTTCTTTGAATGTTCATTTGTTTCCCAGTTAACAACGTTTTTCTTGCATCACAAAGCTTTAAAACAGGGGTGCAGAACCACAGACTTGGGTCTCCTGGGGGGGTCCAATTTGCCCTCCTGGGGGTTTCCTCAGATGGCCACTCCAGTGCCCCTGGCCCCCACCCTTTCCCTCTACTCACAATTGTTTGGTGGTTTCCTGGATATTGTGCAGTTTTTCCCCCATTACAAAAGCTAGAAATGCGGGAAGAAATTACTGGCAGGAAGAGCTTTAACCTAAAATATTCTGGTGTGTGTGCATGTGTTGTATTTTGAGTGCCATTTTTTTAAAAAAAAAATTGGTAGAAAGGCATTGTATAAATCTATATTGGCCTTTTGTACTAGAATGCACACACACACACACCCGAAAGCTTTTCTGGAGTGGAATTTGGCCCTCGGGCTAAAATAAGTTCTGCACTCCTGCTTTAATCTGTCAAAATAAGGAGTTTTAAAATAGCCAGAGGCCAGATCCACAAGGGGCCCTAGTTCAGAGGTGCCTGTCAAAAGGGACCTTCTGCAGAGTAATTTATGGTGAGGACCTGTGCACCAGGATGCCCATTGAGTTCTATGCTCAAAGGACACTTGCTCTGAGCTAAGCAAGTTCCAGTCTCTCTTCAACGAAGACCAAAAGTGTGGTGTAGAACTTCAGCATCAATTTACAAAATCCTTCTTTTGGCTGCCCAACAGAAGCTATAACAACCCCACCTGCCCCTCTTGTATGTTTGTATGCAGAGAAAACCTCAGTGGGAGCTTCATGGAGGAAGCCTTCAATTTAGCTTTGGTCAAGAATAATGATTACTTTTTTATGGAGCTCTCGCATGGTAATGAACACTTCCAGCAATTCCACCTTGGATTAGTGTTAATTGTGGACTCAGTTGAAAAGTGAACACAAGATCTAGCTATATTTCCTCCACCAAATATGTTAATCATCCAGGAATGATATTGGCAGCTTCCATCCTTTGGCTGACATGGAGTTATGACAGAAGTGACAGAGATGGCTACTGGGGCGAAAGCTGAACTGCATCAGCCCTGCTGCTAGGGAAATTGCCTTGACTCTGGGCCTCTGTTTGCCTAGCCATGTAGCTTGCAGGGCGAGCTATACTTTATTATGCATTGAGACATCAGTGCCTTTTCTGCCAAGATGTCTTATTAGACTTGAATAATTCAGAGTCCCCTTGAGACCAGTGGAAAGAAGGAAGGGTACCCCAGAGTGGAAGAAACTTCATTACTTTTTAGCTTCTTTCTGAAAGAACTTGTTCTTCCATGCTAATCTGAATTACCTGAGCAATCATTTTGAATGACTGGCCCTTTCCCTTTCTTGCCACCAACTAGTCCACTCAGGGAACACCAGCCATTCTTTCCTTCACTCAAGTGAGCAGGCTGGACAATAGATTAACATTTTCATCAAGATCTCTTTCTTGTTCAGTCACTGCCAGCTCAGATCCTATCAGGTTATCACAGAATCATAGAATAGCAGAGTTGGAAGGGGCCTACAAGGCCATCGAGTCCAACCCCCTGATCAATGCAGGAATCCACCCTAAAGCATCCCTGACAGATGGTTGTCCAGCTGCCTCTTGAATGCCTCTAGTGTGGGAGAGCCCACAACCTCCCTAGGTAGCTGATTCCACCGTCGCACTGCTCTAACAGTCAGGAAGTTTTTCCTGATGTCCAGCCGGAATCTGGCTTCCTTTAACTTCAGCCTGTTATTCTGTGTCCTGCACTCTGGGAGGATCGAGAAGAGATCCTGGCCCTCCTCTGTGTGACAACCTTTTAAGTATTTGAAGAGTGCTATCATGTCTCCCCTCAATCTTCTCTTCTCCAGGCTAAACATGCCCAGTTCTTTCAGTCTCTCTTCATAGGGCTTTGTTTCTAGACCTCTGATCATCCTGGTTGCCCTCTTCTGAACACGCTCCAGCTTGTCTGCATCCTTCTTGAATTGTGGAGCCCAGAACTGGACACAATACTCTAGATGAGGCCTAACCAGGGCCGAATAGAGAGGAACCAGTACCTCACGTGATTTGGAAGCTATACTTCTATTAATGCAGCCCAAAATAGCATTTGCCTTTCTTGCAGCCATATCGCACTGTTGGCTCATATTCAGCTTGTGATCTACAACAATTCCAAGATCTTTCTCGTTTGTAGTATTGCTGAGCCAAGTGTCACATCTTGTAACTGTGCATTTGGTTTCTATTCCCTAAATGTAGAACTTGGCATTTATCCCTATTAAATTTCATTCTGTTGTTTTCAGCCCAGCACTCCAGCCTATCAAGATCACTTTGAAGTTTGTTTCTGTCTTCCAGGGTATTAGCTATCCCACCCAATTTGGTGTCATCTGCAAATTTGATCAGCGTTCCCTGCACCTCCTCGTCCAAATCATTAATAAAAATGTGGAAGAGCACTGGGCCCAGGACTGAGCCCTGCGGCACCCCACTCGTTGCCTCTCCCCAGTTTGAGAAGGTTCCATTGATAAGTACTCTTTGAGTCCGATTCTGTAGCCAACTGTGGATCCACCTAATAGTTGTTCCATCTAGCCCACTTTTAGCTAGTTTGTTAATCAGAATGTCATGTGGTACTTTGTCAAAAGCTTTCCTGAAGTCAAGATATATGACATCCACAGCATTCCCACAGTCCACAAGGGAGGTTATCCTATCAAAAAATGAGATCAAATTAGTCTGACAGGATTTGTTCCTGACAAATCCATGTTGGCTTCTAGTAATCACTGCATTGATTTCAAGGTGTTTACAGATTGACTTCTTTATAATCTGCTCCAGAATTTTCCCAGGGATGGATGTCAGACTGACTGGTCTGTAGTTCCTAGGTTCCTCCTTTTTGCCCTTTTTGAAGATAGGGACAACGTTAGCCCTCCTCCAGTCGTCCGGCACCTCGCCCGTCTTCCATGATTTTGCAAAGATAATAGACAAAGGTTCTGAGAGTTCTTCCGCTAGCTCCTTCATTACTCTTGGATGCAGTTCATCGGGCCCTGGGGATTTGAACTCATTCAAGGAAATTAGGTGTTCTTTGACCATTTGTTTATCAATCTCAAACTGCAATCCTGCCCCCTCAACTTCTACTTCACTTTTTCCAGGGGAGTCATAGACCCGCTTTTGGGAGAAGACCGAGGCAAAGTAGGAATTGAGCACTTCAGCCTTTTGTTTGTCGTCTGTTATCAATTTGCCATCCTCATTAAGCAGTTGAACCCCCATTTCTTTCCTCTGTCTTTTACTACTCACGTATCTGAAGAAAGCCTTTTTATTGCTTTTAGCATCCCTCGCTAATCTCAGCTCATTCACAGCTTTAGCCTTCCTGACGCCATTTCGGCACTTCTGCGCCACTTGTCTGTACTCTTCTTTTGTAGCCTGGCCTTCCTTCCACTTCCTATATGTATCCCTTTTTGTTTTCAGTTCATCAATAAGCTTTCTGTGGAGCCACATTGGTTTCCTCTGTTGTCTTCTATCTTTTCTCCTTGTTGGAATTGTTTGTAACTGTGCCTTTAAAATTTCCTTTTTTAAATATTCCCACCCATCCTGCACTCCTTTTCTCATTAGGCTCCCTTGCCACGGGACCTTACTTATTATAGTTCTGAGTTTATTAAAATCAGCTTTCCTAAAATCCAGAGTACGTGTATTGCTACGCTCAACTTTTGTCTCCTTCATAATCAAGAATTCAAGTATGACATGGTCACTTTCCCCCAGAGTTCCCATAACTGCCACTTTATCCACTAAGTCATCCCTATTGGTCAATAACAAGTCAAGGATTGCCGATCCTCTAGTTCCTTCCACCACCTTCTGTAGGAGAAAGTTATCACCCATACATGTCAGGAATTTCTTGGAAGGGCCGCTTTTGGCAGTAATGGTCTCCCAACAGATATCAGGGTAATTGAAGTCCCCCATCACTACTACATCACACTTCCTTGAAACTGGCAAGGTGCTTGAGCGGGTGGTTGCAGGACAACTCCTTGATTGGGTGGTCGGTAGTAGACTCCGATTATCATATTCTTTTTATTCCTAGCCCCATTTATTTTAATCCAGACACTCTCGACGGGGCTCCCAATCTCATCCGCCTGTATTTCTGTGCAGGGATAGGTATTTTTAACATATAGTGCAACTCCACCTCCCTTTCTATTTCTTCTGTTCTTTTTGAACAAGTTATATCCTTCAATTGCTATATTCCAGTCATGGGAGTCATCCCACCAAGTTTCAGTTATACCTATCAAGTCGTATTTGCCTTCATGTAATAAGAGTTCAAGTTCATTCTGTTTGTTTCCCATGCTCTGGGCATTAGTATATAGACATCGAAGACCATGTGTTTTATAGTCTGGCTTTGTTCCTACCTCGTTGCAGACACTATTTTGGGACTCTGTTGGAGCTGTTCTCTGTACTGTGGTGCATTGGCCTTCATCCATTGTTGCCTCAAAATTTACGTCTCCCACCCCCGCTAGATTCAGTTTAAAGCCCTCCTGATGACGTTCTTCATGCTGTGGCCGAACTCATTCTTTCCAGCCCTTGTGAGGTGCAACCCATCCCTTGCCAGCAGTCCATGTTCCAAGTAGCGTAGCCCGTGGTCCCAGAATCCAAAACTCTCACGACAGCACCAGCTTCAAATCCAATCGTTCATCTGGAGTATTTTTCTTTCCCTTTCTAATCCTCTTCCAAGAACCGGGAGGATGGATGAGAAAACTACCTGGGCCCCAAAGTTCTTCAGTTTCCTTCCCAGAACTTCAAAGTCTGAAATGATTTCTTCGTAGTTCTGCTTGGCGACATCATTTGTTCCCACATGGATGAGAAGAAAGGGGTATGTGTCCGTGGGCTTTATGAGCTTCGGTAACCCTTCAGTCACATCTCTAATCTGTGCTCCAGGGAGACAGCACACCTGGCGAGTCCATGGGTCTTCACGACATACTTGGGTTTCAATCCCACGCAGCAGGGAGTCTCCCACAACGACTACTCTTCGCTTCTTCTTGGTTGACCTACCTTCTGTCTCTTGGTCACTGTTGCATGGTGTCTCCTGTACTTCTTCCTCTGCAAACTGTCCTTCAGTCTCATTCTCCAGAAGCTGAAAGCGGTTGCTTAACTGCAATGGCTCCACCGGTGCAGAACGCCCTCTAATTCCTCCTCTCCTAACTGTCACTCTTTTCCAGGGAGTTTCCTCTTCATTGGCTTTCCTCCCCTCAGCATACTCCACTTCTGCTTCAGCTGGCTGTTGTTCTTCAATCTCATGTGCTTCTTGTTGCTGTTGCAGTTCCACCGTTCGGTCTAAGAACTCCTCGACTTCTCTTATTCCTTGGAGGGTGGACACTCGCTGCTCAAGTCCTCTCACTTTTTCTTCCAAAAGTGCCACCAGCTTGCACTTGTTGCAGGTATACGCCATGTTGAGCTTAGGCAGAAACACGAACATTGCACACTCTTTGCAGGTCACCACCTCTAGGGACTCCTTTCCATCCATATTGTCGATTTCTGCTTTGGTTTTTTTCCTTTCTGATTATAGTGGAATTGCCTTTGCTCTCTGAAGGTACACAACTATATGAGGATGTTTTAAGGGAAAGTAATCTTTTGGGGGTTTTTTTGCTTTTGTTTGGTGGTGGTTTTGTGGGGTTTTTTTCTCTTTATGCTTTTCTTTTTCCCCCCCACCTCTTTTTAATTTTTATTTTTTTAGAGGCCTCCCCCTTGGCCTCCCCTGCCGAACTCCCCCTGTCAAACTCCTGTTTGCTCTTCCTGTTCACTCGTTCCCTGGGAATCTGGCTTACTTTTCTAGCTCCTACTTGAGCTGGGCCAGCTGCTTTTCCTTGCTTCTGCTCAGCTCCAAGTCAGGAACCAGAATGAGGTCACTGAAAGGCCAACAACAATCAACAGCAATTAGGCACTGATTGCTGAGACCAACTGACAATTAGGCCACTCCCCCTTCAGCTCCTGCAGCAACTATAAACACCAACCTCTCACTCAGCACTCAGGAGCACATGGCAAGCACATGGCCTCTTTGAATTGGCAGCCTCCTGGGTTTCCTTGAGGCTTCTCTTGTTCCCCTTTCCTTGGTCTCCTCTTCCCCTACACTCCCCCTGTCAAACTCCTGTTTGCTCTTCCTGTTCGCTCGCTCCCTGGGAATCTGGCTTACTTTTCTAGCTCCTACTTGAGCTGGGCCAGCTGCTTTTCCCTGCTTCTGCTCAGCTCCAAGTCAGGAACCAGAATGAGGTCACTGAAAGGCCAACAACAATCAACAGCAATTAGGCACTGATTGCTGAGACCAACTGACAATTAGGCCACTCCCCCTTCAGCTCCTGCAGCAACTATAAACACCAACCTCTCACTCAGCACTCAGGAGCACATGGCAAGCACACGGCCTCTTTGAATTGGTAGCCTCCTGGGTTTCCTTGAGGCTTCTCTTGTTCCCCTTTCCTTGGTCTCCTCTTTCCCTACACTCCCCCTATCAAACTCCTGTTTGCTCTACCTGTTAGCTCGCTCCCTGTTCACTCGCTCCCTGGGAATCTGGCTTACTTTTCTAGCTCCTACTTGAGCTGGGCCAGCTGCTTTTCCCTGCTTCTGCTCAGCTCCAAGTCAGGAACCAGAATGAGGAACCAGAATGAGGTTATGTGAAGCTTTCTCCGCTGTGGCACCCCGGTTGTGGAATGAGCTCCCCAGAGAGGTCCACCTGACGCCCACATGTATATCCTCCCACATGTACCTGCCCGGACCTTAAGATCATCTACAGGGGCCCTTCTCCGTGTGCCCCTGCCAAAGGAAGTGAGGCAGGTGGCTACTAGGAGGAGGGCTTTCTCCGCTGTGGCACCCTGGCTGTGGAACGAGCTCCCCAGAGAGGTCCGCTTGGCGCCTATACTGTACTCCTTTCATCGCCAGCTGAAGACCTTTTTATTCTCTCAGTATTTTAACACTTAATTTTAACTTAAATTTAAATTTTACTGTTCTAACTCTGTATTTTAATCTTATATCAATTTTGCTGCGTTGTTTTGGCTGGATCTACACTACTGCTTTAAAGCGCTTTAAAGCAATAGTGTAGATCCGGCCTGGTTGTGCTTTTTATACTGTATTTTGCAATTGTGCTTTTAACATGTTGGTTGTTTTATTGTGGTTTTAATTTTTGTGAACTGCCCAGAGAGCTTCGGCTATTGGGCGGTATAGAAATGTAATAAATAAATAAATAAATATTTTTTGCCCTCACCCTTGCTTACATTGAACCGCATCTGCCATTTGGATGCCCGCTCTCCCAGCTTGGAGAAATCCTTTTGGAGCTCTTCACAATCTCTTTGTGTTTTAATAACCTTAAATAATTTGGTGTCATTGTCAAACTTGGCCACCTCACAGCTCACTCCTAATTCCAAATGGCTTATGAACAAGTTGAAAAGAATTGCGTTTATTTTTTTCATTTTTACTCTAGACTAGGTGCAGGGCCCCCAGACTGCAACAAGACTCTACCATGGAGGAGGGTGGCTTTTAAGTTCTGGATCAAGCCCCTTCACCTACTCTAGAGTAAAGATGGGGGGAGACGTAGCTTCTAGATATGGATTTAAAAAGTAATGTCTGTTTTGGCTCTGGGTTTTGAGCTCACCAGGACTGGTGGACCAGTGGCAGCACTGCGTAGCTCCTGTGGAGCCCCTGGTCCAAATCTGGTCAGTGACTCACCTCAAGCAGCAGGAGCCCTTCTGCCCACCAGAACCCAGCAGCAGCTGAAACAGCAGAAGTCGGAGCCATGGAAGCTGAAGTTCTTTATCCAGAAGCAGAGATAGACTTTGTTTGTTTTCATTCTTTTCAATCTAGGACGAATAGGGCTGCAAGAGAGACCCAATGTGAGCTGGCAGATCAAAGGAGATGACAGAAAATGGTTTAAAGGAAACTCCTTTGGCCACAGACTCTGGAAGATGATGTGTAGAACCAGGGAGTTAACTGCAAAAAAAAAAAAGTGCCTCAAAAAAACTTGTCCAATTTCATTTTGAAGTCCTTCCAGTGGAGGTGAAACTGCCTTGTATCTATAGATTATTTTACCCCAGGAGGGTTTTGAAACAGACATTAAAATAGATTAGTTGTGACAGACACTTCCTGAAGTCTCTAATACTGGCTTATGCTCAGCACCCAGTGACCATCAGAACTGCAATGAAAGAAGATCAGACAATGCTTCTGATGTTACGATGAGATATATCTAGAGTCAGTGATCAGAATAGATAATTCTGCATACCCTTACAACTCCCCCTTCATTTCATCCAGTTAAAAATAGGGACCAAGAGACATTATTGGAGTTTCTTACAGGGGAAAACAAACAAACAAACAAACAAACCTTTGCCTTGAAAACCACACTCAAAAACAGAGCAGACAGGTTTGCTAACCTATTCATCTCTTGTTAGTGTTGCATCTGTCTTGTATTTTGCTTCCAACTGACCTTAAGTTGGGGTGTCTGCAAAGGGATTCAAGCTCTGGCCAATTTAATTCTCTTAAGAGATTTTTTCTATAGGAAAATTGCATCTTTTCTAATCTGCCTCTCCAACTCCTTCTGAGTGCTGAATCTGTTTGGTTCTTGTTCTATCTTCAGGCTACATGTCCCTCATTTCATGTTATTGGAAAATGTTGGTCTGAGAAACTTAATCTAACTTTAAACTATCTTCCTTCCTCCACTAGTTTTGCTGCAATGGACAATCTCTATACTTTGCTTGAGACTCTCAAGATAGCATCTTTTTGTATCATTCAGGCAAACTTTCCTTACCCGCATGTACTGCTCATCTGAAAGCATCCTTTCATTTCTAACTGATGTCCATTCTCCCCAGTCCATTTCTGTGTTGGCCTTTATTTATATATTTATCAGTGTTTATGCATCACTTACATTCAAAGAATTTTCTAAGCAATATACAAATAATGCAGTATAATAAAACTATAATAAAATACTGCATGACAGCAAGGATGAGGAAAATCAACATACTAAGAAAGCTTGTTTAAACCAGCACATTTTCAGTAGGTGCTGTAATCTCAGAAGGGTCAGTGCCTGTCTAATTTATACAGATAGGAAATTCCAGAGAGTAGCCACTATGGTGCTAGCAGCCCTATTCTAGGACACCATGGACCAGACATTTAAAATCTAAAAACAACAATAACCCCATTTCACCCCATTGGAGCAAACTGTCAGGGAACGCAGCAGCTGACAGATGCTCCATAAACTGGAGATGCACAACTGTGCATCAGCAAAGTGAACGATAAAAGCTACCTCCACAAATGCACAGGGGTGAATTAACACAGAATCAGAGGGGTGTGTGTGGGGGGGAATGATTTGAGATGGGGTGAATAAAAATAATAATAGAATTACTATGAGTTGGAAGGGGCCTATAAGGCCATCGAATCCAACCCCCTGCTCAGTGCAGGAATACCTGACAGATGGTTGTCCAGCTGCCTCTTGAATGAATCCTTCTTGAAGTGTGGTGCCCAGAACTGGATGCAATTCTCAAGATGAAGCCTAACAATTTCTGAATAGAGAGGAACCAGTACCTCATGTGATTTAGAAGCTATACTTCTATTAATGTATCCCAAAATAGCATTTGCTTTTTTTGCAGCCACGTCACATTTTTGGCTCATATCCAGCTTGTGATTTACAACAATTCCAAGATCCTTCTCGCTTGTAGTATTGCTGAGCCAAGTATCCCCCATTTTGTAACTGTGCATTTGGTTCCTTTTTCCTAGGTGTAGAACTTTGCATTTATCCCTATTAAATTTCATATTATTATTATTATTATTATTATTATTATTTATTAGTAGTAGTAGTATTTATTAGTATTAGTATTATTTACTGCGCTTCTGATGAAGTTCTTCATACTGTGGCCAAATACATTCTTCCCAGCCCTTGTGAGGTGCAACCCATCCCTTGCCAGCAGTCCATCTTGCAAGTAGTGTAGCCCGTGGTCCCAGAATCCAAATCTCTCACATCAGCACCACCTTCATAGGCAGTCATTCACTTGGAGTATTTTTCTTTCCCTTTCTAATCCTTTTCCAAGAACTGGGAGGATAGATGAGAAAACTGGCAGAAGAAACATCATGGCCTGCTCCTGTTGGACTCTTCCCCTACCCCCACAGGGCAAACTGTCACCTTGGCCCTGTGGTGAAGAAGAAAGAGCAAGGGGACAGGAGCAGGCAGAAGAAACATCATGGCCTGCTCCTGTTGGACTCTTCCCCCACCCCCACAGGGCAAACTGTCACCTTGGCCCTGTGGGGAAGAAGAAAGAGCAAGGGGACAGGAGCAGGCAGAAGAAACACCATGGCCTGCTCCTGTTGGACTCTTCCCCCACCCCCACAGGGCAAACTGTCATCTTGGCCCTGTGGGGAAGAAGAAAGAACAAGGGGACAGGAGCAGGCAGAAGAAACATCATGGCCTGCTCCTGTTGGACTCTTCCCCCACCCCCACAGGGCAAACTGTCATCTTGGCCCTGTGGGGAAGAAGAAAGAACAAGGGGACAGGAGCAGGCAGAAGAAACACCATGGCCTGCTCCTGTTGGACTCTCTCTCTCTCCTCCCTCCCTCCTGAACTCCTTTTCCTTGTGTGTCATGTCTTTATTAGACTGTAAGCCTGAGGGCAGGGACTGTCTTTTTTGCTAAGTGTAAGCCGCTCTGAGAGCCTTTTTTGGCTGAGGAGCGGGGTATAAATATGATAAATAAATAAATAAATAAATAAACAAACTGTCTGTACCCCAAACTTGTTGAGTTTCCTTCCCAAAGCTTCAAAGTCTGACGTATTTTCTTCATAGCTCTGCTTGGCAGTATCATTTGTTCTCATATGGATGAGAAGAAAAGGATATGTGTCAGTGGGCTTTATGAGCTTTGGCAACCCTTCAGTCATGTCTCGAATCCATCCTCCAGGGAGACAGCATACCTGACAAGTCCATGGCAGCATACTTGGGGTTCAATCCCAGGCAGCAGGAAGTCACCTACAACAACGGCTCTTTTCTTCGTTTTGTAGACCACCTTCTCTTCTCTTCGTATTGTTGCCTCTGCTCTACCTCTTGCTCATTGCTGCATGGGGTCCCCTGTAATTCTTCCTTTGCAGGCTGTCCTCCAGTCTCATCTTCCAGTAGCTGAAAGTGGTAACATAGCTCTAGTGGTTCCACTGGTGCAGAGGGTCTTCTAGTTCTTCCACTCCTGTCACCCTTTCCCAGGAAGTTTCCTCTTCATAGGCTTTCCTCACCTCAGCATTCCCCACTTCTGCTTCAGCTTGCTGTTGCCCTTCCACCTCCTGTGCTTCTCTTTGCTGTTGCAGTTCCACCGTTCTGTCTAAAAGCTCTTCACCTTCTCTTATTCCTTGGTGGATGGACACTCGCTGCTCAAGTACACTCACTTTTTCTTCCAATAGTGCAACCACTCTGCACTTGTTGCAAGTGTATGCCATGTTGATCTCAGGCAGGAACACAAACATTGCACACACTTTGCAGTTCACCACCACTGGAGAATCCTTTCTGTCAATAGTCCCTTTTTGTTTCTGCCCTTCTGACTGTACTGGAATAGCCTGTGTTTTGTCCTGTACTCCCTGAAGGTTAACCACAGAGTCCTGTACTATATCAATGTGTCTGACAAGAACAATTAACAACAACAATTTTTTTAGGGACCTTGTGGCATTACCCCACAGTTCTGTTCCCTTAGGTATGCCTGACTTTGTATTTCTAGTAAGTGCAGAATGTTGGACTTAGTGGGTGTGGCTGATGATGCCATGAAAGGGGGAGTTTACTTAGTTGGTTGAGAGTTGGGAGTGTCAGTTAGGATTGTCAGTGGTGTGGAGAGTGAAAGGAGTTAAGATTTTAAGAGACTTAAGATTACTGTTTTTATTTAAACTAGTAGATTAAGCAGGTTAACTTGAATTTGAAGTAACTAAGATCTGTTAAACAAAAATAAACATTTTATTTTGTTTTGTTACCTCAAACCATATGTGTGCTTGGCTTTATCACCTGCTCTACAGTTATTATCATAAACACCTTATATATAACCCTCAGATTATTACATACACAGTAAAACCTTTTCAGATTCTAGCCTTTACCCTCTCATATGAGGGAAAGGTTGTGTTTTACCCTACCCTCAGGTTGTTCGAGTGGTAGCACTTGGCTTGAGGAGGGTTTGTGTGTATCAAGGCCTGGTGTATGAGGCCTGTGTCATGACAGACCTCCCCTGCCAAACTCCCCCTTGACAAACCCGTTTGCTGTCCCTGTTCACTCACTCTGGTCGCTCTTTCTCTGGCTTCCTTTTGTAGCTTCTAGTCCAGCTGGGGCAGCTCCTCTTCTCTGCTCTGCACAGCTTTGAGTCAGGAAACAGAATGAATCTCCCCACCCACTCAGCTGCTGAGCACAATTAGGCCACACCCCAAGTTTGAAGGGATCTGCTTCAAACCTGACATGTCTAAAGCCTTACTTAAGAGCTATCATGCCAAGTTTCTTCTCTTTATCTTTAAAAATGACAGAGATGCAAGATTTTTTTGTTAATTGTCATTAACTACAATGAAGCAGTTATCTGAAAATGGAACAGAGCTCCATAGGATAATCCAATGAAGCACAGCAAGGGGAGTCACTCTAAAATCAGAGTGGAGAGCAGAGTCTGGTGCTCTGCACACCCCTAGTATGTATAAGGGAAGGTGGTCTGCTAGGTATCCTGGTCCCAAGTTGTTTAGGGATTTATATGACAGCAACATAACTTTACATAAATGCAATAAATAAATAAATAATATGTAGCTTGGACGCTAAAAGGCATCCAGTGCAGTTCTTTTAACACAGGAGATGTGAGCTTCCTTTCCCTTGCCCTATACTTTGGGCCTGCTTTTTCAGCAGTCTCGGGCTGATTCCAAGACCGCGGAACGTGTGTGTGGGTGTTGCAGTTTGTCCCAGCTCTTCACAGTTACTCAGGAGCTCTACGCCCATCGAGGGTGGGGTGGGGGGAGCAGGATTTTTTAAAATAAAATAAAATAACACGTACCTTTTTGTGCACAAGCACTCGTGTGCTGTTCCTCTTTAAAAAATAATGGCGGGCACGACGTCCTCTCCCCCTGAGGTCATCACGAGCCATGTGTAAACAGAGGTGGAGATCTTGCGATAAAAATATCATGAGATTTTCACCCCTTGGTTGCGCTAGACCGATAGGTCTAGCTAAGGCCAGTGACTCACCCAAAGACACCCAGTGAGCTTTTTGACTGAGTGGAGGCTAGAATCCAGTCTCGCACCACCATGCCAGCTCTCAATTGCAACTAGGAGTTAGTTGTTACATTCTTCCAGATCCATGGAGGGGTTCTTCAGGTGCTCCAGCAGGCCTTCCTCCCATTGAGCAGTGGCTGAAGAGCAGCAAATTTTAATTTTCTTTGTGAACCACCCAGTGAGCTTTGGCTATTTGGCAGCATATAAATGAAATAAATAAAAACTTCATCCCACTAGCCCAATATTGTGCTGCTGCAACAAATTTCCCTCTTTCTGCTGTTGCTGCATCCCAGCTCCAGCGCAGCTCGCTTCCCAAACAGGAAGTCGAGGGGAAAATAAATTCATAAAAAATCAACAGATGACCGAATTCAATTCAAATTTGGTATGATTAAACCTCTCCTTACTATCTATTAATGTGCCTATTTTGGTGTCTTTAGCTTTAATGCTTACACAGATGTAAGCATATTCTCCTCCTGCACCCACCCAGCGCTGCAGGTCCTCCGAAAAGCAAAGACGAATCCCCGCACCACTTTAATCCACAACAAAGGGAAGAAGAAGCACAATCACAGCAGGACATAATCGCTAGTTTCCAAGTCCTTCATAATGAAAGCGGACCTTAACCCCTGCGTCATGTGAGCCTTTTGAGGGGATTTTGCTGCTAGTGAGATGAAGCTCTAAGTCTGCCAATTAAGAAGGCTAAGGGTCCAGTGCCTCTACCACAGAGTGGTACAGCACTGCTTGGAACTGAAGAGGGGAGGGGAAGATATACCGTCCTCTCATTTTCTTGCACTAGAGAGGAAGCGTGATCCATTGCTAAGTAATAACAAGTAATATTGAACATGGCATTCAGAGCCCACAACAAAGGGACCCAACTTTTAATCATCTTCTTCATTCTGTTCTTTTGTTAAAAGGTTGTCATTGTTGTGCCCTGTTACATATTTTGGATATTGCATGGATATTTCATAAGAAATTGAGATTATGCTGCTAGGTTCCTTTAAGTCTTTTTTGTTTAAATGGCAATTATAAACCAAAGCTAATTTGAATAACTGAACCATAGGAAAAATACCCTCTAACCATGAAAAATGAATATTCAACATCCCCACCTTATCTTACTTTCTTTGTGGCACTCTTTCTCCGCTGCATATTAAGTAGGCCCGGTCACGTGCAACTTACTATAGCAGAAGCACTGGAAGAGAAAATTTGGCTGCTCTGGAATGTGAAGGTGCTGAATGCAGAATTAAAATTTTCCTTGATGGTGTAATGTCCATATCTTGAGGGAGAAGGGTGATAGCAGAAAACAAAATGATGTCCTTTAGTGGGGCTCTCATACTACTGCCCTCAGAGAATCATAGAGCTGGGGCCATAAGAACATTAGAGGCACCCTGATGCTGGATCAGCTCGAGTCCATCTAGTCCAGCACTCTGTTCACACTGTGGCCGACCAGCCATTGGCCAGGGACCAACAAAGCAGGACATGGTGCATCAGCACCCTTCCGCCCATGTTCCCCAGCAAATAGTGCAACCAGGTTTACTGCCTCAAATACTGGAGATAGCAATAAATAAATATGTAAGAAATAAATAACAAGCAATTAATTAATGATAACTAGGAAACAGTCATTTCTTTGAAATCCTGGCCACCTGGACTCCATTTTCAGGGTAAGTTATCGTCTTTTACCCATCTGCATTACATTGCCAAGGAAGCAGGGCTTGAGTTATCCCCCCTGGATCCCTTTTTGAAAATTGGAGTAATGTTGGCCATCTTCCAGTCATGGAATCATAGAATAATAGAGTTGGAAGGGGCCTACAAGGCCATCGAGTCCAACCCCCTGCTCAATGCAGGAATCCACCCTAAAGCAGCCCTGACAGATGGTTGTCCAGCTGCCTCTTGAATGCCTCTAGTGTGGGAGAGCCCACAACCTCCCTAGGTAACTGATTCCACCGTCACACTGCTCTAACAGTCAGGAAGTTTTTCCTGATGTCCAGATGGAATCTGGCTTCCTTTAACTTGAGCCCGTTATTCCGTGTCCTGCACTCTGGGAGGATCGAGAAGAGATCTTGGCCCTCGTCTGTGTGACAATCAATCAATCAATCAATCAATCAATGTACCTTTATTGGCATAAAACAACCACAACCATACAAAAACATCTTGACATCCTCCAGACAAACTAGTACTCTTACATTGTGCAATTCAGCCTGCTAGTATAGTAGACAGTACTAATCTCCCTGCTGACTATTCCACTATGCCTCTGGGTGTAGCTCCCAGTCTTTGATAAGTCATTACATAATGGGCAAATAATGCAACATTTTCAAGCATTCCCCCCCCCCCTGCAGATAATAGGGTCCGTAGAGTGTCAGACCCTGCGGATCCTTGACAATTTAATAGGATCTTTCCCAGATATCTCTGCCGTTGGGATACGTGGAGAGGGCAGTGTAAAAATATGTTAATGGGTCTCAATACAACCCCCACTACATAAACATAACCTGGCTGAATATGTTATACCTCTGAACCGCCCCGTTAGTAATGCAGAGGGAAGGGCATTGCACCTAGCTAACATAAATGCTCTTCTCAATTGCGGATTGTACAGCAGCTGTAAGTAAGGTGCCATTTTACCAGGCTTAACTGGCAGATGGAAATGTAGTGGGGAGCATGAGGTATTTGCTACACTGTTGAGTTCCTGATACTCGACATCTAAAGTTCTTTCTCTAATGGCCCTGAAAGCTTCAGTTTGGTTTAACATACCCAGATTTAAAAGGTCTAGACCAAGCAAGTTTAATTTGGCATAGAAGTCTAACATCCCTTGACACATAACTGAATCGGAGAGGAGTTGAAAAATCAGGCTACCACTATCCGCTTTATAGAGGATGCCAATCCAATATTTCGCAATCCTCAACCAGGCTTGTGTGTTTGGCCTTACAAGTCCAGTTTCAAGGCACAGAGCAGCATACGGGACACAGCACGGCATGCCTAGGATCTTCCGTAGAAAGACCAATTGAACACGTTCCAAGGCTGGGCCCAATGCCTTGGCCCATATTGGAATACCATACAGGTCTTGAGTAACCACCTTAGCTTTATAGACCATAATGGCTGCTGTTACATAGCAGTTACCCTGGGAGTAATAAAACCTTGAAATTGCCGATGCTGAGAGTTTAGCCACACTCTCCACTGCACGGCGGTGGCAGGACCATGCCTGATTATAATGAAACATAATTCCCAGATATTTAAACCACCGCACTTGCTCGATCTTGTTACCCTTACAGGTCCACTTATGAGGGGACCACCTATTAGCAAAGACCATAATTTTGGTCTTGTTGTAATTTATCTCCAGCTTATTGGTTATTAAATATTCAATAGTTCTGTTTAGCAGCTTCTGGAGGCCAATTTGGGTACGTGAAATAAGGACCGTATCGTCTGCATATAAGAGAAGAGGCACCCAGCTATTCCCAAGCTTTGGGCAGTGGCTATTAACATTCTCCAAAGTCGGTGGTAGGTCATTCAGAAAGAGATTAAAAAGTAAAGGAGCCAAAACACAGCCCTGCTTAACCCCTCGATTAATAGAGCATTTTTGAGATAATACCCCTGATCCAGGACAGCGTACCCTACATGATGTATTAGAGTAAAGGGATTTTATCAGTAGGAGAAGTCTCCTGTCAATTCCTTGTTGGGTAAGTTTATCCCACAACAGTTCTCTATTAATTGAATCAAAAAACCCTTTTAAATCAATAAAGGCAACATACAGTCTAGCCTTGGCTATCTTCACCTGTTTATGAATGAGATGGGAGAGGATCAGGCAGTTTTCAATTGTAGATTTCCCTTTCCGGAAACCCATCTGTTCAGGACCAAGAATGGATTGGGAATTTGTCCAGGTCTCCAACTTATCATTTAGATATCTTGCATAGATTTTGAAAATAACTGGCAGTAAACTAATTGGGCGATAGTTAATCGGAAGATCAGGATCACCCTTTTTAAATATAGGCACAATTATTGCAGAAATCCAATCTTTAGGGAGATATCCAGAGTTATTAACCTTTGTGAAGAGAGGTGACAGAAGCTGAGCCCACCAGTCCTGATTACAGTTAAGAAGCTCAGCAGGTATTCCATCAGGCCCAGGAGCCTTCCCAGGTTTTAATAAACCAATTAACTGGCAAATCTCCCCTGGGTCCACCGGGGGCCATTTAGGGATCCCGGAGGTAGGCAGATCTAAGTCAGTAACCTGCGCGAGACTACTATCCAAAAAAGTCCTCTCAAAATACTCTACCCAAACATTGGGGGCAATTTTTGCCGAATCTCCTACTAGTAACCTTAATGATCCTGTAACTATTTTCCAAAATAACCTGCTGTTTTTTGTTAATACTGCTTGTAATAATTTCTCCCATCGATCTTGATAGAACCTTTGTTGCTTGGCTATCATTAGCTTGCCTAGATATTTTTTTGATTCCGAGTATTGCAGTAGAAGGCAATGGTCATTAGAAGTTCTAAAGTCCTTATACATCTCCCTAATTTGCTTCTTGGCACTGTGTGACAACCTTTTAAGTATTTGAAGACTGCTATCCTGTCTCCCCTCAATCTTCTCTTCTCCAGGCTAAACATGCCCAGTTCTTTCAGTCTCTCTTCATAGGGCTTTGTTTCTAGATGCCTGATCATCCTGGCTGCCTCCTCTGAACACGCTCCAGCTTGTCTGCATCCTTCTTGAATTGTGGAGCCCAGAACTGGACACAATACTCTAGATGAGGCCTAACCAGGGCCGAATAGAGAGGAACCAGTACCTCACGTGATTTGGAAGCTATACTTCTATTAATGCAGCCCAAAATAGCATTTGCCTTTCTTGCAGCCATATCGCACTGTTGGCTCATATTCAGCTTGCGATCTACAACAATTCAAAGATCTTTCTCGTTTGTAGTATTGCTGAGCCAAATGTCCCCCATCTTGTAACTGTGCATTTGGTTTCTATTCCCTAAATGTAGAACTTGGCATTTATCCCTATTAAATTTCATTCTGTTGTTTTCAGCCCAGCACTCCAGCCTATCAAGATCACTTTGAAGTTTGTTTCTGTCTTCCAGGGTATTAGCTATCCCACCCAATTTGGTGTCATCTGCAAATTTGATCAGTGTTCCCTGCACCTCCTCGTCCAAATCAGACAAGACTGGTACAGAGGCTGAGCTTAGGGACATGTTGCATATTTTTGTGAGGAGGTCCACAATTTCATATTTGTGTTCTTTGAGAACTCTGGGATGGATACCATCTGGGCAGAGTGATTTATTTGCTTTCAATTTGTCAATAAGGTTGAGAACTTAATCTTTTGTCACCACTATTTGCCTCAGTTCCTCAGACTCCTTTCCTGAAAATATCAGTTCAGACACAGGCATCTGTCCTGTATCCTCTGCAGTGAATACCAATGTGAAAAATTCATTCAGCTTCTCTGCAATTTTACTGTCCTCCTTTAGTACTCAAAATCTTTTTTTGCATCTCTTATTATTTGCTTTCATTGCCTTTGTGCAAGATTGTGCTCCCTTTTATTTTCCTCACTTGGGCAAGACTTCCATTTTCTGAAGGAAGCCCTCTTGCTTGTTAACCATGCTGGTGACCTCTTGGACTTGGTGCTACCTTTCCTAACCCGTGGAATACATTCTAGTTGAGCTTCTATTATTGTGCTTTTTGAGTAAGCTCCGTGGATTTTGCAAGGATTTAATCCTCTTGATCCCCCTTTCAACTCTCTTTTCACTAGTTCCCTCATTTTAGAGAAGTTTCCTTTTTTGAAGTCAAATGTGACTGTGTTGGATTTCCTGGGCAATTTCCCACTGAAGTATATATTAAATCTGAGCACTGTGGTCACTGTTACCAATTGGTTCAACAATATTTACATTTCATATTAGGTCCTGGGCAGCACCACTTAGGATTATGTCCAGAGTTGCCTCCCCTCTGATCGGTTCCATGACCAAACTGTTCCAGGGCAATCTTCTCTTCTCCAGGCTAAACATGCCCAGTTATTTCAAGTCTATCCTCATAGGGCTTTGTTTCCAGAGCCCTGATCATCCTTGCTGCCCTCCTCTGAACATGCTCCAGCTTGTTTATAGTATTTGTTTTGCATTGTTCTCTGCTGTTATTACCTTGTATGCTGCCTTGAGAGGATTCTATCCTAAAAATCATCTTAAATAACAATAAAATAAATACACCTGGAACTTGTCACTTGAAAAATAGCTTAAGAGATTCACAGACATGGTGTAGGCATGGTGGGAAGTCATATCACTCATTGCCATTCGTGTTGTCACAATTCAGCTCATACTGTGACATTCACAGGATGGAATTAATATGTTGATTGGAGTTGAGATGTAGAGAATTGCATTTTCTCAGGGGAAAGGTATTGTGATTTGGATGTAATTCTCCTTCAATGGAAACTGTGCTTTGAAAAAGGTCCATACAGCAACTGAGTCATAAAAGAAAAGCATTTCCTGGAAGGTTCTCAGAGGTGGAAGAAAAGAAAACCAATGACTATACTAGGAAACTACTGCCTGATCCCCAAAAGTAACAAATGGGCCACTACTACAAGGTAGCCTTCAACTCAATGCACCAAGTCTTTTAGACTCCAACGATCACTACCGCTCTTCGCTGTTTCTCCACTAAGGCTTTAAATACCCAGATCCAAGAAATCTGTGGATGTATAGAGGGTAAGTTGCAAGCAAGCACAATTTGTGACACTGCACAACATTATGATGGATCATGGGGCACGTGAGGTAAGGCACCTGCCTTAGCTTCCAATTTCCTGGCTTTGTGGAATTTAGATCAAGGTGAGTAAGCCTTATCTTTTAAACCAGCAGGTTTTTTGATGATTGATATACACATAAAACTACTGCTCACTTTATTTGCTGCCTAGCCACATTAAGAACCCATTGTCTACCTACCCCACTCTAATATTTCAGAATTATAATATCCATATATAAGGAGAAAGGAAAATCTCTCCAGGAAGGAGTCCACTTCACAACCGTTGGGATTCCTGTTGATACAAAAGAATGTTGTGAAGGAAGAGGGTTCCATCTCATATTTTTGTCAGGAAACGTCAAGTGTAACATCTAGTGTTTCTCAACCCATTTTTCTTTTAAATTCATGTTCACTATACACTGGGTCATCAGAGAGGTCAAAAGCAAGATTAATTTTAATGAGCAGGGCCTTTTCTATTAGGACTGTGCTCCACTCCATTTTGGGTTGCAGAAGCGGTAGCGGAGCGGCCTGCTTTGCCTTCGCCCAAGGCAAATTTGAGTCAGGTCAGGTGACCAGCGGAGCAACGCAGAGCTGTTCTTTCATTTGCAGAGCGCTCCACCTGTTTTCGGGGCTCCGCCCGCCATTTTGGATTCCCCCCCCCCATAGCTTGCTATTAATTTTGCTTGCTATTAATTTTTATAGAATGGGTAAAGCGGGAGGGGGAAACCTGTTTTTTTTAATGTTGATTGACAGGTTCATCTCCCAATAATGAAAAGTGATCAGCCTATGCGAAGCATCCTCCAATCCCAATGTTGGAGGGGGGGGGGAGATAAGCAAAACAGGATACTTAGTAACTTTTATTTCTTTGTCTTTGACTCAGACTTTTTTCAGTTTGCAGTGGATTGGTGATGCAGTAGCCCCAGCAAACTCTCTCACACAAACCTTAAATAATATACAAAGTAAAATAACAGATAGGTAACACAGCACTGCAAGGTACCCACCATAACCTTGGTGAACAACTGAATAGATATAGTGCAAGTGGATGATGTGCTGTATGGCATGTGGACGTGCCCACTGCCTTTGAGTGTCATCAGAACTCTCCAAAGGGTAACCAGTGGAGATACCAATGAGTTGCACGAATTGATGTGTGATATGGCTTCTCAAAGGCAGGCAGGACCGGCCAAATGACTGGTGGCACAGTCCACACTGTCCCACTGGGTATGTCCCTTTTCCCCTTACTGGTAATAAAGTCAGACAGCGTTTTTGTTCTAATTCTTGTTGTGATTATTAGTATTTTTATTGTTATATTACAGTTATTGGCTGGGCATACCCTGGAGTGTGCAAACTGTGATGGAGGTGTGTGTGGGGGGGTGCATCTTGAAAAACCAACATGTAATAGCACTTTGAAATGAGTGGATGGCATGAAAGAAATTACGTTTTTAGAAGTATTGCGGCCCAAGCATGGCAACACAATGTCTATACGCTCACCTTGTTTAATAATTCTCTAACTTGAAGTTCCCCATGTTCATTTTTGACGTGGTTATCTGAGAGGAAGATTCTGATTTAGGTTTAAATATTCCCCAAAATTCAGGGCATGATCGGATTTCTTTCAAATTGGGCATGAATAAGGATATATTTATTTAGTACGGCCACAGACCAGCAAAATCAACACCAAAACATGCAAAGGATAGATAAAAAGTGACATAAAAACAAAATACAGCTTGGTGAGTTGCTTCTCTCAGAAGGATTGCAACGTTATTTTTCAATTTGCATTGAGGTCATGAGAAACTTAGAGACCTTTCAGTAATATGGGAGGACACATCCCTTAAGCAGATTAATACCAAAGTTGTGTGGCTACATCCAGAATAAGGATATATATGGAAGCTCTCATGGTGGGCAGTTGCAGGTGTGTATGTGGAAAAATGACGGAGATACATGCATTTCTGTAAATGGGGGGATTTTTTAAATATTCCCCCAAATTCAGGGCATGCTCAGATTTCCTTCCAAGTGGGCTTGAATCTGGATACATTTATAAGCTCTCATGGTGGCCATTTTGATGTTTCTAACTTTAAAAGTGATGATCGAGAAGAGATCCTCACACAGAGGAGCGCCAGGATCTCTTCTCGATCTTCCCAGAGTGCAGGACACAGAATAACAGGCTCAAGTTACAGGAAGACAGATTCCAGCTGGACATCAGGAAAAACTTCCTGACAGTTAGAGCAGTATGACAATGGAACAAGTTACCTAGGGAGGTTGTGGGCTCTCCCACACTAGAGACATTCAAGAGGCAGCTGGACAACTATCTGCCAGGTATGCTTTACGGTGGATTCCTGCATTGAGCAGGGGGTTGGACTCAATGGCCTTGTAGGCCCCTTCCAACTCTGCTTTTCTATGATTCTATGAGATGTAAGCACTTTTGTTAATTGGGATTAGGGTTGAGAGATAAAACTTTAAAAATTTCCCCAGAATCAGGGCATGCTTGGATTTCCTTCAAAATTGGCATGAATAAGGATCTATATGGAAGCTGTGATGGTGCTCAGTTACAGGTCTGTATCTGGAAAAATGACGGAGATAACTGTATTTCTGTAAATGGGGGGATTTTAAAATATTCCCCAAAATTCAGGGCATGCTCGTATTTGCTTCAAAATAGGCATGAATGCGGATACCTTTAGAATCTCTTATGTTGCCCATTTTGATGTTTCTAACTTGAAAACTAAAAAAGTTATAGGCATTTAACATTTTCAATGCAAGTCTATGGGGCAAAACACGGAGCTCCGATCCGGATCCGGGCCTCGCCACAAAGTGGACCGAAGGTAGATCACCCAAAAGTGGAGCGGACCCAATCCAAAAGTTGCGGATCGGGATCCAAAGCTGATCGGGGGGTCCGTGCACAGCACTATTTTCTATAGTGGGATCCTTACTGTAAAACTTGTGTGATACCTCATTTTTAGCGGTATCCGCCCAAACACCTGCCAAAGCATCTGAGCTTCCTTTCAGGAAGTTGGAAGTTAGTAGGGTCTGACTTATAAATGGGAATCTGCTCAACTGGAATGTTTTAAAAATAATTAACTCTGCTGCTGATTGGTTTATATACCAGGTATATACCAGGTAGGGATCACACAAGAAATTTGGCTATGAAATGAGTCACTACAATTTAGTCAAATTATCTAGTTGCTTTGGAATAGGAACACATTTAGGTAAAGATTTCAGGGCTGCCAATTTCAATTTAAATAATCCCAATTATTCTGTAATTACATTTCTGGAAATTGTATTAGATTATAGGATGGATGTTAAAGAAATCTGGGCCACGGCTATTTGAACAATTTTGGTGTTTAAAGGTAAAAGCTTTGGAAATGTCAGGGAAGTGGCCAGGCTGCTCTAAGTACTATCACTTCCTGCCAAACACTCTCTAGTGGCAGGCTACCAAGCGTAGACCCAGGTCTATGATAATTTGCAGAGATTAACATTTTTAACAGGCCTTCGGGAAAACAACTTCCCTTCCCCTTCTCCTGAAATTTCCTTCCCCTTTCCCAGCACAGCATGGATGCTAAGTTCTACATCTAGGAAATAGAAACCAAATGCACAGTTACAAGATGGGGGATACTTGGCTCAGCAATACTACAAACAAGAAGTATCTTGGAATTGTAGATCACAAGCTGAATATGAGCCAACAGTGTGATATGGCTGCAAGAAAGGCAAATGCTATTTTGGGCTGCATTAATAGAAGTATGGCTTCCAAATCACGTGAGGTACTGGTTCCTCTCTCTTCAGCCCTGGTTAAGCCTCATCTAGAGTATTGCATCCAGTTCTGGGCACCACACTTCAAAAAGAATGCAGACAAGCTGGAGCAACCAGGATGATCAGGGGTCTGGAAACAAAGCCCTATGAAGAGAGACTGAAAGAACTGGGCATGTTTAGCCTGGAGAAGAGAAGATTGAGGGGGAGACATGATAGCACTCTTCAAATACTTGAAAGATTGTCACACAGAGGAGGGCCAGGATCTCTTCTTGATCCTCCCAGAGTGCAGGACATGGAATAATGGGCTCAAGTTACAGGATGCCAGATTCCGGCTGGATGTCTGGAAAAACTTCCCGACTGTAAGAGCAGTACGACAATGGAAACAAGGCAACTACTGCAGCATCCCGAACATCTTGGATCTCCTCACTCAGTGTTGAGGGCGCCTCAGACACCCCAATTGGCAGCATGGAAAATTTAGACTTGGAGCTTGGCCAATTTCCTGCTTCTCTATGCCAAGCCCTACAGGCATCTAGGAGAGACTCTGCTCAGGTGTCATACTGTAGGACGTGGACTGCGTTCACAATTTATGCTCTAGCTAATAACTTCCAGCCTAGAGTCACTTCCTTACTGCAAGTTTTATGTTTTCTTTCCTCGCTTTTTAATAGAGGCCTTCATTGCTTGTCTCGACATGTTTAACTTGCAGTGATTTCTTCATTCCACCCTCCTGTTGAGGGATTCACAGCCTTTTCGCACCCCCTTTTGAAGAGATTTCTCAAGCGTGTTCATAACTTGGCTCCACCAGTCAGACCTGTTGTCCTGGCATGGAGCCTTTCAGTTGTTTTAAAGGCCTTAACTACTTCTCCTTTGGAGCCAATGGTGACATTGGACCTCAGGTTGTTACCCTGGAAGACTACCTTTTTAGTCGCAATCACGTCCGCATGCTGGTCTAGCAAACTCTGTGCTCTCCGGGTGGACCCTCCATATCTATCCTTCCACAAGGACAAGGATCTTCTCAGACCAGACCTTACTTTCTTACCTAAGATCGTTTTGGATTTCCACCTGAAACAGGCAATCGCTCTACCTACTTTCTTTCCAACACCGGCCTTGGCACTGGAGACAACAATGTCCATAGAGCACTGGCTTTTTATAAAGAAAGATCTACTGCCTTTCAATCTTCACCTCGTTTATTTCTTTGTTATTCTGGCAGAAACAAGGGAATGCCAGTTTCATCTCAGCGGTTAGCTATCTGGATCATTAGTATGATTACTCTGGTGTATGAGTTTCAAGTTTTATTGCTCATCGCACCAGTTAGAGCACATTCGGTTCAAGCTATGGCTGCATCAACAGCTTTTGACAGGGGAATTGGACTCATAGAATGATAGAATAGCAGAGTTGGAAGGGGCCTACAAGGCCATCGAGTCCAACCCCCTGCCCAATGCAGGAATCCACCCTAAAGCATCCCTGACAGATGGTTGTCCAGCTGCCTCTTGAAGGCCTCTAGTGTGGGAGAGCCCACAACCTCCCTAGGTAACTGATTCCATTGTCGTACTGCTCTAACAGTCAGGAAGTTTTTCCTGATGTCCAGCTGGAATCTGGCTTCCTTTAACTTGGGCCCGTTATTCCGTGTCCCAGACCTTTGCAGTAGGGGTGTGCATGGACCCCCCCGCTCCGCTTCACTTCCAGATCCGCGATTTTCGGATCGGGCCGCTTCGCCCCGCCCCCGCTCCGACCATTTCCGCTCCGCTCCGTTCGGAGCTCCGGATCCGGATCGGAGCTCCGTTTTCCCCCCCATAGGGTTGCATTGAAAGCTAAAAAAGTAAACAACTTTTTTTCTGTTCAAGTTAGAAACCTCATGTTTGGCACCATGACACCTCATGGACGTATACACACGCACGCCAAGTTTCAAGACAATCCCATCATCCCCTGATTTTTGGGGAATTTATGAAAATCGGGCACCCCATTTAGACCCCTTTCCATAGCTCCGTCAATTTGCATGTTAGAAACCTCAAACTCGCCACCATGACAGCTTATCCATGTGTCCGCATGGACGCCCAGACTCAAGGCAGTCCCATCATCCCCTGATTTTTGGCGGGGCTCTAACCTCTAACGCACCACCCATAACCCTAAGTCACACCCCTTTCGATAGCTCCGTCAATTTGCACGTTAGAAATCTCAAACTCACCACCATGATAGCTTATCCACATGTCCACATGGACGCCAAGTTTCAAGGAAATCCCATCATCTCCTGATTTTTGGGGAATTTTTGAAAATCGGGCATCCCATTCTCACCCCTATCGATAGCTCTGTCAATTTGCACGTTAGAAACCTCAAACTCGCCACCATGAAAGCTTATCCAGGGATACATACGCACGCCGAGACTCAAGGCAGTCCCATCATCCCCTGATTTTTGGGGAATTTATGAAAATCCAACACCCCATTCACACCCCTTTCCAATAGCTCCGTCAATTTGCACGTTAAAAAAACCCCTCAAACTCACCACCATGACAGCTTATCCAGGGATACATATGCCGCACGCCGAGACTCAAGGCAGTCCCATCATCCCCTGTTTTTTGGCGGGGCTTAAACCTGCAGACATCTCAATGGGGCCATTTCAAAGGAAATCCCAACATGCCATGAATTGGGGAGTAGAGATAAACCTATGAAATCTTCTTCCACACTTGAAAAATGGATTTGGAACTTCCAAAACTCCAAGTGAGCGCAGGAAGGACTTCTGCCCTGAGTCAAAGCCAGACACACACAACATCCCTGCAAGGCGGGCAGGGGAGGAGAGAGGGAAGGCAGGCAGGCAGGCAGCAGACATTTCTGGGAGCATAAGGAAGTGAGCCAAGGATAAGCCAGTAATGCATATAAAATGGAATAAATAAATAAATAAATAAATAAACGAAGGAGGGGTGGAATTAAAAGCAGCAGTGTTGCTGAATAAACAAGAAGAAGAACTTTTTTAAAAAGGTTATATCTGTCTTTTACCAGTAATAGGGGGACGTGCCCGGGGGAGGGGGAAGCAGCTGCCAATTTGACTGGTCCTAGTAGTGACCAGTCTTTTAAGAAGCAACGCTGTCAGTTCAACTCATGAAAGACATTGCTCCACCACTAAGAAGTAAAACGCTCACTTCAACTCATGATAGGCATCGCTCCACCACTAAGAGAAGTAGAACTGTCACTTCAACTCATGATAGGCATTGCTCCACCGGGTTACTCTCTTTGGAAGGCTCTGATGGCCTTCCAAGTACAGGAGAGAGTGGGGGCACATCTACAATGAGATGCCCTAGGGGAGCTCATCCCCTTGCACCACATCTTTTCAGTTGTTCCCCAAAGTTAGGGTGGGTAGCAGTGCTGTGTTTCTATCTCTTATTATTGGCTTAGTATATGATTTCAGGTTGTGTTTGTGCATTTGGTGGGGCTACTGTTTTAAAAAAACACTGGTAACAGTCCGTTCAGATTAAGAAAGAGAAGTTTCCCAGAATCCCAAGTTACCCGTTTTGCCTATCCCCTCCTCCAACTTTGGGATCATGTGATCATGACCGGGAGTTGACTCTGCCCCTCAGCAATCGAAAAGGTAATCTTTTTCCCGCCTTTACCCTACTTTTTCAAAAATTCTAGCGAGCGACCCGCACCATACAGAGAGCTGAGAGTAGTCTCAAAATGACCCCCATCCACGACTCTCTGAGCACAAGAATTTTCAGAACGATAGCTTAAAAAACAACCCAGTTATCCCCGATTCTTTTCTGCAATGCAATCCTATGGGCGAAAACCGCCGTTTGACCCGCGCTGTCCCTGTTTGTAATGTTTGTTTACCCGATTTTTTAAAAAATATAGCACGCGACCCGCACGGCGCAGAGAGGTAAGAGTAGTCTCAAAATGACCCCCATCCACGACTGTCTAAGCATAAGAATTTTCAGAACGATAGCTTCAAAAACAACCCAGTTATCTATGGGTGAAATGTTTTCAAGATGGCGATCAGAGCGCTCCGCGGAAAGAGAAGCGCTCCAAAAATGGGCGCTTCTCTTCACCTTGCTTCTAGGGGTCCACGGTCCACTTCTACTCCACCTCTGGGCAAGGCGGAGCAGGCCAATTCGCTCCTGCTTCTGCACTTCTAATCGGAGCGGAGCACATGCCTACTTTGCAGGACTGTGACCTGGTCCCATCCCTCCACCTTTGTGAGGCATCAGTGTCTTGATGTTTGAGCTGATTGCACCTTCGGAAGGGCGGTCTTCTCATCAATACTGGCATAGACACCTACCCTCCTGCCTGGTAAGTCAGCTTGCTATTTGCCCATCATGTGATGCACAGAGACCATGAAGAAGAAGGACAGGTTGCTTACCGGTAACTGAAGGTATTCGAGTGGTGATCTGTGCATTCACACAACCCACCCACCATCCCCGCTATGGTGTTCACGCCTATTATGAATATGGTATTTGCACTTCTTTTACAATGTTACAATGGGGTCATATATGTCTTATTAAAGCCCTTTTGGTTCCGAGGCCACGATGTCAGTCTCCATGAACTGAGGAGAATGGGCGGGAACCCCTCTGAGCATGCACATGGTGCTTCAAGCTAAAACCTTACAATGAGTCCAGAGTCCCCTTCCCAACCCAAAAAGCATTTCAAGCTCATCAGTGTGATCATTTCCCAATGTTTTGAAAGCAACAGAAGAATACAAATTATACAAAATATAGACTGCATATTTGTATAAAACTGTAACTGACATAACAACACTTGGGCTAATTGATTCTCAATAGAATAATGACATCCAATATGTAGTGAGAAATATTCATGAGGGGGATCTGTAAAAAAATCTAGAGATGCTGAGCTACTTTGGTGTAACAGGGAACTCATTAGAGTCACTAGCGCGCGCACACACACACACACACACACACACACACTGTCGGGATCTCTCCCCCCCCCCGCATGATTTCAGGACCGTCAAATCTGTCTGTTAATGCTTGTGGCTTTGGGTAGGGTGGAACAGAAAGAAGTGGGGCAAAGATATGATGCGGCTGCTGAGATCTGGCTTATGCCAGCAATAAATGCAGGTTGCTTACCTGTAACTGTAGTTCTTGGAGTGGTCATCTGTGATTCACACACATGGGCTCTGCGCAGAACCTCAGATCGGAAGAAACCAACACCCAATCAGGGAAAAGATGAGGATGAAGCTTTTGAGAAAAAAATTACCAGCGTTTCAAGGAAGGCTGATGTAGTAGTGATGGGGGACTTCAATTACCCCTATATCTGTTGGGAGACAAATACTGCCAAAAGCTGCCCTTCCAAGAAATTCCTAACATGTGTAGCTGATAACTTTCTCCTACAGAAAGTGGAGGAAGGAAGTAGAGGATCGGCAATCCTTGACTTGATATTGAACAATAGGGATGACATAGTGGATAAAGTGGCCGTCTTGAGGCCCAGTATTGGGCAAAAGGCAGGATACTACTACTACTACTACTACTACTACTACTACTAATAATAATAATAATAATAATAATAATAATAATAATGTGGCAGTTACGGGACCTCTGGAGGAAAGTGACTACGTCATACTTGAATTCTTGATTTTAAAGGAAGGAAAAGCTGAGAGTAGCCATACACGTACTCTGGATTTTAGGAAAGCTGATTTTAATAAACTCAGAACTATGATTAGTAAGGTCCCATGGCAAGTGGTCCTAATGAGAAAATAAGTCCAAAATGGGTCGCATTGGTCATCAGGAAGATGGTCACAAAGAGCTCCCATCTTTTGCTTCTTTTAAAATCTATTTAAAGTGTTTTATTCTGTTTTTATTTTATTTTATCTTGTACACCGCTCCAAAATTTTCAATGGGGAGCAGAATATAATTATTCTAAGTAATAAATAATCTTTTCCCATAGAAAAAGCTAGTAGTGTGACATCATGTCCTGGTAGTTGGATACACACAGGCCAAGTGCCTCTGTAGGATAAATCATTTTCCCCATAACGTCAAGGCGCCTGCCCTCTTTGTCCACCGGTGAGGTGTGGATCTTTTGAGACTTACCCTGTGATGATTCCACAAAGATGAAGTTGGGCTTGGGATGTGCGAAAAGGAAGCCAGTGTTCCTTTCCTGTACACTATGCTGGAACCCTAATCTTTTCGATGTGGGTGACATAGATGATGAAGCCTTCCAGCAGTGTTGGACAGTCTGGAACAGTGACGGTAAGAAGGGCACCATGACTGGGGCAATGGCCTCCAAGTAGATGGCACTGAAAACAGGATCCTTGAGATATTTGACAGGCTGCTGTATCTCTACGCCTAAAGATGGTGACAAATGATGGATCTGGTCAATGAAGTGACCCATGTCCTCTGATGGAGAGGCTGTCGCTTGCAAAGTAGCTACATCATCAGGAGAGGAGATGGACTGTAAAACTGATGAATAGGATGTTGAGTCTGACAAATAATCATCAGCATCTGAAGGCTGTTCCAGTGGAAGGACCAGTACAGCTCTCTTGTGTGAGTGGGGCGGAGGGGGTGGTAATGGTGTCTCCATAGGCACCCTTGGTTCCACCCTGGGTCTAAGAGCAGGCAGTTGCAGTGATGTTGACTGTGGCAGTACTGGTAGAGGTCTTTGTGGAGCAGCCTCTCCAACAGAGCTGGGCAGAGACTGTGGTAATGGCCTGGCTCAGTACTGAGGGGAAGATATTTCTCATAGTCAACAGTCATAGGAGCGCTCATCTTGGCATCTCTCATGCCACCAGTCATCCTGTTGGTGGGGATGATGTGGCGTGAATGTGAGCTCATATGCCCTGGAAGCTCTAAGAGAGGATCAGGATCTGTCTCTTGTGGGGTGAACCCTCTATCCTGTGAAGGAAGTGACCACTATGAATGAATAGATATTGGTGAGTATTCTCTGTCCCGATAAAGGGTTGGCATGGAGAGGGCTGGCCCAATGGAACCTCCAGGGCTGATACCAATCGTGGTACGGAAGCCTATCAGGATCAAGGTGAAGGGGAGTGAAAGAACTCGCCCTCTGAAGCTAATGTCCCGTGGGTTGAAATTGCTGTCTGGTAGATAGAGTCTTGTTGGATCGGAGAGTCCAACAGAGGTGGTGGTGGTGGAATTTGCAGAGTTGAAGGTTTCTGTGCCTTTGGGTCCTTTTTCTTTTTCGGTCACTTGCTGCTGGCGGATCTTTGGGCCTTAGCCCGTTTGGTGAGGTTTTTGGCGACGGCAATAGACAGTGACTGACCCTGAGTAGGTGGATCGGGTCTGTCCTCCACTGGAGGAGAATGGTGAGGAGAGAATGGTCTGGGAAAGGCCTGTGGTTCACCTGTGCCACCATGTCGGGTGAAGTTACCCTTGGAGCGTCCGTAACTTCCAGCACTCTCCTCCACAGGGCAGCTTTTAGTCTGTCTGCTCTGTTTTTCCACGTTTGTTTGGAAAAACCTTGGCAAAGATGGCAGGTTTCCACAAGACAAACCAGACACAGAGAATTGCCGTCTGTCGGGGGGAGTTTGCTGTCACAATGTAGACACACTTTCAGAATGGCCCCCTAAGGGCCATGCTCCCTGGGGTGTGTAGTGGTCTGAGATTGTGAGAGTAATAGTAGAAAAAGGCAAAAGTCTTGTTGTCCAAATCAGCTCCCTTTGAGTAGCCACCTGTGTCCACAAAAGAAACACTCCAGTGGTGGTTTGAAAGAAATTTTACTTTAGGAATAAGTAGCTTTCCATCTAGGGTAGGATGGCTCAGTTCAGCTATGTGGTCAGCAACCCATGAAGCAGTGAATAACAAGAAGGAAGTAAAGGGGAGGAGACAGAAAAGGGAAAAACAAACATCCCAGCAATCCCCTCCCACCTTGTTTAGGTACACATTAACTCTTTAGCTCCAAGTTCAGTGACCTGCACCATGAATTCTGCTAACACCCCTTCTCACGGGTCATAGGTCACTGCACTAGTCCAAGTGAGTTATTGCATCAGTCCTATGCCCATCAAGTACTGTTGGTGCAGTTCCCCCGTAAGGGCTTGGTCAGCACATCCACCACCATTTCTTTGGTCGGACAATATCTCAGCTCAATCACCTCTTGCTCCACCAGGTCTCTTATCAGGTGATGCTTCACGTCAATGTGCTTTGTCTGTGGTCTCAGCATTTCACTCAATGCCAGCTTTATTCACCCCTGATTGTCCTCATGTAGCACTGTGGCTTGAGTGATCTCCAGCCCCATGTCAGTAATTGTCTGAGACAAATCGCTTCCTGATATGCACTGGCTGCCTCTGCAGAAGACATGGCTACAACCGCCTGCTTGCTATTTATTTATTTATTGCATTTCTATACCGCCCAATAGCCGAAGCTCTCTGGTCCAACTGATGGCCCGGTCATTGTATGTTTAGAGGCTTCCCGATGTGGACTTATGGTCCAATTCATTGCCTGCACAGTCTGTATCCACAAACCAAGTCAGTCCCATGGATGCACTTCTTGGCAGTTTTAGCTTTGCATACGTGGTACCTTTCATATAGCACATCACACACTTCACTCTGTTCCAGTCACACTGAGATGGATTGGCCACCCTCCTGCTCAGTATGCCCACAGCTGTAGCGATGTCTGGCCTGGTAACCATTGTGATGAATAACAGCTTACCGATCGCCTTTTGATACCGCTAATTGTCTGGTAGAGGAACAGCAACCCTTCAGATGATCCGTGGTCATGGGAGTCTTAATCCCTTTTGCCTCTGCCATTCCAAATTCCAACCGCATCTCTTCAATTTTCCGTCTTTGATTAAGGAGAAAGCTCCCATCTCCCACCTTCTCAACCTGTATGCACAGGTAGTGTGTTATTGGACCCAGATCTTTGATCTCAAAGTTCTGCTTCAACCCAAGCATGATTTCTGTGCCATCGCTGTCCTGCTCAAAGCACAGGACTAGGTCGTCCACATACAGTAACATGTATGTCCACCTGCCTCCCTTCTGCCTGGTGTAGAAGCAGGGGTTTGCCTTCCCCCTGGTGAAGCCTAGACCTACTAGGACTCCATTAATGTTCTCATTCCAAGCCCTGGCAGCCTGTTTAAGTCTGTGCAATTTACACACTTTCCCTGCCCCTTCTGGATCTGTAAACCCTGGCGGTTGCATCATGTACAGGTCTTCTACTATCTCACCATATAGGAATGCAGTTTTAATGTCCAGATATTTGACTTGCATCTCCTTGCTGGCTGCTACGCTCAGCATGGCTGTAATGGTGGTGTGTTTTATTACTGGGGCAAAAGTTTCATCATAGTCCTCCCCATACTTTTGGGAACATCCCTTTGCTACTAACCTGGCTTTGTAGTGCTCCACTTCACCATTTGCATTGTGTTTCACCTTGAAGGTCCACTTGCAGCCGATTGCCTTGCAATTGGGTGGAAGCTTCACAAAATAATGGCTACACTGTACTGTTTTCGTCACAAGCTGAAAACCTTTTTATTCTCTCAGTATTTTAACACTTAATTTTAACTTAAATTTAAATTTTACTGTTTTAACTCTGTATTTTAATCTTCTATCAGTTTTGTTGCATAGTTTTATCCTGGTTGTGCTTTTTATACTGTATTTTGTATTTGTGTTTTTAACCTGTTGGTTGTTTATTATGGTTTTAATTTTTGTGAACCGCCCAGAGAGCTTCAGCTATTGGGCAGTATAAAAATGTAATAAATAAATAAATAAATACCACATCCTCATCTGAGACCTATGAGCCAATTGCCCTTAGCTCATCAACCACTTGCAGGACTGCATTTACATGGTCTGGCAAGCTGGCTTCTCTTTCAAGCCTCATTCTAAACAACTTTCTCTTCAATAAAAGCACTTTGTACATATGTGGTGGTCATGTCCAAAGGTGAATACTTTCTGGTAGGCATGTTATTATTATTATTTATTTATTTATTTATTTATATAGCACCATCAATGTACATGGTGCTGTACAGAGTAAAACAGTAAATAGCAAGACTCTGCCGCATAGGCTTACAATCTAATAATGTGCTCCACTCTGATTAGAACCGGAGAATCAGAAGCGAATTGGCCTGCTCCGCCTTGCCCAGAGGTGGAGTAGAAGCGGACTGCGGACCCCTAGAAGCAAGGCGAAGAGAAGCGCCCATTTTCGGAGCGATCCTCTTTCCGCGGACCGATCCAATCGCCATTTTGAAACATTTCGCCCATAGGATTGCATTGCGGAAAAGAAAAGGGGATAACTGTGTTGTTTTTGAAGCTATCTTTCTGAAACTTCTTGTGCTTGTGCCATGACTCTCTGTCATGACTGGGGGTCATTTTGAGCCTACTCTCAGCTCTCTGCGTACTGCGGTTCGCTTGCTAGAATTTTTTAAAAAGTAGGGTAAAGGTGGGGAAAAGATTACCTTTTCGATTGCTGAGGGGCAGAGTCAACTCCCGGTCATGATCACATGATCCCAAAGTTGGAGGAGGGGATAGGCAAAACGGGTAACTTGGGATTTTGGGAACTTCTCTTTCTTAGTCTGAACGGACTTTTCCCAGTGTTTTTTAAAACAGTAGGCCCACCAAATGCACAAACACAACCTGAAATCATATACTAAGCCAATAATAAGAGATAGAAAAAGCACAGCACTGCTACCCACCCTAACTTTGGGGAACAACTGAATAGATGTGGTGCAAGGGGATGAGCTCCCCTAGGGCATGTGGACGTGCCCTCACTCTCCTGTACTTGGTGGGCCATCAGAGCCCTCCAAAGAGTAACCAAGTGGAGCAATGCCTATCATGAGTTGAAGTGAGTGTTTGCTTCTTAAAAGACTGGTACCTAGACAGGACCAGTCAAATTGGCTGATGCTTCCCCCTTTGGGCACGTCCACTCCCCCCCCCCCATTACTGGTAAAAGACAGATATAGTCTTTTTAAAAAAGTTCTTCTTGTTGTTTATTCAGCAACACTGCTGCTTTTAATTCCACCCCTCCTTTGTTTATTTGCTTATTTATTTATTCCATCTTATATGCATTACTGGCTTATCCTTGGCTCACTTCCTTATGCCCCCAGAAATGTCTGCTGCCTGCCTGCCTTCCCTCCCTCCTCCCCTGCCCGCCTCGCAGGGATGGTTTGTGTCTGGCTTTGACTCAGGGGAGAAGTCCTTCCTGTGCTCAATTAGACTTTTGGAAGTTCCAAATCCATTTTTCAAGTGTGGAAGAAGATTCATATTTAGGTTGATCTCTACTCCCCAATTCATGGCATCTTGGGATTTCCTTTGAAATGGCCCCATTGAGCTGTCTGCAGTTTTAAGCTCCGCCAAAAAACAGGGGATGATGGGATTGCCTTGCACCTTGGCATGATTGTGGGTCAAGATGGCATCTCTGAGTGTGCCCACTTCCCTTTTTTTTTATCTGTCCAAATATCAGAGAACAGTCCACGTCTGCAAATGGGGTGCCCGATTTTCATAAAATCCCCCCAAAATCAGGAGATGATGGGACTGCCTTGAGTCTTGGCATGCATGTGTATCCCTGGATAAGCTATCATGGTGGCGAGTTTGAGGTTTTTAACGTGCAAATTGACGGAGCTATCGAAAGGGGTGTGAATGGGGTGCCCGATTTTCATAAATTCCCCAAAAATCAGGGGATGATGGGACTGCCTTGAGTCTGGGCGTGCATGTGTATCCCTGGATAAGCTATCATGGTGGCAAGTTTGAGGTTTCTAACGTGCAAATTGACGGAGCTATCGAAAGGGGTATGAATGGGGTGCCTGATTTTCATAAATTCCCCAAAAATCAGGGGATGATGGGATCGCCTTGAGTCTTGGCGTGCGTGTGTATACAACCATGAGGTGTCATGGTGCCAAACTTGAGGTTTCTAACTTTAATAGAAAAAAAGTTGTATACTTTTTTAGCTTAATGCAAGCCTATGGGGCGGGGGAAAACGGAGCTCCGATCCGTATCCGGAGCGCCGCAGCAGAGCGGAGCGGAGCGGACATAGGTGGTGCGGGGGCGGAGCGAAGCGGCCCGATCTGCAAATCACGGATCTGGAAGAGAAGCGGAGCAGAGGGTCTGTGCACACCCCTACTTTCTGGAACAATGTTCCAGGAGATTAACTCAATAATCGGACAATGGGTTCACCCATCCTCCCACCTAGCACTGATAAATTTATATATAGGACTGGACAATAAACTATTAGACAAGGATTTAATAGGCCACCTTTTACTGATGGCAAGAGGGTTGATTGCCAGGCACTGAAAAGATGGCAAAGGCCTACACATAGATAATTGTTATCAAAGGGTTTGGCAGATTGCCCTTCTGCCTCCCTTACTATAGTTACTTCTTGAAAAATTGACAGATAAAATGAGGAAAGTATGAGAAAATAAATTTGTAGGGACATGGAAGAAATCTATTAACTTTGTGAATAAAGAAGAAGGGAGAACCCCCTATTACTGTACATAGACATTTGGAGTGGATAGGAAGATGGCCTCCCACGTTCCCTGGGCGGTTTTCTCATTCCTGATGTGGAGCAACTGGTCATCTTGGACCAACAAGATGAGGGGCCCCCAATTAGTGTAGTGACGGGAAGGGGGAGATACGGTGTTGTGAGGAGGACGTGCCAGGTAAGGGGAACGCAACCCAGGCAATTAATGGCTGTGCCATGTTCCGGTCCTCCTTGCACCCGCAGGTTTGTTGGTTGCTCTATCAGCCAGCCCTCGGGCCTCCTGATGCTGCTCTTAAATGCCAGATCGGTGCATAATAAGATCTCCCTCATCCACAACTTAATTGTGGATGAGGCAGCCGATCTGGCATGTATAACCGAGACCTGGGTGGGTGAGCAGGGAGGAGTCAGTCTCTCCCAGCTATGCCCACTGGGGTACCTGGTTCAGCATCAGGGTAGACCTGAGGGCCGGGGAGGGGGGTTGCTGTGGTATATAGGAATTCTATCTCCCTCTGCAGGCTCCCTGTCCATGTGACTACTGGTCTGGAGTGTTTGCACCTTGTGTTGGGTCAGCGGGACAGATTAGGGATTCTGTTGGTCAACAGACTCCCTAGGTGAGCTGAGGGAGGTGGTCTCGGCTGCATTGCTGAGATCCCCCAGACTGTTGGTTCTGGGGGATGTCAACATTCATGCCGAGGGTGCCTTATCCGGGGCGGCTCAGGATTTCATGGTCTCCATGACAACCATGGGACTGTCCCAACATGTCATCGGCCCAACACATGTAGCAGGGCACACTCTTGACCTGGTTTTCACAACTGGACATGGAGATGGTGATCTGGAAGTGGGGGACCTTACATCAGTCCCTTTGTCATGGTCGGCTCACTGCTTGCTGAGGTTTAGACTTACAGCAGCTTTTCCCATCTGCAAGGGTGGGGGATCTATTAAGATGGTCCGCCCCCGGAGACTAATGGATCCGGATGGTTTCCAAAGGGCTCTGGGGAGTTTTCCGGCTGATAGGGCTGGCTCGCCTGTCGAAACCCTGGTTGATCTGTGGAATGCAGAAATGACCGGGGCGGTTGACAGGATTGCTCCCGAGCGCCCCCTCCTGAGTAGAGCTCATACGGCTCCGTGGTATACCCCAGAGCTGAGAGCAATGAAACAAAATAGGAGACGGCTTGAGGGCAGGTGGAGACGAACTCCTAGTGGATGCAATCAAATATTGGTAACTGCCTATAGTAAGGCATATTCAGGGGCACTGAGGGCAGCAAAAAAACAACACTTTGCTGCCACTATTAAATCTTCAATTTGCTGCCCAGCGGAGCTTTTTAGAGTTGTCCGGGTGCTATTACATGCTGGCCCCAAGGACATGGTACAATCATCTGAGGCCCATTGTAATGAATTTGCTAGGCAATTCCAGAACAAAATCTTTTGCATCCGTCAGGACTTAGACTCCAGTGTTATAGCAGGTGAATCTAGTGAGGTGTCCAGAGTACAGTCTTGTCCAGTTTCAGTTGGTACAGCTCGAGGATTACTTTCCCTTAAGACATACTCATATAGTTGTGTACCTTCAAAGAGGACACAACAAAGCAAAGGCAATTCTACTATAATCAAAAAGGAAAAAAACCAAAGCAGAAATCGACAATATGGATGGAAAGGAGTCCCTAGAGGTGGTGACCTGCAAAGGGTGTGCAATGTTCGTGTTTCTGCCTGAGCTCAACATGGCGTATACCTGCAACAAGTGCAAGCTGGTGGCACTTTTGGAAGAAAAAGTGAGAGGACTTGAGCAGCGAGTGTCCACCCTCCAAGGAATAAGAGAAGTCGAGGAGTTCTTAGACCGAACGGTGGAACTGCAACAGCAACAAGAAGCACATGAGATTGAAGAACAACAGCCAGCTGAAGCAGAAGTGGAGTATGCTGAGGGGAGGAAAGCCAATGAAGAGGAAACTCCCTGGAAAAGAGTGACAGTTAGGAGAGGAGGAATTAGAGGGCGTTCTGCACCGGTGGGGCCATTGGAGTTAAGCAACCGCTTTCAGCTTCTGGAGAATGAGACTGAAGGACAGTTTGCAGAGGAGGAAGTACAGGAGACACCATGCAACAGTGACCAAGAGACAGAAGGAAGGTCAACCAAGAAGAAGAGAAGAGTAGTCGTTGTGGGAGACTCCCTGCTGCGTGGGATTGAAACCCAAGTATGTCGTGAAGACCCATGGACTCGCCAGGTGTGCTGTCTCCCTGGAGCACAGATTAGAGATGTGACTGAAGGGTTACCGAAGCTCATAAAGCCCACGGACACATACCCTTTTCTTATCATCCATGTGGGAACAAATGATGTCGCCAAGCAGAGCTATGAAGAAATCATTTCAGACTTTGAAATTCTGGGAAGGAAACTGAAGAACTTTGGGGCCCAGGTAGTTTTCTCATCCATCCTCCCGGTTCTTGGAAGAGGATTAGAAAGGGAAAGAAAAATACTCCGGATGAACGACTGGCTTTGAAGGTGGTGCCGTCGTGAGAGTTTTGGATTCTGGGACCACGGGCTACGCTACTTGGAACATGGACTGCTGGCAAGGGATGGGTTGCACCTCACAAGGGCTGGAAAGAATGAGTTCGGCCACAGCATGAAGGACTTCATCAAGAGGGCTTTAAACTGAATCTTACGGGGGTGGGAGACGTAAATTTTGAGGCAACAATGGATGAAGGCCAATGCACCACAGTACAGAGAACAGCTCCAACAGTGTCCCAAAATAGTGTCTGCAACAAGGTAGGAACAAAGCCAGACTATAAAACACATGGTCTTCGATGTCTCTATACTAATGCCCAGAGTATGGGAAACAAACAGAATGAACTTGAACTCTTATTACATGAAGGCAAATACGACTTGATAGGTATAACTGAAACTTGGTGGGATGACTCCCATGACTGGAATATAGCAATTGAAGGATATAACTTGTTCAAAAAGAACAGAAGAAATAGAAAGGAAGGTGGAGTTGCACTATATGTTAAAAATACCTATCCCTGCACAGAAATACAGGTGGATGAGATTGGGAGCCCCGTCGAGAGCGTCTGGATTAAAATAAATGGGGCTAGGAATAAAAAGAATATGATAATCGGAGTCTACTACCGACCACCCAATCAAGGAGAAGACGAGGACGAAACTTTTGAGAAACAAATTGCCAGTGTTTCAAGGAAGTGTCATGTAGTAGTGATGGGGGACTTCAATTACCCTGATATCTGTTGGGAGACCATTACTGCCAAAAGCGGCCCTTCCAAGAAATTCCTGACATGTATGGGTGATAACTTTCTCCTACAGAAAGTGGTGGAAGGAACTAGAGGATCGGCAATCCTTGACTTGTTATTGACCAATAGGGATGACTTAGTGGATAAAGTGGCAGTTACGGGAACTCTGGGGGAAAGTGACCACGTCATACTTGAATTCTTGATTACGAAGGAGACAAAAGTCGAGCGTACCCATACACGTACTCTAGATTTTAGGAAAGCTGATTTTAATAAACTCAGAACTATAATAAGTAAGGTCCCGTGGCAAGGGAGCCTAAAGAGAAAAGGAGTGCAGGATGGGTGGGAGTATCTAAAAAATGAAATTTTAAAGGCACAGTTACAAACAATTCCAACAAGGAGAAAAGATAGAAGACAACAGAGGAAACCAATGTGGCTCCACAAAAAGCTTATTGATGAACTGAAAACAAAAAGGGATACATATAGGAAGTGGAAGGAAGGCCAGGCTACAAAAGAAGAGTACAGACAAGTGGTGCAGAAGTGCCGAAATGGCGTCAGGAAGGCTAAAGCTGTGAATGAGCTGAGATTAGCTAGGGATGCTAAAAGCAATAAAAAAGCTTTCTTCAGATACGTGAGTAGTAAAAGACAGAGGAAAGAAATGGGGGTTCAACTGCTTAATGAGGATGGCAAATTGATAACAGACGACAAAGAAAAGGCTGAAGTGCTCAATTCCTACCTTGCCTCGGTCTTCTCCCAAAAGCGGGTCTATGACCCCCCTGGAAAAAGTGAAGCAGAAGTTGAGGGGGCAGGATTGCAGTTTGAGATTGATAAACAAATGGTCAAAGAACACCTAATTTCCTTGAATGAGTTCAAATCTCCAGGGCCCGATGAACTGCATCCAAGAGTAATGAAGGAGCTAGCGGAAGAACTCTCAGAACCTTTGTCTATTATCTTTGCAAAATCATGGAAGACGGGTGAGGTGCCGGATGACTGGAGGAGGGCTAACGTTGTCCCTATCTTCAAAAAGGGCAAAAAGGAGGAACCTAGGAACTACAGACCAGTCAGTCTGACATCCATCCCTGGGAAAATTCTGGAGCAGATTATAAAGAAGTCAATCTGTAAACACCTTGAAATCAATGCAGTGATTACTAGAAGCCAACATGGATTTGTCAGGAACAAATCCTGTCAGACTAATTTGATCTCATTTTTTGATAAGGTAACCTCCCTTGTGGACTGTGGGAATGCTGTGGATGTCATATATCTTGACTTCAGCAAAGCTTTTGACAAAGTACCACATGACATTCTGATTAACAAACTAGTTAAAAGTGGGCTAGATGGAACAACTATTAGGTGGATCCACAGTTGGCTACAGAATCGGACTCAAAGAGTACTTATCAATGGAACCTTCTCAAACTGGGGAGAGGCAACGAGTGGGGTGCCGCAGGGCTCAGTCCTGGGCCCAGTGCTCTTCAACATTTTTATTAATGATTTGGACGAGGAGGTGCAGGGAACGCTGATCAAATTTGCAGATGACACCAAATTGGGTGGGATAGCTAATACCCTGGAAGGCAGAAACAAACTTCAAAGTGATCTTGATAGGCTGGAGTGCTGGGCTGAAAACAACAGAATGAAATTTAATAGGGATAAATGCCAAGTTCTACATTTAGGGAATAGAAACCAAATGCACAGTTACAAGATGGGGGACACTTGGCTCAGCAATACTACAAACGAGAAGGATCTTGGAATTGTTGTAGATCGCAAGCTGAATATGAGCCAACAGTGCGATATGGCTGCAAGAAAGGCAAATGCTATTTTGGGCTGCATTAATAGAAGTATAGCTTCCAAATCACGTGAGGTACTGGTTCCTCTCTATTCGGCCCTGGTTAGGCCTCATCTAGAGTATTGCGTCCAGTTCTGGGCTCCACAATTCAAGAAGGACGCAGACAAGCTGGAGCGTGTTCAGAAGAGGGCAACCAGGATGATCAGAGGTCTAGAAACAAAGCCCTATGAAGAGAGACTGAAAGAACTGGGCATGTTTAGCCTGGAGAAGAGAAGATGTAGGGGAGACATGATAGCACTCTTCAAATACTTAAAAGGTTGTCACACAGAGGAGGGCCAGGATCTCTTCTCGATCCTCCCAGAGTGCAGGACACGGAATAACGGGCTCAAGTTAAAGGAAGCCAGATTCCGGCTGGACATCAGGAAAAACTTCCTGACTGTTAGAGCAGTGCGACAATGGAATCAGCTACCTAGGAGGTTGTGGGCTCTCCCACACTAGAGGCATTCAAGAGGCAGCTGGACAACCATCTGTCAGGGATGCTTTAGGGTGGATTCCTGCATTGAGCAGGGGGTTGGACTCGATGGCCTTGTAGGCCCCTTCCAACTCTGCTATTCTATGATTCTATGATTGATTCTATGTTGACAAGGTGCTTGGACAGGTACGCGCAACCACCTCTGTACTTGGCTAATAAAAGCTAGTAGGGATGGAACAGCCGGCTGGGCCAAGGAGGTGATTAATGCCTCTCTACGAGAGGGAGTGGTCCCAGACCGTCTGAAAGAGGTGGTAGTGAGACCACTCCTGAAGAAAACTTCCTTGGACCCGGAAAATCTTAGTAACTACAAGCCGGTAGCAAATGTTCCATTCCTGGGCAAGGTCCTTGAGCGGGTGGTGGCGGGACAGCTCCAGACACTCTTGGATGAGACTGATTATCTGGATCCACTTCAATCGGGTTTCAGGCCTGGCTTTGGCACAGAAACAGCCTTGGTCGCCCTGTATGATGACCTACGCCGGGAGAAAGACAGGGGGAGTGTGACTCTGTTGATTCTCCTTGATCTCTCAGCGGCTTTCAGTACCATCAACCATGGTATCCTTCTGGAACGTCTGGCTGAGTTGGGAGTGGAGGGGCACTGCATTGCAGTGGTTCCGCTCCTACCTGGCAGGTCAGCTCCGGAAGGTGGTGCTTGGAGGACATTGCTCAGCCCCATGGACTCTCCAGTATGGGGTTCCGCAGGGGTCGGTCTTGTCCCCCATGCTGTTTAACATGTACATGAAACCATTGGGTGCGGTCATCCGGAGTTTTGGAGTGTGCTGTCATCAGTACGCTGACGACACACAGCTCTACTGCTCCTTTTCATCCTCATCAGGTGTGGCTGTGGATGTGCTGAACCAGTACTTGGCTGCAAAAATGCACTGGATGAGGGCTAATAAACTGAAACTCAATCCAGACAAGACTGAGATGCTGCTGGTGGGTGGTTCCTCTGATCAGATGGGGGGCATTCAACCGGTTCTGGATGGGGTTGCACTCCCCCTGAAGGAGCAGGTTCGTAGCTTGGGGGTTCTCTTAGAACCATCTTTGTCACTTGAGGCTCAGGTGGCCTCGGTGGCACGGAGTGCTTTCTACCAACTCCGGTTGGTGGCCCAGCTATGCCCCTATCTGGACAGGGATAAACTAGCTTCAGTTGTCCATACTTTGGTAACTTCCAAATTAGATTACTGCAATGCCCTCTACATGGGGCAGCCTTTGAAGACGGTCCGGAAGCTGCAGCTCGTGCAAAATGCAGCGGCCAGATTGATTTCGGGAATCAGAAGGTTTGAGCATATAACACCGATTCTGGCCCACTTGCATTGGCTGCCTATAGGTTTCCGAGCCCAATTCAAGGTGCTGGTTTTAACCTATAAAGCCCTACATGGCTTGGGACCGCAATACCTGATGGAACGCCTCTCCCGACATGAACCTACCCATACACTGCGCTCAACATCTAAGGTCCTCCTCCGAGTGCCTACTCTGAGGGAAGCTTGGAGGATGGCAACAAGGGAGAGGGCCTTTTCAGTGGTTGCCCCCCGACTGTGGAATGATCTTCCCGATGAGGCTCGCCTGGCGCCAACATTGTTATCTTTTCGGCGCCAGGTCAAGACTTTTCTCTTCTCCCAGGCATTTTAACAGCATTTAACAACGTTAAGTTTGTTTTTAATGGACCCCAGAATTGTTGTTTTTAAATGGATACTGTTTTTATGTTTTTTAAATTTTGTATACTTTTAATCTTTACTGTTTTTAATTGTTGTAAACCGTCCAGAGAGCTTCGGCTGTAGGGCGGTATATAAATGTAATAAATAAATAAATAAACAATGCAATGGTTGTCCTTGCTTTTCTGTCCCTTTTATTCCAGTCCTGGTTTTTTCTGCAGGTCAACCTGACTCCAAAACCTCCCCCAAGTCATATTTCATTAGCACCATTTTCATCTTGAACTTCCATTTCTGATAGTTCCCGGTGTCCAGTTTTTCCATGGCTGCGTACGTGTTGCCTTCAGCCATTAACCCACATTCTGAGATTTATTTATTTTTGTCTAGCTGATAAGCAGGACTCACAGGTTCCTGAGTGATTCCTTTCGCAGGCTGTTCTTCTTTATCTGCATTCTGGGCCCATAACCTATTGTTGTCCAAATCAGCTCCCTGTGAGTAGCGACGCATGTCAACAAAACAAATACTCCAGTAGTGGTTAGAAAGAAACTTTACTTTAGGGATAAGTAACTTTTCATCCTAGGATATGATAGCTCAGTTCAACCATGTGTTCAACAACCCATGAAGGAGGGAACAAGAAAAAGAAGGAAGTAGAGGGGAGGAGACAAGAAAGGGAAAAACAAAAGTCACAGCAATCCCCTCCCACCTTGCTCAGGTATACATTAACTCTTTAGCTCCAGATTCAGTGACCTGCAGCCCGAGTTCTGCTAACAAAAAGAAGGGTAGAAAAAGTGAAGAATAACGCAGAAGGAAAAAATAGAATATATATGAAGTTGCTTCTCTAGTGTACAAAAAATGATAAGAGAAGTTTCAACTCGAGGCTGTGGTCGAAGGAGAACTAAGGGACCAGGCGGAAAACATGCCCACACATGCGCCACAGCAGAGGAGAGCAACTGTGGATGATGCAGGAAGGAGAGAGCACATAGGTGGACATTATATCCTGTTGTGTTCATGTTGTACTAAGTTTTTTAAAACATATAATTAGGTCAGTGTTCATTATGCATGTTCTGCAGCTACCTTTGCAATCTATGAATGAAGTATCAGCAGGCAATTTTTAGACAGCCTTCTGTAGGACTTAATTTGCTTGCAATTAGCACTTGGAGCACTGTATTAATGAATGCTTTCTGATAGCCCTGCAATGTCTCACATGTTGCTCTGGGGCTGCATCCAAAAATGCCCTGAAAGGGAAGTTTCTTGGGGTTTTGGTCTATGCTTAAGGGATGTGTATAGGCAGGGGAGGGTGTTACTGCCAAAGCAGAAAGGAATTAACTCCTAAAAAAGGCAGCCCAAGCAAGGCTTCCCTGTCAGAGGATTCCTTTCTGATTATTAAGGTCAGGCAATGGTCAGAATTACAGGTCCTTTTCAACTTCTAAGGGTTGTGCTGCTGTGCACAAAATCTGGGCAACTTGTGCAAGTGGGCTTTGTGTATGTTAGCAGTACAATTTGGAAGTGTCCCCTCCGTCCACACATCCATATTGCATTGGTAACATGTACACTAGGCACCAGTCTTCCTTACAGCAACCCTATAAAGTGGAGTGAGGGACCTTTTCCCCCTGGAGGGCCACATCATCTTCAGGGTGCATGCCACTGGCGGATGTGGACAGAACCAAAAGTAGGCATGGCCTCTGGCCTCTGTACCAGAGGAGTGGACGATGGCCATTGTAACGCCAATGTTTAAAAAGGGATCCAGGCACAATAGAAGGCAGGGCTCTTGCAGCTCTAACTGTTGAGATGATGAGGGAATTTCACCAGATGCTGCATGCATAAAAATTACACACCTGCTGAAATTCCCTTTTCTATACAATTGTTAAAGATACAGAAGCCCGGTCCTCCTTTTCAAAAGGTCACCCTAATCCAGGGGGATCTGAGAAATTACCAGCCAGTTAGTTTAACATCTGTTCCAGATAAATTGGTTTAAAGCATTATTAAAGACAAAATTAATAAGCATATAGGATAAGCCCTTCTGAAAAAGAATCGACATGTTCATAAATGATCTGGAATTAGGAGTGAGCAGTGAAGTGCCCAAGTTTGCCAATGACACCAAATTATTTAAGGTTGTTAAAACAAAAAAGGGATTGTGATAAGCTCCAAAAGGATCTCTCCAAACTGGGACAGCGGGCATCCAAATGGCAGTTGTGGTTCAATGTAAGCATTGAGGTGATGTATGATGGGATGCAAATTCCCAACTGTAGGTACAACCTGATGGAATCTGAGCTAGTGGTGACTGAACAAGAAAGGGATCTTGGGGTTGTGGTGGACAGTTTGATGAAAACGTCAAGCTGTGGTAAAGAAGGCAAACTCCGCATTGCACATTATTAGAAAAGGAATTGAGAATAAAACAGCCAGTATCATACTGCCTTTATACAAATCTATAGTGCAACCACACTTAGAATACTATGTACAGTTTTGGTCACCACACCTAAATAAAAAAAATATAGAGCTGGAAAAAGTTCAAAAAGGGGCATCTAAAATGTTCAAGGGACTGGAGCATCTCCCTTAAGAGGGAAGATTACAACAGCTGGGATTGTTCAGCTTGAAAAAATGGAGGCTAAGGAGAGACCTGATAGAGGTGTACAAATTTACATGGTCTGGAGAATGCAGATAGGGAGACATTTTTCTCCCTCTCTCAAAATACTAGAAACCAGTGTCTTGATAGGCTATCTCTGTCTAACTACCGACCTGTCTCTTTGTTGCCGTTTGTTTCAAAGATCCTGGAGCGTGCGGTCTACTCTCGCTGTCTTGACTTTCTTTCTAGTAACTCTGCTTTGGATCCATTTCAGTCTGGATTCCGTCCTCTGCATTCCACCGAAACAGCCCTTACTAAGATCACCAATGATCTCCTTACTGCCAAGTCTAAAGGCCATTATTCTGTTCTTATTCTCCTTGATCTAACTGCAGCCTTTGACACGGTTGATCATGATCTTCTCTTAGATTCCCTTCATGACCTTGGATTTTGTGGCTCTGTCTATAACTGGTTTGCCTCCTATCTAGCGGGTCGCTCTTTCAGCGTGTTGACTAATGGCAGCTTGTCTTCCTCCTTTCCCCTTTCAGTAGGGGTTCCGCAAGGCTCGGTGCTTGGCCCGTTGTTGTTTTCCTTATACATGTTGCCCTTGGGCAAGCTTATTCAATCTCATGGCCTCCAATATCATCTGTACGCCGATGATACACAACTATATCTGTCATCTCCGGAACTTTCTCCTGATGTTCACGATCGTATCTCGGCATGTCTTTCAGATATCTCAGCTTGGCTGCTTCATCGTCGCTTGAAACTTAACATGGCAAAGACTGAATTGCTTGTTTTTCCTCCTAAACCTTCTCATCTCTCATTCTCTCTTACTGTCAATGATGTTACGCTTACTCCGGTCAAGGAAGCTCGTAGTCTTGGCTTTATCTTCGACTCCTCGCTCTCCTTTATTCCTCATATTGAGGCAGTAGCTAAATCTTGTTGATTTTTCCTGTATAATATTGCCAGGATTCGATCATTTTTGTCTGTCTCTTCTGCCAAAACGCTTGTTCATGCACTGGTTATTTCACGGTTGGACTACTGCAACCTTCTTCTCTCTGGCCTTCCTTCTTCTCACATCAGTCCGTTGGTTTCTGTTCACCACTCTGCCACAAAGATCATCTTCTTGGCTCGCCGCTCCGACCATGTTACTCCACTTCTGAAATCTCTTCATTGGCTTCCAATTCACTTCAGAATCCAATATAAACTTCTCCTGTTAACCTTCAAAGCTTTTCACGGTCTAGCTCCTTCCTATCTCTCCTCTCTCATCTCACACTATTGCCCCGCTCGTGCTCTTCGCTCCTCTGATGCCATGTTTCTCGCCTGCCCAAGGGCCTCTACTTCCCTTGCTCGGCTTCGTCCATTCTCTTCTGCTGCCCCTTACGCCTGGAACGCTCTTCCAGAACATTTGAGAACTACAAGTTCAACCGCAGCTTTTAAAGCTCAACTAAAAACTTTTCTTTTTCCTAAAGCTTTTAAAACTTGATGTTGTGCAGACTTCTACTGTTACTTTCTACTGTTAGTTTTACCCTACCCTGTGCCTGCTTACCCTACCCTGTACCTGTTTGCATTCTCTTCCCCTCCTTATTGTTTTACTATGATTTTATTAGATTGTAAGCCTATGCGGCAGGGTCTTGCTATTTACTGTTTTACTCTGTACAGCACCATGTACACTGATGGTGCTATATAAATAATAATAAATAATAATAATAATAATAACAATAATAATCCCATGAAGCTGATTGGTGGGAGATTCTTCACACAGCACAAATTTCAACTATGGAATTCACTACTGCATGATGTAGTGATGGCCACCAACTTCGATGGCTTTAAAAAGCAGTTGGATAAATTCCTGTAGGAGAAGTCCATTAATGGCTATTAGTGGCTATCACTGGCATTCAAGAGGCAGCTGGACAACCATCTGTCAGGGATGCTTTTAAGGTGGATTCCTGCATTAAGCAGGGGGTTGGACTCAATGATCTTATAGGTCCCTTCCAACTCTACTAGTCTATGATTCTAGTCCTGATGGCTAAGTGCAACCTCTAGTATCAGATGCAGTAAGCATGTACGCTTTACTTGCTGGGGAACATGGGTGGAAGGTTGCTGTTGCACCACGTCCCTGGTTGGCAGCTGGTTGGCCACAGAATGCTGGAGTAGATGGACCCATGGTCTGATCCAGCATGGCTCTTATGTTCTAATGCCTGGACGAATCTGTCAGTTTTGTTTTCTCTTGCATTTGAGATTTTTAAAACTTCACATTATTTCTCTTCTGTTCATGAAGGAATTTGCAAATTTTGGCAAATCCTCATGAAAAAAATCTGTACAAAATTTTCACCCATCTCTAGTCTACACAAGCTGTTTTATCCAAAAATACTTTATGCAGTCTGAATCACACACTGGGCAATATTCTTGATCACGCCTTTCTTTTGTTGCTAGGAAATGATGAACTCACTCTTGCACCCTCCCATCCTGCACCCCCCACAATGAGCTTTGTGACATCACAAGAGAAGCATGGTCCCTAGGAAGATGTCTGCATGAAATAGCAGGCACGGAAGACAAGAAAAGAAAAGCCCACTGTTGCTCACAGTGTCTTTCCCTAGTAGATTACACCCAGGAAAAATAAAAAATAAAATCCCAGGTGTCAGTAATTAAAGGGGGGACTATTTTTTTTCTTTTTTAATAGGATGAACAGAGTGGAGCTGAAGTTTGAAACTTCTGCTTCCAAGGACCATTTTAAAGTGGAAAAATAGCACAATTTCAAATTACCCCCTCCCACCACAGTATCTGGCTTCAAATACTGGTACCCAATTTATTCCCCTCCCCTCAGGTTCACAACTGCACACTTGCAGGAAAGTGTTTTTAAAATGGATGGATTAATAAATAAATCTTTTCTTTGATGAAATAGGTGCTATTTTGCTTAATAGGTCTGCATTTTGCTTTTTTATTATTTCATTGTAATCCAAAATATACAATTACTTCAGCTCTAACACAATCCCATCCCATATTTCATGATTACAAGAGATATATTGATGTGTGGGTGGGTGGGTGTCTTTTGGGGAGATGTGACGGGGGGGGGGGGTGTCACATCTCCCCAAAAACAAAATAGTGCCATTTCCCCCACACAAGATGACTATTTGGATCCCACTCTTCTGTTCTGCTCACAATAACACACAACAACCCAGAAGTACATATAAAAAAACCCACATTTAAAACATTGGTTTTAGGTTAATTATTGCAATTAAAAGTTACTGCCAGACAGGAGTAACACTGAAAATTAAAGTCTGTCGGGGGGGGGGGGGGCGATTACCTGATTACAAGAAGTCAGAGGGGGCCTGATAGAACTCTGTTCGAAGGGTATTTCAAAGCCATGATGCCACCACCCAAAAGGCCTGCTGCTCTGACCTTTATTCTATTAGATTAACCCCATCATGGGAAATTAATTAAAACTAAAACTGCCAATATTGTAATGGCTTTAGACAAATTTATGGTGCAGACACACCTGAAGTACTATGTACAGTAATAAGGATATTATAGAGTTGGAAAGGCCCCGGCCAGAAAGCACTACTGAGCGCTAGCTCACAAGGGGAGGCGGGCGCTGAAGGCAAGACGCGCTAACGGGGGCGAGGCTGGCCCCGCGGGCAGCGGCGGGCGATGGGAAGCAGACCACGGTGCCTGGCAGAGAGGCCGAGGCCGCTTTCCTCCGGCGGGGAGCCCGGCCAGCCCGGGCGGCTGCACCGAGCGCTAGGGGCGCTTTGGCACCAGAGCAAGGGCGCGGCAGGCAGGCAGCCTCGCCGTGAACTCAGCTGTCTCCTGGGAAGGGAGCGCTAAGCAGGGCCCGAGGCAGCGGCGGCGGCCTGGCGCAGCGTTGCCAGCACAATTCACTGGCTCCGGCGGGCGTCGCTTGCAGGGCGCAGGTACGAAACTGCTGCCTCCTCGGGAAAGGCCAGGAAGGAGCCCCTGCTCCCCACGAAAGCCTGTGGGCGGCGGCTAATTGTGCCTCGGCTTGTGAGCCAAGGCGGGGGCGCAAACCGCGGCCCTGAAGAGTGCCTCCCGCGGCAGCTCCGCAGCCTGCAAATCCCCACGGGGGCGGCCATCGTGAGACGCGCCGCCCTCGCCGGCCCGCTGCTGCTCCTCGGCCCCCGCTGTGGGAGCCGCTCCCTACGCAGACCGTCGCCCTTCGGACGATAAGAAGTTCCGCCCGGAGAGGGCAGGCAGGCAGGCGCGCGTTGCTGAGGGCGCACCCGGCTTCCTCCTTTGTCCGGCTTGGCTTCCCTTGATGTGCATTAAACAAAACTATAAATTGCCCACTGCGTTGCAGCTCCGCTAAGCTTACGCTCCACAAGATCAAGCATGTTAATAAAAGACATAAATTCTCGCTCCGCCTTTGAATCGCGGCGGCTTCCCCTTGGCCAGATCAGCGTGCGTTTGATGCTGGAAAGCCTGCGGAGAGGAGAGGCCAAGCCCTGCCACGCGCCTTCGCGGGCACATTTTGCCCGCTTAGAATCAACGCAGCAGGCTCGGCTAACCCGCGAATTAACTCTCCACACGTAAAAGCACACACGCAAAGCGTCCGATGTTTGTGATTGGCGGAGGGCCGTCCTCCTCGCAGATGCAGGTGGTGCCGCAGCCGCTTTTACTGGGGTCCTTTTTCCAAATGCTTCTGGAAACACCACTTGAGGCGGGGGGAAGGGGTGACAGTTTTGAAAGGAATGGCCTGTTTATTCCCATAGATCAGCAACATCTTTTCAAAATACGGTTTCATGGGGAGTGAGCTCCATCTGACGAGCATTCTACTGCACACTTGTTACTGGGCACTCGCAAATTACTCACATGACCTCGTCTCCCTCTTGTACATCTTCAGCTCCTTCTGGCCATTATTGCGCTGCAAAAAAAACACCCCTCATTGAGCTCACCAGGGGTTAACACGCTCCCTCCCTTCGCTTCTCCGCCTGTTTTTTCCTCAGTTACTTCCTCTTTTCAAAAGAGGAAGTACACAAGGAGCACGAGGCCCAGGGAGTCGGCTGTTCTAATGGCGCTGCTTCTCCTGCACACAGAAGGAGAGAGCGAGTTTAAAAAAACTTAACCAGGTTTTTGTTTTGTTTTTGTTAACCAGGGGCAGAAGGTACACAGGAGACAAACGACGTCATGGGAGGGACCTGAGAAAACTCCGTGAGAGCCCAGTAATGAGCGTGCAATAAAATGCTTGTGGGATGGAGCTTATAAAGTCCGGTTGCTGCTCTCTCCTACTAACTGGAGTGAATGGGGCTAATTACTTCCTGTTTTCAGGAATCGATGTGGGAGCGGCGACAGAAGAAGTGACTGGAGCCGATGGAGCTTTAAGAATGTCAGTAATCCGGGTATTGATGGTGAACTGGGCAAGAGGGAGAAATGGGCAAATACCCTCCCCCCCTTTTTTTAAAAAAGAAAGAACAGTAACACATCAAGCAGTGATGTGCAAAACTTACGGCTCTCTAGATTTCCTTTCCAGAACCTATTTCTCTTGGAAATGTTAGGATTCCTTTGCAGCAGGTAAAGTGACCCACAGCCCAAAAGGTAAAAGTTGAAAATTAAGCCAAAATTTATGCCAAGTAGCACTAAGTAATTTTCCAGTTCTGGAATTAATTTTCAGAACACCAAATAAGTGTTTTCCATAAGGGAAGATGACAGTATGGCTACACATTGCATTTAAGGTGTTCATGTAAGTTGTGACTACCAAGCTTGGATATAGAAAATCCACTGCACCATGAACCACCCCACTGTACAGCGTTGAGCATGTCACTGTACCTCAGCTTGCCTCAGAAAGTGGTTATGAGGCTAACGTGAAATAGCCTCTCTATGTGGTGCTGATGAGTAGGCAGGCAGGTACAGGGCTGGGCAGAGGGGGGGGCAGTGGGGGCAGTTGGTGTGGATCTATGATTTTGAGGGGGGTTACTCTGAGTCCCCCTGGGCAAATTTGCTTGATTTTTCTGCTGTTGTTGATGAATTTGCCCAAAGAAAAGCACATAAAGCATTTCTGAATGTGAAGAAGTGATGTCTTATATACATCCTGAATAAAAGTGCTTGCCATTACTTTTTATAAATCGTTCTAGTTCATATGTATTTAGAACTGATTAAAAATACTTAAGCAGTTTGAAATGGGGCCTACGTTTCCTATCTGGCCCAGGCCTATTACCAGCTTTGCCTTGGGCAGGCAGGCGGGCAGGCAGGCACACACCCTTCTAGCACTGGTATGCGTGTGTCCCTAGGAGGAGTGCTTCCTCCTGACCCCAGTCCCAAAGTGTCTGTTGGGCAGGAATGTGGAAACATTTCCCCCCAGAGGTGAAGTGTCAGGGGCTGCATGCTTACCATGGTGGGTGGGGGCCCAAAGCCACTCCACACTTTCTCTATTAGGGTCATCACTATTCTCCCTCCCTCCCCCCTCTCAAAAGGAAGGGGGAGAGAAAGAGTTTTAAACCTCTCCTGCCCCTTAGATCCCAACACAAAGCCCTGTTTACCCCCATGCTGCTCAGCAGGGAAGAGCAGGCCGTGGAGCACTTGGACTTCTGTAGTCAAGCGCCCCCTTTTAACTGCTTCCCAAAAGGCCAATGATGTTTCAGGCTGTATAAAATTCGGCACCGGGCTGCTTGCACCCCACGGGTTCTCTCTTGAGGTTTGCCCTGAAGTCCAGAGAATCCATGGCCAATTTATTTATTTATTACATTTTTATACCGCCCAATAGCCGAAGCTATTGGTTAATCTGGCCACCTATAGTAACGCCCAACACATTATGCCATGGAAGATTGATACTGACGATACTGTGTGCTTTAAAAAAAAGAACAACATTTCAAGTTAAACTTCCTTGGACAAACTGAAGCCCAGCAGAGATGGCTTTCTTACCATTTTGTTGAAATGGGCAATTCATTTTAGTCCATAAGAATCTTTGGAAATCTTCGAAATGTGGCACCTTCCCCATCCAAGCTACAAGATGACATCTTCTCTCCTCATCTCTGCTTATGTTTCCATCCATACAAGTGCTTTTAAGCTGACGCTCTGACACTCATCTAGTGGCAGCAACCGAATGCTAGGTAGGCCCTGTACTGCTGGCAACAATTGTGCTCTCTGACCCTTTTGTCTTTCTGGACTTCTGTTTGTGAAACAAAACTGCCTGTCTTGTGCTTCTACTATTTCCCAAGGAGACAGACTGTCTCATGCAGCAAGACGCCCTCCCTGGATTCCCAGGGCTCTCCCTCTTGAAGCAGGCTTAAACCCTAGGACACCTCTCAACAACCAGATTTGGGGCTTATGTGAACACTTGGCAGCCTTGCAGCCCTCCCCAACCATGGGAAAACAGAAATCTTTGCTGCAGAGGTCATTTTTAGCCCCTGCACAATATGGCATCATTAAAAGCCTTGTCCTTCATGCCACTTCTGGGTGCATTTTTATTTGATACTGTTGCAAATTCTTGGAATCTGAGGGAACTGGGAGAGAGCAAGAAGCAAGGCAGTGAGTGCCACATGACAGAGAACGTTGTTCCAACTTGGGTTTGTTCTTATGAGTCTGCAGAGGTGGAAAGCTGGTTTTAAGCGCTCTCTCCCTAGATGTGCCTGACGAGGTGGATGTCTTTGGGCATGATGGTGGCCCGCTTAGCATGGACAGTGCACAGCTTTGTAAGACAAATTGTACAAACATTGGCAATACATTGCTGGTACTTCCTGAAGCTAACCGGTGGACCAAGTCCCTCACCCCACAGCACCAGGTCCACTGCTGGTCTGGATGTCTGATGTGATTCTGAGCTGTTCATTGAGAAGGGCAAACCAAAGGCCCAGCCAGGGTCCAGAGAACGGCAGCTTCAATTGCAGCCACAAACTGGACACATAAACCAGCTTGTTCCCAGTTGACAAACTGAGTCAGATTTCATCAGTTGTTCAGAGTATCCAGTCACCAGGCAGTTGCGGGTCAGGAGCCATGAATGTCACTCCCCACTACAGCTGCCAAGTTGAAATGCATCATCTCCCTTGGTCACTGGTGTGGTTAGTGAGGATAGCAGGGATAGAGAGAGATGCAGGAGCTGTAGAGAAGATTGGCAGAACATTGGAATGGTCAGAGCACAAGGTTGGCCTAGTGAAGAAATGGCAGGAGGTGGACCAGAGAAGTTGGGCCCTTACATGAACATTTTGAACTCTTCCTTTGTATTCAAGGCAAACACTGATGTAAGGGAAATTGTGATTGGGAAAATTGTGCAGAACTGGAAAGGATTGAGCTCCGTCTTTCCCTGTCCCACCAAATGCATTGCCAGTCATAGAATCATAGAATAGTAGAGTTGGAAGGAGCCTATAAGGCCATCAGGTCCCCTACAGGCAGCTAAATTTCAGTATTTCAAAAGTTGAGAGCTCCGTCGTAGATCTCCCACAAAACATACAGTTTAACTCATATCTCATTTTGCTTACTTCCAGTTTCACAGCCTTCTGGATTGAGTGCTTTATATATATGTTGCTAATTTATTTCTTGTCTTCCCACCGAATGGTGCCCAAGGCAGCTAACAACAATAAAAATCAAATACAAAATAACAATCAAAATCACAAACATGTTTCCTCTTGGGAATGCATAAAACCCAAACATAGCTACAGGGACATGTTTTGGAAAGCCTGAGCAAATGACCCAGTGGGTCTCTTAAGAATGAAACAATCAAAAGCTGCAAAAACTACCTTGGAGCAAATGCATTGAACTCAGTGGGAATTAATTACTTTCAAGTAAACCTGCACAGAGTTGGTCTGTAAGAGGAAGCAAAGGGTCATTTTGGAAGCTGTTTCATTAATGTCTTACACAGAAACCTTGTATGTTGTCCTTGGCTTTTCTCAGCCTTCCTGAGTTCCCATGGCATTAAGCATTCTTTTAGTACTTTGAGAAATACTCAGTGATGCAACTGATGTTAATATTACTTTGTGACTGTAATCTTATGAAGAACTCTGAGTGGAAAGTGCTGTGCATACATGAAACTCTTTACAAACATTAATTAAAAGCTGCACAACATCCGCATAGTTGGATATTACAGTACTCTTCTCACAGAAGTGGAGCTAAAGTTATCAAGTAATTTAGGACTGCTAACACAGGAGTATTTCAGGGCGGTAGTAGTCAGCCTTTCCTGTCTTATGTGGCAGATGACTCAAGCCCTACTTCCTTGTCAATGTAATGCAGATGGGTAAAAGAGGACAACTTATCCTGAAAATGGAGCCCAGGTGGCCAGGATTTCAAAGAAATGACTGTTTCCTAGCTATCATTAATTAATTGATTGTTATTTATTTATTTATTACATATTTATTTATTGTATTTATTACTATAATTTACTTGCCAATTTTCTATGTTACATTATACTCCGGGTGCTTTACAAACGTCAAATAGTCACAAGAAAATAACAGAATAAATAATAACATAATTAAACAGCATACAACAGCAGCACTAAATTAAGTCAGCAGTACACTAAAATAGCACTAAGATAATATTGAAAGGAGCCAGATCTTGAAAATGCCTGCTGGAATAAAACTCTTTTAAAGCCTGCCTAAAGGCAGGCAATGAAGGAGACAGACAGTGCTCTCTTAGGGAGTGTTTCCACAGTCTGGGTGCTACAACCAAAAATATCCTGCCTCTTCTACCTACTCATTACACATCCGTCATCTGGAAAGCATGGGAAGCATTCAAAAGGATAGGAGAGCAAAATTATCAGGCAGGTTGATATGGCTCACTATGAATAATGGCTATGCCATGCCAAACTCAGTAGAGGACGATAGCTTGTTTCATGAAGTCTTTGCTCCAAGCAAATACCATTTCATTGTCTCAAGTCTTTTACAAAAAGTATGGGGCGCTATATAAATGTAATAAATCAAATCAAATACTTCCATTTTCTGAAAGAAGCCCTCTTTTCTCTAATAGCTACCTTGATAGTGCTAGTTAACCAGGCCGGTGACCTCTTGGGCTTGGTGCTACCTTTCCTAACTTTTAGCATACATTTCAGCTGAGCTTCTGTTATTGTGGTTTTGACTAACTTCCATGCATTTTGCAAGGATTTAACTCTCTTCACTCCCCTTTTCAACTTCCTTTTCACCAGTTCCCTCATTTAAGAGAAGTTCCCTCTTTTGAAGTCAAATATGACTGTGGACTTAGCTAGACCTAAGGTTTATCCCGGGATTATCCCAGGGTCATCCCTGTGCATCTAAATGACACACAGGAGATCCCAGGAGCAGGCAGGGATAAGCTAAGGCCTCAATTACTCTTCCTGGGCAGTTTCCCCACTTAAATATATTATTATTATTATTATTATTATTATTATTATTATTATTATTATTATTATTATTTATTTATTTATTTATATAGCACCATCAATGTACATGTACAATGTATATTGAATCTGATGGCACTGTGATCATGGTTACCTATTGGTTCAACAACATTTACATCTTGTACCCTGGGCAGTGCCATTTAGGATTATGTCCAGGGTTGCCTCCCCTCTAGTCGGTTCCATGACCAACTGTTCTAGGGTGCAGTTGTTTAGGGCATCGAGAAATTTAACTTCCTTGTCATAACTGGAATATACATTTATCCATTCAGCATGTGGGGAATTGAAGTCACACATTATTACAACACTTCCTTGTTTGGAGGCCTCCCTGATTTTGTTTTCCATCTCAAGGTCACCCTGAGCATTCTGGCCTGGGAGACGATAGCATGTTCCTATCACTAAATTAGTTTTGGGGCCCTGTATTGTCACCCACAGCTCTTCTGTGGAAGAGTCTAACCCATTTAGGTGTTGGTCACCAGTGCACCTAGGGGTGACCATATTACACCAACGTTAAAATCACTTCACTGGCTTCCAATTAGTTTACGGGTGAAGTATAAAGTGTTGGTTATTACATTTAAAGCCCTACCTGGTTTAGGTCCAGGTTACCTGTGGGATAACCTTCCTCCGTACAGTCCACTCTGCACACTGAGGTCCTCTGGGAAGGATTTACTCCAGTCAGCCAAAACTCGATTGACAACCATTACCCAGGTTAACCATTAACCATGCAAAGGGAGGGAACATGACTGGTGCTTGCAGTCCTCTCCCAGGGGGATGCCTCTGTTATCTCTCCCTCCTCCCGAATCCCCCAGTAGCCTACAGACAGGGCTGGGGCTGGAGGAGGGAGTCCAAGCCACAGCAGGCTGGACGGGGGACCTCCATTGCCCTTCCCTGGTTGTTGTTGTTGTTGCCCTTCCCTGGTCTAGGAAGGTGAGGGAGAATTCTGTGTGTGGAGCCGCTGCAGCCCAGTCTCTGACCCAGGTTGAGCCAAAGGCTCTAGCAGGAGTAGTGCACCCACCAAGGGAGTGTGTTTATTCCTCAAGAGCCACATAGCCCCCCTTTGCCTTTTATGCTAATTTGCAATGCTGCTTCTTGGGCACAGCAGAGGACTTTGGAATAGCACCATTCCAGCAGGTTTGATTTCTGGCTTCAGCTAGGATTTGCTTCCATGGGTTGGTATGTCGCTAGGTTTTTTTCTGGTAGACTTCTACCTAGTTAGCCCACTATATCATGTCCAGGGCTCCTACTTTAGCCCTGAATTGGTGCCTAATACCTGTTCATCATGTATGGAAAGAATAATCCTCTGACTCAGGAGATTTTCCTACAAGTTTTTGAATAGGCACTTTGCTGCTGCAAGCCAATATTCGGAGAAAAGTCAATATTCGGAGACAGCCACAGGGCTGTCAAAGATTATATAATTTCTCATTCAGCATAGGTGGCCCTTCTTCCTTCCTCAGCATTTTATTTATTTATTTATTTATTTATTATATTTTTATACCGCCCAAGAGCCGAAGCTCTCTGGGCGGTTTACAAAAATTAAAACCATTCAAAATATAAAACAACCAGTATAAAAGCATAATATAAAATACAATATGTCAATGTTCCCTCATTATTCTATGCAAGAAACACACCTGTGCATTTCTATGCTGCTGTATTTATTCTGCAATATATAAAAGTTCCTGTGTAGAAGCATAGCCTCATGCTACATTAAAAGGGCACTGGAATATTTATGATGCATTTGGGGCTGAGTATGTTCAGTGTGTGTGTGTGTGTGTGTGTGTGTTTGCGTGCTCATATGTGCACACATGCATGAGAAGGATTGTCAGACTCATTCTGGCTGAGCCTATGGTTTTAGTCAAATATGTAAATTCACTTGAAGTGGAAAAAACCCAGCTCTCCCATTGGTCACTGTGAACTCTGTTGCCAGGTTGCATCAGCCCCCAATGCCTTGTGCTGCCAGGGAGAGGGCTGTGCCTGATGGCCCCCCAGGTGATCATCGTGCCTGCCTGATGAATAATGCAAGATCATGTAATTTATTCTTCAGCTGTGCTTGGAGGCCTCTGCGCTCCATAAAAACAAAAACAAAACTGAGCACCAATAGAGCCCCCTCCTACACACACACATAGAGGCTGAAGATAGTCAGAAGGGCACACAACAATGACTACCTGAACCAGCTGAGTGATGATGTCCAGCCACTGATGAGTGAGCGGTCAACACTGCTCCCTGGGAGAAGAATTGATGACCGAATGACTTCAGATTTGGCATAGTGCAAGAGCAATGCAAACAGCCACCCCACAGAGTGGGAATGGAGGTTACTGTATTTCAGCCTCTTGTATGCTGGATTTTGAGAGAATCTGCTCCTATTTCCCACAATATCCAATCTGGTTGTCTGGATTGGATTTGACTGAGGCCTAATCTACACCAAGTAGGATGTTGCACTATGAAAATGGTCTATGGTCTGTGTCAATGCCCCCAACAGTGGTCAGTGCACTTCATTACTACTATAAAGTAGTTGTGTGGCTCCTGCCTTTTGTATACCGCTTTCATAGTGCAATATCCTGTTTGGTGTAGATTAGGCCATAATCCCAGGCTGAATCAGGCTGCTTTCAACCAATTCTTTGGCCTCCCAAAGTGAAGTGGGCTTCCTTCTAAAGCAAGCAGAATGGAAACTGAATTACCATGAAGCTTCAGTTGTGATTTGGCTGCCCTCTGAAGAGCCAGATTCTATGGGTAAAGTGAATCAGGGAGACAGCCATTGTACATCCATCACTGCATATGGGCCAAATTATCGCATTGCCTGTTTAAGTAATGAATCAATAAGTGCTTGATTGACAGGCCCTATTTTTTGAAAAAAACATCAAAGGGTCTGGGGACAAACGAGTTTATTGTGGCATCAGCTTTAGCAGGCTAAAGAAGTGCCATGATTTGGTGAGCATTGTGGTCAAGCTCCCCACACACCTATTTCTCAATAAAATGAGCCCTGTCTTGAATGTCATGGAGTATTTTCTCCCACATACCTTAAAAAGTTGAAACAAAAGAAGTCAGAGCTTCCTTTTGTCTCCTGAGATGGAACATTTCGGTTCATCTTGGCCTGCTCATGAAGGCTTTTCAGTGAACAGAGCATGTTTTGAATTGCACTACCGGTGTGTGTGTGTGTCTGCGCATGCATATGGTGCAGGAGATGACGTGTGGCCAAACGGCTCTGACTCCTGGCCTTCCAATGACCATGCCATGAACAGGCTCTGGGAGTGCCAAAGGAGGTCGCCATGGCACCTATGCTGAATCGTGCGATGGAGGAGTTCATTGCAGATCATCTCCATTCATCTTGTCTGCTTTGAGAGAATCTCTAGTTTATCTCACCTTATTTGCATGATTTATGCAAAGTGTATTAAGTGTTCCTGAGATGTTTAATCAATGTGCTGGGTGGGTGGATTATTTACTGCCTGACTGTGACACAGCCCAGTCAGCACAAGGCAGAGAGGAGGGACCGGGAGGAAAAGACTGGAAGGACAGCCACTCCATTGGAGGATCAAAGCGTGCATTTGCAACCAGACAGACAGCTTGGCAGCTGCATTGGACAGGGAAGGGCACAAAATGGGCTAAGAGCCCATTCACGAGTGTGGAGGTGGGGCAGGAGGCATGAGAATTTCCGTTCAGCACATAAATCATTCAAACTTGCCTCTCTCCCAATCCTGAATATTAATAGGTGCATATTTATTCTGGAAAAGTTCACAAATGCTTGAATTTGCAATCGTGTTTGGAAAAATGCGTATTTTGAAAAATGTACAGTTTAAAACACACTTTTTACATATTTCATGCTTTAGTCAATGGGAGAAAGTGTGCACTTTTGAAAAATGCATATGAAAATGCACACTTTTCCTGTTCAAAATGTGCATATTCCCTCTTCGAATGATAAGAAAAGCAGCTAGCAAATGAGAATGGGAGCAAGACAAAACAAACCTACAAAGTGGCAAACGTGAACAGCACTGATTCTCTCACCCCTCAGAATGAGAAAATGGGAAGTCCAGCTTCCTTCTTGGATGGGGATATAGTTTGTCACTGGGTGTCACTCTACTTCCATCACAAAAATGTGACGGGGTGGGGTGGGAGCTTTCGAGTTCCATGTTACCTACCTTTGGAAGACCAGGAGCTTGTCTTGATGAAGGGTTTGCCCTGGGGTGGATTCGGAGTGGCGGCAGGTCATCTACATTATGCAGCCGCCATTAAGAAGATGGAAGTGCTGGCATGGGATGGGTTGCACCTCACAAGGGCTGGAAAGAATGTGTTTGGCCACAGCATGAAGAACTTGATCAGGAGAGCTTTTAACTGAATCTTACGGGGGCAAGAGACATAAACTTCAAGGCAACAATGGATGAAGGCCCATGCACCACAGTACAGAGAACAGCTCCAATAGTGCCCCCAAATAGTGTCCACAACAATGTAGGGATGAAGCCAGACTACAAAGCACATGGTCTTCGATGTCTATATACTAATGCTCAGAGTATGGGAAACAAACAGAATGAACTTGAACTCTTAATACATGAAGGCAAATACGACTTGATAGGTATAACTGAAAATTGGGATGACTCCCATGACTAGAATATAGCAATTGAAGGATGTAAATTGTTCAAAAAGAACAGAGAAAACAGAAAGGGAGGCGGAGTTGCACTATACGTTAAAAATACCTATCCCTGTACAGAAATACAGGCGGACGAGTCAGGGAGCCCCATTGAGAACATCTGGATTAAAATAAATGGGGCAAGTAATAAAAAGAACATGATAATTGGAGTCTACTACTGACCACCCAATCAAGGAGAAGACGAGGATGAAACTTTTGAGAAACAAATTGCCAGTGTTTCAAGGAAATCTGATGTAGTAGTGATGGGGGACTTCATATCTGTTGGGAGCCAAATATTGCCAAAAGCGGCCCTTCCAAGAAATTCCTGACATGTGGAGGAAGTGGAGGAAGGAACCAGAGGATCGGCAATCCTTGACTTGATATTGACTTAGTGGATCAAGTGGCAGTTACAGGAGCTCTGGGGCAAAGTGGCCACGTCGTACTTGAATTCTTGATTATAAAGTAGGCAAAAGTTGAGTGTAGCCATACATGTACTCTGGATTTTAGGAAAGCTGATTTTAATAAACTCAGAACTATGATAAGTAAGGTCCTGTGGCAAGTGAACCTAATGAGAAAAGGAGTGCAGGATGGGTGGGAGTATTTTAAAAAAGAAAATTTTAAAGGCACAATTACAAACAATTCCAACAAGGAGAAAAGATAGAAGACAACAGAGGAAACCAATGTGGCTCCACAAAAAGCTTAGAGATGTCCTGAAAAGAAAAAAGGAAACATATAGGAAGTGGAAGGAAGGCCAGGCTACAAAAGAAGAGTACAGACAGGTGGCACATTAGTGCCAAAATGGCATCAGGAAGGCTAAAGCTGTGAATGAGCTGAGATTAGCGAGGGATGCTAAAAGCTTGACGGCAGTCGATGTAGGACGATGGGTGAGAGAGCTCCTCCGCTCAATGCAACACTTTGGCCCTAAAACCTCATTTTTTGAAGCATAGATTATAGAAATATGAACAGGACAAACAGGGCAAACTGGCAAGAAACCGCAGAAGCAGAGATACTTGCATACCAGATTTTTTCAAGCCTCTAGAGAAGACGGTGATTTCTCCAGTCATTATGAGTACAGATAAGATGGCAGCCGCGTCTTGGACAACACAGAAAGAATTACAAGCAGAGGAGGCAGGTCAGATAAGTGGGGACTTATCAAAACAACTAAAAACACTAAAAGAAGAGTTTATGGGTGGGGGTGTCTGATTTATTGGACAAGAAACTGTTGGAGCTGGGATCCCGAATAGAAACAGTTGAATATACAGCTTCTGAGGCTTTTGAAATGGCGGTTGGAAATACCGAAAATATTGAACCGCAGCAGACGCCAGAATATTCGCATTCATGGGATTTCCGAAGACACAGAAGGGGGGGATTTGAAAACATTTCTTTCTCAGTAGTTTGCAATGTTGCTTCCAGACCTCCCTATTTCAGTTGGAGAATTCGAAAGGGTTCAGAGGGCCCTAGGACCTTGACCCATGCGTTAAACTTGGTGTCAGAGACATAGGCCTTAGCTAGGTCTAAGGTTTATCCTGGGATAATCCCGGGGTCGTCCCTGCCTGCTCCTCTATTTTATTACTTTAAGAAACTTTGGATGTTGGAGATGGATTAAAATTTCATTTGATTAATTTCTGACAGCAATTTATCAAAATTCTCAGATTTCTTCATAAAATGGAAAGAAGTTGAGGTTTAAAGAAATTAAATGTGGGAGAAAGTGAAACTGACATATTCTTCCATTCCTAGACTGAGGTCTCAAGCATAAGCAGCTGGAAGCCAGACCTGAAAAAGAAATGGGACACCTGGATAAAGAGGTTTAGAACTGAAGACAGAGGCCTTAGCTAGACCTAAGGTTTATCCCGGGGTCATCCCTGTTCATGTAAATGACACACAGGGGATCCCGGGAGCAGGCAGGGATGACCCCGGGACGATACCGGGATAAACCTTAGGTCTAGCTAAGGACAGAGTAAAAAAAACCATTTGAAATAACCAGGGCAATAACCAGGCCACATGTTCTGAATAAGAGATTCAGACAGGTTGAAATGGTTCAGAAATGGGGTGCTTTGTGGCCCTGTAAAAGCAGACCTTATGGGTTTTCTGGCCACAACAAGCCTGGATCAGTCGCACAGCAAGAGCTGGTCACAGCTTGAGCAGCTATTGTTCCTACAGGTGAGATTTTGAAGGAGATGTTTTGCCATTTTTCACTTTTTCCTTTTCTTTTATGGAAACAGGGACTATTACAGACATTGTCATCAGTTGTCCTGACAGCCAAGGCTTCATTCACGAGCCGATTAACATGACCTCATTAGTTCCTGCATCTAAACATATAAACCAGTATTACTGTAGAAGGCAATCATGCTAATTGCACCCAACCTATTTGCATATTCATAAGCCACTGCCTGCTTTATGGATGGGGGAAAACAAATATCATGTGTCTTTAATATTTTTAAGTGGGTCACTTTCAGGACTGTATCTGTTTTAAATAAATTACCATATTGTTAAAAGGCCTCATCAATATCTCTTTTTATAGTGTGATAAAGGAGGAGGGTGTTTGTGTTTCTGAGTCCTCAAAAGGCAAAAGTATTTGCTTAAAAAAATCGACCATCCAGAGGAATTCACGAGGGAGCATCATCACATTCCATTCCTTCAAGCAGGGTGATGAGAAGTGCAAAGGCAAAGAAAGCAGCACATTCTGGCTAGAGATGAGCAGGAAGAGATCTCTCCTGTACAGATCCCAAGTGGGTGCACACCAAAGCCCCCTCCACCCACCAGGCGGAAAGCCGCTTTCTCCCTGGTATCTCACAGGAGGTACAAGCAGCCACTCAATGACAGGGCTATAGTTCACAGGTAGAGCTCCACCTGCAGAAGATTGCAGGTTCAATCACCAGCATCTCCAGGTAGGACTAGGAAACTGTGTAGGTCAGAGTTCTCCAACATTTTTGGGTTAATAAGCATATTTGGAATTTTAAGAGAGTGTCATGGGCACTCTCAGCATGGTGGGTGCATGGGTGGGGGGCTTTGGGCTCTGAGGCACCACATCTGAGGACCCAGGTGTGGGCAGCACAGACTTGGATGGACTCCAATGTCTCACTCAATAATAATGCAGCTTCTGATGGACACATTTGCAGAGAAATGGGACTAACTCTTTGGGTGACTTTGGCTGAATCACATCCCAAGCACTCCTAAAAAAAAAAAACTTTACTTGAGTGCAATTGCAACTGTCTTCAGTTACACTGACTTAAATGGAATGGATTTGGGAGTCTGCTCTCTTTGAGATTTTCTTTGTTATCCTTCCATCTATATCTCGTGGGGTGGGGTCTGGGGTGGGGTCCCACCCAAGCAGTCCCACACTCAGGCAGATCTACATTTTTCAAATCTATGTTTGCTGTCAAAACACACATTTGTGGGGACCTGTGAATCACATGTCATTGCTATACTGCCACATAGCTGAAGCTCTTTGAGCAGTTTACAACAATTCATAAAAATACAAAACACAAACCGTAGGCAAGAATGTTCCCTTGCCAAGCAGTGCATTGTAGAACTAGAGGCAGGGCTGGTGGGGCTTTAGGTTGCCTGGTCCTGGCCTTTGGATCTTCTGGCTGTTGGTGAGATCAGCTAGGGAGCAGATCCAGGGAGCAGCTCTGGCCTTTTAAGCCAGGTTCAGCCTAAAAGTGGCCTGTTTCAGCCTGGTTGTGGGTCGGCCTAGCTGGATGAGGCTCTTAAGGTTGATGGGTGGATTACTTCAGTCCTTATTTTCCTCAGCCTGGATGGGGGTAGTTAGTGCAGCCAGGCCTTGAGCTTCCGCTTTTACATGCTGCCTCCACAGCTGAATTTTCCCTTTCTGCTGGTGCAGGGGCTGGAGCAGCAGGGTCTGTACAGCACCTCAGCCTTCATAGAATCATAGAATAGTAGAGTTGGAAGGGGCCTTTTAGGCCATCGAGTCCAACCCCCTGCTCAATGCAGGAATCCACCCTAAAGCATCCCTGACAGAGGGTTGTCCAGCTGCCTCTTGAAGGCCTCTAGTGTGGGAGAGCTGTAGCTATGTAGCCTTGGGGCTACAGTTATTCTTGCACCTCAGGCCTCTGGCCTGTTTGGCTCTGAGCATCCCTAGGCCTTTTTACCGCTAAGGATTATCCCAGGAAAATGGAGGGATTGTCCCTGCCTGCTCCGGGGATCCCCTATGTGTCATTTGGATGCACAGGGATGATCCCAGGGACAATCCTGGGAAAAAAGGCAGGTGTAGAAATGGCCCCTGCCTCCTTCCCTCCCTACTGGTCAGTCGAGGGGCCAGGGGTAGGAGGTCTAGGAGCCTTGTGTGGGTTAGCTTGTCCCTAGAGTCGTTTTTTGTCCAATGTGGGGGGATGCCTTTATTGGTTCTGGGATGCTCACCTTCCCCCTCGAATCTGTCATTCTAGTCTCTGTAGCATTTCCCAGTAGGCCACCCAAGAAGGTGCAGCATGGTCAAAAGGGGAAAAGGAAGGCACCTTCTCCCCATGCCATGCCATTTCCTCTTCCAAGGAATGCAGTTCTTTCCCATTTGGTGGCCTTGCAGAAGGGCAGCAGTGATCCTGGGAGGTGAACATGAACGTGAACACACACACACACACACCTGAGGCAAGGGAGACTTGAAAGCAGGCTCAAAATGCAGTTTGGATTGTTGTTACAACTTGTTTGGATGCATTGGAAGTGGGCACCAGCTCTGCTCCTTCATAGGGTGACCACATTTTGGAAACCAAAAAGGAGGACAACATGTTCAGCCCCCATGGGGCATGCCCATACAAACATGGCCTTGGTCACATGCCTGTTTTCACAGCACACAATGAAGACAACCCTGTTCCACATAACTTCTTAATGTTAAAATCACTGATGGTGCTATATAAATAAATAATAATAATAATAATAATAATAATAATAATAATATCTGAAATTAACTTCACTCATTCGTACTTTTGTAGCTTTTGCTGTACTTCGAAGACATAATAGTCAAAACCAACCAAGAAAAACACACCTACCTCATTGACATAGCAATACCTAATGACAAAAATGTTGCAGAAAAGGATAAGGAAAAGAGGAAAATATACACCACTGGCTATGGAAGTTAAAGAACTATGGCAACAGGAAAAAGTTACAATTATTCCATTACCCACATCAGTCACCAGCATCACATCAATTTTATTTACTTTTTACAGAAAACCTTAAGAAATTAGGCCTAGGAAAATACATCCACGCCAACATCCAGAAAGCAGTCATACTTAAAACATGTTCAGTAATCAGGAAATTTCTGAATCAGTAAAAGACAGCATGACTTGGCAAAGCCCATCTTGTTCATCTAGACAAACCACCATGAGCAAGAAAAGAGATGATGATGATGATGATGGTGATGATAATAATAATAATGGCAACCCTGTCAATTTTTTTAAATATTTTTTTAAATAGATGAACAATTATCAACAATTGTTACACAATGCCAATTATATCAAATTGGAGAGGAAGGTCTCCTTGGCCAATATGCCTCCTTCAACATGGCCATTCATATGGTTCAGAGGCATAGAAGGGGCTTTTCTGGCAAAATATGACATCGAGTCTACCTTTCATGTACTCCCAGTGCATTTCACAGGTTTCAAGCTTTTTGGCTTTGGTGATTCCTCAGACTAGCTGCTGAAGGTGGTAGAAGCTGTGTGCAGGGTACAGTTTGCCTTTCTTTCAGGATGGCCTATTTCCCCCAGTTGGAGCCGAGTGTTCATGATGTGGCAAGGCCAAGTTGAAAGTTGTAATATTGGATAGTGGTGGAACCAGGCAGAACCGCTTATTCACCAGGCTACAGGCCTGCACATTCGAGCTCTATTGCAGATTCCTGCAGTTTCATAGGTGGTATTTTAAGATAAATAAAGTGTGTTCCTAGTTCAACCCACTTACCTGTGTCTCACTTCTTTGTTTCTATATTCACTTGCAAAACACACCACACACCAGGAGAAAAAAGCAGGCAAAAAAACCACCACATCAAAACAAACAAACCAGCAAACACTCACCACACAAAAACAAAACGAAATGAACAACCAGGCAAAACCCATCCATGTGTAGAGAGCACAGGCAAGACCACTTCTCCTGCCTCCCAACACCCTCTAGCTCACTAGGATGGCCCCTCCTAACTTCTAGTTTTCTTTTGGGTGTCTGGCAGAGCTGGGCTTCAGCCATTTCTATTTTCTAAGAAGGTCTTTGGGGCCAACGTGGGGCCCAGAGGTATTCTTAAAAATAAAGATCATGTGGGAGGCTGGCAAATCACTTTGCAGAATGCCAGCCCCGCGGGTTTGAAGACAGACAGGCAATCAGATAGACAGACAAAATGTCGATATATAAATGTGTTTGTTTGTTTGTTTTTTAAAAAAAACTTTAAAAAATTCTCAGGAGGTGCAGTGAGGTTGGCATGCACCAAGTACCACATTACACACACACCCATTGCTCCAACCCCTTATCAGTGGGGAAAGTGGCCAAGAGAATGGGTAGGAGCATGGTTGGGCACCTACCCAGGGCCCATATCCCAGCAAGAGCCCCCTTGAGTTGCTCTTCCTCTCCACCCTTGCAACCTGCTTGTTCACCTCACTCTCACAGATGGCCACAGTACTGGGGAGGAGGAAGAGGAGGAGGAGGAGGAGGAGGAGGAGGAGGAGGAGGAGACAACGCCACAGCCTGCTTGGTCTCTGGCTCTCTGCTTGTCAATCCAGCAAATGGTAACAATGATGAGAAAGAGGAACAGCAGCAACAGCAGCTGGTGACAATGGCGTTGGGAAGGTAGGCTCCCCAAGGGAGGGGGACACATGGGGATCATCTTGCCAAGGGCCCTCTGAAACCTGGAACTGCCATTGTGTGAGATCCTTGCTGCGGCAGTAGTCTTCCTCATCTTGCATGTGAGATACCTCACACCTTGTCACTCTTGCCTGACTTTGTTTCTGTACAAATAGGTTTCCCCACACAATATGGCACATTTCACGCCTCATCCTGTGTCAGCTGCCCCTATTTGTATTCCACTTTGAACTTACACTGACTCAGCCTAGTTAATAGGCTTCACATACTGTATGCACTACTACAGAGAACCTTTTAAGTCAGGCATGGAAGATACTAACTTGTGAAAAGTAGTCAGTATAATAGTCAGAATGATCTCAGGTGTTTGCCTAGGTCACTTCAGAAAAACGCAGGAAGCTGCCTTATACAGAGTTGGACCCTTGATCCATCTAGCCCATTATCGTCAACACTGACTGGCAGCAACGGCTCTCCAGGGGTTCAGGCAAGCTTCCTTTCCAGCTCTGCCTGGAGATGCTTCCAGGGATTAAATCTGGGACCTTCTGCATGCGAAGCAGGTGCACATCTACCTCTGAGACATGGCACTGCCCCAGGGACCCCCTGTGAAACCAGCACACAATGCTAGGAGGGAGGGAAAGAATGAGAGACTGCTCAGACTTCAGTGCACACAGGCAGGAGCACAGCTATGGCCACCAACATTTGTACTTTTCTTTTCTCTCCTTCTGGGACAAGACATGCCTTCCCTGTGCCCATCATCAGCATGGAGCCTGCACCATCCCTTGGCAGAAGGAAGCAGCAATACTTGTGTGAATATAATGGGACAAAACAGCCAGTCCTGTCAGCTTCACTAACAGCATTTGAAATGTTTATATAAAGGTTTCAATGGGCTTTTCTGCCCCGTACCTGTTTATGCTCTTTCCTTTTGTGTTTCCCCCAGCAATCAGCCTTTGGAGAGCCCTTCTGAACCTCTCACACACCCTTGATTGCAAAGGAGGGAGAGGCCAGAGAGTGAATCACTGGGAAAACATCCCATGGCAAACTGGTCTTTTAATGAGGGTCACCCTTGGCATTCAGCACTCTCTCTGTGTGTGTGTATGGGTAAGGGTGGGAGAGGGAGCTTTGTTTCACTGGAAAACTGAAGACACAATGGTGGAGGAGAGGGCCAGACACCAGGCTTTTGTGTGTAAATTTCCCAGCAGAGTGAAGCCACTTTTTACAAGTTAATTAAACAGGTTTGTAGTTTAGAGCATGCCTAATGAGCTGCAATTCTCATGAATGAGAGATTTGTCCCTGGCTGTGAGGGAAGGGTCCAAAACATGTCAGCAGCAATTACTGGCAGCTCCAGCCATTTCAACTGCTCACACGAACATGAGAAGGAAGGGCAGAAGGAAGGAAGGAAGGAAGGAAGGAAGGAAGGAAGGAAGGAAGGAAGGAAGGAAGGAAGAGCATTGCATCGACACCCCCCCCACCCCCACACACACACACCTTCAACCTAGTGACCAAGATGTGTGCTCTTCAAGAATCCAATTTGGCCCAGATCCTTAGGGGTAAGGGCTGGGCTCCACCAGACCAATATTTTATCCTGACAAATGCAACCTTTTGACTCTGAGAAAATGATTGAACCTTACAGCGTAGGGGTGTGCACCAACCACAAGGTTTGGATCAGAACCAAATTCAGTGAATTGGAAAACTCAGCTCAGAATACAGCTCAAACCAATTTGGAGGCTGTCAATCTCAATTAAGAAATCCAAATCTTCATGCCTTCCATTGTCTATAATTGGAAATCAACAAACTCTTCAAAGGTTTGCCAGAATTCAGTGAAATCTGTACCCCTTCTGAGGAGCTTATACCTGCCACATTTCAGACAAATAGGTGTAGAGGGATGTTTGTGTGTGTGTGTGTGTGTGTGTGTGTGTGTGTGTGCTATGCACATTTACATTTTCATCTTTTTTTAAAAGGAGCTTCTGATGCTTTCTTTTTTAAAAAAAATATTGGCAGAATTAGATGAAATTTACTGAATTAGTTGTGCCTTCTGAGGATATTGAACCTGCCATGTTTCAAATGAATATATGTTGGGAGTTTTGTGCAAAATGAGTCTATACAGGTTGGGGGTTTCTTTAAAAAAAAAGTACCTTTTTTGATGGGCAATGGTTATGAAAATCACTTAGAGCATAGAAGTGACCCTAGTTTAGGGTGACCATATGAAAAGGAGGACAGGGCTCCTGTATCTTTAACAGTTATATTGAAAAGGGGAGATCAGCAGGTGCTATTTGTATATATGGAGAACCTGGTGAAATTCTCTCTTCATCACAACAATTAAAGCTGCAGGTGCCCTGCCCTCTTTTAAATCTGGTAACTCTAATATAGCTCCTGCAGCTTTAACTGTTGTGATGAAGAAGGAATTTCGCCAGGTTCTCCATATATACAAATGACATCTGCTGAAATTCCCTTTTCTATGCAACTGTTAAAGATACAGGAGCCCTGTCCTCCTTTCCATATGGTTACCCTACCCTAGTTAAGAAACCTGCAAAATTTCAGAAGGATACTAGTGATTTATGATGTGTGTGTGTTTTTAAGCGTAAGGCTTTTTTATGTTTTATGCTCAATTGGCATCAATGTCACAGGAAGTGCAATAGGACATGAGTGGATGATGGATGTGAAGCAAGCACCCAGTGGTACACCCTCCTGGGTCCCACAGACTCCACCAAACCTCTTTAGTGCTCTTGGAAGAGAGGACTTGCAAAGAACACTGGACAATGGAACAGTTCTGTGATACAATCCATCAACATCCCTTCCACAAAGCACTGCAATTGGAGAACCCTTGTAAAACCTTCCACTGTGATTAGATGCTTGAGCTGCCCAACCACAGAACTACGCTCCCCTCTCCCCACCCTGGTATTTACATCTATGAAGATCTTGAGGAGAAATGTATCATTTGTTGGAGACACACCATCTGGGTCTCTGGGTCCCATCCAATCCTGAATCTCAAGGAGTGTTCAGATTTGGCTTTGGCTTCCTTTGGAGGAGCCACGCGTTGATCTGAACATCTCCTAAATCTGTCCAAGTCAGACCAATTTGTTTCTGGATTCCAGATTTCACAAAATCCAAACAACACTATGCTTTTGTCTTTCGGTAACTGACATCATTACAGATGGAAATAGGAAGAAAACCCAGTGCACGGCCAATTTCTGGCAGTGCTTCCTACAGGTTTAGGGTTAGGGGGGTCCCCTCTATGTGAGGGACAGGTGATCCCAGAGTGTTCAGTTTCAAGATGAAAACACACATACAGACAGAGAGAAAGAGAGAAATTTACAATTAAATATACCTCGTGTTCAGGTTTGGTGGATGATTCATCACCATAAAAACACACACGACGTGTTCAATAAATAATTCATCATTAGTTTATATGTAATTATTATTTATCATTGCTAGGCATGCTGTTCCATAACTCATAGTGGCCTTGGGGTTTCTTTAGTCATTAAACATGGTTTCCTCTTACACAGTCTGGGAATGACAGGAACCCAATCACTTCATCACCAGTGGCCTCGTGCTTAAGGAGGGCTTGCTCAGGTGATCATTTGTGGGAAGGGAAGGGAACATCATGCAGGATAAGGATCAGTGGCTGCTGGTCCTGATAGCTGTATGTGATCCCCACTGTCAGAAGCAATATGCCTATGTATGCAGGTTGCTGGGGAACTTGACCTCGCCCCATGCCTCTGGATGATCTCTCCCAGCAGTTTAATGTAGATGTTGAACATCATTGGGGATAAGATGGTGCCTTGTGGTACACCATACAACAGATCCTTTTTTGAGAAGCAACTATCCCCAAACATCACCATCTGGAACCTGCCTGAGAGTTATGACCAGAACCGCTGGATCACAGTGCCCCTGATTCCCAAACCCCTCAGGCGTTCCAGAAGGATACCATGGTCGATGGTATCGAAAGCTGCTTTGTGGTCCAGAATTACCAGCAGGGACATACTCCCCACCCCATTGTCAATACCCATGCAGAGATCATCTATTAAGGCAACCATATCTGTTTCAACTCCGTATCCTGCTCTGAAGCTGGTTTGAAATGGGTCTAGAAAATTTGTATCATCCAACGCTGCTTGGAGTTGGAAGGCAACTGCCCTCTCGATCACCTTGCCCAAAAATGGAAGATTTGATACCAGTCTGTAATTATTAAGGTCCAGGTGGTCAAGGGGAAGGTAACAAGTGGGGTACCGCAGGGCTCAGGGCTCTTCAATGGGCGAGGTACTGGTTTGTTTGTTTGTTTGTTTGTTTATTACATTTCTATACTGCCCAATAGCCGGAGCTCTCCGGGCAGTTCACAAAAATTGAAAACATTCAAAGTATAAAACAACAGTATAAAACCATAATATAAAATACAATATAAAAGCTCAACCAGATAAAAACAGCAGCAATGCAAAATTACAAATTTAAAACACCAAGTTAAAATTTATTTATAGACTGTTAAAATGCTGGGAGAATAAAAAGGTCTTCACCTGGCATCTAAAAGCATATAATGTAGGTGCCAAGCGAACCTCCTTAGGTGGTTCTAACATACTAACACAGTACCCAGCTGGGAGGGCCTGGGCCTATGTTGGGCCACTGTCATCTCCAAGCCAGGTCTCTGTGAAGCATGCCAGGTCGGCCTCTTCATCTGTGAGGAGATCATAGATGATATTTGTTTTGTTTTTAACTGACCTGGCATTGCTTAGGAGCAAAGATAGGTTCTGTGGATGGCCTGGTTTGTTCTCCAAGGTCACTGGGAATGGAAGGGCGACCGGAAGGTATGATAGGTGCTGAATCTCTCTCTCTCTCCTTCTCCTGTAACGGCCCTTCACCCTGCTATCACCATATCTCCCTCTGCCCTGCACAACTCATATTGTTGCCTCCTTTCCTTTACACATTGTGTTCTACAATACCCAAACTAAAGCAATACCCACAATAGCAATTTTTTTCAAAATATTTGTTATTGTTTCCAAACACAGATAAATAAAACACACTACAAAGCAAAATAAAATACATAAAGACAAAAAAAAAAAACCTAGGCAACACACAAAAATAAAACAAACAAAATCTGAATTTGAAAGGGCTTTATGTACAAATGACAAACATATTATTGCTAAAATATACAAGTTTTTATTGAGATTTATTTATTTATTGCATTTCTATAACGCCCAATAGCCAAAGCTCTCTGCACAGTTTAAGATGGAGGAAGAACAAGTGAAAGAATGTATGATAAAGTGGGGTTAGAATGTGGGGCATAGTATACTAATGGGACAATGGGAAAATATTTGGACATGAGGGCTAACATTTACATTAAGGGCTAACCTTAAAGAGAATTTTTACAAAATGATGTATTGGTGGCATATGTCACCAGATTCAACAGAGATAAATGTAAAGTCTTGTCTTTGGGTACAATCAAAGACAAAAGTATAGGATGGGGGAGACCTGGCTTGGCAACAGTACTTGTGGGAAGGACCTAGTTGTCTTACTGAGTCACAAGCCCCGTTCTTCTTCCCCTGCCTGATGTCCCCCCCACCTGCGATGTCTGATCCCCCACCCGATGTCCCCCCTGCCCGCGATGTCCAATCCTCCACCCACCACCCGCCCGTGTTGTCCGATCCCCCACCCAATGTCCGCCGCCTGCAATTCCCCCCTCACTGTCCCCTGGGCTGCGATGTCCGATCCCCCGCCCGATGTTCCCTGCCTGCAATTCCCCCCCCCCCGATGTCCCCTGGGCTGCGATTCCCCCTGATCTCCCTGGCCTCCATATCCCGCCACTCCCCCATGTCCCCACCGTAGCCCTGATGGCCACAGCGCTCCTATGGAGTGCTGCGGCCCTTCTGCCGCTTTTCCCGGCTACTCGTAGCCGGGGAAAGTGGTGGACCTGGCTACACGCCTGTGGTCTCGGGCTCAGCCAGAGACCACAGGAAAAACCGGGCCTCAAGTGGTGCCGGTTACCCCAGGCCCAGGGAGGGTTCACCCTGCCTGAGCCCGGGATACCTTGTGCCTCATCTGGGTGCACAGGGGTGAGCCCGGGACTAGCACCAGGCTAAAGCCCATCTAGGAAAGTCCTCAGTCCTATGAGGAACAGTTGAAAGAGTTGGATATGTTTAACCAGAGGAAGAAAAGATTGACATGGTTTATTCAGTCTCCCAAAAGACTTCTGACAAAGTCAATCATCAGAGACTCCTGAGAAAACCTAGCAGTCATGGAATAAGAGGAGAGTTCCTCTTATGGATGAGTAACTGGTTAAAGCACAGAAAGCAGAGAGTAGGAATAAATGGTCAATTCTCCCAGTGGTGGGATGTAAATAGTGAGGTCCCACAGGGATTTGTATTGGGACCAATGTTTTGCAACTTGTTCATAAATGATGTTATATTAGGAGGGAGCAGTGAAGTGACCAAGTTTGTGAATGACAACAAATTATTTAGGGTGTGTCTCAGATCACACAAGGTTATGGGAGCCCTGTCCTGTGGCCGGCTCCCTCTGGACAGGCACCCAAGGCAAGAAGTCCATTTCTGAAGCAAGTGTGCAGGTCCCCGGCAGTGCTTGCAAGGGAAAGTGTGAACGCATGGAGTCAGTCCCCTGAATAAGTGGCATGACTCTCTGATAAGTGTAATACAGCATAAGTGCAACGTTGGGACTTTTCTCTTAGAGGTCAAGCAATTGTATGGGTGTTGGATATGCTAGAGCACTTGCTTATGCATCAAAGCCTTGATTGCTCTGGTCTGGAAATCCATATTTTAAAATGATTTGCTCAGAGATTTGCCGTGTTTAATATTTTGGAAGAGGGGGGATGGTTGAGTTACCATGTCCAGTACCTTCTCCTCCTTTTGAGATGGGACCAGCAAAACACAATGTCCTTGTGGTACATCCTCTTCCACACCCATTTCAATGCATGCTGCTGGATGCTTGTCCTTTGTCCACAGATTTTTTTTTTGAGGGGGGTGGGTAGCTGCTTCTTACCCAACACATGAGTCACTGAGGTAGCTGCTCTCTTTGTGTGTTTCGATTATGCTAATATCCCTACTCAGAATTATGCCCTTTCCTGCCTGTCTGCTTTTGTTGTTGTTGTTGTTATCATCATCAACCCTGAATCATTGTGATGGAGGAGAATAAGTCATTGACCTCTGACCCCTCACATCCCCCTTGCCTGATATCAAGGACTTTTCTATACTGATGGAGCTCTCTGAGCTTCAGCTTTTCTTCTCTCTCTCTCTCTCTCTCTCTCTCTCTCTCTCTCTCTCTCTCTCTTTTTTATTAATAACCATTCTCCGGATTTAGTGATAACAGGGTTTGAATGAGCAAGGAGTCTTTGTTGCAATACTATTGGCTGGAGCCAAGCAGCAGAATTGAATGGGTGGACCTGAGATTGCTTGTTCTCCTGACTGCTGAGATCTCAGCTGTGTAACCACCCCTCTCCACCTTGCAAAGGCAATCTCCACTTCCCAGTAACTCCACTCACCTTCCCAATAGAGCCCTTTGGGGAGTCTAGAGGCACAATTAATGAAGACCTTTTCCAGAGGAAGGAGGACATACTCTTATTCACTGGAATGCATGTGGTGCCCTGTGATGCAAGTGAGGTTCAGGCTTCCCACTGCTTTTACATGTTTATCAGGAGAAACCTCAAAAGAACTATAGGTGAATCATGGAATGAAAGAGAGAGGGGTTCATCAGATGAGTGTTTTATTGCATGCTCACTACTGCCCACTTACAGATGTGCTTGCGTCCCTTAGATGACGATGTCCAACTCCTGCGCCCTCCACTTGTTTTTCTGTCACAAAATAGACCCCTTTCAATTGAACTTTTTTTTTAAAAAAAATGGATTATGCCGCAATCTCCTGCTGTGTGCAGGAAAAGCAGTGTAATTAAAACTCCAGTGTAAGGAGTGCAGGATGGGTGTGAGTATCTAAAAAATGAAATTTTAAAGGCACAGTTACAAACAATTCCAACAAGGAGAAAAGATAGAAGACAACAGAGGAAACCAATGTGGCTCCACAAAAAGCTTATTGATGAACTGAAAACAAAAAGGGATACATATAGGAAGTGGAAGGAAGGCCAGGCTACAAAAGAAGAGTACAGACAAGTGGCGCAGAAGTGCCGAAATGGCGTCAGGAAGGCTAAAGCTGTGAATGAGCTGAGATTAGCGAGGGATGCTAAAAGTAATAAAAAGGCTTTCTTCAGATACGTGAGTAGTAAAAGACAGAGGAAAGAAATGGGGGTTCAACTGCTTAATGAGGATGGCAAATTGATAACAGACGACAAAGAAAAGGCTGAAGGGCTCAATTCCTACTTTGCCTCGGTCTTCTCCCAAAAGCGGGTCTATGACCCCCCTGGAAAAAGTGAAGCAGAAGTTGAGGGGGCAGGATTGCAGTTTGAGATTGATAAACAAATGGTCAAAGAACACCTAATTTCCTTGAATGAGTTCAAATCTCCAGGGCTCGATGAACTGCATCCAAGAGTAATGAAGGAGCTAGCGGAAGAACTCTCAGAACCTTTGTCTATTATCTTTGCAAAATCATGGAAGATGGGTGAGGTGCCGGACGACTGGAGGAGGGCCAACGTTGTCCCTATCTTCAAAGAGGGAAAAAAGGAGGAACCTGGGAACTACAGACCAGTCAGTCTGACATCCATCCCTGGGAAAATTCTGGAGCAGATTATAAAGAAGTCAATCTGTAAACACCTTGAAATCAATGCAGTGATTACTAGAAGCCAACATGGATTTGTCAGAAACAAATCCTGTCAGACTAATTTGATCTCATTTTTTGATAGGATAACCTCCCTTGTGGACTGTGGGAATGCTGTGGATGTCATATATCTTGACTTCAGCAAAGCTTTTGACAAAGTACCACATGACATTCTGATTAACAAACTAGCTAAAAGTGGGCTAGATGGAACAACTATTAGGTGGATCCACAGTTGGCTACAGAATCGGACTCAAAGAGTACTTATCAATGGAACCTTCTCAAACTGGGAAGAGGCAACGAGTGGGGTGCCGCAGGGCTCAGTCCTGTGCCCAGTGCTCTTCAATATTTTTATTAATGATTTGGATGAGGAGGTGCAGGGAACACTGATCAAATTTGCAGATGACAGAAACAAACTTCAAAATGATCTTGATAGGCTGGAGTGCTGGGCTGAAAACAACAGAATGAAATTTAATAGGGATAAATGCCAAGTTCTACATTTAGGAAATTAGAAACCAAATGCACAGTTACAAGATGGGGGACACTTGGCTCAGCAATACTACAAACGAGAAAGATCTTGGAATTGTTGTAGATCACAAGCTGAATATGAGCCAACAGTGCGATATGGCTGCAAGAAAGGCAAATGCTATTTTGGGCTGCATTAATGATGTATAGGCTGTATAGCTTCCAAATCACGTGAGGTACTGGTTCCTCTCTATTCGGCCCTGGTTAGGCCCCATCTAGAGTATTGCGTTCAGTTCTGGGCTCCACAATTCAAGAAGGACGCAGACAAGCTGGAGCGTGTTCAGAAGAGGGCAACCAGGATGATCAGAGGTCTAGAAACAAAGCCCTATGAAGAGAGACTGAAAGAACTGGGCATGTTTAGCCTGGAGAAGAGAAGATTGAGGGGAGACATGATAGCACTCTTCAAATACTTAAAAGGTTGTCACACAGAGGAGGGCCAGGATCTCTTCTCGATCCTCCCAGAGTGCAGGGCACGGAATAACGGGCTCAAGTTAAAGGAAGCCAGATTCCGGCTGGACATCAGGAAAAACTTCCTGACTGTTGGAGCAGTGCGACGGTGGAATCAGCTACCTAGGGAGGTTGTGGGCTCTCCCACACTAGAGGCATTCAAGAGGCAGCTGGACAACCATCTGTCAGGGCTGCTTTAGGGTGGATTCCTGCATTGAGCAGGGGGTTGGACTCGATGGCCTTGTAGGCCCCTTCCAACTCTGCTATTCTATGATTCTATGATTCTATGAAAACTGCCCCTGAATGGGCCATGTGGTCTTTGTTTAATTCCTCTTTCCCCTCCGGGCAGAAGAGGAAGTAATGAGGGACAAATGCACTGGTGGAGAAGTGATGGTAAGGAAACACGATTTCCCCCTTGTGACGAAGTTCAGGCCATAGCTAGACAGGCCGAAATCCCTGGGTGACCCCCGGGGATCGTCCCTGTGCATCCATATGATGCACAGGGGATACCAGGATCAGGGAGGGGTGATCCCTCCCTTGCCCCAGGATCTCGCCCTCCCCTTTAGCCCATTTTTCCACAATCTTGGGCTGAGCCCAAGTCCACGGAACGTGTGGCCAGGCACCGCTGGTCAACCTGGCTCCTCGCAATTCTTCATGAGGAGCCAGGAGCTGTGCACAGGATGCAGCACTCCTCAGGAGCACTGCGCCCATTGGGGGTAGGGTGGGGGTAGTGGGGAAAATAATTTAAATTAAAAAAAAAACTTACCTTTGGCGCATGAGCGTTCGTGCGCTGCTGGCCCTTTAATCAAAAAGAAATGGCAGGTGTGATGCCTCTCAGGAACCATTTTGGTTCCTGACTTGGAGCTAAGCAGAAGCAGGGAAGAGCAGCTGGCCCAGCTCAAGTAGGAGCTAGAAAAGTAAGCCAGATTCCCAGGGAGCGAGCGAACAGGGAGAGCAAACAGGAGTTTGACAGGGGGAGTTCGGCAGGGGAGGCCAAGGGGGAGGCCAATAATAATAATAATAATAATAATAATAATAATAATAATAAATAAATAAATAAAATAAAATAGAATAAAAAAAAGAGGTGGGAAAAACAAAGAAAAACATAAAGAGAAAAAACCCCACAAAACCACCACCAAAAAAAAAAAAACCACCCAAAAGATCTTACTTTCCCTTAAGACATACTCATATAGTTGTGTATCTTCAGAGAGGACATAACAAAGCAAAGGCAATTCTACTATAATCAAAAAGGAAAAAAACCAAAGCAGAAATCGACAATATGGATGGAAAGGAGTCCCTAGAGATGGTGACCTGCAAAGGGTGTGCAATGTTCGTGTTTCTGCCTGAGCTCAATATGGCGTATACCTGCAACAAGTGCAAGCTGGTGGCACTTTTGGAAGAAAAAGTGAGAGGACTTGAGCAGCGAGTGTCCACCCTCCAAGGAATAAGAGAAGTCGAGGAGTTCTTAGACCGAACGGTGGAACTGCAACAGCAACAAGAAGCACATGAGATTGAAGAACAACAGCCAGCTGAAGCAGAAGTGGAGTATGCTGAGGGGAGGAAAGCCAATGAAGAGGAAACTCCCTGGAAAAGAGTGACAGTTAGGAGAGGAGGAATTAGAGGGTGTTCTGCAGCGGTGGAGCCATTGGAGTTAAGCAACTGCTTTCAGCTTCTGGAGAATGAGACTGAAGGACAGTTTGCAGAGGAAGAAGTACAGGAGACACCATGCAACAGTGACCAAGAGACAGAAGGTAGGTCAACCAAGAAGAAGCGAAGAGTAGTCGTTGTGGGAGACTCCCTGCTGCGTGGGATTAAAACCCAAGTATGTCGTGAAGACCCATGGACTTGCCAGGTGTGCTGTCTCCCTGGAGCACAGATTAGAGATGTGACTGAAGGGTTACCGAAGCTCATAAAGCCCACGGACACATACCCCTTTCTTCTCATCCATGTGGGAACAAATTTTGTCACCAAGCAGAGCTACGAAGAAATCATTTCAGACTTTGAAGTTCTGGGAAGGAAACTGAAGAACTTTGGGGTCCAGGTAGTTTTCTCATCCATCCTTGTGAAGCAGAAGTTGAGGGGGCAGGATTTCAGTTTGAGATTGATAAACAAATGGTCAAAGAACATCTAATTTCCTTGAATGAGTTTAAATCTCCAGGGCCCGATGAACTGCATCCAAGAGTAATGAAGGAGCTAGCAGAAGAACTCTCAGAACCTTTGTCTATTATCTTTGCAAAATCATGGAAGACGGGTGAGGTGCCGAATGACTGGAGGAGGGCTAACGTTGTCCCTATCTTCAAAAAGGGAAAAAAGGAGGAACCTGGGAACTACAGACCAGTCAGTCTGACATCCATCCCTGGGAAAATTCTGGAGCAGATTATAAAGAAGTCAATTTGTAAACACCTTGAAATCATTGCAGTGATTACTAGAAGCCAACATGGATTTGTCAGAAACAAATCCTGTCAGACTAATTTGATCTCATTTTTTGATAGGATAACCTCCCTTGTGGACTGTGGGAATGCTGTGGATGTCATATATCTTGACTTCAGCAAAGCTTTTGACAAAGTACCACATGACATTCTGATTAACAAACTAGCTAAAAGTGGGCTAGATGGAACAACTATTAGGTGGATCCACAGCTGGCTACAGAATCGGACTCAAAGAGTACTTATCAATGGAACCTTCTCAAACTGGGGAGAGGGAACGAGTGGGGCGCCGCAGGGCTCAGTCCTGGGCCCAGTGCTCTTCAACATTTTTATTAATGATTTGGACAAGAAGGTGCAGGGAACGCTGATCAAATTTGCAGATGACACCAAATTGGGTGGGATAGCTAATACCCTGGAAGACAGAAACAAACTTCAAAGTGATCTTGATAGGCTGGAGTGCTGGGCTGAAAACAACAGAATGAAATTTAATAGGGATAAATGCCAAGTTCTACATTTAGGGAATAGAAACCAAATGCACAGTTACAAGATGGGGGACACTTGGCTCAGCAATGCTACAAACGAGAAAGATCTTGGAATTGTTGTAGATCACAAGCTGAATATGAGCCAACAGTGCGATATGGCTGCAAGAAAGGCAAATGCTATTTTGGGCTGCATTAATAGAAGTATAGCTTCCAAATCACGTGAGGTACTGGTTCCTCTCTATTCGGCCCTGGTTAGGCCCCATCTAGAGTATTGTGTCCAGTTCTGGGCTCCACAATTCAAGAAGGACGCAGACAAGCTGGAGCGTGTTTAGAAGAGGGCAACCAGGATGATCAGAGGTCTAGAAACAAAGCCCTATGAAGAGAGACTGAAAGAACTGGGCATGTTTAGCCTGGAGAAGAGAAGATTGAGGGGAGACATGATAGCACTCTCCAAATACTTAAAAGGTTGTCACACAAAGGAGTGCCAGGATCTCTTCTCGATCCTCCCAGAGTGCAGGACACGGAATAACGGGCTCAAGTTAAAGGAAGCCAGATTCCGGCTGGACATCAGGAAAAACTTCCTGACTGTTAGAGCAGTGCGACGGTGGAATCAGTTACCTAGGGAGGTTGTGGGCTCTCCCACACTAGAGGCATTCAAGAGGCAGCTGGACAACCATCTGTCAGGGCTGCTTTAGGGTGGATTCCTGCATTGAGCAGGGGGTTGGACTCGATGGCCTTGTAGGCCCCTTCCAACTCTGCTATTCTATGATTCTATGATTCTATGATTCCTTCTGAGGTCATCACACATTGTGTGTAAACAGAGGAGGAATCTTGCAATAAACACATCATAAGATCTTCCCTCCTCTGTCATGTGCAAACAGGTAGGTCTAGCTAAGGCCTCTGAGAGAGAATGGGCTCACAAAGAAGTGGCATCACTTCAGACCAGGGAGTGAGTAGCATTGCTGGCATTTCAAACTAAAACAATAATCAAAGGGCAACGGGCTCTATGAGTATGGTACAGAAAGGAAGCATAAAAATTAAACAGCTTAATTCAATAAATTCACAAAATGGTTCAGTGATATCATGAACGATAGCTAATAAATGCCCATAATACTTGGCTAATACAGGCCTTAGCTAGACCTAAGGTTTATCCCGGGGTCGTCCCTGCCTGATCTCGGGATCCCCTGTGTATCATTTAGATGCATAGGGATGACGCCGGGACAATCCTGGGATAAACCTTAGGTCTAGCTAAGGCCACAGATTGCAGAGGCTGTTGAGATAGGTTTGCTAGCTTGGGATGATTTATTATCAATCAATCAATCAATCAATCTTTATTGCTTGTTAGCCAAATAGACCAATCGCAAACATAAAATAGTAGCAAAATAACATATTAACATAATAACATAATATCATGTTACCATACATGCTACCATACACCATCTCCCCGCAATCAGAATAATACAAGATAATAATATAAAACTGATAGTAGGCTTGTGTTTATGGCTTGTTTTGGTCTCCCTTAGTGAATGCTGTCTTGTATGTGGTGTAATCCCCCCCCCCTGAGAAGAAAGAGTAATTAAGTGTTGGAAAGCACACAGAAAGATAAATAAACTGCCAAGAAAGGGAGCCGGAACTAAAGAGGAGATTAATGCCCTTTGATTAATTATTTTGATGTCGAATATCAAAAGAAGGATAAAAAAAGAAATTGCAAAAGTTAAGTGGCCAAAAAAAATGACCCAGTAATCATAATCTCCCCCATTTGGAAGAATCAGTTTCAGAAGAAGAGCAGGAAAACACAGTCCCTGCCACACCAGTTAAAGAAGAAAAAATGGCTGAAGGAGGAAAAGAAACTGGCAGTCAGCCAGCCACCATAGCTGAAATCAAAGCTGTTATTGCAGAAAACAACACAATCATTTTTTAAAAAATGGATCAGCAAACGGAAAAATTAAATCAACAGATGTGTGTGCTAGCTGATAAGATCTTGCAGAACGTTAAGGCGATACAGGATTTGGAGGCTGGAGCAGACCTGACCCAGAAGAAACAAGAGGCTTTTGAAAAATCGACTAATGTGCACTTTCAAGACCACAAATTAAGGCTGATAGGCTTAGAGGATCAAAGTCGCCATTCATCGATTCGAATAAAACATTTAATTCAAATACAAGGAGAGAACTTGAGAGAAATAATCTTGAATTGGTTTAAAGAGTTGATGCCTGATTTGCAAATTGAACAATCAGAAATTGATAGAGTTCATAGAGTGGGGGGCCAAAATTATAAAGGGGCTACTAGAGATATTTTGGTGAAATTTGGTAATTATTATAAAAAAGAGCAAGTCATGAAGAAATTGAGATCTACGGCCCAACTACAGTATAAAGGCAAATCAGTGCAAATTTATAATGATCTTTCTCAGCACACATTGAATTGGAGGTGCAGTGTCAAGCCAATAACTGAAATTTTAGTGAAGAAAAAAATCACATATTCGTGGGGTTATCCTGTTTTTCTAAGATTTACATATGGAGGGGGGGAGCACAAAGTAACCTCTCTGGAGCAGGGCAAGGAGCTGTTGAAGAGCTTGGGTCTGTATGAGGAAGCAAGCGTGATTGGAACAAGTGGGGGGGGAGATGAGGCTGGGACATCTGGGGTGTAATAGAATTGTTAAATGTACTATGAGATAATTGTAGATAGAAATGTTAAGCATAGAAATCTTGCCGGCCAGGCGCAGCACTGCCTCCCCCCCTCCCCCTAAAGTAGATGGCTGGAGTATTAGACTTACGGGGATTTGGGGGGGAAGAGGTGGGGGAAGGGAGGGGGAAGGGGGGATGATAGGGGTTAGAGTAAGGGGAGTGAGGGTTATATTATGGTGTTTGTGTTTTTATGTATGTGAATTTGAGTTTCAGAGCACAAGGGATCGAAAGAGACTCCAAAAGGGTGAATATGGATAAAAAAATAAAAGTATCAACACTCAATGTTAAAGGTTTGGGCGCAGTCATGAAAAGGAGGAGAATAGAACAAATGTTTAATAAAGAAGGATCTGACATTATAATGATGCAAGAAACACATCAGGGCTTCGATAATGTAAATATGATAAAATTAAAGTGGCTAGCTTACTATGAAAAGTCATTGGGGACCTAAAAAAAAAATGGAGTGGCCATTTTGATTTAAAAAAAAAGTGGATTCACATTAGAAGCCATAAAAAAGGACAATAGTGGTAGATATCTTATGATAAAAGGTAAAATTGAAGGAAAGGTATATACATTAATTAATGTTTATGCCCCAAATGAGAGACATAGAGAGTTTTTTATAAAAGTGTTTAAAGAAATAGAAGAATTTAAGGAGGGGTATGTTATCTTAGCTGGGGATTTTAATATGGTTATGGATAATAGATGGGACAGGTCGAATCCCACTAATGTGGAAAAGAGGAATAATATCACTATATTGAATAAATTAGTAAAAGAAAATGATTATGTGGATTCTTGGCGTTTACTTAATGGGGTTAAGCCTGGGTTTTCATATTACTCCCCAGTTCATCATACATACTCCAGGATAGTTCATATATTTGTCTCTAAAGATTTTGCAACTAAGATTTGTAAAATGGAAATGGGGGTAATAAAGGTAACTGATCACGCATTGTTAAGTTTAGAATTTGCAATTAAGAAGAATTACAAAGAGGCGTATAGATGGAAATTGAATACGAAAATATTGAAATATAATAAAGTGGTAGAAAAAATTCAGAAGGAATTGTCAGAGTCATGGGAAATTAATGAAAAGGGAGGAACAGCTGGGTCAGTCGTTTGGGACACCATGAAGGCTGTAGTTAGAGGAATTTGTATTAGAGAAATGTGCAGTTTAAAAAGACAACAACATGCAGAGCAGGAGAAGCTAGAGATAGAAATTAGAAGTCTGGAGGAAGAATATTGGCAGGGTAAAAATAAATATAAATTAGTAGAAATACAAGCTAAGAAGAAACAATTAGAAAATTTAAATTTAGAGGAGGTCCAAAAAATTTAATATATATGAAAAGGGAGTATTTTGAAAATAGCAATAGGAATTCCAGATTGCTGGCCAGGCTCACACAAAAGGAAAAAGCGAGAAATGGGATAGAAGCATTGAAGGATAATCAAGGGAATTATTGCTATACAATGAAGGACAAAATTCTATCAGGAATTATATGAGGGTAAAGAAGTTCAAAAAGAGAAGTTGGAGGAATATATTGGAAAGTATATAAAGAAGGGAATAAAAACAGTACATAAAGAGCAAATGGAGAAGGTAATAACTCAAAGAGAAGTTGAAGATGTAATTGATAGTTTGAAAGTGGGTAAATCACCGGGAGCAGATGGTTTAGGATCAGAATATTATAAAGTTGTTAAAGAGTTTTTAGTTCCGAAATTAGTGAAACTTTATAACGCTATATTATTAGGAGAGAAGATACCAGAATCATGGGAACATTCACTGATAATATTAATTCCAAAACCAGATAAAGACTTGACTATCCCCAATTCATATAGACCTATCTCATTAATAAATCAGGATGCTAAAAAATTTTCATCTATTTTGGCTAAACGGTTAAATAAATTTATATCAGAATATATAGGAGAAGACCAATGTGGATTTGTGGCAGGAAGGCAGATGCATAGTTTAGTGGGAAGAGTTTTAAACGCAATATATGCAATAAAAAAATCAAATACCAAGGCAGGAATTTTGGCATTGGATATTTTTAAGGCTTTTGATTGTGTGAGCTGGCAAGCATTAAAGATTATTGTAGATAAAATGGGATTTGGAAATAAATTTAAAACTATAATAGAACAGTTATATTCCCAAAATACAGCAGTAGTGGTGGTAAATGATGGACTCACTGATAAGATACGACTAGCCAGAGGTACAAGACAAGGATGTCCACTCTCGCCGGTCCTGTTTGTAATGGTTATGGAAGTACTGGCGAATCATAGAATCATAGAATAGCAGAGTTGGAAGGGGCCTACAAGGCCATCGAGTCCAACCCCCTGCTCAATGCAGGAATCCACCCTAAAGTATCCCTGACAGATGGTTGTCCAGCTGCCTCTTGAATGCCTCTAGTGTGGGAGAGCCCACAACCTCCCTAGGTAGCTGATTCCACCATCGCACTGCTCTAACAGTCAGGAAGTTTTTCCTGATGTCCAGCCGGAATCTGGCTTCCTTTAACTTGAGCCCGTTATTCCGTGTCCTGCACTCTCGGACGATCGAGAAGAGATCCTGGCCCTCCTCTGTGTGACAACCTTTTAAGTATTTGAAGAGTGCTATCATGTCTCCCCTCAATCTTCTCTTCTCCAGGCTAAACATGCCCAGTTCTTTCAGTCTCTCTTCATAGGGCTTTGTTTCTAGACCTCTGATCATCCTGGTTGCCCTCTTCTGAACACGCTCCAGCTTGTCTGCGTCCTTCTTGAATTGTGGAGCCCAGAACTGGACACAATACTCTAGATGAGGCCTAACCAGGGCCAAATAGAGAGGAACCAGTACTTCACATGATTTGGAAGCTATACTTCTATTAATGCAGCCCAAAATAGCATTGGCCTTTCTTGCAGCCATATCGCACTGCTGGCTCATATTCAGCTTGTGATCTACAACAATTCCAAGATCTTTCTCGTTCGTAGTATTGCTGAGCCAAGTGTCCCCCATCTTGTAACTGTGCATTTGGTTTCTAATTCCCTAAATGTAGAACTTGGCATTTATCCCTATTAAATTTCATTCTGTTGTTTTCAGCCCAGCACTCCAGCCTATCAAGATCACTTTGAAGTTTGTTTCTGTCTTCCAGGGTATTAGCTATCCCACCCAATTTTGTATCATCTGCAAATTTGATCAGCGTTCCCTGCACCTCCTTGTCCAAATCATTAATAAAAATGTTGAAGAGCACTGATGGTGCTATATTAATAATAATAATAATAATAATAATAATAATAATAATAATAATGGGCCCAGGACTGAGCCCTGCGGCACCCCACTCGTTGCCTCTCCCCAGTTTGAGAAGGTTCCATTGATAAGTACTCTTTGAGTCCGATTCTGTAGCCAACTGTGGATCCACCTAATAGTTGTTCCATCTAGCCCACTTTTAGCTAGTTTGTTAATCAGAATGTCATGTGGTACTTTGTCAAAAGCTTTGCTGAAGTCAAGATATATGACATCCACAGCATTCCCACAGTCCACAAGGGAGGTTATCCTATCAAAAAATGAGATCAAATTAGTCTGACAGGATTTGTTCCTGACAAATCCATGTTGGCTTCTAGTAATCACTGCATTGATTTCAAGGTGTTTACAGATTGACTTCTTTATAATCTGCTCCAGACCCGCTTTTGGGAGAAGACCGAGGCAAAGTAGGAATTGAGCACTTCAGCCTTTTCTTTGTCGTCTGTTATCAATTTGTCATCCTCATTAAGCAGTTGAACCACCATTTCTTTCCTCTGTCTTTTACTACTCACGTATCTGAAGAAAGCCTTTTTATTGCTTTTAGCATCCCTCGCTAATCTCAGCTCATTCACAGCTTTAGCCTTCCTGACGCCATTTCGGCACTTCTGCGCCACTTGTCTGTACTCTTCTTTTGTAGCCTGGCCTTCCTTCCACTTCCTATATGTATCCCTTTTTGTTTTCAGTTCATCAATAAGCTTTTTGTGGAGCCACATTGGTTTCCTCTGTTGTCTTCTATCTTTTCTCCTTGTTGGAATTGTTTGTAACTGTGCCTTTAAAATTTCATTTTTTTAGATACTCCCACCCATCCTTTTATTATTATTATTATTATTATTATTATTATTTATTTATATAGCACCATCAATGTACATGGTGCTGTACAGAGTAAAACAGTAAATAGCAAGACCCTGCCGCATAGGCTTACAATCTAATAAAATCATAGTAAAACAATAAGGAGGGGAAGAGAATGCAAACAGGTAAAGGGTAGGGTAAGCAGGCACAGGGTAGGGTAAAACTAACAGTAGAAAGTAACAGTAGAAGTCTGCACAACATCAAGTGTTAAAAGCTTTAGGAAAAAGAAAAGTTTTTAGTTGAGCTTTAAAAGCTGCGGTTGAACTTGTAGTTCTCAAATGTTCTGGAAGAGCATTCCAGGCGTAAGGGGCAGCAGACGAAAATGGACGAAGCCGAGCAAGGGAAGTAGAGGCCCTTGGGCAGGCGAGAAACATGGCATCAGAGGAGCAAAGAGCACGAGCGGGGCAATAGTGTGAGATGAGAGAGGAGAGATAGGAAGGAGCTAGACCGTGAAAAGCTTTGAAGGTTAACAGGAGAAGTTTATAATGGATTCTGAAGTGAATTGGAAGCCAATGAAGAGATTTCAGAAGCGGAGTAACATGGTCAGAGCGGCGAGCCAAGAAGATGATCTTTGCGGCAGAGTGGTGAACAGAAACCAACGGACTGATGTGAGAAGAAGGAAGGCCAGAGAGAAGAAGGTTGCAGTAGTCCAACTGTGAGATAACCAGTGCATGAACAAGTGTCTTGGCAGAAGAGACAGACAAAAATGATCGAATCCTGGCAATTTTATACAGGCAATATTATATAGCACCATCAATGTACATGGTGCTGTACAGAGTAAAACAGTAAATAGCAAGACCCTGCCGCATAGGCTTACAATCTAATAAAATCATAGTAAAACAATAAGGAGGGGAAGAGAATGCAAACAGGTACAGGGTAGGGTAAGCAGGCACAGGGTAGGGTAAAACTAACAGTAGAAAGTAACAGTAGAAGTCTGCACAACATCAAGTGTTAAAAGCTTTAGGAAAAAGAAAAGTTTTTAGTTGAGCTTTAAAAGCTGCGGTTGAACTTGTAGTTCTCAAATGTTCTGGAAGAGTGTTCCAGGCGTAAGGGGCAGCAGACGAAAATGGACGAAGCCGAGCAAGGGAAGTAGAGGCCCTTGGGCAGGCGAGTAGTCCAACCGTGAGATAACCAGTGCATGAACAAGCGTCTTGGCAGAAGAGACAGACAAAAATGATCGAATCCTGGCAATATTATACAGGAAAAATCGACAAGATTTAGCTACTGCCTCAATATGAGGAATAAAGGAGAGCGAGGAGTCGAATATAAAGCCAAGGCTACGAGCTTCCTTGACCGGAGTGTTACCCCTGATGTGCCAAGAATCATCATGACCTCCCTGTTTAAAGACCTGAATCAGCCAAAGAATATAAATGCACAGTGAGTAAGCGTAACATCATTGACAGTAAAAGAGAATGAGAGATGAGGAGAAGGTTTAGGAGGAAAAACAAGCAATTCAGTCTTTGCCATGTTAAGTTTCAAGCGACAATGAAGCAGCCAAGCTGAGATATCTGAAAGACATGCCGAGATACGATCGTGAACATCAGGAGAAAGTTCCGGAGATGACAGATATAGTTGTGTATCATCGGCGTACAGATGATATTGGAGGCCATGAGATTGAATAAGCTTGCCCAAGGGCAACATGTATAAGGAAAACAGCACTCCTTTTCTCTTTAGGCTCCCTTGCCACGGGACCTTACTTATTATAGTTCTGAATGCATTAAGGGATGATGGAGAAATAGAAGGAATTGGAGAGGTAAGGGAAATAAAATTGAATATGTTTGCGGACGATACCTTACTGACTATTAAGAACCCAATAAGAAAAATAAATAGAATTAAATATCAATTGAGAGAATTTGAAGAAGCTACAGGGCTAAGAATAAATTGGTCCAAATCAGAGATGATTTTGTTTAATTATACTAAGAAGGAAGAAAAGGAATGTGAATATAAGAGAATAGAAATGAGAGTTAAGGAGGAGATTAAATATTTGGGAATTAAAATTACAAAAAATCTAGATAATTTAGAAAAGGAGAATTTAACGAGGTTAAAGAAAGAGGTATTAGAAAAAATGGAAAAATATCAAAGATTAAATCTCTCTTGGTTTGGAAGAATAGCATTAATAAAAAATGAAGATTTTAGCTAAAATTAATTTTGTGTTTAGGATGCTACCAATAAAAATTTCAGAAACTGAGATAAAAAGTTGGCAAAATATTATTAATAAATATTGTAATGGAGAAAAGAAAGCGAGGGTAAATAAGAATAATTGGTATTTAAGCCAAAAAAAGGGAGGATTGGGTCTCCCAAATATAAAATTATACTATGTAGCAAATAGACTAAGACATATTGTAGAAGCAATTATAGGAGTAGGAGATTTATATTGGATGGAGGATAAAACTACAAGTAATGTAGAGATGAGTTTGGAAAATGTCTTTTTTAAGGAAGGAGGGAGAAAGTGGGTTGAAAGTATAGATAATCCACTCCTGAGGTCTCAATGGGAAATTTGGAGTAAATTTAAAGGGAAGCTGCTTCCGAGCAACTCTCCCTTATCACCGGTAATAATGCTAAAGAATTTCCCAGGGGAGCTGAAGGGTAGATTAAGTAAAATATTAAAAGAGAAAAATAAAATGAAATTAAAGGATTGGTTAAGAGATATAAATACAAGAGAAGATATGGAAGATTTGTTAAAGGAGAAAAAATTATCTTGGTTAGAGTATGCGCAATTAGAACAATGGAATAAAAAGTGGATTAAAGATAATAGAGTTTGTAGAGAAATGATGAAGTTTGAAGAGTTAATAGTAAATAAGGAAAAAGGTAAAGGAGGAAGTATAGTCTTAAAAGGGTTAATGAGTGAAATATATAAAATATTGTTAGGAAAGGAGTTAAGGGATAGCTCAGGGAAAATGGTATGGGAGACAGATTTGAAGGTACAAATAGGGCGACAGAGCTGGGAGGGACTGTGGAAACAAAGAGTGTTGAGAAGTATGTCAGTAAGAATAAAAGAGAATTATTTTAAAATTTTGTGGAGGTGGTACCTAACCCCGATAAGATTGAATAAGATAAATGAGCAGAATTCAGCAAATTGTTGGAGAGGTTGTGGGGAGAAAGGAACGTATTTACACATGTGGTGGGAATGCAAATATGTACAAAGATTATGGAGGATGGTGTTTTTTGAAATTGAAGAAATAGTGGGAATGAAAATAGAACAAACACCAAAGATTGCATTACTGTCACTATTTGAAGATTTAAAATGTGGAAAAGAAACTAAAGAGCTGATATCGAGTTTGCTGACTGCAGCACGATTGATGGTAGCTAGGAACTGGAAGATTCAAGGGGAATATTCTATTGGAGAATGGTATAAAGAAGTATGGGATATAGCTATTAATGATAAACTGACTTGTAATATTAAGTGGAGAAAAGGTAAAACTAAAATAAATGAGTTTGAAGGAATCTGGAAACAGTTCCTAATATTTGTGTTTACCAGGGGAAGTGGGAAACCGCCAGCAGAAGAAATGATAAGATTTTGGACTCAGGAATAGATCCCGAGGTGGGGGGTGCACTTTTATGTTAAAAATGATTATGTATGGTATGATATTTTATAGTTAATATCTATTCAACATATATGTACTCAACATTTATTCAACATGTATGTAGTGGTTGTTTTGATGTTTTCTTTTATTGTAATGTTTTATTGTATGTTTAATTAATGTGGAAAAGCAATAAAAAAAAATTTTTTTTAAAAAGGAATAGATCCCGAGGTGGGGGGTGCACCTATATGTTAAGAATGCTTATATTGTATGATAGGATAGGTTATAGATAATATTTACTCATATATATGTACTCAACATTTACTCAAAATGTATGTAGTATGTTGTGTTGTTTCTTTTATGTAAGATGTTTATTTTGTGTTTTAAAATAAAAAAAATTTTTTTTTTTAAAAAAAGAAAGTATGTCATATCCTCAATTTTGGGGCAGCCAGCTGGGCAGTCAGCTTTAGCGCGTGGATGGATCCTGTAATGTGCTTTCACCTCCATTAACTGGAGTGAATTTAACCTGCACCGGGTAAATAACCATCTCAACTCATGTGAGGTAACAGAAGTTAAGTATAAAGGAACTTTTCCCGGGGCAGTAATTATACTTTTGTATATCATATTTGAATGGCTCGCTTTGATGACAGCCAATGATGATTGTATTTCACAATCATATAGTCTTCTTGAGATCTCCTCTTTAGCCCCATCAAACCTTCTTGTAAGGAGATAAACTTGTGAGCAGCCCAGTTTGGATACAGAATAGCTCATCTTTTCTGCCCATGAATCTTTCCCCATATCCTCGTATGTGGCCATAACCAGTGGAGAAACCAACTGGAACAGTACAGATGGATTGTGTAAATAAAGTTCCAACAAACAATGAGACGTCAACTCTAACTTGTCCCTCAGACAGCTCTGTCCGCTGCCAAAGATGGGCAAATGTGGACCTATGGGCATTTGAAGATCTATGGCACTCTGAGAGTCTCCAGGCCCTGAGAAACACACTGCTCACCTCTAAAGAACCGGACATAGTAATAGATTGTTATGCCCAGATCACGGCAGCTATTGAACCACTGTTACTAAGGAAAGGACATTTGAAAATTTTGAGGCTGAAGGAGGGTAACCTATGGTATGATGATGCCTGTAGACAGCTGAAACAGGAGATCATAAAACAACACAAACAACTAAGGGACATGGATATTACCCCACTTCCGCATTCCTACCTGGTTCTGCGTAAGAACTATAAAAAGCTAATCAGAGAAAAGAAGCTCAAATATTTATTTATTTATTTATTTATTACATTTTTATACCACCCAATAGCCAAAGCTCTTTGGGCAGTTCACAAAAATTAAAACCATGAGGAACATGATAAAACAACCAATCTAAAAACCCAAATACAAAATACAATATAAAAAGCACAACCAGGATAAAACCACACAGCAGAAGTTGATATAGGATTAAAATACAGAATTAAAACAGCAAAATTTAAATTTAAGTTAAATTAGGTATTAAAATACTGAGAAAATAAAAAGGTCTTCAGCTGGCAACAAAAAGAATACAGTGTAGGTGCCAGGCGGACCTCTCTGGGGAGCTCGTTCCACAGCCGGGGTGCCACAACAGAGAAAGCCCTCCTCCTAATAGCCATTTTGAGTGCTGGTTCAAAAAAAGTATGGGTGGGTGGGTGTACAATTACACATAACATAAAGCCACTGGTACTGGTCAAAAAGATTATATGCAAATGAGAAGCAACATACTAATTACTTGTTGTCCTTGCTTGTTCTTTTTTCAACTTTCTGGAGTGACAGTTAATCAATTATTTGAAATTATGCCTCTTGCATCTCTTGCCTATTAACAACAACAGCCTTAGAGAAAGGCAGCTACAGCCCCTCAGCCTCTACAAGCCCCCTTTGGCTGAATTCATTTTAGCATGTTACTTGCTGTGTTCAAAGGGTTTTTTCAGGAGGAGGGGGAAAGTACATAGATACAAAAGATGTAAATCGAAATCTAAATGCAATAGTTTCCCCCCTGTCAAATTATCAGTTGCATCACAACGAAATGTAGAAAAATTGAAAGAATTAATAGTAGAAACACAACATCTGTGAGCAAAAGCTAAGAGACTTAGCAGGTTAACTATTATGGAATTGAAATTGCAGCATATCCTATTCCTTCATTCATTCCCTTTCTACGCTGAAGCTCCCTGTGCAGTTTACAAAGATTAAAACCTTAAAAATACGTTATTAAAACTATTTACATACAACCATATAAACAGATTGCTGTCTAAAACAACCAGGCAACCAGGATGATCAGGGGTCTGGAAACAAAACCCTATGAAGAGAGACTGAAAGAACTGGGCATGTTTAGCCTGGAGAAGAGAAGGTTGAGGGGAGACATGATAGCACTCTTCAAATACTTAAAAGTTTGTCACACAGAGGAGGGCCAGGATCTCTTCTCGATCCTCCCAGAGTGCAGGACACGGAATAACGGGCTCAAGTTAAAGGAAGCCAGATTCCAGCTGGACATCAGGAAAAACTTCCTGACTGTTAGAGCAGTACGACAATGGAACCAGTGACCTAGGGAGGTTGTGGGCTCTCCCACACATTCAAGAGGCAGCTGGACAAGCATCTGTCGGGGATGCTTTAGGGTGGATTCCTGCATTGAGCAGGGGGTTGGACTCGATGGCCTTGTGGGCCCCTTCCAACTCTGCTATTCTCTGATTCTATGAACCCAGTTTTAGAACCTTCGGTAGTTCGCTGTGATGCATTTAATGATCATTTCACAAATAAAATCTCTCGGATAAGAGCCAATTTAGATGCCATCGTTATAACAGAAGATGAAGATGAAGTGTCCAGCAACTCTGTGAGTAGGATTACACTGGATCAGTTTCAGTTGGTGAGTACTGATGATGTGGACAAGCTGCTAGGACGAGTAAGGAAGACAGCTTGTTCTCTTGATCCCTGTCCTTGTTGGCTGGTCGCCCAGGGAGGAGATGCAGTTAGACTACAACTACAACATATTATTACTGCATCTCTCAGGGAGGGGAGTTTTCCACCATGTTTAAAAGAAGCAGTGGTACGGCAGCTTCTAAAAAAGCCCTCCCTGGACCTTAATAATTACAGACTGGTATCAAATCTTCCATTTTTGGGCAAGGTGATTGAGAGGGATGATACAGATTTTCTAGACCCATTTCAAACCGGCTTTAGGGTGGGATACGGAGTTGAGACAGCTATGGTCGCCTTAGTGGACGATCTCTGCATGAGTATTGACAGGGGAAGTGTGTCCCTGCTGGTTCTTTTGGACCTTTCAGTGGCTTTTGATACTATCAACCATGGTATCCTTCTGGAACGCCTGAGGGGTTTGGGAATCGGGGGCACTATGCTCCGGTGGTTCCGGTCCTACCTCTCAGGTAGATTCCAGATGGTGGTGCTCCTCAAAAAAGGAGCTGTTGTATGGCGTACCACAAGGTGCCATCCTATCCCCAATGCTGTTTAACCTCTACATGAAATCACTGGGAGTGATCATCCGGAGGCATGGGGCGGGGTGCTATCAGTATGCTGATGACACCCAAATATATTTCTCTATGCCTTCAATAACAGCATCAGCTAAGGATAGTGTGTCTCCTCTGAATGAATGCTTGGTGTCGATAATGGGCTGGATGAGGAAAAATGAACTGAAGCTGAATCCAGACAAAAAAGAGGTGCTTGCTGTCAAGGGCTCTGACCTAGGTTTGGAGGTGTGTCAACCAGTTCTGGATGGGGCTACATTCCCCCTGAAAGATTGTGTTCACAGTTTGGGGGTGCTCCTGGATCCGTCGCTCCAAATGACAGCCCAGATAGATGCCAAGAGTGCCTACTATCAGCTTCGGCTGATACGCCAGCTGCGCCCCTTCTTAGAGTCAGAAGACCTAAAGACAGTAGTGCACGCGCTGGTAACCTCAAGGCTTGACTTCTGCAATGCGCTCTACATAGGGCTACCATTGTACCTAGTTCGGAAACTTCAACTAGTTCAAAATATGGCAGCCAGGTTGGTCACCAGTACATCTAGGGGTTAGCATATTACCCCAACATTAAAGTCACTCCACTGGCTGCCAATTAGTTTCCAGGAAAAGTACAAAGTGTTGGTCATTACCTTTAAAGCCCTAAATGGTTTGGGTCCAGGTTACTTGCAGGATCGCCTTCTCCCATATAGTCCGCCCCGCACACTTAGGTCCTCTTGGGTGAACTTACTTCAGTCAGCTAAAACTAGGCTGACATCAGTTTCCCAGAGGAACTTTTCTTCTGTCGCCCCCAGATTGTGGAATGGCCTGCTGGAGGAGATTTGTAAAATTAAAATGTGTGATTTTAAGGCAGCTTTAAAGACTAGCCTTTTCTGGCAGGCCTATCCAGATCAATGTAAAATCAACAATTTTAAAGATATGTTGATTCTTTACTAATGTTGTTCCCTGCCTCGATCCAAAGGAAGAGGTGGGTTAGAAATATATTATTATTATTATTATTATTATTATTATTATTATTATTATTATTATTATTATTATTATTATTCTAAACTATCAACAGTAAGAAGACTCCAGGACCTAATTAAATTCTCATCTTATGCTTCCAAATACCAGAGAGAAGAGGGAGGGTCTTAACCTGGTGCCAAAATGATAACTATGTTGGCACCACGTGGGGCTCATCCCACAATTGGGGCCACCACCCTCTGAGCCACCCTTGGAGGATGGCCCTAGGGTAGGGTCTTTGATGATCAATGTAGTGTATAGTTTGGTGCATGCCTAGAGAGGTCCTGTGGTCCTGACCTGCACAAGCCTTCATAGGTAAAAAGCACAGCACCTTGAGTCAGGCTCAGAAACATACAGGCAGCCATTGCAAGTCAGCCAGAATGGATGTTACATGTTCAGACCTTCTTGAGCTCCTTCAGGTGGAGAAAATCACTTTCCCTTACTGTGGCTCTGCTTCCTGAATCTCTTCTGCTTCAGCAAGGAGATGTAATAATATGAGGAAGAGAGCAGCGACCACGTGGCTTGTACAGCCTCAATGCAGTTGAATGGGACAGTGCCTTCAGGTGGGCATTTTATAGTGCAACTTTGCCTGCACATGGCAGGAAAACCTGACAAATATTGATTTATTCCAGAAGACTCGGATTTTCTGAGGTTTCATTTTTAGTGCTGGAATAGGAAAATGGAGTGGGAGATGAACAGAAGGCTGACAGTGTCGTCAGAAAGGCCTGTGAACATCCGTGACTGGTTGTAGTTGGGGAGAGAGAAATACTAAGAGAAAAAGGCAAAAGGGGCAGAGAAATGGAAAGAAGTGAATGAGAGAGAAGGAAGGAAAGAAGGCATTTGGAAGGGAGGGCATTGCAGAGGAATGATCATGACATCAGGAACTTGGAGATGTCTGGAGATATTCTCTTGCATCTCCTGTGAGCAGTTTGGGGGTTCCTGCTCTTTTCTGTGAGGTTGCTTGTCTCCATTCAATGCATTCCTACGGCTATTCAGAAGAACATCTGAATATTATGACCATGTACAAGAAAGGAGCATTGCTAGTGGTACCAGGGCCCTTTAGGTTATTTGCAGGTTCTCATTCAGTTAGGGATGTCCACCACATGGGAATCCGGCCCTTTTAGGACCCATCAGATTTCTGTTCCCTTACAAGCCAAGCCAAGAGTCTGCCTCTGAAATCTGGGATCTTTGCCATCCCCCCCCCCCGCCCCGCACACACACACAGAGTGTGTGCAAATTACAGCCAAACTCCTCAGTGAGCCACTATTTTGCCTTGAAATGGTGGTTTGTTGTTTTATGTAAAAGACATCTTCTTACACAAATGGCAGTCCTTAAGTGGCTACCTACGCAAGATTTCAGGCATGAATAGACCATTCATGCCTGTAAACTTGCATACACGGTCACTTTACAGCTGCCATTTGTGTAAGACATCTTTTATGTAAAAGAAGGAGTCACCATTTCTATGCAAAATGGCAGTTGACGGAGGAGTCTGGCACCCACACCCTGCTTGTCAGGTGCCTGTGGAGTGCCCAGTAGCTCACCCAGGAAGCTGAACAGGGGAGAGGAAGTGGCACCAGTTCAGTACATGGAACGAGTGTGGGATGGTTTGTCCATCCCTAGTTTATGTGCACCCGTTGCCGAGGAACATGAACAAGAGCATGCTGTTACACTCATGTCCTCATTGTGGGCTTCCCACAAGTTCACTGCAGAAACAGAATGCTGGACTAGATGGGACTTCTGCTTTATTCAACACAGCTCTTCTCATGCTTTTAATTGTTTTAATGCCCTCTGTTTTCAGTTTTTGTATTGCATGACTTAAATATTGAAAGTTCTCTGTTTAATCCCTATTAAATTTAATTCTGTTGTTTTCAGCCCAGAGCTCCAGCCTATCAAGATTACTTTGACGTTCGCTTCTGTCTTCCAGGGTATTAGCTATCCCACCCAATTTTGTATCATTTGCAAACTTGATAAGCGTTCCTTGCACCTCCTAATCCAAATCATTAATAAAAATGTTGAAGAGCACAGGGCCCAGGACTGAGACCTGCGCTAACCCACTTGTTACTTTATTTATTTATTTGTTTTATTTATTACACTTATATACCGCTCCCATAGCCAGGGCTCTCTGGGCGGTTTACAGAAATTCTAAAATTGAGATAAAAACAAGTATACAAAATTTAAAACTCTAAAACACAGAACATACACACATAAAGCATTAAAAACCGTTAAAAACTAAACATGTGGGTGACTAAGATGTGCTGCCATATGCCTGGGCAAAGAGGAAAGTCTTAACCTGGTGCCAGAAAGATAGCAGCGTTGGTGCCAGGCGAGCCTCATCAGGGAGATCATTCCATAGTCTGGGGGCCACCACCGAAAAGGCCCTATCCCTCGTTGCCACACTCCGAGCCTCTCTCGGAGTAGGCACCCGGAGGAGGACCTTAGATGTTGAACATAGTGACCAGGTATATTCATGTCAGGAGAGGCGTTCCGTCAGGTATTGTAGTCCTAAGCCGTGTAAGGCTTTATAGGTCAAAACCAGCACCTTGAATTGGGCTCGGAAACATACAGGCAGCCAGTGCAAGCGGACCAGAGCAGGTGTTATATGGTCAAACCTTCTGATTCCCAAAATCAATCTGCCCGCTGCATTTTGCACGAGCTGCAGCTTCCGAACTGTCTTTAAAGGCAGCCCTACGTAGAGTGCATTGCAGTAATCTAACTTGGAGGTTACCAGAGCATGGACAACTGATGGACAACCTCCCCCCAGTTTGAGAAGGTTCTGTTCATAAGCACTCTTTGTTTCTGATTCTGTAGCCAATTATGGATCCACCTAATAGTTGTTCTATCTAGCCCACTTTTAGCTAGTTTGCTGATCAGAATGTCATGTGGCAGTTTGTCGAAAGCTTTGCTGAAATCAAGATATATGACGTCCACAGCATTCCCACAGTCCACCTGATCAAAAAATGAGATCAGATTAGTCTGAGAGGATTTGTTCTTGACAAATCCATGCTGGCTTCAAGTAATCACTGCATTGTTTTCAAGGTGCTTACAGATTGACTTCTTTACAGTCTGCTCCAAATTTTCCCCAGGGATGGAAATCAGACTGACTAGTCTGTAGTTCCCAGGTTCCTCCTTTTTGTTCTTTTAAAAGATAGGGACAACATTAGGCCTCCTCCAGTTGTACAGCACCTTTTGTCGCCAGCTGAAGACCTTTTTATTCTCTCAGTATTTTAACACATAATTTTAACTTACATTTAAATTTTACTGTTTTATTCCATATTTTAATCTTATATCAATTTCTGCTGCGTGGTTTTATCCTGGTTGTGCTTTTTATACTGTATTTTGAATTTGTGTTTTTAGATTGTTGGTTGTTTTATTATAGTTTTAATTTTTGTGAACCGCCCAGAGAGCTTCAGCTATTGGGCGGTATAAAAATGTAATAAATTAGTAAATAAAATTACCCATTTCCCATCATTTTGTAAAGATAATAGACAGTGGTTCTGAGAGTTGTTCTGCTAGCTCCTTTATTACTCTAGGATGCAGTTCATTGGGCCTTGGGGATTTGAACTCGTTCAAAGAAATTAGGAGCGGATCTACACAGAGTCGTCGGGGCGCCCTGAAGGCGCTTGCGTGCGCCTCCAGGGCGCCCCGAAACTCCTAGTGTAGATAGAGGCGGAAGGAGGAGGAGGAGGAGGAGGCCCCGCATCGCCCCTCGCAGGGACGGGGCGAAAAGTTCCAGGGCTCGGCGGCTTAGCTGGTGAGTCCTTGCCGCCACCGCCCACCTCCCCGCCGGCCTCCTGCTGCCGGCAAAAGAGCCACCCGGGTTGGAGAGCTCTTCCGCCGAGCTCTCCAACCCGGGTGGCTCTCCGCCGAGCTCTCCAGCCCGGGTGGATCTTTCGCCGGCAGCAGGAGGCCGGTGGGGAGGTAGGCGGCGGCGGTGGCAAGGACTCACCAGTGAAGCCACCGAGCCCTGGAACTTTTCGCCACATCCCCGCCGTCGCCTCCTCCGCCGCCGCCTCTATCTACACTAGGAGTTTCGGGGCGCCCTGGAGGCGCACGCAAGCACCTTCAGGGCGCCCCGATGACTCTGTGTAGATCCGCTCTAGGTGTTCCTTGACCATTTGTTTATCAATTGCAAACTGCAATTCTGCCCCTTCAGTTTGTACTTCACTTTTGCCAGACCCACTTTTGGGAGAAGACTGAGCCAAAATAGGAATTGAGCAGTTCGGCCTTTTTTTGGTCATCTATAATCAATTTGCCATCCTCATTAAGCAATTGTTGTCTTCTATCTTTTTTTTCCTTGTTGGAATTATTTCTAATTGTGCTGTTGAAGTTTCACCATTCTGTCTAAGAACTTTTATTCCTTGGAGGGTGGACACTTGTCACTCAAGTACACTAGGGTGACCATATGAAAAGGAGGACAGGCTCCTGTATCTTTAACAGTTGTATTGAAAAGGAAATTTCAGCAGGTGTCATTTGTATAGATGGGAAACCTGGTGAAATTTCTTCTTCATCACAACAGTTAAAGCTGCAGGTGCCCTGCCCTCTTTTAAATCTGCTCACTCTAGTATAGCTTACCTCATCTATAATCCATAGCCTTGTATGAGCGAATGTGCGTATGCATGCATATGCACATTAATAACTGCTCTACAAAAATAAATAAATAAATTCTGGAGATAAATCGCTGTTGCTGCTGCAGTGTAATGCTCATTGGCTAGCTTCGAATCAACTAAAATTAAATGAAAAGTGATCCCGCTGTCATATAGACAGGGGCCAGTTGTGATGCAGCTTCTGACGGGATGCCAGACAGGCCAACTTTCTGTCATCTTCCTTTAGCTCCAGCCATTTTAGTCTGGGGTTGGGACTGCCTAACCTTTTCATGCTTTCCCCTTCGGAAGAATATTGGCTTCCCACTGACTGTGTATTGTTTGCCCTTGAAGAGATAAGCTCTGGAGAGGGTTCACTCCCAGCTGGTGAAGAGCCCGTGAGAGCTTTCTCTACCACTAGTATAGCCTGGCATGTTCCTGGCACCGACTCCTCTACTTCAGAGTTTGATTCTGATTGATCACCTGAAACACCTTCTTCCAGCCCAGGGGGAGCAGGGCTAGACATGACCATCTCAGAAGATATTCTTTCCAAATCTCAAATTGGTTTCTGGTCTTCTCAGGGGGCAGTGGATATGATTTTCACTGCATAACAGTGCTAGGAAACATGCTGTGAGCAGAATCAACCTTTATACATGGCATTCATTGACCTGACTAAGGCCTTTGATACTGTGACCCAAACTGCTCTTTGGAGCATACTCCTGAAAATTGGATGCCCTGATAAAGTTGTGGATATTCTGTGACTTCTCCATGACAACATGATGGCGACAATCTTGGGCAACATTGGCTTTCAGAGCGATCCATTCAGAGTCAGATCAGGTGTAAAACAGGGATGTGGCATCACTCTGACCTTATTCATCATTTTCAGAGCCATGATTCTACACCTTATTGAGGGGAAACGTCCTGCTGATGTGGAAATCATATATCAAACAGACTGAAAGCAAAAAGTAAGGTCACCACAACCTCTGTTGTATAACTTCAATATGCCGATGATAACATAGTCTCTGCACACTCAGAGGAAGATTTTCAAACCATCCTAGATGTTTTTGCTGAAGCATATGAGAAGCTTGGTCTTTCACTTAACATCAAAAAAACCAAAGTGCTCCACCAACTTGTGCGAATTGGTCCTTCCGCAGCACCATCAATCCAACTTAACAGCATGACGTTGGAGAATGTTGAACACTTTCCCTATGTTGGCAGCCATCTCTCTACAAAAGCTGAAATCCAGCACCATCTCAACTCTGTCAGTGCTGCATTCTCCCGGATGAAGTGCAGAGTGTTTGAGGATCAGGATATTCGCAGGGAGACCAAAATGTTTATTTTTAATGCCATTATAATAAGAACATAAGAACATAAGAAGAGCCCTGATGCTGGATCAGACCAAGGGTCTATCTAGTCCAGCACTCTGTTCACACAGTGGCCAACTAGCCATCGGCCAGGGATAAACAAGCAGGACATGGTGCACCAGCACCCTCTCATCCATGTTCCCCTGCAACTGGTGCACACAGGCTTACTGCCTCAAATACTGGAGATAGCACACAACCATCAGGGCTAGTAGCCATTGATAGACCTTATTGTATACCTGCAAAACATGGACCACATATAAACACCACTTTCAACTTCTTGAAAGATTCTATCAGCACTGTCTTCGGAAAATTCTGCAAATTACTTGGGAAGACGGACACCAGCATTGAAACAATGATAATCCAAAATCAACTCTGCTGGACCAGGCATGTTGTCTGAATGCCTGGTTACCATCTTCCAAAACAACTGCTCTATTCCCAACTTAAGGGGGGGAATACATAATCTTGGAGGACAGCAAAAGAGGTTTAAAGAAGTTCTCAAAGTCAACTTGAAATGTAAAATGAAAATAAAGAACTGGGAAGATCAGGCACCAAAAGGGGCATCTCAAGAGCATCTCAACTGGAGGTCAGCCATTACCAAAGGTGCTATGGATTTTGAAGAACAGCGAAGACAGAGTAAAAGGAATAAAAGTGGAAAGCACATTAAGAAAATCCTCATCACGACTGTATTCCATCTGCGAACCTGTGTCCTCACTATGGGAGGCTGTGTGTATCCAGGATTGGCCTCCACAGGGTCTGTGGACCCACCATTAAAGTCTCTAACTCTGGAAGACAATCTTACTTGGACGTGAGTGATTGGCATACATATTACTTGAAGGCCTGCCTTCACCCATATCTGCCTTTCCACACATTAAGATCAGCAAGAGAGAACCTTCTCCTTTGCCCACCTATGAAAGCAGTTGGGCCTGTGACCACATGACAGAGGCCTTTTCCAAAGTGGCTCCACACCTCTGGAATAAGTTGCCATCAGGAGTCCACCAGGCCCCATCATTACAAGCTTTTCAGAAGGCCCTGAAAATGCACTGCTTTTCTCTGGCCTTTCCCTGGTTATGTTTTATCCGACTGGGTTGTAGCTGCAGTTGTCCATTGCAACTTTTATTTTATGCTTGTATTTGTTGTCTCTTAGAATGTTTGCTGCTCTTGTTGTTTTTATTGCATTTTTACTGTTTTTATTATGTGTTTTATTATAGTATGCCACATTGGGAGGGCTCCTGCCTTGAAAGGTAACAAAGACATATTTAAAATAAGTAAATAAGCAAGTGCCTACTGCCACTGGATTGTCACTGGGTTGTTGTTGTTTTAATCATTAAATACAGCTAGAACTTTTTAGTATGGTTTTGGAAACCATGCAAAAGGCATTTTTGGAAAACTGTGGCCTTAGCTAGACCAGGCTTTATCACAGGGTGAACCCCGGGATTGTCCCTGTGCATCCACATGAGACACAGAGGATCCTGGGATCAGGGAGGGATGATCCCTCCCTTGCCCTGGGATAGAGCCCTCCCCTTTGGGCCCGCTTTTTCCACGGTCACAGAACATGTGGCCCGTTGCTGCGGTTTGACCCAGCTCTGCACAATTACTCGCACGGAGCCGGGAGCCGCATGGGGGTTGGGGGGGGGAGCAGGGAAACTAAATTAAATTTTAAAAAACGCTAACTTTCAGTGCACGAGCGTTCGTGCGCTCTGTCTCCTTTAAAAATAAAAAATGGCGGGCACAACACCTCTCTTCCTGAGGTCATCACGCCTCACGTGTAAACGTAGGAGGAATCTTGCATTAATCACAACTTGAGATCTTCCCTCCTCCATCGTGGACTAACAGTCTAGCTAAGGCCTGAATTTCAACAATAATCCAACAATTTGAGTTAGTTGGTTTATCATTTAGTTGGTTTAGCCTTCCAGCCACTGAAGAACCATGTTTCCATATCAACTCGGTATCTATATCCACCCTATGCTCTGGGGCCAGGGAACTCTTTGGCCTGGTTGTGGCCCCCTTCCCCCTCCCAGCAGTGGCAGCTTTGGAAGCGGGTGTGAGAAGGACGGAGGGGGGCAGAGTGGCAGAGGGGGGCTGCTCTGAGCCCTGTCAGGCAGGGATGATTAATGAGCCCCTGCTCCAGCTGAGGGTAACCTTTGGAGAGCCAAGCAGGACATCTGCACAACTGTCAGAGCTGTGACAAGGACAGAGCTGAACAACCAATTATTCCACCATCACTAAGGTGGGCTGTCAGTTTCATCCCAGCCAGGCACTGAGGAAGGGCAGGGCCATTTATTCTTTCCCTAGCACTGCTTCTTGGGCAGCAGCCTTAACCCTTCCAGTGCCATTGGGTGGAGGAGTTGGGGACTGCATCTGTGGGTGTGGCATGCAAAGGCAGCATCTTGCCAGCATGGCAGAACACAACCTCAAGGGGAAAAAAACTTATTGCAGAGAAATACTGAGCGGTCTTTTGAAAACCCACAAAAGACTAAGTGGTTCTTCGAAAAACTATGGCAGTGGGGCTGGCCATACAACAAAGCAACATGGATAGGGTGACCATATGAAGAGGAGGACAGGGCTTCTGTATCTTTAACAGTTGCATAGAAAAGGGAATTTCAGCAGGTGTCATTTGTATATATAGAGAACCTAGTGAAATTCCCTCTTCATCACCACAGTTAAAGGTACAGGAGCTATACTAGAGTGACCAGATTTAAAAGAGGGCAGGGCACCTGCAGCTTTAACTGTTGTGATGAATATTCCTTTTAAATAATGCATTTCGACCCAAAGAACTTCTTTTCCAATTTGTTTGATATAATTGGCATGACGTATATTTTGTAAAAATTAGTGTTAATTGTTCATCCTTCTTAAAAAAATTCTTTTCATCCAGTGAAGGATTTGCAGTCAGAAAAGATATTTGAGGGAAGGGGAGACTGTATCACACAGAGTATAGCAAAAGCTTCAAAGTACAGCAAAAGCTACAAAAGTAGGAATGAGTGAAGTTCATTTCAGATACATTGAATGTCTCACTTGTTCTTTATTCCAGTGATTGTAACACTAAGATGTTATGCAGAACAGGTTTATCTTAATTGTGTGTTGTGAAATCAGACCTGTGACCAAGGCCATGTTTGAGTGGGCAGCCCCCTTGGGTGCTGGACATGTTAGTGGGCACGCCCCCTTGGGACAGCCATGTTGTCCTCCTTTTTTGGTTTCCAAAATATGGTCACCCTAACTTATATTCTTAGAGAGTAATTTGAATTCTGTTAATTTACAAAAGACAGAAAGACAGAGAAAGAATAATTTTAAAGGTAACAATTCCAGTCAAACTAAATATACAGGTACTCTCAGAGTACATAAGGATTTTACTGCTGCACAGCTAACCAAACGTATAATTGTTGGATTGTTGATTCGGGAACTAGTACTCATATTTCTAGTGATAAGGGGGAAAAATATAACATTGATGAAAATGACAAAGGCCAGGTATTTGTGGCAGATGTACATTCATTATAATTATTATTTATTATTTATTGCATAGCAGAAGCTCTCTGGGCGGTTCACATAAGTACAGATAAAAGGATGTGGCAAAGGCAAACTGCAATTTCATGACTATTCTATTGGTGTCACAAATGTGAAGAATGTTCCACAGATGGATGGCAATTTTTTAATTGTGTCCACTTTGAACAAGAAGGGCTTTGATGTGTTATTTAATAAGAATGGACTTTGTACTATAACTGCAGGTGGACAGGCCTATGCAAAAGCCACTGAGAGAGATGGTGTGTTTGTACTGAATAACATACAAAGAGCAAATAAATTCAGTTAGATTCTTTGAATCTTCTGACTGTTTAGAATTGTGGCATAGGCGTTTTGCTCATCACAATGTTGAGTCCATACTTGACTTAGAAAAGAAAGATCTAGCAAGAAACATTCCTATAAAGATGCGTAATAACAATACAGACAAATGTGTATGTTGCATTAAAGGAAAAAGCACAAGGCCTCCAGTTGTAAAACAGAGAGAAAGAGACACGACACAACCACTAAAACTGGTCTACTCTGATATGTGTGGCCCAATTGAAATGGCAACCAAAGCAGTTAAGTTGTATTTTTTAAAAAACTTTATTGATTACTATGGCAGGTATGCGGTCATCTATTTGCTTAAGGAAAAGAGCCAAACTCTGCAACTATTAAAGCAGTATATGGTAGGGGTGTGCACGGACCCCCCGCTCCGCTTCACTTCCAGATCCGCGATTTGCAGATCGGGCCGCTTCGCTCCGCCCCCGCTCCGCCCATGCCCGCTCCGCTCCGCTGCGGAGTTCCGGATCCGGATCGGAGCTCCGTTCCCCCCCCCATAGGCTTGCATTAAGCTTAAAAAGTATACAACTTTTTTTCTGTGAAAGTTAGAAACCTCACGTTTGGCACCATGACACCTCATGGAGGTATACACACGCACGCCAAGACTCAAGGCAATCCCATCATCCCCTGAATTTTGGGGAATTTATGAAAATCCAACACCCCATTCACACCCCTTTCGATAGCTCCGTCAATTTGCACGTTAAAAACCTCAAACTCACCACCATGATAGCTTATCCAGGGATACACACGCATGCCCAGACTCAAGGCAGTCCCATCATCCCCTGATTTTTGGGAAATTTATGAAAATCGGGCACCCCATTCACACCCCTTTCCATAGCTCCGTCAATTTGCACGTTAAAAACCTCAAACTCACCACCATGATAGCTTATCCAGGGATACACATGCATGCCCAGACTCAAGGCAGTCCCACCATCCCCTGATTTTTGGGGAATTTATGAAAATCCAACACCCCATTCACACCCCTTTCGATAGCTCCGTCAATTTGCACATTAAAAACCTCAAACTCACCACCATGATAGCTTATCCAGGGATATACACGCATGCCCAGACTCAGGGCAGTCCCATCATCCCCTGTTTTTTGGCGGGGCTCAAACCTGCAGACATCTCAATGGGGCCATTTCAAAGGAAATCCCAAGATGCCATGAATTGGGGAGTAGAGATAAACCTATATGAATCTTCTTCCACACTTGAAAAATGGATTTGGAACTTCCAAAACTCCAAATGAGCGCAGGAAGGACTTCTCCCCTGAGTCAAAGCCAGACACACACAACATCCCTGCGAGGTGGGCAGGGGAGGAGAGAGGGAAGGCAGGCAGGCAGCAGACATTTCTGGGGGCATAAGGAAGTGAGCCAAGGATAAGCCAGTAATGCATATAAAATGGAATAAATAAATAAATAAACAAAGGAGGGGTGGAATTAAAAGCAGCAGTGTTGCTGAATAAACAACAAGAAGAACTTAAAAAAAAAGGCTATATCTGTCTTTTACCAGCAATAAGGGGACGTGCCCAGGGGAAGGAGAAGCAGCTGCCAGTTCAACTCATGAAAGCCATTGCTTCACCACGAGAGCTCTGAGGAGTAGAACTCTCACTTCAACTCATGATAGGCATTGCTCCACCGGGTTACTCTCTTTGGAGGGCTCTGATTGCCCTCCAAGTACAGGAGAGAGTGGGGGTACGTCGACAAACACTGGGAAAAACACTGGGAAAAGTCCGTTCAGACTAAGAAAGAGAAGTTCCCAGAATCCCAAGTTACCCATTTTGCCTATCCCCTCCTCCAACTTTGGGATCATGTGATCATGACCGGGAGTTGACTCTGCCCCTCAGCCCTTCGGAAAAGGTATTTTCCCGCCGGTTTTTTTAAAAATTCTATCACACGAACCGCAGCACACAGAGAGCTGAGAGTAGGCTCAAAATGACCCCCATCCACGACTCTCCAAGCACAACAATTTTCAGAAAGATAGCTTAAAAAACAACACAGTTATCCCCCTTTCTTTTCCGCAATGCAATCCTGTGGGCGAAATGTTTCAAGATGGCGATCGGATCAGACCGCGGAAACCGGAGCGCTCCGAAAATGGGCGCTTCTCTTCGCCTTGCTTCTAGGGGTCCGCGGTCCGCTTCTACTCCGCCTCTGGGCAAGGCGGAGCAGGCCAATTCGCTCCTGCTTCTGCGCTTCTAATCGGAGCGGAGCACATGCCTAGTATATGGCATCTGTGAGTAACAAGTTTAATCAAAATTTATTTATTTATTTATTTATTACATTTTTTTTAAAAAAAAAATTATTTGATTACATTTATAGACCGCCCTACAGCCAAAGCTCTCTGGGGAGTTTACAACAATTAAAAATAGTAAACATTAAAAGTATACGAAATTTAAAAACCATCAAAAACATAAAAAACAGTATAAAAACAGTATCCATTTAAAAACAACAATTCTGAGGTCCATTAAAAACAAACTTAACGTTGTTAAATGCTGTTAAAATGCCTGGGAGAAGAGAAAAGTCTGGATATGGAAGTCTGGCAAACAGATAATGGAGGTCACTTTATGTCCAGTGCTGGTCAAGATTTTTTTTTAAAGAACAAGGCACAGAGCACAAGAGAACAACACCCTTTTTTCCCGAACATAAGGGACAAGTGTGAGATTTAATAAAACAATTATGTAAATGACTAGATGTTTACTTTTGGACTCTAATCTTCCCAACAAATATTGGGGAGAAGCTGTGATGACTGCAATCCCTTTGCATAATAGATTGCCCACAAAAGCAATAGGGCGGACACCCTTTGAACTTTGGCATTTGAGGAAGCCCTACATGGTCATATCAGGGTGTTTGGATCTAAAGCTTATGCTCATATACCAAAGGAGAAGAGATTGAAACTTAATGATAGAACTTAATAATAGAAGAAAACTTAATGATAGAAGACGGAATTCTGGTTGGGTATAAATCTGAAACCTGAGGTTATAGGATTTAAAATCCTATTACAGGCAAGGTTACAGTGAAGAATAGTCAGTTCAATAGGCAGTACTGAGTCAGAGCATTCAACAAGAGATATTGATATGGTTTGTTTACCAATAGATATGGATTTTGAAAGTAAAGAACTACAACCCTCTGTAGAGTCAGACAGGGATGTGCAGCCGATAGAGGAAACTTCAGAGCTAAAAGTTGATATACTCGCAGACAGTGCTACTAAACAGGAACCTAGACATTCAGGCAATTGCACTACAGTTGGGAAGGTAGAAACAAAACGGACAAAGAGAATATGGATGGAAAGGAGTCTCTAGTGGTGGTGACCTGCAAAGTGTGTGCAGTGTTCATGTTCCTGCCTGAGATTGACATGGTGTACACCTGCAACAAATGCAAGATGGTTGCACTGTTGTAAGAGAAACTGGGAGTACCTGAGCAGCGAGTGTCCACCCACCAAGGAATAAGAGAAGGCAAAGAGTACTTAGTCAGAACGGTGAACAGCAACAGCAACAAGAAGCACAAGAGGTGGAAGAGCATCAACTCAGTGTCACAACTCAGAGATGGTTGTAGCTTAGCCCTGAAAGGCTGGTGTGCCACAAGAGCATCTCAGAGTCCAGGGTAGGTGTAGGCAGCTGGCAGCAGAGGGTTTTTTTTTTTAAAAAAAAATGGTGGCCATAGAGGTACTAATCACTCAGAGACCCCACAATATCTTAAAATTGCAGGTGGCCTGGTTCTTCTCACATGTCTCGGAGGTGCCAGAAGCTGGCAGGAGCGAGGCGGTGATGGCAGCAGGTATGTCCCGCCCAGTGCTGCTCCAAAGCGGCCCGAGGTGCCCCAAAGTTTTGGAGCCAATCGGCTTCGGCTTCAGCCTGCCTCAGCTCGAGGTGGTGTACAGCCCTAATGATTATATCAGCCAATCTCCATTAACAATCTCAAAATGAATTTCCCAAGCACATGTTAAAAATTCAGGTTAAAAAAATAGTTATGGCCACTGCAAGAGCACAATGTTAAAAAATCCACCCACCAAACATATCAGATGTCCATCCACAGGCAGAAACCAAGCCTTCATCTTGGTTTTGTTGTTGTTTATTCGTTCAGTCATTTCCGACTCTTCGTGACTTCATGGACCAGCCCACGCCAGAGCTTTCTGTCGGCTGTCGCCACCCCCAGCTCCCCCAAGGTCAAGTCTGTCACCTCCAGAATATCGTCCATCCATCTTGCCCTTGGTCGGCCCCTCTTCCTTTTGCCTTCCACTTTCCCTAGCATCAGCCTCTTCTCCAGGGTATCCTGTCTTCTCATTATGTGGCCAAAGTACTTCAGTTTTGCCTTTAATACCATTCCCTCAAGTGAGCAGTCTGGCTTTATTTCCTGGAGTATGGACTGGTTTGATCTTCTTGCAGTCCAAGGCACTCTCAGAATTTTCCTCCAACACCACAGTTCAAAAGCATTTAGGACCACTTATTAGGAAATGAAATGACTTTGAATCACCAACTACTACCCCTCCCCACAATTCAGTTAGGATACAAAGAGACATTACTTTAAATCTCTAAGAGATTCCCCTGCTTCATTTTTACTCTAAAGTAAGTCTCCTCTTTAGAAAGTTACTCCTCAAAAACACATATTGAGAAGTGAAATGGCTTTGACTCATCAACTACCTGGCTTGCAAGATGTCATGCAAATATATCACTGTTGTTTTATTTAAGTGAATTTAACAAGAATAAAAAAGGAACAATCTTGTAGCTGACCCCTGGGTGTCACTAACATCTATGATTATAGTTTACTGGAAGGAAGGAAGGTGTCCTTCATATTCACTGGAAAACATACTGTATTCCATAAATCGTTCATTTTGTTTTGTAAAGTTCTGAAAACTTACTTTATTGAAATGCATGTTGTTGCATTGATTTTTCTAAAATACACCTTGTTATCTTTTCTTTAGTAATTGGTGACTGGTAATGACTTTGGCAATTTAACATGTTCTTGCAGACACTTTCTCCATTCCCCCAGATAACAGAAGTCAAGAGAGAGAGCCTGCCTGTCAATCTGAGTTGCCTGTCAGCCTGCATGATTGACATTTTGGTCCCACAATAGAGCCCATTTCTGTACCCCCCCTTCTGTTATTTTCCTCTTCTTTAATGCTTGTGGGGGGTGGTGTTCATTTTATAAGCCATATTTAAAACTTAGCTTGGAATGAGGCCCAGTTCCAGTGAAATTATTGCAATGTCTTGTTAGCTTTGCTTCAAAAAAATTATCTAGAGAGTTATGCTTTCTCCTCAAAAATTCACCTCACTTCTCCTCCTCAGAGTCTCTGTACAACTTCTCTTACAGTTTAGGCTAACAAACTTTGCTAAAAGGGTTCTTGAAGACCAGTCTGTAACAAATGTCACCCTTCTGCCCTGGTTGAGCTGTAATGTCATAGCCTCTTGGAAGAAATTAAGGATAAAATTTTCATGAGCGATAAGATAGGGTGACCATATTTGGGAAACCAAAAAAGAGGACACATAGTGTGTGTGTGGGGAAGCAGCTTTCTGAGTCCTGCAGAAAGTACGTTATTCCCCCGCCACCTTAAAGAACCCGATTAGAGTGGAGGAGGGGAAAGGATTTCATTCTGCACCACCACCATCCACTCCAATTGGGGCCTTTTCTATAATGTTCACGAATGACCCACTTTCCCCTTTAAGACCACAATTGGAGCTCGGGGTGGAGAAATGATGTGCCTCAAGAAAGCATGTCATTCCCTCCTGCCATGCTAATGGCAGCCTTAAAGGGGAAGGTGTGTCATTCCAGGACATTATTGAAAATTATTGAAAATCCCCCCTGACACCATGGAAAGAACAAAAACCAGGACAAATCCGGGAAAATCCTGACAGTTGGTCACCCTAGATAAGAACAGAAGACAAGCCATCTAGTCTACCACTCTGTTCACACAATAGTCAAACAACAGTCTGTAGGAAGCCCACATGTAGGATATGAGTACAATATTACCCTCCTGCAACTGATCTACTTAGGATCAGTTTGTGAACCGCCCAGGGAGCTCTGGCTATTGGGTGGTATAGAAATGTAATAAATAAATAAATAAATAAATAAATAAATTAGGAAGACTGCCCCTGACACTGAAGAGAGCATATAGCATCAGGTTCAGTAGCCATTGGCAGCCTTTTCCTCCATGAATTTCTCCAAAACCTTTTCAAGGCCATTAAAATTGATGCCATCACTACATCTTGTGGTAGTGAATTCCATAGTTTAACTATGGCTATGTGAAGAAGTATTTCCTTTCATCTGTCCTGAATCTCCCACCAATCAGCTTCATGGGATGACCCCAGGGAGAGGTAATACTTTCTCCACACCATGCATAAGTTTCTACACATCTTTTATGTCTTCCCTCACTCACCTTTTCTCTACGCTAAACAGTCCCAGAAAGTTGTAAGTACTTCTCAATGGGGGACTTGCTCCAGCCACAACTCCAAGATCTCTATCTTGGTCAGTCACTGCTAGCTCAGATCCCATCAATGTATATGTGAAGTTGTCACACACCCCACACTGCCCCGCAATATGCATCGCTAAACACTTGCTTACATTGAACTGCATTTACCATTTTGTTGCCTAGTCTTTAAATTTGGAGAGATACTTTTGGAGAATTTACCATTATATCCTCCATCTGCTTTATCTTCTTTAACTAGTTACTAGGGGTCTGCGCTTTGCACTGAAAATCCGAGGCTCTGATGGACCTCCAAACTTTTGGTGTGGTTGTTTGTTGTTTATTCGTTCAGTCGCTTCCGACCCTTCGTGACTTCATGGACCAGCCCATGCCAGAGCTTTCTGTCGGCTGTCACCACCCCCAGCTCCCCCAAGGTCAAGTCCGTCACCTCCAGAATATCATCCATCCATCTTGCCCTTGGTCGGCTCCTCTTCCTTTTGCCTTCCACTTTCCCTAGCATCAGCCTCTTCTCCATGGTATCCTGTCTTCTCATCATGTGGCCAAAGTACTTCAGTTTTGCCTTTAATATCATTCCCTCAAGTGAACAGTCTGGCTTTATTTCCTGGAGTATGGACTGGTTTGATCTTCTTGCGGTCCAAGGCACTCTCAGAATTTTCCTCCAACACCACAGTTCAAAAGCATCTGTCTTCCTTCGCTCAGCCTTCCTTATGGTCCAGCTCTCGCAGCCATAGGTTACTACGGGGAATACCATTGCTTTAGCTATGTGGACCTTTGCTGTCAGTGTGATGTCTCTGTTCTTAACTATTTTATCAAGATTTGTCATTGCTCTCCTCCCAAGAAGTAAACATCTTCTGATTTCCTGGCTGCAGTCAGCGTCTGCAGTAATCTTTGCGCCTGGAAATACAAAGTCTGTCACTGCCTCCCCGTTTTCTCCCTCTATTTGCCACTTATCAATCAAGCTGGTTGCCATACCCTTGTTTTTTTTGTTGTTGGTTTTTTTTTTTTAGGTTTAACTGCAACCCAGCTTTTGCACTTTCTTCTTTCACCTTCGTCATAAGGCTCCTCAGCTCCACCTCGCTTTCAGCCATCAAAGTGGTATCATCTGCATATCTGAGATTGTTAATGTTACTTCCAGCGATTTTAACTCCAGCCTTGGATTCATCAAGCCCAGTACGTCGCATGATGTGTTCTGCGTACAAGTTGAATAGGTAGGGTGAGAGTATACAACCCTTCCGTACTCCTTTCCCAATCTTAAACCAGTCCATTGTTCCGTGGTCTGTTCTTGCTGTTGCTACTTGGTCGTTATACAGATTCCTCAGGAGGCAGACAAGATAACTTGGTATCCCCATACCACCAAGAACTTGCCACAATTTGTTATGATCCACACAGTCAAAGGCTTTAGAATAGTCAATAATACAGAAATAGATGTTTTTCTGGAACTCCCTGGTTTTCTCCATTATGCAGCAGATATTGACAATTTGGTCTCTAGTTCCTCTGCCTTTTCTAAACCCAGCTTGTACATCTGGCAATTCTCGCTCCATGAATTGCTGGAGTCTACCTTGCAGGATCTTGAGCATTACCTCATTGGCATGTAAAATAAGTGCCACTGTCCAATAGTTTGTACATTCTTTTTTGGTATGGGGATATAAGTTGATTTTTTTCCAATCAGATGGCCATTCTTTTGTTTTCTAAATTTGCTGGCATATGGCATGCATCACCTTGACAGCAGCATCTGTCCCTGGGAAATTTTCCCTGGGAAAATTCTGGAGCAGATTATAAAGAAGTCAATCTGTAAACACCTTGAAATCAATGCAGTGATTACTAGAAGCCAACATGGATTTGTCAGGAACAAATCCTGTCAGACTAATTTGATCTCATTTTTTGATAGGATAACCTCCCTTGTGGACTGTGGGAATGCTGTGGATGTCATATATCTTGACTTCAGCAAAGCTTTTGACAAAGTACCACATGACATTCTGATTAACAAACTAGCTAAAAGTGGGCTAGATGGAACAACTATTAGGTGGATCCACAGTTGGCTACAGAATCGGACTCAAAGAGTACTTATCAATGGAACCTTCTCAAACTGGGGAGAGGCAACGAGTGGGGTGCCGCAGGGCTCAGTCCAGGGCCCAGTGCTCTTCCACATTTTTATTAATGATTTGGACGAGGAGGTGCAGGGAACGCTGATCAAATATGCAGATGACACCAAATTGGGTGGGATAGCTAATACCCTGGAAGACAGAAACAAACTTCAAAGTGCTCTTGATAGGCTGGAGTGCTGGGCTGAAAACAACAGAATGAAATTTAATAGGGATAAATGCCAAGTTCTACATTTAGGGAATAGAAACCAAATGCACAGTTACAAGATGGGGGACACTTGGCTCAGCAATACTACAAACGGGAAAGATCTTGGAATTGTTGTAGATCACAAGCTGAATATGAGCCAACAGTGCGATATGGCTGCAAGAAAGGCAAATGCTATTTTGGGCTGCATTAATAGAAGTATAGCTTCCAAATCACGTGAGGTACTGGTTCCTCTCTATTCGGCCCTGGTTAGGCCTCATCTAGAGTATTGCGTCCAGTTCTGGGCTCCACAATTCAAGAAGGACGCAGACAAGCTGGAGCGTGTTCAGAAGAGGGCAACCAGGATGATCAGAGGTCTAGAAACAAAGCCCTATGAAGAGAGACTGAAAGAACTGGGCATGTTTAGCCTGGAGAAGAGAAGATTGAGGGGAGACATGATAGCACTCTTCAAATACTTAAAAGGTTGTCACACAGAGGAGGGCCAGGATCTCTTCTCGATCCTCCCAGAGTGCAGGACACGGAATAACGGGCTCAAGTTAAAGGAAGCCAGATTCCGGCTGGACATCAGGAAAAACTTCCTGACTGTTAGAGCAGTGCGACGGTGGAATCAGCTACCTAGGGAGGTTGTGGGCTCTCCCACACTACAGGCATTCAAGAGGCAGCTGGACAACCATCTGTCAGGGATGCTCTAGGGTAGATTCCTGCATTGAGCAGGGGGTTGGACTCGATGGCCTTGTAGGCCCCTTCCAACTCTGCTATTCTATGATTCTATGATTCTATGATCTTGCAAGATTTTAAACAGTTCAGCTGGGATACCGTTGTCTCCTGCTGCCTTGTTGTTAGCAATGCTTCTGAAGGCCCATTCAACCTCACTCTTCAGGATGTCTGGCTCTAACTCACTGACCACACCGTCAGAGCTATCCTTGATATTATTATCCTTCCTATACAGATCTTCCATGTATTCTTGCCACCTTTTCTTGATGACTTCTGTTTCTGTTAGGTCCTTGCCATCTTTGTTTTTGATCATACCCATTTTTGCCTGGAATTTACCTCTGATGTTTCTAATTTTCTGGAAGAGGTCTCTTGTCCTTCCTATTCTATTGTATTCTTCCACTTCCACACATTACTTGTTTAAAAATAATTCCTTATCTCTTCTGGCTAACCTCTGGAATTTTGCATTTAATTGGGCATATCTCCCCCTATCACTGTTGCCTTTTGCTTTCCTTCTTTCTTGGGCTACTTCCAGTGTCTCAGCAGACAGCCATCTTGCCTTCTTGGTTTTCTTTTTCTTTGGGATGTTTTTTGTTGCTTCCTCCTGAACAATGTTGTGAATTTCTGCCTATAGTTCTTCCGGGACCCTATCTACTAAATCTAGTCACTTAAATCTATTCTTCACCTCCACTGCATATTCATTAGGAATATTAGTGAGCTCATATCTAACTGATCTGTGGGTTGTCCCTATTCTCTTTAGTTTGATTCTAAATTGTGCAATAAGAAGTTTGTGATCTGAACTACAGTCAGCTCCAGGTCTTGTTTTTACCGACTGTATAGATGTCTGTCACCTTTGGCTACAACGGATGTAGTCAATCTGATTTCAGTGTTGACCATCTGGTGAAGTCCATGTATAAAGCTCTCTTTTAGGTTGTTGGAAGAGAGTGTTTGTTATGCACAGTGAGTTGTCCTGGCAAAATTCTATCAGCCTATGTCCCACTTCATTTTGTTCTCCTAGACCATGCTTACCTGTAATTCCAGATATCATTTGACTACCCACCTTAGCATTCCAGTCTCCTGTAATGAAAATAACATCTCTTTTTGGCGTATTATCCAGTAGGTGCTGCAGATCCTCATAGAACTGATCTACTTCTGCTTCTTCAGCATCTGTGGTTGGGGCGTATATTTGGATCATTGTAATGTTAAATGACTTACCGTGAATTCGAATTGAGATCATTCTATCATTTTTTATTGTATCCAAGCACTTCATTATTAATTAGCCACTTTATTATTAATTATGAAGGCTACTCCATTTCTTCTGTGGTCCTCTTGTCCACAGTAATAGATCTGGTGGTGATCTGATGGGAAGTGGCCCATTCCAGTCCATTTCAGTTCACTGACACCCAGGGCCTTGCTAGACGAGGCCTTAGCGCGCTTTGAGGCCCGGTTTCCCTGCTGTGCGTCCAGATGACACACAGGGGAATCCGGGGTCAAGGCGCACTGAAGCCTCCCTTAGCGCGCCATAAGCGAAGTCACTTATGGCATGCCTTTTCCACAGCCCCGGCCTGAGGCCAGGGCTGCGGAACATCTAGCAAGGTCTGTGGCTTTTTGCGGCTACTCGCTTACTTGCAAGTAGCCGGGAAAAGCCACGGACTGGGCACAGCGCTCATACGAGCGCTGTGCCCATCAGGCCATGGGGGGATCCCGGGGGGGGAAGGCTGGACCCGGCAGGAGAGGGGATGGTGCAGGGTGACACACGGGACACGGAGGGAGGGCGCAGGGCAACACACAGGACACAGAGGGAGGGTGCAGGGTGACACACGGGACACGGAGGGAGGGCTCAGGGCGACATGGGAGAGGGGGAGGGAGGGCGAGGAAAGAGTGGGCAGGGGGCAAGGGGCTTAATTAAAAAAAGGGTGGGGGGCTTAAGTAAAAAAAAACCCTTACCTTCTCCAGAGTCTTCGGGCCACACGTGGCCCCTTTAACAAAAAAAAAATGGCTGACGCTGCAGGGCTTCCGTAGTCCCTGCGCGTCGGCTGTCTAGGAGGCGGGGCGGCGCGCGCTAAAGTTAGCATGCCGTCGCCCCGCCTCCATGCCAGCTTATCCGGCATGGTCTAGCAAGGCCCCCAGTCTATATTTAATCTTAACATCTCACCAATAACCACATCCAATTTGCCCTGGCTCATACATCTTACATCCCAGGTTCCTATGGTGTGTTGATCTTTAGAACATCAGATTTGTCATTCAACACTAGCACCATCAGCCGCTAGCCCTCCTTTCGGCTTTGAGCTAGCTGCATCATCACATCTGGGGCTAGTTGAACTTATCCTCTGTTCCTCCCCAGTAGCATTTTGACCATCTTCCAACCTGGGAGTCTCATCTTCCGATGGTATACCGACATATCTCTGGTTGTACTGATTTAGTTTTCATGGCAAGAATACTGGGGTGGGATACCATTACCTTCCCCAGGGATCGTATTTAGTCTGACCTCTCTACCATGACCTTTCCGTCTTGGGTGTCCATTCACTGTTTAGCTCATGGCATGCTTGAGGTGCTCAAGCTCCAGCACCACGACAAGGTAACGATCTCCTTTACTAGAGTCGATGAGGTTAGGGGATGGTTTTAAAACCATTGAATACCTGCAGTGTGGAGCAAAGGTCATTCAGAGCTCCATTCCATTTTTGGTTAACTGCTCCATGGTAGTCTGTGGCAATTAACATCTTTGTCAAGTTTTAAGCAGAGCAATTCATCCCTTGATTTTTAAAGAATTTCTTAATGTTTGACAGTTGTTTATGTGTATAAGGATCTAATCTCCCATTACCACCAGCCCCCATTCCCCAAAGACACACCCTTGGCATGAGAGGATATTTGTTTGTCTTCTGAGGAAAGATCCCTTCTAAGGGATCATTTATTTCTTCCTCAGAAGTTCTCCTGCCCTATTATCTGTGATAGCAGAAGAGCTATCACCCAGGGACTGGGACACTACTAGTTTCCTGAAGGTGGCAGCCAATCATCTCTCTGCCTCTCTCAGCTTCTCCAAGTCAGTAACCTTAGCTTCAAAGGAACAAGCTTCTTCTCTGAGAGACGAGCTTACACACAGCACATATGCACAACTTCTGTCCAGATGGCAGATCGTACATGTGGCACTCAGTGGATAGTAGGGGTGTGCACAGACCCCCCCCCAATCCGCTTCTCTTCTAGATCCGCAACTTCCGGATCGGGTCCGCTCTGCTCCGATCCGATCTGCCTATAGTCCGCTTTGGTTCGCTGCAAAGCTCCGGATCCGGATCGGAGCTCCGCTTTTCCCCCCATAGGCTTGCATTGAAATCCAAAAAACCCTACAACTTTTTTCTGTTAAAGTTAGAAACCTCAAATTTGGCACCATGACACCTTATCCATGTATACACATGCATGCCAAGTCTCAAGCCAATCCAAGCCTCCCCTGATTTTTGGGGAAGTTTTGAAAATCAGATACCCCATTTTCAGACATGGACTGTTCTCCAACATTTTTACAGATAAAAACTTGGAAGCAGGCACATCCGCATTCATGGCAAGTTTCAAGCAGATTCCATCATCCCCTGATTTTTTGGGGGGGCTTTAACCTCTAACGCAGCACCCCTAACCCCAATTTGAACACCCCTTTCTATATCTCCGTCAATTTTCATGTTAGAAACCTCAAATTTGGCACTATGACACCTCATGCACGTATACACATGCATGCCAAGACTCAAGCCAATCCAAGCCTCCCCTGATTTTTGGGGAATTTTTGAAAATCGGACACCCCATTTTCAGACATGGACTGTTCTCCAACATTTTGACAGATTAAAAACTTGGAAGAAGGCACATCCGCATTCATGGCAAGTTTCAAGCAGATTCCATCATCCCCTGATTTTTTGGGGGGGCTTTAACCTCTAATGCAGCACCCCTAACCCCAATTTGCACACCCCTTTCTATATCTCCGTCAATTTTCACCTTAGAAACCTCAAATTCGGCACCATGACACCTCATGCATGCATGCCAAGACTCAAGCCAATACAAGCCTCCCCTGATTTGGGGGGAATTTTTGAAAATCAGACACCCCATTTTCAGACATGGACTGTTCTCCGACATTTTGACAGATAAAAACTTGGAAGCAGGCACATCCACATTCATGGCAAGTTTCAAGCAGATTCCATCATCCCCTGATTTTGGGGGGGGCTTTAACCTCTAACGCAGCACCCCTAACCCCAATTTGCATACCCCTTTCTGTATCTCCATCAATTTTCACCTTAGAAACCTCAAATTCGGCACCATGACACCTCATGCACGTATACACAAGCATGCCAAGACTCAAGCTAATCCAAGTCTCCCCTGATTTTGGGGGAATTTTTGAAAATCGGACACCCCAGTATCTCAGAGATTTAAAGCTGCAGACAGCTCAAAGGGGCCATTTCAAAGGAAATCCCAACATGCCATGAATTGGGGAGTAGATAACCCTAAATATGAATCTTCTTCCACACTTGAAAAATTGATTTGGAACTTCAAAAAGTCTAAGTGAGCGCAGGAAGGACTTGTCCCCTGAGACAAAGCAACACACACACAAACCATCCCTGCGAGGCGGGCAGGGGAGGAGGACAGGCGGGCAGAGAGCCAGGCAGAGATACGCCATAGATCTAGTATGGGGGAGTCAGTCCCGGCAGATGCCCCGCCACAGCAGCACCCGGGGGGGAAGGCACGCACGCAGGCAGGCAGGCAGCAGGCATTTCTGGGGGCACAAGGCAGTGAGCCAAGGATGGCTTGTTTCTTTCTAAGCCAGCAGTAATGCACAGAGGAGGACGACTGGGAGCAAGCATGCCGGAGTCTGCTGGGCATGAACCACAAAGCCCATCTCCCAGGCACCAGGCGGGCAGAGAGGCAGGCAGAGATATGCCATAGATCTATGGCGGAGGAGTCAGTCCCGGCAGATGCCCCATCACAGCAGCACCCCGGGGGAGGCGGCAAGGCAGGCAGGCAGGCATAGGCTGGCTGGCAGGCAGGCAGGCAGGCAGGCAGAGAGGCGGGCATGGGCCAGTGGGCACAAAAGAACTGGTACCTTGCACAAGTTTGCCATAGATCTCTGGGGGAGTCAGTCCCAGCAGATCCAGCTACCTCACAAGGACGGCTCCCAGGCAGGTAGGCATGGGCAGGCGGGCAGGCAAGCAGAAAGGCGGGCATGGGCCGGTGGGCACAAAGGAGCTGGTACCTTGCACAAGTATGCCATAGATCTCTGGGGGAGTCAGTCCCAGTAGATCCAGCTGCCTCACAAGGACGGCTCCCAGGCAGGCGGGCATGGGCAGGCGGGTGGGCAGGCAGGCGGGCAGGCAGGCGGGCAGGCGGGCAGGGGCCGATGGGCACAAAGGAGCTGGTACTTTGCACAGCTTATTGAAGCAGTTACTTTGGGTGTGGAAGATGATGCAGGCTTGGACATGGAAAAACCAATCCTCAGCCTCCACATCAGGCCATCCCTCAGCCTAGTTACCACTTCCCGTACCTCGGGCTCGAAGCGCCTGCCGGTGACGGGACCCTTGTACTCCAAAAACTTGCCCATCTGTTTCTGGAGATGCCTGCATACAGGGATCACCTGGCTGAGGAGGGCAGAGCTAGTGCTCAGGGTCTTGGTGGCCTCAAGGAACGGCTTGAAGACCACCACCAGCTGGGACATGGCGTCCCACTGCTGCTTGCTCAGGGCTGGGTGGACGCCCATGTCCCTGACCCTGACCAAGTCATGGATGGCACGCTGCTGCTCCACCATATGCTCCAGCATGAGGTAGGTGGAGTTCCAGCATGTCACCACATCTTGCACTAGCCTGTGCTGTGGGAGATTCAACTCCTCCTGCTTCTCCCGCAGCAATCGACTGCCCTTGACGCTGTGGTGGAAATGCCCTGCCACCTTTCTGCAGCTCTCCAGGAGGTAACGGATAGATTCCCCCACCCCATGTCCTCGAGGGTTGACTGCCTAACCCTCGTGGGGATGGGAGATGGAGAGCTTAGAGTGGCAGTGCCAGCAGCAGCAGCAGCAGCAGCAGCAGCAGTAGCCTTCAGCTTTCACCTGGAACCAGTCACCTTGGAAGTGCCCGCCTCTTTCCCCAGCAAGATTGACTGGTGCTGCCTCTGAAAATGCATCTTCAGGCTGCTGTTTCCATAATGCCCCGTAGCTGAACCCCTGCTTAGGGTGAGTTTGCAGTGGCGACAGACAGCAAAGCGGGGATCTACTCCCAACTCATAGTGGTACCACACTACGCTGGTCTTTCGCTTCCGTGGTGACATCAATTGCCCTCCTGAGCTCTCTGGTGTCGCCACAGAAACAGGGGTTATAGCGGAACAAGGGTGGGGAGAGAGCCTCGGCCTGCTGCTCCTCCTTCTCAGCACCCACATCCTGGAGGACCGCCTCCTCCTCCTCCTGCCCCTCCACTGTGCTGAGGACCTCGTCTATGAGGTCTGGAGACAGGTCCATCAGCGGGCTCGTGGCCTCAAACAATAATGAAGGAGTTGGGGATACTCCTCCTCCTCCTCCTCTAATGGCACTGCTGCCGCCTGCCTCTTGCAAAGGGGCACTTTTCCCATACCCACCCTCAAAAAGAGACCGCCAGGTGCAAGTTGGAGAAGAGAGTGCCTCTGCCTGCTGCTTCTCCTGCTTCTGTTGAGGAGAAGCTAGCCAAGGACTTGCACGTTTGATTTTCACAGCAGGAGAGGCAGCCTGCTTACTGGTGCCAGCCTGAGCCTTCCCTTGACCACCACTGCTTTCAGCACGCCCAGCCACAGACGTGCGCCTGCTCCCTCTTCCCATGATGATAATAATATAATACTAATACTAATACTAATACTAATACTAATACTAATATGTATTTAGGGAAATGGGACAAGTGTGTATGCTTTGCCCAAACTGGATTTGAAATGCTCAAACTGTATTGGCTATTTTGCACTTCACAAACAGTGCACACAGCACACTCACACAATAACACACAGTCACACACACACACACACACACACAGAGAGAGAGAGAGAGAGAGAGAGAGAGAGAGAGAGAGAGAGAGAGAAAAGAAATAGAGAATAATATATATTTTTGGGGGGGTTTTTTGTATTTTTTTTTATATAGAAGAAAGAAGGAAGATGAAACACAGTCAGGCTTTAACAGGGGGAAGGGGGGACGACCAAACAAACAAACACTCCAAAAATTAAAAATAAAGTTTATATAAAATCAAAGTAAGGGAAAAACACAGAGCAAACTAAGCAAACAGTCAGAAACAAGCAAACAAACACACACACAACCCAAGCTAAATCCTAATCTAATCTCCTCCAACTCCAAACACAGCAGCAGCACCTATAAACTAACTCCTCTCTCCACGAATGCCAACCCACAAAGAGACACAAAGCAGAAAGCTCTCAGGGTGGCTCTGCCTTAGTCCCCCCTCCAACGCTGGGATTGGAGGATGCTTCATGAGGTCATCACTTCTCATCAGGATTGGGAGTTGAATCTGCCTGTCATCGCTAAAAAAAACCCCGCCGCTTACCCTCTCCCGCTTTTTTTACATAATTTTTTAAAAAATTATAGCAAGCGAACTGCACCACGCAGAGTGCTGAGAATAGGCTCAAAATGACTCCCAGCCATGACTCTCTAAGCACACGCAATTTCAGAAAGATAGCTTTAAAAACAAAAAAGTTATTCTTTTTTTTCCTTAATTTTTTTTTATTTTCTACAATACTTAAACATACACAATAATTAAAACAACAACAACACACTACATAAATGTTGAATAAATGTTGAATACATAATATCTTATCTGAGTAACATAATCAACTTAACATACAAGTGCACCCCCCCACCTCGGGATCTCATTCCTGATTCCAAAATCTCATACTTTCTTCTGCTGGTGGTTTCCCACTTCCCTTAGAAAACACAAATATTAGGAACTGTTTCCAAATCCCTTCAAAATCATTTGTTTTAGCTATACCTCTTCTCCATTTAATATTACATGTCAATTTATCATTAATAGCTATATCCCATACGTCTTTATACCATTCTTCAATAGAATATTCCCCTTGAATCTTCCAATTCCTTAACTTTCTTTATTGCGATCTATAGATCCATAAAAAGAAAAGAAACAAACAACAAACAACCAAACACAAGAATCAGACATGAAATCATACAGTTAGAGCTATTATCAACTTTAGTCTAATACACAAAGAGCTCTAATCTTGGCCGCCACTGTAAGAAATTTAGCAACAGCCAAAGTTAAACTTGAGAACTTACCTTCCAACAGAAATTTAACATAAAATTTGCCTGGAGTTCTGGACAGTTTGCTCAACAATGGGGTAAACATAAGATGGCGGGCCTGATTATAAAAGCTACAGGACAGAAGGATGTTCCATCGTCTCCACTTCCGTATTCCTACAGGGGCACCGTCGTTCCTGATAAGGGATACCAGCATATCTGCCCTGAAGTAATTCAATAGAATAAACATTGCATCTGGCCTTGGAGAAGGCAATACGATATTTAGTGACCGACAAGTTCTTTAGATAGTCAGCCAGCTGAAGAGGCCCAACGTAATGAACGTGCAATGCACTGGGAGAGCAAGAAACAAGAGAGCGAGCGCGTAAGTCGCAGAAGGCTATATCCCACAGTCTTTGTTTGATAGCTTTAAAAGCAAAATTCAAGCCCAGATTAAGGAGGAGGGAAGAGGAGAGACCTATTGAAGCTGCCTTCCTGGCAAGAAGCTTGGACCAGCTGTTCACGTAGTTGTCCTGAGCCAGACAGGGCAGCAGACCTGAGACCCTCCCAAAAAGACTAACTTCCATCCAAAATTTTAAGGCAGACCACCAAGCCCTAAGCGAAAGAGAGCTTTCCCCGGTTTCCAACAAAAGTACCGAATTAGGGACACACTTTGGGAGTTGAAGAAGGGTCCTCAAAAACCTTGTCTGCAGCCTATCTATCTCAGATGTTAATCCCCCTATCCAGATATTGGAGGCATATAAAAGCTGGGCTGCAGACTTGGCATTAAACACTTTGATGGCAGACGGTATAAACATTCCCCCTTTAGTAAAGAAAAAGCGTGTTATTACAGCTGAACTGACTGAAGCTTTATTAAGGGTGGCCGATCTATGGGCACTCCAGGACAGGGTATGATGGAATAGCAGCCCAGGTAAGAGAAAATTTTCACCTGTTCCAGGATATGCCCATCAAGGGACCACCGACGTTGAGAAAATCTATTTTCAAAGACCATGACTTTAGATTTCTCAAAATTAATTTTCAGATCGTTGGTCAAACAAAAGTTGGAGAATTTCATTAAAAGATGTTTCAAACCAGGTCTAGAGCGGGAGAGAATAACAGCATCGTCTGCGTAAAGTAAAATAGGAATTTTCCTTGCGCCAAGTTTGGGCAAGTGTCCTTCATGGTCAGACAGGGCCTCCTCAATATCATTTATGTATAAGTTAAATAGTGTAGGTGCGAGGATACAGCCCTGTCTTACTCCTCTAGACATAGGAATTTCATTTGAAAGCTGTCCCTGTGTGCCACATCTAACTTGCATCCTGCTGTCGCTGTATAGAACCATTATAAGATTAAGAAGTCTTTTGTCCACCAGGATTTTATCTAATTTCTCCCATAGTTTAGTTCTAGGGATGGAGACGAAAGCGGACTTCAGATCCATGAAGGCGACAAACAGTTTGCTACGTAGAAACTTAAGATGTTTCTCGGCTAAGTGAAAAAGAATCAGACCAAGATCAGAAGTGGAGTGATTCTTTCTAAAGGCAGCTTGGGCTTCCGTGACAACATTATTGGCCTCGAGGATGTCAGTTAGTCTATTAGATAGAAATCGAGCATAGAGCTTGCCTATTACTGAGAGGAGGCTGATAGGTCTAAAATTCCCAGGATCCTTTGGATGTCCCTTTTTGTATATTGGAACCACAATTGCGTGTCTCCAACTGTATAACGGTAAAAAGAGCGGCTAACAAAGGGGCCCACCAATCCTGATTGATTTTAATAAATTCAGCAGGGATAAAATCTATGCCAGGTGCCTTACCCCCTTTAAGTTGTTGGATTAATTCAATCACTTCCTCCTTAGAGACTGAATTCCAGGGGGGGAGGGAAGAGAAAGTGACATCCTGCATATCAACCTGAGCTGATTGTATAGTGTCTGGGTCGGAAAAAATGGCTCTGAAATGATCCTCCCAGACCTGAGCTGGAATTGTACAACTGGGTGCTTGGCAGTTGGATCATAAGGCACCTGACACAATCTGCCAAAACATTTTTGAATCATTATTCAAGGAGGCATTTAACAGCAGGGACCAGGAGTTTCGTTCAGCTTGGCTTCTTTCTTGGGCTATGAGGGACTTATATTGCTTTTTTAGCTGAAAATAGGTCGAAGGGAGATAATTGTAGCCCGATTTTCTGTAGGTAATATAAGACTCCCTTAACTCATTTTTCTTCAGGTAATATTCTCTATCAAACCAAGTAGGGCCCTTATAGATCGTAGGGGCACTATTGTCTGGGGCTGACCTGCCTGCATGAGTTAAAGCATCTTGGAAGGAGTCGATTAAATCATCATATGCGTTTATAGAGGATGCAGCCGATTCCTTCCACAAAATTGCTGATCTTAATCGAATTATTGAATCGGAGTTTAATCTTTCCTCTAGAAGACTGCTTAATTTATCAGACTATTTAACCCTTATTCTGTGTGGGCACTCAAACAGGACATCAGTTAAATGGGTATGGGGTAGTTTTAAATTAGGATTTGGGGCACATAAAGTAAGGGTTAAAGGCTGGTGATCGCTACAGGTTCTTGTACCTATATAAAAATGATAAACTAACTGGAAGGCATTTCTAGACGCCAGCCCATAATCTATTGTGCTTGAACCAAATAAATTTGAGAAGGTAAATTCACCTGAGCCTTCCCAAAGGTCCACCCCATTTAAAATAATTAAAGCTAGACTGAGCTGAAGTTGAGCCAGGCAAAAGCCAGCATAATTCAGAAACTGATCTTTTGAGTTTCTGTGTGGAAAATTTTGATTTTCCCTAAGTTCACTCAAGATAGGGTATCTTGCTTCTAGATCGTTGTTATTGGAGCCAATCCTGGCATTAAAGTCACCCAGAATATATAAATATGCATCAGGGAACCTAATAATTTGAGTGGATAAATAGCTCTCTACTTTATGCCAGAGTTTCTTGATCTGCTCATTGGATTTAGCAGGAGGGATATAAACATTCACAAAAATAAAATGACTAGCATTAATTTCCAAGCAAATTCCAAACACCAGTTGTTCACCATTTTCTAATTCAGTAACCTTAGCTATCAGTGAAGAGGACACCAGAATGGCAAGGCCACCCCTTGGACGGCCTTTCTTATTTACCCGGTGAGCATTCAAAGAGTAGGAGGAAAATCCATTAACAACAACAGTGTCCATGGCCCAAGTTTCCTGAAGCAAGATCACATCAAAGCAAGAGATATATTGACAAAAGCAGCTATCCCAACGTTTGTTCGCCCAGCCTGAAATATTCCAGGATATGATCCTGAGGTAGGAATCACCCTGGGGCCACTAGCATCAATCCAGTGGGGTAATCCCGATCAGTGATCCATCCATGTCCCTCTGAATGCAGCCATTCCTTTTTGCTGTCATGTGGTTCGATGGAAGCTGTGGGTCGGAATCGATGATACTGGGCGATATTAACTCTGATGTCGGCCCTACTTGATTAGCATTAGGCAGCCCTCCAGACAGCTGTGGCAGTTGGCAGGATGGGATGGATGACGTCTTGCTCCCCACAGATGTATGCAGCACTCCTGGATAGAGGCACGACGTCGGACGAACATTGTCAACTTTCACAGGAGTGTCTTGACCAAAAGTTATCAGATCTTGCAAGGTAGAGATGGTATGTTGCCCTTCGACCAAGGGCTGAGCACAAAAGAAATCGACCTCCACCCCCGAATGAAGTGAATCAGGAGACAGTTCCTGTTCCAAGATAAGGGAGTCGGAGGGCCTGCTCGGAGATTGCTGAATGCTTTGAGGCTGGTCTTCACACAGTAGGCAGGAGGATGGTATAAAGCTTTTGTGTGGTAAATCTACTTCTTCAGTCACCGCAGTTGAAAAAGCCATGGATTTGCTGCTACTCAGTTTGGGGGCATTACACTGCAGCTGGAGGATAGAATTAGGGCGGCTTTTGATGGATATTAATGGTTTAACCTGGAGATCTTTAAAAAGCTGTGATGGGTAGATCCCCACAGTGTGCAGAAAAAGTTTTTCCTTCATTAGTAGATTTGGGATGGTAGGTTTAGTAAACTTCAATAGGTACCTCTTATAAACAGGTGAAGAGAAAAGTAGTTCCACAGCCAACAAATATGATGGCTGAATATTTAGCAGCCATTTGAGGTTTAAGTTAGCACTTTGAACCGATGCCCAGAATGGGTGTTGTCCTCCATGGGGATGTACATCTATAACCATCAAGCAGGGCTGAAGAACTAGGCCACCATTTTTTCGCTCTATTATTCCAATATCTGGTCCACTATTGGGGGCTGTAGATAAACAGCCTCCATTATTGCAGTGAGGTTCGAAGACCAGATCTAAACGGGGAGGGCGGGGTGGAGGTTGAGCCTGGATGCCTTGGCAGAGAAGCTTTTCTGGGAGCCACGTCAACAGTTTATTTAAAGAGCTAAGCACAGTTTCTAAGTTAGAACTAATCGATTGGAGTGTCCTCGCTGTTGGAAAACATTGCTCAGCCAGTAATTCAAAGGAAGAAGCTTCACTTTGGGAGTTTTCCATGGATTTGCCAGTTGGCTGGTTTGTTTGAGAAATGCCAGCGTCTCCTAAGATAGACTCACCGGTAACTTCGCCTCCCTCGGCCAGAGGAGCATATCTGTTAGACAACGTGATTTCATCTCTCGGAGAAGCAGCAGAGACGGCATGAGGAGGCTGCCGAGCAATAAAACTGTCGAGCCTGCACTGTTTGGCGCGCGGCGCGTTACTTGCATTTTGTGGAGGTGATAAAACTCGTTTCCTTCTCATGGTCAGCCAAATGACCAAGAGGTAAGCAAGCTAAAAAAGTCCACCCTACAAAAAGTTTAAAACCCCTTTCAGGGAGTGGCAACTAATACTCGAAAGCTGCCAAGTGTTAATTAAATTCTTGGTAAAAAGCAGTTTGCAGTTCAAAGAAGGAGGCAGCACTTCAAGAGCTGCAAAACTGCAAGCTGGAAATGCAGAGGCAGTAAGAGCAATTAAAAAGAAGTGAAAGAGTAAAACAATAAAACAATAAAACTGCTTAAAATAGGTCAATAAAACAGTAAAACTTCTAAACTAAATTCTATTGAGTCGCATACACTCACACAGCACTGCAGCCTCCAACGCCATTTTCCCGGAAGAGACATGTGTATCATTCCCGTCCCCCTTCCAGTTCCTAGCTACAATCAATCTTGCTGCAGTCAGCAAATTCGTTATCAGTTCCTTAATTTCTTTTTTTACATTTTAAATCTTCAAATAGTGACAGTAATGCACCTTTGGTGTTTGTTCTATCTTCATTTCCACAATTTCTTCAATCTCCAAAAACACCATCTTCCAAAATTTTTGTACATAGTTGCATTCCCACCACATATGTAAACACGTTCCTTTTCCCCCACATCCTCTCCAACAGTTTGCTGATTGCTGATTATTTATCTTGTTTAATCTAACCGGAGTTAGGTACCACCTCCATATAATTTTAAAATAATTCTCTTTTATTCTTACTGACATATTTCTCAACGCCCTTTGTTTCCATAGTCCCTCCCAGCCCTGTTGTCCTATTTGTACATTCAAATCTGTCTCCCAAACCATTTTACCTGAATTATCCATCAACCCTTTCTCCACCAATATTCTATATATTTCACTCATCAACCCTTTTGACGCTGTTCTTTTCCCCCTATCATTTTCTTTCTTAACTATTAATTCCTCAAACTTCGTCAATTCTCTACAATCTCCGTTGTCTCTTACCCACTTTTTAGTCCACTGTTCTAATTGCCAATAATTTAACCAAGTTAATTTTTTATCTTTAAGGACCTCTTCCATATCCTCTCTTGTATTCATTCCTCTTAACCATTCCCTTAATTTCATTTTATTTATTTCTATTAAAACTTTACTTAATCTACTCTTTAATTCCTCCGGGAAATTTTTTAACATTATTACCGGTGACAAAGGGGAGCTGCTCGGAAGCAGCTCCCCTTTATATTTGCTCCAAATTTCCCAGTGAAACCTTAAGAGCAGGTTACCTATGCTTTCTACCCACTTTTTTTCCTTCCCTGAAAAATACGTTTTCCAGATTGATCTCTGTATTACTTGTAGTTTTATCCTCCATCCAATCTAATTCTCCTATTCCTATAATTGCCTCCACAATGAGTCTTAATCTGTTAGCTACATAATATAGTTTAATATTTGGGAGACCCAATCCTCCCTTTTTTTGACTTAAATACCATTTACTTTTATTTACCCTCGCTTTCTTATCTCCATTACAATAATTATTTATAATACTTTGCCAGCTTTTTATCTCTAATTCTGAAATTTTTATTGGTAGCATCCTAAACACAAAATTGATCTTTGCTGAAATCTTCATTTTTATTAATGCTATTCTTCCAAACCAGGATAAATTTAATCTTTTATATTTTTCCAATTTTACTAAAATCTCTTTTTTAAAAGTATTTAAATTCTCTTTCTCTAAGCTCTCTAAATTCTGTGTAATTTTTATTCCCAAATATCTAATCTGTTCCTTAACTCTCATTTCTCTTCCCTTTTCTTCCCAGTCCTTCTCTTCCTTTTTAGTATAATTAAATAACATCATTTCTGATTTGGACCAATTTATTCTTAACCCAGTAATATCCTCAAATTCTCTCAATTGCTGTTTAATTCTCCCCATCTTTTCTTTTGGATTCTTAATGGTTAGCAGAGTATCATCTGCAAACATATTCAGTTTTATTTTTTTCATACTACCTATTCCTTCGATCTCCTCATTTTCTCTTATTGCATTCACCAATAATTCCATCACCATTACAAACAGGACCGGCGAGAGTGGACATCCTTGCCTTGTCCCTCTGGCTAGTCTTATCTTATCCGTCACACGATCATTCACTAACACTACAGCTGTATTTTGAGAGTACAACTGTTCTATTATAGCTTTAAATTTATTTCCAAATCCCATTTTATTTAGAACCATCTTTAGAGCTTGCCAGCTCACACAGTCAAAAGCCTTGAAGATATCCAATGCCAGAATTCCCTCTTTAACTTTAGACTTTTTATCACCTGTATTGCATTTAAAACTCTTCCCACTAAATTGTGCATTTGTCTACCTGCTACAAATCCACATCATTATTATTATTATTATTATTATTATTATTATTATTATTATTTATTTATTTATATAGCACCATCAATGTACATGGTGCTGTACAGATAACACAGTAAATAGCAAGACCCTGCTGCATAGGCCTTCAATCTAATAAGTTGTAGTAAACAATAAAGAGGGAAGGAGAATGCAAACAGGCACAGGGAAGTGTAAACAGGCACTGGGTAGGGTGAAGCTAACAGTATAGAGTCAGAACAAACTCAATATTTGAAGGCTATAGGGAAAAGAAAAGTTTTTAGCTGAGTTTTAAAAGCAGTGATTGAGTTTGTAGTTCTCAAGTGTTCTGGAAGAGCGTTCCAGGCATAAGGGGCAGCAGAAGAAAAAGGACGGAGCCGAGTAAGGGAAGTGGAGGTCCTTGGGCAGGCGAGAAGCATGGCATCAGAGGAGCGGAGAGCATGAGTGGGGCGATAGTGTGAGATGAGAGAGGAGAGATAGGAAGGAGCTAGACCGTGAAGAGCTTTGAAGGTCAGCAGGAGAAGTTTATATTGGATTCTGGAGTGAATTGGAAGCCAATGAAGAGATTTCAGAAGTGGAGTAACATGGTCAGAGCGGCGGGCCAAGAAGATGATCTTAGTGGCAGAGTGGTGGACAGAGACCAGCGGACTGATTTGAGACGAAGGAAGGCCAGAGAGAAGAAGGTTGCAGTAGTCCAACCGAGAGATAACCAGTGCGTGAACGAGAGTCTTGGCAGAAGAGACAGACAAAAGTGGTCGAATCCTGGCAATATTATACAGGAAGAAATGACAGGATTTAGCTACTGCCTCAATGTGAGGAGTAAAGGAGAGCGAGGAGTCAAATATAAAGCCAAGACTACGAGCTTCCTTGACCGGAGTAAGCGTGACATCGTTGACAGTAAGAGAGAATGAGAGGTGAGGAGAAGGTTTAGGAGGAAAAACAAGCAGTTCAGTTTTTGCCATATTAAGTTTCAAACGACGATGAAGCAGCCAGGCTGAGATATCTGAAAGACATGCCGAGATACGATCATGAACATCAGGAGAAAGTTCCGGAGATGAGAGATATAATTGTGTATCGTCGGCATACAGGTGATATTGGAGGCCATGAGATTGAATAAGCTTACCCAAGGGCAGCATGTATAGAGAGAACAACAACGGGCCAAGCACCGAGCCTTGCGGAACCCCAACAGAAAGGGGAAAAGAGGAGGACGAGCTGCCGTTAGCCGACACGCTGAAAGAGCGACCCTCTAGATAGGAGGCGAACCAGTTATAGACAGAGCCACAGAGTCCAAGGTCATGGAGGGAATCTAAGAGAAGATCGTGATCAACCATGTCAAAGGCTGCGGTTAGATCAAGGAGAATAAGAACGGAATAATGGCCTTTAGACTTGGCAATAAGAAGATCATTGGTGATCTTGGTAAGGGCTGTTTCAGTGGAATGCAAAGGACGGAAGCCAGATTGAAAGGGATCCAGAGCAGAGTTATTAGAGAGAAAGTCAAGACAACGAGAGTAGACCAGACGTTCCAGGATCTTTGAGACAAAGGGCAAGAGAGAGACAGGTCGGTAGTTAGACAGGGATAGTCGATCAAGAGTGGGTTTTTTGAGAATGGGAGAGACTGTAGCATGTTTAAAAGCAGAAGGAAATGAACCAGAGGACAGAGAAGAATTAATGATGTGAAGCAAGGACGGGAGGATAGCAGGGATAAGATTAATAAAGACGCGAGAGGGAATCGGATCACGGGAACAAGTGGAAGGCTTCGACGAGCGCAGTATTTTAGACAGTTCATCAGCTGAGACCGAAGGGAACGCCGAGAGAGTTGCAGGAGGAACTGACAGGTGAGGGACAGGAGCTGGAAGCGGAGCAGAGCTGGCTAGATCGGAGCGAATAGTTTGGATTTTAGCATTGAAGAAAGAGGCAAAGTCATTGGCAGACAGAGAGGCGGGGAGAGATGGTGGATTAGGCTTCAGAAGAGAATTGAAGGACGCGAAGAGCCGCTGAGGGTGCTTAGCATTTGACTGGATCAACGTTGAGTAGTGCTGCTGTTTGGCCAGTGAAATGGCAGAAGAGAAAGAGGAGAGAACAAATTTGTAGTGGACAAAGTCCGCCCAGTCCTTGGTCTTACGCCACAGGCGTTCGACTGCCCGGGAACAAGAGCGAAGGTAGCGGAGGAAAGAGGTGAGCCACGGTTGGGGTTGAGAGGGGCGAACTATCCGAGTTGTAGATGGAGCAAGATTATCAAGAGTTGAAGATAAGGAGGAGTTAAAGGAGGAGACGGCTGAGTCCAAGGAGACGGCTGTATAGACAGAAGGAAGAGAGGAGGCTAAAGACTGAGAAAAAGCCTCATAGTTGATAGAATGCAGGTCACGACAAGGGCGTGAAGCAGGACCTGAAGGAGGGGGATTGTGAGTAATATTGAAAGAGACTAGATGATGATCTGACAGAGGAAAGTCAACAATAGAAAAGTCCAGGACAGAGCAGTTCCGAGTGAGGGCAAGATCCAGACAGTGTCCAAGGGAATGTGTGGGTGCTTCAGACCAGAGCTTAAGATCGTAAGAGGAAGATAAGGAGCAAAATCGTAGAGCTGCAGCATCGTGAGGGTCATCTACATGGATATTGAAGTCACCCAAGATCAGAGTAGGAGAGTTGTCAGAGAGGAGAAAGGACAGCTACGAGTCGAGATCAGAGAGAAATTTAGAGGATGAGCCAGGGGGGCGGTACAGAACTGCAACCCGCAGTTGCAGCGGAGTGAAGAGTCTCACTACATGTGCCTCAAAGGAGGAGAAACAGTGTGAAGGTGGAATGGAGAGAGGCTGGAACTGGCACAAACTCGATAATAAAAGACCCACACCACCACCTCGACCCTCTGGGCGACTCGAGTGAGAGAAAGAGAGTCCTCCATGAGAGAGGGCAGCTGAGGTGGCGGTATCATGGGCAGGAAGCCAGGTTTCAGTAAGAGCAAGGAGGTGGAGAGATCTAGAGAAAAACAAGTCCTGGATGACAGGGGCCTTGGAAGCAATAGAGCGACAGTTCCATAAGGAGCACGAGAAAGGCAGCTGTGAGGGGGGGAGACACCGAATAGGAACTAAGTTGGGAGAGATGAACTTGGAGCGAGTCATAGGGAACAGATATGATGAGAAAGGAATTAGGAGAAGAAATGAGGAGAGAGATAGCAAGTAGGCAGGGAAGTAAGACATGCGCAGGATGGGATTAGCCAGAACTAGCCTGGCCAAGACCAGTATCAGCAAGCAAGAGGGTAGGTACAGTGAAGTGCAGACAGATAGGGTATGTTAAGGCAGTCGCATTGCCAAACTAATAACCCGACAGTGCAGGAGAGCATGTCCTGTAGCAGAGGTGGTGAAGACCGGTCCGGGGCTGGGGTTCTACCTCTGAGGTAAAGAGTTCCGCTTGGCGGCTTCACGCCCACGGCCGAGAGCCACAGGCCGAGAGCCCTTGTGCTCTTGCCCTTCGGCTCGCGCCTCCAGCAAGCTGGAGTCTTAATTACCTGCAGGGAGGGAGCAACATCAGGTTTCGGTTTCAAACTGGCCAATGCAGCTGCTCCTTCTTTCCCTCCCACCCAACTCTGCAAATGGCTTGAGTGAATGGAGTCTTAATTACCTGCAGGGAGGGAGCAACATCAGGTTTCGGTTTCAAACTGGCCAATGCAGCTGTTCCTTCTTTCCCTCCCACCCTTCTTTCCCTCCCACCCAACATTGATCTTCCCCCATATATTCACCTATAAATTTATTCAACTGCCTTGCTAAAATAGTTGAGAAAATTTTAGCATCTTGGTTTATTAATGAAATAGGTCTGTATGAATCTGGGACAGTCAAATCTTTATCTGGTTTTGGTATTAAAATTATTAATGAATGTTCCCATGATTCTGGTGTCCTTTCTCCTTCCAATATGGAGTTGTACAGCTTCAACAATTTCGGTACTAAGAAAGTTTTAAAAACCTTATAATATTCTGATCCTAAACCATCTACCCCAGGTGATTTACCCACTTTCAAATTCTCAATTACTTCTTCTATTTCTCTTTGAGTTATTACCTTCTCCATTAACTCTTTATGTTCTATTTTTATTCCCTTCTTTATATAATTTTCTATATAAGCTTCCAGCTTCTTTTTTTGAGTGTCCTTCCCCTTATACAATTCTTGATAAAATTCTTGAATTTTTTTTATCTTACCCTTCATTATATGACAATAATTCCCTTGTTTATCTTTCAATATTCCTATCCCGTTCCTGGCTTTTTCTTTTTGTGTGAGTCTGGCAAGCAATCTAGAATTTCTATTGCTATTTTCAAAATACTACCTTTTCATATATATTAAATTTTTCTGAACTTCCTCTAAATTTAAATTTTCTAATTGCTTTTTCTTCGCTTGTATTTCTATTAATTTATATTTATTTTTAAATTGCCAATAATCTTTCTCCAATTTCTTAATCTCTTCCTCCAACTTTTCCTGCTCTACTATTTGTTACCTCCTTAAATTGCACATTTCTCTAATACATATCCCTCTTGCTACTGCCTTCATGGTATCCCAAACTACTGCCCTTGTCGTTCCTCCCTTCTCATTAATTTCCCAAGTCTCTGACATTTCTCTTTGCATTTTTTCTACCACTTTATTGTACTTCAAAAGTTTTGTATTTAATTTCCACCTAAACGCTTCTTTATAATTCTTTCCAACTGTGAACTCTAAACTTAGCAATGCATGGTCTGTTACCTTTATTACCCCCGTTTCCATTTTACATACCTTACTTGCAAACTCTTTTGAAACAAATATATAATCTATCCTAGAGTATGTATGATGAATTGAGTAGTAAGAAAAGCCAGGGTTCGCCCCACTGAGTAAACGCCAACAATCCACATAATCTTTTTCTTTTACTAATTTATTTAATATAGTAATATTATTTCTCTTTTCCGCATTAGTGGGGTTTGACCTATCCAATCTATTATCCATTACCATGTTAAAATCCCCAGCTAAAATAAGATACCCCTCCCTAAACTCCTCTATTTCTTTAAATAATTCCATATAAAACTCTCTATGTCTCTCATTGGGGGCATAGACATTAGCTAATGTATATGCTTCACTTTCAATTTGTCCCTTTATCATAAGATATCTACCATTATCATCTTTTTTATAGTTTTTAATATAAATCCACTTTTTTTAAAATCAAAACAGCCACTCCATTTTTTGTTGTTGTCCCCAGTGACTTTTTATAGTAAACTGACCATTTTGTGCGTATTTCATTTACGCCATCAAATTTTTGGTGTGTTTCTTGCAACATAATGATGTCAGATCTTTCTCTATTTAACATTTGTTCTATTCTCCTCCTTTTCACGACTGCCCCCAGACCTTTAACATTGAGCGTTGATACTTTAATTTTTTTATCCATATTTACTCTTTTGATACTCCCTCCGATCCCATGTGCTCTGCAACTCATAAACACATACAACAAAAAACACAATCCCTAAACCACCCTTCAACTCCCTCCCTCCCACCCTATTGAACCCCCCCACCCCATCCCACCTCCACCTCTTTCCCCCCCCCCAAATCCCCATAAGTCTACCACTCCGGCCATTATCTACCTTAAGGGAGGGGGAGGCGGAGCTCCGCCTGAGCGGCAAGATCTCTATATTTAACAACTTTTATGCATTATTATCTCATAAACCATTCAACAATTTATCCCATCCCAGATGCCCCAGCTTCAACTCTGTTCCCAACTTCAGCTTCAAGACCTGCTTCCTTAGATAAACCCAGACTCTTCAGCAACTCCTTGCCCTGATCCAAAGAGGTTACTTTGTATTGCCTCCCACCGTGTGAAAACCTTAAAAAAACAGGATAGCCCCACACATATTTTATTGCGCTCCTTGTTAACGTTTCAGTTATTTGCTTAACGCTGCGTCTCCATTGGAGTGTTTGCTGAAAAAGATCGTTGAATATTTGCACTGCTTTGCCTTTATATTTTATCATAGCCATAGACCTCAGTTTCTTCATCACTTGCTCCTTTTTGTAGTAACTGCCAAATTTCACAAGGATGTCTTTGATTGCTCCTCTGTAATTTGCTCCTCCCACTCTATGGATCCTTTCCAGGTCACAGTCTTTTATATCCAGATCAGGCATCATATCATTAAACCACTTCAGAATTATTTTTCTCAAATCCTCTGCTGGTTCTTCAATAAAGTGTTTAATTCGTACATTGGATCTTCGGTCCTGATCCTGCAACTGGATCAGCTTTAATTCTTGATCTTGGAACTTCACATCACAACTTTTTTCAAAGACATCCTGCCTTTTCTCCAATGATTTTACTTCAACATCCAGCATCTTTATAGCTCTGTCATTTTGGGCAATCTTGTCAGCTAGCACCCCCATCCGCTTATCTGCCTTCTTGGAATGTTCATCCATCTTCTTTATCAGGGTTGCATTCCTATCCAGTATCAGTCTCTTAAGTTCCTCCATTGAAGTTGGCTCTGTGCCAGCTTTCTCAGCCATCTTGACAAATCTGTTTTCGCTTTCGGTTCCACTCTCACTCTCACTACTTTGTGTAACTTCTTCTGTGGTTATTTTCTCAAGACTGGCCAGATTATGATTAGAGAGACGTAATCGCTGCCAAGTCACTTTTCCAGGAGGTTTTTTTGATTTTCTAACATTCGGCATAGATCTATTTTTAACTATTGCTTAATGTCCCAATTAGCATTCAACACCGTCTCTTTTTCTATGCATATAAAACACTTACTCCTTCGATGCTTTTTAAAGGGTGAATTTACTGCCAATTAGTCCTTTCCAGATAAGGAGTGCAGTTCAAAATGATTTATCAGACTAGGAGACGAGAGAGCTCCAGCATTCACAAAACCAGTTTCATTTTCACGCTCTCCCCTCCGTTCCATCTGACTGATTTACAGCCCGAACACCGGGCTATGACTTAAAAGTCATAGTCACTTCCATTCATTTTCATTAGAGACCCATGCCTTTTTAAATGAGATAATTAAATTCTCAGATCCCCCCGTATGGGAGTCTCTCACAGAGAAATCTTACCCATCATGGCGTCCAGCTCTGCCCCCTAAAAACAAAAAAGTTATTCGATAATCTTTTCCACAATGCAATCCTATGGGCGAAATTATCCAAAATGGCGGGCGGAGCGCTCCGCGAAAAGAGAAGCGTTCCACCTATCGCTGCTTCTCTTCGCCATGCTTCTAAGGGTCCCCAGTTCGCTTCTACTCCACCTCTGGGTAAGACGGAGCAGGCCAATTTGCTTCTGATTCTCCGATTCTAAGCGGAGCGGAGCACATCCCTAGTGGATAGTACAATGGATAGCTCCCCCTACACACAATGTTTGTTTTCTATCTTCATTATTGGATGAATGATAATTGGATGATCAGGGGTCTGGAAACAAAGCCCTATGAGGAGAGACTAAAAGAACTGGGCATGTTTAGCCTGGAGAAGGTCAGATCTACACCAAGCAGGATATTGCACTATGAAAGTGGTATATAAAAGGCAGGAGCCACACTACTGCTTTATAGCACTGCTGAAGTAAACTGACAACTGTTGGGGCCCACTGATGCATACCATATACCTCTTTCATACTGCTATATCCTGCTTGGTGTGGCTCCTGCCTTTTATATACCACTTTCATACTGCTTTCATAGTGCAATATCCTGCTTGGTGTAGATCTGGCTGAAGAGAAGGCTAAGGGGAGACATTATTATTATTATTATTATTATTATTATTATTATTATTATTATTTATATAGTGCCATCAATGTACATGGTGCTGTACATGATAGCACTCTTCAAATACTTGAAAGGTTGTCACACAGAGGATGTTCAGGATCTCTTCTTGATCATCCCAGAGTGCAAGACATGGAATAACGGGCTCAAGTTACAGGAAACCAGGTTCCAGCTGGACATCAGGAAAAACTTTCTGACTGTTAAAGCAGTATGACAATGGTACCAATGACCTAGGGCTCTCCCACACTAGAGGCATTCAAGATACAGCTGGACAGCCATATGTCAGGGATGCTTTAAGGTGGATTCCTGCACTGAGCAGGACTCGATGGCTTTATAGGCCCTTTCCAACTCTATTATTCCATGGTTCTGTGCTTTTTTATTGTTATTGTTGGGTTATCTACCTGGAAAACTAAGATATTTACTGGGAGTAGGTGGAGAATAATAATAATAATAATTTCTTACCCGCCTCTCCATTTTGATCGAGGTGGGGAACAACAGTAAATATAAAATACATAAAACTGAATTAAGAACATAATATACATTGTTTAAACATCCTAAAAACATTCTAAAAATGCTGGAAGAGATCAGTCTTGATAGCTTTCTTGAATGCTAATAGACTGTCAAGTTGATGAGTCTCCTCTGGCAGGCCATTCCACAGTCTGGGAGCAGCAGAAGAGAATAATAATAATAAAATTTATAGTTATTTATTAGGCGGACGTGGGGAAGAGTTGACTATCCTTGCCTCCTCACTCTGTTGCTAAATTCACATGGTTGCTAAATACACATGTATACTGAATTACTTCTTTTTACCATGATGCTTTTTCAATGGGGCTTCTCATACTCAATGAGTTGGGCTCCCTCCCATAGGTAGCTTGCCCCAACTGATGAAGCTATGAGAGCAGAAACATCAAGAAAATGGTTGGAGAAGCATTGGCTTGGGGTGAGATGGGAGGAAGTGGGGATGGTCTACACTGATTAGGAGAGGGTGAGAAAGGATAGCTCCAATGCTTCTGACATACAAGTCAAAGAAGGGCAAGTGTGGGTTTTTTTTATGTGTCTGCACCTCTATTTGCATTGAGACTGGGGATGTATTATTTGATTGTCCAAATGGGTGTTTGGATTCTTTTGCTGAAGTGAGTTTGATGGAGATATGTAATCCACTCCATTGCCTCAGGCATGATGCACTTTGCTGCCATTTCTTCTGCATACTGACTAAGGGCCTTGCTAGACCTACCAGATAATCTGTCTGGGAGGAGGGGCGACGGCGCGCTACAGTTAGCGCGCCCCGTCACCCTTTTCTAGACGTCAATACGCGACAGGGCAAGGGAAAGCCCCGTCACGTGCTCTGGTTTCCCCCCCACCTTAAAGGGCCATGTGCGTAGGAGCGCACCGCCGAAGAAGGTAGGCTTTTTTAAAAAAATAAAGGGTTCCCTGCTCCCCCTGCCTGTCCCCCGTCCCCACTCGCCAGGCCCTGTCCCTGTCCTTCTTCCCCCCCGGTCCCTGATGCCCATTGCCACTTGCCAGGCCCTGTCCCCATCCTTCTTTCCCGTCCTGAGTCCCCGATACCCATCACCCCTCGCCAGGCCCTGTCCCCATCCTTCTCCCCCCCGATGCCTGTTGCCGCTCGCCAGGCCCTGTCCCTGTCCCCAATGCCCATCCCTGTTCTTCTCCCCCCCTCTCCTGCTGGGTCCAGTCTTTCCCCCAGCCCCCATCTCCCCCCTCCCGTGATTCCCCCCCGGCCCGATGGGCACAGCGCTCCTATGAGTGCTTTGCCCAGTCCGTGGCTTCTCCTGGCTACTCGTGAGTAAGCGAGCAGCCGGGAAAAGCCACGGACCCTGCTAGACCTTCCGCAGCCCCGGCCTCAAGCCAGGGTTGCAGAAAAGCCGGGCCATAAGCAAATCTGCTTATCCCGAGTTAAGGGAGGTCTTAGCACGGCCTGACCCCAGGATCCCCTGTGCGTCATCTGGATGCACAGGAGGGAGACCGGGCCTCACACCGGGCTAAGACCTCGTCTAGCAATGGCCTATAATTTTAGATGTTTGTAGAGAAAATGGTGAGCAACATTTTTTCCACTCCAGATGCCCAGAGGTAGGACCTTGAGCCTTTGATAGTGTGTGGTTGTAACTGAACTCATTAGGATTCCTTATCTTGGCATAGATGGTTGCTCAGTAGCCTTCTTCTTTGGCTGGTTTAGAGGACAGAGCAGCTTTTCTGTTGTATTTTGCCTTGTTGGAAGTGAGTCCCATAAGAACTTGGGAGTGGAAGGCCAAGCAGGAGAGTGAATCGTCATGGTGAGGCAACTGTTAACACAGAATTGTATCTTGCTTCAATATAGAAAACCTATAGTACCTACTGTAAAGAAGAGGTTAATTCATACATGGAATAGCTGTTCTTAAAAAAGGGAAGAATCGTTAAAGTCTTCTATTGTTATGATTTTAGGTAAGAACTGATAAGCCGCCAGCTAGTTGCCAGCTGTGAGTGGGCGGATGGTTACAGCCCGGAACCGCTTGGGGCCCAGGCCAGCTGGCCTTGGAGAAATTAACATCTGAGGAAAAGTGCGAAATACCTCACCCAAGGAGGACCGGAGGGTGGGAGGGAATGGAGGGGGGAAAGGGTTATAAAAAAGGCCTGTTTGAAATGGGGCTTTTGTCCTGAGCTGGCGGAACCTATGGCTGGGTGAAGTATGATACTGTATATAGCTTTTTAGTTTGCTGGTTGTGGGGTTCAATATATATCTGCATGTGTTATTTTACTTGCTAATCCTGTTTGCTTGCCTCTTCTCAATAAATTTAAGTTTGCTTAACCCTCACTCGTGTGAGCTGTGTGCGTTATTCCTGGGATCTGTGCAAAATCCAGTGGTTAAGCCGGTTGGCTAAGTCTGGTCTCCTTTACACCTACTATGTGTGAATGTTTTTCAAAGTGAAAGGTTAAGATTGAAGAATTACTCTTCTCTTTTAGACAAAGATGATTCCATCTGATCCTACCAGCTCCTCTGGCATCTCACAAACAGGTCACCAATGTCCCAGCTGCCCCCTCACACCACCACAGCACCACCACCACAGCAGCATCTGGGAAGCTGCTCTATGTGGATGTTCTGTGTAGGGATCATGGCCAATAGTAGATACTGCACTCTTGCATTTTCCAAAACTAAAAGATGACTTTGCCTGTTGTGGCTTCAAACACAATAATAATATATCTGAATCTTTTGTGGAAATAGAAATACTTTCAGAGACGTTTCAGCTTTTGGAAAACACTGCTTTTTCATTTGGTGATGAAAGATCTTATTAGCAAATATGTCCTTGTGGTACTAATTGGTCTGGGAAGTTTCTGCCTTCCAGCCTGGGAAAAGCTGCTACAGCAGGATCTCCGAACAAGGGGATGAGGTAAGATGAGCAATATAGCAAACAATTAGGTTCACTAATTCTAGTCCTAAACAATTAACAATTTATTTTCTTTTAATATAAAGATGTCTCACCTTAATTAAGTAAAATTTCTCCCTGATGGGATTTCAAGGAACAGAGGTGACAAAATATATGGCTGAGAGTTGTCCGACATTTAAAAATAGCTGTTTTATGCTGGCATAGAAGTTGGGAAGTGCACAGGTTGCATGCTGCAATTGTGGAACCAGGCAAATCTTGGTTCTTCTTAAAAACCATTCCTTTGTGTTGCAGAGCTCATAAATGCACATTTTGGGAAATGTTAAGAAATTAGATGTAGTTTCTGCATATGTAGGAATGTAAATTGCTTGTCAAAAGGTGAAGAACCTTTCAGAAGGAAGGCATTGGGACTGGGAATTGCTCTACTGATTTGGCCATGAAAAGGAAATCAGATTTTTCCCATGTTCCATGGAGTGGGACAGGTTTGGCATTCTGCCTTCCAGCTGAACTGAGACTCATGGTGATGGAAGGGAGAGCTCATATCACTTTTGCCAGCTGGCACCTGTGCAGGGTCAAGGGAATTTTTTTAGCCTGTCGCAAAATCCTTACAGTCCAGGGCAAAAACAAGGACCTTTCTTTCCCACAGGCTGAGGTTGAGTGGGCACAACTCTCTTGTCTGCATATGGGCAGGAGGCAATACTGCTATGCCCAGTCCTGCAGTCAGATTGGGACAATATTTTCATATATGCACAATATTTTTCAAGCAATTAAATTAAAGTAAATCGATATCATCAGAAGCTTCATTTTGCCTCAGCAGATGTGATAGTTGGTAGCAATCTGAACTCACTGTGAACTTCCCTCCTCTGTATAAATAAAAAACCTTTGGTATCGTCTCCTTCCTCACTCACCTCCCACTCCCCACCACCACCTCTGAGTTTCTCCAGCTAAGTGGATGGCTGCTTAGCTGCTTAGTCAGAGTTTTGCTAAAGGAGTGGCACTTAACCTTCTGAGAAGACACTGGAACAGCATGTTGATGGAAAGGCAAGTTTCTACACACACATACACACACACACACACACTGAATTTATTGATGGATCTATCCCATTAGTTGTATTTACCTGTCAGTTCTAAGGACACTAATGAGTTCTTTTTCAAGAACTAATGAGAGCTGTTGTGGCTAATGGATGCTTCCAGCGTTGCTGCTGAGCACCATGTGACTGTATGTGAGCGCTGGGCTTGGACCCTATAAGACACTAATTGGCACCATCAGAGGATCTTTAATTGCATTGCTGTAGACAGCGATGAGGAATCCATGTTGGGAGTAGGAGAAGTCACAATTCTGTGCCAGGTCCAGTGCTCAGTCATTTCCTTATGTGCAAGACAGTTCCTTAGGTAGAAAGGGGCACTTGGAAAACAACTGTCTCTTACCTTCTTAGCCAGCTCTTGCTTTGGTATTTGATGTGATGGAGAATTTCAGAGACACCTTGAAACAAGTAAATCTGCTAAACTCCCCACACTCACACACACACTTTGAGCCCATTTCTTCCAAGAAAGGGGATGGTAGAAGACTTGTCTGGCCAAAAGGCACTTGGGTATTGAGAAGGAAATTGGAGAATATCAGCTGCAGTAGTAGAAAATGTGTGCCATCTTTCCAATTAGATCTGCATCTTGTCCATGAAGCAGATAGATTACAGCCTTGTGGATGGACCTTACCATCTATCTCCTTCCCTCCCTCCCTCTCTCTCCCTCCCTCTCTCTCTCTCTCTCTAACACCTGACACAAGTATTGTTCTCTAATCACATTATACAGAGTCAATATACAGGGATGGTAATGTACAAGGTCTTCTACCTGTTTTACACCACATGGACAGGTGCTCAAAATAAGGCTGATTCCTATATCTTGCTTCCAACATAGTTGACAATATCAGATTTAGCCAAGCTTTAGTAAAGGTCATCCAAACTAGCCCTGGGTCAAGGTATTCTCATGCCTTGGGCAAGGTAGGCTGTAGCAGCAGCCCCAATCAACCCCACTTGAAGTGGCTCCGTTGCAATCTCTTAAGTTTCTGCAAATCCATTAATTAAAAGTTAGAACAAACTGAATGTTTTTGTAAACTGCCCAGAGAGCTTCGGCTATGGGGTGGTATATAAATGCAATAAATAAATAAATATAAATAAATAATTGTAAGGGATTTTTTTAACGAAGGTGCTGTTTTAGAAACTAATTGCTCTTTCCATGAGTAAGGAAAAATTAATTCTGCCTCAGAATCCCTGAATTCATTTACAAAAGAACAGTTCAAATTCTGTTCTTGTGCTTGGAAATGGGGGTAGGTGGATGATATATAAAATGAGAAGCACCCAATGCTGTAGCATTTCGTTGGAGCATCAGATGCCAGGATCAGGGACTACTAGGAGGAGAACCATGGCAGTCAAGCTCTGAGTTTTCTAGCAAAGAAAGAGTGGGTTATAAATAAATGGAGGACAGTTCAGTTTAACTTTAGGGTCAGGATAAGGTGACCATATGAAAAAGAGGACAGGGCTCCTGTATCTTTAACAGTTGAATTTAAAAGGGAATTTCTGCAGGTGTCATTTGTATATATGGGGAACCTGGTGAAATTCCCTCTTCATCACCACGGTTAAAGGTGCAGGAGCTATACTAGAGTAACCAGATTTAAAAGAGGACAGGGCTTTAATTGTGATGAAGAGGAAATTTCACCAGGTTCTCCATATATACAAATGACACCTGCTGAAATTCCCTTTTCAATACAACTGTTAAAGATACAGGAGCCCTGTCCTCCTTTTTATATGGTCATCCTAGGTCAGGATCCAGTTTGGCTTCATTCTGTTTTCATTACCATCCCTGTCAAACACAGTGATCTCAAGCTGCTTACTTTCACAATGAAAAATGAATTCAGGTCTGAAGGTGATTTCATCAAGGTATGTGCCACAAATGTGCATTATATGTTGCCCCAGCACAGGAGTGGTTGTATTGGAAGAACTCCAAAACACCACTTTGCAACTTCTAGCTCTGCTTTTGGGAGGAAACAACAATGACAACAACAGAATCTGGAAATAATTGTAATTTCATAAATCACTCAACACTGCAAATTACTTTGAACTCCAGGCAACTCCATCCCTAAAGGGAAATATATACCATCATCAAGTCCTTGGTCTTCCTAATGAGTGTCTCAGCCCCTGCAAGTATTTATTTTGTGGCTGTTCAGAAAGTGAAAAGTGGGACTGTCTCTCTGAAACCAACCCTGACCACTGGCCAGAGGCCAGGGGGGTCACATTCCAGGCTGGCATCATGACCATCCAGGCATCACTGTGGAACCGTGGTGGATTTAGGCAACCTGTTACTGGCAAGTCAGCAATTAGCCCTGCAACACTTTGTTTCCTCCAACCTGTCAATTCTTGGTGGTGCTTTGATATCTAAACGTGCCTTGGAGGGCTTCAACTCAATTTCAGATCTCTTCCTCTGAACAGGCCAATCTGCAGATATTCACCAGATCAGAGTAAAATTCTCAGGACACACTTTGATCATACTGTTCCCAAAATTAAAAACAGAATTGTAAGTGTTAAACATCTTTAACAAGCCTTTAAGCCTCAACAATAATCCAGGAAGACTCCTTCAATGAGTAATGGCATATGTTGTGAAAGCAGTTATCCTCTAATGCTCCACACTGCCAACAGAGGCAGTGTGATGAAATGGCCTGGCAGCATGCAAAAGGGATGCATCGTTCCTAATGAGAGGGTAATTTGAGGCTGCTCTTCAAAGAACCCTGGAGGAGCCTTTTTTATGCTGCTTGAATCCTAGAGGCTGTGGCAGCAGACACAGCTCAGTTTTCACACAGACAGGGCAGGGATGTATGGCAGGAGCCAGGGGGTCAATCGTGAGGGCTCTTCTGAGCCTCAAGACATAGTTTCAGATGAAATAGAGAGGCAGCTTTTTCTGTCTGTTAACCCCACTCCGGGGAAAAAGGCATAGCACTCTGGAAACACTGTCTTGCCCTACCTTATTGCCTTCAAAGTTCCCATCTGAAGGCCTGTGAAAAATCCACTCGCCAGAAACAAGGAGCAGAGTCAGTGCCACAAAAAGTTCTGAATTATTATACCATATCCCAAATGGAGCATCTGTAACCTCTTTGCCCCAGTCCATCCTGTCTGTTTAGTGATGTATTTCTACAAAGCAGCAAAGGCAGAGGGAGTCCTTGCCCCAGCCCTTTCTATGACAGCATCCACCATTTCCTCTCCTCCTTTGAGTGAGAGGCTCAGCTCTGCCTGTAGCCTAGTCCTGGGAATCCTCACCCTGTCTTTGGTTTTGTATGTGTGTGGCCAGAGGTCAAAAGGCATCTGCAACAACAGGCCCATCAGCAGAATACCATGATACAGAGGAGTCAAACTCCATTCCAAATGGTTGTTCATAGGACAGGATCCTTCACAATACTAATAATATACATCAAAGATTAAACCTCTTAAGAACTGAAATTTGAGAACAGCAGCAATAACAGCAGCAAGGAGATCTCCCACAAATCTCCTTATGCATAACGGTGACTGCACCAGATCCTTTCCATGCCTCATTGCTCCTTAATTATTTTAATTCAAAGCCTCCCTCCCCCCCAAAAAAAGAAAATTTGGAACCAGGAACTTGAGACATATTCTGGCGTGATGCAGCTCATTGTCTGCTTGCATTGCTTTTGTGCAAGCTCTCCTTTATTCCTCATATCGAGGCAGTAGCTAAATCCTGTCGTTTCTTCCTGTATAATATTGCCAGGATCCGACCATTTTTGTCTGTCTCTTCTGCCAAGACTCTCGTTCACGCACTGGTTATCTCTCGGTTGGACTACTGCAACCTTCTTCTCTCTGGCCTTCCTTCGTCTCACATCAGTCCGCTGGCCTGATGTGAGTGATGTCCACCACTCTGCCGCTAAGATCATCTTCTTGGCCCGCCACTCTGACCATGTCACTCCACTTTTGAAATCTCTTCATTGACTTCCAATTCACTCCAGAATCCAATACAAAGTTCTCCTGTTGACCTTCAAAGCTTTTCACGGCCTTGCTCCTGCCTATCTCTCCTCTCTCATCTCACACTATTGCCCCGCTCGTGCTCTCCGCTCCTCTGATGCCATGCTTCTCGCCTGCCCAAGGACCTCTACTTCCCTTACTCGGCTTCGTCCTTTTTCTTCTGCTGCCCCTCACGCCTGGAACGCTCTTCCAGAACACTTGAGAACTACAAACTCAATCACAGCTTTCAAAACTCAGCTAAAAACCTTTCTGTTCCCTATAGCTTTTAAATATTGAGTTTGTTCTGACTCTATACTGTTTAGCTTCACCCTACCCAGTGCCTGTTTACACTTCCCTGTGCCTGTTTGCATTCTCTTTCCCTCCTTATTGTTTACTACAACTTTATTAGATTGTAAGCCTATGCGGCAGGGTCTTGCTATTTACTGTGTAATCTGTACAGCACCATGTACATTGATGGTGCTATATAAATAAATAATAATAATAATAATAATAATAATAATAATACTCCTTTATATTTTCTTCATTTGGGCAAGACTTCCATTTTCTGAAGGAAGCCCTCTTTTCTATAATAGCTTCCTTGACACTGTTATTTAACCAAGCCGATGACTTCTTGGACTTTTTGCCACCTTTCCTAACCTTTGGCATACATTTTAGCTGAGCTTCTGTTATTGTGATTTTGAGTAACTTCCATGCATTTTGAAGGGATTTAACTCTTTTGAATCCCCCTTTCAGCTTCCTTTTTACCACTTCCCTCATTTTACAGAAGTTGCCTCTTTTGAAATCAAATGTGACTGTGTTGGTCTTCCTGAGCAGTTTCCTCACTTAAATATATATTGGATCTGATAGCACTGTGGTCACTGTTATGAACAACATATACATTTACACTGTTCAACAACATTTACATCTTATACTAGGCCCTGGGCAACATCACTTAGGATTAAGTCCAGGTTCCTCTCCTCACTGGTCAGTTCCATGACCAACTGTTCTAGGGCACAGTCATTTCGGGCATCGAGAATGTGATCTCTTTGTCATGACTGGAATATACATCTATCCATTCAAAGTGGGGGGGGGAATTGAAGTCACCCATTATTACTACACATCCTCGGTTGGAGGCCTCCCTGATTTCGTTTTCCATCTCAAGGTCACCCTGAACATTTTGGTCTGATGGACAAGCATGTTCCCAGCATTACATTAGTTTTGGGGCCATGTGTTGTCACCAACAGTGCTTCTGACCCATTTCTTAGGGGACCTTTTAATGTTGGCAATTGTGAGCTTTGTCAAACTGCTAACAAACACAATGTACATATACATCCAGCCACATATAGTTGTCCTGAGCTGTATGGTGATGCCATAGCTCAGTAGCAACACCCGTGCTTTGCAGGCAGAAGGTCCCAGGTTCAATCCTGGGCATCTCCAGATAGGCCTTGAGAAACTCCTGTCTGGAAGTCCGGATAGTCCTTGCTGCCCAGAAGTGTTGACAATTCTGGGCCAGATGGACCAAAGGTCTGATTCAGTGCAACGCAGCTTTCGATGTTCCTGTTTTGATACAATTGCACTTCAGTACTACAGGTGAGATAAACAAAAGTCAGGTCATAGAAATTGACATTTAAATACAATGTTGCGAATTGAATGAAACGAATGTGAGGTACTGATATATTTTTTAAAAAATGTATGGAATTACATAAGAAAATCCTATGTAGACTTCGTTAATGATTCATAATCAGCTAATAAGTTCATCTCAAGGAAAATAATGATCCACAGGCCTGTTAGATCATTTATCACCATGTTTTACAACATTGGCAAAGAAACTAATTAAATCCCAGCATCATTACATAGAATTCCTTTTAATAGAGATACAATGATGCACTAGAGGCTACAGATTACACTGCAAATTGTACCAAGAGATTTCGGACAGCGGATTTTAATTAACACATTGGTGTGATGCCACTCACTTAAATAGTAATTCACCATGAAGTAACTGCACTTAGAAAGTGTATGTATGCGTCTGTGTGTGTGTGTGTGTGTGTGTGTGTGTGTGTGTGTGTGTGTGTGTGTAATAGGTAGGTGGGAAGCAAGATGGAGAAGTATAGTTAGTCTGTTAGACTGGTGGAATCTCCAGTCTTGCTACAGCTGTATGAACAGAGCCTTTCAGATGTTGAAGATGACACCAAATTATTTAAGGTGGTAAAAACAAAAAAGGATTGTGAAGCATTCCGACAATTTCTGGCCAAATCGTGCGCATTGTGATACAAGCTAAAATCCAGTTTTTGCACAATAACTCTATTATTTGTAATCTCACAGAAAAGATGTCTCAATACAAAATTAAACCGCATAAAATTTGCTACAAAAAAGTCATTAACAGTCTTTTCATAGGACCAACCCTCATCGAGATATAAAGGTTTTATTCCTACCCATTTGTCTGAGAAGTCATCCTCATTCCAATCTTGCACTTTGTGTTGCAAGCCTGAAACTTTCAGAGGTCACATTTTACACATTTTTCAACATTATCAAAGGAAAACCAATCCTCTACAGATGCAAACAGGTGGAATTTCGCATTGTTGGACTATGAGGACAATGGCTTAAGGGGATAAAAAAATTTAAATCCTAAAAAAAATCAAGGGATGAACCGATCTGATTCAAGCGTGGCATACCCAAAGCCCTACTTAAAAAACTAACAGGCTCAAGTTAAAGGAAGCCAGATCCCAGCTGGACATCAGGAGAAACTTCCTGACTGTTAGAGCAATGGGACAATGGAATCAGTTACCTAGGGAGGTTGTGGGCTCTCCCACACTAGAGGCATTCAAGAGGCATTCAAGATCCTGGACAACCATCTGTCAGGGATGCTTTAGGGTGGATTCCTACATTGAGCAGGGGGGTTGGACTCGATGGCCTTGTAGGCCCCTTCCAACTCTACTATTCTATGATTCTATGAAATCACAGGATCCAGTGTTTCATCTGTTTATCTTTAAAAATAAGGTAGCTGTGGGCAAGGAGGGGGTAGGGTTGGAGCAGCAAAAGTATGTTACACCAGCTCAGCCCCTTGGTTTGAAAGGCGTGGAGGAGGAGAACCACACCACCCTCCGCTTTCATCAGCAAGCTCTCCCTTACAGCACATGCCCCCAGCAAAGGAAAAAGCAAGAGGACAGCACTACACGGAGGTTTCAGGGTGTATTAAATTCACTTGGGGAAAATAATCCAGACTCCCCATTCTAGGAAAAGACAGAAAAGGCTGGGGAAGAGGCGGGTTGTCTGCAAGATAGGCATGGCATTATGTGAGTACCGTGCTGCAAAATCGCACACCAGGCATGGTGTTAATATACTATTTTATATAGATATTTATTATCTTTGTTAAATTTTTGCTTTGACTTCATATAAATAAACAAATTTGAATTTATTGAACCCAAAACTGAAGTGGATTCAAAAAACAACAACACCTCAAGCATTGAGCAGGGGGTTGGACTCAATTGCCTTATAGGCCCCTTCCAAATCTACTGTTCTATGATTCTATCAGTTCAGAACAAGTTTCACTAAATGTAATGCCGCTCTAAATGCATTGAACTCCAACTTGAATGAATAATGGGAGGATCTTATATGTTTTCATCGCATCCAGGCTTCTGAACTCTGCCATCTTCAAAAGCAAAGAAGAAGCAGCAGGAGGAGAGGAACGCCTGCTTTAGGATTGCAATCCTCTGTAGTGCTGAGTGTTCTGGTGAACAGCCACATGTAGGGTGATGTATATGGATGGATGGCGGTGCCGGCGGTGCCAGGTAGGCCAGCCCCCGCCCCCGCCCCTGCCCCCTTACCTGCATCCATCACGGGCTTCAATTGAGGCCCCGGTTGAAGCCGGAAGAGGCCTCGGCCTTCACTTCCGCCTTCAACTTGGGCCTCAATTGAAGCCCGCAACGGACGCAGATAAGCGTCCCTCCTCCCTGCTCCCTTACCTGGCACCGCCGCCACCACCACCGCATGGATGGCGGTGCCAGCAGCGCCAGATGAGTCCCCCTCCCCCCCCACTTACCTGCAGGCGAAGCTCCGGATTGAGGTGATCCTCTTCGCCTCGATCTGCAGGCCCCCTGACTCTCTTCACCTCCTCCTTTTCCGGAGGCGAATTAGGCTGCCTCGCTCCTGCTTCTCTGAACCGAAGAGAAGTGGAGTACATCCCTAGTGTAAACAGAGCGGGAGATCTCGCAATAAAAATATCATGAGATCCTCACCCTTCCGTTGCGCTAGACCAGGTAGGTCTAGCTGAGGCCCCTGTGCATCATGACTCACAGCCTCCACAATGCCAGGGAAGCAGTGGCTGCTGGGCTGGGCATATTGGAAGGAAACAGGGATTTAAATTTATTTATTTATTTATTCATTCATTCATTCATTCATTCATTACATTTATATACTGCCCCATAGCCAAAACTCTCTGGGCAGTATACAAAAGTTTAAAACAATGAACATTAAAAACAGATATACAAAATTTTAAACCACCAAAAGTATATTTAAAAAATCCATTTAAAACCACTATTCTTGGGTCACTTAGAAACTCAGCAAATGCTGTTAAATGCTGTTAAATGCCTGGGAGAAGAGAAAAGTCTTGACCTGGCGCCAAAAAGATAACCATGTTGGCGCCAGGCGAGCCTCGTTGGGGAGATCATTCACAAGGCTGAAAGTGCAGTCATAGCTTCCATGCCACTTGAGATATATATATATATATATATATATATATATATATATCTCAGAACAAAAGTTTTGCATTTTCTTGCCTTAAGAAATATACATACAAATACTGTTTTATTTTTAAACTAGTTGGAATTGCCTTGAGGTGGATTGAGACCCCAAGCAAGATTACACACTGTGCCTCTGCCCCTCCTGAGTAAAAGGCCCGCCTGCTGCCCCCTGCCATGGCCCATCCCTATAGCCTCCTGAGGGAGGGGGTCGGTCCCCTCCATCCTCCTTAGATGGAGCTGCCCCAGAGCAGAGTGGAGGGAAACGGCTTACAGCTCAGCCTACTGATCTTCCCTGGCTTCAAACTGTGCTTGTTTTTGTCTTTTGTTTTGTCTGCTTGGACCTCTCCGTGCTAGGATGAGGAACGCGCCTGACTGCTCTTGAGCTTTTGTCTCTTTCCCCCTGGTGCATAGGGTAACCATAGGAAAAGGAGGACCAGGCTCCTGTATTTTTAACATTTGCATAGAAAAGGAAATTTCAGCAGGTGCCATTTGTATGCACGCAGCACCTGGTGAAATTCCCTCTTCATCACAACAGTTAAAGCTGCAGGAGCTATACTAGATACAAAAGAGGGCAGGCCTCCTGCAGCTTTAACTGCTTTGATGAAGAGGGAATTCCAGAAGTTGCTGCATACATACAAATGGAACCTGCTAAAATTCGCTTTTCTATGCAACTGTTAAAGATACAGGAGCCCTACCCTCATTTCCATAGGGTCAATCTAATTAATAGGCAATTTCCCGAGTCTTAACAGGGCCTTTAAGGCCCCAATTGGCGCAGGGGGGACGGCAAAGTGCACTTGAAGCAGAGCTGTGTGAGCAGGGGTTGGCAAGGTAGGCCACCTGCGAGTTCTCCAAAGCCTAACTTTACCCAAAATATTGGCCATCCAGAGCTTATCCGAAGTAACCATGAATTTTCAATAGGGGTGTGCATTTGGTTTGGATAAATCCTGAGCCAAAGTGGGGCACCTTGGAGAGATTCAGGATTTGTCCAATGGCAACAAAGTGTTTCAAAGAAGACTGAAGCATGTCACACTGTTCTTGAAGCTTTGGGAGCAATTTGGAGGGACAAAGAGAAAGAGACACATTGATACATTTCCCCCCTAAGTGTTCAATATAAGACAAATACCAGGTCGTGTGGAAGAAGAGGAGGAGAGTAATTTTGTGACTGACATGCAAGCTTTTAATTACATGGAATTTACCACAGAGCTTTTAAGAGGGACACTGAAATATCTCATTTTTATCATTTGTGCTATGCTGTTTGCTGGTTCTGGCTCTTAGGAGTAGGGATGGTGAGAAGTTCATTTATATTCAGTTTTGATAAGACGTTATTACCAAAATTCGCAAAGCTCTCCATATTTGGGACAAAAAGAACTTGAGACTTTTTTTAAAAAAATATGGATGTGGAGAAACCAAAACTGGCAGATTCATCCAGCCAGACAGGGGGCTGTCTGAGCCACTGTCATCGGTTCCCCCCACTGCAAGGTATGTTTTTCCAGCACTGAAAATCCGGGTTTTAGGATTTTCCGACCCGGGTCGCTCTTACCCAGGCAGCAGGAGGCTGGCGGGGAGGTGGCGGCGGCAAGGATGCACCCGGATTCCCCAGCCGCCTCCTCCTCCGTCTCTTCTGGCTGTAGTACACACTATCGTTTTGGGGTCGTACTTGGGGCGCATGCATGTGCCTTCAGTACGGCGCGTGGAAGGGCCCAAAGTACTTGACTAGTCTGCTGTACTGTTTAAAGGCTTCCCAAAGCACCAATATATGCCCACTTGTAGAGACAAGAGAAGCTGGGCTGAAAATATGATTGACCAGGGTTGCTAACCTTTTCAAGAGGTGTTCAATGAAGAGTTAATCTGCAGGCCAAACAATTTGCTGAAAGATCTCCAAAGCAAAATTACAGGGTTTTTTTTAATTACATCAAATTAAGGTTATTAAAAGTTAAGTTCTATACTGAGAACATTTTCCAGTGAAAGGTGTTGCAACATCATTATTTCTTCCCAAAATGCACTTACTGTTCATTTCTCAGAGCCATCAGCCTTGTTTGAAAGCTAATGAAAAGCTGTCCTGCGTCAGTTTCTTCCTTGTATCCATTAAGAATAATTATGGCTGAACAATTTTTGATGCCTGTAACCTTCGCAAGTGTTGCTAATGGCATTATAAATTGCTCCTTGTCCAATGACTACAGTCTGGGGCTTAATTCAAAAGCGCTCTGTCAACAGGGCAGATTTGTGTGGTTAATGAGTGCGTTTAAAACAACAGCCTCGGCTCATGCATCCTAATGTCGATAAGAGGATGTGGTTCAATAAAGCGGCTTGTCCATAATAATTAGCAGCAACAAATGTACTGGATTTGCCCAAATGCAGCATTAATGCCTCTTCTCTCAGTGGGTCTGGCCAAGTTTCCATCTCTGCCCTGAGTTGACCAAAATATATTTGTATGAGGCAGGCATCTACCACAAATGGCAGAAATATGACCAGGACTCAATAGGATGCAAATGGAACCCTCGATTCATAGTCTTGTTAATGCATCTCTACAACTAAGGGAAATTAAGTTGTTTACCCAGGGCTTTTCTGCTTCCTGGTTCTTTAGCACAATTGTTATCAGTTGCATTACATGAGAGGAGAGGGACAACAAGATGTTTGAATTGAATAGTCTGTTCAGTACCATTGAGTTCCACTGAGATAGCATCATCTAATGATGGGCAATCCTGAAGTTTCCTGGCTATTACCACTTTAAAAGTGTTTTTTTTTTTTAATCCTGGGATTTCTAGAGGATGTCACACTTTAAAGGGTGGGCAGATGAATAATCATTTTAATTTCTTTTGTAAAGGTGGTCAGGTCCCCTCCTTTGCTCCAAGGTAACCAAAATGCTCACATCTGCGTAAGTTTTAAAAATAAAGAGATCAAACTTGGCATGGTGATAGCTCTTAAGGAGTGTTTTCAGCATGCCAAGTTTGAATCATATTGTTTCTTCCCTTGATTTTTAAGGATTTTTTTTTAATTTGCCACCCTTAAACCCATTTTCCTGGTAGTAAACAGAAGCAAGACCTCAGAAGTATACATAGGGCTGCAGAGTATCAGGTATAGTCCTTTTACCTAGTGGTTAGATTTATTAAGAAATGCTTTAAGAATGTCAGATGTTCTCTGCAAGCTTATATCTGTAAGCAGTTCCCATGGAAGTAGCTGGTTCACTCCTTTGCTTCGGCCTTGAAGTAGCTGGTTCTCTGGGAACTTCAGAGTGTCTTGGAAAAAGTGGGGGACACTCTTCGAAGTGGGTTGTAACATCCTGCCCTCTTGGCATGTGGGCACGGTTTACAGGTCAGAGGACCTGTCTGTCAAGTGACTTTGAATAGGCCTTAAAGGCTGGTGCAAAGCTGAAAAAGCTTTGCTAGGTTTCAATACAATGCCTGACCTCCCTCCTGCTTTGTATTCCATCTCCGCTTGGGACTTTGAAAGCACTCTAAACATGGATGCTTTGCTATTTGGACTTTGGATATCTAAGAACTGTGCCATGAAAAGTAGTGAGGCTTTTCATAGACTTGGCCCATAGCTAGACCTAAGGTTTATCCCGGGATCGTCCAGGGGTCAACCTGTTCATCTAGGTGACACACAGGGGATCCAGTGCTCAGGCAGAGGTGAACCCTGGATGATCCCAGGATAAACCTTAGGTCTAGCTGTGGCCTTGGACTTGCATATGCTGTGGATTCTGTGTTTGTGGCCAGACTCAGGTGGCAAGGAGTTCCCAGTCCTTAGCAGATGGATGGGACTCCTGGGCCTGAGGCTTAACCTTTCCTGAAGTCATGGTAATGGGGTCAGCTCAGTAGTGGTAGGCTGAGACTGACAAGTGTGTGACGGATCTCTCTGCCTGGCTCTGGTGACTCAGAGCAACATTTCCTGGGACTTCATTTTAGGAGACTGGCCACGTCCCTTTGAGGAGCCAGCATATGCAGCGTCTGGAGAACCTCAAAGGGGTTACTGGCATACCCTATTCAACCCCCTCTCTTCTCCAAGTGTTTGCCTTAAGGATTGTTTCAGAAAAAAGAGCCTAAAGCTTCCTAACCATCATTCAGCTTTAAGTGTGTTTTGGAGACTCTGTAACCATTAAGCTTGTCTACTGTGTGATTTGCTCAATAAAAGAACTCTCACTGAGATGAGTGTCTCGTGTAAGCTTGCCAGCAAGTGTGAATGCCAGAGGGAACAGGCATGAACACGACACAGAGCACTTCTTTCCAGTTTGCTGTTTTAGACTTTTTTTTAAAAAAAAAGCTTCTGAGTGACCACACCACTAAAATTCAGTTCTATATGTGTTTTTTCAGAAGTAAGTCTCTCTCTGTTCTGTGGGGTTTATTCAAAGGTAAGCATGCATCTGATTTAGTATGACTTGGAAATAAATACATTTGAAATCAATGGGATTTACTCTTGGGTAAGGGAAATAGCAGATCTCTATTTTATGAACCTGGAGATGCACAGCATCACATAATCAAAGAAAAGGAAGATCGATCCTTCACACTTGTGGACTACTAGGGGAAAAAGAAAATGGCTTTGAGAGGAGAATTTTAAAAATCACTAAAAAAAACCAAGGGGTGCATGAATCTGATTCAACCTTGCTGTGCTGAAAGCCCTTCCTAGGAGCTATCACTGTGCCAAGTTTGGTCTCCTTATCTTTAAAACTTATGAAGTTTTGAGGATTTTTTAAAATTCCATTTTAAAAATTCCTTAAATCAAAGGATGAACTAATCTGATTCAAACTTGGGGTGGCTAAAGCCCTCCTTAAGAGCTATCACTGTGTCAATTTTGATCTCTTTATCTTTAAAAATGAGGGAGCTGTGGGCAAGGAGGGTGCATTTTTCGCATTTATTTTAAGGTGAAAATGCCTACTCAGTTAAATGGGACCTCTCTCCCTCCCTCTTCACTGTTGAGTGGAGAACCCACCACCTTCCTCTTTTGTTAGCAAGATCGCCCTTAGACACACATGCCCCCAACAAAGAATGGGATGGTTGGATAGAACACAACAGCAGCAATATTCGGGAGGGAGGAGCGCATTTATTTCGTAGGCAGGAAAAATAATCTAGACTTCTCCCACTCCAAAAAGAAACCAATCATGGAGGGTAAGAGGCAAAATTAGTGCAGGACCTTGTTTTAGGGTGACCATATGAAAAGGAGGTCAAGGCTCCTGTATCTAACAGTTGCATAGAAAAGGGAATTTCATCAGGTATCATTTGTATATATGGAGAACCTGGTGAAATTCCCTCTTCATCTCAGCAGTTAAAGCTGCAGGAGCTATACTTGAGTGACCAGATTTAAAAGAGGGCAGGTCACCTGCAGCTTTAACTGGTGTGATGAAGAGGGAATTTCACCAGGTTCTCCATATATACAAATGACACCTGCTGAAATTCCCTTTTCAATACAACTGTTAAAGATACAGGAGCCCTGTCCTCCTTTTCATATGGTCACCCTAACCTGGATGATGTCATGTGAGCACCGGGCTGAAAAACTGCATACCAGGCATGGTGAGTATGCAATAAATAGCTGGTGTGATGGAGATCTCTGTCACAAACCTGTAAGGCCCTGTTCCAAGAATGGAACAGAAACAGGCAAATTAGCCACACCCTCACTCCTTTTTGTCCTTCCCTTCCTGTGGCTTTCCCACTGCTACCAGGCAGAAATCTGTTTTTTTCTTCCTGCCTCCACCAAACCAGCCTTAAAATGCTCTGGGTCTTACATATCTATTTTAGATACTATGGGGGTTGATTATTAGACATGGGGTGGATAACCCAATAAAGAAATGAGTCCATAACATTTCCAACTGAATAAAATTGTTAACAGAAAAATAATAATCAGTGATCAATGCATCCAGCTAACCCAGTGTCTCCTTTTTATCCATGTCACTTATCCAATCGATATCTTACTGTCAAAGGTCCGGAACACTCTCAACCAGTTCTCTAGTCCCAACAGCTCTGAAATAAATTATTATTATTATTATTATTATTATTATTATTATTATTATTATTATTATTATTGCTTTATTTATTTTTAACATTTATAAACCACCTTTAGTCAGAGGATCCCAGGGCAGCATATACAACATCAAAATAGACAACAAATCCAATCTAAAAAGTCATGCAAAAAAGCAAAACAAATAACAATAACACTTCTAGCAACAAAACCAAACAAAAATTAGTTCAGTTTTAAAGTAACTTAAATAATTTAAGTAATTTAAATTTAATTAAAATACACAAATGTTAAAATGCCTGGATCATTGGAAGGGCATTCCAGAGTCAGGGTGCCATCATCTCCTTTGTAGATACTGTATATCTCCTACTGATAATAAAATATGGATTTAACATGCATTGTTGATAGGAATTCATTGTATTTCATAGGAGTGGTATTCATTACATTCTGTGTGTGCTAACTGTAAGTACAAAGTGATTAGTTTTACATATGCTATGAGCTAGATTTCAGGAGGGAAATATTCTTGGAACTGTACCTTCATGTAGGATCACGCTGTTGTGCAAATGTAGGGTGACCATATGAAAAGGAGGACAGGACTCCTGTATCTTTAACAGTTGCATAGAAAAGAAAATTTCAGCAGGTGTCATTTATATATATGGAGAACCTGGTGAAATTCCCTCTTCATCACAGCAGTTAAAGCTGCAGGAGCTATACTAGAGTGACCATTTTAAAAGAAGGCAGGGCACCTGCAGCTTCAACTGTTGTGATGAAGAGGGAATTTCACCAGGTTCTCCATATATACAAATGACACCTGCTGAAATTTCCTTTTCAATACAACTGTTAAAGATACAGGAGCCCTGTCCTCCTTTTCATAGGGTCACCCTAGCAAATGTCTCCGCTTGTAAATAATAAATAAATGGTGTCCCAGAATGGCCCTCCTTTACTTCCGGAACAACTCACCGTTGTGCGGCCCCTGAGGGGCGATCCTGGGAGTGCAACTCTCCATGATCATCACTTCCCACTCCCAGAAGGCCTCCAGGTGGGAGATGAGGCCTGTGTCTGCCATCTCAGACGGGGAGCAGCAAAGTAGCCAGTGCACCAGCAGGGCCAGCAAAACTCTTCTGTCTGGAAGAAGGATCAGAAGAGGGAGTAAAACTCAGTGGTAGAAGATCTGCTTCACATACAAAAAGTCCCGTTTTCAATCCCTGGCATCTCCAGTCAAAATGGTTAGGTAGAAAGCAATGGGAGATGCCTTGGATAGCTACTTTCACTTAGGGTGCATGATACTGGTCATATGGTCACCCTATATAAGCATAATGTGATGCAAAGTCAAAGTGTAACCTAAAAGTCACGGTAAATATGCTAATATGCGCATTATCTCAGGGGGAAAGCCACGGCGGCAGCGAATGGACGGCTGCGTCGTGTAACCGCTTGCGAGAATGTGCACAGTTACACCACCATAAAATGGCCGTATAGATGTGGCCCTGGTGGGCAGATCTCCTCTACGCCCTCAGTGTAGCAACAAATGGGAGGGGGGAATGTTGCAGAGGACACTATCCCTGGACAGGGAGTGATTTCGCTCTGCGATGCCACCTTCCCATTTGCTGTGTGGCCGAGGGCAGAGAGGGAGGCTGATGGCTGTCTCTGCCCTTGCCTTGCAACAAATGGGGGGAAAGGATTGCGGGGGGATACCGTCCCTGGTCAGGGGATAGTATACCTCCTCAACGCCTCCTCCCCATTTGTTGCTACACTGAGGGCATAGAGAGACACAGTCAGGAGAGTCTCTCCTGACAATGTACCCCCCCATCCTCGTGTTTGCTGCAAAGTGGCGGCAGCTGGCAACAGGGGTAGCTAGGAGCTCCTGCCGCTCTCAAGCAGCAGCCACCCGTGAGCTCTCAAGAGGAAGAAGCAAAAGAGCAAGGAGCAAGAAAGCACCAAAGTACCCTTCGTGATACACGAAGGGTACTTTGGTGCTTTCCTTCTGTAGAGAAGGAGGAACGGCAAGTATTGCATGTAGACCTGGGGTGTATTTCCATTGCCCAGGGTGTTGCTGTGCCGTGTTCTCTGAGCTCTGGGGCAGCCAACATGATCTGGTACTTCAAGAAGGGTAGCCATGGAGATTGGGGGCTTATCTATATGGCTTCTTTACCCCGATGTAAATTCACGTTTTAGGACACACGAAGCAGCTGTCCATTCACAGCAGCGCCGGGTTTTTAATGCGATAATGCGCATATTCACATTTGCGATTTGCCATGACTTTTGGATCAATGTCCTGTCCGAGTTTGCACCACATTATAGTTATGTGTCCTTGGCGGCATTAAATCACATTTTGACATATGGGCATAACTTTGAGGGCAGGACAAAGTGATTGGCCGATTTCCCGCCTTCCCACCTATTGTGTCCTCTGGCTGCCTCGTTCCTTCCCGCCGTTTTCATGTTGAACTACATGACTCTGCAGAGGTCAGCAGATGGAGCTTTTAAAATTAAAACGAAGGGGGGGAATAGGCAAGGAGAGAGAGGAGACGTGTTCAGTCTCCCTCTTGCATCCTCTGCTGCCTCGTTCCTTTAAGCCCTCGGTTTTCCTCTTCTATGAATTTGTGAAGCTCCACAGATAAAATTTATAGCTTCGCTCGTCTATACTCCATAGCATTGTATATGCAATAATGCGCATGTGTGCATTAATAACTGCACTACAAAAAAATTCAGGAGATAAATGTCTGTTGCTGCTGCAATCTTTACCTAGATTTGAAGCAACACAAATTCAGGTTTATATTCAATGAGGAGCAATCCCATTGTCGTACAGATGGGGGATGGGTGCAACAGGTCTTATCTGTCCAACTGTTTGAGAGCAGAGAGTGGCATCACTCAGGGCAGCTTAGCTGGAAGGCCATGCTTCCCACTTCTTGAAGCTGTAGCAGCAGAGTTGGGATAGAGCCTAGTGGTAAATAAGTTGTTCCAGAAACACCTTCCTTGGTGGTGGTGGCAGTGGCCATTCCCTCTTGGCTTAAACATGTGTTAATCTAATTGGGGATAATGGAAGAGGGATGCTGATGAGGAAAGCCTTCAGAGGGCGGTGTTGTCCCATTCCCTCACCACCACCACCACCACCACCACCACCGAGCTTTGCTGATGGTAACTGCTTTCCTGGATGCATGTTGCTGTGAGCTTACACTTTGGAGTGGCATGTAATGGCTAACACCATACAAATTGCCAGGATGGGCAGTTAAATGGTGAGGTCATGGGTTAAATGAACATGGTTGTTTAGTCTGCATCCATTTGCATTTTAATATTCTCTCTGTGAGTCAAAAAAACCCCAACATTTTGGAGACAGCATGTTTGGACAAATCCGGGCAAATCCGGTCATATTGTCACCCTACCTTCACCCCATATTGAGCAGGGGATTGGACTTGATGGCTTTATATGCCCCTTCCAACTCTAATACCCTGTCACCTCCTCTTGCAGCAGGCAATGAAAGACTCCTCCTGTCTAGCTGAAGAGTTTTGTTACCCACAATGTAACAAGCCTTTTGAAAAATGTAAGGGGAAAAAATAGGCAAACTAGCCCTGATCCACCTTGTAAAACTGTAAGGTAAGCCAACTTCCCCACACACCTGAAAATTCCTTAGAAATTTGTGTTCCTCCGAAAGCAAGAGAAAAGCCCTCTCCCTTTTTCAGGGAAGGACAAAGCTTTTCAGGACTATTCAAAAGAAGCCTATTCACATGAGCTTAGACATGCCTTTTGAAGAATTTTAGATTTTTTAATAGGTTTGGGGAAAGGAAGATGGAAAACTCTCTCTCCAGAGTGGTGGATGGGCAGTTATTAATGTATTATTCCATATACAATGGAGGCTAGCTGAATGCCCCTTGCACCAGCAACAGTATGAATTATTGACTCAACATATGTTCCCTGGTGAATACTTTTTCCAAGGTTACACTCTGATATTGGATTCTTATTCTGAATAAGGTAGGGGGCAAAGACCTCATTATTATTATTATTATTATTATTATTATTATTATTATTATTATTATTATTATTATTTATATAGCACCATCAATGTACGTGGCACAAATGTCTAAGAGAATCAAGTTTGGGGGGATTTCAAGAGCCCTGGATATTTGTATAATGCCTCTAAAAGGATGCATGAGGCAGGGATTGGGGGTTTAGACAAAGTGAAATCCTTGCTGCCTGACAATCCAGTCCATTGCAAAGTAAGGAAGTCCCACTAATACAGCTAGCCTGTTACCCTCAAGTTACTCCAGCTGGGCAAAGAGAGGGTTCTACCTAAATCCCTTATGCCAGCATAATTCCAGGTGTTGCAAGACTCAGGGCCCTGACTTGACAGCAGCGGGTCTGTGCCTTGAGGCCTCAGGCTCCCAAATTGGCACTCCTTCCCGGCATCTGCATGGGAAGGAGCGCCAATGTGGAGTTGCTGCTGCCGCCAGTGCCGGACTAAGCACCGAGGATGGGGGAGGACCAGGGCAGCTGGCTCTCCTCTCTCTGACCTCCCTCTGGCTGCCCCGTCCCTCTTCCCCCCTTTTTGTTTTTTTCTAATCTCTATATGCAAACCTTCGCTTCTACAGATTAAAAAAATAAAAAAATGGGGGAGAGGAGTGGGGCAGCCAGAGGGAGGTCAGAGGGAGGATGGCCGGCTGCCCCATTTCTCCCCCCTCCCCAGTGCTTGGCCCTCATTCCTCCCACCTCCCTGGTGCTCGGCCCAGCAGCAGCAGCGGCCTTCCAGCTGCCCCATTCCTCTCCTCCCCCATTTATTTATTTATTTATTTATTTATTTATTTGCAGGGACCTGTGGCCCCTGACTTGGAGTTCCCAGTCCGCTCCCTTCTCTATTCAGCCCAGCCAGTGGTGACCAATCAGTCACCTCCACAACCAAAAAAGTCGAGGTGAGTGCCTGACATTTTTTCATTGGAGTTTCCAGGGTTTGCCCCCAGAGGGCTTCACAATGTCAGCTGCATCATGCAGATAACCTGCCACCACTCCAAATCCACCCCGGTGCAACCCCTTCATCAAGATAAGTCCTCAAACGTTGGGCATCTAAGGAGCACACTTCATTAATTTACTTAACAGCGGGGCCTCCCCTCCCATGCCATCTCACTGGGGCCAGCCTGCCCTGACCAGGCGGGAGCCACTATATGACCTGGCTTCCAAGGCCACCCGTCTCATGAAACGGGCTGAATCGCCCACCTCAGGAGTGCATTGCCCGCTCCCCCCAGCCCACAAGAAGACCTGCTGCTGCTGCCTCGCTCCCAGCAACAGAGGCTCTTTGGAGCAGCCGTCTTCCTTCTGGCTGTGGGGAGGTAATGAGTGGGGTACCGCAGGGCCAGGGCCAGATTATTTTACGGCCAGGCAAGACGAGCTACTTGCACACACATGGATTGAAGTGGGGAACAACAATAAGCATAAAACACATAAAATACTGATTAAAAACATGGTATACACTGTTTAAAAACATCCTAAAAGCATCCTAAAACATACTAAAATATCCTAAAATTCTACTGGATAGGCATAAAAAGTACAAAACTTGAAACTGCTAAATTTATTTTAAATTGCAAAAAAAAGTAATAAGTACTAATCAATTTTTGATTATCTTTCAGAAATCCAACGGGGGGGGGGGGCCCACCCACCATCTCACGCGGTATCTAAAGGTGCCCAGAGGGGTGCAAATGGAGGTGAAGAAGCACCACTTAGCCCCCTCCATGCCTGCACGTGGACGTCCATGCATGCGCCCTGATCACACACAGTACAAGATTTTACAGGGGTCCAGAGCAGGGGCGTAAACTACGGGGGGGGGGGGCTCAAGCCCCCACCAGGATTTCAGAGAGGGGGCAATGCCCAACCGAGTAACATCAGTAAGCTAACAAGCCTGACTGACAGATTCCTTAGTCAGTCTCCACTTGTCTGTTTTCTTATGTGTTTGGGATTCAATCTAAATTACCTCCAGGGATGCCTTAAAACTCAGTGTATCTGAGTAAAAGAGGTTAAGGATATCCCTCCTCCACTGTAATTCCTAAATGGGCAACCTTTTGTCCTACAAGGTCTGGGGGAGTAGAAGGGAATGAATCTGGGGAAGGCTGAACCTGACACAAAGGGAGAGTGGCTTTTGTCTTGCAGAAAGAGATCTGCGTGGCAGTAAAGAGGAGGCAGAGTTTGCTTGGAGTTGGGTTGCTGTAGGCCTTGTTGTCTGTATATGCAGCAGGTTCTTATGAGGCACACTGCTGGTTTATGCATAGATAAGAGGGGGAGGGGTCAGGGGGAATCTTCTGGGGGAAATCTTTATGTAGCAATCATACAGGGAGAAGAATTGCCTGCAGGAGGGGGAAAACAGAGCTGTTGTTGAACTCCACCCACCAATGAAGCCTAGGCCCCAGAAGCAGCATTTCCTTCCTGCTAGAAGAAAAATTGGAAGAGTTTTTCTGGTGCTCCTGAAACACCATCACTCTGGGTAAGTAAAGGAGTGGGAGAGTGAATCATGGGTTGGTTGGGCAGCTGGGGTGGTAGTAATTCTAATATTCTTGCAAAAAAGAAGGGGGAATTCTGTTTAAGGAAACAAACATTGCCATCCCCTATCTTCATTTTATATTTAGCCATGTGGAAGAAGTGTGTGTGTGTGTGTGTATTTACCCAGAAATGACAAAGCTGATCAAAATCGCCCTTACAATACCGGTTTCATCATGTTCATCAGAAAGGTCATTCTCATGCCTTCGTAGAATAAAGACCTTTCTGCGGTCAAGCATGGGGCAAGCCAGGCTCAATCATATGGGTGTTCTACATGGAAATAAAGAGATCAGTTTGGAGATGGATCTGAATATTATAGCTAATGAGTTCATCCAGGCAGCACCAATTAGAAGAAATACATTCAGTGTGGAAGAATCCTAGAAGTGCATATCCTGAATGTATTTCTTCTGCTTGATGCTTTGTTTAGTTATCTACCCTTCAGTGCTCCCTCTAGTTAGTTATAATAAATTTATTTAAATCCATAAAAAGAGTTTTTTTATTTTTATCTTGGGCTTCAACTTGGATGGTATATTGTATGGGCCTTTGGATGGTGGGGTGTTGTTGTTTATTCGTTCAGTCACTTCCGACGCTTCGTGACTTCATGGACCAGTCCACGCCAGAGTTTTCTGTCGGCCATCGCCACCCCCAGCTCCCTCAAGGTTGAGTCTGTCACCTCCAGAATATCGTCCATCCATCTTGCCCTTGGTCGGGGATGGTGGGTAGTGTACTATAATTATAATTAAAATGTAATACTTTTGTTGAGTACTTGTAATTTTAACATGGCTTTAAACACTCTAGGATCCATTGATGAAGGATGGTTTCCAGAAATTTTAATAGAAATATATGTATACATAAATGCAAACAAATAAGCATAGCCCCCCTTTCCCAAATTTCGACCCATGTCCCCACCCCCGGGGGAAATTGAGAAGTCTATGCCCCTGGTCCAGAGTACAGCATCTTCTACTTGTATTACTCCTGTGTTTTTCCCACCTCTCCTGTCATTTTTTTCTCTCCAAGAAAAACCATTAAGGGAAAAAGATGGAATAGGTGTGCCAAGCCTTTTGATTCATAGCTCTCAAAGCCCTCTTCCTGGAAGCACACCTAGGTGACAATCTTATACTTAGTTACCTGGGAGTAAGCGCCATTGAACGCATGGGGCTTACTTCTAGCAGATATGTGTACGATCGCCCTTACTTACTGGTATGGATCATTTGCATACTCTTGCTCCTTTCAGAGGGCACATTAAGCTGCTCTTGGTGAGGCAAAGCGGCTGAAACACAGCTGCCTCCCTCCTCCCATTACTAAGCCAGCCAATATGCCTGGAAGGGAAAGGAAGGGGCATTTGTTGGATGGGGTTACACTCCCCCTGAAGACGCAGGTCCGCAGCTTGGGTGTACTTCTGGATTCAGCCCTGAGCCTGGATACCCAGGTTTCAGCGGTGGCCAGGAGTTCATTTGCACAGTTAAAGCTAGTGCGCCAGCTGCGCCCGTTCCTAGAGATGTCGGACCTGGCCACGGTGACACATGCCTTAGTTACATCCCGATTGGATTACTGTAACGCGCTCTACGTGGGGCTGCCTTTGAAGAGTGTTTGGAAACTCCAGCTGGTTCAAAGAGCTGCAGCCAGATTGTTGACCGGGGCTGGTTACAGGGAGCAGACAACTCCCCTGTTAAAACAGCTCCACTGGCTTCCAGTCTGTTTCCGGGCACAATTCAAAGTGCTGGTTATGACCTATAAAGCTCTATATGGTTCGGGTCCAGGTTATTTGAAAGAACGTATTCTCCCTTATGAGCCTGCCCGTGCTTTGAGATCTTCTGGAGAGGCCCTTCTTTTAGTCCCACCTTCTTCACAGGCACGCTTGGTGGGAACATGGCAGAGGGCCTTCTCGTTGGCTGCTCCGGTGCTCTGGAACTCTCTTCCTGGGGAAGCTAGGCTGGCTCCCTCCTTGATGGGCTTTCGGAAGCAGGCTAAAACATTTTTGTTCAAGCAGGCCTTTGGAGAATAATCCAGCCCTCCATCTACGTTAATGTTTTATAATTTTGTTGTGTATTTTTTAATTGTTTATGGTTTTGTTTCCCTCCCCCCCCCATGTATATTTTAAACTTTGTAAGGCCACCTTGAGGCCCAGCATTGGGCAAAAGGCGGGATACAAATAAATATAATACTAATAATAATAATAATAATTTGTTGACCCTATCATGTTGTCACAGCTCAAGGCCTGATGACTCAGGACTGAGGATTCATGAAGACTCTGGTACATTTAGGCAGCTGACAATGCCCCAAAGCAGGTGAACTTTTAGTTCTTTCGTTTTTCAATGAACATTTCCAACACTTTTTTGGTGTCAGGAACTGTGGTCACGAAAAGCCCCCAGAAGACCAAAAAGCAGGAAGAAAGTAAAGCCTCTGAAATCCCATGAATATTTAGGGCTGAAACTGATTTGCCCTAAGAAAAACCACAAGTGTTCCATTGCATTTTGTAAATACTAAAAATTGTATTGTGTGCTTTAAAAAAATCTTAGTTTGCTTTTATTTTTAAAATAATGTTGATGTTTTTATACTTTTTTGCCAATTTTGGAAGAACAACTGATAAATTTTATACATGAATAGCAAGCCATTTGAGCTAAGTTACTATTACTGAACAACAGGACTGTAATTAGCCCAGGCACACAAGAAGAGCCCTGCTAGATGAGACCAAAGGTTCATTTGTCCAACATTCCATCCACAAAGTGGTCAACGAGCTGCCCATGAGAAACTCACAAGCAGGACATGAGTGCAACTGTCCCCGCCCTGCCCATGGTCCTGAGCAACTGATGTACATAAGCATTTGATACACTTAGCCATCAGGACTAGCAGCCATTGATAACCTTCCCCTCCTTCTAACCCCCTTTAAAGCCATCTAAATTGGTGGCCATCACTACATGTTGTTGTAAGATATTTGACTATGTGCTTTCTTTTAACTGTCCTGAATCCAACTAGGTAGGGAAAAATAATTTTCCACTGTTTATTTGTTTTGCTTGTGGAGTGGGAGGAGAAGGGAATAATTACCATGGAAAACCTAATCCAGTCTGAGCAGGCATCTGTGTGGCTCAGGGCACAGGGAGGCACCTGGCAGAACAAGCACAGAGCAAGCACAGGTAACACATCCAAGACGGCCCTATTCCACACCTGAAAATAGCTCAAAAGTTGATAAATCACCTCTCAAGCCCTGAGCAATCAAATGCAGATGATTATCTTTCACTGAATGATTGAGAGGGAAATCTAGAAATGTCCTCATTACTCTTCCTCTTTTTTATCTTCATGACATGTTTGTGATATTCAGCTGGAAAGACCTCTTTAATAACCACTGATTAGATTCATGGACAAAACCCAGAGGGGTGACCCATTCACTCAAATAGGAGCTTCTTTGTGGCTTTGCAAGGGACCCACTCTCCCCCATGGGCCAGGTGATCATGCCCAGGGCCCTCCTATTGGGCTTGCCTAACTTTGGGCCACTGTGGCTTAGTGGCAGAGCACACGCATTGCATGAAAAAGGCCCTATGTTCAACCCTCCGCTTCTCCAGGTAGGGCTGAGGAAGACCCTTCTCCTGCCCTGGAGGGAGAGCCACTGCTGCTGCCAGTCAGTGTGGACAGTCCTGGGCTAGGTGGAGCAGTGGTCTGACTCAGTAGCAGGTAGCTTCCTTTCACCTTATGTTCCAGCTCTGTGCCAAGGCAGATCGGAGGGGGCTCTTTCCTCTGGGCTGCTGCAAAATACCTTTTAAATTCATCCTAAAAACATATCTCTTCACACAGGCTTTCCATGGATGGTAATTTATCTGATTTTATATTACACTCTTAAGCTTTTAACATTTTAAATGCATCGTATACTGTATTTTTGTGGTTTTAATTGTGCACTGCCCAGAGAGCCTCAGCTATTAAGCAGTGTAAAGAAGTAATAAATAAATAAATGAAATACACAAAAGGAGTGAGGTTTTGCTCCAGACGTTTCCCTCAGATTCTAGATGAGGAAACTGGACAAGGTGATGGAGGAATGAGCACAGAAGAAAAATGATTGAAGTTGCTCAACAATCCCCTCTACGAGCTCAGTCCTCCCAGGGGAGAGAATATCAGGCTGAGCACCAAACTATGAAGCACATGGTCTTCGGTGTCTATATACTAATGCCCAGACTATGGGAAACAAGGCAAATATGACTTGACAGGTATAGCGGAAACTTGGTGGGATGACATACATGAGTAGAATACAGCAATTGAAGGATATAACTTGTTCAAAAAGGACAGAAGAAATAGAAAGGCGCGACTTCTGCAATGTGCTCTACATAGGGCTACCTTTGTACCTAGTCCGGAAACTTCAACTAGTTCAAAATAGGCAGCCAGGCTGGTCACCGGTACACCTAGGGGTGACAACATTACACCAGTTCTAAAATCTCTACACTGGCTGCCAATTAGTTACCGGGCAAAGTATAAAGTGTTGGTTATCACCTTTAAAGCCCTACATGGTTTGGGTCCAAGCTACCTGCGGCATCACCTTCTCCCGTACAATCCACCCAACACACTGAGGTCATCTGGGGAGAACTTACTTCAGCCAGCCTAAAGTAGGCTGACAGGTATTACCCAGATTACCTTCTCTACTGCTGCTCCCAGACTGTGAAATGGCCTGCCGGAGGAGATTCATCAACTTAACAGTTTTTAGCATTTAAGAAAGCTATAAAGACTGATCTCTTCTGACAGGCCTATCCAGTGGAATTTTAGGATGCTTTTAGGATGTTTTAACAATCTATACTATGTTTTTAATCAGTATTTTATGCATTTTATTCTTACTACTGTTCTCCACCTTGATCAAAATGGAGAGGCGGATAAGAATTATTATTATTATTATTATTATGATGATGATGATGATGATGATGATGATGTGGAATTGCACTATATGTTAAAAATACTTATCCCTGCACAGAAATTCACAAGCATGAGCCTGGTAGCCGCATAGAGAGCATAATGGGCAAGTAACAAAATGAACAAGATAGTAGGAGTGTACTACTCACTACCCAATCAAGGAGAAGACGAGGATGAAACTTTTGAAAAGCAAATTGCCAGTGTTTCAAGGAAGTGCAATGTAGTAGTGATGGGGGACTTCAATTACCCCGATATCTGTTAAGAGATAAATTCTGCGAAAAGTGGCCCCTCCAAGAAATTCCTGACATAGAATACTAGAATTCTATAGAAGGGCCATTGAGTCCAACCCCCTGCTCAATGCAGGAATCTACCTTAAAGCATACCTGACAGGTGCTTGTCCAGCTGCCCCTTGAAGGCCTCTGGTGTGAAAGAGCCCACAACCTCCCTAGGTAATGGGTTCCATTGTCATACTGCTCTAATAGTCAGGAAGTTTTTCCTGATGTCCAGAAGGAATCTGGCTTCCTGTAACTTGAGCCCATTTGTCTGTGTCCTGCATTCTGGGAGGATCGAGAAGAAATCCTGGCCCTCCTCTGTGTGACAACCTCTCAAGTATTTGAAGAGTGCTATCATGTGCCTCAGTCTTCTCTTCTCCAGGCTAAACATGCAGTTGTTTCAGTCTCTCTTCATAGGGCTTTGTTTCCAGACCCTTGATCATCCTGGTTGCCTCCTCTGAACACACTCCAGCTTGTCTGCATCCTTCTTGAAGTGTGGTGCCCAGAACTGGACGTAATATTCAAGATGAGGCCTAACTAGGGCTGAATAGAGGAGGGCCTTCTCTGCTGTGGCACCTCAGCTGTGGAATGAGCTCCCTAAGGAGGTTCACTTGGCACCTACATTATATGCTTTTAGACGCCAGGTGAAGACCTTTTTATTCTCCCAGCATTTTAACAGTCTATAAATAAATTTTAACTTGGTGTTTTAAATTTGTAATTTTGCATTGCTACTGTTTTTATCTGGTTGAGCTTTTATATTGTATTTTATGTTATGGTTTTATACTGTTGTTTTATACTTTGAATGTTTTGAAGTTTTGTGAACCGCCCAGAGAGCTCCGGCTATTGGGCAGTATAGAAATGTAATAAACAAATAAATAAACAAACAAACCAACAAACCAGTACCTGGCCCGTTGAAGAGCCCTGAGCCCTGCGGTACCCCACTTGTTACCTCCCCCCAGTTTGAGAAGATACCATTAATAAGCACTCTTTGAGTCCGATTCTGTAGCCAACTGTGAATCCACCTAATAGTTGTTCCATCTAGCCCACTTTTAACGAGTTTGCTAATCAGAATATCATGGGGCACTTTTCTGCACCTTTTCTAGCTCTACAATATTTATTTTTTGGTGCAGTGGCCAGAACTGAATACAGGAAACCAAGTGTGCATAAGGGATTTGCATAAGGGGATATGACCTTGGCAGTTTTCTTTTCAATTCCTTTCCTAACTATACCTAACATGGAATTTTCCTTTTTCACAACAGCTGCATGCTGGGTTGACATTTTCATTGAGCTGCCAACACAAGCCATGGTGTGTCACCAACTAATTCAGATCCTGTCAGTTTGTTCTTTAAATTGAGAGAGACTTACTTCTGAGTAAACAGAAGTAATACCTCAGTAGTAAGCATAGGGTTGCAGAGCACTTCTTTCCAGTTTGCTGTTTTAGACTTTAAAAGAAAAGCTTCTGAGTGACCACACTATTTAAAGTCAGTTCTGTATGTGTTAACTCAGAAGTAAGTATCTCTCTGTTCAATGGGGTTTACTCAAAGGTAGGCATGCATCAGATTTTAGTATGACTTAGATGTAAATACAGTTGAAATAAATGGGTTTTACTCTTGAGTAAGGGACCCACCGGATCTCTATTTTATGAACTGGAAATGCACAACTTCACATGATCAAAGTAAAGGAAAATTGAACCTTTACATATGCAAACAGATGGACTTTCACATTGGTGGACTATCAGGAAAAGGGTTTAAGGGGGGGAATTTAAAAAATCCTAAAAAAATCAAGGGATGAACGAATCTGATTTCAACTTGGCATGCTGAAAGCTCTACTTAAGAGCTCTGAAGGTCCCACATTTCATCTCTATCTTTAAAAACGAGGGAGCTGTGGGCAAGGAGGGTGGGTTTTAAGCAGTAAAAAGTCCATTCATTCCAACATTCCACACAGAGTGCTGGAGGAAGAGAACCTCCCAGCCCTCCCCTTTCATCAGCAAGACTCAGGGCCTTGCTAGACCTGCCGGATAAGCCGGCAGGGAGGAGGGGCGACGGCGCGCTAGAGGTAGCGCGCGCTGTCGCCGGCTTCCAGGCGCACGACACAACGGGGCAACGGGAAGCCCCGTAGCGTCGTCATTTTTTTTTTTTTGCTTAAATGGACCATGTGCGCCAGGGAGCCACCGGAGAAGGTAGGTGCTTTTTAAAAAAACAATAAAGCCCCCCCGCCCCTGATTCCCCCCCCAATGCCCAATGACCCCCCTCGCTTGCCCGTCCTCCCCCCATCCCCGATGTCCTGTCCCCGGCTTTCCATCCCTCGCCCCCAATGGCCACTCTCTTTCCCTCGCCCCCATCCCCGATGCCCGGCCTTCTCCCCCCTTCTCTCCTGGCGGGTCCAGCCTTCCCCCCGCCCCCCTCTCCCCCCCGGATCCCCCCCAGCCTGATGGGCACAGCGCTCGTATAAGCACTGTGCCCAGTCCGTGGCTTTTCCCGGCTACTCACGAGTAAGCGAGCAGCCGCAAAAAGCCACGGACCCTGCTAGACGTTTCGCAGCCCCAGCGTGAAAAAGCCGGGCCATAAGCGAATTTGCTTATGCCGGCTTAAGGCAGGTTTCAGCGCGGCCTGACCCCGGATTCCCCTGTGCATCAACTGGATGCACAGGAGGGAAACCGAGCCTCACACCGTGCTAACACCTGGTCTAGCAAGGCCCTCAGTTCAAAGCACAAGCCTCCAAGGGGGCAGCACTACACAGAGGCTTCAGGGTGCATTAAAGTTGCTCAGGGAAAATAATCCACACTTTCCCTGCTCCAAAAAGGAATGAAAAATGGAGGGGAAGAAGCAAAATGACAGGGATGACATCATGTGAGTACCTGGCTGCAAAACTGCATACAAGGCATGGCGAGTGTGCGATAAATCACTGGTGTGATGGAACTTTTCTACTTTTTTATGTTTCAGAAACCCATCACACCATGTCTCTGAGGGTTCTTTAACACCCACAGAAAAAACATATTGCAAGAGACCTTGTAGCTTCTGGACAGTAGTGTAAGAACACAGTGGTGGTCACCAATTGCTATCCCAGGAATTTGACAACATATGATAAGGTCTAAGAAGTCCAAGGGTTTTTATTGTTGAGTGTTTTAAATTATGAGTGGTTTGTATATGAATAGTTTTGGTATGTCAGTGATTTTTTATATTTATTTATTTATTTATTTATTGCACTTATATACCGCTCCCATAACCAGGACTCTCTGGGCAGTTTACAGAAATTCTAAAATAAAGATTAAAATGAGTATACAAAATTTAAAATCCTAAAACAGAACATACACACATAAAGCATTAAAAAAACGTTAAAAAACTAAACATGTGGGTGATTAAGATGTGCCACCATATGCCTGGGCAAAGAGGAAAGTCTTAACCTGGCGCCGGAAAGAAAGCAGCGTTGGCGCCAGGCAAGCCTCGTCAGGGAGATCATTCCATAGTCTGGGGGCCAACACCGAAAAGGCCCTGTCCCTCGTTGCCACACTCCGACCCTCTCTCGGAGTAGGCACCCGGAGGAGGACCTTAGATGTTAAACGTAGTGACCTGGTATAGTCACGTCAGGAGAGGCGTTCCGTAGGGTATTGTGGTCCCAAGCCGTGGAAGGCTTTATAGGTCAAAAACAGCACCTTGAATTGGGCTCGGAAACATACAGGCAGCCAGTACAAGCGGACCAGAGGAGGTGTTATATGGTCGAACCTTCTGGATTATTGGATGTTATATCATACATATAAGGGCTTAATCTTATGTAAACTACCCAGAAAGTCTTGGGTATTGGGCAGTATAGAAGTGTAGTAATAATACTAATAAATAACCTACAGACATGGCCTGCAGAACCGCTGTACATAGGAACCTAGGAAGCTGCCTTCTGCTGAGTCAGACCATGAGCCCATCTAGCCTAGTATTGTCAATACTGACGAGGATTCTGCAGGATTTCAGAAATATTAAGGCTTCATCCCACGTACCTGTTTCCCTCAAATTATCACCTACAGCCTAAAGGTGTTGTTGTTGTTGTTGTTAGCTAAATCACACCCCGGGCAGCAGCAGTCCTAACATCCTTTGAATACCAGGAAATGGGTTTAAAGGGGTGGGGGAATGTAAAAAAACCCATACAAAAATCAATGGGTGACCCAATCTGATTCAAATTTGGTATGCTGAAAGCTCTCCTTAATATCTATTACTGTGCCAATTTTGATGTCTTTATCTTTAAAACTTATGCAGATGTAAGCATTTGTTTAATTTGTACTTTAAACATATCAAATCCTCCTCCTGCGCCCCCAGTGGCCGCTCGGAAAACAACAAATGATTTGCTCCTAAACAGGTAGCAAAATAGGTTGATTCTTTTGGCTTTATAGCACAATTAAAGCAGGATGCATGGGAGTACTACACAGTCAAAGCAGATTATAAACTGGAAAAGGTCAGAGTCCTTTGCACACAATTCACAGTGATTGCACAGTATAACCCTGGTGTGATGAAGCTCTTATTGGGCAAGAAGCTTTAATCCTTAATGGCAATGTGCCTAAATAAAAAAAATTAAATGGTATTTTGCTTGTAACTACTTTGTATCTTGGTGTGTTTTGAGCCCTTATATCATGAAATGTAGAAACTGCTTGAGATTTTGATGTTAGGAGTCTGTTGTATTGCACTCTCTCAGAGCATGCAGAGTCACAGAGACAGAGGTCACTGGCAGCAGGCAGATGTTCACGAAGCAAAGGAATACTCAGACACAGTAGCATTTTGAACTACTAATCTAAGTTTACAAGTATTTACATAGAGCATAACATAACATAGTTTAGGAACTTTACACAATAACTCCTCACGCAAACTCTCCACACTCCTCAATCACATGTCACATATTAATAGCCTTGTGAGCCAATCATAATGTCCATATGAGATATGAACACCGGATTGCATCACCAGGATGGTGTTGCTAAGCCTCAAGAAAAACATGGGCAAATAGCCTTGGTCAGAGAGCCATCCAACTGCACATCTTGGCTGCTCCCAAAAACCTTGAGATGGCTATCTCAGAGGTTGTTACTTTGTTCAATAGTCTCAGAAAAAACTTCTGATGAACACTTTTAAAACATAAACCTGACACCCCTCCTTTTTTCTGTAACTTGAACACATTTACTCAGCTTGATCTACTATTCCAATCTGTTTAATTAGCTTTTCATGCTTTTGCACACTTAGGGGTTTTGTCAGTACATCAGCAACATCTATTTCTGTGGCACAGTAAATTATATCAATTAACCCTTCTTGCATAACTTGTCTCACATTACAGTACCGGATGTCCACATGTTTGCTCCTTGTGTGCACCCTTTCAGACTTTGCCATATGGATACAAGTCTGGTTGTCTTCATGCTGTTCATGCTGTTTGGGCATTAGGAAAGCATGGTTCCTGCCACATGGATTAAAAATGATTGTGAAAGTTTTCTCTTTCCGGATAATTGTACGGAGAAAAATGTAGTTTTCCCAGGTCAGTAGTGGGTACAGGAAAGCTCTTTGCTGCTAACCCCTCCCCCCAGGGCATTTTTGCTTTGAAGGGACACTGGTTGGGTTGCCCCTTGGAGGGTTTTGGCCACAACTGGTTTCAAGAACTAAGATTCAAGAACACCCTTGGAGAAAGGCCTGCACTGCTCTGCTCTCCCACGTAGGGATATGTGAGAAGGTGGCTTCAGTTCAGTTTTTATGAGAATTTACCCACACACACACACCTCCCAAATTGCCATGCTCTTCCTATTCAGGACAGAAAAATCTTGATTTATTTTTTTTTAAAAGAAAAACCGAATGTGTGTGAAACCCAAACAGACAGCTTCATCCATCCAGGCCGAAGGCCTTGCATGCTTTGCTTGTAAAAGTCTGCATTTGAATCTCTCAGTATCTAACCATGAATTAGCATTGCCACCTATTGGATTTTGCTGTTGCAGTTGGCTGATAATTTTGTTTCAATTCGTTAATCCAAACAAATCCAAAGCAGCGACTGGGACTCCATAGGGCTCCCTTCCCCTCTTGCAGACACAGAACTTAACTGTCACCTCCGTTCATGCCAGTGAGCCCGCCTTCCTAACAAAGATCATTGTTTTGGCCTGTTGTAGATCTACGTCTTTAAAGATGGTGGCTCTCCTGGAGGATGGGTGGCTTGCTGGCACAAGAAAAAGGGTCAGGTAAGTCCCAAGGCAGGGCAGGTGGCAGTGGCTTGCCTTTGGGCTGAGGTGGCCCAATCCGGTCCCAACTCCCCTAATTCTTTATATGTCTGCATGTTCAGGTGGCAAAAGAATTGTGGAAGTTAGCCAGTTCTAGCTCCACTAGTCCCAAAACAGAATTTGTGCAAGGACAAGATTCCAAAAAATTCTAAGAACCTGAGTAGCATCCAATGGAATCCCATATAGACATGTTCTGTCCCTAAGAGTTTCCATATGAGCAACATTGATGGCAAGAGATGCTTAGCTGTGATTTAAATCGAAATGCTTCTCATTGTCAGGCCTACCCTTTCAATGGGAGATTCTTCTGGGTGAAATGGATTCAAATAATTTGGATTGATTGTGGTGTCTCTTGTTTCCAGAACCCTTGCCGTGCTATTCCTGGTCTAGGTGTGGTTTGGCAGAATTAGTCTGAGGATCTCCAATTTGCACTTGTTTAACTACAGCTGCATCCCCACTGCTATTTGTTTATCTCACATTTATTACCCACCTCCAAATTCAACTTAAGCACTCAAGGGCTTTTTCTAGTAGCACTAATGGAGGAGAATAGATGCATTATGTGTGAATAATGTATTATGATGATACAATTTGGGTCTCTTAGCTCTAACCACAACCAGTCCTGCCTTACATTATTTATAATTTACACACACCTTCTTAACATTTCTATGTAAATATTTAATGCCCAAACCAAATTAACTCTTTGTTTCTAGCTTTTCTGAATCCCAAAAATAACACTCGTAAGCAAGGAGGAGGAGGAAGGCTGGGATGGTGCTTGCTAGGAAAATTATGACCATTGTTGTTTTTGGTGTAGTGAAGCAGGGGTGGGTGGGAGGTGGGAGGCTGCATTGTCTACTCAGTGTTTCAAAGCTAGTGCACTGAACCCCACAGGCTCACATAATCTCTGCCTTCCAAACAAACTTACACATTTATTCAAACAATGCCTTTCCACTGAGCTCTCTCAGGCTGGGGTTGTGGTGGTGGGGGGTGGCTCTTTCCTTAGTTCAGAAGTGGCAAGTGTGGACCTCAGCCACTTCCTGGTTCTTTCCAGGAAACAGAACCCACTCATGCTGAATCAAGCAGTTCTTTCAAATTGTTACACTTAAACATGTGGACTTGATTGCCTTTGCTCCTTTAACCTTTAACCTATTGGATCACTAGAAACCAGGCTCTTGAAAACTGTGTTTTTAAAGAAACTAAACTAGGGTGACCATATGACCAGATTTGCCCAGACTTGTCCGGGTTTTGGGAGGCAAATCTGGGAGGGGAGAGGGGAAATCCGGATTTTTTCCAATCTTCCCCAGCCAGCTCTAATGGAAATTAACAAAAATGCTTATAATTCCATCATTTTTAAAGATAAAGACATGAAACTTGGCATGATGGTAGCTCTTAGGTAGGGCTTTAGTCATACCAAATTAGAAACAGATCTTTTCATCCATTGATATTTTAGGAATTTTTTAAAAATGAAGGTTTTAAAATTATTATTTTTTAAATTGTCATTTTTAAAGATAAAGAGATGAAATTTCACACCATGATAGGTTTTAGGTAGAGCTTTAGCCACACCAAATTTGAAACAGATCCATTCATCCATTGATTTTTTTTAGGATTTTTTTAAAAATAGGTTTTAAAATTATTACTTTTAAAACCATCATTTTTAAAGATAAAGAACTGAAAGTTGGCACCATGATAGCTTTTAGGTAGAGCTTTAGCCATGCCAAATTTGAAACAGATCTGTTCATCCATTGATTTTTAGGATTTTTTTTAAAATTTGAGGATTTAAAATTATTTTTTAAAAAATATATATTTTAAAGATAAAGAGATGAAACTTGGCACCATGATTGCTCTTAACAAGGAATTTAGCTATGCCAAGTTTGAAACAGATCTGTTTATCCATTGAGTTTTAGGATTTTTTTAAAGTTTGAGGTTTTAATTTTTTTAAAAATGACATTTTTAAAGATAAAGGGCTGAAAGTTGGCACTATGATAGCTCTTAAGGAGAGATTTAGCCATGCCAAGTTTGAATCATCTGTTCATCCAGTGTTTTTTTAGGATTTTTTAAATAGTTCAAAGTTTTAAAATTATTGTGTTTTAAAACTGCTGGAGCCATATCCTTCAAACTGAGGTTGTCAAACCTCCTCTTTGGGGTGTTGCACACAGAGCAGTTTCAGCCCTTGGCATTAAGGGGATCTCCAGTCTTTAGGTAAGAAGTCCTGGGCAAGCAGGGCACCTTTCCTGATGCAGATTTGGTGTGCAGTCGGGTACCTGGAGCTCAGCAGAGGCAAGGCATCCACAAATCAAAATGTGGGAAAGGAGAGGTCAGTCAAAGCAGCCCACAGGGCAAAACAGAATGGGCCAGAGGCCTTTTCCTCAAATTTCCTCATCATGGGCGATGAAGGGTCATCTTTAGAGGATAACTCTCATGACCAACAGTAAGATGCCAGTTGAGAGAGAAGCTCTCTTCTTTGCGGATGCCCTGTTGCTGCAAATGTTGGAACCTGGCATATCATTGCTTTGCTTTGCTACCACTTCCCTTCTACTTCACTTTGTACACTTGTGAGCTAGGCTCTGACTGCACTGCTGGGATGCAATGCAGAACATTTGAAGTGCATACCAGAGAAAAATAGATAGATTTGCAGCTTTGGCTGGCTGGCATATCTCTTAGAGACAGAGTTAGACTGAAGCCACAACTCAAAAATGGCTGTAGCTGAGCCCTGAGAGGCTGCTGTACCACACACAGCCTTTTTAAGAGTGTCTCAGAGTCCAGTTTTGGTGCAGGCAGAGGCGGCTGGCGGTGGAGTTATTTTTAAAAAACAAGAGTCACCGGATGCAACCAAGCTATAAGCTGTTGCCCTACCCCCAGCCACAGGGTACAAGTGCACAGCCTGGCTGGGCCGTTGGGAGACTTTGGCAGAGAGAGAGGAGGGTGGGAGATTATTTGAGGCTGGAAATGTTGGCAGGCTGGCATAAGGCAGAGAAAGGCTGAAGACAACTCAGATGCACCTGTAGCTTGGCCCTGAGGCTGGCTTGCCATGCAGAGTGTTTTAAGAGTGCATCAGAGTTGTGCAGGAGGAGAGGAGGTGGAGGCGGCTGGTGGCAGAGGTTTTTAAAGTATTGGGCAAAAGGTGGAACATCATCATCATCATCATCATCATAATGATGATGATGATGTAAGAGTCACCAGACATGACCAAGCAATAACCTGCAATAAGCAATATCCCAAGCCACAAGTGTGCAGCCTAGCTGGACCATCGGGAGACTTTGGGGAAGGGGGAGAGAGAGAGAGAGAGAGAGAGAGAGAGAGAGATTGTTTGAGGCTGGAGGCTTTGGTTTGTCTGCAATGACTTAGGGCGTTACTAGACTAGGCCTTAGCGCACCTTCTGACCCGGTTTCCCTGCTGTGCGTCCAGATGACACACAGGGGAATCCGGCGGCAGGCCGCGCTGAGGCCTCCTCCAACGCGCCATAAGCGAATGCGCTTATGGCGCGCCTTTTCCCCAGCTCCGGCCTGAGGCCGGAGCTGGGGAACGTCTAGGGACTTCCACGGCTTTTTGCGGCTCCTCGCTTACTCGCGAGGAGCCGCGAAAAGCCGCGGACCTGCCTGGCACAGCGCTCATACGAGTGCTGTGCCCATCGGCCTGGGGGGGGAAGAGAGGGGAGATAAATACAGAGAGCACTACAGACTCTAAGAGTACCTAACAAGTCTCCCTGAAAAGCTTTCCTGAAAAGAACAAGAACAAAAACAGAACTCATAATCCCCTCAGTCCTTCCCTTATATATATATATATCACTCCTCCCCCCTCCCAAGACATTCTAACTCTGCCCACTCAGGCCAACATTCTACAAACTACAGACTTACAAACTGCAGACATACATTTGGAATTGACTTGTGGGGTGTAACGCCACATATTCCCCCCCTTTTTTAAAAAACCCGAGTATGGGGCTGGTTTAATACCTGGACCTGTACATAGGGTTTGGGGAAATAAAATGGTTAAACATTTATACATACAATTAATAGCAATAACAATATATATACATACAAACCTCTTGGCAAATCAACGAGTTAAATGAACTACATTTTTATTAGTCCACTTTTTGGCTCCAATTTTTAAAGTCCAGGAGCATCACAATGTCCACAACAAAGTCTCACTTTACTGGTGAACTGGACGATTGTAGCGAATCTGGAGAGGCTGAGGACATGCCTCTGCAGTTGCCTAGCAACCCATCTGAAGGAACTGCTGAGCCAAGAAACATCATTGCAAAAACTGATACCACGTTTGCTTTAAACACAGGAAGCTTGGAAGTTTTAAGATCCAAAGCTGAGGCACAAGAAACCTCTTTTAGTAACACTCAGAAAGAACAGGTTTATATTACAGAGTTCATGCTGCAGGTGAAACTGAGGTAAATCCTCTGAGGCAAGTGCCTGTAGAAATGTCTCCTCAATACATTCAGCTAGAAAGGGAGAAATTAGAACAACGAAAAGCTGATAGACAAATTGAATTAGAAAAGATAAAACAGCAAGAGGCTGATAGAGAATTGAAGAGAGCTGAGTTGGAGCAACAAGAAAGGCTGAGGGAAAAAGATCGTGAAGCAGAAATAAGATTAAGAGAAAAAGATAGAGAGCTAGAGCTAGAACGACTTGCTTTGGAAAAGAGAAAATTTGACCGGGAAGATCAGAGGAGAATTGAGGAAGGGGCTAGACCTCCCAAATTATCTCCTAAAGACTTTACCCCTTGTTTAAACATTCTCTAATTAATGTTTCAATTAACCAGTATAGACTTTGCCACAAGGTTCCCGAATGCTGAAGCCCTTCAAAATGTTGATGCCTTGTCAGTAGCAAAAGCCCTATTAAAAATCTTTTGTTGCTGGGGTTTCCTCCATAAAATTTGGAGTGATCAAAGCTCAGTTTTGTTCTCTAATGAAATGAGATGTTTGTGGAGGTGTTGCGGTGTCAAGCATATAACATCCACTGCTTTCCACCCCCAAACAAATGGGCTAGTTGAAAAATTCAATGACAAGAAAGAAGTTGTGGAGTTGACACACACAGATTTGGCTGGAGCCCAAACCAGGCAGAAAACTTGGTGTGATGAAGAGGCTAAAGACCGGAACTTTGGAATTATGCCACGACACAGGCTCTGAACACTAGACCTCACGTCTGCCACCACTTCTTATGGGGTGACACAGGCTCTGAACAACAGACCCGGCCGAGGCTACTCCCTGCTCAAGCCAAGCACCACCACTTGATACGCCTGAGGCAATGGATAAAGCCCACCTTCCTCCAAACTATGTGGAGAAAGGGGTTTAAAATGGAGAATGGATTTTAATATCTATAATAATGCGCTGTGAGTTATATCAGCTTAGGTGAATGATTGTCAGAGTGGGTGCTGAATGTGTAAACTTAAGATGATAAACGCCAAACAGACACGTGGGATTTTTGTGGTAGTTTTAAAAACAAAACAATCAAAATTTATTTTTAAAAGTTCATAAGGTTTGTTTCAAATAACAACATTTAAAAACCTTTTTGAAACCTTCCATACAATCCTGTCACTCTCACATTCGCACTTTCCTTTTTCTCACACAATCACTCTTGAACTTTTTTTATTATCAGTATTGATTAATATACTTCCACTACGTGCACACCACACCCTAAAGACACCACTCACTACACTGACTCTCAAATTTCCCAGAACTTAAGTACCATAAATACAGAGAGCACTACAGACTCTAAGAGTCCCTAACAAGTCTCCCTGAAAAGCTTTCCTGAAAAGAACAAGAACAAGAACTCACAATCCCCTCAGTCATTCCCTTATATATATCACTCCTCCCCCTCCCAAGACATTCTAACTCCGCCCACTCAGGCCAACATTCTACAAACCACAGACTTACAAACTGCAGACATATATTTGGAATTGACTTGTGGGGTGTAAGCGTCAATTAATGTTTGGTGGCAGCGTTGGGATCCGAAGTAGACTCTGTTCATTTATAGTGACAGAAGTCAAAAAGGATTTTATTTGTGAACAGGACAGAGGGTGGTTCCTGTAAAGCACCTCTGAGGTCCTTAGCTGTGAAAGTTACATATTACCTAAGTCAGAAGTTGCGCTGATACAATTCTCTGACAGGATATCTTTGTCTGTGGTGAGATACATATTTTAAAATATCAAGTTTACCACTCCTGACCTCAATTGAAAACTCCCAGTACTATTTTATTTATTAAGGTTAAGTCTCTGTCTGATAAAAATTGATATCTTAGCGTTGAAAAAAGATGCCCTTTCAGACAGATGTAAACATTTAAATTTGCCAACGTGTGGAAGCCTGGGGGAGGCGCGCTAACGGTAGCGCGCCTTGGCCCCGCATCCCTGCCGGCATAAGCCGGCAGGTCTAGCAAGGCCCTTAGAGTGAGAGACAACAGTGGCTGCACAGACAACCTGGAGACATCTATTGTAACTTAGCCCCATGGTGCTGGCATGAAACGCAGGGCATTAGGAAGAGGGTCTCAGAGTCGCATGGTTGTGCAGGAAGTAGACAGGAGTTCAAAGTCTGGATGTGTGAAGTAATGCCAACACACAAGCCTTGAGAAGGTAATGTGTATATAAGTGAGAAGTGTGAATGGGCAAAGTAGTGTTCACTGCCACAACATCCACCCTAATGTTAGAGTAGAGAAACTTGTGACAATTATACACAAGCTTTTTTAAAAAAAAATGAAATTAAATTACCATCAAATTACCATCAAACCATCCGGCCGGCCAGTAGCAAACTCTGTTAACCACAACAGCAGCTTGCAATGAGTGAAGAAACAGTCAGAAAAGATATTTGAGGGAAGGGAAGACTGTATCACACAGAGCATAGCAAAAGCTTCAAAGTACAGCAAAACCTACAAAAGTAGGAGTGAGTGAAGTTAATTTCAGATACATTGAATCTCTCACTTGTTCTTTATTTCAGTGATTTTAACATTAAGATGTTATGTAGAACAGATTTGTCTTAAATGTGTGCTGTAAAATCAGACATGTGTCCAAGGCTATGTTTGAGTGGGCATGCCCCCTTGGTGCTGGACACGCCCCCTTGGGGGCCGACCATGTTGTCCTCCTTTTTAGTTTCCAAAATATGGTCACCCTAACTAAACTTCATTAAAAGGTCTCCAGTCTTGCACTTGTTGACTTGGCCACAGTGACACGCCTTAGTTACATCCCAATTGGATTACTGTAACACACTCTACGTGGGGCTGCCTTTGAAGACTTTTTGGAAACTTCAGCTAGTTAAAAGGGCTGCAGCCAGATTGGCTGGTTACAGGAAGCATACAACTCCCCTGTTAAAACAGCTCCACTGGCTTCCAGTCTGTTTCTGGGCACAATTCAAAGTGCTGGTTATGACCTATAAAGCCCTATATGGCTCGGGTCCAGGTTATCTGAAAGACCGTATTCTCCCTTATGAGCCTGCCCATGCTTTGAGATCTTCTGGAGAGGCCCTTCTTTTAGTCCTACCTTCTTCACAGGCATGCTTGGTGGGAACATGGGAGAGGGCCTTCTCGATGGCTGCTCCGGTGCTCTGGAACTCTCTTCCTGGGGAAGCTCCCTCCTTGATGGGCTTTCGGAAGCAGGCTAAAACTTTTTTGTTCAAGCAGGCCTTTGGAGAATAATCCAGCCCTCCATCTATGTTAATGTTTTATATTTTTGTTGTGCATTTTTTAATTTTTTATGGTTTTGTTTCCTTCCCCCCCATTTTTCAGTGTGGGTCTTACCACTGCCTCCTTCAAGCAGGCTGGGACCCTTCCTTGGCGAAGGGAGGCATTGACCACTCCGCTTACCCACTCAGCCAGTCCCCCTCTGGCAGCTTTTATAAGCCAGGAAGGGCAAGGATCTAGTATACACGTGGTGGCTCTCACCAATCCAAGGACCCTGTCCACATCATCGGACTGTGCAAATTGAAAGGTATCCAATAATACTGGACAAGCAGGTGCCAAAGTTACATCTACTGGATCTGCATCAACAATAGCATCCAAGTCAGAGCGGATCCGAGCGATTTTGTCTGCAAAGTGCTGGGCAAATTGGTCACAACAGGCTGTTGAAAGGTCTGAAATCACTTTTTGGGGGCCAGAGTGTAGAAGGCCCCTGACCACCCGAAACAGCTCTGCTGGAAGGCTCTTTGCAGACGCAATAGTGGCAGAGAAAAAAAGTTTTTTTGCTGCCCGAATTGCCACAGAGTAGGCCTTCAAGTAGGCTCTAGCCTGTGTTCAATCAGATTCACTCCGAGTTTTCCACCATCGTCGCTCTAGCCTCCGTCTCACTCGTTTCATTGCTGCCAGCTCACTGGAAAACCAGGGGGCTGGTGTGGCTCCACAACGTGAGAGAGGGCGCTCAGGAGCAATCGTGTCCACTGCCCTGGCCATCTCTGCATTCCAGAGATCAACCAGGGCATCGACAGAATCACCTGCCGAGGCAACAGGAAAATCCCCAAGAGCCATCAGGAAACCTTTTGGATCCATCAGCCTCCTGGGGCGGACCATCTTAATCGGTCCTCCACTCCTGCAGAGGTTCTGAGTGCCAGCAAGTCTAAACCCCACCAGGTAGTGATCTGTCCATGACAACGGAACTATATAAAGTTCCTCCACTCTCAGATCCCTGTCACCCCATCCAGCACAGAAAACAAGGTCCAAAGTGTGCCCAGCAACATGGGTGTGGCCAGATACTACTTGGGACAGACCCATAGTTGTCATGGCGGACATGAAGTCCTGAGCCGCTCCCGACAGGGCAGCCTCAGCATGGATATTGAAATCCCCCAGAACAACAAGCCGTGGGGACTCCAACACCAAATCTGAGACTATCCAGGCTAGCTCAGGAAGGGAGACTGTTGAACAGCGGGGTGGACGGTACACCAACAGAATCCCTATTCTATCCCAGGCACCCACCTTCAGATACACACATTCAAACCCTGCAGACTGTGGGACAGGGCACCTGGTCAGGGGGATGGAATCCCGATAGACCACTGCCACTCCACCTCCCCGCCCTCCAGGCCTTGCTTGCTGCTCGACAGAGAACCCTGGTGGGCAAAGCTGAGAGAGATTAACTCCCCCAGCTTCATCCAACCAGGTCTCTGTGATACAGGCCAGGTCAGCATGCTCATCCAGGATCAAGTCCTGGATAGCAGTTGTTTTCCCATTAACCGACTTGGTGTTCACCAGCAGCAATTTCAACCCAGGAGGTCTGTTGCCAGGGCCATCCAAATTATTTGAATTGGGGGGAAGTTTGGGGACAACCAACACCCTGTCATTGCACTCTCTCTTATGACAGTGCAGCTGTCTCCTCGCCCTGTATCTCCCTCTGCCCTGTATAACTGTGATGGCTGCTCCCAGACTCCCATCATCTTCTCCACTCCCAGGAAAGCAGATATTCATGACAGGCTGGCAGAACCCTCACACGACTAAAAGGAAGCAGGCCGAAAGTAAGGGGAGGAGAAGAAAAGAAAAGAAACAAAACAAAACAAACAAGGGGACAGGCCCTCGCCCTTGTGTACTGCCCTGAAGTGGCTTCCCCAAATTGGCAAACCCCTTTGGAGTCCCCCTTTCGGCGGTGAGCCCGCCCCCAAAGGAGCCTGCCTCTTAAGCTCCCAGTCCCCCAAAGTTGTTACAGCTGGGGGTGAGATGTTTCTTTGCTGGGAGCCTGAGTCTGCTAGGAGGCAGTTGGAGGTTCCGCAGACTAGGCAGGACAACAGCAGCCGCTGATTGGTCCCTTGCTCTGCAGGCCTTCCTCTCCTGGCTGGATCAGATGGTCAAAAACCCAGGTAGTAGGAGCCTGCCTCTTAAGCTCCCAGTCCCCCAAAGATGTTGCAGCTGGGGGTGAGATGTTTCTTTGCTGGAAAACATATCCAACTGAGATTTATATAGTGATTCAATTGCCACAAAATAATAAATAATAGATATTTTCTCTACTAACCATTTCCCAAAGAGAGGGACTTTTTCCTTTTTCCTTTATAAGCTAACAGGACAAGTAAAGAAGCTGCATGAGGAGATTTGGTGCCTTTCTACGCCTAAGGATTATCCCAGGAAAATGGAGGGATCATCCTTGCCTGCTCCTGGGATCCCCTGTATGTCATTTGCATGCACAGGGATGATCCTGGGACAATCCCTGGAAAAAAGGCAGGTGTAGAAACGACCTTAATCTTGGGAGCTCATGAACATTAATCAAAAGTACACAGCACATGAGTTTCTATACATCCTTATGCAGTCCTAGGAACTCTGTGACTAATAACAGTGTTCCCAGGACAGCATTAGGATGTATAGAAACTCATGTGCTGTGTACTTTTGATTAATATTCTTAACCCTGTAGCTCTTGGAGGTGTATATGTTCATGAAGGTACAACCACATTTTTGAATCACAAGAGGATGAGCTATGTAAGCAAGAGAAAACACGGCTTACTTGAATATTAGTGAAATACATTGACATGACCTGGAAATAGAAAGATGGCTGCAATACAGATCATGATGGATGTGGAGTTATCAGGTTCAATGGGATGGTAGACAGAACCGTTTATGATAAATATATCTTAAATGGAGGAAAATAATACAATATTCCAGTTTGTTTCATATGCAGGAGCTATGTTTTTGCCATCAAAATTGAATTTCACAGTGCAAATATAGAACACCTCTTCAGAAAAATGAAGCAGAGAATCTCTTGTTGAACAAAAGTGGGTTAATAATAGTATGATGTTGGTTATATCCTTATCTGGACAGAGATACTGTAACTCAGCAATAGTAATCTATTTACTAATTAAGGCTGTGCATGGACCCCACCCACTCTGCTTCTCTTCCAGATTTGCAACTTTTGGATTGGGTCCACTCTGCTTTGAGACGATCCGCCAGTGGTCCGGTCCGCTTCGCTACGGATCTCCGGATCCGAATCGGAGCTCCATTTTTTCTCCCATAGACTTGCATTGAAATCCAAATGCCTATAACCTTTTTTCTGTTAATGTTAGAAACCTCAACATCAGCACCATGAGAGCTTATCCATGTATCCACATACATGCTCAGTTGGAAGGAAATCCGAGCCTCCACTGATTTTTTTTGAATTTTTGAAAATCCTACACCCCATTTTCAGAAATGGGATTTACTCCAACATCTGTACAGATACCAACTTGAAAGTGGGCACCCTCACAGATGCCATCTAGATCCACATTCATGGTAAGTTCAAGCAAATCTGAGCATGCCCTGATTTTTGGCGATTTTTTTCCTTTTAACTCTCCCCAATTCAAGTCCCATGCTAGAACTTCGTCAGTTTTCACATTAGAAACCTCAAAATTGGCACCACAAGAGCTTATCCATGTATCCACATTCCTGCCCAGTTAGAAGTCAATCCGAGCCTCCACTGATTTTTGGGGAATTTTTGAAAATCCCCCACCCCATTTTAAGAAATCCAAATATCTCAGGGATTTTTAAAGCTGCAGACAGCTAAATGGGCTTTCCTTATCAATGGCCATTTCAAAGGAAATCCCAACGTGCCATGAATTGGGGAGTAGATAAACATTATGAATCTTCTTCCAAACTTCAAAAATTACTTGGAACTTCAAGAAGTCTAAACATGGTGAGCGCAGGAAGGACTAATGCCCTGAGTCAAAGCAAAACACACACAAACCATCCCTGTGAGGCGGGCACAGAAGAGGAGAGGCGGCGGCAGGCGGTGGCTATGCCCTGGCCTGAAGCAGTGGGAGCAAGCATGCAAGCGGTTTGTGGGGTTGACCCACACAGCCCATCTACATCTGCCAGGCACCAGGAGGGCAGAGAGGCAGGCAGAGAGGTGCTACACACACACACACACACACACACACACACACACACACACACACTGTGCCATAGATCTATGGAGAAGTAAGTCCCAGGCAGCAGATCCAATACCCCACAATGACAACACCTAGGTGGCGGCAGGAAGGCGGGCATGCAGCACACATTTCTGGGGGCACAAGTAAGTGAGCCAAAGATTGTTTCCACTTTCCAGGCCATCAAAGCCAGTATGCAAACCAGTCCTGTGAGGCAGGAACAGCACAGAGAGATGCCTTTTGCATTCCATAACTAATAGGGGGCTAGGAGGATAGAGTAAAGCTTTGTCTTCCTTGCTTCAGAGTTGATTGACTGCACTGTGATCACACAGCCATTAATAAACAATAATAATAATGTTAATAGCAGTACTACTAGTATTATTATTATTATTATTATTATTATTATTATTAATAATAATAATAATAATAATCAATAAGAAGTTGAACCAAAATGAAAGCCTGCCTGACTTTACTGAAGAGGGAAAGCCAGGAGAGCTTTGGCTATGGGGTGGTATATAAATTTAATAAATAAATAAATACAGCAGGGGTGATTAAGCACTGCAGCAGTGTTGCTGAATCACAACAATAAAAAGATTAAAAAAAAAAAAAGGCTATGTCTGTCTTTTACCAGTAAGAGGAAAGTGGACGTGCCCAGGGGGAGGGGGAACTGTGCCAATTTGACTGCTCCTGTCTAAGTACCAGTCTTTCAGAAGCTACCACATACTTCAAGTCATGAGAGGCAGTAGTAGCTTCACTGGCTAACCTTTGGAGGGTTCTGATGACCCTCCAGGGCAGGAGTGTGCAATGGGCACTTCCACATGCCCTATGGGCATCATCCCCTTGCACCACATCAATTCAGTTGTTCACCAAGGTTAGGGTGGGTAGCAGTGCTGTGTTTCCTATCTGTTATTTATTTACTTAGTATATTATTTAAGGCTGTGTTTGTGCGTTTGGTGGGGCTACTATTTCAAAAAACACTGGGAAAAGTCCGTTCAGAAAAAGAAAGAAAATTTATCCTGTATCCCAAGTTAATAAGTATCCCATTTTGCTTATTCCCCGCCCCCTCCAACATTGAGATTGGAGGATGCTTCATCAGGTGTTCACATTTGGGAGTTGAATCTGCCTGTCATCGCTTAAAAAAACCCTTACCCCCTCCCGCTTTAAGCAATTCTAAACAAATTAATAGCAAGCAAACTTCAGGATGACAAAGTCTGAACATCTCCACAAATGACCCCCAACCACCACTCTCTAAGCACAGCAAGTTTCAGGGATGTGGGTTTCAAAACAAAAAAGTTATACGCTAATCTTTTCCGCAATGCAATCCTATGGGGAAAAATATCCAAAATGGCAGGCAGAGCGCTTTGCGAAAAGCGGATCATTCACTAGTGGTCGCTATGCTTCACTATTCTTCACTAGCCCCGACTTGCTTCTCCACCTATAACAGAGGTGAAGCCCCCCCGCTTCGCTACTGCTTCTCCAAACCGAAGAGAAGCGGATCACAGCCTTAGTACTAGTAACCTCTAATCTGGATTGTTGCAATGTGTTATACATGGGGCTGCCTTTGAAAACAGTCTGGAAACTTCAGCTGGTCCAAAATAAGGCAGCAAAATTGTTAATGATCATATTACGCCAGTACTTTTCCAACAACACTGGCTGGCCACTCCATGCTGGGGGCCCAATTCAAAGTGCTTGTATTAACATTCAGAGCCTTAAAGGTCTCCTCCTTATACCAGGTGAAACAACTTGTTTGATGCTAATCTCTAACTTGCAAGTAAGAACATAAAACATGTGCTAAGGGCTAAGCCTAAATGACCCTCTCCATTTCACTGCTGCATTTAAGACTGGAGAAATGAGGTGGCCATTTCAGCTATTGGAGGGGGGCTACCCAAATGGTTTTGCTGGGATGCATATCATTTCCTTTCTTCCTTTCTGCTTTTATGTTGTAAAAGTGCTCTGTCTGTGTGTGTGTGTGTGCACGCGTGTGTGCGCGTGCGTGCGTGCATATGCACAGAGAGGGGGGGAGGGAAAGCACTCCTCAGCTACCAGGATTCTCCTTCCAGAAGGTGCTAGGACAACACTAAAGATAGTATCCTAATGTAACCCTGATCCTAGCACCTTCTGGGAGGAGAATATTGGTGACCAGCACCTGGCAGCCTGGAGGAGCTCTTGCTGTGCAGCAGCCTTCCTCATGCTGCCTGTGTGTTTCTGGAAGTTGTAATCCGGAAGGCACCAGTTTGGAGAAGGGAGGAATGGCTTTTTACATGGGTGAGGGGGGAGAAGAGATTGTAAAAGGAAAATTCTCCCAAAACATGTCAGGATTGTCTTCCCCAAAGCTAGGATGGCCATATTTTGGAAACCCAAAAGGAGGACAACATGCCCAGCCCCCAAGGGGGCATGCCCACCCAAACATGGCCTTGGTCACAAGTCTAATTTCACAGCACACAATTAAGACAAACCTGTTCTACATAACATCTTAATGTCAAAATCACTGCAATAAAGAACAAGTGAGACATTCAATGTATCTGAAGTAAACTTTTGAAGCTTTTGCTATACTCTGTGTGATACAATCTCCTCTTCCCTCAAATATCTTTTCTGACTGCAAATCCTTCACTGGATGACCATAGTCTAACCTTTCCTAACATTTAACACACTTTCCCCATCAACTTTCTTATATCCATACTCACAGATTCAGTGCTACCACTGAACAAATGGAGCAGTTGACAAGTACAAAAAAATCTAGTACAACAAACAAGCATTCAGAAAGAGTATAAACTACTATTACCCTGCAAACATTAGCCATGGAACAAAAGGCTAGCACCTCTTAGCTTGTTTCAACTTCCACCAGACATAACAGTCAAAAACAACCAAGAAAAACACAGTACCTACCTCATTGACATAGCAATACCTAATGACAAAAATGTTGCAGAAGAGGAAAAGAGAGAAAAATATACACCACTGGATATGGAAGTTAAAGAACTATGGCAAATTGGATAGGAAGGTCTATGGGTCAAAATGCATTATTTAATAGGAATATCACCTCTAAAACATCCCTTCAACACACAGAAAACTACAGCCCTCCCCCCCAATGCACACCTTGCAAACATGCACAAGCATCCATTCATAGTCAAACAGCCAGGTGTCCCATTCAGACATCATCATCTCAATACACAGACTGCCAGCACACACACACACACATACAATCAGGATCACCCACTCCAAAACACACACATGCGCATGCACACATACACACCCATTCACTCAAACAACCAGGCACCCTATTCATCCATGCACACTCTCTCACACACATACCTTTGTCTTACCTTCTACTTGCTTCTTCTCTTGCTTGTTCTTCTTCTCTTGCTGCTGCTGCTTCTCCTTCTTCCCCCTTCTTCTTCTTCTTCTTCTTCTTCTTCTCTAGCTTCTTATTATTATTACTCAGCGCTGAGTGGGGGCAGGAGGATGTGTTCCCAGAAGTGCAGGAGCATGGCCCCCAACCTGTCACCTCTCGTTGATCCGGGGCTCTCCTTGGTCGGTGCTGTGATGTCATGGTAGTGACCAAGGAGAGCCCCAGATGAAAGCATGGGCGGGCCTTAAACCATGCATTTCTGAGACATGCATTTTAAGGCCCACCCACGCTTTCATCCAGGACTCTCGTTGGATGGAAGCATGGGTGGGCCTTAAACCGCACATTTCCACACTGTGACATCAATCAAGCAAAGGAGAGTGTTTTCCCTGGACAAAACAGGGAAAACGGGGATTTCCCCCAGGATCCAGATTGGACCCCCTGTTTCTGGCCATGTCTGATCAAAACCAGATGTATGGTCACCCTACCAAAGCAGACACCAAAACACACCAGTTCAAGGCCAAATTGGTCTGACTCAAATCAGTTTAGCCAACCCCAAAATTTCATATAAAAAACCCTGAAACCTCTACACCTCCCTTCCTAATCACTAAATGCCTCTCTTCTAACCCCTTGTAATGAGTTTGACACTAGAAGATATGGTGAAGAGTCAGGTCAGGTGTTGCGCTTATACTGTTGTCTTATATGCTGTTTATTAAATGTATAAAGGCCTGTTTAAAGGGCAGTGTTCTTGCTTCTTACAGTAGGGCCCAGATATATTGGGCAACATCGTTGGGTAACTAGCAAGCCGGCACCAATACTAGGGTGACCATATGAAAAGGAGGACAGGGCTCCTGTTTCTTTAACAGTTGCATAGAAAAGGGAATTTCAGCAGGTGTCATTTGTATATATGGAGAACCTGGTGAACCTCTTCATCACAACGGTTAAAGCTGCAGGAGCTATACCAGAATGGCCAGATTTAAAAGAGGGCACCTGCAGCTTTAACTGTTGTGATGAAGAGGAAATTTCCCCAGGTTCCCCATATATACAAATGACACCTGCTGAAATTTCCTTTTCAATACAACTGTTAAAGATACAGGAGCCCTGTCCTCCTTTTCATATGGTCACCATAACCAATACAAATGATAACAATTGCTAGCTGTCTGGCATTGATAAGGGTGTAATCCTAATAAGCAGCTGCTGAATTTCCTCTATTTTACTGGGTTTCTCTCCCCCCACCCCTTAATTGGAATGTTGAGGTCTCTTAACAGGGAATGTGCACAAGCAACTATGAGAACTTGGGGCTCTAGGAACAATCTCTATTTGCTGTTGATTGGGGGCCCTGCAAATACCAGTTCTTTGGGACTTTCCAGCTCCATGGGCTGAAGAGATGCGTGAACTTTCTTTGTATTTATATTCTGCATCCATTTTCTAACAATAAATTGCCATTATTTTCACAAGTACTCTAGTTCCATCTGGGCAATCCAAAGAATCAACTTTGATTGGGTCCTGAATAGATCAGGCCTCCAGAGTAACACACCCCTCTGCAGGCCTGAGCTCTCCATGGTCAATCTCAGAGGAGGAATACCTCTACATACCTGCCTGCATAGTGGAAAGGAAAGATCTAACTCTTTTAAATACATGCATACATAGGTTGATCTAATGGCAGGGTTCCCTGCAGACACACCCTTTCACTAGTTTCTTTCTATCTCCCATCTTTGGTGACAGCAACAATTCTAGGAGATTACTTTATTATATAAAGGGCATTACCTTCAATTTCCTTTTTAAAAAATGGTATTATTTGAGTTCATGTCCCTACAGATTCACAGTAAGCTTGGAGCCAAAGGATATGTCAGCCAGATAAATATTTAGAAAGACAACTGCATTCTGAGACCTAGGAATTGAATTATCTTTGTTTCTGACAACTTCCTGAATCACAGCCCACTTTGGCAAGGAGGAGTCTGCTCCTTCAACTTAGGTTTATCTGATACAATTAAAGACTGGCAAAATTAAATAGTTGATATGGAAAGTAGTTTTCCAAGGGATGCGGTCTAAATGCCTGAAGCAATCCCCTTGCCTGAGCAGAGAAGTGACACTGGCTAGCAGATCAATACTGCCTATGTTATTAATAACAAAAGCATATTTGTTTTTGCCTGGTTGGCTATCATCCAATTCTGGGACTGGCGGCAAGGGCTCAGCCATTTGCGTGCACCATAATTTACTTTGGTGCATTTTTAAGGTATTGTTTTGTCAAGGCCAATAACTATGACATTATAAATGAGCCCACAGAGTCTCACTCTCTCTTAGTGGTAGATGCAGCAAAATTAATTTCTAGAAGTTTCATATCAATTACTCCTGTCCTTGAGTTATGTAAGGGGACAAAGGAGCAGAGGCTTAAAGAAATGAAGTAACGACAAACAGAAGCAGCAGCACAGAACTAACTCAGGCATTTCACTGTCCCTAATAGATGCATCAAATTAAACAATACTCAAGCCAAATAAATATTGGCCACTTAGCAAAAGAACCATCGATTTTTATGGTGAACAACATTTGCATAATAAACCCCTTTAGTAGAGAACCTGTCAGATCATGAGCAGATGCCTTGCAGAATTGATGCAACAGCTGGTGGAACTCTTATAGGAATTACTGGAGAGAGAGAGAGAGAGAGAGTTCTCTGTGAGATCCCAAGAGGACACCATTGTTAAGAATGGACAAATCAGCCTATTTCTGGTCCGTGTCAGTTTCACATGTATTCTATCACCAAGACTAGAACTACACTTCTGCTTTATAGCCTACTAAAGTGCACTGATAACTGTTGGAGCAAAATCCACATCCCATATATCACTTTCATAGTGTTATTTCCTGCTTTTCATTCCACATTTGTAATGATTTGACACACAGTATAGATCTGGCCCAAGTGTATTCTGTCAAATTTCTGAATCATTTATTTTACATGCAGCTTCCCCCAATATACACACTTTTGTATGCAACTTTTCCCAATATGCACATTTTTGTACATAATCTTTCAAGAACTGCATTGCAAAATTCAGAGAAGTGTGCAGGCCAAAGGAGAACTGTGTTCTGATCACTTCTGGTCTTATGCGTCAATGGCAGTGGAAGCTGCCAGACACAAAGACCATGGCGGCGGTGGACAGCGGAGCAGGGGAAGGGGAGGGGGCTTACCTGGTGCCTCTGCCATCTGTGGCAGTGGACAGCGGAGGCCCCAGGCGAGTGGGGACAGTTTTCTGGGTGCTCGCCCACAGTTGTGATATAAGAGGTGGGAGGTTCATTGTCATTTAGAATCCACAGTGATGCAGCAAATTCACATTCTGCTGGAGCTGTACTTGGCTGGCTACAGGCTCATGAGTGAGCTCTACACAGTTGTGTTTGTGCCTGAGGGTGCCTGCTTATGGAGAAAGATGCCTCTCTCAAACAAGGCCCAGCGAGGCTCAGCATAGCTTGCTTCTGCACACAATGGGTAGGATCCCATAGGGCCCATGCACCTACATCCAGCCCCAGCCTGTGTGAGGCCCCTACTGCATGTGGCTGTAATATAGCGCTGCCGGGGGTATGCCCCGCGGCAGTCAAAAACATTTATTTCTAGTAGGGGCCATGCCTAGACCTGGACTGAACCACTGTGGCCAATGAGGACCAGATCCAATGTTTTACTCCCCAGCACCTTCTGCTATTTCAGAAGTCTGGGAACATTTACCCCAGCACCCCTGGCCGATCTAAGCCTAGTCCTCAGCCTTCTGCTGGGCCTACATGATCGCGCCAGCAAAGGGGAAGGCCAGATCAGAACTGGGGGTGGCGGCATGTTCCGGAATGCATCCTCTAGCCCTTTCCCCCAGTAAATTGGGGCCAAGTCCCAGTTGCCCCGGAGATCTCCATTTTTCTGGAGGTCTCCAGGGTTTTCCGGTGCATCTGGCCACCCTATGGTTAGGTTTAGCCTTAGTGTTTCACAGCTTGGAAAGGGAAACCAGAAATACCAGAAGGTGCTGGGGAGTAGGACATTGGACCGGGTTCTCATTGGCCACAGTGGTTCTGTCTAGGGGTGTGCACGGACCCCCCGCTTCGCTTCACTTGCAGATCCGCCATTTTCCGGATCGGGCCGCTCCGCCCCGCCCCCGCTCCGCCCACTTCCGCTCCGCTCCGCTCGGAGCTCCGGATCCGGAGCTCCGTTTCCCCCCCCATAGGCTTGCATTGAAAGCTAAAAAATTATACAACTTTTTTTCTGTTCAAGTTAGAAACCTCACGTTTGGCACCATGACACCTCATGGGGGTATACACACGCATGCCAAGTTTCAAAGCAATCCCATCATCCCCTGATTTTTGGGGAATTTTTGAAAATCGGGCACCCCATTCACACCCCTTTCCATAGCTCCGTCAATTTGCACGTTAGAAACCTCAAACTCGCCACCATGAAAGCTTATCCAGGGATACATACGCACGCCGAGACTCAAGGCAGTCCCATCATCCCCTGATTTTTGGGGAATTTATGAAAATCCAACACCCCTTTCCATAGCTCCTTCAATTTTGCACGTTAAAAAAAAACCTCAAACTCACCACCATGAAAGCTTATCCAGGGATACATACGCACGCCGAGACTCAAGGCAGTCCCATCATCCCCTGTTTTTTGGCGGGGCTTAAACCTGCAAAATTTGGAACTTCCAAAACTCCAAGTGAGCGCAGGAAGGACTTCTCCCCTGAGTCAAAGCCACACACACACAACATCCCTGCGAGGTGGGCAGGGGAGGAGGAAGGGAAGGCAGGCAGGCAGGCATGCAGCTGGCATTTCTGGGGGCATAAGGAAGTGAGCCAAGGATAAGCCAGTAATGCATATAAAATGGAATAAATCAATAAATAAACAAAGGAGGGGTGGAATTAAAAGCAGCAGTGTTGCTCAATAAACAGCAAGAAGATTTTTTTAAAAAAAGGCTATATCTGTCTTTTACCAGCAATAGGGGGACGTGCCCAGGGGAGGGGGAAGCAGCTGCCAGTTCAACTCAAGACAGCCACCAACAGCTCTGAGATTAAGAAGTAAACGCTCACTTCAACTCATAACAGGCATCGCTCCACCACTAAAAAGTGAACATTCACTTCAACTCATGATAGGCATTGCTCTACCGTTTTACTCTCTTTGGAAGGCTCTAATGGCCTTCCAGTGCAGGAGAGAGTGGGGGCACGTCCACAATGAGATGCCCTAGGGGAGCTCATCCCCTTGCACCACATCTTTTCAGTTGTTCCCCAAAGTTAGGGTGGGGAGCAGTGCTGTGTTTCTATCTCTTATTCTTGGCTTAGTATATGATTTCAGGTTGTGTTTGTGCATTTGGTGGGGCTACTGTGTTAAAAAACACGGGGAAAAGCCCGTTCAGATGAAGAAAGAGAAGTTTCCCAGAATCCCAAGTTACCTGTTTTGCCTATGCCCTCCTCTAACTTTGGGATCATCATGACCGGGAGCTGACTCTGCCCCTCAGCCCTTTGAAAAAGGTATTTTTCCCGCCGATTTTTTAAAAACTTCTAGCGCGCGACCCGTACGATGCAGAAAGTTGAGAGTAGTCTCAAAATGACCCCCATCCACGACTCTCTGTGCACAAGAATTTTCAGAACGATAGCTTAAACCCCCCCCCCCAGTTATCCCCGATTCTTTCCCTCAATGCAATCCTATGGGCGAAAAGCTGAAAACGCCGTTTGAGCCGCACGGTTGACCCGATTTTCAAAAAAATATAGCACGCGACCCACACAATGCAGAGAGGTGAGAGTGGTCTCAAAATGACCCCCATCCACGACTCTCTGAGCACAAGAATTTCCAGAACGATAGCTTCAAAAACAACCTAGTTATGCGCGATTATTTGCCGCAATGCAATCCTATGGCAAAATGTTTTCAAGATGGCGACCGGAGCGCTCCGCCTGAACTAGGAGCTCCGAAAAATGGTCGCTTCTCTTCGCCTTGCTTCTAGGGGTCCGCGGTCCGCTCCTACTCCGCCTCTGGGTAAGGCAGAGCAGGCCAATCCGCTACTGCTTCTACGCTCCTAATCGGAGCGGATCACACCCCTAGTTCTGTCCACACAACTGAGAAATGCCTGAATAGAGTGGGCCATATTGAATAGGGCCCCATGTGTGCATGGCCTGCCTCCTTGCAGCCCTGATCCATGTACACCCAGCTTCACCAATCCAGGTCTAGGCACGGCCCCTACCAGAAATGAATGTTTTTGACTGCCGCGGGGCATGCCCCTGGCAGTGCTATATTACAGCCACGTGCAGTAGGGCCCTCACACAGGCTGGGGCTGGATGTGCGTGGACTAAGGCCTGGTGGGGCTGGATGTAGGTGCATGGGCCCTATGGGATCCTATCCATTGTATGCAGAAGAAAGCTATGCTGAGCCTCGCTGGGCCTTGTTTGAGTGATGCATCTTTTTCTGTAAGCAGGCACCCTCAGGCACAAACACAACTGTGTAGAGCTCACTCATGAGCCTGTAGCCAGCCATGTACAGCTCCAGCAGAATGTGAATTTGCTGCATCACTGTGGATTCAAAATGACAATGAACCTCCCACCTCTTATAAATTAAGCAGGCTTTCAAAAAATGATATTTGCTACTGCAACTTTTTATGGCTGTTTGGTAACTTTAATCATTTTGCAAAATGCAATTCCTGGCCATAAATTCTCTGCCAAGTACAGATTTAGGGAGATCTAGAGGACTGCAGTGGGCTGATAGGTAGGTTTTAATCTGACAAGCCCCAAAAGTCTATTAGATTTATACCAATGCAGCAGCTGCAGCAGCTACCCTGTAATTGCGATAGGGCAGACTTACTAGAAATCTGGAATATTTGAGAAGGGGGATGGGAAACTTCGCTCCCCTGATCTAGACGAAGAGCAGGCGAGGCTGTCAGGCTCCATCAAAAGCACAAAGCAAGACGAAGCCCCTTGGCTGGCTTTTCCCTATGAAACTGCACTTTTTCCCAAGTGTCATTTCACTATGACTTTTTCAATTGCTCCCATGACAGCATGTTGTTTCTTCATCTGTCACTACTGTCTTTGTTTCAGATTAAGAAAGTGGGCATAGTTAGGGGCGGATCCCAGTGTGTGGTAAAAGAGCGGGAATGCAGGGCAGTGGACAGGCTGAACAAGCCTAGGAATGGCTTGCCATGGCGATGTTGAACCTGGGGAACAGAACTCAGGGCAGTGATGATATATAATGCAGAAATTTCAAAGTTGTGCTGAGTTGCCAGGGGTAAAAATTGGTTTTTGTGGTTTTCTGGTCCCTCAATATTTGCTCACCATTTCTACGACAACAGCACTGTGGTTTTTCCTGGCAGGATAGGCCACGCTCCCTCCTGCTGTGTAATTTTATTGATTCCACTTCGCAGAAGCAATGCTGCATGTTTTAGGGGGGATCAGCTCATAAAGCGTCATTGTATAGATGCCCCTTTAGAAACCGGGAGGCATAAACTTCAAGGCAACAATGGATGAAAGCTCATGCCCCCTAACAGAGAGAACAGCTCCAATATCACCCCAAAATAGTATTCCCAACAATCTAGGAATGAAGCCAGACTACAAAGCACATGGTCTTTGATGTCTATATAGTAATGTCCAGAGTATGGGAAACAAATGGAACGAACTTGAGCTCTTAATACATGAAGGCAAATATGACTTAGGGCCTTGCTAGATCTACCAGATAATCCGTCTGGGAGGAGGGGCGACGTCATGCTATAGCAAGCGCACGCCGTCGCCCTTTTCCAGACATCAACACGCGATGGGGCAAGGGAAAGCCCCGTCGCGTGCTCCGCTTTTTCCCCCTTTAAAGGGTCATGTGCACAGGAGCACACCGCCAAAAAGGTAAGTACTTTTTTTATAAAAAATTAAAGGGTTCCCTGCTCCCCCTGCCCCTGATTTCCCCCACACACAATGCCTGATCCCCCCCGCCCGCTCGCTCGCCCGTCCACCCCCTGTCCACCAGGCCCTGTCCCCGCCCTTATTCCCCCACCCCGTCCGCCATGCCCTGTCCCCATCCCCGTTCTTCTCCCCCGTCCGCCATGCCCTGTCCCTGTCCCCATTCTTCTCCCCCCATCTGCCATGCCCTGTCCCCGTCCCCGTTCTTCTCCCCCGTCCACCATGCCCTGTCCCCGTCCCCGTTCTTCTCCCCCGTCCGCCATGCCCTGTCCCCATCCCCATTCTTCTCCCCCGTCTGCCATGCCCTGTCCCCGCCCCATTCTTCTCCCCTGTCTGCCATGCCTTGTCCCCGTCCCCATTCTTCTCCCCCATCCGCCATTCCTTGTCCCCGTCCCCGTTCTTTTCCTTCCGTCCGCCATGCCTTGTCCTCATCCCCATTCTTCTCCCCTGTCCCCGTTTGCCATGCCCGTCCCCTGCCCACTCGTCATGCCTGTCTCCTGCTCGCTTGTCATGCCTGTCCCCTGCCCGCTCATCATGTCCGATGCCCCCTCCGTGCCCCCCTATCTGTGATTTCCCCAAGCGGTTGGGGCGTGGACGGATGCCAGGGGGTTCGACACCTATGCCAAATTGGTGGAAGCTCTGAATGTGGAACAGTTCTACACAGGCCTTCTAGAAGGCCGGGCAGCCCTGGTGAGTGATCACTGTCCAAAGACTCTGCAAAACAGTGCTGCTGACCAACCAAATGGGGGTGTACCAGTGCCGAGAGGCGGCGAGTCAGAATTGGCTGAAGCATCCAGGAGCTGGGTTAACAGCAGCTGCAGCGGTGGGTGCATTTCAAAATTCCCCTGGGTCATGTGCAACCTGGCCAAGTCAGCAGGAGCGGAAGGCGGAGAGTCTGAATGAGTGAGCCGCGTCAGCGCCGACAGTGTGGACTTGCTACTTTTGTCAAGAACCAGGACACATGAAACATGAATGCCCAAAGGTACTGGCCCAGAGGCAGGGCGATGGAAGTGTGGGACCCAAAGTGGGCCAGCTACGGGCTGGCTGAGTGCAGGAGGAGGAGGAAAATTGGGAGAAGGACGAGCAAGAAGGAGGTGGTGATGAAGAACAGCCAGCTCTGATCTCTGAGAGGGAAGCGACCTGGGCGGGAGCTCCCCGAGGGCATTGAGCGGCTCGTCTCGTGGAAGGCGGCCCCCCCATGGGGTTTCTCCAAGCCGAAAATGTGAACGTAAAGTGGGGATGTCTTTCGGGAGCTGTGGACTGGAGTCAAATGGAGTGGTGAACTTTGGGGTTGTCGAAGCCGCAGCCTGAGATTGTTGTTCCTTTAGGGGCGGTTGCAGAGCTCTGGAGGGAGGGAGAGATGTTGCCTGGTGCCCCGGTGGACTGGAAGCGGGACCTTCTTTTGCTGTTGCTTCAGCAAGGTTGGAAGGGGGAAACGGCTTTTCAAGACATTTGGGGGGCGGAGGACGTTAATGGAAAGATCAATGGTTGAGTCTCTGCAGCTGAGTGTATTGGCAATAATTGATGATGGGGTGTAATAAAGAATTAAGCCGGTAATGGCTTAAGTGGGTTTGGAGTGAAAGAGTTAACAAGTTGGGAAGACTTTGGTCTGGGTTAACAGATGTTGAATCTGGAACTTTGTGGGGAGGAACGAGCGGGAGCAATCTAGTGTTTTTCGGGTGCTGAAGCGGTGACTTTGGTCACATTACAAGGGCTAACCCACTACACCACTCACTTTCGGGTGATACATGGATCCTTCCCTAACCTCGACCCATGTGGAGGTGGAGTTTGACTCTGGGTCCTGGCAGAAGCCGGACGGTGTTTGGGGAAAACAAGTGAGTGCCCTGGTGGGGAGGGGGCTTCCGGAGGGGTGTGTTTAGGCCATTTCTGAAGGAATGTCGTACCCCCACTGCTCACCATTCGGGGGCATTAGTGGACCTGCTTTTGGGGGGAGGGAGCAAGAATATCAGTTTCACTTTGGGAATTCCTGCTGGAGGAGGTAGGAGGAATGTAACAGGGAGGTGTGTTGTCCTGGTTGAGGGACGCCGCTGAAGGGGTGTGCTGTGGCAACCCTGGGAGCAGGGGAAAGGCAACTGCTTGCCTTCGGGCAAGGGAGGGGCTGCCCTGTTTGGGAGGCAGATCATCTGGGTTGGGGGGACACCTCTGAAGGGGCGTGCTTAGGCAGCTCTGGGAGGCGGGTGAAGTTCAAGGGAAGGTTGCCCTGCTGGGGAGGTGATTTAGGAAAAGAAGATCATTTTGGTTGGGAGACGCCATTTAGGGGACATGCTTAAGCAGTCCTGGGGGCGAGCGAAGTTCAACCGGTTGCCTTTGAGCAGGGGAGAGTTTGCCCTGCTGGTGGGAAAGTAACTTTGGGAAGATAGACTGTCCGGGTGGAAGGATGCCGCTGAAAGGGTATGCTACGGCTTCCCTGGGGGCGGGCGAAATTCAGCCGCTTGCCTTTGGGCAAGGGAGGGTTTGCCCTGTTGGGGAAAGAACTTAGGGGGAGGGGGAGTATCCGGGTTGGAAAACGTTGCTGAAGGGGTCAGCTTAGGCTGCCCTGGGTGTGTACTAAAGCCAGCCACTCGTCCAGGAGATGAGGGGGAGTTTGCCCTGCCCCGGGGGAATGGGAGAAGATCATTCGTGAGGAAGTTTCCTGCAGCAGTGCTTTGGCTGAGCTCTGGGAGGTTTTGCTTTGGGGTTACTCAGGAAAATTGGGGGCAATGAGATGAGATCTTGGGGAAAGTTATTCCCAAGATTCATCTTGTAAAAGGGGGCATGTCATGGGCTGGGCCCATGGTCCCTTTAAGGGAACGTCTTTACTTTGTCCCAAGGAGAAGGAGGTGGGTTTCATTGTGTCCAGAAGGGAGTAGCAAGCTAAATGCCAAGGCCACACTTTTGCGAGAAGCGCCTGGCATCTGATAACGCCTCCCTGGGCTGGTACCAGGAGAGAGTAACAAGTTGCAGCTGTGCAATGCCTGAGAGCATCCCTCCTCCCTTCGGGTGAGGTGTGGGTTGCTAGGAGGTTTCAGGGTGGGTCTGGTGACCAAGGGGGTTCCAGAAAGAGATAAAAGCTTGGGCGTGTGTCTGGGCTGGCCGATCCAGACCCCTCCCCCTTTGTCTGGCCAGGGAATCACTGAGTCAAGCCTTGCGGTTCCATCATACTTCCAACTCTGCTTTTCTATGATTCCATGATTCTATGAAGCAAAATTTCGCTACCGCCACTAGCCAGGGGACCCAGGATGCAGCCCTTCCCTGCCAGGAAGAACTCTCTTTCCATGCTGCTTTCCCTCATCCCCCTTCCTTGGTGGGGTCCTGGAGGCCATCTAGTGCAACCCACTGCTCCATGCAGGAGGAGGGCTACAGTGTCCACTATGGAGGTCTGTTGCACCTCTGCTTAGGTAATTGGTTTCATTCTCAGATTGCTCTTTCTGTTGCTCACTTTGACTTGGCTATCCGCCAGTCAAACCAACTCCTTCCAAAAGCAGTCACGTGGGGATTCCACAATCCAGCCAGCTCAGCCTGGATGCTCCTGCTCACCACGCACGCACCAGACTCCTGACACCCACAGGAAAGAGGCCAGACCCTTGGGTGCCCAAGCTTTTATCTCTTTCTGGGACCCACCCTGACCAATTGAAACCCCCTAGCAACCTGCACCTCACCCGAAGGAAGGGGGGATGCTCTCAGGCATTGCACAGCTGCAACTTGTTACTCTCTCCCAGTACCAGCCCGGGGAGGCGTTATCAGATGCCAGGCGCTTCTTGCAAAAGTGCGGCCTTGGCATTTAGCTTGCTAAATGCTTGCTACTCCCTTCTGGACACAATGAAACCCATTTCCTTCTCCCTGGGACAAAGTAAAGATGTTTTCTTAAAGGGACCATGGGCCCAGCCCATGACAGGAAGGGGCCTACAAGGCCATCGAGTCCAACCCCCTGCTCAATGCAGGAATCCACCCTAAAGCATCCTTGGCAGATGGTTGTCCAGCTGCCTCTTGAAGGCTTCTAGTGTGGGAGAGCCCACAACCTCCCTAGGTCACTGGTTCCATTGTCATACTTCTCTAACAATCAGTTCATTATTACTTTCAAGACTGAGAGCAAGTGTTTGAGCTGCTGATGCGTGAGGACGGGATGCTGCCCACCGTGCCTGGGGGCAGAGCAGTGGCAGCCATTTTAGCACTGGGCCAGCAACCAACTCAGTGCTGTGCCAAAGGGCTCCCTTTAAGAAAAGTGTACCTATATAATGCAGAAGCATGCATGACTCAGGTTGAATTAGTGCTTCCAATATTTTTTCACACTTGCTCATGTGCAGCAGCCATTTATGAAATAGCAGGAATATTACAGTTATATATTTGCAACCTGTCAACTGGCCATTCATATCTCTTATTGCTCCATGCAGTGGGGCTGCTATTTTAGGATAACATCATTCTTGGTGAAATATGTTAGGTTTTACAAATATATCCTCAAATGCCTGATAAAATGCCTTGCCCCAACAACAAATAAATATTTAAATTGCCATTAATTATTTATATGACAAATGTACTAACATTTGCTCTAGTGAGGTGAGGTAGCAGATATGATCACTGTGCATCAAAGTGAAATGGTTTGGGGAAGAGGTGATCCTGGGACTTCAGCATCTTCTCCATCAGATAGACTTTGCAGGAAGAATCAACTTCAAAGGAGCTTGGAAGCATCCAGAAAGGAACAACTTCGGAGAACACTGAGGGGCTAGAAGTAGCTAAAATGAATATAGGTCAGCAATGTGATGACGTGGAGCACCAAAGAGTGAAATCAATTGAGATTGTACCTAGGAATATCTTTTACAAGGTTCAGGATATCCATCCAATTTGAGCTTCTGGAGTTGATGTTCATTGCAACAATAAGCCAAAAATAAATGGAACTTTTAAACTAGTATATGGCAAGAGCAATTCTTTGGCTGCTGAACAGCATCCAGGGACCCATAGGATAGTTTGGATTCCTGAATCTGAGGATGGAGACAGCGCTCCGATCTGGTACCCAGGAGTCTGAACTAAACTCTCCCTCCCCCTCAGGGCCGGCAGGGAAAGAACTGCTCTCAGCTGCCTGTCCAAGGGCCCTTCTGCGGAGCCCTAGTAAGATGGACAAAAACACCCATCCAGCAAAAATGCAGAGCAGGAGAAGCACAGATGCGACAACCTCTTGTGTGCTCAGCATAGGATGCCTGTCAACCTCAAAGTTCAGAGGCTGACCTACATCTGGACAGGATTGAGCCATCGGAAGGAGAAAAGGGAACCCTCTATGGCTCACTTGTACTTAAGCTGACAGGCCACCCTGACCTGGTTGCTGACCACTTCACCCAGAGCTTGTGAAATATTCCCTTCAGAGGAGCAGCCATTCGGGCTTCTGGCAGGGAAATCATCCAAGGGTCTTGTGGCGCCTTAAATACCACAGGACATCAATTTGGCTTAAATTTACCATTGTATGAAAAGCCAATGCACAAAATTGACAGATGAAAAGTTGTATGAAAAGCCCAAACTTCATCCAATGCACAAAGTTAATAGATGACTTCGAAGACATATAAAATAATGGGGTGGAGGTGAACTCTGTTCTACAAGGAGAAATGCAAAGATTAAAGAATGCATCCTGGTAGCAGAGCTGCAGAAATGCCTCACAACTTAGATGTCGATGGGATCCTGACCTGAGAGAGAGAAAGGAGGGGAGCATCAATCTAAAGGAAAGTTAAAATAGTTGGGATCATGTACCTTGGAATAAAGGAGGGTAAGGGGAGAGATGTTAGAGGTGTACAAAATTATGCATGGTGTGGAGAATTTATTTATATTTATTTATTACATTTATATACCACCCCACAGCCGAAGCTCTCTGGATGGTTCACAGAAGTTAAAAACAGTAAACATTAAAAAGTTATACAATTTTTAAAAAAACCATTAGAAACATAAAAACAACAATATAAAACAACAGTATCCATTTAAAACAACAATTCTGGGGGGCGTTATAAAACAAACTTAGTGTTGTTAAATGCTGTTAAATGCCTGGGAGAAGAGAAAAGTCTTAACCTGGTGCCTGAAAGATAGCAGTGTTGGCGCCAGGTGAGCCTCATCAGGGAGCTCATTCCACAATCAGGGGGCCACCACCAAAAAGGTCCTCTGCCTTGTTGCCACCCTCCGAGCTTCCCTCTGAGTAGGCACTCGGAGGAGGACCTTAGATGTTGAGTGCAGTGTACAGGTAGGTTCATGTCAGAAGAGGCGTTCCATCAGGTATTGCGGTCTTTATAGGTTATAGGACTTTATAGGTTAAAACCAGCACCTTGAATTGGGCTCAGAAACGTAAAGGCAGCCAATGCAAGTGGGCCAGAATCAGTGTTATATGCTCAAATCTCCCTGTTCTAGCTATCAATCTGGCCGCTGCATTTTGCACAAGCTGCAGTTTCCGAACCGTCTACAAAGGCTGCCCCATGTAGAGGGCATTGCAGTAATCTAATTTGGAGGTTACCAGACTATGGACAACTGAAGCTAGGTTATCTCTGTCCAGACAGGGACTTAGCTGGGCCACCAACCAGAGTGGAAGAAAGTACTCCGTGCCACCGAGGCCACCTGAGCCTCAAGTGACAGAGATGGTTCTAGGAGAACCCCCAAGCTACGAAACTGCTCCTTCAGGGGGAGTGCAACCTCATCCAGAACCGGTTGAACACACCCCATCCAGTCAGAAGAACCACCCACCAACAGCATCTCAGTCTTGTCTGGATTGAGTTTCAGTTTATTAGCCCTCATCCAGTCCATTGTCACGGCCAGGCACCGGTTCAGCACATCCACAGCCTCACCTGATGAAGATGAAAAGGAGAAGTAGAGCTGCGTGTCATCAGCAGACTGATGACAACGCACTCCAAAACTCCGGATAACCGCACCCAACCGTTTCATGTACATGTTAAATAGCATGGGGGACAAGACTGACCCCTGCAGAACCCCATACTGGAGAGTCCATGGGGCTGAGCAATGTTCCCCAAGCACCACCTTCTGGAGCTGACCCACCAAGTAGGAGTGGAACCACTGCAATGCGGTGCCTCCCACTCCTAACTCAGTCAGACGTTCCAGAAGGATACCATGGTCAATGGTATTGAAAGCCGCTGAGAGATCAAGGAGAATCAACAAAGTCACACTCCCCCTGTCTTTCTCCCGACATGGGTCATCATACAGGGCGACCAAGGCTGTTTCCATGCTAAACCAGGCCTGAAGCTCGACTGAAATGGATCCAGATAATCAGTCTCATCCAAGAGTGTCTGGAGCTGTCCCGCCACCACCCGCTCAAGGACCTTGCCCAGGAATGTGCATAGGGAGACATTTTTTCCCCTATCTCAAAATACTAGAACCCAGCATAAATTATGGAACTCACTACCACAAGATGTAGTGATGGCCACTGTTAGGATTGCACCCGAGGAAGCCTCCTCAGATGAGGAGGAGGCAAACTTACAAGTAGTAGAGGGTGTTTCCTCCCCTGCAGCCGGACCAGTTGGAAGGGAGTCATGCAATGGAGGAGGATGCAGGTCCCATGGAGGAGCCATGGGCCAGTCAGTCGCTTCCTCTGCCTGTCTCTCCTGAGGCTGAGTCAGAGATGGAGGTGGTTCGACCACCCAGCCCCCACGAAAGGAGACATAAGAAAAGGGCAGAATAAATGCAGCGGGTCAGGCGAAATATGCGCCTGCAGAACAGGCAGGGGAAAAACGCTGAGCTGTAGTAGGGGGTTGGGTCAAAGGGTGGAGGAATGAGGCACAGCTGGGAGCTGGGTGGGGTCATCCTGGCAGGGCTTGAAAAGGGGAAATCTGACCGCTGGTCCAGTGTAGCAAACACCTTTCGTTCCTTCGGTTGCTACTGTGCCCCACGCCTTGCCTTTTGACCATAACTTTGGATTCCTGACCTGGACTGGCTTGATTGACTCCGCTTGTTTATCCCTGGCATTTTGGACAACTGACTTGGCTCTTGATATAGGACTGGACTTGACCTTCGCTTGCTCTTGGCTCCTTGACACCAGCACCCTCTATTTGGTTCTTCGACCCGGATCGGTAGGCTTGCGCTTCAGAACTTGTCTCTGGCTAGAACTATTGGACTTTATGTAAAGGACTGTGTTTTTCTTAAACAGCAGCAGGGACCTCCTGCATTCTTGGCCAGAGATTTATGGCTGGGTAATTGGCAATAAAACACTAAAGCAATAAAGCATTTAGCAGAACGCTTTGACTCGCGGCTGGTCACTGAAAGCCACCAATTTAGATGGCTTGAAAAGGGAGTTGGATAAATTCCTGGAGGTCAAGGGTATCAATGGCTATTAATCGTGATAGTGATCTGCTACCTCCAGTATCAGAGGCAGTAAGCCTGTATACACCAGTTGCTGGGTCGGAGGGTTACACCATGTCCTGCTTGTGGGTTGTTGGTCAACAGCCTGCTGACCTTGGTGAACAGAATGCTGGACTGGATGGTGGCTTTGGTCTCAAAAAATGAGAATAGGGAAATAGTTCAGGTGATTTGTGTTAGCAGAACTCAGGCTGCAAGTCACTGAACCTGAAGCTAAAAGGTTAACGTTCACTTACAGGGTGGGAGGAGATTGCTACAATGCTTGTTTTGCTACTTCCTGTCTCCTCCCTCCTCCTTCCTATCTTCTTGCTTTTTTCTTCCCACCTGCACAGTGTGATGACTACCATGGGGGAACCAAGCAATCCCATTGTAGGACGTAAGTTAAATGTTCCAAAGTAAAGTTTTCTTTCAAACTACCAGTGGAGTGTTTCTATTGTCTGTATGCGTGGCTACTCACAGGGAGCTGATTTGGTCAACAACAGGTTATGGGCCCAGGACGCAAATAAAGAATAACCCGTGAAAGGAATCACTTGGGAACCTGTGAGTACTGCTTATCAGTTAGACAAGGAAAAGAAAAAAATCTCAGAGTGTGGGATAGTGGCTGAAAGCAACGCATACGCAGCCGTAGCAAAGCTAGACACCAGGAACTACCAGACATGGAAGTTCAAGATGAAAATGGTGCTAGTGAAAGATGACTTGTGGGAGGTTTTGGAATCAGCTCGACCTGCAGAAAATCCCCAGGACTGGGATAAAAGGGACAGAAAAGCAAGGGCAATGATTGCTTTGTCAGTCCAAGACGACCAGTTGCTCCACATTTGAAATGAGAAAACAGCAAAGGGAATGTGGGAAGCATTGCAGAAAATACATCAGCCTAGCAGCATAAACACAAAGCTCTTTCTGAAGAGAAAGCTGTTTAGAATGAGGCTGGAAAGAGACGCTAGCTAGCCAGACCATCTAAATGCAGTCCTGCAAGTGGTTGAAGAACTAAGGGCAATTGGCTAAGAGATCTCAGAAGAGGATGTTGTGGCCATCATTTTGTGCAGCCTAGACGACTCCTATGAACCTCTCATAACAGCCTTAGAAGCACGCCCTGAAGCAGAGTTAAAATTGGACTATGTGAAGGCCAGGGTGATTAGTGAGTGGAATTGCAGGATGGAAAACATGGCCAATGCCTCATGTAACATAACAAAGGCTGGGTGGGAATCGAAGGCCGCAAAGGAATCCGAGAAGGGCCCCAAGGCAGGGACCAAACAATGTTACAAGTGTGGGGCTAAGACACACTTTAAAAGGGACTGTCCCAAAAATGGCCACAAGAGAGAGACCAAGGGCAATGAAAGACATGCCCAGACAAACCTCTGCAAAACGGCCTCTCTTGAACCATCCAGAACTCAAGAGGACAATCTGGTTTGGATATTAGACTCAGGGGCCAGCTGCCACATGACTAGCCAGAGGGAGTTCTTCACAAAACTGGATTGCCAAAGGCAAGGTCATGTTTACCCAGCAAATGGAGAACAGATAAGAACAGACGGGGTGGGAGAAGGCAGCATAGACTGCATAGCCTCACCACACAGCAGGAAGACAAAGCTGACAGACGTCTTGTTTGTGCCGAATCTAGAAGGGAACTTGCTCTCCGTGAGAAAGCTTGCAGCAGATGGATTTGTCCTGCTTTTCCAAGATGACAGATGCCAAATCAGCAGAGACGGAAGCCTGTGGGGCAATGCCATGGTGAGGAACTCCATGTAAGAAGTTGCTGGTGGCAAAGAAGAGGCCAAAAGGGCAGAGCACATACCTCACGACAGCTGCATCCATGCCTGGCACAGGCGCATGGGGCACAGAAGTATGGAGGCAGTAAAGGAATTGGTGACTAAAAGACTTACTGCAGACCTACAAATCCCAGTGTGCAAGTCAAAGATGAGCTGTGTTTGCTGCATCAAGACCAAGTCCACATGAGCCCCAATGCTCAAGGCAAGCGAGAGCAGAGCCAAAGAACCATTGGAGCTCATCCACTCTGACCTTTGTGGACCAATGAATGCAGTAACCCCTGGAGAGGGTAAGTACTTCCTTACTTTCATTGATGGTTATTCCAGGTTCACGACAGTGTACATCATCAAGCATAAGGACAAGGTGCTGGGTAAGCTGAAAGAGTTTGTTGCAGCAGCCAGGAACAAATTCCATAGGACATTGGGTGCCATTTGCACTGACAATGGAGGAGAGTATGTGGGAAAATAGATGGAGGCATACTTGCAGGCCCAAGGCATCAGACACCAGAGAACAGTAAGCTAATCACTGGAACAGAATGGTGTGGCTGAGAGGCACAACTGGTCACTCCTAGACATGGTAAGAAGCATGCTGTCAGATGCAAACCTACCATTCAAATTCTGGGGAGAGGCGGTGTCCACGGTGGCCTACATACAGAACAGGCTGCCAACCAGAGCCACTTATAAGATGCCTTTTGAGCTGTGGCATGGAGCCAAGCCAAGGGTAGGCCACTTGAGAGTGTTCAGATGCAAGGCCTATGAGAGCAGAAGAGGACTAAGCTAGGTGACAGAGCCACTGAACTGGTCCTGGCGGGATATAGCTCCTACAGCAAAGGCTACAGAATCCTCATTCCACGAGACTGTAGCATCATAGGCCATAGCTAGACCTAAGATTTATCCCTGGATCGTCCAGAGGTCAAACCTGTTCATCTAGGTGACACACAGGGGATCCAGTGCTCAGGCAGGGGTGAACCCCCTGCCTGATAAACCTTAGGTCTAGCTGTGGCCATAGTCAGCCGAAGTGTGCAGTTTGACAAGACTGCAAGGCCCGGGACTATGGAGTTCATAGAGGTGGATCGAAGTGCATCCGACAGTGGAGAAGGGGATCCCAAGGCGTCCAAGGAAGATGAGGGGTCGGCCGACATGCCTAAAAGCAGCACCAAGACCGATGACACCGAGGAGCCCAACCTGGAGGCAATGGAGCAACAGGAACCCAGGAGGTCGGAGAGAGCTACTAAGGGGGTGCCACCAGCCAAGTATGGTGACCATTACTTTGCAGCCAAGGCACAACAGGTCCAGGAGCCAGCAAGTTGGGAGAACAATGCCCACCTGCCTAAGGATGAGGCAGATAAGTGGAGGAAGACAGCTCAGGAGGAGATGGACTCATTACATGAGAATGAGACCTGGACCCTGGCCAAGCTCCCACCCAATCGCAAGGCAATCAGCAGCAAGTGATCTTTCAAAGTGAAACGCAATGCAAGCGGCAAAGTAGAGCGCTACAAAGCAAGGTTAGTAGCAAAGGGATACTCTCAAAAGTATGGGGAGAACTATGATGAAACTTTTACCCCAGTAGTAAAACACACGACCATCAGAGCCATGCTGAGCATAGCAGCCAGCAGAGAGATGCAAGTCAAGCATCTAGACATTAAGACTGCATTCCTAAACAGTGAGATAGAAGAGGACCTGTACGTGATGCAACCGCCAGGATTTGCAGATCCAGAAGGGGCGGGGAAAGTGTGTAAATTGCACAAGAGCATCTAAGACTTAAACATCCATAGTGTTCAGAGCGTGTTCAGAGGAGAGCAACCAGGATGATCAGGGGTCTGGAAACAAAGTCCTATGAAGAGAGACTGAAAGAACTGGGCATGTTTAGCCTGGAGAAGAGAAGATGGAGGGTATGATAGCACTCTTCAAATACTTAAAAGGTTGTCATACAGAGGAGGGCCAGGATCTCTTCTCGATCCTCCCAGAGTGCAGGACACGGAATAACGGGCTCAAGTTAAAGGAAACCGGATTCCAACTGGCCAACAGGAAAAACTTCCTGACTGTTAGAGCAGTACGACAATGGAATCAGTTACCTAGGGAGGTTGTGGGCTCTCCCACACTAGAGGCATTCAAGAGGCAGCTGGACAACCGCCTGTCAGGGATGCTTTAGGGTGGATTCCTGCATTGAGCAGGGGGTTGGACTCGATGGCCTTGTAGGCCCCTTCCAACTCTGCTATTCTATGATTCTATGATTCTAAACAGTCTGTCAGAGCCTGGAATGAGAAAAATAATGGAGTTCTAGTAAATCTGGGTTTCACCAAGGGGAAAGCAGACCCTTGCCTCTATACCAGGCAGAAGGGGGGCAGATGGACATATGTGTTGGTGTATGTGGCTGGCTTGGTCCTGTGCTATGAGCAGGAAGCAACTGCACAGAAATCATGCTCAAATTGAGGCAGAACTTTGAGATTAAAGATCTGGGCCCAATATCACATTATCTGAGCATACAGATCGAGAAGGTGAAAGACGGGAGCTTTCTCTTTAACCAGAGACAAAAGATCAAAGAGATGCTGCTACAGTTTGGAATTGGCAGAGGCGAAACAGGTCAAGACTCCCATGACCACAGATCATCTGAAGGGTCAAGATGACGACACTCCACTACCGGACAACCAGCAGTGTCGAAGGGCGGTCAGTAAGCTGTTATTCATCACAACAGTTATCAGGCCAGACATCACTGCAGCTGTGGGCATCCTGAGCAGGAAGGTAGCCAACCCATCTCAGTGTGACTGGAATGGAGTGAAGCGTGTGATGCGCTATCTGAAAGGCACTGCAGATGCAAAGCTAAAACTGCCAAGAGGCGCATCCATGGGACTGATCGGGTTTGTGGATGCAGACTGGGCAGGTGACGAGTCAGACCGTAAGTCTACGTCGGGAAGCCTGTTCATATACAATGGTGGGGCCATCAGTTGGGACAGTAAAAAGCAGGTGGTAGCCATGTCTTCCACAGAAGCGGAATACGTGGTAGCGGCCAGTGCATGTCAGGAGGCGATTTAGCTCAGGCAATTACTCACTGACATGGGGCTAGTGATCACTCAAGCCACAGTGCTACATGAGGACAATCAGGGGTGCATAAAGCTGGCATCGAGTGAGAAGCTGAGACCACAGATGAAGCACATCGATGTGAAGCATCACCTGATAAGAAACCTGGTGGATCAAAGAGTGATTGAGCTAAAGTACTGTCCAACTGAAGAGATGGTGGCAGTTGTGCTGACAAAGCCCCTACCAGGAATCATAGAACCATAGAATAGCAGAGTTGGAAGGGGCCTACAAGGCCATCGAGTCCAACCCCCTGCTCAATGCAGGAATCCACCCTAAAGCAGCCCTGACAGATGCTTGTCCAGCTGCCTCTTGAATGCCTCTAGTGTGGGAGAGCCCACAACCTCCCTAGGTAGCTGATTCCATTGTCGCACTGCTCTAACAGTCAGGAAGTTTTTCCTGATGTCCAGCCGGAATCTGGCTTCCTTTAACTTGAGCCCGTTATTCCGTGTCCTGCACTCTGGGAGGATCGAGAAGAGATCCTGGCCCTCCTCTGTGTGACAACCTTTTAAGTATTTGAAGAGTGCTATCATGTCTCCCCTCAATCTTCTCTTCCCCAGGCTAAACATGCCCAGTTCTTTCAGTCTCTCTTCATAGGGCTTTGTTTCTAGACCTCTGATCATCCTGGTTGCCCTCTTCTGAACACGCTCCAGCTTGTCTGCGTCCTTCTTGAATTGTGGAGCCCAGAACTGGACGCAATACTCTAGATGAGGCCTAACCAGGGCCAAATAGAGAGGAACCAGTGCCTCACATGATTTGGAAGCTATACTTCTATTAATGCAGCCCAAAATAGCATTTGCCTTTCTTGCAGCCATATCGCACTGTTGACTCATATTCAGCTTGTGATCTACAACAATTCCAAGATCTTTCTCGTTTGTAGTATTGCTGAGCCAAGTGTCCCCCGTCTTGTAACTGTGCCTTTGGTTTCTATTCCCTAAATGTAGAACTTGGCATTTATCCCTATTAAATTTCATTCTGTTGTTTTCAGCCCAGCACTCCAGCCTATCAAGATCACTTTGAAGTTTGTTTCTGTCTTCCAGGGTATTAGCTATCCCACCCAATTTGGTGTCATCTGCAAATTTGATCAGCGTTCCCTGCACCTCCTCGTCCAAATCATTAATAAAAATGTGGAAGAGCACTGGGCCCAGGACTGAGCCCTGCGGTACCCCACTCGTTGCCTCTCCCCAGTTTGAGAAGGTTCCATTGATAAGTACTCTTTGAGTCCGATTCTGTAGCCAACTGTGGATCCACCTAATAGTTGTTCCATCTAGCCCACTTTTAGCTAGTTTGTTAATCAGAATGTCATGTGGTACTTTGTCAAAAGCTTTGCTGAAGTCAAGATATATGACATCCACAGCATTCCCACAGTCCACAAGGGAGGTTATCCTATCAAAAAATGAGATCAAATTAGTCTGACAGGATTTGTTCCTGACAAATCCATGTTGGCTTCTAGTAATCACTGCATTGATTTCAAGGTGTTTACAGATTGACTTCTTTATAATCTGCTCCAGAATTTTCCCAGGGATGGATGTCAGACTGACTGGTCTGTAGTTCCCAGGTTCCTCCTTTTTGCCCTTTTTGAAGATAGGGACAACGTTAGCCCTCCTCCAGTCATTCGGCACCTCACCCGTCTTCCATGATTTTGCAAAGATAATAGACAAAGGTTCTGAGAGTTCTTCCGCTAGCTCCTTCATTACTCTAGGATGCAGTTCATCGGGCCCTGGAGATTTGAACTCATTCAAGGAAATTAGGTGTTCTTTGACCATTTGCTTATCAATCTCAAACTGCAATCCTGCCCCCTCAACTTCTGCTTCACTTTTTCCAGGGGGGTCATAGACCCGCTTTTGGGAGAAGACCGAGGCAAAGTAGGAATTGAGCACTTCAGCCTTTTCTTTGTCGTCTGTTATCAATTTGCCATCCTCATTAAGCAGTTGAACCACCATTTCTTTCCTCTGTCTTTTACTACTCACGTATCGGAAGAAAGCCTTTTTATTGCTTTTAGCATCCCTCGCTAATCTCAGCTCATTCACAGCTTTAGCCTTCCTGACGCCATTTCGGCACTTCTGCGCCACTTGTCTGTACTCTTCTTTTGTAGCCTGGCCTTCCTTCCACTTCCTATATGTATCCCTTTTTGTTTTCAGTTCATCAATAAGCTTTTTGTGTGAACTGCACCAGCGGCACTTGATGAGCATAGGACTGATGCAATGACCTATTTAGACTAGCACAGTGCCCTGTGGCCCTCGAGATGGGGTGTTGCTACTTCCTGTCTCCTCCCTCCTCCTTCCTATCTTTCTTCTTGCTTTCTTCTTCCCACCTGCACGGTGTGATGACTACGATGGGAGAACCAAGCCATCCCATTGTAGGACATAAGTTAAATGTTCCAAAGTAAAGTTTTCTTTCAAACTACCAGTGGAGTGTTTCTATTGTCTGTACTACTCACAGGGAGCTGATTCGGTCAACAACAATTTGCACCAGTAAGTTAAGAGTCTCTCAATGCTGTTGTCAGAGGATGAATTCTTTTGCAAAAGGAAAAGGCTTCCCATCCTCTTTGGTGCATGTTAGTTAGGTCTGCTTCCCTCCAGCCTCTCTCAGTTCCTGACCTGTTTTAGTTCCTATGCAAGGTCAGCTGGGCAGCATGCAAGCCCAGGGCCACCTCTTCCAGCACTGGCCCTGGCTACCACTTGGATGAACCGAGGAGCAAGAAGCACATTCAGCAGCAGACCTAATTGCCACAGCAACGCCTCATTTTCCCTGGACTGGCATTTTTGTGCCTGAATTCCACTGGGGAATGGTGGCTGTGATGCCCATCCCCCTATACACACACACACACTTTGGGCCTTCTAGGAGTTTTGCCTGCAGCACTTGCATAGCTGAAAATTCAAGGTCTGTGTTGACTGCTGGGAGGCCACCAGGCAGGACTCAACCATTTTGCTATTCCACCTCATTAGACATATTTGGAAGTTTATGAGTGAGCTGCAAGTATAAATATTATATTTGCCTCCAGGTTATCTTTAAAAATGGATCTCTCTCTCTCTCTCTCTCTCTCTCTCTCTCTCTCTCTCTCTCTCTCTCTCTCTCTATTGTAGCTTGTCAGCCACTCCATCCAGCAAATCCCCATCTTCATGGCCCTGCAGCAGAGGGGCCAGGCACAAGCTTCTCTCTCATGAAGGGGCTTGCCTTGCTTTGCCTGGCCCTACCAGTGAGCCTGCAGCGTATACAGCAGTGTGATGCAGGTCATGAGTTGAGGAGAAAGTCACCATGAACAGAGGAGGAAGCAGCATCGCTAACTTGTCCTAATTATGCGAGTTCATAGTGGACACCTGGACAAGGACAGCCAGGCCTTCTTTGTGTTTCTAGATGCTCATGATGAATGGGAACAAATGCTTTGAACTGCTGAGTCAGGCAGCAGAACTCATGGGTGTCACAAAGGTTGCTCTTTCCCGGTGACTGCAGGGCTGTCTCAACAGCTTTATAGGCCCCCAGGCAAAGCAGTGCACTGGGCCCTGCCTACACAACCACTCACAGGAATAAAAATGTAAATTATTGATAAAATAAACTTATATTTATTGGTACCTCCAACAAAATCAGTGTTTTGACATTAAAAAAACATGCTGTGCAGCAAAGATTAATCAATACAATCATTTGGACAATATAACATGAGCCTTGAACTTGAAAAACAAAAATTTCAACATAAAAATGGTACTTAGTTGGTAAATTAGTGTTAAATTCTGGTCTGTGCATAGATTAGCATGGGGCCCGGGCAACTGCCCAGTGTGCCCATGCTTTAAGACAGCACTGCCAGTGAGAGGCTCTTGGCATAGATTCTACTTGGTGCTTTTCCACACCAGCACTCATAATGTTGCCCTTCTCCCATGCAGCACTGCAGCAGCAGCAGCAGCAGCAGCAGCAGCAGCATCCATGCTGCATGTCTTAGTTTAAATGGTAAGATGTGGTGAAACTTGATTCAGCTCCATTTGTGGTTCACTCCGTCTGTCCAAGTTTTCTTGGAGAACACTTGGCACTAAGAGCATCATCAGATGAGTGTTTTATTGCATGCTTTTTACTGCCCACTCACAGCTTTTCACATGTCCTTTAGACGATGTCCATTTCCCATATATCTCCCACTCCTTCTGATCTTCGTTCCATCACAAAATAGACCCCAGTAAATTTGATTTATTTATTATTATTACTTTGAAATGAAATGTTCCGCCATTTCCTCCTACAAAAAGTGGTGCAATAAAAATGCCCACTGAATGGGCCATGTAGTCATTGTTTACTTCCTCTTTCTTCCCTGTGTGAAGAAAGAGGAGGTATCGTGGGAAAGAAGCAGGGAGAAAAGTTAGGGTGTCCATACGTCTGGATGGAAATTTAATATTTTATTAAAAAGACTGGACCAGCCAACCCCACACCAGTCCAGGCCTTTTGTATTGGCTGATGCCATTGTGCAGGCCAAGAAAATGCCCGGATTGGCACAAGAGGAAGGGCTTGGAGGATGAATTTCCGGCACGTCCAGAAACGCATCCTCCAGCCCTGCCCCCACTGCCGATGTAGCCTTCTGCTGGGTCGGCCCAGCAAAAGGCCAATCTCGACCCTGGGAGGGCTGGAGGACCCATTCCCACACTTCCGAGAACAGGTATTCCAGCACTGCCCCCAGCGCCGATGTAGCATTCTACATCGCCGAGCTTGGCCCTGGGAGGGCTGGAGGAGCCATTCCTGGACTCCCCGCCCCCAGCACAAATCTAGCCCTCTCCTCCTGGGCTGGTGCAACTGCCAGCTGAGGAGGAGAAGAAGAAAGAAGGAGGAGAAAGAAGGAGGAGAAAGAGGAAGAGGAAGAGGAAGAGGAGGAGGAGGAGGAGGAGGAGGAGGAGGAGAAGGAGAAGGAGAAGGAGAAGGAGAAGGAGAAGAAGAAGAAGAAGAAGAAGAAGAAGAAGAAGAAGAAGAAGAAGAAGAAGAAGAAGAAGAAGAAGAAACAAGCAAGCAGCAGGAGGAGAAGAAAAACAATGAGGAGGAGGAGCAGCAGCAAAGAGGAGGTAAGACTGAGGTGTATGCATGAGGGAGAGAGTGGGTGGTGTTTGAGTGAATGGAGGTGTGTGTGTGTATTTTTTGGAGTGGGCGATGCTGAATGTGTTTGTGTGCCGGCAGTGTGCTGGCAGTGTGAGTGTATTGATGTCTGAATGGGATGCCTGGTTGTTTACTATGAATGGATGCATGTTTGCAGTGTGTGTGGGTGTAGTTTTTTTGTGAGTTGGGGAGATGATTTGGAGGTGATATTCCTATTAAATAATGCATTTTAGACCCATAGACCTTCCTTTCCAATTTGTTTGATGTAATTGGCATTATTATTATTATTATTATTATTATTATTATTATTTATTTATATAGCACCATCAATGTACATGGTGCTGTACAGAGTAAAACAGTAAATAGCAAGACCCTGCCGCATAGGCTTACAATCTAATAAAATCATAGTAAAACAATAAGGAGGGGAAGAGAATGCAAACAGGTACAGGGTAGGGTAAGCAGGCACAGGGTAGGGAAAAACTAACAGTAGAAAGTAACAGTAGAAGTCTGCACAACATCAAGTGACATATATTTTATAACAATGGCTGATAATTGTTCATCCTTTTTAAAAACCTTTTAAAAATTAACAGGGTTACGATTATCATCATCATCATCATCTATCTCTCTTTTCTTGCTTGTGGTGGGCTTTGCCAAGTCATGCTGTCTTTTACTGATTCAGAAATTTCTTGACTATTGAACATGTTTTAGTATGACTGCTTTCTGGATGTTGGTAGGCCAAATTTCTGAAGGGTTTCTGTAGGGGGGGGGAATTATGTGATGCTGGTGACTGATGTGGCTAACGGAATAATTGTAACTTTTTCCTGTTCCCATAGTTCTTTAACTTCCATAGCCAGTGGTGTATATTTTTCTCTCTTATTCTTTTCTGCAACATTTTTGTCATTAGGTATTACTATGACAATGAGGTAGGTGTATTTTTCTTGGGGTTTTTTACTGTTACGTCTGGTTGAAGTTGAAACAAGCTAAAAGATTCTAGCCTTTAATCCATTTTGTTCCATGGCTAATGTTTGCAGGGGAATAGTAGTTTATACTCTTTCTGAGTGCTTGGTTTCTAAAGCTGGCCTTGTTACATGCTAAAGGGCCCCATGCACTGTTATAAGATGGGGACACTTGGCTCAGCAATACTACTAGAGAGAAGGATCTTGTAGATTGCAAGCTGAATATAAGCCAACAGTGTGTTGTGACTTCAAAAAAAGCAAATGGTATTTTGGGGTGCATTAATAGAAGTATAGCTTCCAAACTGAATGTAGTATTGGCAGTGGTTAGGCCTCATCTTGTGTATTGTGGCTTCTGTGATGAGGTGCCCTATTACCAACTCAGGTTGGTGTGTTTAGCCTGGCCACTGCAGTCCATGCATTGATAACCTCATGCTTAGATTACTGTAATGCATTTTACGTGGGTCTACTCTTGTGCTTCATCTCAAAGCTGCAGCTGGTGCAGAATGCTGCAGCTAGGATGCTGACTGCGGTGTCTGGCCAAGCTAGGGTGACCAGATGACCCAGAAAACCCTGGAGACCCCAGAAAAATGAAGATCTCTGGGGCAACAGGGACCGGCCCCAGTTTATCAGGGAAAGGGGCTGGAAGATGCATTCCCGGACTTCCGGAAATGCATCCTCCAGCTTCCCCAGCACTGATCTAGCCTTCTCCTGGGCTGGCACAATTGCCAGCAGCAAAAGGACAAGGAGGAGGAGGAGGAGGAGATTTGGGATTGATTCCTTGGCCACCATCAGATTAATGAAAAGGCCCCGCACACCTTAGGGAGTTGGAAGAGTATGATTTCAAACCAGCATTTGATCAAGCTAAGCAGTTTTCAGATGATCCCTAGCATAATGTGCCAAGGGAAATACACTCCATTTGTTATTTCTTTTTTTAAAAAAATCAATGGGATGAAACATTCCCTCTAGACCTATAATATTTATATCTATGTTCTGTCAATAAATATAACAAGGTTAGCTTTCTATCAGGTTAGCTGGAAAAATCATTGAAGGGAAGTTCTATTTGTTAGACTTGATTACAAAAACCAATCAATAAGGGGGAGGGGAAATCCCCCTGCTGCTATCAAAAAGAAAGCAAGATCTCCATGTTGTCATCCTGGGATTAATGCTTCAGTCCCATGATGCTCATCTGACTACTCAAAGCTTGGTTTCTTATCCTTCTGCCTGGGATGACTTAATGCAACCAAAAGCAAAAGACAAAAGACCTTCAGAATGCTATTGCACAGAGGAGGAGGAGGAGGAGGAGGAGGAGGAGGAGGAGGAGGAGGAGGAGGAGCTTAAGCTAGTATACCTAGGCTGCCCAGACCCTCTGGAAGATTCCGGAAACCTCCGGGGAGATTTGGGGGGGTCCGGAGGAACCGGATTTAGGGCCCAAAATACCGGGGTTGTGGTTACTGGGCCTGCAGCAACCACAACCACAACTTACCAGGCCTAAGTTTCCCCAGCGAGTCGCGGTGGCCATCTGGAATCTCGCCCGAACTCACGCGAGATCTCGGCAGCTGGCTGGGAACTCTCACAAGACCCAGCCAACAGCCGAGATCTCCTATGAGTTCGGGTGAGATTCAAGATGGCCGCTGTGAGGGGTGGGCGACGAGAGCGAGGTGAGTGGTTGAGGGCTGCGTGCAAGAACTTCCAGCAATGCAGCCTCCAGCACCCCACCCCCCAGCACTGAAGAAGAAGAAGGAAGCAGCAGCAGCAAGAAGAAGCAGCAAGAAGCAAAAAGAAGCAAGCAGCAGGAGGAGGAGAAGAAGGAAGAGAAGAAGCAAGTAGGAGGTAAGACTGAGGTTTTTGTGTTTGTGTGTGTGTGTGACAGAAAGAGAGAGAGAGAATGTATGGGTGAATAGCGTGCATGGGGTCTTTGAGTGAATGCATGTGTGCATGCATGTTTTTGGAGTGAGTGATGCTGAGTGAGTGTGTGCGTGCACGTGTGCTGGTAGTGTATGAGTGTATTGATGTCTGAATGGTTGTTTGACTGAATGAATGCATGTGCATGTTTGTAGTGGGGGTGGCTGTAGTTTTCTGTGAGTTGGGGGGATGATTTGGAGGTGATGTTCCTATTAAATAATGCATTTTAGACCCATAGACCTTCCTTTCCAATTTGTTTGCTATAATTGGCATGACGTATATTTTGTAACAGTGGCTGACAATTGTTCATCCTTCTTAAAGAAACTTTTAAAAAATTAACAGGGTTGCTATTATCATCATCATCATCACCACCATCATCATCTATCTCTCTTTTCTTGCTTGTGGTGGCTTTTCTAGATGAATATGATGGGCTTTGCCAAGTCATGCTGTCTTTTACTGATTCAGAAATGTCCTGACTATTGAACATGTTTTAAGTATGACTGCTTTCTGGATGTTGGCGTGCATGTATTTTGGTAGGCCTAATTTCTGAAGGTTTTCTGTAAAAAAAAATAAAAAAAAAATGTCATGCTGGTGACTGATGTGACTAACAAATAATTGTAAGTTTTTCCTGTTGCCATAGTTCTTTAACTTCCATAGCCAGTGGTGTATATTTTTCTCTTTTCCTCTTCCTTTTCTGCAACATTTTTGTCATTAGGTATTGCAATTTCAATGTAGGTGTGTTTTTCTTGGTTGTTTTTGACTGTTATGTCTGCTTGAAGTTGAAACAAGCTAAGAGGTGGTAGCCTTTAGTCCATTTTGTTCCATGGCTAACGTTTGCAGGCTATTAGTAGTTTACACTCTTTCTGAATGCTTGGTTGTTGTATACTTGTCAACTGCTTCATTTGTTCAGTGGTAGCAGTTGTAAAGGAAGCACGCCCCAGCAAAGCTGGCCTTTCCACTGGATTTTGCACAGATCCCCGGAACAAACGCACACAGCTCCCAGTTTGGAGGGTTAAGCCCAATTTTATTCAGGATAATGGTAGGATATACAGGATTAGCATTTCAAACTGATAAAACATGCAGATACAAATAAGAACCCAAACCAAGCAAACTAAAAACTAAGTTGCAAACCATACATCACCCAGCCATGATGTCACCCAGCTCAGGACAAAAAACCCTTTTCAAAAGCATACTCTTTATAGATACTTTTCTCGCTCCTTCCCCCCTCCCTTCAAAGATCTTTCACACCTTCCCCTGAGATGTTAATTTTCGCTCAAGGCCGGTCGGCCTTGCCCCAAGCGGTTCCAGGATGTACCAGAACGCCCCCATGCAGCTGGCACTTATCTGTTCCGCTCCTAAAACCATAACAATAAAATAATTTAACATATTAAAAACAGCCATTCCCAGTATGATTTTACCCCTTCCTTACACCTCCCCCCTTAAGATGGCATTTCTAGAAAATGCCACCTCAATTGCACTCTTTTATTTGGTTACACATTGACCCCTTTTGTTACTCTTTCTTTTGTGCCCACGCAGGGGCAGGGGTTCGTCCCCCCTCCCAATCCTTCCTCCCCTTCTCGGCTGAAGCTTCGGGATAGCCCATCTGCCACTACGTTCTCTTTGCCCTTAATGTGGGAGATGGTGAAATCGAAATCCTGAAGAGCTAAGCTCCAACGCAAGAACTTCTGGTTAGTGTTCTTTACCCGCGCCAGCCAGCAAAGCGAGGAGTGATCCGTCTGAATTTGGAAGGGCCGCCACCACAAGTATGGCCGCAATTTCCCCACCACCCATACTATAGCCAAGCACTCTTTCTCGATTGTCGCCAAAACCCTCTCTCGGGGCAAAAGCTTTTTACTAACAAATGCCACGGGCTGCAGCAGCCCCTCCTCTCCTTTCTGCAACAGTACCACGCCTAAACCCGCCTCGGAAGCGTCCGTTTGTACCACGAAGGGGTGGTCAAAATCGGGCGCCCGGAATACCAGGGCCCGTTTAAGTTTTTCCTTTAAGCCGTCAAACGCTCGTTGACACGCCCCTGTCCACTGCACCTTTATCGGCTGCCTCTTCCGGCACAACTCAGTTAGAGGGGCCACCAACTGGCTAAAATTGGGGACGAACCTCCGGTAGTATCCCACCAGCCTCAAAAAGGACTGGACCTGCCTCTTGGTCCGCGGGACGGGCCACTGCTGGATTGCCTCCACCTTGGCCTCCATAGGTTTCAATGCTCCCTGTCCCACTCTATGGCCCAGATAGGTTACTTCCCCTCTTCCAAACTGGCACTTTGAGGCCTTCACAGTTAACCCAGCCTCTCGCAGCCGGCTCAACACTTGCGCCAAATGCAATAGGTGCTGTTCCCACGTGTCACTAAACATCGCCACATCATCCAGGTAAACACACGAAAAAGCCCCCAAACCGTCCAGAACCCGGTCCATAAGTTTCTGGAAGCCCCCCGTGCATTCGAGAGCCCGAACGGAAGAACCGTAAACTGGTAGTGGCCCCGGGGGGTTGAAAAAGCTGATTTCAAAGCAGCATCCTCATCTAACGGCACCTGCCAATATCCCTTGGTCAAATCTAGGGTGGAAATGAACTTGGCTTTCCCTAGCGTCTCTATCAGGTCGTCCGTCCGGGGCATGGGGAATGCCGCCACCGTGGACACACTGTTCAACTTTCTTTCTTTTTTTTAAAATAATTTTTATTTGTTTTCTACACTATATAAACATACAACATTACAATAGTAATAATAATAAAAAAAGAAAACATCAAACAACTGCTACATACATATTGAATAAATGTTGAGTACATATATGTTGAATAAATATTACCTATACATTATCATACTACAACATAATCATTCTTAACATAAAAGTGCACCCCCCACCTCGGGATCTATTCCTGAGTCCAAAATCTTATCGTTTCTTCTGCTGGCGGTTTCCCACTTCCCTTAGTAAACACAAATATTAGGAACTGTTTCCAGATTCCTTCAAACTCATTTATTTTAGTTACGCCTTTTCTCCACTTAATATTACATGTCAATTTATCATTAATGGCCATATCCCATACTTCTTTATACCATTCTTCAATAGAATATTCCCCTTGAATCTTCCAGTTCCTGGCTACCATCAATCGTGCTGCAACCAGCAAACTCGATATCAGCTCTATAGTTTCTTTTCCACACTTTATATCTTCAAATAGTGACAGCAATGCAATCTTTGGTGTTTGTTCTATTTTCATTCCCACTATTTCTTCAATTTCTGAAAACACCATCTTCCATAATCTTTGTACATATTTGCATTGCCACCACATATGTAAATACGTTCCTTTTTCCCCACAACCTCTCCAACAATTTGCTGAATGCTGATCATTTATCTTATTCAATCTAATCGGGGTTAGGTACCACCTCCACAAAATTTTAAAATAGTTATCCTTTATTCTCACTGACAAACTTCTCAACACTCTTTGTTTCCATAGTCCCTCCCATCTCTGTCGCCCTATTTGTACCTTCAAATCTGACTCCCATACCATTTTCTCTGAGTTCTCTCTAAACTCCTTTTCTAACAATATTTTATATATTTCACTCATTAACCCTTTTAAAACTATACTACCTCCTTTACCTTTTTCCTTATTTGCTATTAACTCTTCAAACTTCATCATCTTTCTGCAAACTCTATTATCTTAATCCACTTTTTATTCCATTGTTCTAATTGCCCATATTCTAACCAAGATAATTTTTCTCCTTTAACAATTTTTCCATATCTTCTCTTGTTTTTATATCTCTTAACCAATCCTTTAGTTTCATTTTTCTTTTCTCTTTTAATATTTTACATAATCTACCCTTCAGATCCTCTGGGAAATTCTTTAACATTATTATCGGTGCTAAGGGAGAGTTGCTCGGAAGCAGCTTCCCTTTAAATTTACTCCAAATTTCCCATTGAGTCCTCAGGAGTGGATTATCTATACTTCCAACCCACTTTCTCCCTCCATCTTTAAAGAAGACATTGTCCAAACTCATCTCTACATTACTTATAGTTTTTTCTTCCATCCAATATAAATCTCCTACTCCTATAATTGCTTCTACAATATGTCTTAATCTATTTGCTGCGTAGTATAATTTTATGTTTGGGAGACCCAATCCACCCTTTTTTTGGCTTAGATACCAATTATTTTTATTCACTCTTGCTCTCTTTTCTCCATTACAATATTTATTAATAATATTTTGCCAACTTTTTATCTCAATTTCTGATATTTTTATTGGTAATATCCTAAACACAAAATTAATTTTAGCTAAAATCTTCATTTTTATTAAGGCTATTCTTCCAAACCAAGATAAATTTAATCTTTTATATTTCTCCAATTTCTCTAATACTTCTTTCTTTAACCTCATTAAATTCTCCTTTTCAAGGTTCTCTAAATTTTTTGTAATTTTAATTCCCAAATATTTAATCTCCTCCTTAACTCTCATTTCTATTCCCTTATGTTCCCATTCCTTTTCTTCCTTCTTAGTATAATTAAACAACATCATCTCTGATTTAGACCAGTTTATTCTTAACCCTGTAATTTCTTCAAATTCCCTCAACTGATATTTAATTCTTTCTATTTTTCTTATTGGGTTCTTAATGGTCAATAAGGTGTCATCCGCAAACATATTTAACTTTATTTCCCTTACCTCTCCAATTCCTTCTAACTCTTCATCCTCCCTTAGTGCCTTCGCCAATACTTCCATAACCATTACAAACAGGACCGGCAAGAGCGGACATCCTTGTCTTGTACCTCTGGCTAGTCGTATCTTTTCAGTGAGTCCATCGTTTACCACCACTACAGCTGTATTTTGGGAATATAACTGTTCTATTATGTTTTTAAATTTATTTCCAAATCCCAATTTATCTACAATAATCTTTAATGCCTGCCAGCTCACACAATCAAAGGCCTTAAAAACATCTGGCTCAACACTTGCGCCAAATGCGATAGGTGCTGTTCCCACGTGTCACTAAACACCGCCACATCATCCAGGTAAACGCACGAAAAAGCCCCCAAACCGTCCAGAACCCGGTCCATAAGTTTCTGGAAGCCCCCCGTGCATTCGAGAGCCCGAACGGAAGAACCGTAAACTGGTAGTGGCCCCGGGGGGTTGAAAAAGCTGATTTCAAAGCAGCATCCTCATCTAACGGCACCTGCCAATATCCCTTGGTCAAATCTAGGGTGGAAATGAACTTGGCTTTCCCTAGCGTCTCTATCAGGTCGTCCGTCCGGGGCATGGGGTATGCCGCCACCGTGGACACACTGTTCAACTTTCTAAAGTCCACACAGAAGCGGACCGATCCGTCTTTTTTGGCCACAAGCACCAACGGGGAACACCATGGACTCTGGCTCTTTTTAATCACGCCCATGGCTAGCATCTCCTCAATCTAGTTATTAACAATCTCCAACTGCTTTCCGTTTAACCGATGGGGAGGAGACTGGATAGGGGGATGCTTCCCCGTATCAATCGAATGCATGGTTAGCGACGTCCGCCCTGTCAAACCCGAAAACAGCTCTTGGAACTCCTGCAAACACCGCTTCAACTGCTCCTGCTGCAAAGCGCTCAATTCCTCGGGGACCTGAATGTCTGCCAGCCCCTCCTTCCCCCGGTAGCTAGCCAAGACGTCCAGCCCCGCTCCTTCGCCCAGCAGCTCTCCCCGTCCCACCTGGTGGACCCACACTCCCTGCTCCCGGAATGGCTTCATCATATTCACATGATAAACCTTGGCACGCCGTTGACTCTCAGGATCTCTCAGCAAATAATTCACCTCATTCAACTTTTTCTCTACCACAAGGGGCCCTTCCCACTTAACCGCCAGCTTCTCCGGCTTCAGCGGCTTCAACACCAATGCTCTATCTCCCTCCTAAAACACCCGTTGCCTAGCCTGCCGATCATACCACCTCTTTTGTACATGTACAAAATGTACATTGTACATGTACATTGATGGTGCTATATAAATTAATAATAATAATAATAATAATAATAATAATAATAATAATAATAATTTTGGGTCTGCTGCGCTTGAGCCAAATTCTCCTGCGCGGCCTCCCCCACTTCCTTCAAGAGATTCTGGAGGTTCTGCATATATTCCACTACCGACACCGGGGTGGGGGTGGTCTGTCCCTCCCAGCCTTACCGCAGCAACTTCAGCGGGCCCTGTAGTTCTCGTCCAAAAACCAACTCATTAGCCAAAAACCCCAAGCTATCGCTTTTAGCATCTTGGGCCGCAAAGAGAAGGTAGGGCAGGGCTTGATCCCAATCCGCTGTATGCTTGGCAGCATAGGCTTTCAACATTTTCCCCAGCGTCTGATTGAACTGTTCCACCCACCCATTCCCTTCATGATGATATGCCGCGGCTATACACTGGTGCACCCCCGCCAACCTCCACAACTCCTTTAACAGTAAAGATATAAAATTCCCCCCTTGATCATGTACCAACACTTTGGGGACCCCCACCCGGGGGAAAATCGTCATCATGGCCTTCGCCACCTGCGGCGCAGAGATGACCGAAAGCGGTACTGCCTCTACGTAATGGGTGGCGTAATCCACCAGGGTTAGAATATACTTTTTCCCCCCTCGGGTGGCTGGGCTAAAGGGTCCCAAAATATCCACCCCCATCTTTTCGAACGGCACCTCCGTGATAGGGGAAGGGCGCAGCGGGGCTTTTGGATGGTCCCGGGGGAACCCAACTCGTTGGCACGTCTCACAGGAATTGCAAAAATCTCGCACCTCCTGGGCGACTCCAGGCCAGTAAAAATCCCGACTCACTTGCTCCAACCTTCAGCGTATTCCCAAGTGTCCCCCCCACAGCCGCTCATGTGTGGCTTCCAACACCTTCCCCCTTAAGGATGTGGGCACCACCAGTTGCTTCCTCTCCACCCCCCCTTTCCTTTGGGGGAGAACTGACGGTATAGCTTTCCCCATTCCCAAACGAACACAGCCATCCCCACCTGCCCTCGCCCTTCCATCGGGCCTCCTGCCGCCTCCCGGCACTCCTGTAGTGAGGGGTCCTGCTGCAACTCTTTTTGGAACTCCGGGGTACCCCATCCCTCTAGGTCTGGGCCTCCCGCCTCCCATCCCTCACAGAGGGGCTCCTCCCTTAGGCTCCCCAGTTCTTCCTCCCCTTGGGTCTCCCGCTGTCGGGCGACTTTCCCCTGGGTCATTACCTCCAGCTGGGTAACTTTAAAACATAAGTCGTTGCCTAGGAGGAAGGCGGGTCCTTCCGTATGCATGAGGATAACTAGCTCCCCTTTCCAGCCTCGATACTCGATGTTCACTCGGGCCAGTGGGGCCTCAAATGGAGGCGCTCCGTACGGGGCCACCGTTACGGTTTGACCCACTAGTCTCTGTCCGGGTTTGAGTAGACCCACATGGGCGTTACTAAGGTCCGCTCCAGTATCTCTCTGAGCCTGCACCGTCCTCCCATCGACCACCACGCACTCACAGAATTTCCGACGACTCCACTGGAGCTGGGCTGGGGTCACCAACCGCATGGAGACAGCGTTCGCTGGGCTGGGACTCCCGGGGCCTGCTGTGGCCTGGGCCACCTCTGCAGACTCGGCACACATATACTCCCACTCCAAGTCGGCCACTTCTCCCTCGCTATCGTCGCTCCAACTGGAGGCTGGAGAAGCCGGCGTTGTTGGTGCCACCGCCGCTCGAACCACCGGTCGTGGGGCTGGACCGCCGCCTCTGCTGGCCTGTTTGGCTGCCAGCTTTGGGCATTTCCTCTTCAGGTGCCCTGGCTCCTTGCAGTAGATGCATCCCCCACTCATCTGGGGTCCGGCCGCTGCCGCTCCGCTAACCGCACTTCCTTTCTCCCAACGTTCCTTCCCCGGCCACGCCGCCTTCCTTTCTCCTGCCGCTCCTCCGAGCCACCTCTCAGGGGTCTTCGGGGTCCCTCCGGCCCCTTTTCGCTCGAACGCCTGCAGCCGGTCTGCCATTTTCGCCACCTCCATCAAAGTCGGGGGATTCTTTTCCCCCACCCAAGCATCGTATTTCTCCGGGAACTGGCGATAAAGCTGCTCTTTAGCCATCAAGTCCTTGGCTCCCTTCAAGTCTCAGACCCCCTCGGCGTCCATCCAAGCCTCCATAGACTTCATCATTCGGGTGGCGAATGTGGCAAAAGTCTCTTTTGGGCTCCGGGTCAACTGACGAAACTTCTACCAGCAATGTTCCGCCGTAAGGGCAAACTGCTCCTTAGCCAAGTTTTTGAAATACAGGTAGTCGTGGCGCAGCTCCTGCGGGATGGTTGCTATCATTTCTCATAAAGTTCCAGTAACCTGTGGTCGCAACAGACTCATCCTCTGGGCTCGCAAGACCCCAGCTCGTCACACATGTCTTCGAAAAGGGCCAGGAGCACTTCCACATCATCTCCTTCCTGATACATGAGAAAAGCTCGCAGGTTGAAACGCGGCCCTGGGGTTCCCCCCTCTCTCTCTCCACGATCCTTAGATGCCGGGACATCAGCTCCAGACATTCCGTGTACATCCGCTGAACTTTCCTTTCATCACTCTCCTCCAGGGCCCCCACACCTGGGCCATTTCCCTCCGCCTCTCTTGGTGGCCGAGGGGGTTGCGGCAGTGGCGTTCCTCGTAGCCGTGGGACTTGCACCCTCCGGTTGTCCCCTTCCAACGTTACCGCCAGCGCTGGGGTTGCCTGCAACTGCGGGCCCTGCATTCCAGAAGTGTCCCCTTCCAGCATCGCCGCCGGGAATGACATCCTCGGCTCAACTTCGAACCACACTCTTTCCCGCTCCTCCTCTGGCCTCCAGAGTCATGCCGCATGACGCCTCCAGGCCCCTCCTTCGGAGCCGGGCGTCTCTTGCATCCCCCACTCAAAAGTAGACAGATTGGACTCCCCTTCTGCTCCTTCCTGAGGGTTTGCCCCCAAAAACTCTACTCCTGGAGCTTCCGCTCCCTGACTCTGAGACAAAAATTCTGCTCCTGGAGCCACCGCTCCTTGATTCTGAGCCATTCTCGGCTGGCCTACTCGACTTTGCTTAGCCTGGGTTCAAACCTCTGCTCTCCCTTTCCTACCAGCGTTCCGTTCCTCTGGATCTGTGTCGAATCCCACCGCTGCCACCATGTAAAGGAAGCACGCCCCAGCAAAGCTGGCCTTTCCACTGGATTTTGCACGGATCCCCGGAACAAACGCACACAGCTCCCAGTTTGGAGGGTTAAGCCCAATTTTATTCAGGATAATGGTAGGATATACAGGATTAGCATTTCAAACTGATAAAACATGCAGATACAAATAAGAACCCAAACCAAGCAAACTAAAAACTAAGTTGCAAACCATACATCACCCAGCCATGATGTCACCCAGCTCAGGACAAAAAACCCTTTTCAAAAGCATACTCTTTATAGATACTTTTCTCGCTCCTTCCCCCCTCCCTTCGAAGATCTTCCCCTGAGATGTTAATTTTCGCTCAAGGCCGGTCGGCCTTGCCCCAAGCGGTTCCAGGATGTACCAGAATGCCCCCATGCAGCTGGCGCTTATCTGTTCCACTCCTAAAACCATAACAATAAAATAATTTAACATATTTAAAACAGTCATTCCCAGTATGATTTTACCCCTTCCTTACAGCAGTATGCAGTAAGGTGATGGGGAAACAGTGTTAAATGTTATGAAAGGTTAGACTATGGTCATCCAGTGAAGGATTTGCAGTCAGAAAAGATATTTGAGGGAAGGGAAGACTGTATCCTTATTTACTGTTTTACTCTGTACAGCACCATGTACATTGATGGTGCTATATAAATAAATAATAATAATAATAATGTATCACACACAGGGATCATCTACACCAAGCAGGATATTCCACTTTGAAAGCAGTATAGAAAAACCAGGAGCCACACTACTGCTTTATAGTGGTACTAAAGTGCACTGACAACTGTTGGGGCCCATGACACATACCATATACCACTTTCATACCACTTTCATAGTGCTATATCCTGCTTGGTGTAGATGTGTCATGGGCCCCAACAGTTGTCAGTGCACTTCAGTACCACTATAAAGCAGTAGTGTAGCTCCTGCAGTGCAGTTGAATACCTCTATAAAGTAATAGTGTGGCTCCTGCCTTTTATATACCACTTTCATAGTGGAATACCCTGCTTGGTGTAGCTGAGCACACAGTATAGCAAAAGCTTCAACGTACAGCAAAAGCTACAGAAGTAGGAATGAGTGAAGTCAATTTCAGATACATTGAATGTCTCACTTATACTTTATTCCAGTGATTTTAACATTAAGATGTTATGTAGAACAGGTTTGTCTTTATTGTGTGCTGTGAAATGAGACCTGTGACCAAGGCCATGTTTGGGTGGGCACGCCCTCTTGGGGGCTGGACGTGTTGGTGGGCACCCCACCCCCCATGGGGCTGCCATGTTGTCCTCCATTTTGGTTTCCAAAATATGGTCACCCTAAGTATACCTTTATTTCACCTGTCCACCATAACTGTGTTCAGTTAGATTTGGGGGGGGGGGGTTTCTAAATTTTAGCTACATTAAGTAAATGCTTGTGAAATTGATACACTGGTAGTTTCAGACCATGCTCCAGTCTGTTTACGGTTTAAAGTTTTAGATTTGCCAAGGCACCTTAAGGTTTCTCTGCCACTTTGAAGTTTCTCTTCTTAACAATGAGGTGTTTGAGAACATAAGAACATAAGAAGTGCCCTGATCAGACCAAGGGTCCATCTAGTCCAGCACTCTGTTCACACAGTGGCCAACCAGCCATCGGCCAGAGACCAAGAAAGCAGGACATGGTGCAACAGCACCCTCCCACCCATGTTCCTCAGCAGCTGGTGCACACAGGCTTACTGCCTCGAATACTGGAGATAGCACACAACCATCTGGGCTAGTAGCCATTGATAGCCTTTGCCTCCAGGAATTTATCCAACCCTAGGGTAAGCATATGAAAAGGAGGACAGTTGCATTGAAAAAGGGAATTTCATCAGGTGCCATTTGTAAATAATAATAATAATAATAATAATAATAATAATAATAATAATAATAATTTGTTACCTGCCTCTCCCTCCGGATCGAGGCGGGGTACAACATAAATGCAAATACCTGGTGAAAGTCCCTCTTCATCGCAACAGTTAAAGTGCAGGAGCTATACTAGAGTGACCAGATTTAAAAGAGGGCAGGGCACCAGCAGCTTTAACTGTTGTGATGAAGAGGAAATTTCAGCAGGTTCCCCATGTATTCAAATGAAACCTGCTGAAATTCCCTTTTCAATACAACTGTTAAAGATACAGGAGCCCTGTCCTCTTTTCATATAGTCACCCTATACAACCCCCTTTTAAAGCCATCCAAATTGGTGGCAATCACTACATCTCGTGGTAGTGAGTTCCATAATTTAACTATGCACTGTGTGAAGAAGGACTTCCTTTTATTTGTTTTGAATCTCCCACCAATCAGCTTCATGGGATGACACTGGGTTCTAGTATTTTGAGAGAGGGAGAAAAAATGTCTCCCTATCCATATTCTCCATACCATGCATAATTTTGTACACCTCTATCATGTCGCCCCTCAGCCTCCTCTTCTCCAAGCTAAACAATCCCAGCTGATATAACCTTCCCTTATAGGGGAGATGCTCCAGCCCTTTAATCATAGGGCTGTGCATGGACCCCCCCCCCCCCGATCCACTTCTCACCCAGATCAGCAACTTCCAGATCGGGTCCACTCCTCTCTGCGCCGGTCTGCCTATGGGCTGCTCCGCTCCACTGCAGAGCTCCAGATCCGAATCAGAGCTCCATGGTGGCGGCAGCACCAGGTAAGGCCCTCCTGCCTCCTCTCTCCTCACCTACGTCTGTCACGTTTGGGCTGCTGCTTCAACTGAGGCCAATGACTCAAACCGGAAGACCAGGCCGCACTTGCGGCCTGCTCTTCCGGTTTGAGCCTTAGGCTCAGGTGAACTGCTGCCCGAACATGACGGACGCAGGTATGATCCTTCCCTCATGTCCCCTTACCTGGCTCCACTGCCACCGCGATAGTGGCAGCGGGGCCAGGTAAGCCCCCCCTCCTCCACACCACTTACCTGCTGTAAGGGTAGGGTGAGGGTTAACTGGACCTTGGGACTGGCATGCCTTTTAATTTATGAATTTTATGGTTCCATAGGAAGGGAGATAAGAACCAGGCAGCTGTATGAGGGGGAATCAATCAGTTACAATTGTAACTGTCTTGTGTCCTTGAGTGATTAACCATCCCGGGCAGAGGTGTGAAGAATCTCCACGCATCAAAGCTGAAGGGAGGGGGGAAGGAGTAAAAAGAATAGTATAAAGACATCCCTGTGAAGGGAACAGTGGGGTGTCGGCTGAGTTCGGTCTGGGTGACGTATGATTTTGTAGTTTTAGTTTTTAGCTTGCCTGCTCTGGGTTCTTACACTTTTATGCATGTTTTATATTTTTATTCTGCTAATCCCATGTATTCCTACCCTTTTCCTAATAAATGGTCTTAAACCTCATACTGTGTGAGCCGTGAGTGTCTGCGCCTGGGGATCTGTGCTAAATCCAGTCAAGAAGCCAGCAGTTTGCTGGGCACTCTTCCTTTACATGGTGGGCAGTGCTGGGATTCGACACGGATCCGGAGGGGCAAGACGTGTTGGATCCTGGAATGGATTCTGGTTATGTTTCCATGGATTTACTAATTGCTGAGGAGCTGGAGGAATCAGAAGACTCAGCGGAAAACTTAAAGGTCAACGTTGCACCTGGACATTGATGTCATGATTGAATAATTGGTAACTTGATTGTTTCAATTAAGGGATTGCAAGCAGTTGCATCACTGTACAGTTAGCCTATAAAAAGGAATGTATTCCCATGTACATGTATCAGAAATGATCAGAGATCAGTAATGATCTATCAGAGATCACTGCATCACTCCATCTATGTATCAGAGCTGTATTGACTGACCGTATGTAAGTATTTGTATTTGTGATTGCCATAACTAAATTATATTTTTATATGCCAGTAAAGGTTTGTTTAAACCTACTGAAAGTCTCAGTCTTAATCTGTGTCTGTGCTGACTTTGCTGGAAACCGCTGCAAAACTCTGTTATAAGGTTATTGGCCAGAAGCCCAGTCTGGCAATAACTAAATAAGGTTGTAAATATAAACCATCATATCCTGATAGGAAAAAGGGGATAGAGATGAAGCAAAGGTTTGAACCCAGGGTGAGCAAGGTCGAGTAGACAGCCGACAATGTTGCAGGACCAGGGAGCAATAGCGTCTGGTGCGGAGTTGTTGGGGGCGACTTCTCAGGAAGTAGGCCTGCTCAAGCCGGGACAGAAACTTTCAGGCCGGACTATGACAGTAACCCCGTATGGAGCACCTCCCTTTGAGGCTCCACTGGCTCGAGTAAAGATTGAGTACCGGGGGTGGAAGGGAGAATTGGTTATACTCACACATACGGAGGGGCCAGCTTTTTTACTGGGAAATGACTTATGCTTTAAAGTCACACAACTGGCCGTGGTTACTCGGTGGAAAGCCGCTAAGCGGAGGGAGGACTCAGAGAGTGAGAAAGAAGATGGCCCTTTAAACGAGTCACCCAAAGCTGAAGGAGGGAGGAGGTTCCACCCTAGGAAGCATGGACACCCCAGAGTTCTGCCAAGAACTTCAGCGAGATCCTACCCTACAGGGGTGTCGGGAGGCAGCAGGGGGACCGTCCGAGGGATGGGGGAAGATGGGTACGGCAGTGTTTGCCTGGGAAAAAGGGCTGCTGTACCAGCTGTTCTCACCCAAAGGGGGGGGCGGGGTGGAGAGGAAACAACTGGTAATACCCCAGTTGGTGCGGGGAAAAGTGCTGGAAACAGCCCATGAGTTGCTGTGGGGAGGGCACCTAGGCATCCGCCAAACCTTGGAGCGGGTGAGCCGGGATTTTTACTGGCCAGGAGTAGCCCAAGAGGTACGAGACTTTTGTTCTATGTGTGATACCTGCCAACGAGTGGGGTTTCCCCGGGATCACCCTAAGGCTCCACTCTGACCATCCCCTATCACGGAGGTACCGTTTGAAAAAATGGGGGTGGATATATTGGGGCCGTTCAGCCCGGCCACTTGGTCGGGGAAGAAATACATCCTAATCCTGGTAGACTATGCCACCCGGTTTGTGGAGGCGGTGCCCCTCACCACTATTTCCGCCCCACAGCTAGCGAAGGAAATGATGACAATTTTCACCCGCTTGGGGGTCCCCAAAGTACTGGTACATGATTTTGGGGGGATTTATGTCCCAGCTGCTGAAAGAACTGTGGAAGCTGGCCAGGGTGCAGCAATGCACATCCGCGGCTTATCATCATGAGGGTAACGGGCTGGTGGAGCGGTTTAACCAAACTTTGGGGAGAATGCTGAAGGCGTACGCCACCAAGCATGCAACAGATTGGGATCAGGCACTACCCTATCTCCTTTTTGCCACTCAAGATGCTAAAAGCGATAGCTTGGGGTTTTCGGCAAATGAGCTGGTGTTCGGGTGGGAACTGAGGGGCCCACTGAAGCTGCTGAGGGAGGTGTGGGAAGGACGGACCAACCCCCCTCCTATTTCGGTGGTAGCCTACATGCAAAACTTGCAGAATTTGTTGTGGGAGGTGGGGGAAGCTGCCCAAGAGAATTTAGCCCAAGCCCAGCAAACCCAGAAGGGATGGTACAATAGGAAAGCGCGACAGCGGGTGTTCCAGGAGGGGGACAAGGTGCTGGTTCTAAAACCGCTGAAGCCGGAAAAGCTTGCGGTCAGATGGGAAGGGCCCATGGTGGTGGAGAAAAAGTTAAATGAAGTCAACTATCTGTTAAAGGACCCCACCACCCAACGCCGCTTGAAGGTGTATCATGTAAACATGATGAAGCCGTTCCAAGAGCGAGCTGTGCGACTGTGCCAGGTGGAGAAGGGAGACCCGTTAGACAAAGAGGCGGGGATGGATGTCTTGGCTAGTTATCAGGGAAAGGAGGGATTGGCCGATATCCAGATACCGGAAGAATTGGGCTTAAAGCAACAGGAACAGCTGAAGCAGTGTTTGGGGGAATTTGGGGGGTGCCAGGATGAACGTCCCTGGTGACGCATTCCATTGACACCGGGAATCACCCACCAATTCAGTCCCCTCCCCACCGGCTGAACGGCAGGCAGTTAGAGATAGTGAATAAGGAGATCGAAGAGATGTTGGCCATGGGGTCATTAAAAAGAGCCACAGCCCCTGGTACTCGTGGCAAAGAAAGATGGCTCGATCCGTTTTTGCGTGGACTTCCGCAAGCTTAATAGTGTTTCCACGGTGGCGGCTTATCCTATGCCACGCACGGATGATCTGATAGAAACGCTTGGAAAAGCCAAATACATCTCCACATTGGATCTAACCAAGGGGTATTGGCAGGTGCCGTTAGATGAGGATGCTGCCTTGAAGTCTGCCTTTTCTACCCCTAGGGGGCACTATCAGATCACAGTGCTGCCGTTCGGGCTCTCAAATGCTCCGGGGGGCTTTCAGAAACTTATGGACCGGGTTTTAGAGGGGCTGGGGGCTTTTTCTTGCATTTATTTGGATGACGTGGCTGTGTTTAGTGACACCTGGGAGCAGCACTTAGAACATCTGACCCAGGTGCTTGGCCGGCTGCAGGAGGCCGGGTTAACAGTGAAGGCCTCCAAATGCCAATTCGGAAGGGGGGAAGTAACGTACTTAGGACATCGAGTGGGACAGGGAGCGTTAAAACCTATGGAGGCCAAAGTAGAGGCAATCCAGCAGTGGCGCATCCCACAAACTAAAAAGCAGGTCCAGTCCTTTTTGGGGCTAGCAGGCTATTATCGCAGGTTCATTCCCAGCTTTAGCCAGCTAGTGGCTCCCCTGACGGAGTTGTGTAGGAAGAGACAGCCAGTGCGGGTATAGTGGATGGAAGCTTGCCAACGGGCATTTGAAGGGTTCAAGGAAAAGTTAAAGCAGGCCTACTCTGGGTTCTTACACTTTTATGCATGTTTTATATTTTTATTCTGCTAATCTCATGTATTCCTACCATTTTCCTAATAAATGGTCTTAAACCTCATGCTGTGTGAGCTGTGAGTGTCTGTGCCTGGGGATTCGTGCTAAATCCAGTCAAGAAGCCAGCAGTTTGCTGGGCGCTCTTCCTTTACACCTGCATCCATAGAGTTCCGGCAGCAGCTTCACCTGAGCCCAAGGACTCAAAGAGGAAGACCAGGCCGCACTTGCGGCCTGCTCTTCCGGTTTGAGCCTCGGGCCCAGGTGAAACTGCCACCCAAATGTGACAGACACATGGACTGCGGCAGTGTCAGGTAAGCCCCCATTTACCTTTTTTTTGGAGCTCCGGATTGAGGCAAATGTGTATTGAGAAAGGATGTGTATTCTTTTTTTTTCTTTTTTTTAGACTAGGCTCACTGGCTCAAAACAGCTGAGCCTTTTGAAATTTTAGTTTAGAGTCACTAGGTAGTTTAAGGTCTCTCTAACTTATGCTGAATCCGAGTACATCACAGTCCAATATGGCTTCAAATGTTTATTCTTGAGAATAGGGTGATGACCTGGCACTCACACAGCAAAGACAGGATCACACTGCACTACATTCAAACCACAGCATATGTAGTCCAGACGTTACATGTCACTTGCCCACATCCTATTGGTCCACCTCATCTGTTACATCACTCAAGCATGCCCAGTGTACATGGGGTTCCCTGGTAGTCACCCTTCCAGAAACTGACCAGTCCTTGACCCACTTAGCTTCATCAAGGTTGCAGCCTCCCATGCCATCACACCAGATGTGTGTGTAGGATAGTATTGTAGGATAGAAGTGGTGGTCAAGTGGTAGTCAAAGGAGAAAATGCAGTGGGGGAAACATCTGGCTGTCACCATCACCATGTGTGAAATACTTGCTCCCAGGTGTGCTTTGCGCTGCATACCTGCACATAACCCTTTCCTTATATGGCGATGTCTGGGCAGCTAGCCGGTGGAGTGGATTTGGCAGGATTAATTTAATCAGTGTCTTCTGGAGCTGACAAGGCAAAGGGGCTTGATGTGTGCCTATGTGCTACTTGCATGGGGGTAAATGGAGTTCTTACTGGGGGCATCTGGCCACTCCTCCCTCCCTGCCTTGTGTGCACCTTTACCCTTTCCAGGTGTCCCTATGCATGTTCCTGCGCAGGCTTCTAATGGTGGTAGACCAGGTCCTCTTTGGAATTGAGCTAGCTGAGCGGTTTGCAGCCATGCGTGACTTTGTATACATTCCACAGTTAATTGACCATGGCACTCTTCTCAAGAAGCAGATAAGGCGTGTGTGGCTGAAGTTACAAAGTAGCAGCGGTGTTATTGTTGGCGGGCTGCCAAAACCGCAAATGGGAAGTTGAAGGGAACTAAATGTTCCTAGAGAGAAGCAGGGCTTGCAAAAGGGGAAATATGAAAGGATTAATGGATGTAGCTTTCAGTGGAGCATCCTGGGGTGTGCGGGTGCGCAGGTGTGTGAGCGCAGGTGGGTGCTTGCGTGTACACGTGTGTGCAAATACGTGTATGGATGCATGTCTGTATGTCGGGGGAAATGGACATTCTAGATTTTACATCACAACCATTAAAATGTTCTAATTTTCTGGCCACAGAAGCTATTGCATGATCGAACAAAACAGCCCTCAGTTTGTTTGTTTGTTTATTTATTCATTACATTTATATACCACCTCACAGCCGGAGCTCTCTGGGTGGTTTACAAAATGTTAAAATTGAGATAAAACAAGTATACAAAAGTTAAAATTCTAAAATATTTGTGGGGATGAAGGGTGCTAAAGGGCCAGTTTTTGCTGAACTCCGATCCCCATAGAAATAAGAGTTTGCTCACTTCTAGCAATTCTTCTAAATGGAGGCCAAGATTCTCTCTCTCTCAGGCCATCTTCTGCAATGAACTCTGCATATGCTCCGGAACCCAAAAGGCTACTCATGTAACTAGATGTTAGATAGGCTGTTGATTAGATTTGAAATGCTATGTGTGCTGGGGGAGGGGGATTGTTGCCTTCTCTTGTTCCCCCCCCCTTTACCCCAAAATACATTTCATTTTATATTTAGATGTTTGGCTGTGTTGTTTTAAAAGAGAAAACTCACCACATCCTTCACCATGTAAAGATTTGTATCTTTACAAAGCTTGCACTTATATTTTTAGGATTTTCACAAGTCTTTTTGTTGAGCTCTGTGTTCCTGGGCTTTGGCAAGGAAATCCAAAGCACCTTTTTCATTTTCTCCCCTTAGGGCTGGGCTGGGCTGGAGCGAGGGCTCCTAGGCAATAGGGCTCAGAAACTCCCCTAGCAGCTGGACAGATGGGGGGGAGTTAGCATGTTCTTCCTGACTGGTGGCAGCCTAACAGGGTGAGGGAGTGAATGGTTGTAAAGTATGGAGGGGGCGTCCCACTGCATAACATGTGCATAACATATGGGGAAAGCATCCTGAACTACTTCTTTAAATGTGAACCGCCCAGAGAGCTTCGGCTATTGGGCGGTATAAAAATGTAATAAATAAATAAATAAATGTCTCGCATGTGGGTTTCCATGTAAAATTCGGTCAAGGGGGAGGGATGGGAGGTATTGCCCCCCCTTCCTGAGACCTTAATGAGATCACTCACTCACGGACACACACCCATCTGCCCATCCAGGCACACCTTTTCCAAAGCATGAGCTCCTGTAGTGGCAGAAGTCTAGAGTCCAGCTGTAAGCAAATGCACCCTTCATCCCCACAAATGCAGACTGAGAGCTCCATCAGGGTGGGGTGGGGATCATGCTTCCCTACCATTGATGTAAAAACTAGAATGTCCATCTCCCCTGACATGCAGACACATGTCCAGACATGCATTCACACACGCATGTGCACACGCAAGCACACATGTACACGCAAGCATACATGCACGCGCACCCCCTCTAGGACACCCCATCAGGAGCCCACCCGGATCACATAGAAAAGGCAAATGAGCACAACAAAGAAGAGAAGGGGAGTAACCAGATGCCCCTCAGTAAAAACTCCATTTACCCCATGTAAGTTTCCAAGCCCCTTTCTTGCCAGACAAAGTTAATCCTGCTGAATCCACATTGCTGGTTAACTACCAGGACAACACCATAGGTCAGTTCAAAATAACACTGACCAGTTAAACTCAGCCAAGTCCTCAGGACTTCCCCAATAGGAGAAAGGCTACAGGTGCAAAGCACTACTGGGAAAGCTCATGGCAATGGCAGACAAATGATCTCAGTTGCAATTCCCCTTCTGACCACTGCATAGAGGTATATAAGCTAGTGTCGCCCCCACCCACCCTCAGCCCAGTGTGAACCTGCCTTTGCAGCACGAGCTGCCAGGTCATCACCTATTCTCGAGAATAAAGTTTTTGGAGCCCAACGCCTTGATGGAGATCTTTCACGAGTGTTTCATTATTGGACTTTGGTGCACTCGAATCAGGCACATTTTGTGCAACACTGTTGCTTCTCCACCCCCGCTTTCATTGCTTGATACTTGCATATGGCCCATCCAGTGGGCTGTTTCTATCGGGCCATGTCTATCTGAGGTCACATTGGCACCTCAAGACCCCACATCCTGTACTTGTGTTCCTGCCAGGTAGTCCCCATGACAAGGAGCACAAAGGCAGGGTTTGAAATCTCACTGGGAGGAGGTGGGGCCACCGCTGCCCCTAGTGCCCCTTTCCTTCCCCCCCCAGTTGTTTCCTCCTCTTCCTCCCCATTGGGGAGAAAACAGTTACAGAGGGGGGAGTCTGCACCTCGCTCCATTTCCCCCCCCCCCAGGTTTTTCTTTTAATGTGAAGCTCCGGGGAGGTGCATATGCAGCCATTCAGCAAGCTGGGCTGCCCCTTCCCTCTGTCCCGGTGTGCCAGCACCTCAGAAGATTTCTTTTCTTTTTTTAATTCATTTTTCTTTGACTGTGGTGCTCCGCTGGTCCGCAGAGGCGCAGAGGTGGTGTAGCAGCCATTCGGCTCACTGGCCCGCCCCCGCCCCCACCCCTGTCTAGCCGATGGTGACGAATCAGGGATTGCCATGTGCTGGGGCCCACTTCCACCGCAGCTCTGGAGCAAGGCAACAGCTGGCAGTGGCCGTCAGCACCTCACTCCAAGTGGGAAAAGTCAGAGTAAGTCCCCAACCATTTTGAATTGGAGCTTTGGGGGAATGCCTCAGGAGGGCTGTGCGATGGCGGCTGCATCATAGAGTTGACCTGTTGCTACTGCATCTCCACCTTGGGGCAAACCCCTGGTCAAGACAGGCCTCAGGAGAGAGCAGCAACTTCTGCTTTTAAAAATATATCAGACTCTCTGGGTGTTATTTTTTTTTGGAGCAAGGGAGGCCAGAAGGGGTGGGAGGCATGCGGGAGGCAGTCGACGTCATGTGAGAGGGACCGGGGAAATCCATGAGTGCCCAGCAACGAGCGGGTGATAAAATGCTCATTTGATGGAGCTTAGCGTCTAGGCAAGCTGAAGGCTTTCTGAAGGATGCCAAAGTATGACTTCTGCAAAGTATGACTTCTGCAGCTTTCAAAGCTGGCAGTCAGGCCAGCCTCACAACTGAGCCTTATTTATAGCCCTCCTCTGTCTGGTTCATTTCCTTCAACTTCCCTGCAGAATAATCTAAATAGAAATGGCACTATTGACTATCTGAGTAACAATAAAGGCCTTATAGAACTACAGTTTTTACAGTTTCAAGACTGAGGGCACGAAGAGCATAAGAATTATGGGGTGCAGGAAGAACAGAGGACTCCAGCTGAGCTCATTCGAAGCAGCCCCTTCTGCTAGATATTCTCCTCAGATTTCTTTCTTCAAGTTTCCATTTGGTCTAACACAAACTATATCTGAATAAATCAAGCGTCTACCTGAAATATCTTACTAAGGGATGGCTATAATACCTGGCTTCATCTGCAGCTAGCTTACAAAGGGGAGTGAAATGTAATGCTTATCTCCTTGTCAAAAACAAGAATATTATTATTTAAAATATCTTTATATTTTCAGCTCAGCAATTGATCAGGGTTTTTCTGTCTTAATGTAGAAGGGATCTTAATTAGCCTGAGCAGAGGTGCTCTTTAACCATGAAGGAGTGTAGGATAGCACAGTGGCCATTTCTACACCAGCCCGAAAATCCAGGCTGGTCACGGCCATGTCCCTATGCATCCAAATGATGCACAGGGACCCCCGGGGGCAAGGGGGGATGAGTACGGGTTTAACCAGGGATAAATAATCCCTGGGAAAACCCATTTCTTCCCACAGTCTCATGAGTAAACGTGAGGAGACACGAAATGGGCACAGGGCACGAAGCTCTTCAGGTGCTCCGTGCCCATCGGAGGGGGAGAGGGATGGTTTTTTGTTTTGTTTTTGTTACTCACCTTTTCGTTGGAGCACAAGTGCGCTCATCCTCTGTTAAAAAAAAAGAAACAGAAAACGGCAGGCGTGACATCCCCCCTTCCTCCCAGGATGTCGCGTGCGCATGTGGATGGCACGTGCGCATCGTCAAGGTACGTATTATTTTTTATTGAAGAAATCGCCATTAAACATTTTAAACCTTTCTCAGCACCAGAGTATACATCTCCCTTCTTCTTTGGCTGTTATTGGTGCTTTTGACCCCTTTTCCACTTCCACAAATTACGGTGGCCATAGAGGCACTAATCACAGCAGAGGCCATGCGATATCTTAAAATCGCATGGTCTGCTCCCTTTCATTTCCGGCAGTGGCACCGGAAGCAGCCAGAACCAAGATGCCGGTGGTGACAGAGACAGTAGGTAAGGAGACTGGGGGGGTGGGGGTGGGGTGGCTCTAAAACACTGAGGTGGCCTGAAGCTTCGGAACCAATTTGCTTTGGCTTCGACTGCCTCAGCCTTTGCCCGAACCACCTCAGGTCAATGATTCGGAGGTTCGAATCACCCTGATCTGCTTCGGATTTGGGGTTCGGAGCTGAGGTGGTGCACAGCCGTAGTTACCAGAGCATAGATAACTGCAGCCAGGTTATCCCTGTCCAGATAGGGGTGGAGCTGGGCCACCAACCAAAGTTGGTAGAAGGCACTCCATGCCACCGAGGCCACCTGGGCCTCAAGTGACAGAGATGTTTCTAGGAGGACCCCCAAACTACAAACCTGCTCCTTCAGGGGGAGTGCAACCCCATCCAGTCAGCAGAACCACCCACTAACAGCATCTCAGTCTTGTCTGGATTGAGTTTCATTTTCAGCATCGTATGTCATATGGGAGTTGTATGTGAATGTGTACATACCTGTGCAGTCATGTGCAGCTCCTGTTAGCCCAGCAGACATCTGATGCAGCCCTCAGGGCCAAAATGTTCGTACACCCTTGGTGTAGGGGATCCCTAGCTTCGACATATTGGGTCGAAGGGTTAAAAAGAACAAATGTTCTACAAATGTGGGGCAAGAAGCACAGAGAAAAAGAGAGGCAATGGAAGACCAATCAATTCAAAATACCGTATTTCTTTGATTCTAAGGTGCCATCGAATCTAAGGCGCACCCCATTTTTAGACCTGTTTATTTGGGGAAAAAAGACGCACACTAATTTCAATACCACCAACAGAAAACCCTAGTTGTCACTGAGCAAGCTCCACTTTAAGGACTACGGCATAGCCTGGGTGTGAGGAAGTGATTGCAGGCAGAGCAATGGGAGAGACTGCCCAATTCTTATTGGGCAGCTGGATTTTGGCACCACTGGGCTGAGAGGGGCTTAGGGGTTAGCAAAAAACAGGCGCTTACCCTCCCAGCTCCTCGTCCTGGCTCGCTGCTGCTGCAGGAACTTCCTCTTTTGGCTGCCTGCCTGCACGTGGAGGAGAGAGACAATGGAGCTGGAGCTGCCACGTGAGAGCAGCTTCGGTGGAGCAGAACTGGTTTTTCCACGGGCGTGAGGGGTTCCAGGCGGGACGCGCGCTTCCCAGCACGGCGGCTGGAGGGGGGACCCGGTGCTGGGGGGGGGGTGAGCCTCCTGACTCTTGGAGCCTCTTGTGTCTTCCCGGCGCAGCTGACGAGGGCCGGAGCTGCACGGGGCGCCCTGTAGGCTCCAATCAGCCAGCAAAGCAATTTTACCGTATTTCTTCGATTCTAAGGCGCCATCGAATCTAAGGCGCACCCAATTTTTAGAGCTATTACTTTAGGGAAAAAAGTGCGTCTTAGAATCGAAGAAATATGGCATTATACAACCCTCAACAGAGGAGCTCTTCTCTACACTTAGCTGCTACACTTTAATAGCTCTGCCGTGGTTTTGCAGACACCCACCCATGTTACCAAGATGAGAAATGGAATGAAGCTTTCCAAGTGCTTGCAAAAGGGGCTGAAAGTGGGCCCAAAGTTTATGCCTGGATCCGAGTTTAGTGTCACTCAGCAAAGCAGTTCCTGGATCATCCTGGAACTTGCACTGACTGATGCTGTGAGCTGATGGTCTTGATTACACTCAGCAGGGAGCCCATCTTGGTGATGAGAGAAAAATATTCCACAACCTGTCTCTGCAATCACAGCCATGAGGTACACGGAGGACAGAGTTTTACAAGAGGCTTTTCCTATGTGCTTGAAGGCAGCCGCTCAGCTTCTCCCCATGAATCTCTCCAGTTCTCTGGGGCCACAGCTAGCCCTAAGGTTTATCCTGGGATCATCCAGGGTTCGCCCCTGCCTGAGCGCTGGATGCCCTGTGTGTCACCTAGATGAACAGGTTTGACCCCTGGACGATCCAGGGATAAACCTTAGGTCTAGCTATGGCCTGAGTCAGTTACAAGAGCTCTGCTGCAATGACCGACTTGCTCTTGGGCAGGGGCAAAGGGTTCCTGCTTCAGGGGTCCTTAGAATTCCTGCAGCTTGCTTGTCGAGCATTTCATATGGTGCTTCTCATGCCTTTAGTCTTACTTTGTTCCCTCACATGTAGGGGAGAGGTTGTGTTGGTTTTACCCTTTCCTCAGGCTTTTCAAGAGGTAGCTCTTGGCTTGAGAAGGGTGTGCAAGGCAAGGCCTTTTGTATGAGGTCGGTGCCATCACAGCTTCCCTCTTTCCTGCACACGCAAATATTTTACAAGTTGTTTGGGTGATTAACTTTGAAGCTCTTTAAACTCATAAACCTCCCAAATGTTTGAAAAAGAATGAACACCACTACCACCCCTGACATCATGGATTCTGCCTCCATCCTTTCTGTGGTTAAGAAGAGCAGTAATTGACCACCCTTGACAAAATACCACCACCCTGCTTATGGATTTTGATTTCTCCAGAACAACCAAGTGCAAGAACACTAGGAACATGGTCCAGATCTACACTACTGCTTTAAAGCACTTTAAAGCACTTTATAACAGTTTTGACAACTGTATATGGAGAGTGTCCTGGACTCCAACAGTTAAAGCGCTTTAAAGCAGTAGTGTAGATCCTGCCCTGGTCTGGTAAGTGACTGTTAGAGGTCTCCTTGCAGAAGCAGCTGTTCATTTGGAATGCAAGTACCCTCTAAACTTCACCCAGGTGGCAGATTTCGTGAAGGGAAAACCTCAACTGGAAAGCCATGGTAGCATCTACCATTTCCACTTCTTGCTAATATCCAGCCATGGATTGTACATAAGGTCTGCATACTCAGAAAAGCCAGGGAGGGTTGTGCTTGTTCGTGTATTATATAACGCACACATCCTCTTGTGTGCTCCACCCCCAGCGTGGCAGGGGGGCCTGTCCTTGCTGCTTCCCCTGCTGGCCAGCCAGCTGCCTTGGCCTCTTCCTGCACCAGCAGCCACTCCGGGCTTTCAACATGGGGGGACGAGTCAGCAGCAGTCGCTGGGCAGCAGACAGAGGCCACAGAGAGCGTCGGGCAAAAGAAGCCTTGTCACAGGGTTCCTTTCCCCTCACAATCTTTCCTGCATTTTGATACAAAAAATAGGAATAAAATACATGAAATGTTAAAAATGTATGGTAGCATTTTCAAAACATTTTGACATCCAAGGCAAAAATAATAATACAAGAAGTAATTTCTTTGCATGGAAACATGAATATTTCCATTCCAGAGACCACAGAGTGATAGGAAAGAGCATTTGGCCCCATCACACTTCAAGGAAGCCCGGAAGCTTTGCCTTTCCGCCATCTGCTGGTGCTTCCTTCCTGGGATGCAGCAAACCCTTTTGGCATGATAGGATTCCTGTCTGGCCTGGGCTACCCTTAGGACCCTCCAAGGCTGCAGGCAGCCATCCCTCCCCCACTTCCTCCTCACTCCATACACACAACTCCTGCATCTGGTCCCACCACAGGGAAGGCCCAGCAGGGCCTCTGCTCCTCCCTGCATGGGCTGTGAAGGGCCCTGCTGCCTCCTCAGCTGTTCTTCATGCTCCCCCTGCAAGTGCTTCCCTGTTAAGCAATGTGATAAGAACATGCAGTCACACTTGAAATGAAGTGTCTGGTGTGTGTATTTTGGTTTGGTCTAAAAAGGGAGCCGGGGTGTGCTGTGTGAATGTTTGTGCTTTAATCACCCTGTTGCTGCAGCTCTGGGAAAGGGGGAACACAAGACATAGAGACTGAGCTGCAGTCACCCTCAAGGGTTTCAGAGGTGGACAAGACCCTCGGTGACAACCTATTGGGGGGAGGAAAGCCTTGAATAGTAGAGGGGTGGAGACAGGAAAGGGAAAAACAAACATCCCAGCAATCCCGTTGTTCAGATATACATTAACTCTTTAGCTCCAGGTTCAGTGACCTGCAGCCCGGGTTCTGTTAACAAAAAGAAGGGTAGAAAAAGTGAAGAACTGAAGAGTGGGGAACATGCCTGGGATAATGCTCTGACATGTCACAGTGCAGGGCTTAGAACTGGGGGCCAGGGAGGAAAACAAGTGGGTGATGGCAGTGGGCAGATGCCATGCAGCCACAGTTTCCTACCATTGCTTCTCTGCCGCCGCTCCTATCTCACAATACTATCCCACACACAAGTGTGGTGTGATGGCAATGGAGGCTGCAACCTTGATGAAGCTAAGCGGGTCTAGGCCTGGTCAGTTTCTGGAAGGGTGACTACCAGGGAACCCCATGTACATGGATTTCTGCATTGAGCAGGGGGTTGGACTCGATGGCCTTGTAGGCCCCTTCCAACTCTATGAATCTACCGTCTACCTTCTACTTCCTCTTTCTACAAGGAGAAGAAAGAGGAAGTAAACAAAGACCAAATGGCCCATTCAGGGGGCGTTTTTATTATGCCACTTTACCTGCACACAGCAAGAAATGGTGGCACATTCCATTTATATAGGGTGACCCTATGAAAAGGAGGACAGGGCTCCTGTATCTTTAACAGCTGTCCAGAAAAGGGAATTTCAGCAGGTGTCATTTCGATATATTGGGAACCTGGGGAAATTTCCTCTTCATCACACCAGTTAAAGCTGTAGGTGCCCTGCCCTCTTTTAAAACTGGTCACTCTAGTATAACTCCTGCAGCTTTAACTGTTGTGTTGAAGAGGGGATTTCACCAGGTTCTCTATATATACAGAGGACACCTGCTGAAATTCCCTTTTCTATGCAACTGTTAAAGATACAGGAGCCCTGTTTCAAAGATAGGTTTGTTGCAAATGAGGAATGCAGTATTATATAAAAATAAAACTTTTATTGCCTCAAACAAACATAGCTTCTAATTAACTTCTCTCCAGCCCTGACTGACTCCTGAGAGTGCTGAGTCACTGACTGCTGTGTCACCTCCTGATTGGGCGAGTATTCCTTCAATCAAAGTCTGTGTCCCTGACTTCCTCTTCCATCTAACGTCCTGTGTGTCTCACTTAGTTCTACCTATTGATACATCTTTCCTTTTTTATTTTAACCAACAATACAGTACAACTCCCATTTACCCCCCAAAAAAGTTAAACACAGTCTTGTAGATGGTGTGGTTTCTGTACCAGGCGACCTGCTCGAGTTCTTACTTGTTTTGCTATAGGAGATGTAGTTTCTCTGGGGTGATAAGCGGTATCATGGGTATCCCTAGGACGTGAGGACATTTCAACTATCTCCCCAGTCTCTCTGGCAGGGGATTCCGAATGACCTCTTGCCTGGAGGCCAAACTGTGAAGTGGGTGCTCTCTAGGGTGACCATATTTTGGAAAACAAAAAGGAGGACAACATGGTCGCCCCCAAGGGGGCGTGTCCAGCACCAAGGGGGCGTGCCCACCCGAACATAGTCTGATTTTACATGTCTGATTTTACAGCACACATTTAAGACAAATCTCTTCTTCATAACATCTTAATGTTAAAATCACTGAAATAAAGAACAAGTGAGAGATTCAATGTATCTGAAATTAACATCACTCACTCCTACTTTTGTAGGTTTTGCTGTACTTTGAAGCTTTTGATATTTTCTTTGTGTTATTTTATTTTATTTATTTATTTATTTATTTATTTATTTATTTATTTATTTTATTACATTTATATACCGCCCCACAGCCGAAGCTCTCTGGGCGGTTTACAACAATTAAAAATAGTAAACATTAAAAGTATACAAAAATTTAAAAAACATAAAAACAGTATAAAAACAACAGTATAAAAAGTGTTACATTCTCCCCTTCCCTCAAATATTTTTTCTGACTGTATCTTCACTCATTGCAAGCTGCTGTTGTTGTTAACAGGGTTTGCTACTGGCCCCAGATCTGTTTCAAATTTGGTATGGCTAAAGCTCTACCTAAAAGCTATCATGGTGCCAACTTTCAGCTCTTTATCTTTAAAAATGACAGTTTAAAAAATAATAATTTTAAAACCTCATTTTAAAAAAAATCCTAAAAAATCAATGGATGAACGGATCTCTTTCAAATTTGGTGTGGCTAAAGCTCTACCTAAATCCTATCATGGTACAAAGTTTCATTGCTTTATCTTTAAAAATGACGATTTTAAAAATAATAATTTTAAAATCTCAATTTTTAAAAAATTCCTAAAAAATCAATGGATGAACGGATCTGTTTCAAATTTGGTGTGGCTAAAGCTCTACCTAAGTCCTTTCATGGTGCAAAGTTTCATCTCTTTATCTTTAAAAATGACGATTTAAAAAATAATAATTTTAAAACCTCAATTTTTAAAAAATTCCTAAAAAATCAATGGATGAACGGATCTGTTTCAAATTTGGTGTGGCTAAAGCTCTACCTAAGTCCTTTCATGGTGCAAAGTTTCATCTCTTTATCTTTAAAAATGACGATTTAAAAAATAATAATTTTAAAACCTTAATTTTTAAAAAATTCCTAAAAAATCAGTGGATGAACAGATCTGTTTCAAATTTGGTGTGGCTAAAGCTCTACCTAAGTCCTTTCATGGTGCAAAGTTTCATCTCTTTATCTTTAAAAATGACGATTTAAAAAATAATAATTTTAAAACCTTAATTTTTAAAAAATTCCTAAAAAATCAGTGGATGAACAGATCTGTTTCAAATTTGGTATGACTAAAGCCCTTCCTAAGAGCTACCATTGTGCCAAGTTTCATGTCTTTATCTTAAAAAATGACGGAGTTATAAGCATTTTTGTTAATTCCCATTAGAGCTGCTCTTTGTAAAAAATCCTGATTTCCCCTCCCCCTCCCGGATCTGCCGGTTTGCAGCAAAAATCCAGCTATATCCGGACAAATCCGGGTCATATGGTCACCCTAGCTCTCCTCCTGGAATTGCTGTTCTTGGTTGTGGTTCTGCACACCTGCATTTGATACTAGTTGGCTGCTCCTCTGCAGATGTCTACGGTTTCTTCTGAAGACTTGACCCTCTGGTGTCACCACCTCAAATGACCGTGTGTTCACTTGCCTTTGTACTTCTGCCTTTCGCCATTCCTTGTTCTCTTGCCCTGCTGCCTGAATCCAGACTTGCTCACCACTGTGTAGATCAGGTAGATCTTTGGCCGACTTATTATAATAATGGGCCTGTCTAGATTTTTCTTCTGCTATAGAGTCAGCTCGTCTGTTATGGATTTCTAGCTGCAGCAAATTTCCTCGTATTGGAAGTAAGGTCTTAGTTCTTCGACCCATGAGACTCTGAGCTGGACTCGCATCCAAGCCTTGTGATGGGGTGTTCCTGTGGTCTAAGACAGCTAGATATGGATCTGTCCCAGCTTTCTTGGCTTTGACCAAAATACGCTTTGCTGTCTTGACAGCTGACTCAGCTTTCCCATTGCTCTGGGGATAGGCCGGTGATGATGTCTGATGATCAAATTCCCACTGTGCTCTGAAGGCCCTAAATTCTTCAGACACAAACTGAGGGCCATTGTCTGAAAATAAAACATCGGGTATTCCATAACGGGCAAAGTGTCCTTTAAGCTTTCTGATAATTGTTCGAGATCGGGTATCTAGCAAGGAGTCTATCTCCCAGAAATTGGAATAGTAGTCCACCGTTATGAGGTAGTCATTGTCTTGCAACTTGAATAAGTCTACTCCTACCTTTTCCCAAGGCCTCCTTGGAATCTCATGTGGGTGGAGTGTTTCTTTTTGCTGTCTGTCACCTAGAGAATTGCAGATCTCACATTGTGCCATGTAAGTTTTCAGCTGATCATTCATGCCAGGCCAATATACGCATTCTCTCGCTCTCCTCAGACAGCTCTCAATTCCCATATGTGAGGAGTGTATCCTTTTCATTATGTCCAAGCGCATTCATCTGGGATGATAGCTCTGGGATGATAGCTCTGTTTGCCCTAAAGAGAATTCCATCTTGCACACTGAGCTCCTCTCTCACTGAGAAATAGGGTGTAGCTTCCACTGGTAGCTGATGTTTGGTCTCTGGCCAACCATCCAGGACAATGCGTTTAACTATCTGTAAGTTGGTATCCTGCTCTGTGCCTTCCTGTATTGCTTGTAGGCGTGGCCGTGAAATGGGTAGATATTGCAGCATATTTATTGACTCTATGTCCTTTTCAACTGAACCATCTTCACTGGGCTCTGAGAGATATGCTCTGCTTAATGTGTCTGCCATTACCAGGTGCTTGCCTGGATGATATTGGATCTGTACATCATACTTTTGCAATCTCATCAACATCCTTTGAAGCCTCTTTGGGGCACTCAATAATGGTTTCCGCACAATGGTTTCCAGTGGCTTGTGGTCAGATTGGACATGTACTGTCTGTCCAAAAGTGAGCTGGTGGAAGCGTTCCATCCCAAAAAGGACAGCTAACAGTTCTTTTTCAATTTGTGCATAACCTCTCTCTGTTTCTGACAGTGCTCTACTGGCAAAAGCAATTGGTTGTTGTTTTTGTAAAAGGGCCACTCCAAGCCCCTTTTGTGAGGCATCACATTGTAGGACTAGCTGTTCTCCTGGGCTGTAGTACTTCAGTACAGGGGTCTTGGATATAGTATCCTTAATTTTATGAAATGCTTGCTGATGACTCTCTGACCATTCCCATTCTACTTCTTTGTGTGTCAACTGTCTGAGTGGCTCACAGTCAGCTGCTAACCCTTTACAAAACTTCGCCAGGTAGTTTACCATGCCTAAGAATCGTTGCACACCTTTCACATCCTCGGGTCGTGGCATCTCTCGGATTGCCTTAACTTTTCCAGGGTCCACCTTCAACCCATCTGCAGTCAGCAGGTGGCCAATGTAAGGTACTTCTTTCAGTCTTAATCTGGCCTTATCCTGATTCAATTTGATGTTCCTCTCTCTGCACCTCTCCAGAAAATGGCACAATTTTTTGTCATGATCCCTTGTTGCTTCTATTATCGTATCTCCTTCTCCCACAATTAGGATATCATCTGCGATTATCTTCAGGCCTGGGATGTTCTCTAGCTCTTGATTCAACCTGCGTTGAAACACTTCTGGGGCAGGGCTGATGCCCATTGGCATTCGTAACCAGCGGTATCTGCCAAAAGGGGTTGCAAATGTGGTCAGGTAGCTAGATTCCTTATCCAGTTCTATGTGCCAAAATCCATTTTTCACATCAAACATTGAAAAAACCTTGGCTCGTGATAGGTCACATAGAACATTGTCAATGGTTGGCAGGGGATAATGACTGTGTTTTAATGCCTTATTTAAAGGTTTAGGGTCAATACAAATACGGAGTTTTCCAGAGGGTTTCCGTACAATGACCAAGCTGCTGATCCATTCTGTGCTAGTCTCTACTGGAGCAATTATGCCTTTGCTTTGAAGGTTTGCTAGTTCCTTCTTCAATGGTTCTGCCAGTGCCATAGGAACTCTCCTTTTAGGGATCTTTACTGGTTCTACTGAAGGATCTACCTCAAGTTTCAATTTCCCTGCCAAATGTCCTTCCCCTTCAAAAACATCCCCAAAATCTTTCAGTATTTTCTCCATAGTCCAAATCCTGGACTGGTTCTGCTCACTGGCTTGTACAGCATTCAGGATGTTCTTATGTTGCACGTGAATCAATTGCATAGCTTGGACTGCTTTGCTTCCTAGCAGTGGTCTGTGGGCATTCCCTTCCACGATGATGAACTCTAAGTGATAGAGTCTATTATTCTTTGGATTGCGAATCTTTAGCCTGCACTTCCCCACAGGTTTCAGGGTACTGATATTGTACATAATGAGCAATTGGCCACATGGTTCCAGATCTGTTTTCTTGTCTATTAGAGCTAATGGCAGCACATTGCAGGTGGCTCCACAATCCAGTTGGAAATGAACTGGGTGTTTGTTCAACAACATAGTGGCAAACAATGTGATGGGGTAGGTTACCTTCTTCCCTGTATTCCCCACTATGTGGACATCATGATTCACTGGACCCAAAGTGAGGCTTAAAACATCCTCACAGTTTTCAGACTCATCGCTTTCATTCTGTATTGTTCTCACAGCCAGCCTATTAGGTTTCTTCTCACTCTTGCACTGACTTTGGAAATGGTTGGGTTTGCCACAACCTTTACACTTCTGTCCATATGCTGGGCACCTTTTCGTGTTGTTTCCCACAGAACATACACTGTATTTTAGGCAGTCGTCTCTGAGGCTGCTGGCCCTGCTCATTATACTGACTTGACTGGTGTTGGACTGCATGCACCTGCACCTCATGGGTGCCTTCTAATGTCCTAAGCCTCTCTTTAGTAGCTTCAGCTGCCCTAGCAATCTCCAAACAACAAGTCAGTGTTAAATCTGGCTCCCGCAAGAGCCTCTCACGGAGATGTTGGTCTGTGGTCCCACAGACAATTCTGTCTCTGATGAGGGAGTCTGTGATAGCCCCAAAATTACAGGTTGTTGCCAAAGTCCTTAGTGCAGTAACATAAGCATCCAGTCTCTCTTCAGACCCCTGCTGCCTCATAAAGAACTGATATAGTTCCATTGTTTCATTTTGTTTAGGTATGCAGTAATCATCCAGCCCTTTTACTAGCTGTTGCAGAGTAGAAGTTGTACTAAACCCAAGAGTTTTGCATATCTCTCGCCCCTTTTCTCCAATCAGATAATATAATAACTTTACCTTTTGCTTTTCTTCCTCTTTTGTGAAGGCAAGATCCAGGTACAATTCAAACTCCTCTTTCCAGTTCTGCCAAGCTTGAGCCAGATTAGGCCCAGTGAAATCCAGTGATGGGGGAGCTTTCAAACCCCGCTCCATAATCCAAAATCTCAAGCTGTTTTTTGTTGTTGTTGTAAATGGGTCCTGTTAGACTTCTGACACCATGTTTCAAAGATAGGTTTGTTACAAATGAGGAATGCAGTATTATATAAAAATAAAACTTTTATTGCCTCAAACAAACATAGCTTCTAACTAACTTCTCTCCAGCCCTGACTGACTCCTGAGAGTGCTGAGTCACTGACTGCTGTGTCACCTCCTGATTGGGCGAGTATTCCTTCAATCAAAGTCTGTGTCCCTGACTTCCTCTTCCATCTAACTTCCTGTGTGTCTCACTTAGTTCTACCTATTGATACAAGCCCTGTCCTCCTTTTCATATGGTCACCCTAATTTAAAAGGCGTCCATTTTGTGATGGAAAACAGGCAAGAAGGAGCAGGAGGCTGAAGTAATCATCTAAAGGATGCGCACACATCCATCAGTGGGCAGTAGCATGCATGTGATAAAACGCTTCTCTGATGATGCTCCAAGAGGTCACTGGGTGGAGATTTGGCCAAGTGTCCCATTGTTCTTCCTCTTCCATTCCTGAGATGCTTGTTTGGGAGCTCTGGGAATAATTCTGCCTGAAATTCAGATTGTGCAGACAACTCAGAGATGTAAAGGCTTCAAGATGAAAAGCAATGGCAAGATGGAAGAGGCTTCCCAGCAAGGCCATTGCACAAAATAACCAGTCTTACCTGTTAATCTGGTGCTAAAAGGGTTAAAATATGCTGCATGAAGAAGGCTACTTCAGGTTAAATATGGATGATTTGATCTGGAATGGTGGAATGACTTGAGTGAGGGTTTGAGGGAAATTTACAATAAGACCCCCTAAAAGATACCAGACTCATATCTGAAAGGGGCCCCAGGCCATGGGCATGAAGACCTTGAAGTTTTTGATTCTATGCTAATTGATTTTATACCATTACCTAAGACTCTAGCTACGACTTGCAGGACTGTTTGTGAAGAAAAGGGGGGAAATCACAGTGGACTTTACAAGCTGTTTCTCGGAGCACAGAACTGAGCATGCTCAGATGTCCACTAGGAGGGAAAAAACTTATTTTGACATCTCGGGGTGTGCACCTGCTGATAAGAGAATGTCCTCACTCTAAGTTGGGCGTGGAAAGTAGGGCTGTGCATGGACCCCCTCGCCAATCCGCAACTTTCAGATTTGGTCCACTCTGCTTCTGGTCAATCTGCCTCTGTTCCACTCTGCTCCATGGCAGATCTGGATCTGGAGCTTCGCTTCCCCCCGCCCAGACTTGCACTGAAAATGTAAAATGCCTATAACTTTTTTAGTTTTCAAGTTAGAAACATGAAAATGGGCACCATGATAGGTTCTCAATAGATCCTTAGGCATGGCCACTTTGAAGGAAATGGGATCATCCCCTGATTTTTTGGGAATTTTAAAAAGTTTTCCCCCATTTACAGAAATGCAGTTATTTCCGTTATTATGTAAGCTACACACATGTAACTGGGTACCATGATAGCTTCTAAATAGATCCTTAGTCATGGCCATTTTGAAGGAAATCAGATCATGCCCTCATTTTGGGGGAAATTTTAAAGTTAAACCTAAATCAGAATCTTCCTCTCAGCTCCAGAAAAATACACTCCACTCTGACCAAAGTCCTACCCCACAAAGATAGAGAAAGAAAAGTGTCTCTTGGTGCCTCTGGCTTAGTTTCCCCCCCTTCCAACATTGGGATTGGAGGATGCTTCACATCAGGTGATCACTTATCATCACGATTGGGAGATGAAGCTGTCTATCAGCGCTGAAAAAAGCTTTTCCCCTCCCGCCTTTACCCGTTCAATAAGAATTAATTGCAACCCAAGCGCTGAATGTATGTTTTTGAAAATCTACGCAAATGACCCCCAATCATCAATCTCTAGGCACAGTAATTTTCATGGATCTAGCTTTAAAAACAAAGAAGTTATAGGCTTTTTTTTGCCCAATACAATCATATGGGGGAAAACGCCCAAAATGGTGATCGGAGCTCCGCATCTAGGCGGAGCGCTCCGGAACTGAGCTTTGCCTCAATCTGCTGCCCCCCGACCCAATTCAGATCCACTTTTGGTGGAGGTGGATTTGTGTCATGTATGCCCGTATAGCTCCGGTGTTGGGAGTAAGTCAGGCAGACAATCAATCAGAAACAGATTCCGACACAGAACAGGCCGAGCCAGTGAGGGGGGGGAGGAGATTCACACGGGTCAGCTTCCAGCTGCGAATGCACTCCCTCCGGAGTCTATCTCCTCAAGGCCAGACCCTAGCCTTCCAGTAGACAGAGACTCAACTTCCGGGCGTGAACATTCAGAAACATTACTTGATGCTAGGAATCGCCAGAAGCTAAAGCGCTCTGCGAGATTAGCAGCAAAGAGACAGCAGGACAGAGGGTGTGAGAAGTGATCTACGCATCCCCCTTGAAGCTGTGGACATTTGCATAGCCCTTTTCTTTCCTTTGAACAGTCACTTGTTACGCTTAGCCTTCAGAGCTTTGCCTAGGGGTGAATTTTCCCAGAAAGGTGCTTTAACTATTATTGTATAAGTGTTAATTACTTGTATTAAAACTAGCAACTCTCTTTGTTTTGTCGTCTTGGGGAAGCCGGAGCAGCTAAGCCACTCGACAATCGAGTCGCTCCGCTCCCACTTCTACGACCCAAAATGGAGCGGAGCACAGCCCTAATGGAAAGTCATCATACTGAGCAAACGTGACACCTAATATGTCCAAAGAGGAAAATGAGTTCAAAGAAGATGTGCTAGACAGAAATACACCAATCAAGGTAAAACGCCCATATGGCAGCCATGTTTTCTGGACCCCATGAGTATAACATGTGAGATATTGGGGAGGGGGAGACACCTAACTTCTAAGTGGTGATTGGGAGATGGTGGTCTCATCACTCATTGACACACACACACACAAACACACACACACACACACACCTGTGACCAGAACAAGTGTATAAAAGCACAGGTAGCAGAGGCTGCAAGGCAGATTTTTTATTTTTCCTGCTCTTTGACTCACTTCTGAGTTTTGGATTGACGGCCCCAAGGATTTGGGTAACTATGAATCTCTTTAGACTCAGTATTTCCCTGAAAGTTGGGACTTAAAGTATATTTTTAGACTTTAGGACTTGGAGTTATTTCTGAAGCTGGAACTTGGAATTATTTCAAGTCTTGGATGTTCTCTAACTTCTGCTTTTATTCTTCACATGCCCAGAGGAACTTAGTAATACTTCAGCATAGCTTTTAGATTCAGAATCAAAATCATCTTATTGGTTGTAGCCAATGGCCATTGCAACATCATAAAACATTAAGAACATTAAAACATTAATCTGTTTAAAACCGTTACAACAATAAAATAAATTAACACATTAAGCTAAATAAGGCAGCAATAGAACAAATAGTGTGCAGGAGGAAGAATAGGGAGGGTTATGTTTTAATATAGTCGAATGTGTTTTAGTTTAGCTTTAAACCACAAGTAGTAAACAGAAGTGGATAAGGAGGAGTCAAAACAATGCTAGAAGTGCAAGCTGTTATCTTATTAGCTAAGTTTGTAATACCGGCTTTGACAACTGCAATTCTTTTAATTAATCTTGTATTTGCATTTCATTCTCTTTTCTTGTAACCACTGAGAGAGAAATTGTAGACTTATATAACCACCATGGCACTTGTTTAATTTTGCATTTTTTTTTACAATAAATAGATTCTTAATTACAATCATGTCATGGTGATACTTGTCAGTTGGGATTAAATATTTGTCTGTTTGATTTAGCACTAGTTACCCACTGGGGTGTTCTGGACCCATTTGGTGTAGGTTTTGAGGTTAAAGGGGGCCAAATTTACAACCCACAACCCAGTAACACCTGCAGGGCATGGGCTGTGCTGGTGTCTTTCTCTTTGCCATACAGTGACTTTTGAGGAGCTCTCTGCTCAGACCCTCAGTACAATTGCACCTGTTCTTCATCGCAGGAATAGTTCCATTTCTCAGGCTCATTCTGGTTCTTGACTTGGAGCTGAGCAGAAGCAGGGAAGAGCAGCTGGCCTAGCTCAAGTAGAAGCTATAAAAGTAAGCCAGTTCCCAGGGAGCGAGCGAACAGGGAACGAGCTATCAGCAAGAGCAAACAGGAGTTTGACAGGGGGAGTGTAGGGGAAGAGGAGACCAAGGAAAGGGGAACAAGAGAAGCCTCAAGGAAACCCAGGAGGCTGCCAAGTCAAAGAGGCCGTGTGCTTGCCATGTGCTCCTGAGTGCTGAGTGAAGAGGGTCGGTGTGGATAGTTGCTGCAGGAGCTGAAGGGGGAGTGGCCTGATTGCTGATTGTACTTTGTACTCAGCAATCTGTGGCCTGATTGCTGTTGATTGTTGTTGGCCTTTCAGTGACCTCATTCTGGTTCCTGACTTGGAGCTGAGCAGAAGCAGGGAAGAGCAGCTGGCCCAGCTCAAGTAGAAGCTATAAAAGTAAGCCCGTCCCCAGGGAGCGAGCGAACAGGAAGAGCAAACAGGAGTTCGGCAGGGGAGGTCAAGGGGGAGGCCTCTAAGGAAAAAAAAGAGGTGGGAAAAACAAAGAAAAACATAAAGAGAAAAAAAAACCCACAAAACCACCACCACCAAAAACAAACAAACCAAAAGATCTTACTTTCCCTTAAGACATACTCATATAGTTGTGTACCTTCAGAGAGGACAGGACAAAGCAAAGGCAATTCTACTATAATCAAAAAGGGAAAAAAACCAAAGCAGAAATCGACAATATGGATGGAAAGGAGTCCCTAGAGGTGGTGACCTGCAAAGGGTGTGCAATGTTCGTGTTTCTGCCTAAGCTCAACATGGCGTATACCTGCAACAAGTGCAAGCTGGTGGCACTTTTGGAAGAAAAAGTGAGAGGACTTGAGCGGCAAGTGTCCACCCTCCAAGGAATAAGAGAAGTCGAGGAGTTCTTAGACCGAACGGTGGAACTGCAACAGCAACAAGAAGCACATGAGATTGAAGAGCAACAGCCAGCTGAAGCAGAAGTGGAGTATGCTGAGGAGAGGAAAGCCAATCAAGAGGAAACTCCCTGGAAAAGAGTGACAGTTAGGAGCAGAAGAATTAGAAGGCATTCTGCACCGGTGGAACCATTAGAGTTAAGCAACCTCTTTCAGCTTCTGGAGAATAAGACTGAAGGACAGTTTGCAGAGGAAGAAGTACAGGAGACACCGTGCAACAATGAACAAGAGGCAGAAGGTAGGTCAACCAAGAAGAAGAGAAGAGTAGTCGTTGTGGGAGACTCCCTGCTGCATGGGATTGAAACCCAAGTATGTCGTGAAGACCCATGGACTCGCCAGGTGTGCTGTTGCCCTGGAGCACAGATTAGAGATGTGACTGAAGGGTTACCGAAGCTCATAAAGCCCACGGACACATACCCCTTTCTTCTCATCCATGTGGGAACAAATGATGTCGCCAAGCAGAGCTATGAAGAAATCATTTCAGACTTTGAAGTTCTGGGAAAGAAACTGAAGAACTTTGGGGCCCAGGTAGTTTTCTCATCCATCCTCCCGGTTCTTGGAAGAGGATTAGAAAGGGAAAGAAAAATACTCCAGATGAACAACTGGCTTCAAAGGTGGTGCCGTCGTGAGAGTTTTGGATTCTGGGACCACGGGCTACGCTACTTGGAACATGGACTGCTGGCAAGGGATGGGTTGCACCTCACAAGGACTGGAAAGAATGAGTTCGGCCACAGCATGAAGAACGTGATCAGGAGGGCTTTAAACTGAATCTTACGGGGGTGGGAGACGTAAATTTCGAGGCAACAATGGATGAAGGCCAATGCACCACAGTACAGAGAACAGCTCCAATAGTGTCCCAAAACAGTGTCTGCAACAATGTAGGAACAAAGCCAGACTATAAAACACATGGTCTTCGATGTCTATATACTAATGCCCAGAACATGGAAAAAAAACAGAATGAACTTGAACTCTTATTACATGAAGGCAAATACGACTTGATAGGTATAACTGAAACTTGGTGGGATGACTCCCATGACTGGAATATAGCAATTGAAGGATATAACTTGTTCAAAAAGAACAGAAGAAATAGAAAGGGAGGTGGAGTTGCACTATATATTAAAAATACCTATCCCTGCACAGAACTACAGGTGGATGAGACTGGGAGCCCCGTCAAGAGCGTCTGGATTAAAATAAATGGGGCAAGAAATAAAAAGAATATGATAATCGGAGTCTACTACCGACCACCCAATCAAGGAGAAGACGAGGACGAAACTTTTGAGAAACAAATTGCCAGTGTTTCAAGGAAGTGTGATGTAGTAGTGATGGGGGACTTCAATTACCCTGATATCTGTTGGGAGACCATTACTGCCAAAAGCGGCCCTTCCAAGAAATTCCTGACATGTATGGGTGATAACTTTCTCCTACAGAAAGTGGAGGAAGGAACTAGAGGATCGGCAATCCTTGACTTGTTATTGACCAATAGGGATGACTTTGTGGATAAAGTGGCAGTTACGGGAACTCTGGGGGAAAGTGACCACGTCATTCTTGAATTCTTGATTATGAAGGAGACAAAAGTCGAGCGTAGCCATACACGTACTCTGGATTTTAGGAAAGCTGATTTTAATAAACTCAGAACTATAATAAGTAAGGTCCCGTGGCAAGGGAGCCTAATGAGAAAAGGAGTGCAGGATGGGTAGGAGTATTTAAAAAAGGAAATTTTAAAGGCATAGTTACAAACAATTCCAACAAGGAGAAAAGATAGAAGACGACAGAGGAAACCAATGTGGCTCCACAAAAAGCTTATAGATGACCTGAAAACAAAAAAGGATACATATAGGAAGTGGAAGGAAGGCCAGGCTACAAAAGAAGAGTACAGACAAGTGGCGCAGAAGTGCCGAAATGGCGTCAGGAAGGCTAAAGCTGTGAATGAGCTGAGATTAGCGAGGGATGCTAAAAGCAATAAAAAGGCTTTCTTCAGATACGTGAGTAGTAAAAGACAGAGGAAAGAAATGGTGGTTCAACTGCTTAATGTGGATGGCAAATTGATAACAGATGACAAAGAAAAGGCTGAAGTGCTCAATTCCTACTTTGCCTCGGTCTTCTCCCAAAAGCGGGTCTATGACCCCCCTGGAAAAAGTGAAGCAGAAGTTGAGGGGGCAGGATTGCAGTTTGAGATTGATAAACAAATGGTCAAAGAACACCTAATTTTTAGGGATGTGCTCCGCTTCTAATCGGACCGGCGAATTAGAAGCGGAGCGGGGGGCTTCGCCTGCCCTTAAGGCGGAGGCGAAGAGGATTGGGGGGCCGGCGGAGCGTGGAGAAGAGGATCGAGGTGAAGGAAGATCCTTCGCCATGATCCGGAGCTCCGCCGGAAAGGTAAGTGGGGTTTACTGCTGCTGTCGCTGTCGCCCATGCGGCGACGGCGGCAGGGCCCGGTAACCCCCCCCCCCGCCCTCCTCTCCCTTACCTGCCTTCGTCCGCGGTCCATCGGCTTCTTCAATTGAGCCCGTGGTTCAACCAGGGCCCAGACTTCCTGGTTGAACCGCAGGCTCAATTGAAGAAGCCGACGGACTGCAAACGGACGCAGGTAAGGCCCCCCTCCCCCTTGGTCCCTTACCGGGCTCTGCCGCCGTCACCGTCAGCTTGTACCTTGGCGTGCATGTGTAACTGTGTTGTTTTTGAAGCTATCTTTCTGAAACTTCTTGTGCTTAGAGAGTCATGGCTGTGGGTCATTTTGAGCCTACTCTCAGCTCTCTGAGTGGTGCGGTTCACTTGCTAGAATTTTTTAAAAAGTAGGGTAAAGGCGGGAAAAAGATTACCTTTTCGATTGCTATGGGGCAGAGTCAACTCCCGGTCATGATCACATGATCCCAAAGTTGGAGGAGGGGATAGGCAAAATGGGTAACTTGGGATTCTGGGAACTTCTCTTTCTTAGTCTGAACGGACTTTTCCCAGTGTTTTTTAAAACAGTAGGCCCACCAAATGCACAAACACAACCTGAAATCATATACTAAGCCAATAATAAGAGATAGAAAAAACACAGCACTGCTACCCACCCTAACTTTGGGGAACAACTGAATAGATGTGGTACAAGGGGATGAGCTCCCCTAGGGCATGTGGACGTGCCCTCACTCTCCTGTACTTGGAGGGCCATCAGAGCCCTCCAAAGAGTAACCAAGTGGAGCAATGCCTATCATGAGTTGAAGTGAGCGTTTGCTTCTTAAAAGACTGGTACCTAGACAGGACCAGTCAAATTGGCTGATGCTTCCCCCTTTGGGCACGTCCACTCCCCTCCCCCATTATTGGTAAAAGACAGATATAGCCTTTTTAAAAAAGTTCTTATTGTTGTTTATTCAGCAACACTGCTGCTTTTAATTCCACCCCTCCTTTGTTTATTTATTTATTTATTTATTCCATTTTATATGCATTACTGGCTTATCCTTGGCTCACTTCCTTATGCCCCCAGAAATGTCTGCTGCCTGCCTGCCTTCCCTCCCTCCTCCCCTGCCCGCCTCACAGGGATGGTTTGTGTCTGGCTTTGACTCAAGGGAGAAGTCCTTCCTGCGCTCAATTAGACTTTTGGAAGTTCCAAATCCATTTTTCAAGTGTGAAAGAACATTCATATTTAGGTTGATCTCTACTCCCCAATTCATGGCATCTTGGGATTTCCTTTTAAATGGCCCCATTGAGCTGTCTGCAGGTTTAAGCTCCGCCAAAAATCAGGGGAAGATGAGATTGCCTTGTACCTTGGCATGATTGTGGGTCTAGAGGGCATCTGTGAGTGTGCCCACTTCCCTTTTTTTTATCTGTCCAAATGTCAGAGAACAGTCCACGTCTGCAAACGGGGTACCCGATTTTCATAACTTCCCCAAAAATCAGGGGATGATGGGACTGCCTTGAGTCTTGGTGTGCATGTGTATCCCTGGATAAGCTATCATGGTGGTGAGTTTGAGGTTTCTAACGTGCAAATTGACGGAGCTATCAAAAGGGGTGTGAATGGGGTGCCCGATTTTCATAAATTCCCAAAAAATCAGGGGATGATGGGACTGTTTTGAGTCTTGGCATGCATGTGTATCCCTGGATAAGCTATCATGGTGGCAAGTTTGAGGTTTCTAACGTGCAAATTGACGGAGCTATCGAAAGGGGTATGAATGGGGTGCCCGATTTTCATAAATTCCCCAAAAATCAGGGGATGATGGGATTGCCTTGAGTCTTGGCGTGCCTGTGTATACATCCATGAGGTGTCATGGTGCCAAACTTGAGGTTTCTAACTTCAACAGAAAAAAAGTTGTATACTTTTTTAGCTTAATGCAAGCCTATGGGGGGAAACGGAGCTCCGATCCGGATCCGGAGCTCCGCAGCGGAGCGGAGCGGACATAGGTGGAGCGGGGGCGGGGTGGAGCGGCCCGATCCACAAATTGTGGATATGGAAGAGAAGCGGAGCGGGGGGTCCGTGCACACCCCTAAGCAATACTACAAACAAGAAAGATCTTGGAATTGTTGTAGATCGCAAGCTGAATATGAGCCAACAGTGTGATATGGCTGCAAGAAAGGCAAATGCTATTTTGGGCTGCATTAATAGAAGTATAGCTTCCAAATCACATGAGGTACTGGTTCCTCTCTATTCGGCCCAGGTTAGGCCTCATCTAGAGTATTGTGTCCAGTTCTGGGCTCCACAATTCAAGAAGGACGCAGACAAGCTGGAGCATTTTCAGAGGAGGGCAACCAGGATGATCAGGGGTCTGGAAACAAAGCCCTATGAAGGGAAACTGAAAGAACTGGGCATGTTTAGCCTGAAGAAGAGAAGATTGAGGGGAGACATGATAGCACTCTTCAAATACTTAAAAGGTTGTCACACAGAGGTAGGCCAGAATCTCTTCTCGATCCTCCCAGAGTGCAGGACACAGAATAACGGGCTCAAGTTAAAGGAAGCCAGATTCCGGCTTCACATCAGGAAAAACTTCCTGACTGTTAGAGCAGTGCGACGGTGGAACCAGTTACCTAGGGAGGTTGTGGGCTCTCCCACACGAGAGGCATTCAAGAGGCAGCTGGACAACCATCTGTCAGGGATGCTTTAGGGTGGATTCCTGCATTGAGCAGGGGGTTGGACTAGGTGGCCTTGTAGGCTCCTTCCAACTCTGCTATTCTATGATTCTATGATTCTATTCCCGTGTTTTATGAGAAGAACTCTTGCTAAGAGGCACTTCCAGTCCTATCTGAGACTCAGCTTATGGGTGGCTCTGAGATTGACATTCCACAAAGTGACTGTTCACTGGCTTGGATCCCTTACAGTCATCACCTCACAAAAATGCTGGGACCCATTGGCTTCCTCCCCCTTCCAGACAAGAGTGTCCTCCTGCTTTCCTCCTTTGAACCAATGTTCACACACACTCATTGCCTTCTGGTCTGCTGCCCTCCTCCCTCAGTCTGTTCTGGATAAGATGTGTGTGTAGGACAGCAGCTACTTTCCTCCCAGATGAGGGCAGGATTGGCAGAAAGGGATGGATTGTGTGACACTTGGACAAGATAGCTATCTACTTGTGTTCTTTTCATTCCCAGCAAATATGCAGGACCTTGGAAGATGGAGAAAACTTTAATTAAGCATCCTAGCAGAGAATTGCACCCCGCTTGCCTTCTTTTCTGTAATAAATCGGAGATAACTTTGATGTAATGTCATTTTCATCTAATCAGCAGCATCCCCAAAATTAGCATGTTGTTTTCCACTAGACATTCCATTAGAAATCAGATAAAATTGTTTAACAGAGGAGCTTCCCTAACGTCTGCCTGGGTTGACACATGCAAAGAAGAGTGCTTGTGAACTAAAGAGGGCAGACAGGAGCAATCATTTGATCTCATCCTTCAAATGACATGCATAGATAAAATAATCTTCATAAATGCACTGCTAAACATGGCTGACCTTTTTATTTTTATTTATTTATGTATTACTGTAATTTATATACCACTTTCCACAGCGGTATCAAAGTGGTGAATATATAATCCAATGGCCTCAAAACAATAAATAAAACACACACAAAGCCAACACAATGCAAAATTAATCATCAGTAAAACCACACCTTCTACTGTGTGATACAAACCATAGCTAGCTGTTTCACACTTCAAGGAAAGTCAGTTGGAAGATGCTACCTTTCCCCTCGGTGTGTGTGACTCACTGAATTGTGCTTGAAAATGGATGAATGGGCAGCCAATGTCAATGGCATTACATGTTCCCTAGGCCTCATCCCAGTTATTAGCTTAGAATTCTGTAGTACCTCATGTTTCTAAGAAGTCCTCAAAGGCAACCCCACATAAAAGTCACTGCAGTGATAAAGTACAGATCTGCTGGTTCCCTTACCCAAGAGTAAATGCCATTGATTTCAAATGCATTTACATCCAAGTCATACTAAAATCAGATGCATGCTTACCTTTGAGTAAACCCCATTGAACAGAGAGAGACTTACTTCTGTGTAAACACATATAGAACTGACTTTTAATAGTGTGGTCACTCAGAAGCTTTTTTTTAAGTCTAAAACAGCAAACTGGAAAGAAGTGCTCTGCAAACCTATGCTTACTACTGAGGTCTTACTTCTGCATAGCTTTGCTTGATCAAAGGAAAGGAAAAGCGTCTCCTCACACTGGTGGACTATGTGGAAGACACTGGTGGACTATGAGGAGGGAAATTTAAACATTCCTAAATAATCAAGGCAGAACCAATCTGACTCAAACTTGCTGAAAGCTCTACTTAAGATCTATCACTGTGCCAATTTTGATCTCTTTATCTGTAAAAATTACACAGATGTAAACATTTTTGTTAATTTCCATTTTAAAAATTCCTTAAAATCAAGGGATGAGCTAATCTGATTCAAACCTGGGGTGACTAAAGCCCTCCTTAAGGGATATCACTGTGCCAATTTTGATCTCTATCTTTAAAAATGAGGGAGCTGCAGCCAAGGAGGGTGCATTTTCCACATTTCTTTTAAGGTAGAAATGCCTACTCAGGAGTAAGAACATAGAGTTAAATGGGACCTCTCTCTCTCCCTCTTCATGGTTGAGTGGAGAACCGCCCCTTCCTCCTCTTTTGTTAGTGAGACCACCCTTAGACACACCCACCCCCACACCCCCACACACCCAAAAAAGAATGGGATGGTCAGATAGAACGCAATGACAGCATTACACAGGAAGGAGGAAGACATGTATTTTACATAGAAGGCAAGTAATCAAGACTTTCCCCTCTCCAAAAAGAAAAGAAACATGGAGGGAAAGAGGTGAAATGAGTGCAGGACATGAACAATGTCATGTGAACACCAAGGCTGCAAAACCACATACCAGGCATGGCGAGTGTTTGATAAATCATTGGTGTGATGGAGCTCCTGGTCTCCTGTGTTCCTATTTTGAATTTACATTAAGGGTCCAAACTGTCAGCTCAGGAAATTGTCAGCTAGACCTACTCAGCAGCTTGTTGATTTTTACCTATCTGTTTAAGCTAAGAAGGAAAGGCAGTCAGTTTATCCCCCAGACTAGCACACATCATAGTTTCAACAGGCCAGCCGAGACTAGATTCTTGCCATTGTTTTGAGTTTTAATAATTAAACTCTAGTTAGGACTCCTTGACCCAAAGAAGCCGCCCTGCCTCCCCCCCCCCACAGGAGGAATCTTGTGAAACCCTCCCCCTCCCTCTTCCCCTCTTCCTCTTTGTTGCTGCAAACTAATAATATCTTAAACTGGGTCCAGTATGGAAATGGAAGCCAGTGGAAGGAGAAGGTGAGCAAGCGAATGGGAAAGGCTGTGTGGGCAGGGCCACTGCTTCCATTAAGGCCACCTAGGTGGCCGCCTAGAGCACCAAGTTCGGCGCCCCCGGAAGTCGCCTTCCCACTCCCAGAGCCGCTCTGGCCAAGTGAGGGCAGCTTCCGGGTGCGCCGTTCACCCTGCTCCCCAACGTCCCTGGCTTGGCTTCAGCTGGGCGCCCGCCCAGCAGCCAAAGCCCGGCGTGATTGCCGCCTCCTCCCCCTCCCCCTCCTCCCCTCCCCCCCACTGCCCTCCCTTCCCTCCACCCGGCCAGGTGGCCTGCCTCCCGCTTGCCGCTCCAACCTGGAGGATGGAGGTGAAGGGCAGCAGCCCGCCTCGACGCCCCTCAATGAAACTCCGCCTCCGCGTCCGGGTGGCCAGAGGAGTCGGGCGCCGCGCATAGCACTCCTGCTGCCCAGCTCGCTCGCCTCGGGCCGGATCGGGGCGCCAGCAGCCGCACGCCTGCCAACGGTAAGCCCCATCCCTGGCCCCGGGGTGAGCGGGCCACGTGGAGCATGTGTGTGTGTGTGTGTGTGTGATACGGGGTGTGTGTGTGTGAAAGCAGCTCACCTTGCCTAGGGCGCAAAAAAGCCTGGCACTGGCCCTGTGTGTGGGCTGAGGCAGGTGGCGCTCTTGCCTTCTCTGCCTGCCTGGCTCAGCCTACTCTTCTTCCTCCCACCCACACAGACATTCCCCCTCTGCTCTCGCTCACTCCCCTCTCCCAGACTGTAGCTTCACTATTATAAACAATTCTAACAATGAAAAAACATAGAACACAAAAGAAGAAACCAATGTGGCTTCACAAAAAATGTCAGGTACACCTTAGGGTGGATTCCTGCATTGAATGGGGAGGTTGGACTCGATGGCCTTCTAGGACCCTTCCAACTGTACTATTCCAAGATTCTATGATTCTGTGATCTGAAAACAAAAAAGGATACATACAGGAAGTGGAAAGAAGGCTAGGCTACAAAAGAAGAGTACAGACAGGTAGCACAGAATTGCCAAAATGGCATCAGGAAGGCTAAAGCTGAGAATGAGCTGAAACTAGCAAGGGATGCTAAAAGCAATAAAAATGTTTTTTTCAAAAATGGTGAATAGCAAAAGACAGAGGAAAGAAGTAGCGTTTCTATTGCTTAATGAGGATGGCAAATTGATAACAGATGACAAAGAAAAGGCCGAAGTGCTCAGTCTTTACTTTGGCCCAGTCTTCTCCCAAAAGCAGGTCTATGACCCCCTGGAAAAAGTGCAGTACAAGCTGAAGGGACAGGATTGCAGTTTGAGATTGATAAACAATGGTCAAGGAACACCTAATTTCTTTAAACAAGTTCAGATCTCCAAGGCCTGATGAACTACATCATAGAGTAATACAAGAGCTAGCAGAACAACTCTCAGAACCACTGTAAATTATCTTTACAAAATCATGGAACATGGGTGAAGTGTCAGATGACTGTAGGAGGGTTAACATTGTCCCTATCTTCAAAAATGGGTGAAAAGGAGGAACCTGGGAACTATAGACCAATTAGTCTATCCATTCCTGGGAACATTTTGGATCAGATCATTAACTTTTTTTGTGAACCGCCCAGGGAGCTTCGGCTATTGGGCAGTATAAAAATGTAATAAATAAAATATTTTTTTAAAAGAAATCAGTCGGTATGCACCTTGGAAATAATGCAGTGATTACTAGAAGCATGGATTTCTCAAGAACAAATCCTGTCAGACTAATCTGATCTCATTATTTGACCAGGTAACCTCCCTTGTGAATTGTGGGAATGCTGTGAACATAGAATCATAGAATAGTAGAAGTGGAAGGGGCCTATAAAGCCATTGAGTCCAACCCCCTGCTCAATGCAGGAATCCACCATAAAGGATACCTGACAGGTATGCTTTAAAGCATACCTTACATAATATATCTTGACTTCAGCAAAGCTTTAACAAAGTACCCCATGGTATTCTGATTAACAAACTAGCTAAAAATAGGCTAGATGGACCAACTATTAGGTCGATCCACAGTTGGCTACAGAATCCCACTCAAAGAGTGCTTATCAACAGTACCTTTTCAAACTGTGGGGAGGTAACAAGTGGGGTAACTGTAGGGCTCAGTCCTGGGCCCAGTGTTCTTCAATGTTTTTATTAATGATTTGGACGAGGAGGTGCAGGGAATGCTTATCAAATTTGCAGATGACACCAAATTGGGTGGGATAGCTAATACCCTGGAAGACAGAAACAAATGTCAAAGTGATCTTGATAGGCTGGAGCACTGGGCTAAAAACAACAGAATGACATTTCATAGGGATAAATGCCAAGTTCTACACCTAGGAAAAAGAAACCAAATGCACAGTTATAAGTTGGGGGATACTTGTCTCAGCAATATGAGAAGGATCTTGTTGTAGATCACAAGCTGAATATGACCCAACAGTGTGATGTGGCTGCAAAAAAGGCAAATGCTATTTTGGGCTGCATTAATAGAAGTATAGCTTTCAAACTGTGTGTAGTATTGGTTCCCCTCTATTTGACACTGGTTAGGCCTCATCTTGTGTATTGTGTCCAGTTCCAGGCACCACACTTCAAGAAGAATGCAGACAAGCTGGAGCGTGTTCAGAGGAGGGCAACGAGGATGATCAGGGGTTTGAAAACAGAGCCCTATGAGGAGAGACTGAAAGAACTGGGCATGATTAGCCTGGAGAAGAGAAGATTGAGGGGAGACGTGATAGCACTCTTCAAATACTTGAAAGGTTGCCACACAGCGGAGGGCCAGGATCCCTTCTGGGCTTGGATTCCATGGCCTTATAAGCCCCTTCTAGCTCTACTATTCTATGATTCTGTAATTTCAAAGCTGTTTGATTCTGAAATGGCCTTGCTGCCGTTTCAGTTTCTGTGGGGGTGTCTTTGTCAGAAAGCCCAAATGCTGTGTTTCTCTTGGTTGAGCTGGTCTCACTTGCAAGGATGCCTTGTGCAAGGATGCCTTTCCCACCCCCACACCCTCTTGCTAGTCTGAAGCAATGTTATCAGGAGGGAGGGAGTGGGGTGTTGTTTTCTCTGCCCCCACCCCACATGGCTTTGTATGTGCTACCTGACACAGCCTTCTGCCTCTCTTGAGCTTTTTCCCCAATACACATTTTAAAGAAAAATGCTGAAATAGTTCAACATTAAATATAGAATCTCACAGAACTAATACTTCACATCAGGGGGAGAGTGTGAGGGAAGGGCGACAAGAGAGTCTGGTTAGTACAGATTGCTGGAGCCATGAATATTCATGATTTGAGCAAGGAAGGCAAGCCAGAGTTAGTATGACACCTCCCTACAAGTGAAACTGACATTGCCACTTTTGCCTCCGTGGTACCACAAGAGGTATGTAGGTGGATGCCACCAAGTGGAGATGGCTGGGGTGCTGCCACCTCTCAGGACTTTGTGTCGCCTGTCTCAATCTGGGCAGCACTACAAAAAAGACACTAATACCACCCACTCCCAATTTCCCTCCCTCCCTCTCTCCCTCCCTCCCTCTCCTTCTCTCTCTCTCTCTCTCTCTCTCTCTCTCTCTCTCACACACACACACACACACACACTCACATTCACACTCCAAGCCATTTGGTGGGGGGGAGGTTCCTACCAAAGATCTCTGGCATAGCCACCAGAGGTCCAGTTCCCCATGATTCCTACTGCAGGGTGAAGAAAATAAAAATAGCAAATTCAGAGTGGAGCCAAGAAAATGAAATACATTCACTTCTTTATTTTTTATGTATGTATTTATTTATTTATGTATTTATTTATTTATTACATTTCTATACCGCCCAATAGCCAGAGCTCTCTGGGTAGTTCACAAAAATTAAAAACATTCAAAGTATAAAACAACAGTATAAAACCATAATATAAAATACAATATAAGAGCTCAACCAGATAAAAACAGCAGCAATGCAAAATTATGAATTTAAAACACCAAGTTAAAGTGCTGGGAGAATAAAAAGGTCTTCACCTGGTGTCTAAAAGCATATAATGTAGGCGCCAAGCGAACCTCCTTAGGGAGCTCATTCCACAGCCGGGGTGCCACAGCAGAGAAGGCCTTCCTCCTGGTAGCCACCTGCCTCACTTCCTTTGGCAGGGGCTCACGAAGAAGGACCCCTGAGGATGACCTTAGGGTCCAGGCAGGAACATATGGGAGGAGGCGTTCCTTCAGATAACCTGGCCCCAAGCCATTTAGGGCTTTAATTGTTAATACCAGCACTTTGAATCATAGAATCATAGAATCATAGAATAGCAGAGTTGGAAGGGGCCTACAAGGCCATCGAGTCCAACCCCCTGCTCAATGCAGGAATCCACCCTAAAGCAGCCCTGACAGATGGTTGTCCAGCTGCCTCTTGAAGGCCTCTAGTGTGGGAGAGCCCACAACCTCCCTAGGTAGCTGATTCCATTGTCGCACTGCTCTAACAGTCAGGAAGTTTTTCCTGATGTCCAGCCGGAATCTGGCTTCCTTTAACTTGAGCCCGTTATTCCGTGTCCTGCACTCTGGGAGGATCGAGAAGAGATCCTGGCCCTCCTCTGTGTGACAACCTTTTAAGTATTTGAAGAGTGCTATCATGTCTCCTCTCAATCTTCTCTTCTCCAAGCTAAACATGCCCAGTTCCTTCAGTATCTCTTCATAGGGCTTTGTTTCTAGACCCCTGATCATCCTGGTTGCCCTCTTCTGAACACGCTCCAGCTTGTCTGCGTCCTTCTTGAATTGTGGAGCCCAGAACTGGACGCAATACTCTAGATGAGGCCTAACCAGGGCCGAATAGAGAGGAACCAGTACCTCACGTGATTTGGAAGCTATACTTCTATTAATGTAGCCCAAAATAGCATTTGCCTTTCTTGAAGCCATATCGCACTGTTGGCTCATATTCAGCTTGTGATCTACAACAATTCCAAGATCTTTCCCGTTTGTAGTATTGCTGAGCCAAGTGTCCCCCATCTTGTAACTGTGCATTTGGTTTCTATTCCCTAAATGTAAAACTTGGAATTTATCCCTATTAAATTTCATTCTGTTGTTTTCAGCCCAGCACTCCAGCCTATCAAGATCACTTTGAAGTTTGTTTCTGTCTTCCAGGGTATTAGCTATCCCACCCAATTTTGTGTCATCTGCAAATTTGATCAGCGTTCCCTGCACCTCCTCGTCCAAATCATTAATAAAAATGTGGAAGAGCACTGGGCCCAGGACTGAGCCCTGCGGTACCCCACTCGTTGCCTCTCCCCAGTTTGAGAAGGTTCCATTGATAAGTACTCTTTGAGTCCGATTCTGTAGCCAACTGTGGATCCACCTAATAGTTGTTCCATCTAGCCCACTTTTAGCTAGTTTGTTAATCAGAATGTCATGTGGTACTTTGTCAAAAGCTTTGCTGAAGTCAAGATATATGACATCCACAGCATTCCCACAGTCCACAAGGGAGGTTATCCTATCAAAAAATGAGATCAAATTAGTCTGACAGGATTTGTTCCTGACAAATCCATGTTGGCTTCTAGTAATCACTGCATTGATTTCAAGGTGTTTACAGATTGACTTCTTTATAATCTGCTCCAGAATTTTCCCAGGGATGGATGTCAGACTGACTGGTCTGTAGTTCCCAGGTTCCTCCTTTTTGCCCTTTTTGAAGATAGGGACAACGTTAGCCCTCCTCCAGTCGTCCGGCACCTCACCCGTCTTCCATGATTTTGCAAAGATAATAGACAAAGGTTCTGAGAGTTCTTCCGCTAGCTCCTTCATTACTCTTGGATGCAGTTCATCGGGCCCTGGAGATTTGAACTCATTCAAGGAAATTAGGTGTTCTTTGACCATTTGTTTATCAATCTCAAACTGCAATCCTGCCCCCTCAACTTCTGCTTCACTTTTTCCAGGGGGGTCATAGACCCGCTTTTGGGAGAAGACCGAGGCAGAGTCATCCCTATTGGTCAATAACAAGTCAAGGATTGCCGATCCTCTAGTTCCTTCCTCCACTTTCTGTAGGAGAAAGTTATCACCCATACATGTCAGGAATTTCTTGGAAGGGCCGCTTTTGGCAGTAATGGTCTCCCAACAGATATCAGGGTAATTGAAGTCCCCCATCACTACTACATCACACTTCCTTGAAACACTGGCAATTTGTTTCTCAAAAGTTTCGTCCTCGTCTTCTCCTTGATTGGGTGGTCGGTAGTAGACTCCGATTATCATATTCTTTTTATTTCTTGCCCCATTTATTTTAATCCAGACGCTCTTGATGGGGCTCCCAGTCTCATCCGCCTGTAGTTCTGTGCAGGGATAGGTATTTTTAACATATAGTGCAACTCCACCTCCCTTTCTATTTCTTCTGTTCTTTTTGAACAAGTTATATCCTTCAATTGCTATATTCCAGTCATGGGCCCAGACCTGGACTGGCAGCCAATGAAGCTGGAAAAGGACTGGCGTGATGTGGTCTCGTCGGCCAGTCCCTGTTAGTAACCGTGCTGCCCTGTTTTGTACCAGTTGAAGTTTTTGGACCATTTTCAAAGGCAGCCCCACGTAACCTCCCTTGTGGACCGTGGGAACGCTGTGGACGTCATATATCTTGACTTCAGCAAAGCTTTTGACAAAGTATCACATGATATTCTGATTAACAAACTAGCTAAAAGTGGGCTAGATGGAACAACTGAAAGGTGGATTCACAGTTGGCTACAGAATCGGACTCAAAGAGTACTTATCAATGGAACCTTCTCAAACTGGGGAGAGGCAACGACTGGGGTACCACAGGGATCAGTCCAGGGCCCAGTGCTCTTCAACATTTTTATTAATGATTTGGACGAGGAGGTGCAGGGAACGCTGATCAAATTTGCAGATGACACAAAATTGGGTGGGATAGCTAATACCCTGGAAGACAGAAGCAAACTTCAAAGTGATCTTGATAGGCTGGAGTGCTGGGCTGAAAACAACAGAATGAAATTTAATAGGGATAAATGCCAAGTTCTACATTTAGGGAATAGAAACCAAATGCACAGTTACAAGATGGGGGACACTTGGCTCAGCAATACTACAAACGAGAAGGATCTTGGAATTGTTGTAGATCGCAAGCTGAATATGAGCCAACAGTGCAATATGGCTGCAAGAAAGGCAAATGCTATTTTGGGATGCTTTAATACAAGTATAGCTTCCAAATCATGTGAGGTACTGGTTCCTCTCTATTCGGCCCTGGTTAGGCCTCATCTAGAGTATTGTGTCCAGTTCTGGGCTCCACAATTCAAGAAGGATGAAGACAAGCTGGAGCATGTTCAGAAGAGGGCAACCAGGATGATCAGAGGTCTAGAAACAAAGCGCTATGAAGAGAGACTGAAAGAACTGGGCATGTTTAGCCTGGAGAAGAGAAGATGGAGGGGAGACATGATAGCACTCTTCAAATACTTAAAAGGTTGTCACACAGAGGAGGGCCAGGATCTCTTCTCGATCCTCCCAGAGTGCAGGACACGGAATAACGGGCTCAAGTTAAAGGAAGCCAGATTCCGGCTTCACATCAGGAAAAAATTCCTGACTGTTAGAGCAGTGTGACGGTGGAATCAGTTACCTAGGGAGGTTGTGGGCTCTCCCACACTAGAGGCATTCAAGAGGCAGCTGGACAACCACCTCTCAGGGATGCTTTAGGGTGGATTCCTGCACTGAGCAGGGGGTTGGACTCGATGGCCTTGTAGGCCCCTTCCAACTCTGCTATTCTATGATTCTATGAACAGGATGAAATTTAATAGGGATAAATGCCAAGTTCTACATTTGGGAAATAGAAACCAAAGGCACAGTTACAAGTTGGGGGATACTTGGCTCAGCAACACTACAAACGAGTAGGATCTTGGAATTGTTGTAGATCACAAGCTGAATATGAGCCAACAGTGCGATATGGCTGCAAGAAAGGCAAATGCTATTTTGGGCTGCATTAATAGAAGTATAGCTTCCAAATCACGTGAGGTACTGGTTCCTCTCTATTCGGCCCTGGTTAGGCCTCATCTAGAGTATTGCGTCCAGTTCTGGGCTCCACAATTCAAGAAGGAAGCAGACAAGCTGGAGCGTGTTCAGAGGAGGGCAACCAGGATGATCAGTGGTCTGGAAACAAAGCCCTATGAAGAGAGACTGAAAGAACTGGGCATGTTTAGCCTGGGGAAGAGAAGGTTCAGGGGAGACATGATAGCACTCTTCAAATACTTAAAAGGTTGTCACACAGAGGTGGGCCAAGATCTCTTCTCGGTCATGTTAGGGTTTTTTCTTTTGCAACAGAGTGACACAATGGATTCACCCTTTAAACCTATGAGCTGGTACAAATTTCTTACGCTAGGTTTAAGAATGAGTAGCTTTACTTTTCATATTAGCAGCATTCGAACAACTTGTATTCCTTTCATACATACAGTTCTAAGTTACATTCTTTTCCTCTGCAAAGAGTTCTTTTTCCTTCTTTCCTTTGTAAAAGTCTTTCTTGAATACCTTCAGGCTGAACTTGCTTGAGGTCTTCGCTCTTGCAGCCACCGAACGACGAGATAACAGCTTCCCAAACAAACTCCCACAGCAGCATGTACATTCCACCTGCTATTCACTTCCACCCCGCAACTCTGTTTGAGACACTCCCCTATTTAAATGGTTAACAGGCTGACACTGAATGATTCAGCGTTTCTTGTGCCTTAATTTTAAACACCTGCTTTTAGATTGGTTCAATCTTTTGCCTAATTCATTCTTCAGTGAATTTATTGTTTGTAAAATTACACATACAATACAAATACTAACAGATCCTCCCAGAATGCAGGACACGGAATAACAGGCTCAAGTTAAAGGAAGCCAGATTCCAGCTGGACATCAGGAAAAACTTCCTGACTGTTAGAGCAGTGCGACAATGGAATCAGTTACCTATGGAGGTTGTGGGCTCTCCCACACTAGACGCCTTCAAGAGGCAGCTGGACAAGCATCTGTCGGCGATGCTTTAGGGTGGATTCCTGAATTGAGCAGGGGGTTGGACTCGATGGCCTTGTAGGCCCCTTCCAACTCTTCTATGATTCTATGATTCTATAACGCATTGCAGTAATCCAAACGAGAGGTTATCAGAGCATGGATAACTGTAGCTAGGCTATCTCTGTCCCGATAAGAGCGCAGTTGGTATATCAGCCTAAGCTGATAAAAGGTGCTCTTTGCCACTGAGTTCACCTGTGCCTCAAGTGACAGTTCTGGATCCAAGAGCACCCCCAAACTTCGGACCTGATCGTTTAGGGAGAGTGCAACCCCGTCCAGGACAGGGCAAACATCACCTCGCCAGACAGATGAACCACCCGCTAACAATACCTCCATCTTGTCTGGATGAAGTTTCAGTTTATTAGCCCTCATCCAGTCCATTACCGTGCCCAGGCACTGGTTCAGAACTGGTCCCTGTGGAACCCCATGACTTAGGAGCCACGGCACAGAGCAATAATCCCCCAGCACCACCTTCTGGAATCAGCCATTCAAGTAGGAGCTGAACCATTGCAATGCAGTACCTCCAACTCCCAGCTCAGACAACCTATCCTGAAGGATACCATGGTCGATGGTATCGAAAGTCGCTGAGAGGTCCAGGAGAACCAACAGGGTTTAACTCCAAGTCAGAAGACTGAGATTCAGGGACACCATTTGCGGAGGGTGGGGAGGGCAGGGTAGGGCAAAAGAGGCATGCCCTGAAGTTTGCAAATCACAGGCAGTGCAGAGCTTTAAAGGTTAAACCAATATTTAGACTACTGGGCCCTCAGGAAGCAGGCTCCCAGTGCAACTGCCATAACATCAATAAGAAAGGGAATTCCTCTAGTTGAAACTCCACGAGGTAGAATTTGGCTTTGACAACAAAAAAAATCTATTTCCCTAAACTTCATTCCTAATCCAATTTGGTACAATGAAATCTGATTTCCCACCCACCCCATCCTGGTGGTTTCCCAAGCTCCCCCTCCTGCTTGCCCACCTTCCACCCCCTTCCCCATCCAACCAGGGCCAGCACTACCGTTAGACAGAGTAAGGCAGCCCCCTCAATGGCCAAGGCTGGAGGGAGCAGCCCCTGAGTGGGTCCCCTCTTCTCAGTGGGTGCAGAGCTCCCTTGTCTTTGGCCTTGACTGGCCTCCTGCCAATACATCAACTGTGACATGGCTGGGAAAGGTCCCTGGCCAAGCAAGTAGGCAGGCATAGAAAGAGCCATGAACTCCAACAGTGCTACTATTCCACACTATTTTAAAATGTGTCCTTTGGTTTAATGTATTTTTCAGATTTTTTAAAAAATGCTGTACAACTACCCTGGAAAAATAGATTTTGAAGAGTGAGACACAATTTTTCTTTAAAATATATGTTTAAATTCATAATTTTTGTGAACCGCCCAAAGAGCTTCGGCTATTGGGCGGTATAGAAATGTAATAAATAAATAAATAAATAAATAAATAAATAAATAAATAAAAATCACAGAACAATAGAGTTTAGGCCATTCAGTCTAGCCCCCTCCTCAGTGCAGGAATTCAGTTTAAAGCATCCTTGCTTGAATACCTCCAACAACAGAGAGCCCCCAAAGGGCAGTTGGTGCCACTGTCTGACTGCTGTGGATGTAATGCCGTCTCTATCGAAGACTTAATTCGTGTTTTGCTTGAATGTCCTATGTATAATGATCTTAGAAATATATACATTTTTCCTTTGCTAAAATCGCTGAAGCGTTCCTCATCACATGCTAAAGTTTGTCATTTGTTATCAGATGCAAAAAAAATTGTTTCTTTTAGAGTGTCGAAATTTTTAGTTAAGTCTGTGCAGATATGTTCTACACAACACATGAAGGGTTTGAGTAGTGACCCCTTTTATGATGCTCAATTATTTTTATTGAAAACTGTTCTCTTTTATAACTTGTGTATAATGGCTAACTACTGGTAACACAATAAATTGACTGACTGACTGACTGCTTTGACGGTTCAACCGATATCTGCCTACCTTAATTTAAGCCCATTATTTTCTGTCCTACAGTCTTCGATGACAGAGAACAGGTTGTGGCCATCTTCTGTCTGACAACCCTTGAGGTACTTGAAAAGTTGGGCTGAGCACGGACCTCCTGATTCGCAGGGCCATTGCTACCATAGAGGCCACTCAGGCGGCCGCCTAGAGCGCCAAGCTAAGAGGGGCGCCAGGCACAGCAAAGCACTCACACAGCTGGGCCTGGGTGGGTGAGATGGTGCCCCGCGCCTGCCCAGCCAAAGCAAAGCCGGGGACGATGGGGTGGGGGTGGGGCAGCTCCACGTTCGGACTTCTGGAACACAACTGGAAGAGAGAGAGAGAGAATGTATGGGTGAATGGGATGCATGGGGTCTTTGAATTAATGCATGTGTTCATGCATGTGATTCTTTGGAGTGAGTGATGCTGAGTGTGTGTGCGCGCATGTGTGAGTTGGGGGGGATGAATTGGAGGTGATATTCCTATTAAATAATGCATTTTAGACCCATAGACGTTCATTTCCAATTTGTTTGCTATAATTGGCATGAAGTATTTCTTGCACTTTAAAATAAATTTAGCAGTTTCAAGTTTTGTGTTTCTTATTTTTTTCCAGGAAACATATGTTCTTATAAATCAAAGTTGGCATTTTTGGGGGGGGGTGAAAGTAGCTCACCTTGCCTAGGGCACAAAATAGTCTGGCACTGGCCCTGCCGATTCGGTTTGAACTCCAATTTGGACCTTCTGAACTGGGCCTGATTCAGTGTGGATTAATTCAGACCTCCCTCAATCCACCTCAGATCCAAACTCAAAGCAAGTTTCAGACTTCCAAATCAATATTCGGATTACTAATTTTCCCCACAGACTTGCATTAGGATAAATGAATGCCTATAACTTTTTTATTTTTCAAGATAGAAACATGAAACTTGGTGAGCTTACAGATGGCATCGTGCTTGTCATGTGTCACATCTGTGCAGTGGTTTGTTCACAATGAATTTTTTAAAATGTGATTTTTGAGGCAATCCAAAGTGCTATAACTATCTCATTTTTCAAGATACACACATGAAAGCTGGGGAACATACAGATGTCCTGGTGTGACCCATCTGTGAAAAATTTCAGACACATATGTGCAGTGGTTCTCCTTCAAACTACTCTTTAAAATATGATTTTTTCAATGGAACAGTTGAAGCAGCCTCTCTTAGCAAAGAGAGAAGTTGTGTATTCAGAAGATCACACCATCCATTCAAGTGCAAATCTCCCCTTCAGTGTTCTTTTGTGTTCTAAAGTTATCCTAACACAGCCTCAGGGTCTTACCATTCAGACACCAAGTAGCAGTCAAGGACTGTAAGTTAGGAAGTAGGTAGCCCAGTCAGTTATTTATTTATTTATTACATTTATATACCGCCCCACAGCCGAAGCTCTCTGGGCAGTTTACAACAGTTAAAAATGGTAAACATTAAAAAGTATACAAAATTTAAAAACCACCAAAAACATAAAAACAACAGTATTATTATTATTATTATTATTATTATTATTATTTATTTATTTATTTATATAGCACCATCAATGTACATGGTGCTGTACAGAGTAAAACAGTAAATAGCAAGGCCCTGCCGCATAGGCTTACAATCTAATAAAATCATAGTAAAACAATAAGGAGGGGAAGAGAATGCCAACAGGCACAGGGTAGGGTAAGCAGGCACAGGGTAGGGTAAAACTAACAGTATAAAGTCCGCACAACATCAAGTTTTAAAAGCTTTAGGAAAAAGAAAAGTTTTTAGTTGAGCTTTAAAAGCTGCGATTGAACTTGTAGTTCTCAAATGTTCTGGAAGAGCGTTCCAGGCGTAAGGGGCAGCAGAAGAAAATGGGCGAAGCCGAGCAAGAGAAGTAGAGGCCCTTGGGCAGGCGGGAAACATGGCATCAGAGGAGCGAAGAGCACAAGCGGGGCAATAGTGTGAGATGAGAGAGGAGAGATAGGAAGGAGCTAGACCGTGAAAAGCTTTGAAGGTTAACAGGAGAAGTTTATATTGGATTCTGAAGTGAATTGGAAGCCAATGAAGAGATTTCAGAAGTGGAGTAACATGGTCAGAGCGGCGAGCCAAGAAGATGATATTTGCGGCAGAGTGGTGAACAGAAACCAACGGACTGATGTGAGAAGAAGGAAGGCCAGAGAGAAGAAGGTTGCAGTAGTCCAACCGTGAAATAACCAGCGCATGAACAAGTGTCTTGGCAGAAGAGACAGACAAAAATGATCGAATCCTGGCAATATTATACAGGAAAAAACGACAAGATTTAGCTACTGCCTCAATATGAGGAATAAAGGAGAGCGAGGAGTCAAATATAAAGCCAAGACTACGAGCTTCCTTGACCGGAGTAAGCGTAACATCATTGACAGTAAGAGAGAATGAGAGATGAGGAGAAGGTTTAGGAGGAAAAACAAGCAATTCAGTCTCTGCCATATTAAGTTTCAAACGATGATGAAGTAGCCAAGCTGAGATATCTGAAAGACATGCCGAGATACGATCGTGAACATCAGGAGAAAGTTCCGGAGATGACAGATATAGTTGTGTATCATAGGCGTACAGATGATATTGGAGGCCATGAAATTGAATAAGCTTGCCCAAGGGCAACATGTATAAGGAAAACAACAACGGGCCAAGCACTGAGCCTTGCGGAACCCCTACTGAAAGGGGAAAGGAGGAAGACGAGCTGCCATTAGCCAACATGCTGAAAGAGTGACCCGCTAGATAGGAGGCAAACCAGTTATAGACAGAGCCACAAAATCCAAGGTCATGAAGGGAATCTAAGAGAAGATCATGATCAACCGTGTCAAAGGCTGCAGTTAGATCAAGGAGAATAAGAACGGAATAATGGCCTTGAGACTTGGCAGTAAGGAGATCATTGGTGATCTTAGTAAGGGCTGTTTCGGTGGAATGCAGAGGACGGAATCCAGATTGAAAAGGATCCAAAGCAGAGTTACTAGAAAGAAAGTCAAGACAGCGAGAGTAGACAGCACGCTCCAGGATCTTTGAAACAAACGGCAACAAAGAGACAGGTCGGTATTTAGACAGAGATAGCCTATCAAGAGTAGGTTTCTTGAGAATGGGAGAGACTGTAGCATGTTTAAAAGCAGAAGGAAATGAACCAGAGGACAGAGAAAGATTAATAATATGAAGCAAGGAAGGGAGGATAGCAGGAATAAGATTAATAAAGACGCGAGAAGGAATCGGATCATGAGAACAAGTGGAAGGCTTCGAAGAGCGCAGTATTGTAGACAGTTCATCCGCTGAGACCGAAGGAAACGCAGAGAAATTTGCAGGAGGAGCTGACAGATGAGGAACAGAAACTGGAAGAGGAACAGAGTTGGCCAGATCAGAGCGGATAGTTTGGATTTTAGCATTGAAAAAAGAGGCAAAGTTATTAGCAGACAGAGAGGCGGGGAGAGATGGCGTATAACAGTATAAAAACAACAGTATCCATTTAATACACACATAACATGGCAGTAAGGAGAAACGTAATATTGCACAACTGTGGAAGTGCTGCAAACAAGGAAGCCACACAGACACAGTCAGCAGCAGTCAGTGATGATCAGTGCACAAGTCAGTGAGCCCAAGATTGTCTCGATTTTCAGTCGTGCAGCCAAAAATGCAAACTGACCCAGCAAGGCGGGCACAGTTCTAAAACCATAGACAGTGAGAGATGCTGTGGCACCCCCTTAATAGGACAGTAGGAAGGAAACTTTGGGTTCCTTCCTTCAGAGTTGAGTTACTGAACTGTGTAAGCACAGACAGTATTGAAGAAGAAGAGGAGGAGGAGGAGGAGGAGGAGGAGAGGAGGAGGAGGAAGAGGAAGAAGAAGAAGAAGAAGAAGAAGAAGAAGAAGAAGAAGAAGAAGAAGAAGAAGAAGAAGGATGATGATGATCATGATGATGAAAATAATATTAACAATAACAACAACAACAATATAATAAAGAGCCTGCCTGACTTAACTAAGAGAAAAAGGCTGCCAAATGTGTGAGGTGAAGTCCACTATCTGCGCCTCTGCCTGGCATAGACGACCCAGCACTAACTCCCTGCAGGAACACACATGGGGACACCTGGAAAGGGTAAATGGGTGCACAAGGCAGGGAAGGGGAGTGTCCAGATGCCCCCCCAGTAAGAACTCCATTTACCCTCATGCAAGTGGCATGTAGGCATTTACCCACCCCCCTAGCCTAGTTAGAGGATACTGATTGAATTAACCCTACCAAATCCACTTCACTGACTAACTTCCCAGACATCATCATATAAGGGAAGGGCTACGTGCAGGTATGTGGCGTAAAGCACACCTGAGAGCTGGCATCTTGCACATGGTGATGTCGACAGTCAGATGTTTTCCACACTGCAGTTCCTCTCTTGACCACCACTTGAATGCAACTGGGCATGCCTGAGCAATGTAACAGATGAGGTAGACCAATGGGATGTGGGCAAATGATACATCTGGACTATATATGCTGTGGTTTGAATGCAACGCTGTGTGACCCTGTCTTTGCTGCATGAGCACCAGGTCATCACCCTATACTTGAGAATAAACATTTGGAGCCCAACGCCTTGCCTGTCGACTTTTGCGAGTGTTTAGATATTGGACTTTGATGCACTCAGATTAGCATAATTTATGCAACATGTGGCTCCATGGTGGAGCCCCTGCTTCATATGCAGAAGGACCCAGCTTCAATCCACGGCATCTCTGGGTGTGCTAGAGAGCCATGGCTTCCAGTCAGTGTAGTCTTCAGAGAGCTTCACACAGAAACACAAACGTACGCAGCCTTATCGCCTGAGATCTGGTCCTCCTCCCCCATCCCAGGGCTGCCTAGCTGATTGGTACCAGGAACAGCTGGAGCTTCTGGCTATTGGTGCATTTCTTTGCATTTCCCATGCCAATATGCTGGGGGAAGAGGCATACTATTTCAACCAGTAGGCTGGCACCAGGAAAGGCTGAAGAACACTGTGATGCCAGCACCCTAGGCAGCATTGTGGCAGAGGGGGCATCATCGCACCCATAGGCTGTGTGCAGGCTTCCGGCTGGCTGTGTGTGCCCTAAAAGCATCACGGTGGTTCTAGCCCCAATGCCCCTGCCCACCCGCTCCAGGCACAATGTAAATGCTGGGCAGCCATCTCTGCCTAATCGGGCTTTGAAAGTAGGAGCTGAAGTGTGAAAGGACCATGTGTGCTGTCTGGTATTTCTGGAAGAAGAATACTTTATAACTAAAATCTCTCTTCTCCTGAGGATGCAAGCAAAACAAATTTAAGGATTAAATCACACCAACATATAATCCCCCAGGGAAACTTTCATTACTTATTATGATTATTTTATGATGTATGCCTCTGGAGCAATGTGAATACCATTTCAAAGGGGAATAATTTCCAGCCTTGCAGCCTATTGTGCATTATAATGCATTTGTAGGGGCATGTTGAGTAATAGCTGCAGCGCTCACTCTCCTTGGCTTTCCCCTGTTGATTCTGATGTTTTTAAAACCTTCTTTGTCTGCAGAGCAAGGAGGAGCTGGCTCTGCTGGGGCAAAGAAATGCTTCAGCCTCCAAGCTCCCCAGAACTCAATGGCATGTTCATGTAGTAGAAACAAGTACATATTTTCAGTGGGAACTTGCTTGTACAGGAAGGACTGTGCAGCCCTGTGGTCTTTGGGAGGTCAGAGGAGTGTATCCATCCCATCACTGCGAGTGCAGGGCCCAAGAAGGATGCAAGACCCTTTGCCCGGGGAGAGCCACCTCTTTGCTGATCGTCACCATATGCTGAAGACTCTTTTCTTTGACGAGCCTTTGGCCTGACCTTGATTTGACCTTTGCTCTCCCAGCCCACCAGAACTTGGTCATGTCCCAAATTTTAGGATTGTTTTCTTTGTCTTGTTTTTTACCTACTGTTAGCTGTCCCGCTACATACTCTATATTTAGAGTGGAAAGATGGGATAAAAACCTGAATTTCCTTTCTGCCAATCACCGCCCAAAGGATGCCCACCATCCTAAGCTGCATTCACCTCCCCAATGACACATGCAGAAAGCCATGGGAATGGCAGAACGACGTTAATATACATGGTAAAATGGGATCAAGAAAATATGCAGCTTTGAGGTGGAAACCACGGTGGGGCTACAAAATGGCAGTTGTGTCATATAAACAAAGATGCACAACTTCTCAGCCATGACAGAGTAAATGACCGCATGGACATAAAATCATAGAATCATAGAATAGCAGAGTTGGAGTCCAACCCTATGGAGTCCAAGGCCATCGAGTCCAACCCCCTGCTCAATGCAGGAATCCACCCTAAAGCAGCCCTGACAGATGGTTGTCCAGCTGCCTCTTGAATGCCTCTAGTGTGGGAGAGCCCACAACCTCCCTAGGTAGCTGATTCCACCGTCGCACTGCTCTAACAGTCAGGAAGTTTTTCCTGATGTCCAGCCAGAATCTGGCTTCCTTTAACTTGAGCCCGTTATTCCGTGTCCTGCACTCTGGGAGGATCGAGAAGAGATCCTGGCCCTCCTCTGTGTGACAACCTTTTAAGTATTTGAAGAGTGCTATCATGTCTCCCCTCAATCTTCTCTTCTCCAGGCTAAACATGCCCAGTTCTTTCAGTCTCTCTTCATAGGGCTTTGTTTCTAGACCTCTGATCATCCTGGTTGCCCTCTTCTGAACACGCTCCAGCTTGTCTGCATCCTTCTTGAATTGTGGAGCCCAGAACTGGACACAATACTCTAGATGAGGCCTAACCAGGGCTGAATAGAGAGGAACCAGTACCTCACGTGATTTGGAAGCTATACTTCTACAGCCCAAAATAGCATTTGCCTTTATTGCAGCCATATCGCACTGTTGGCTCATTTTCAGCTTGTGATCTACAACAATTCCAAGATCTTTCTCGTGTGTAGTATTGCTGAGCCAAGTGTCCCCCATCTTGTAACTGTGCATTTGGTTTCTATTCCCTAAATGTAGAACTTGGCATTTATCCCTACTAAATTTCATTCTGTTGTTTTCAGCCCAGCACTCCAGCCTATCAAGATCACTTTGAAGTTTGTTTCTGTCTTCCAGGGTATTAGCTGTCCCACCCAATTTGGTGTCATCTGCAAATTTGATCAGTGTTCCCTGCACCTCCTCGTCCAAATCATTAATAAAAATGTTGAAGAGCACTGGGCCCAGAACTGAGCCCTGCGGTACCCCACTCGTTGCCTCTCCCCAGTTTGAGAAGGTTCCATTGATAAGTACTCTTTGAGTCCGATTCTGTAGCCAACTGTGGATCCACCTAATAGTTGTTCCATGTAGCCCATTTTTAGCTAGTTTGTTAATCAGAATGTCATGTGGAACTTTGTCAAATGCTTTGCTGAAGTCAAGATATATGACATCCACAGCATTCCCACAGTCTACAAGGGAGGTTATCCTATCAAAAAATGAGATCAAATTAGTCTGACAGGATTTGTTCCTGACAAATCCATGTTGGCTTCTAGTAATCACTGCATTGATTTCAAGGTGTTTACAGATTGACTTCTTTATAATCTGCTCCAGAATTTTCCCAGGGATGGATGTCAGACTGACTGGTCTGTAGTTCCCAGGTTCCTCCTTTTTGCCCTTTTTGAAGATAGGGACAATGTTGGCCCTCCTCCAGTCATCCGGCACCTCACCCGTCTTCCATGATTTTGCAAAGATAATAGACAAAGGTTCTGAGAGTTCTTCCGCTAGCTTCTTCATTACTCTTGGATGCAGTTCATCGGGCCCTGGAGATTTGAACTCATTCACGGAAATTAGGTGTTCTTTGACCATTTGTTTATCAATTTCAAACTGCAATCCTGCCCCCTCAACTTCTGCTTCACTTTTTCCAGGGGGGTCATAGACCCTCTTTTGGGAGAAGACCGCCCAAGACATGCCCAAGCTCTCTTGACATTTACCCTTCCAGTACTGCACAGGAAAAATGGGACATAGGGTAGGGCTGTGCACCAGCCCCCTGAACCACTTCATGTCCTGATCCGGAACTTCCGGATTGGGCCTAAACTGCTTCAGCCTGATCTGCCTAGGCTCCGATCCAATCCGCTGCAGAGCACTGGATCCAAATCAGAGCTCCGTGGCAGCACCGCCGCCAGGTAAGGCCCCCTCCCCCCTCACAACTTACCTGCCTCCATCGTGGTCCAACAGCAGCGTCAACTGAGGCCGAGGACTCAAACAGGAAGACCAGGCCTTGTCTTCTGGTTTGAATCCTTGGCCTCAGTTGAAGCCACCACCGGACCACGACAGAGGCAGGTAAGCCGCCCTGTTCCCTGCCCCCTTACCTGGCTCTGCTGCTGTCACTGCACAGACTGTGCCAGCGCCAGGTAAGCCCCCACTTACCTTGTTTTCAGAGCTCCGGATCAAGGCAAAGGATCCACTTGGTCTCGATCCTCTTTGCCTCGATCCACAGCCCCCTCAACCCAATTCGTCTCTGCCTTTGTCACTTCGCTATTGCTTCTAAGAACCGAAGTGAAGTGGAGCACAGCCCTAGTACAGGGAACCTAAAGAGCTGCCACTGAGAAGGCGCCCCCCCCCTGAAAAAATACTTAAAACCTGAATCACTTTGTGCAATGGCAGGCATGACATTTGGACATGGAAGTGTGTCAATGACACTAGCCCATCTGCCTGACTTGTTATCTTGCTGGTTGTGAGGCCCAGGAGACAGCTGCGGAGCCTTTCCCAAGAACTGTAGTGTCATCTACTCCAACATCATGCTTGATGCAGAAAAGCCAGAGCTAGAGTGGCCCCAACAATTGATTGTGCAGCCTCCGCTTGAAAAGCCTCCAAACTCTAGGCAATTTGGTTCCCTTGTCGAACTATTTTTACCATTAAAATGTTTGTTTCTATTGTTCAGTAAGCTGATATATGTTCCCTGAAACATCTTCTTAGACTTGGTCTGTGGGTGGGATCTCATTCATGGAGGAGTGAAATGGGGGAGCTGACCCCAAAGTAAATGCAAACTGATCCTGGGCTTTTCCTTCTTCTCTTTCTCCCAGTGTCTTGAATAACAACCATCACCCAGTCTGTCTGTCTGTCTGTCTGTCTCTCTCTCTCTCTCTCTGTGCCTGTTCAGAAGACACCTTAAACCTGCTTGTTAAGGCTTTTGGTTAAGCAGCTGGTTTTGAGGGGTCCTGTGTGATGCATTTTGTTAAACACTGCTCACTCACTAACCACAGTCAGACCATCTGCAGCAGGGCTAGCGACTCTAACCATGGCTTAAAAGTGTTGTGTAGGGTGACCATATGTCCAGATCCCCCCAGACAAGTCCAGAAATGGGGGGGGAATCCTGTGTCCAAGGGAAATTTAATATTTTATTAAAGTGTCCAGGATCCTCCCACGCTGGTCCAGGCCTTTTGTCTTCGTCGATGCCATCGCGCAAGCCAAGAAAATGCCTGGATTGGCACAGGGGAAGGACTTGAAGGATGCGTTTCCAGCACATCCAGAAACGCGTCCTCCACTCCGTCCAATGCCAGTCTAGCCTCCTGCTGGGCCGGCGAGATGTGTGTGTGTGTATGTGTGTGTGTTTTGGAGTGGGTGATCCTGAGTGTGTGTGTGTGTGTGCGCGCGCATGCGCGCATGCTGGCAGTGTGTATATTGAGGTCTGAATAGGGGGCATGGGGTGTTTGAATAAATGGATGTGTGTGTGCATGTGTTTTAGAGTGGGTGATACTGAGTGAGTGGGTGGGTGTGTGTGGGTGGGTGGGTAGGTGTATGCTGGCAGTGTGTGAGTGTATTGATGTCTGAATGGGATGCCTGGTTGCTTGACTATGAATGAATGCATGTGCATGTTTGCAGTTTGTTGTGGGGAGGGCTGTAGTTTTATGTGTGTGAGTTTGGGGATGATTTGAAGGTGATATTCCTATTAAATAATGCATTTTGACCCATAGACCTTCCTTTCCAATTTGTTTGATATAATTGGCATGACGTATATTTTGTAACAATGCCTTATAGTTGTTCATCCTTCTTTAAAATCTTTTTAAAAATTAACAGGGTTGCCATTCTTATTGTTATTATCATCATCATCATCTAAGTATATCATCATTAATAGAAGTATAGCTTCCAAATCACATGAGGTACTGGTTCCTCTCTATTCGGCCCTGGTTAGGCCTCATCTAGAGTATTGCGTCCAGTTCTGGGCTCCACAATTCAAGAAGGACGCAGACAAGCTGGAGCCTGTTCAGAAGAGGGCAACGAGGATGATCAGAGGTCTAGAAACAAAGCCCTATGAAGAGAGACTGAAAGAACTGGGCATGTTTAGCCTGGAGAAGAGAAGATTGAGGGGAGACATGATAGCACTCTTCAAATACTTAAAAGGATGTCACACAGAGGAGGGCCAGGATCTCTTCTCAATTCTCCCAGAGTGCAGGACACGGAATAACGGGCTCAAGTTAAAGGAAGCCAGATTCCGGCTGGACATCAGGAAAAACTTCCTGACTGTTAGAGCAGTGCGACAGTGGAATCAGCTACCTAGGGAGGTTGTGGGCTCTCCCACACTAGAGGCATTCAAGAGGCAGCTGGACAACCATCTGTCAGGGATGCTTTAGGGTGGATTCCTGCATTGAGCAGGGGGTTGGACTCGATGGCCTTGTAGGCCCCTTCCAACTCTGCTATTCTATGATTCTATGATTCTATGATTCTATGATCATCTTTTCTTGCTTATGGTGTTTTTTCTAGATGAAGATGATGGGCTTTGCCAAGTAATGCTGTCTTTTACTGATTCAGGAATTTCCTGACTATTGAATATGTTTTAAATATGACTGCTTTCTGGATGTTGACATGCATAATTTCTGAAGGTTTTCTGTAAAAATAATAATGATGATGATGTGATGCTGGTGACTGATGTGACTAATGGAATAATTGTAACTTTTTCCTGTTGCCATAGTTCTTTAACTTCCACAGCCAGTGGTGTGTTTTTGTCTCTTTTTCTCTTCTGCAATATTTTTGTCATTAGGCATTGCTATGTCAATGAAGTAGGTGTGTTTTTCTTTGTTGTTTTTGACTGCTATGTCTGGTTGAAGTTGAAACAAGCTAAGAGTTGCTACCCTTTGGTCCATTTTGTTCCGTGGCTAATGTTTGCAGGGTAATAGTATTTTATACTCTTTCTGAATGTTTGCTTGTTCGTTGTACTAGATTTTTTTGTACTTGTCAACTGCTTAATTTGTTCAGTGGTAGCAGTATGCTGAATCTGTGAGCATGGATATGAGAAAGGTGATGGGGAAAGAGTGTTAAATATTCAGAAGGGTCATCCAGTGAAGGACTTGCAGTCAGAAAAGATATTTGAGGGAAGGGTATAGCAAAGTATAGCAAAAGCTACAAAAGTAGGAATGAATGAAGTTAATTTCAGATACATTGCATGCCTCACTTGTTCTTTATTCCAGTGATTTTAACATTAAGAAATTATGTAGAAAAGGGCTGTCTTCATTGTGTGCTGTGAAATCAGACCTGAAACCAAGGCCATGTTTGGGTGGGCATGCCCCTTAGGGCTGGGCATGTTGGTGAGCATGCCCCCTTGGGGGCTGGACATGTTGGTAAGCATGCCCCCTTAGGGGCAGCCACGTTGCCCTCCTTTTTGGTTTCCAGAATATGGTCACCCTAGTGTTTTGTGTGACAGCACAGGTTGTGGTTAGTGCTAACATTACAGAACCACAGTTCGCTGACTGAAGTGTTGTCTGAAGTATTGTCTGAACAGGCCTTCTCTCTCTCTCTCTCTCTCTCACACACACACACACACACACACACACACACACCCCTCTGTTGTCTAAGGAATGCCCAGCACTCTTGGCAAACACCCATCTTGTTCCATAAAATCAAATTAACTGTGTTCCCTAGCAGGGGAGAGGAGCCTGGGACCATTTCTGGGGGAGCACTGAAGAGTAGGGATCCTGGTGCATAGAAGAAGGGAGAAAGAGCTCTGTAATGCCACCAGTTACTTCTTTAAAGGCCACAGTGAACCACTACCATGACTTCTAAATATATGTCTCAGAAAGTAAAACTGTTTTTAGGGCAATGGGGCATCTTTCTCCTGCTGAGCCAGCATCCAGGCAAACAGCAGCTTCCCAATGGTAATCCAAGGCAGCATGAAGCACTGCTATGATATCATAGAATCATATAAAAGCAGAGTTGGAAGAGGCCTACAAGGCCATCGAGTCTAACCCCCTGCTCAATGCAGGAATCCACCCTAAAGCATACCTGATAGATGGCTCTTGAATGCCTCTTGAATGCCTCTAGTGTGGGAGAGCCCACAACCTCCCTAGGTAACTGGTTCCATTGTCGTACTGCTCTAACAGTCAGGAAGTTTCTCCTGATGTCCAGCCAGAATCTGGCTTCCTGTAACTTGAGCCCATTATTCCTTGTCCTGCACTCTGGGAGGATTGAGAAGAGATCCTGGCCCTCCTCTGTGTAACAACCTTTTAGGTATTTGAAGAATGCTATCATGTCTCCCCTCAACCTTCTCTTCTCCAGGCTAAACATGCTCAGTAGGGCTATGCACGGACCCCCCAATCCACTTCTGATCCCGATCCACAACTTCCGGATCAGGTCCACTCCGCTCTGCATCAATCTGCCAGTGGTCCACTTCGCTTCACTGCAGAGCTCCTGATCCGAATCAGAGCTCTGTAGCAGCAGCAGCGGTGGCACCAGGTAAGGCCCCCCTCCCTCCTCCCCCCTTACCTGCATCCATCCGCGATCCGGCAGTGGCTTCAACTGAGCCCAAGGACTCAAACAGGAAGACCAGGCTGCAGCTGTAGCCTGGTCTTCCGTTTTGAGTCCTCGGGCTCAGTTGAAGCTGCTGCCAGACCGCAGCTGGATGCAGGTAAGGCCCTTCCCCCCTGCCCCCTTACCTGGCTCCACCGCCATCGTCGCATGGGTGGCAGTGGCAGGGCCAGGTAACCCCCCCTCTTGTGCACACCACTTACTGGTCCATCGTGGCCGGTCGCCAGCTTCACTAGAGCCCGCAGCTAAACCCGGAACTGTACCTCACGTGATTTGGAAGCTATCCCAATGGATGCAGCCCAAAATAGCATTTGCCTTTCTTGCAGCCATATCGCACTGTTGGCTCAATATTCAGCTTGTGATCTACAATTCCAAGAACCTTCTCATTTGTAGTATTGCTGAGCCAAGCATCCCCCATCTTGTAACTGTGCCTTTGGTTTCTATTTCCTAAATGTAGAATTTGGCATTTATCCCTATTAAATTTCATCCTGTTGTTTTCAGCCCAGCACTCCAGCCTATCAAGATCACTTTGAAGTTTGTTTCTGTCTTCCAGGGTATTAGCTATCCCACCCAATTTTGTGTCATCTGCAAATTTGATATGAACGTTGCCAGTGACCAACAAGGCTCCAAACAGGAGGTGCTCACCAAACCCTGCCTAACCCTACCCAGAGGATTACCAGAACTCTGCCTGGAGCTTCAAAGACTGTCCTTTTCCCCTGCCTCTTCCCCTTGAGTAGCTTTGTGCTGCAACCATGGATCCCCAACGCTACTTGCCAACATGGGGCAGAGGAGGAAAACAAGTCAAGTCTTTCTCGAGTGGACTTCTGAGTCCAGCAGTTCTTCCATCTGGAAGAGCCAGATGGGGTCAAGGTAAGCAGAGAAGGCAGGCGGACAGCTTGACATCCTGGCTGACCCTGTTACCAATTCAGGGCAGCCTTTCCCTGCTTGCTGGGCCGTGGCTCACACCTTCCCACTTCCTTTTCTTTCATTGCCAGCTCTAGTCACTGTTATATTGCCAGGTCTCCACAGAGTAATTTACTGGCAGAATCTCTCCCAAAATCCAGCTTGAAACCAAGCTGTAAAAACAGCTGAGAGTGTAAATAATTCATGCCGACAATATGACTTTTTTATGTAAATTCAGTGCATTAACCCTCTATTATAATGATGGACGACAGATATGGGCAACGTTGCCTTGGTAAGAGCTAATGGATGGTCGCCATAAATTCACTGCACATTTTATTGTGTAGCTGGAAATTGTGCCTTCAGGCAATGCTGTTTACTTTTATGTAAAACTCCGGGTTCCCTAAATATTACAAATATTTTACATCCGACTCCACAGCATTTCGGCAGAAGGCACAAATCAAGGTTTCTTTGTGCAAGTTGTAATTAAAGGTTTGTTGTTTTCTTTTCTTGAGACAATTATGTAGAACTAAAAAGGGATATATCCCCCACCCCTTTGACTTATCAAAAAATATTTTGAAGAAGAAGAAAAAAAGGTGAAATATGTAGTGCAGCATTTAAGGCCAGTTGTCACATGATATGAAAATTACTAGGGATGTGCTCCGCTCCGATTAGGAGCGTAGAAGCAGTAGCGGATTGGCCTGCTCCGCCTTACCCAGAGGCGGAGTAGGAGCGGACCGTGGACCCCCTAGAAGCAAGGCGAAGAGAAGCAACCATTTTTCGGAGCTCCGAGTTCAGGCGGAGCGCTCCGGTCGCCATCTTGAAAACATTTCGCCATAGGATTGCATTGCGGCAAATAATCGCGCATAACTACGTTGTTTTTGAAGCTATCGCTCTGGAAATTCTTGTGCTCAGAGAGTCGTGGATGGGGGTCATTTTGAGACCACTCTCACCTCTCTGCGTGCTGTGGTTCACGTGCAATATTTTTTTAAAAATCGGGTCAACCGCGCGGCTCAAACTGCGTTTCGGCTTTTCGCCCATAGGATTGCATTGAGGGAAAGAATCGGGGATAACTGGGGGGGGGGTTTAAGCTATCGTTCTGAAAATTCTTGTGCACAGAGAGTCGTGGATGGGGGTCATTTTGAGACCACTCTCAACTTTCTGCGTGCTGTGGTTCACGTGCAATATTTTTTTAAAAATCGGGTCAACCGCGCGGCTCAAACTGCGTTTCGGCTTTTCGCCCATAGGATTGCATTGAGGGAAAGAATCGGGGATAACTGGGGGGGGTTTAAGCTATCGTTCTGGAAATTCTTGTGCACAGAGAGTCGTGGATGGGGGTCATTTTGAGACCACTCTCAACTTTCTGCATCGTACGGGTCGCGGGCTAGAAGTTTTTAAAAAATCGGCGGGAAAAATACCTTTTTCAAAGGGCTGAGGGGCAGAGTCAGCTCCCGGTCATGATGATCCCAAAGTTGGAGGAGGGCATAGGCAAAACAGGTAACTTGGGATTCTGGGAAACTTCTCTTTCTTCATCTGAACGGGCTTTTCCCCGTGTTTTTTAACACAGTAGCCCCACCAAATGCACAAACACAACCTGAAATCATATACTAAGCCAAGAATAAGAGATAGAAACACAGCACTGCTCCCCACCCTAACCTTGGGGAACAACTGAATCGATGTGGTGCAAGGGGATGAGCTCCCCTAGGGCATCTCATCGTGGACGTGCCCCCACTCTCTCCTGCACTGGAAGGCCATAGAGCCTTCCAAAGAGAGTAAAACGGTGGAGCAATGCCTATCATGAGTTGAAGTGAATGGTCACTTTTCAGTGGTAGAGCAATGCCTGTTATGAGTTGAAGTGAGCGTTTTACTTCTTCTCAGAGCTGTTGGTGGCTGTCTTGAACTGGCAGCTACTTCCCCCTCCCCCGGGCACGTCCCCCTATTGCTGGTAAAAGACAGATATAGCCTTTTTAAAAAAAATCTTCTTGCTGTTTATTGAGCAACACTGCTTCTTTTAATTCCACCCCTCCTTTGTTTATTGATTGATTTATTCCATTTTATATGCATTACTGGCTTATCCTTGGCTCACTTCCTTATGCCCCCAGAAATGCCAGCTGCATGCCTGCCTGCCTTCCCTCCCTCCTCCCCTGCCCACCTCGCAGGGATGTTGTGTGTGGGGTGCCCGATTTTCAAAAATTCGCCAAAAATCAGGGGATGATGGGATTGCTTTGAAACTTGGCATGCGTGTGTATATCCCCATGAGGTGTCATGGTACCAAACATGAGGTTTCTAACTTGAACAGAAAAAAAGTTGTATAATTTTTTAGCTTTCAATGCAAGCCTATGGGGGGGGGAAACGGAGCTCCGGATCCGGATCCGGAGCTCCGGGCGGAGCGGAGCGGAAGGGGGCGGAGCGGGGGCGGGGCGGAGCGGCCCGATCCGAAAAATGGCGGATCTGCAAGTGAAGCGGAGCGGGGGGTCCGTGCACACCCCTAAAAATTACGAAGGAGCAGCTTGTCCCCATCTTTTCATTCAAGTTACCCACTGCTTATTTACACACAGAATAGTCTTAAATAGCATGCACACACATACACACTTCCTATAATTCAGATCCAGTTTTTCACAGAATAATTCTTTGCAACATGTACTAGAGGAATTGATTATCTTTGTAAACATGGAAAATTGAGTTTGTTTGGGAACGTCTGAGCTTCCTGTAACGAGCCCATTATTGTGTGTCCTGCACTCTGGGATGATCAAGAAGAGATCCTGGCCCTCCTTTGTGTGACAACCTTTCAAGTAGTTAACTTTTGTAAACTGCCCAGAGAGCTTCAGATATGGGGCGGTATATCATTGTAATTATTATTATTATTATTACTATTAATAATAATAACTGAAGTGTGCTACCATGCCTCCCCTCAGCCTTCTCTTCCCAAGGTTAAACATGGCCAGTTCTTTCAGTCTCTCCTCAAAGTGCTTTGTTTCCGGACCCCTGATCATCCTGGTTGCCCTCCTCTGAACCCCCTCCAACTTGTCTGCATCCTTCTTGAAGTGTGGTGCACAGAACTGGAAACAATACTCAAGATGAAGCCCAACAAATGCCAAATAGAGGGGAGCCAGTACCTCAGAAGCTGTACGTCTATAAATGAAACCCAAAATCGCATTTTATTTTATTTTTATTTTTTGTAGTAACATCACACTGTTGGCTCATATTCAGCTTGTGATCTACAACAATTCCAAGATCCTTCTCATTTGTAGTATTGCTGAGCCAAGTTTTCCCCATCTTGTAACTGTGCATTTGGTTTCTTTTTCCTAGGTGTAGAACTTGACATTTATCCCTATTCAATTTCATTTTGAAGTTTTCAGCCCAGCGCTCCAGCCTATCAAGATCACTTTGAAGTTTGTTTCTGCCTTCCAGGGTATTAGCTATCGCACCCAATTTTGTGTCATCTGAAAATCTGATAAGTATTCCCTGCTCCTCCTCATCCAAGTCATTAATAAAAATGTTCTGAGAGTTCTTCTTCCAGCTCCTTTATTACTGTTCGATGCAGTTCATCAGGATCTGGAGATTTGAACTCATTCAAAGAAATTAGGTGTTCCTTGACCATTTGTTTATCAATCTCAAACTGCAATCCCGCCCCTTCAGCTTGTATTTCACTTTTGCCAGCGGGGTCATAGACCCACTTTTGGAAAAAGACTGAGCCAAAGTAGGAATTGAGCACTTTGGCCTTTTCTTTGTCATCTGTTATCAATTTGCCATCCTCATTAAGCAGTTGAACCACCATTTCTTTCCTCTGTCTTTTACTATTCACGTACCTGAAGAAAGCCTTTTTATTGTTTTAAGCATCCCTCAGTAGTCTCAGCTCATTCTCAGCATTAGCATTCCTGATGCCATTCCTGCTCTTCAGTGCTACCTGTCTGTACTCGTCTTTTGTAGCCTGGCCTTCCTTCCTTAGGTCATCTCTAAACTTTTTGTGGAGCCACAATGGTTTCTTCTGTTGTCTTCTATCTTTTTCCCTTATTGGAATTGTTTGTAATTGTGCCTTTAAGATTTACTTTTCTAAATACTCCCACCCACCTTGGACTCCTTTTCTCATTAGGCTCACTTGCCATGGGACCTTACTTATCATAGTTCTGAGTTTATTAAAATCTGCTTTCCCAAAATCCAGAGTATGTGTATGGCTAAAATGAGCTTTTGCTTCCTTTAAAATCAAGAATTCAAGTATGATGTGGTCACTTTCTCCCAGAGTTCCTGTAACTGCCACTTTATTCAAAGGCATATTCAAAGGCAGCAAGGGCAGCAAAAAACCAATATCTTGTGGCCACTATTACATCATCAATCTGCTGCCCAGTGGAACTTTTCAGAGTTGTTCAGGGGCTATTAGATGCAGGCCCCAAGGACATTGTAGAACTCTCTGAGGACCGCTGTAATGAATTTGCCAGGCACTTCCAGGACAAAATCTTTGACATCCGTCAGGACTTAGACTCCAGTGTTATAGCAGTTGAATCGAGCGCAGGCTTGTCCTGTTTTCTTGGATGATTTTCAGTTGGTACAGCTCGAGGATGTGGACAAGGTGCTTGGACTGGTTCGCACAACCACCTCTGTACTGGATCCTTGCCCCTCTTGGTTAATAAAAGCTAGTAGGGAGGGAACAGCCGGCTGGGCCAGGGAAGTGATTAATGCCTCTTTACAAGAGGGAGTGGTCCCGGGCTGCCTGAAAAAGGCAGTGGTGAGACCACTCCTAAAGAAACCTTCCCTGGACCCGGAAAATCTTAATAACTATAAGCCGGTGGCAAATGTTCCATTCCTGGGCAAGGTCCTTGAGCGGGTGGTTGCGGGCCAGCTCCAGACACTCTTGGATGAGACTGATTATCTGGATCCATTTCAGTCGGGCTTCAGGCCTGGTTTTGGCACAGAAACAGCCTTGGTCGCCCTGTATGATGACCTATGTCGGTAGAAAGACAGGAGAGGGAGTGTGACTCTATTGATTCTCCTTGACCTCTCAGTGGCTTTCAATACCATTGACCATGGTAGCCTTCTGGGATGACTTGCTGAGCTGGGAGTGGGAGGTACTGCTTTGCAGTGGTTCCGCTCCTATTTGGCGGGTCAGATACAGAAGATGGTGCTTGGGGAACATTACTCGGCCCCGTGGACTCTCAAGTATGGGGTCCCGCAGGGGTCGGTTTTGTCCTCCATGTTTTTTAACATTTACATGAAGCCACTGGGTGTGGTCATACTCTGGCAATGTAGGAACAGTCTGGCTTTGTTCCTACATTGTTGTGGAAGCTATTTTTGGGCAGAAGCTATTTTTGGGAGAAAAGAACAGTGTTAAAAGGGTTGATGAGTGAAATATATAGAATATTGGTGGAGAAAGGGATGGTGGATAATTCGGGTAAAATGGTTTGGGAGACAGATTTGAAGGTACAAATAGGACAACAGGGTTGGGAGGGATTATGGAAACAAAGTGCGTTGAGAAATATGTCAGTAAGAATAAAAGAGAATTATTTTAAAATTGTATGGAGGTGGTACCTAACTCCGGTTAGATTGAATAAGATAAACAATCAGCAATCAGAAAATGGTTGGAGAGGTTGTGGGGTTAAAGGAATGTGGTGGGAATGTAACTATGTTCAAAAATTGTGGAAGATGTTGTTTTTGGAGATTGAAGAAATTGTGGAAATGAAGATAGCACGAACACCAAAAGTTGCATTGCTGTCACTATTTGAAGAAGATTTTAAATGTAAAAAGGAAATTAAGGAACTGATAACGAATTTGCTGACTGCAGCAAGATTGATTGTAGCTACGAACTGGAAGATCCAAGGGGAATATTCTATTGAAGAATGGTACAAAGAAATATGGGATATAGCTATTAATGATAAGTTGACTTGTAATATTAAATGGAGGAAAGGTATAACCAAAATAAATGAGTTTGAAGGAATTTGGAAACAGTTCCTAATATTTGTGTTTTCTAGGGGAAGTGGGAAACCGCCAGCGGAAGAAAGCATGAGATGTTGGAAGCAGGAATAGATCCCGAGATGGGGGGGGGCACCTATATGTTAAGAATGGTTATATTGTATGATAGGATAGGTAATAGATAATATTTACTCAATATATATGTATTCAACATTTATTTAAATGTATGTAGTATGTTGTGTTGTTGTTCTTTTGTAAGATGTTTGTTTTGTGTTTTAAAAAAAAATTAAAAAAAAAAAGAACTGTGGGCCAGGATGTGGAAAACAAGCACTGGACTCAAAGCCCCTTCCAACTCTACTATTCTATGATTCTGTGATCCAGTCATTGATTCAGAACAGCCACTGCCTCTCCTGGGTTTGATGAAAAGGAAAGGTAGAGCTGGGTGTCAGCCCACATCTTCAGATAACCTCTCCTAGCAGTTTTGTGTTGATGTTGAACAGGGGATGAAATACCCAGGGGAACTCCATGGCCTAGGTGCCATGGCACAGAGCAATACTCCCCCAGCACCACCTACTGGAACCGGCCATCCAGGTAGGAACGGAACCACTGCAATGAAGTGCCTCCAACTCTCAGCCCGGACAACCTATCCAGAAGGATATCATGGTCGATGGTATCGAAAGCTGCTCAGAGATCCAAGAGAATCAACGAATCAACGAATTACGAAGGTGGTGCCGACGTGAGAGTTTTGGATTCTGGGACCACTGGCTACGCTACTTGGGATATGGACTGCTGGCAAGGGATGGGTTGCACCTCACAAGGGCTAGAAAGAATGTGTCCGGCCACAGCATGAAGAACTCGATCAGGAGGGCTTTAAACTGAATCTTATGGGGGCAGGAGACATAAACTTCGAGGCAACAATGGATGAAGGCCAATTCACCACAGTACAGAGAACAGCTCCAATAGTGCCCCAAAATAGTGTCCGCAACAATGTAGGAACAAAGCCAGACTATAAAACACATGGTCTTCGATGTCTATATACTAATGCCCAAAGCATGGGAAACAAACAGAATGAACTTGAACTCTTATTACATGAAGGCAAATGCAACTTGATAGGTATAACTGAAACTTGGTGGGATGACTCCCATGACTGGAATATAGCAATTGAAGGACATAACTTGTTCAGAAAGAACAGAAGAAATAGAAAGGGAGGTGGAGTTGCACTATATGTTAAAAATAACTAACCCTGCACAGAAATACAGGCAGATCAGACTGGGAGCCCCATTGAGAGCATCTGGATTAAAATTTGACAGGGGGACAGTAGGAGTTTGACACGGGGAGTGTAGGGGAAGAGGAGAAGCCTCAAGGAAATCCAGGAGGCTGCCAATTCAAACAGGCCGTGTGCTTGCCATGAGCTCCTGAGTGCTGAGTGAAGAAGGAAAGGGGTGGAGAGGGAAAGTGGAGACTTGCTGCAGGACCTGAAGGGGGTGTGGCCTGATTGCTGTTGATTTTTGTTGGCCTCCCAGTGACCTCATTCTGCTTCCTGACTTGGAGCTGAGCAGAAGCAGGGAAGAGCAGCTGGCCCAGCTCAAGTAGAAGCTAGATAAGTAAGCCAGTTCCCAGAGAGCGAGCGAACAGTGAGCGAGCGAACAGGAAGAGCAAACAGGAGTTTGACAGGGGGAGTGGCACCAGGAGGATGTCTATATAACTTCTTTACCCCGACTTAAATGCTCAGAGTCGCATTTCAGGACACATTACGTAGCCCTTCGAGTTTGCATCGCATTATAGTTATGTGTCATTGGAGGAGTTAAATTGAATTTTGAAATGTGGGTGTAGCTTTGAGGGCAGGACAAAGTGATTGGCCAATTTCCTGCCTTCCCACCTATTGCGTCCTCCTCTGGTTGCCTCATTCCTTCCCGCCATTTTCACTTCTAATTATATGAATATGTAGAGCTCCACAGATAGAGCTTATAAAATTAAAACAAAGAGTGGGGAACGGGCAGCCAGAGGGAGGAGACATGTTCAGTCCCCCTCTCACATCCTCCATTGCTGCCTCGTTCCTTCCCCCCACACACACACACACTGTTTTTTCTCTTATATGAATCTGCGGAGCTCCACAGATAAAATGTGAGGGTTCCATAGCTTCATATGTGCGCATTAACAACTGCACTACAAAAAAAAAGGTTCACACCCACTAGAGCAACTTTGATCTGCAAGGGCTCTCCTTTGACTGCATATTCTGAGCAGTAAATTCAGGAGATATATTGCTGCTCCTGCAATGTGACGCTCTTTGCTTAGATTCGAATCTACAAAAATTAGGGTTTATATTCAATAAGGTGCAATCCCGTTGTCACATAGATGTGGGCCGGGTCAGTTATACGATGCCAACATCAACTCACAGCCACCATTGGGCTTTTCATTGAAGCTGTGTGGTAAAAAAAGAAAAAGAAAAGAAGGTTGGGAACTCACTCCAACTTTTTTCTTCAAAGCGAGGTCACCATGGCTCTTTCGCTCCAGGGTCGAGCTAGGGGTGGGTGGCAACCCCTGATTGGCTGCTAGAAGCTGAGTAGAGGGCAGGTTTGTGTTAATTTACTTCTCTGATGCTGTGTTAATTCACCCCAATTTATATCTGAAACTGCACATTTGTGGAAGGAGCTTTTATCCTTTACTCTGCTGATGCACAGCTGTGCATTTCATTTTATAAAATAGAGATCTACTGGGTTCCCTGACAGTTTGCTTTAATGGGGCAAAGTTGGGGAAGGGGTGCTGTCATAGGAAGAGCACACACACCCCTTTCACCCCATTCTGGCAAATTGTCAGGGAAGGCAGCAGATCTTTATTTTTCTAAGCTGGAGATGCACAACCGTGCATCAGCAAAGTAAAGAATAAAAGCTCCTTCCACAAATGCGCAGATCCTGCCTTCAGTTTCTGCCCTGGATAACTTGGGATTTTTGCTTCTTCTCAGAACAGTCGATATAATGGGGGGGAGGGAAGAACTATTACTCCCATGCATGTGCCCCGCCTGGAAGTATGTTTTTCCCAACACTGGAAATCCAGGTTTTAGGAATGGCTAGCTCTGCAGAGCCAATTTGTTTTAATTCTACAAGTCTGGACAACTATACATCAAGAATTCATCCACAGAATTCCATGTTTGGTTGCTCTGTTTTGAAAGAACTTCCATTGTCCCCTGTTTCCAGTCAGTCTGAGTCTGAAGCCAATATCACACTGCCTTTGTACAAATCTATGGTGTGACCACACTTACAGTATTGTGTAAAGTTCTGCTCAGTGCATCTAAAAAAGGATATTGTAGAGCTGGGAGAAGTGCAGAAAAGGGTCGCTAAAATGATCAAGGGGCTGAAACATATCCCCAATGAGGGAAATTTACAACAGTTGGGATTGTTTAGCTTAGAAAAAGGGAAGCTAAGAGACATGATAGGGCTGTTCAAAATTTTGTGTGATGTGGGGAATGTGGCTAGGGAGTCATTTTTCCCCCTTATATAATACTAGAACTCAACAGGGTCATCCCATGAAGCTGATTGAAGGACAATTCAGGACAGGTCAAAGGGAGGACTTCTTCACAGAGCACATAGTCAAACTATAGAGTTCTCTTCCACAAGATGTAGTGATGGCCACCAATTTGGATGGCTTTAAAGGGGGTTAGACAAATTCCTGGAAGAGCAGGCTGTCAATAGCTACTAGTCCTCCTGATTGCTATATGCTACCTCCAGTATTAGAGGCAGTGTGCCTATATAAATTAGTTGGTGGGGAACATGGGCAGGAGGGTGCTGTTGCACCCATATTCTGCTTGTGGCTTCACCATCGACAGCTCATTGGACACTATGTGAACAGAGTGCTAGACTAGATAGGCCCTTGGTCTGATCCAGAACAGCTCTTAATGTTCTTAAGAAGCACGATAAAAACCACTGATCTATTCTAGCTCAGGATCTTATGTGAGCTTCATATCTGGGAATGGTTTTTGATCCCAACTCCTGCCTGTAGAGAAGGGGGAGGGAATTTATGGGCCCAACTCTCGTCAGTCATAGCCAGATTAGAGATTATGGGAGCTGTAGTCCAACAACATCTAGAGGGCTACAGATTCTGGAGAGGGGGGGTGCAAAAGCCCCAACACAACTGAAAGCTTCATCACACCTAGTCAAATGCGTGGCTCCCATTGCATCTTCTGTCGCTGCTCCCACATCGCTTCCTGAAAACAGGAAGTAATTAGCCCCATTCAGTCCAGTAGAAGATAGCAGCAACCAGACTTAATGAGGGTTTTTTTGTGGCGCAATAATGGCCAGAAGGGGCAGAAGATGGGCAAGACACAGATGGCATCATGTGAGTAATTCACGAGTGCCCAGTGTTGGTCGAATGGATGACATGCTAAGCTGAATGCCTTGGCTGCCTTCCTCTCCAGGAAGGATTAGGATAAGGATATACCTTGTATCTCAAGTTGGCATTATTAAAAATAAGGGCATGTGATGCAAGGGGGTTGCCTCCACATTAACAGTCACTGGTCCCCAGATGTCCTTTCTACCCCATCCTTTGGATTTCAATGATCAGCCCTGCATCCTCTCACTGCCACCACCAAAACCTGCGAGATAGTTTCATAAACATGCCTTCCACACTTCCCACCAGAAAACGGAGGGAAGAGTGGAAGGCATGTTTATGAAACTATCTTGCAGGTTTTGGTGGAAGCTAATGAGTCCCCTCGCCCAACCCTCACCCTCCACCACTTATGGATGGGCAGCTAAGAGTTGGCCACCCTTCCCATTTGAAGGTTTAACAAGCTTCCCCAATGGGGCCACTTTGGGAAGATGTTAATCGGAGGTGGCAAACCCTGTTACCTGGGCAGCACGGGCATCCGACCATCACCCATCAATATTTAATTCAATTACTGCTGTTGTGGTGCAAGAGTCACATCTGATTTAGGAGACAAACAGGGGTCTTTATTAATGAACTAAAACACATCCACACAATTGCAGGGGAGGGCATCCTTCTTAGGGTGACTTACCGTACAGGACAGAAATATTAGAAAGCAGACACACTGGAGTGGCGGGGGAGGGGGAGTCTGGGAGAACCATTTTTCAACATAAAGATGCACTTGTGTTTTAAATAATTTATCATTTACATTATTTTGTTACATGGGGGTGGGGAGAGAAACCATGGCATTAATCTTGCAATGTGGCTACAGTTAAGTGCAGTGAGGGGTGGGGGGCTCAGAAAAGGAAAGATGCTCTCACTGGAGAGAGGGGTTCTCTCAGGGCTCTTAGGCTGACTGGTGTGTCAGAGCAGCAATGTGGTGGTAGGGAGAAGGCCTGGTGGATCTCTTGCTCCCATCTGCATGCCTTGAGTCAGGCTTCCATGGGCATCCCAGGATGGGCAGATTCTCAAAGCCCAACCTGTGTTCTGCTAGCTCTTCTCACAAACCAGTGCTGCTGATTGACTGTCTCTTGAGGTGCAGCTGGGAAAGAGAGTGGGCGAGGCTCGATTAAACTATGGGCTAACTGGATCACACCTGCGCTCTAGACTCTCCTCTGAAAAATGGCATCCTTTCTTACAGCACATGTCTTATTCTAGCTCTCCCATCTCTCCATTTACCACTCATGTGCACAAAAAGCATACAAGAGTTCACAGTTTTCATTTGGCGCCAACTGGCCAGAGGCAGGCTGGGAATTACAGACCATTTTAAATAAAAATGCTGAATCCATGCTGAAGCAGTCCTTTGAAGTTTTGTAAAGTTATCGTTAAAGAAAATTATCCAGTCAAAACACATTTGGCAAACAACAATGTTTCCTTTAACAGTTTGCCCTTGAAATTTGAGACTGTAAAGTTTATAACAGGGTTGTTGTGAAGCCATCTACACAGCTCCACTTTCATGGCTGATCCCCCTCCCAAAACCTACAGCATTGCAGTTGTGAAGCAACCACCACCATGCCCTCGTCTATAAGACAGTGGGATAGCTGCTCATTAAATAAAAACCCGGTATTTTTTGTTGATTCAAATGTAGGTAAAGAGCGTCACACTGCAGCAGCAACAGCGATTTATTTCCTGAATTATTATTTTATATATAGTGAGTTATTAATGTAAACATGCACATTATCCTAGGGTGACCAACTGTCAGGATTTCACCGGATTTGTCCTGGTTTTTGTTCTTTCCATGGTGTCAGGGGGGATTTTCTATAATTTTCAATAATGTCCTGGAATGACACACCTTCCCCTTTAAGGCTGCCATTAGCATGGCAGGAGGGAGTGACATGCTCTCCTGAGGCACATCATTTTCCCACCCCGAGCTCCAATTGAGGTCTTAAAGGGGAAAGTGGGTCATTCGTGGACATTATAGAAAAGGCCCCAATTGGAGTGGATGGTGGTGGTGCAGAATGAAATCCTTTCCCCTCCTCCACTCCAATCGGGTTCTTTAAGGTGGCGGGGGAATAACGTACTTTCTGCAGGACTCAGAAAGCTGCTTCCACACACACACACACTAGGTGTCCTCTTTTTTGGTTTCCCAAATATGGTCACCCTACATTATCCCATATACGATGATAAAGAGTAGAAGCCAATGAAGCCAACGAATCTTATCTGTGGAGCTCCGCAGACTAATATAACACACAAACTGAGCAGGAGCAGGGGTGGGGGGACACGAGGCTACAGAGGGAAAGGAAGGAGGCTGGCTGCCTGTTTCCCGCTTTGTTCCCATTGTTCCTCATAATCTTGTCTACCTTGTTTAGAAGTGTCCTTAGACCTACTTGGGTGGTGGATAGAAGCACCATGTCAGATTAATGTAAAATCAAGAATTGTAAAGATGTGTTGATTCCTGTACTAATGTTGTTCCCCGCCTCGATCCAAAGGGAGAGGCGGGTAAAAAATTATTATTATTATTATTATTATTATTATTATTATTATTATTATTATTATCATCATCATCATCATCATCATCATCATCATACAACAACATCTGGATCTTTCTATTTCCAATTGCTGGTGGGGGGGATCCATAGAATAAGTCACATAGAAGTTGAACAAGAAGGGAGCCAATGTGCAGCCCTGTCTAACTCCTTTTCTAGTGTAAACCATATTTGAGAGAGATCCTGACAAACCAATATGCACTCTTTCTGTTATTACTATCAAATATAGATAAGAGTCCTAATAATCACAGGAAACATATACTGTGTTTACTAATCTTTTCTGCTTCCTTAAATATGTTGTTCCAGACTTGGTTAATTGGTTAACTCATGATTATAAGTGCCTGTTCCGTTGCAATATTTCCAAAAGTTTTGCCCTCCATACTCAACATGTGGACATTGGGGCCTGGGGCTGGGGAAGGCATATGACATCAGGAGCAGGGCCAGCAGTACAGCCCTGCAATCTAATCCTTTTTGCTTGAGGATACCCCTTCATGTTACTAAGACATGGAGTTTAGACCTTTACTCCCAGGAAAGCATGGAAGATGATGTTCCACAAACATATGTAGTTTATTTTATCCTCACATTGTTGTTGCATTCCAGCATGTGAAAATATGAATTCAATGTTGGGGGCAAAGCAGGGGACCACCACAGGCTATTAGCACAGGGCCTATTGTGGCCCTGATCCAACCTGACTGGAGGGAGGCTGGGTGGAAGGCTTGTGTAGAAGTGCAAGGAATGCCTTGACAACCATAGTAGGGGGTAAAGTACAGGGCTTTTGAAGGCATACTGAGGGCATCTCACCCCAAATCCACTAATGACTGCAAACAGTGGCTTCATATAGATATTAAAAAGCACTGGAGACAAAAGGAAACCCACAACAAGGTTGTCAGAAGGCTGACATACAGTCCTGCAATGCTCTGGAACCTGCCCTCTAGACAGGACAGGGACCACCAGAAAACGGTGCCACCAACCCCCAGTACACAGAAGTCATCCAGGATGATAACATCATGAATGGTATTAAAAGCCACTGTGAGATCAAGTAATAGTAACTGAGTTGCACTCCCTCTGGCCCTCTTCCGATAATCAAGGCAACACATCCTGGCTGGAACCCCAACTAGATCTAGAAAAACAGCATCATCCAAGAACACCTGTAGCTGAGTTACCACTAGCCTCTCAAGCACTGTGTTGAAAAAGGGGCTATTAACCACTGGATGGTAGTTATTTTAAACCCATGGACCTGGGAAGGTTTTTTTTAGGAGTGGTCATACCATCACTTCCTTAAGGGCAACAAGGACCATCCCTTCATTCCATCGATCGACCCAGGCAAAGCCCCTTGGCTAAATAGAATAGCAGAGTTGGAAGGGGCCTACAAGGCCATCGAGTCCAACCCCCTGCTCAATGCAGGAATCCACCCTAAAGCATCCTTGAGAGATGGTTGTCCAGCAGCCTCTTGAAGGCCTCTAGTGTGGGAGAGCCCACAACCTCCCTAGGTAACTGATTCCATTGTCGCACTGCTCTAACAGTCAGGAAGTTTTTCCTGATGTCCAGCCGGAATCTGGCTTCCTTTAACTTGAGCCCGTTATTCCGTGTCCTGCACTCTGGGAGGATCGAGAAGAGATCCTGGCCCTCCTCTGTGTGACAACCTTTTAAGTATTTGAAGAGTGCTATCATGTCTCCCCTCAATCTTCTCTTCTCCAGGCTAAACATGCCCAGTTCTTTCAGTCTCTCTTCCTAGGGCTTTGTTTCCAGACCCCTGATCATCCTGGTTGCCCTCCTCTGAACACGTTCTAGCTTGTCTGCGTCCTTCTTGAATTGTGGAGCCCAGAACTGGACGCAATACTCTAGATGAGGCCTAACCAGGGCCGAATAGAGAGGAACCAGGACCTCACATGATTTGGAAGCTATACTTCTATTAATGCAGCCCAAAATAGCATTGGCCTTTCTTGCAGCCATATCGCACTGTTGGCTCATATTCAGCTTGTGATCTACAACAATTCCAAGATCCTTCTCGTTTGTAGTATTGCTGAGCCAAGTATCCCCCATCTTGTAACTGTGCATTTGGTTTCTATTTCCTAAATGTAGAACTTGGCATTTATCCCTATTAAATTTCATCCTGTTGTTTTCAGCCCAGCACTCCAGCCTATCAAGATCACTTTGAAGTTTGTTTCTGTCTTCCAGGGTATTAGCTATCCCACCCAATTTTGTGTCATCTGCAAATTTGATCAGCGTTCCCTGCACCTCCTCGCCCAAATCATTAATAAAATTTTTGAAGAGCACTGGGCCCAGGACTGAGCCCTGCGGTACCCCACTCGTTGCCATAATGAGTAGAATAAGCCATAATGGCATCTCCGCTGTGGCACCCCGGTTGTGGAATGAGCTCCCCAGAGAGGTCCGCCTGGCGCCTACACTGTACTGCTTTCATCGCCAGCTGAAGACCTTTTTATTCACTCAGTATTTTAACACTTAATTTTAACTTAAATTTAAATTTTACTGTTTTAACTCTGTATTTTAATCTTATATCAATTTTGCTGTTTTATCCTGGTTGCGCTTTTTATACTGTATTTCGTAATTGTGTTTTTAACCTGTTGGGTATTTTATTGTGGTTTTAATTTTTGTGAACCGTCCAGAGAGCTTCGGCTATTGGGCGGTATAAAAATCTAATAAATAAATAAATAAAATAACGGGCAAGGGTCAGGAAGACTTGTGGTGGGTCAGACTGCTACAAGTATCTTGTCTATATCCTCAGAGAAACTAAAACTAGTGCTGTGCCCCTGTCTCTTTGAGCTTTATCACACATACCTGCTTCCCTCAGATTATCCCCATAGCGCTAAGCTTTCGCCGCTGTTGTTTTGCTACCCGGTGACAGCGATCCTTTGCACACCAGGAAGTGAGTTTAAGGGGGGAAATGTTTTAAAAAAGCATAAAAAATCAACAGATGACCCAATTCAATTCAAATTTGGTATGCTTAAAACTCTCCCTAATATCTATTAATGTGCCAGTTTTGGTGTCTATCTTTAAAGCTTATGCAGATGTAAGCTTTGTTTAAAATCCTCCTCCTGCACCCTGGCAGCGGCTCGGAAGATACGCTCAAAAAGCAGGGGCTAAATATGGCGAATCTTTTCCCTTTAAAGCACAATTAAAGCAGGATGCATGGGTGTACTTCACAATCAAAGCAGATTATAAGGTGGAAAACTTCTGAGTCCTTTGCATGCAATTCACAGTGATTGCACAATATAACGCTGGTGTGATAAAGCTCATTGCTCCAACTGAAGGTGCATGCCTAGGAGGAGAGGTGTCCTGGTGAAGAAGATGGCATCTCTATGGATCACTGTGACCGTCTTGCCTAGGTTGGTGCTGTACTGAGTACCCAGGTGAGCACAGGGGCGGATCTACACAGCGTCGTGAAGGCGTCGTGAAGGCCCCGAAACTCCTTGTGTAGATCCTGCCCAGGAAGAGACAGAGGAGGAGGCAGCGGCGGTGGCCCCGTATCGCCCCTCACGGGGACGGGGCGAAAAGTTTCCAGGCTCGGCGTGTCCTTGCCGCCGCCGCCGCCCACCTCCCCGCCGGCCTCCTGCTGCCGGTGAAAGAGCCACCCAGGTTGGAGAGCTCGGCAGAGGAAGGCGGGGCGGCGGCTTCTTCCGCCGAGCTCTCCGACCCGGGTGGCTCTTTCGCCTGCAGCAGGAGGCCGGCGGGGAGGTGGGCGGCGGCAAGGACGCAGCCGGATTCCCCAGCAAAGCCGCCGAGCCCGGAAACTTTTCGCCCCGTCCCCGCAAGGGGCGATGCAGGGCCACCACCGCCACCTTCTCCTCCTCCGCCTCTTCTGGCCAGGATAGGGGAGGATCTACAAGATGAGTTTCAGGGTGCACTGCAGGCGCACGCAAGCACCTTCATGACGATGTGTAGATCCCCTCAGGCTTTGCCAAGTCATTCTGTCTTTTACTGATTCAGAACTTTCCTCACTACTGAACATGTTTTAAGTATGACTGCTTTCTGGATGTTGGTGCGGATGTATTTTGGTAGACCTAGTTTTCTGTAAAAAATAAAATTTTAAAAATGATGTGATGCTGGTGACTGATGTAACTAACAGAATTATTATAACTTTTCCCTCTTGCCATAGTTCTTTAACTTCCATAGCCAGTGGTGTATATTTTCCTCTCTTTTCCTCTTCCTTTTCTGCAATGTTTGTCACTAGGTATTGCTATGTCAATGAAGTAGGTATGTGTGTTTCTTTTTTGTTTATAACCATTATGTCTGGTTGATTGCAAAGTATTCTCTTGTCCCAGAACGGTTTTCATAGAACCATAGAATAGTAGAGTTGGAAGGGTCCTATAGGGCTATCTAGTCCAACCCCCTGCTGAATGCAGGAATCCACCTTAAACTTGACAGATGGCTGTCCAGCTGCCTCTTGAAGGCCTCTAGTGTGGAAGAGTCCACCACTTCCCTGGGTAATTGGTTCCATTGTCATGGCTCATGTTTGCAGGGTAATAGTATTTTATACTCTTTCTGAATGCTTGTTTGTTGTACTAGATTTTCCTGTACCTGTCAACTGCTTCATTTGTTCAGTGGTAGCAGTGTGCTGAATGTGTGAGTATGGATACAAGAAAGGTGATGGGGAAAGAGTGTTAAATGTTAAGAAAGGTGAGACTGGGGCCATAGCTAGACCTAAGGTTTATCCCTGGATCGTCCAGGGGTCAAACCTGTTCATCTAGGTGACACATAGGGGATCCAGTGCTCAAGCAGGGGCGAACCCTGGATGATCCCAAGATAAACCTTAGGTCTAGCTGTGGCCTATGGTAAACTAGTGAAGGATTTGCAGTCAGAAAAGATATTTGAGGGAAGGGGAGACTGTAACACACAGAGTATAGCAAAAGCTTCAAAGTACAGCAAAAGCTACAAAGTAGTAGTGAGTGAAGTTAATTTCAGATACATTGAATGTCTCACTTGTACTTTATTTCAGTGATTTTAACATTAAGATGTTGTGTAGAAAAGTTTTGTCTTGTGTGCTGTAAAATCAAACATGTGACCAAGGCTATGTTCGGGTGGGCACGCCCCCTTGGGGGCTGGACATGCCCCCCTGGGGTGCAAACACGTTGGTGGGCATGCCACCTTGGGTTGCAGCCATATTGTCCTCCTTTTTGGTTTCCAAAATATGGTCACCCTAAATAAACAGTACAAAGTAGCCTATTTGAAGATCTGGTGGTGGTGACTGTTTACTTCTTCCTCCTCCTCTCCTGCTCACAGGACAGATGGATTGGAACAGCCTCTGTGAGGGGAGGGGGCCCCAGGCCAGGCCAGGCCCTCCTGAAGATGGAAAAGCAGCAGGTGAACCCCCAGCCTTCCAGTGGCAGATGTGGGCTAATGTGTGGGGAGTGCTTAGAGTGTGATTAACACAAGCAAAACGCTGTTGTAGCGTTTAAAACCTTAAAATGCACTGGAGCCCTTCAAGGATTTTGCACCAGGACCAGAGATCTCAAAGGTTGGTTGTGTCCATGAGGTTGTGCCAGAGGTGGGTGGGGAGGTTGGCTTCCTGGGAGCCAGGTGAGAGGCTACACTGTGCCTCTGAGGAAGGCTGCTCCCGGTGCAGTCACATGCCCCAATCCTTGCATAGAGCTTGCTGTAGGAGCCACAACCAGCAGGAGGGGGGGCTGTTCTGGGGAAATGGCAGGGCATCCATCACAACAGAGGCATGGGGCATGTGGAGGGGGGTTGGAAGCCTGTGGAATCCAGCAGAGCAGAGCTTGTATCTTCCACCATTACCAGGAGGGGAGAGACACCCTGGGAACAGCTCCCTTCCTTGAAGCACATTCCGTATCCAGTCCAGACCTGTCAGAAGAGTGCTGGGTGGGCTGGAGATTGCCAGAGCTGCAAGGAGCCTCAGCACTTGTCTCAACTGGCAAGCAAGCCAGGGAAAGGGATGACAGAACGGGGCAGGAAGTGCTGTGGTAGCTCAGGTGGAGGACCAGCTGGACCCATACCATACCTGCAGCCTTTCAAAGTAACACCCTTCCAAGGCAGCTTGCAAAAGAGAATTAAGACCATTAAGCCATTTTTTAAAATGCAATGAAAAGAACTGAATGACAAAAACTAAAGGCAGAAGCCATTTAAAGCAGTTTAAACGCTCACAATACTTTTTATAGATTTTTATACATTTTATACTTTTTATAGAACTAAAACAAATATGTTTTTAAGGTCCAATTAAAAATAACAAAGATGAGTCCATAGGTATTTTTGTGGGGAGAGTATTTCAAAGTTATGGGGCCTCTGCTGAAAAAGCCTGTCTCCAATGGCTCTTGACAGTAGAGCTGAAAACACGGCCAAGTCCCAGGTAGAGTAATACCATTCTGTTAGTGAGAGAGTGTCTCTCTATTACATTTTACAGAAGGTGAGGAAAGATTTCCTTGTCCAACCTTTTAAGGCAAAATTACCAGAGAAACTCCCTCTCTTTACTCAAGCATTCACCCTCCAAATAATAGATAGTCAATTATAGCAGGGCAGGATAAGCCTGGTGTGGAGGGAGGTGAGAAGAGGAAGCAACATCCTTGATCCAGCTGTTTCAGGCAGTCTCCTCAGGCCAGGCGAAAGTCCTCAGCCACAGAAGGAAAGGCTGACCAACACATAGCAGTACCCCTACACCTCCCTCTTGCTGATCTTCTAGTCCCCCAGGCAGAGACTTTTCAGGGCATTATTTAGGGACAGGTGTGATACACTTCAGTGTCTATTTCTCTAAAGCAACATGCATTTTTGACCTGGTTGCATCCATAGCCCACTTAGAATGACACACATTTTTTTCCCCTCGGGCTTCCAGAACCACAAAATAGGAAGCAGATGCTGTGCGTGTTGCAACTCTCCAGATGATCCCTGTGTTGAGAGTATTTTTTTTCTCAAAAAGCATGCTTTTTAACTTTGTTTATTTTCATGTACCCATTCTGCCTTCCCTTCTTGAATTTTACTATATTGCTTTTAAAAATATCTTCATTTAATTTGGATCTCAAATTTGAGTGTGCTTCTGGCAATTCAAAGACAGACCTCTCTTCCCACAGAACGTACCCACCTGCACTCACAGACAGCCTGCCCAAGGCCCAGGTGAAGACCACCCATGGACTGGAGGTTCCCCATCCCTATGATAGATGCATATACCTGGCCTACCACACAAGGCGCTCGTGGCATGGCAAGATGTGACAGTATAAAAACTCTGCCAGAAAACTGGGGGTCAAAGAACAAATCTAGCAAGCCATTGCAGTATTTGCCTCAGCAAACCCACCGATACACCACACAGCACAGAGTGCCTGCAAGGGTAAGTCAAAGTCTTGGAGTCTTTCACAGCCAGGAACTCTTCTCAGTCATACCAGAATGCAGGACATGGACTAATGGGCTCAAGTTACAGGAAGCTAGATTCCGGCTGGACATCAGTTAAAACTTCCTGACTGTAAGAGCAGTACACAAATGGAACCTATGACCTAGGGAGGTCGTGGGCTCTCCCACACCACAGATATTCATGAGGCAGCTGGACAGCTATGTTTTAAGGTGGATTTCTGCATTGAACAGGGGGTTGGACTCGCTGGCCTTATAGGCCCCTTCCAACTCTACTACTCCAGCTGAAGCACCAATGCTTCTGCTGGATGCAGAAGCCAAAGCCAGATGTTCAAGCTGCCAGCATGAAATTGCAGGGCTAGCACACCCAACAGACTGAAAAGGGTGGCAGCTGTGTGCAGATTTAGGCCACCTGGAATCTCACCAGAGGTAACTGAGTTAGATCTCTGCACCTGCTGGCAGAAAAGACAAGCTGGGCATGATCTGAACCTCCTTCCTCGAATGCTCTGCTCCCTCAAAGACACCACTGTTGGAGCCAGTTCTTGCAAGAGCCCAGCCCTTTGCCTGTGTGTGTTCTGGACCTGGCTGCCAAGTGAGTCCTGTAAAAAGGGTTGCTTGAGGATAAGAGAAATCTCCAAGGACAGCTGGGCTTGCAGCTGAAACAGAAGCACCTCGTGCAGCCCCACAAGATAAAAATGTGCACCTGCGTGGAGAATTCTGGGTTCTAGTTTCACCTTGGCCAGGAGCTCATCGACGTACAGCACCATTTACTCTGTACAGCACCATGTACGTTGATGGTGCTATATAAATAAATTATTATTATTATTATTATTATTATTATTATTATTATTATTATTATTATCTGGCCAAGGATCCCCATCTGTAGAAGTGGAATAGAAAAATGTTTAAGAGCTTTATCACACCAGGGTTATACTGTGCAATCACTCAGAAGTTTTCCACTTTATAATCTGCTTTGACTGTGAAGTACTCCCATGCATCCTGCTTTAATTGTGCTATAAAGCCAAAAGAAGTGCAATATTTTAGTACTTCTTTTCGAGCGAAAAGAAGTACTTTAAGCTTTAAGCTTATCTTTAAGCTTTAAAGATAAAGACATCAAAATTGGCACAGTAATAGATATTAAAGAGAGCTTTTATCATACCATATTTGAATCGGATTGGGTCATCCGTTGATTTATTATTGTTGTTGTTGTTATTATTATTATTATTATTATTATTATTATTTACATTTCCCCCTTCAAACCCCTTGCAAAGGATCTTAGTAGTGTTGCCAGCTGGGGTTTGACTAAGCAACAACAACAGCAACAACAATGCTGACAGCTTAGCGCTGTAGGGGAGAATTCGAGGGAAACAGGTATGTGGGATGAAGCTATAAGTCAAACATAATAGAGATGGTAAAGAATGTGGCAAATGAAAGGTAGTGATGAGCAGTTGCTACTGTCAGGCTGGAAACTGTCAAGAGGGGGGAAAGGGGGGTGTTTGCCTTGGGTGAAAGAGAGAGAGGAGGCATGATAATACGTCCCTTTGGAAACAACGTCATAATACCAGGGTGTTCAAGAGGCTACAACTGCTGCACCCTCATTCTTTTAGTGTGGTGTTGTCTGTGTGCTCAGTTCCCTGTAAGCTCTTGTGAACCGCCCAGAGAGCTCCGGCTATTGGGCGGTATAGAAATGAAATAAATAAATAAATATTGCACAATCCATTCACCACAGGCCCTGCTGGCATGGAAGTGGACTGTGGCTGCTTCGAAGCAGTCTATCAGCTCAGATGGGAAACTTGTGGCCTAATAGTTGTTCCATCTAGCCCACTTTTAACGAGTTTGCTACTCAGAATATCATGGGGCACTTTGTCAAAAGCTTTGCTGAAGTCAAGATATATTATGTCCACAGCATTCCCACACACAAGGGAGTTTAGCCAATAAAAAAAAATTGAGATCAGATTAGTCTGACAGGATTTGTTCTTGACAAATCCATGCTGGCTTCTAGTAATCACTGCATTGTTTTCAAGGTGCTTACAGATGGACTTCTTCATAATCTGCTCCAGAAAAATTCTCAGGGATGGATGTCAGACTGACTGGTCTGTAGTTTCCTCCTTTTTGCCCATTTTGAAGATCGGGACAATGTTAGCCATCATCCAGTCATCCAGCAATTCACCCGTCTTCCATGATTTTGCAAAGGTAATAGACAGTGGTCTTGAAAGTTCTTCTGCCAGCTCCTCTATTACTCTAGGATGCAATTCATCGGGCCCTGAGATTGACAGCCAAAGTAGAACTTCTCTCCTGCTCAAAGAGAGGGCACTTCTATGAGGACACTATATCACTTTTCCAACCAGCAGCACACCAATGACATTCTGATCCTTCCAATAGTTTTACCCCTAGCCCACATCCTTTCCTCAAGGAAGAACAATAAATTGCTTGATTGCTTATTTTATATAATAGAAATCCTGCTGTTTGGATGGGGGCATTCAAGAAATTGAAAATTCACATTGAAGGCATGGACATCTTTGAAGGACATGGGACCAGAAAAATAAAAGGCAATCTCTTGTGTGTTACAAGTAATAATCAATAATTAAAAGACTTGTTAATGTATTTTTGGATTGTACTTCAGGAGAAATGTGGTTATACTGCATTTCATGGTTAATTCAATGTCAATTAACTGATTGCTAACTTCCCTCAAGCTAAATCTTACTTGGCGTAGAGAGGAAAATTCAAAAGCATTTAGGCTTTAACAAGCCTGGTGTTTCAATCACTCATATCTAGCTTCAGGCTTAGAATCAATGGTGACAGATGCTTTATAGCTTTTTCTTTATCGGTCATTTTGTCATGTCACTGTTTTCTCTGTGTTCCCCCACTCATCAACCTGCAACCCAACCTTCACTGGGACAAGAATGGTCCTCAAGCCAAACCAGACAGAAATCATTTCCTGATTGGTTCCCTCTTCTCTAGAGGAAGCAATGGGGTTTTTTTAGCCACACATGACTGTTGGAAACACTGTTCCCAGAAATAGCACCCTCCAGTGAGAATGCCATCTGCAACTAGCAGCCAAAAGGACTTTAAGTTTATTGGCTTCTATTTCAGCACCATGGACAGGTCCCATAGAGGCATCATCTTTGACCAGGCAGACAAAGGCAGAACTCAACCATTCCAGGTTTCTTGAATGCTTTCCGGGGTTGGAGATGGGGATTCTGCTTCTCCCATGGTATAATCTCTCAGGATTCTACCCCAGAATCTGCACATTTCCCTAACTATGTTATGCAAAAACAACAAGAATAAACAGCAGTAACTTCAAGGTGGTGTCCTTTAAAGAAACATGCAGTGCTCCTCAGCCCAACCAACCTCCTTCCAAAACTGCCTTCCATGTCTTTACATGTGGGTAATTAGGATGTGCTGCCATATGCCTGGGCATATGCCTGGGCAAAGAGTCTTAACCTGGCGCCGGAAAGATAGCAGCGTTGGCGCCAAGAGAGCCTCATCAGGGAGATCATTCCGCAGTCTGGGGACCACCACCGAAAAGGCCCTATCCCTCGTTGCCACACTCCGAGCCTCTCTCGGAGTAGGCATCCGGAGGAGGACCTTAGATGTTGAACATAGTGACTGGGTATATTCACATCAGGAGAGGCGTTCCGTCTGGCATTGTTTAATTATAGTAAAAAAGAAGAGAGAGTGGGAGAGAAAAGAGAAAGAAATGAAAGTTAAAAAATATTTAATTATTTAGGCATTAGGATTACTAGGAATTTAGAGGATATGGAAAAGGGAAATTTAAACAGTTTGAAACAGGAAGTTAGGAGTAAATTAGAGAAATATAAAAAGATAGTTATCATGGTTTGGAAGAATAGAGCTTATAAAAATGAGGATCTTACCAAAAATAAATATTATATTTAGAATGATGCCAATAAAGATATCAGAAAAAGAAATAAAAAGTTGGCAAACTATGGTAAATAATTTTTGTAATGGAGATAGAAAGCCGAGACTTAATTTTAAAAAAGTTGGTGTGTAATGCTGATAAAAGGTGGGCTAGGGCTCCCAAACCTAAAGTTATACTATGTAGCTAATAGGTTGAGATATGTGGTAGAAAGTATGATAGGAATAGGAGATTTAAGCTGGTTAGAAAATAGAAAGGGAGATGATATAGAATGGAAATTAGAAAATATATATTTTTAGAGATTATGCCAAAAATTGGGGGGAAGAAATAGAGAACCCGCTTTTAAAAAATCATTGGGAAATCTGGCGAATATATAAAAAGGATTTGGTCCTGAGCATATCTCCAATAACGCCAATGATAATAATGAGGAACTTTCCAGAAATTTTTTTAAAAGGTTGAGAAAATGTTTTAAAAAGGAGAGGTATTGAAGTTAAGAAATTGGATAGAAAAGATGGAAACTAGGGAAGAAATAAAGGAGAGATTAAAATAGATAAATATATCATGGTTTAATTGTATTCAATTAGAACAGTGGATAAAGAAATGGTTAAAAGATAACAGTGTAGAGGAATTACTGTTTGAGGAGCTGATTTAAAAAAAAGAAAAAGAAAAGAGAAAATAAACCAATAAAAGGCTTAATGAGTGATATATATAGAATATTAGTGGAAAAGGGAGAGACAGAAAGCGTAGGTAAGATGGTATAGGAAACCGATTTGAAGGAACAAATAGGGCAACTGAGTTGGAAGGGGATATGGAAACAACGAGTGTGGAGAAACATGTCCGTGAGGATAAAAGAAGATTATTATAAGCTCGTCTGGAGGTGGTACCTAACCCCAGTGAAATTAAATATGATAAACAAGACAAATTCAGCATTATGTTGGAGAGGTTGTCAAGAGAAAGGATCGTATTTACACATGTGGTGGGAATGTATATTTGTACAAAAATTATGGAAAATTATGTTCAATGCGATAAAAGAAATTATAGGAATGGAGATAGAGGAGACACCAATCGTGGCATTGTTATCAGTGTATGGTGAATTGAAATGTAATCAAGAGATAAAATAATTGATAACAAATTTGTTAACAGCTGCAAGATTAATGATATCCAGGAAGTGGAAGGTTCAAGGGGATTATCATATAGAAGATTGGTATAAAGAAATATGGGATATTGCTATTAATGATAAATTAACATGTAACATCAGAGTTAGAAGAGGAATGACAAAAATGAATGATTTTGAAGTAATATGGAAACTGTTTGTGGACTTTGTATTATTAAGGGGGAGAGGGAAAATACCTCCAGAAGAATCAATAAGATTTTGGAAATCAGAATAAGATCCCTGGGTTGGGGGTGCACTTTAATGTTAATCAATGATTAGATCAAAGCAGAATTAAGTGAAGAGAATGTATGTTTATTAGTTTGTTTAAGTATGTATTGTTATGAATTATGTATTACGGGGTTATTATTATATATTTCATTGTTTGTATTGTTTAGAAGTATGGTTATTATGTAGTTATAGAAAATCAATAAAAACATTAAAAGACAAAAACAGCCAGTATAATACTCTTAATACTGCTGGAGTATGTTTGAGCATCCGGGGGAGCGGGGGGGAGAGAGATGTCTATTGCTCTTATTTAAAAAAAAAAATCCTCAGTCCGAAGAAAGTTTTGTTAGAGTTCATGATGGCCTTGTAGGCCCCTTCCAACTCTGCTATTCTATGATGCATTTTGTGTGAAGTTTGAATATAACATTAGTGCTGTGAAATTCCCAGGATTTTCTGCTACTTTGTGTTGGCATAGAATGTGACTAAACAACAAAGAGCACACACAAGGCAGTGCATGGGTGTGTTATAGCAGTGTGTGCGCAATCTACAATGAAACACCACTGTGCAGCTTGGCCTCCCCCTGCCCTCATGATCTACTGATTTACTAGCCTTCCCTGACAACCTTTAAGAGATGACAAAAATACATCTTTTCCTCTTCAACCTTCCTGCTTCTCCAGGACAAAAAAAAATGGGATCTTGTTCTCTACAAGGAGTTAGCTCTTATGAGAAGAACTGGTATAATCTTATTCCTGCCTTCATTGTAAACTGCAGAGTCAAACAGCATCATCAGATGGGGGAAATCGTGTTTCCTTACCATCGCTTTCCTCCAAGCTTCTGTCCCATGATACTTCCTCTTTCTTCACATTGGGAAGAAAGAGGAAGTAAACAATCACTGCATGGCCCATTCAGTGGACGTTTTTACAGCAGGAAATGGCGGAACATTTCATTTTTAAAAAAGATTTAAAGGGATTTGTTTTGTGACGGAAAGAAGGCAAGAAGGAGTGGGGGATGCTGGGGGGCAGACATTGCCGTCAAAAGGACCCACAAACATCCATAAGTGGGAAGTAACAAGCATGTGAAGAAATGCTTGTCTGATGATGCGCAAAGTGTCTGGTGATGCTGTGACCAACAAAATGCCATTTGAGATACAGTTTGATTTTCTAAAGCTCAGATCTCAGAGCTAAACCATAAACTGTACATGACACAACTGAATTAATATTTAAAAATAATTACATGCTGCCTGGAGGTAAACAGAAAAAGGCCAGATAATTGATAGCACAGGGACTAGCCCCCTTGAAGACAATGCAGCGTCTGTGATGATCTGCGAAGGTTCAAAGGGATGAGAGTATGTGGGTGGCTCAAGGAGAGGGTTCAGGAGATCTTTCCAGAATACTCCCCGCCCGTCCACCCACCCCTTCCATATACCCGGATGTGTTTGTCACTCAGCTGCCCTCACCAGAAGGTCAGCCTAATTCAGGGACTTCTCTATCTTAACTGACATCTAGGCTGTTTCTTGCACCCAGAGTTTTTCTAGAGTTCCTCACATTTGTCCTGCAACTGCAGGCAATATCAGCAGGTTTTGGTGGGCTCTTGGGCAAGACAACCCCCGTGAGCCCTCTCCATCAGGAAGCCTGCCTTCTCACCACCAGCTGCTATTGCTGTTCCCCCCCTAAGCATGGTTGTTGCTGTTATTATTTATTTCTACAGTGCCCCATAGCCAGGGGATGCTTTTATCATGCCATCACTTCCCCATTCAGTTTATTACAGAGTGGGGTGATGATGTCCTTCTCCACTGGCAACTCTCCCTTGTTTTCCCACTGCTTCTTCCATCTCTTTGCATTCCACACCAAAAAAAAAAGGTTTAAGAAGAAAGTATGGAAGTACTTCACAGTACCTTTTGATCACTAGTGCGAGAAGTCCTTTGTCTGGAAGCATTCCAAGTTTCCTTTCCAGTTCTGAACTGTAAATTCTAAAGATTTGCATTTGCCTCGATTTTGCAGAATTTGATTTACTTCAGTAGAGTGACCATATGGAAAGGAGGACAGGGCTCCTGTATCTTAAACAGCTGGATTGAAAGGGGAATTTCAGCAGGTGTCATTTGTGTGCATGCAGCACCTGGTGAAATTCCCTCTTCATCACCATGGTTAAAGCTGAAGGAGCCCTGCCCTCTTTTGTATCTGGTCAAGAGGTCAAGGCTCCTCCAGCTTTTCTGTTGAAGAGGGAATTTCATAGAATCATAGAATCATAGAATAGCAGAGTTGGAAGGGGCCTACAAGGCCATCAAGTCCAACCCCCTGCTCAATGCAGGAATCCACCCTAAAGCATCCCTGACAGATGGTTGTCCAGCTGCCTCTTGAATGCCTCTAGTGTGGGAGAGTCCACAACCTCCCTAGGTAGCTGATTCCATTGTCGCACTGCTCTAACAGTCAGGAAGTTTTTCCTGATGTCCAGCTGGAATCTGGCTTCCTTTAACTTGAGCCTGTTATTCCGTGTCCTGCACTCTGGGAGGATCGAGAAGAGATCCTGGCCCTCCTCTGTGTGACAACCTTTTAAGTATTTGAAGAGTGCTATCATGTCTCCCTTCAATCTTCTCTTCTCCAGGCTAAACATGCCCAGTTCTTTCAGTCTCTCTTCATAGGGCTTTGTTTCTAGACCTCTGATCATCCTGGTTGCCCTCTTCTGAACACGCTCCAGCTTGTCTGCGTCCTTCTTGAATTGTGGAGCCCAGAACTGGACACAATACTCTAGAACAGGCCTAACCAGGGCCGAATAGAGAGGAACCAGTACCTCACGTGATTTGGAAGCTATACTTCTATTAATGCAGCCCAAAATAGCATTTGCCTTTCTTGCAGCCATATCGCACTGTTGGCTCATATTCAGCTTGTGATCTACAACAATTCCAAGATCTTTCCCGTTTGTAGTATTGCTGAGCCAAGTGTCCCCCATCTTGTAACTGTGCATTTGGTTTCTATTCCCTAAATGTAGAACTTGGCATTTATCCCTACTAAATTTAATTCTGTTGTTTTCAGCCCAGCACTCCAGCCTATCAAGATCACTTTGAAGTTTGTTTCTGTCTTCCAGGGTATTAGCTATCCCACCCAATTTTGTGTCATCTGCAAATTTGATCAGCGTTCCCTGCACCTCCTCGACCAAATCATTAATAAAAATGTTGAAGAGCACTGGGCCCAGGACTGAGCCCTGCGGCACCCCACTCGTTGCCTCTCCCCAGTTTGAGAAGGTTCCATTGATAAGTACTCTTTGAGTCCGATTCTGTAGCCAACTGTGGATCCACCTAATAGTTGTTCCATCTAGCCCACTTTTAGCTAGTTTGTTAATCAGAATGTCATGTGGTACTTTGTCACCAGGTTCTGCTGTAATTCCCTTTTCTATGAAACTGTTAAAGATACAGGAGCCATGTCCTCTTTTTCACAGGGTCAACCTAACTTCAGCTCACCTCTGGGAGAGACAGAGATGCTGTTCATCTGGCCGCCAGCAATTCCTTCCCTGTCTCTGGCCTCACAGATCCCGCTGGGCCTTGGCCACGTGCTTTCAAGCCTGCCTTTGTCACCACAAGGAGCAGAGCCGTGTTTGGGCACCAAAGGCTTATAGCTCTGGCCATTGGCTAGGCCAAAGAGTTGCCCTCCTCTGTTGAGAAAAGGCTGCCACCGTTGGGAGGATGTGCAGCAGAGGTCGGCTGCTAGGAATGTAGGGCTTAGTCATAAATGAATCTTCCTGATCCAAGCAGCTGCAGGGAGTCTACTGAACAGAGAACAGACCTATTTTCTTGAAGACAAATATTCCAAGAACAGCAAGAGTCTCTGCCTCTGGAGCCCTATAAAGAGTGAGGCCTGAGCCTCCCACAGGCAACAGGGACCTCCTGATAGGGAAATAGAACTCGTGGCTGCCAAAGGAGTGGAACTGTTGCACCCTTTGCCACCTGGATTCACTTCCTCACCTCTGATGGGTTATCAGTGTGACAGCAGGAATGGAATTGGGCACCATTAATAAAACATGAGGAGGAGGCTGTTGGCTGGCTGGCTGCTCCGTTTGGCATCCAGGGCTGCAGCAGAGTTGTTGTGCAAAGTGCCGGCAAAGAAGACAAGCTCCCTCACTGCACCCACAAGGCAAACTCAAGCTGCTGAAGTTTTTCTTTAGCTTCTTTTTCTTTTCTGAACTGCTAGCTAAACTTTTCTGTCTCTCATCTGCAGAGCCTGTGGGAAACAGTCCCAGAACATGCAGAATTCCTGGATGGATTCCATCAAGGGAAGAATCATGAACCGCCCAGAGACCTTCAGCTGTTGGGCAGTATAAAAATTAAATAAATAAATGAGGTGCATCATAAGGGTGTCACTGGAGGCCTCCAGCATTGAAATCAAAAAGATATTAACGAAGTGATCAAGTCACTGGGCTGGATAAGGGGAATCTTCTGAAATACATGAGGGTGAAGAAAGGCAGCAGCCCAGAAATTGACATGACTAGGCCATCTTGTTCAGAGATACATGAATCAAGGGTGGAGGTTAAACTGGCCTTGTGGACTTGCAGAAACAATCATGAGATTCAGAACTGGCACAAGCACTGGAGGTGTTAGATAGCACAGTTATGGTTGATTTGAATTATTCCCTCACAGAGGGAGACGCACATGTTCCAGTTATGACAAAGAAATAGCAGTGTCTTGATATACCCTAAATTACTGTGCCATAATACTTCTTTATACCCTAAATGATTGAGCTTCCAGAGGGGAGGCAACCCTAGGGTGAGAGATGAGTGTTATTGAACCAATTCAAAACAGTGACCACAGTGCTACCAGGGCACAGTCTATATGCAGGGAAAGTCCCAAAGTGCAGGCACAGCTTCACAGCCATTGCGGGGCTTTCCCACGAAGATGCGGATTGGAAAAGTCAGGGATTTCCCCCAACTTTTTCCGTTGGAGTGACTTTAGTATGGCTCTTCCACCAACTGATGTCACTCCGAGGCCAATCCAGGGGCAGTGCCTAGTGGAAAGCAGATGGCAATTGGTCACCTTCCACCAAGAGGAGGGCAGGAGTGGCTCTGGTCCCTGGATGTTATAAGTAGGGGTGTGCACGGACCCCCCGCTCCGCTTCACTTGCAGATCCGCCATTTTCCGGATCGGGCCGCTCCGCCCCGCCCCCGCTCCGCCCACTTCCGCTCCGCTCCGCCCGGAGCTCCGGATCCGGATCCGGAGCTCCGTTTCCCCCCCCCCATAGGCTTGCATTGAAAGCTAAAAAATTATACAACTTTTTTTCTGTTCAAGTTAGAAACCTCATGTTTGGCACCATGACACCTCATGGGGATATACACACGCACGCCAAGTTTCAAAGCAATCCCATCATCCCCTGATTTTTGGCGAATTTTTGAAAATCGGGCACCCCACACACAACATCCCTGCGAGGTGGGCAGGGGAGGAGGGAGGGAAGGCAGGCAGGCATGCAGCTGGCATTTCTGGGGGCATAAGGAAGTGAGCCAAGGATAAGCCAGTAATGCATATAAAATGGAATAAATCAATCAATAAACAAAGGAGGGGTGGAATTAAAAGCAGCAGTGTTGCTCAATAAACAGCAAGAAGAATTTTTTTAAAAAGGCTATATCTGTCTTTTACCAGCAATAGGGGGACGTGCCCGGGGGAGGGGGAAGTAGCTGCCAGTTCAAGACACTGACAGCCACCAACAGCTCTGAGAAGAAGTAAAACGCTCACTTCGACTCATAACAGGCATTGCTCCACCACTGAAAAGTGACCATTCACTTCAACTCATGATAGGCATTGCTCCACCGTTTTACTCTCTTTGGAAGGCTCTAATGGCCTTCCAGTGCAGGAGAGAGTGGGGGCACGTCCACGATGAGATGCCCTAGGGGAGCTCATCCCCTTGCACCACATCAATTCAGTTGTTCACCAAGGTTAGGGTGGGGAGCAGTGCTGTGTTTCTATCTCTTATTCTTGGCTTAGTATATGATTTCAGGTTGTGTTTGTGCATTTGGTGGGGCTACTGTGTTAAAAAACACGGGGAAAAGCCCGTTCAGATGAAGAAAGAGAAGTTTCCCAGAATCCCAAGTTACCTGTTTTGCCTATGCCCTCCTCCAACTTTGGGATCATCATGACCGGGAGCTGACTCTGCCCCTCAGCCCTTTGAAAAAGGTATTTTTCCCGCCGATTTTTTAAAAACTTCTAGCCCGCGACCCGTACGATGCAGAAAGGTGAGAGTGGTCTCAAAATGACCCCCATCCACGACTCTCTGTGCACAAGAATTTTCAGAATGATAGCTTAACCCCCCCCCAGTTATCCCCGATTCTTTCCCTCAATGCAATCCTATGGGCGAAACGCCGTTTGAGCCGCGCGGTTGACCCGATTTTCACAAAAATATAGCCCGCGACCCGTACGATGCAGAAAGTTGAGAGTGGTCTCAAAATGACCCCCATCCACGACTCTCTGTGCACAAGAATTTTCAGAATGATAGCTTAAACCCCCCCCAGTTATCCCCGATTCTTTCCCTCAATGCAATCCTATGGGCGAAAAGCCGAAAACGCCGTTTGAGCCGCGCGGTTGACCTGATTTTCACAAAAATATAGCACGCGACCCAGACAACGCAGAGAGGTGAGAGTGGTCTCAAAATGACCCCCATCCACGACTCTCTGTGCACAAGAATTTTCAGAATGATAGCTTCAAAAACAACGTAGTTATGCGCGATTATTTGCTGCAATGCAATCCTATGGCGAAATGTTTTCAAGATGGCGACCGGAGCGCTCCGCCTGAACTAGGAGCTCCGAAAAATGGGCGCTTCTCTTCGCCTTGCTTCTAGGGGGTCCGCGGTCCGCTCCTACTCCGCCTCTGGGTAAGGCGGAGCAGGCCAATCCGCTACTGCTTCTACGCTCCTAATCGGAGCGGAGCACATCCCTAGTTATAAGCATAACAAACATATAAAAATATTTAAGACAATGTCGAGATTTTTAACCTCTCTTGGGTTGTCCTGAGGGACTTCAATATCCATGCTGAGGCTGCTATCCACTTTGTTGTGGCTCAGAACTTCATGAGAGACATAATCATAGAATCATAGAATAGTAGAGTTGGAAGAGGCCTAAAAGGCCATCGAGTCCAACCCCCTGTTCAATGCAGGAATCCACCCTAAAGCAACCCTGTCAGGTATGCTTTAGGGTGGATTCATGCATTGAACGGGGGGGAGGGGCGGAGTTGGACTCAATGGCCTTGTAGGCCCCTTCCAACTCTGCTATTCTATGATTCTATGATTATCTCACTTTTTGTTGGGGGCATGTGTGTTGAAGGGCATTCTCACTGACAAAAGAGGAGGGCGGGGTGGCTCTCTGCTCAACCATGAAGGGGGGGAGAGGGCACTCAAACACCCCTCGGAGAAGGTGAGCAAGGCCACCACCATCCATGCCCGGGCTCCATCCCATTCAACTCTATGCTTCTTACTCCTAAGTAGGCATGTTTAGGTTTCCTGACCAGAACAATGGTGGCTTCCAGTTGCCATGCCAACATTGATCACAAACTTCTCCAAAAACTAACTGCAATACTTTCTCTTCACTTATATTGTTTAATATGATCTTAGGGAAAAGCATAGTGTGTTGTTTTACTGTAATTGTGCAGTTTCAGGCTGTGATACTATTGTATTTGTGCAGAAATAACAAAATATATTTTTAAAATATTAAAAAATTAACTTCAAGTGGAAGGAGAATGTAGGGGGGGGGCAGGAGATTTTGCCAGCACAGTTGCGCTCCAGATGAAAAGATACTCGCTATGGAAATGGGGACGACGACCGTGAACTCAATGCAGGGTGGAGGAGTAGGTGTGTTGGAGCTCAATGTGCTTGGATGGGTTTCATTGTATGCTCAACTCTTGCCTATCTTGCTTGTTTCATCTCATAAGGAGAGGATGGCCAGATGAGTCTAGGAGGTTGTAAATTCCTTCTTGAGAGAGGGGGGAAGTGCCAACTGTTGCACGAAAATATGCCTGAATCAAGTGCACCAAATTCCAATAATGAGACATTTGCGAAAGATCTCCATCAAGGCATTGGGTTCCAAAATTTTATTCCCAGGAATAGGTGAGAGCCTGCTGCTTGCGCAATAAAGACAGGTTCACACACCCGCCAAATTCAAACTACAGTATATATAGTCCAGTTGTTACACGTCATTTGCCCCTGTTTAATTTGTCCAACTCATCGGTTACATCACTTGGGTATGCTCAGTTGCACTCGAGTGGTGGCTACAGGAAGGAGGTGATGCCTGGCCGCCGCCATGAACATGTGGGATTTCCAGGTCCCGGTATGTTTTGTGCCACCTACCTGAGAGTAACCCTTCCCTTGTATGGTGGTGTTTGGGCAGCTGGTCGGGCAATTGATTGGTCAGTTTTAAACTGACCTGTGGTGTTGTCCTGGCAGTTAACCAGCAATATGGATTCAATGGGATTTATTTCATCTAGCAAGAAAGGGGCTTGGTGTGAGCTTACATGTAGTTTTCACAGGGGTGAATGGAGATTTTACTGAGAGGCATGTGGCTACTCTTTTTCTCTTCTTTGTTGTGCTCATTTGCCTTTTCTAGGTGCCCCCTGGTGGGCTTCTGGTGGGGTGTCTTAAAGGGGTGCATGTGCATATACACGTGGGCTTGCAAGTCAGGGGAAATGGACACTCTAGTTTTTACATCACAACCTCCTTAAAAGAGGCACTAATGTGGCCAATCCTAAAGAAACCTAACCAAGACCCAGGAGTGGAGAGCAATTATAGGTTGGTTGGTTGCTAATATCCCCTTCTTGGGCAAACTGCTCATGGAAGTGGTTCCTGATCAACTCCAGGCATTCCTGAATGAAGTTGATTTTCTAGACCTATTTCAATCTGGCTTTAGGCCCAGTTTTGGGACAGGAAGTGCCTTGGTCACCCATGTTCACCAAGAGAGAGAAAGGGGGAGTGCAACCCAGTTGCTTTTCCTGGACGTCTTGGCAGTTTTTGATACCATTGAGGGGCTGGCTGGATTGGGATTTGGGGGCATTGTTTTACAGTGGTTCTATACCTGTTTGGACAGTCACCTCCAGAACATGGTGCTGGGAGATTATTGCTGTGTTCCATGGCAATTATGCCACAGGGTTCCACAGGACTCAGTTTTATCTCCAATGCTATTTAATATCTAATGATACCCCTCAGAGGTTTATCTGAGGATGTGGTCTCATCAAGATAAAGAGATATGATGTTCTTATTGATATCTCACGTTGTTAAGTTATTTAATACATTGTTAAGTTATTTACTATATTGTTAAATATGAAAAAACAATGTAATTATTTAAAAACAAAATATGCTGATACCTCTCCCTCTCCTTTTAATCAAACCCAGGTGTGGCAGTGGAGGTCTTGAATTGGTGACTGAGCAGAGTAATGGATTGGATGAGGGCCAACGAACTGAAGCTCAGTCCAAACAAGGCAGAGGTACTGTGGGCAGCTGACTTGTGTGCCTGGTTGAGCGGAATTCAACCTGCCCTGGAGGAGTTGCACTACCCCTAAAAGATCAGGCACAGAGATTGGGGGTGCTCCTGGAACCATCACTTGAGTTGAGGCCCATGCGGCAGCTTTTATCAGCTTAGGTTGATTAGGGTGACAATACAGAAAGGAGGACAGGGCTCCTGTATCTCCTGATTAGAAAAGGGGATTTCAGCAGGTGTCCTTGTATGCATGCAAATTCCCTCTTCATCACAACAGTTAAAGCTGCAGGGGCCATGCCCTCTTTTGTATCTGTTCACTCTAGAGCTTCAACTGCAGCTTTAACTGTTGTGATGAAGAGGGGATTTCAGCAGGTGCTGCATGCATATGAAGGATACCTGCTGAAATTCCCTTTTCTATACAACTGTTAAAGATACAGGAGCACTGTCGTCCTTTCCATACAGTCACCCTAAGGTTGTATATGCAAGAGGAAAAATGCACCAAATAGTGTAGACGCAAAAGAAAAAAGCTCAGGAGATTGTATACAAAAAAAATACTTTTTTAAAGTTTTTATCCAGAAGTGCTCAACGTTTCGTAGACATCCTTAGTCAGGAGCTATAATAATTTTAAAATAAACGAGTTAGAATAGAGAAAGCAGAGAATAGGAACAACATCCGACGTTTGAGTTACATTCTTTGGGGGGGGGGGAATAACTGTTTTATGCATCATAGTGCTCCCTGTTTATAACATTTGTCATCTCCAGGTAAACTCATAGGGAGTTACAAGACTTTATGTCTTATTAATTGTGAAGGATAGGGGGTTCAAAATGGCCTCGGTTGTGCTTTGATTCTATGTTGCCTTTGTGTCTGTCCTGATGTATGTTTCATTGTGTTCTAAGTTTTGCTGACCCAGGCTCTGGTGGGAGGGAGAGAGCTTGAAGACTTCGCCATGGTCGTTTTCGACTGGCCCTTCCAACCCCCACTGTAGCACCTGGGGATTATCAGGGAGGCATGGAAGTTAATTTGTTTCAGCTGTGGGAAAGAATGTTGAGAAGAAATGGATCTCACTCCGGTTGGGAGGGGGTTGCCAGAAGCCTGGGCAGGGCACCAGTTGGTCAACGAGGGTCATGGGGCCGGATGGCCGAAAAAGGGATAAAAAGTCCAGTGTCAAAGGGCTTCCATCTTCCTTTGGTGGACTACATGTGTGTCAAGGGGGAGATCAGGTTCAAGCAGCAGGGGGGCTGCTCAGAGTTAGATAGGTTTTGGGAGTTAGATAGGTTTTCTTATGTTTTAATGTGTTTGGGTATCTTGGGGAAAGTCATCCGCCGCTGCGGCTGGGTGGTGGAATGACCGATGGTTTTATGGGGTAATTCCAACTGTTAAACTTTTCCTTCAATCTCTTCCCTCACTCCCTTCCCTTTATCTTCCCCTCCCACAATTGTCCCCTTTGCCTATTTAGCTTTTACTGGCAGACCAAGGCCTTACATGTTAGTTCTTAGTAGTGTTAATAAATCTGCTCTGGTCCCTAGCGTGTGTGTGTGTGTGCTTTATTCTCTGAACAACTGGCTCATCCCGCTTGAGGCTGGGGCTAGGGAGGGGGCTGCCTGGGAATTGAGGACGTTTGGTCCTGGAGCCTATCTTGCTGGGACGTTGGGTGGGCACTGGCTTCCATTACATTAATCATGCTTGGTAGGTGTTATAGTTTGTTATGAATGATAGACAAATATTAAACATTAAACAAATATTGCCCTTAAAAATCACGTTTTTAAAGAGCTTCGGCTATTGGGCAATATAAAAATGTAATAAATAAATAAATAAATAGTCAAGTCTGTTTGTTTTCAACAACATCACTTTACCCATTGAAATAGCTAGTACCTTATCTCTGGAACTTACTGTGGCGTTACACCCCACAAGTCAGTTCCTAAGTCTGTGGTGTTTAGAATGTTGACCTGAGTGGGTGGAGTTAGAATGTCTTAGGAAGGGGAAGCAGTGATATATAACGGAATGACTGAGGTGTGTGGGGGTTACTTTAGTAGCTTTAGGCCACAGCTAGCCCTAAGGTTTATCCTGGGATCATCCAGGATTCGCCCCTGCCTGAGCACTGGATCCCCTGTGTGTCACCTAGATGAACAGGTTTGACCACTGGACAATCCAGGGATAAACCTTAGGTCTAGCTATGGCCTTAGTACTTTTAGCTCTCTGTGTGTGGATTACTTTGGTTCTGGAGAGTTTAAAGATCAGTGTATAGAGGGGTGTCTTTTGAGTGTGGTGTGCATATAGTCAGTTGGTGTATATTAAACAATACTGATAATAAAGTTCAAGTGTGAATGTGTGAGAGAAAGGAAAGTGTGTATGAGAAGAGAAAGGATTAGATGAGAGGTTTTAAAAAGGTTTTGAAAAATTTTATTTTGAAACAAAGTTTGTGAACATTAAAAAATTTATTCAGTGTGTTTAACTACCACAAAAATCCCACATGTCTCCTTGGCATTTATCATCTGCAGTTATACACATTTAACATCCACTCTGATATTAATTCACCATCAGCACATACAATTCACAGCACTTTATTGTATTACTGAAATCATTCCAGTTTAACCCGTCTCCACATAGTTTGGAGAAAGGCGGTGTTTGTCCCTCACCTCAGGCTCCTCAAGTGGTGGGGCTTAGCTTGAGCCGGGAGGGTCCGCAGCCAGGCCTGTTGTTCAGAGCCTGTGTCGTGGCACTTACACCATGCAAAAGATCCCCCCAAAAAGCATATCATACAGGGCTCACACTATGATATTGCAGACGTATAGAAATCCAACCTGGAAAGGGAGAACAAGCTGCCAGTGGGCTGCTGTAGTACAAAGTTTCTCGAATTGTGGTTTGTAGTTTTGTTCTTGCACCCTTCAGGGTTCTGTGCTAGAGATGCATTTCTAATTTTTGAATAGCCTGTTGGCAAGCCAAGGTCATGTATATCCTATCTTGCCTGATTAAATAGGAACAGTTGTTTATGGGAAACTAAGTCAAAAGTGATTCTGACAGTTCTCAGTTCCATTGCTATAGGGGCCCTTCCACACGCCGTACTGAAGGCGCATGCATGCGCCCCAAGTATGACCCCAAAACGATAGTGTGTACTACAGCCAGAAGAGATGGAGGAGGAGGCGGCTGGGGAATCCGGACACGTCCTTGCCGCCGCCACTTCCCCTCCGGCCTCCTGCTGCCGGGGTAAGAGTGACCCGGGTCGGAGAGCTCGGCCGAGCTCTCTGACCCGGGTCGCTCTTACCCAGGCAGCAGGAGGCTGGCAGGGAGGCGGCGGTGGCGGCGGTGGCAAGGACGCGCCCGGATTCCCCAGCCGCCTCCTCCTCCGTCTCTTCTGGCTGTAGTACACACTATCATTTTGGGGTCGTACTTGGAGCGCATGCATGCGCCTTCGGCGTGTGGAAGGGCCCTAGGTTACACAGTGTAACCGAATATGTGTAATGCTTCTCTCTTACAGATTGTAAGTATTCCATTCTACTGATTCATTAAGACCTTCTGGGACTAGAGACCAAGTGGAAGATCCAGAATGTTTCCCTTCTGCTCAAGGCAGAACTGGCTCCCTCTCACTTTTTCAATTGCCCAGAATGTCAGGGAGTCAGGTGGGTGTTTTTTCTCCAAAAAGTGTTCCACTAGCGGTGCCCCAATTCTATTATGCCTTAGGTTATATAGATGCTTATATATATTTTTACAGGGGCATAAGATGGCATATATCACTGCCATTGAGTTGCAGGTTAGAAAATCCTTGATGATTGTTACCTTCTCATTGTGCATGTTCTTGAAAGATAAAATCTTCTTTGTGAGTTTACAGTGTATGCAAGGACAGCAGAGATGGAATCCCTGGTGTTTTGGCAAGTTTATCAATGTAGATTGAGTTACGGCTATTGGCATCAACCAATCTTTTAAATTCTTGGTCCTTTTGTAAATTACCATTGGTCTTGAATTGAAACCTAGGAAATCTTGTAGAATGTGCCAATTTGCATGTATGTGGGTTTCAAGTTTTTTGGTTACACAGTCAAACGGCATCACGCAGGAGATTTTGTTGCTGCTAGTGTCAGATTGCGTTTTTGTTTTCAGAAAGCTGGCATGACTAGTGCTTTCAGCCTTTTTCTTTGCTTCTTGAAAGATCTTCTTAGGGTAGCCTCTGTTTTGCAGGCATTGTTTTAGGTCCTGTGACTCTTTTTTGAAATCCACCTCATTTGAGCAATTTCACTTAAGGCAGAGAAACTGACTGTATGAAAGGCTATTTTTTAGGTGTGAAGGATAATGGCTATCATATTGTAAAAAAACTATTTTTGTCCATGAGCTTTTTATAGACTGTAGTGGTGAGTCCTTGTGGTTGTTGTTTTTATCATAATGTCCAAAAATTGTACTTGCTGTTGACTAGAGGTACTTTCAGAGGAGAGATTGGGGTTCCTATTATTGCCCTCCTGGATGAAATTTTCTAAACTCTCTTTAATTCCTTTCCAAACTAGAAATATGTCATTGGCAAAGATGTGTTGTGTTTCGAATTCCTCCATATAGAGGTTTGCGTTCTCCGGGGCCATGGGGCATCCCATTGCTACTCCTTTGGTCTGAAAATAAAATTGTTTATTAAAAGAAAAATAATTCTTCTGTAAAGCTATTTCAGCTAGTGCAAGTAAGAAATGAGAAGGTGACTGTCTTGTTTTTCTTTTCTGTAATGCTCGAAATATGATGAACAAAGCCTGATTTTGTGGGATACTGGTATAAAGAGACTGTACATCCATGGTGACAAGCCAGTCTTCTGCTTGTGGGGTAATTAAGAAAATGCATAGAGTCACGGACATAGGATCGCATGGGTGGAATAAATGTCTTCAAAAAAATGGTCAATGTATTGAGACATAGCTTCAAAAATGGAGTCATAGCCAGAGACTGTAGGGTGTCCAGGGGGTGGGAAAGTGTCTTTGAGTATGGGTAAGATGTAAAACACTGGGATCCTCGGATTCTTTTTAAATTGGAATTCATATTCCGAATTGCGGAATCATCCCATAGCAATGCCTTCTTCTAGGATGTGTTGAACTTCAGATAGTATGCTTTTTGTGCGATCACCTGCTTTTTGTGGGATCACTGTTTACAGACTTGTAAGCTGTGCCATCTTGTAGCTGTCGTTGAGCTTCTGCTTCATAGACTTGGTGATTGAGGATGACCACGGCACCCTAAGGTTGATATACCAGTTGCAATCCTATCTATACAGAGATAGCATGGTGACAGTTATCCATATTCTGGAAACCTCCTGGTTACTGAAATGTGTTGTAACACCTTTAAAGATGTTTCAGAAACATCAGTTTGTTCAAAACAGAGTTGTAAGTTTGGGTGCTCCTGCCAAGGGAAGCTAGGCAAGTGGGTACAAAAGAGAGAGCTCTTTGTATTGTATTGTATTTTATATATTTTAACTGTGCTTTAAAATGGCATTTTAGTTTTTTTTAAAAAATGCTTTTAATCTGTCTAGAAAATGTTAGTTATTGGGAGGATTAAAAATGTACTAAATACAAGAAAATAATAAATAAATATTTAGTACGAATGCCCTTGGGCAAAAAAAAATACTGGAAATTAACAAACAAAAGTAAAAGAGAAATAACTGGTTATGAAATTCCACTTGACACCCCCAGGGTTTCCTCCTTAATTATATAGATGGAGACCCATTTATTAATAACACAGAGAAATACTTGTTCTTTATAAATGATTTTGAATGAATGAAAGAATGGGGTCCATTCTTTATAAAACAATAGACCCCAGAATTGTTGTTTTAAATGGATGCTGCTGTTTTTATACTGTTGTTTTTATGTTTCTGATGGTTTTCAAATTTGTATATTTTAAATATTTACTGTTTTTAGCTTTTGTGAACCGCCCAGAGAGCTTCAGCTGTGGGGCGGTATATAAATAAATAAATATTTTTAATGAAAGATGTTAGGTATGGTTGACTGGACATTATTATTAATATAAAATATGATTTAATGATTTCATTTTATGTTATTAATGTACAAATGCATGCTTTTCTATATATGTATTTGTATCAAACTTTTTGACTTAGAGAAGTTTGTTGTTTTTCCTGTAAAGTAATAAAAATATATACTAAGAAAAAGGAGGATGCTTTGAACATCATGAAAAAATGCATTATTTACGTGACTATTAGGAAAAATGTGTTTGTAGAGTATTTCTAAATAAATAAATAAAATTTCATTTCAAGTTGTACTTTGAGATCTATGATATTTTTGTTAAATTCCAAATAAAAAAACCAAGTAAAACCACAAACAAAATCTACAATGAATACCCAGCACAATCCATTGCATTGAATACAATGCAATACAGTTTGCAATAAAGTTGTTTAATCCCACCCTTGTTTGTTCTTTCACTGCATTCTCTGCTCCCCCACCACCTTTTACCTGACTCGCAGGTGTCCTTCCAGCAGTATGAGCCTGCTGTAACTGGTCTAGGAGCCTGTGAAGTCGTGTTCACATACTGAATAAAAGGGTACCAGTTCTCCACAAAACTGTTGTTTTCAGGAGAACCCTCAAAAATCTAGTTTGGGCTGTTTAGTGCTCAGATAAGGCTACATGCCAAATATTCTTGAACCTATTCCTCAGTTAACTCAGCACTCGATTTCCAGTGTCCAGCGATGACTAGGCATGCCACTGCAAGAAGCAGTGTCTGCAAATCTGTATATAAGATTGGCTTGGGGTGTCAAAATAAAGAGACAGCAGTGCTGTTCTCCAAGAAAGTACCTCAAATGCTTTAGGCAGAATCTCTGTAGCCGAGTGCAGCTCCACCACATATGGAGGAATGTACCTTGTGCATCACATTCCCTTCAACATCATGAAGATGATGGGTTGATGCCATTCAGCTTCAGTGGAGTGAAGTGCCAATGGAAGATTAATTTCAAGGTGGATTCCCAGGCCACAGCTAGACCTAAGGTTTATCCTGGGATCATCCAGGGTTCGTCCCTGCTTGAGCACTGGATCCCCTGTGTGTCACCTAGATGAACAGGTTTGACCCCTGGACAATCCAGGGATAAACCTTAGGTCTAGCTATGGCCCCAAAAAAACCACTGTGGAGGACTGTCTGTTCCCAAGAGATTCCCATGCTGTTTCATCAGTTCTCAGGTCCGCTTCTCATACTATTCTGAATGCTTGCAAACCAAAATTTCTGCTGGTCACTGGACTTCTGTAGATCTCAGAAATTAATCATAGAATCATAGAATAGCAGAGTTGGAAGGGGCCTACAAGGCCATCGAGTCCAACCCCCTGCTCAATCCCCTAGTTTCACCCTCTGTGTGCACACATTTGGCCTTGAATGCTGCTAAAGGCCAAATGGGGGCCATTTAAGAACATAAGCTGGACATAAGCCAAGCTGGATTAGACCAAGGGTCCATCTAGTCCAGTATTCTGTTCACACAGTGGCCAAGCAGCTGCCCACAGGAAACCCACAAGCAGGATACAAATGCAACAGTACCCTTCCGCTGATGTTCCCCAGTAACTAGTGTATGTAGGCTTACTGCCTCTGATACTGTAGATAGCATACAGGCATCATGACTAACAGCCAGTTATAGCCTTCTCCTCCAGGAATTTGTCTAGCCCCTTTTAGAGCCATCCAAATTGGTAACCATCGCTACATCTTGTGGCAGAGAATTCCCTCATTGTTTCCTCAGGACGATGCACTGTGTGAATTTCCATTTGTTTGTTTGGAAAACAATTAAATCTGCATGAATCATCCAGGATCTCATGGACTGCAGGAAGAGCTCTGGCCAGACGGAACCACTCAATTCCAAGATGGCCTCCCACTGGAAAAGGCTGTGGGTGTGGGTGTCTTACACACAAAGGCATGCCAGAAAGAGTGTGATAGCAGAGCCAATCAGGTAGGGTGCTGCATAAACCCAGAGCCTGGCTCTTCCATTGGCCAAGTAGCCTATTTAAGCCACCCCTTTGGCAACTTATGACAATCCACCCTTTGGGGCAGCATCACAGAAGCCCTTTTCATCCATCCATCCCCCTGACTGCCTTGTACACCAGGCAGAAGCACACAGCCCGCCTGGGACATCCTGACTGCCATTTCATAGCCCTCAGCACCTGAAACGTCAGCTACATTTCCACAGATGGAGCCTCAAGGGCATAGAAATAAGCCCAGGCAGCCAAATCTGTTTTGAGAAGACCCCACCCACTGGACCCACAAGAGCACTGTGGTCCAGGGCAGCTAAGCACAATTTTGCTAGGACCCAAACCCACCACCTGTCAGGGGCAAACCTGTTGCCCTGGCTCAGTGCTCGTTCTAAAAAATCAGCAGAAGAGGTGGTAGCCCTATCTTTGACTTGAAGCATCATCACATGGGGGAAATCGCATTTCCTTACCATCGCTTCTCTACCCACACGTTTGTCCCTCATTACTTCCTCTTTTGAAAGAGGAAGTAAACAACATGCCAATGGACAATTCAATGGACCATTTTGATTGCGCTGCTTCTCCTGCATACAGCAGGAGACAAAAGCAATTTCCATCTTCATATTTATTTATTTATTTATTTATTTATTTATTACATTTATATACCGCCCCATAGCCAAAGCTCTCTGGGTGGATCACAAATGTTAAAAACAGTAGACATTAAAAAGTATACAAAATTTAAAACCGTTAAAAACATAAAAACAACAATATCCATTTAAAAACAACAGTTCCGGGGTCCATTAAAAAACAAATCTAGCGTTGTTATATGTTGTTAAATGCCTGGGAGAAGAGAAAAGTCTTGACCTGGCCCCTGAAAGAGGCTCACCTGGCACCAACAGGTGAGCCTCATAGGGGAGATCATTCCACAGTCGGGGGGCCACCACCGAAAAGCACCTCTCTTTTGTTGCCATCCTCCGAGCTTCCCTCGGAGTAGGCACTCGGAGGAGGACCTTAGATGTTGAGCGCAGTGTACGGGTAGGTTCATATCGGGAGAGGCGTTACATCAGGTATTGTGGTCCCAAGCCATGTAGGGCTTTATAGGTTAAAATCAGCACCTTGAATTGGGCTTGGAAACATCTAGGAAGCCAATGCAGGTTGGCCAGAATTGGTGTTATATGTTCGAGCCTCCTTGTTCCAGTTATCAATCTGGGCACTGCATTTTGCACAAGCTGCAGCTTCTGAACCATCTTCAAAGGCTGACCCATGTAGAGGGCATTGCAGTAATCTAATTTGAAGGTTACCAGAGTATAGACCACTGAAGCTAGGTTATCCCTGTCCAGATAGGGGCGTAGCTGGGCCACCAAACGAAGTTGGTAGAAAGTACTCTGTGCCACCGAAGCCACCTGAGCCTCAAGTGACAGAGATGGTTCTAGAAGAACCCCCAAGCTACAAACCTGCTCCTTCAGGGGGAGTGCAACCTCATCCAGAACCGGTTGACACCCCCCATCCAGTCAGAAGAACCACTCACCAGCAGCATCTCAGTCTTGTCTGGATTGAGTTTCAGTTTTTTAGCCCTCATCCAGTCCATTGTCGCAGCCAGGCACCAGTTTAGCACATCCACAGCCTCACCTGATGAAGATGAAAAGGAGAAGTAGAACTGCGTGTCATCAGCGTACTGATGACAAAGCACTCCACAACTCCGGATGACCGCACTCAATGGTTTCATGTATATGTTAAACAGCATGGGGGACAAGACTGACCCCTGTGGAACCCCATACTGGAGAGTCCACGAGGCCAAGCAATGTTCCCCAAGCACCACGTTCTGGAGTCAACCCACCAAGTAGGAACGGAACAACTGCAATGCAGTGCCTCCCACTCCCAACTCAGCCAGACGTTCCAGAAGGATACCATGGTCGATGGTATCGAAAGCCACTGAGAGATCAAGGAGAATCAACAGAGTCACACTCCCCCTGTCTTTCTCCCAACATAGGTCATTAAACAGGGCGACCAAGGCTGTTTCTGTGCCAAAACCAGGCCTGAAACCCAACTGAAATGGATCCAGATAATCAGTCTCATCCAAGAGTGTCTGGAGCTGGCCTGCAACCACCCGCTCAAGGATCTTGCCCAGGAATGGAACATTTGCTACCAGCCTATAATTACTAAGATTTTCCAGGTCCATGGAAGTTTTCTTCAGGAGTGGTCTCACTCTTTCAGATGGCCTGGGACTACTCCCTCTCGCAGAGAAGCATTAATCACCTCCTTGGCCCAGCCGACTGTTCCATCCCTGCTAGCTTTTATTAGCTAAGAGGGGCAAGGATCCAGTACAGAGGTGGTTGTGTGGACCTGTCCAAGCACCTTGCCAACATCCTCGAGCTGTACCAACTGAAACTCATCCAAGAAAACTGAACAAGGCTGTACTCTGGATACCTCACTAGATTCACCTGCTATAACACTGGAATCTAAATCCTGGCGGATGCAAAAGTTTTTATTCTGGAAGTGCCTAGCAAATTCATTGCAATGGGCCTCAGATGGTTTTACCATGTCCTTGGGACCGGTGTGTACTAGCCCCCAGGCAACTTTGAAAAGCTCCGCTGGGCATCAAATTGAAGATTTAATTTTAAGTCGGACTTACTGGGGTGGGGCTTTGGGGGGGGGTGTTTGTGGCATGTAGAAGGCTAGAAGAGACAGGAGCTGCATGGGAGGCAGATGACGTTGTGAGAAGGACCCATGAAAATCCATGAGTGCCCAGCAACAAGCATGCGATAAAATGTACATCTGATGGAGCTCTTGGAGCACTCTAGACTCTGCTAGAGGCACATGTGACTGCAGGCTCCTCCACTGGGGTGTGGGAGACAGAAAGCAATTGAGTCATGGAAAGGGGTACAACTCTGGCCTTATTTACGTATTCATTTATTTAAAATATTTATTTGTATCCCACCTTTTTCCCAATACTAGGGCTCAAGGCAGCTTTACAAAATTAAAAACATATACAATTAAAACATATAAATAGAGGTTTACAAAAGTCAAAATATAATTGAACCAGCTGTAATATTAAAACATTAAATAAAATTTAAAATGACAATACAAAATCCAGCACATAAACAGAAGTCCAGACTATTCCCAAAGGCCTGCTGAAACAAAAACGTTTTTGCCTGCCTCCGGAAACGTAGCAAGGAGGGAACCGGTCTGGTGGGAAGGGAGTTCCAGAGCCCTGGAGCAAGGACCGACCAAGAAGGCCCTCTCCCACGGTCCCACCAGGCGTGCCTGTGATGATGGCAGGACCCAGAGCAGGGGCCCCCCTGAAGACCTCAGGGCCTGGGCAGGCTCGGGAGGGAGTCTTCCATATAACCTGGACCCAAAAGCGCTTCAGATTTGCCCTGAACAGATCGTCTCTCTGACCTGCTAGATTTCTTAGCACTGGCTAGTCTTGTTGCAATGGATGCTTTTCAGTCTGTGCAGCCTGAGGATGCAGACTGAGGATGTGAGAGTTTAAGACCTACACACCACTTGAATCCTTACCTATTCTGGCAAGGATATCCTATTCTGGGGCACGTCTACACAAAGGGTGACTTTGCAGTAGCGGCACGTCATCCACATGATGCAGCCACCATTGCAAAGCCATCTGTGGTAAACCCTGGAAACTCCATTCCAAAAACGTCAGGCACTTACCCTGACTTTTTGGGCAGTGGAGCCCATGTCACCCCTTGATTGGTTGCCACACCTCTGGAAAAGTAAAAAAAATGGGGGGGAGGATTGGGCTGTTCCTCCCCCCCTTTTTTTTAAACCTATTATCTGTATCTGCAGAGCTCCGCAGATGCAGATGAGAGAGAGAGAGAGAGAGAGAGAGAGAGGAACGATCCTATTCCTCTCCTTCCCCCCAACCCCAGTTTGTTTGTTTTTTACTTTCCCAGAGGTGCAGGGCTGGAAAATTCGCACTTGTCTTCCTTCCTATGCAAGGAAAGCAAGTGCGGGTGCAAGGTGCCTCGCGGCCCCGAATCTTTCTTTCTCCCATCCAAAGCAAGTCTTGGAATTCTCAAGAGGGAAGGAGAACAGGTAAGAAATGTTCCAAATCGTCTTTGACTTTATACCAACAGACAAGAGGATTTATTTTTCTCCTTCTCCTCATGCAACTCTTTGGGGAAAGTGGTTCACATCGTTGCAGATGAAGAAACCTGGGGCGCTTTTGTCATTCTATCCAGCAATAGAATGACAAGCTTTAATTTTAAAAAGGAGTTAATGGAGAGGGGTAGAGAGAAATATGGTTCACGTATGCAATCCTATATATGTCTACTCAAAAGTAAGTTGCATTATGTTCAATGGTGCTTACTTCCAGGAAAGTGTACATAGCACTGCAACCCAAGTAAAATTTTGCAGCCTGATCCTCTGCATATTTAAAGCTCTGTCACACCAGGGGGGTGGGGTTAACACACTCCTTACCTTCTCTTCTCCGCCCATGTTTTCGTTCCTCAGTTACTTCCTGTTTCAAGACTACAAAACTACGGAACCAGCACCAGGCCCACGAAGTCCGCTGTTCTACTGGCACTGCTTCTCCTGCACACAGCAGGAGAGAGCAGCGATTCAGAGGTCAAAAAAACATTGGACTTAACCAGGGTTTTTTGTGTCGTGCGACAAAGGCCAGAGGGGGCAGAAAGCATGTGGGAGGCAGACGACATCATGGGAGGGACCTGAGCCCAGTAATGAGCATGCTATAAGACTCTCACGGATGGAGCTTTGAGGTGCTGGGGCAACACTGCTGCCATTGTCATTGTATTTTCCATGAGGATGCTTACCAGGTCCCTGCCCCCTCCAGGTCCCTGAGGTGGTCTAGCCTGCTATGGCCTCTCCTTAGAAGGGGGAGCGGCTCGGGCTCATGGGCAGAGGCTCTGCTTGCCATACAGAAGGTCCCAGTTTCAACCCCTCTCCATCAGAAACCCTGTAGAGCTGCTGCTGCCAGCCAGAGCCAATACTACTGGGCTAGAAGGCCTCAATCTGCACCAAGCAGGATATGACACCTTGAAAGCAGTTTGAAAACAGTCTGTGGTGTGTGTCCTGGGCCCCAACAGCTGTCAGTCATGTTATGAAGCACTTTAAAGCTGTGGTGTAGATCCTGCCTACAGCTGCTTCTTGGCTTCCCATATTAGACCGAAGGCAGAGCGGGGAGGGGGGCGTAGAGTGGCAGTGGGTTCACCTTGCCCAGTGGTGCTTCCTTCAAGGGACCCCGAGGCCAGAAGAGGGGCTGAAGAGAGCCTGCCGTCGCCTGAGACGCGCTCCCCGGCCTGGCCTCGCCCAGCTTTCCCAGACACCAGAAGTGATGCAAGCCGCCCTCTCTGCCCACTGGATTCTGGAAGTGGCTCATCTCAGACAGCTGCCGCCACGGAGGAAAAGATTCTTCTCCTGCGCTGCAGCCAGAGCTGCCAAGCACCCTGTCATCCCAATGGGCGAGTTCAGGCTGGAAGAGAAGCCAATCCTCCTGGGGCCTCCTTGATGGCAGCACGGAGTGGGAGTTTGTTGGTGAAACACCATTGGAGAAAGACAGGTTGTGGAGCAGATCCCGGCTCCAGCAAGACGGGTTTGAGGAGCCCTGGGCCTCTGCCAAGGAGGCCCTTGCAACACACCAGTGTGAGAAGCAGAATGAAGCAAAGGGAAACGCTCCAGATCCTGGCATGGAAAGCGCAGCAGCAGCAGCAGCAGCAGCAGCCTGGAACGGGCCACTGGCAGATGCTTCGCCGGCTGTTTTTCTGGCACAGAAGAGCTGACTTGCCCTGTCACAGAAGACGAGCGGGTGGGGGCAGGTGTCACTGGATCTGCATGGACAGCCGCTGGTTCACTTGTCTGCCCCCCTTTTCCACTTTATGCAGTTCATACCTACTTGCAAGTAGGTTTACCTACTTGCTCTAGTTATATATCCACCAAAGGTTGCATATCCATAACAACGGTGATTAATTCACCTGAAAGACAACCGTCCCATGCTCCCCACTGCCACGCAAGTTTTCTTTGCATGGTGTCATGGTGTCCCCAGACAGTTTCTTTTCATGTGACAAAGAACCCTACAAGCCTCTAAGTCCCAGCCGCTGCTCTGTGCGGCGATCCCACACCACAGGCGAGTGGAACGAGAGCGGAGGCAAGCAGGCGAAGAGATGCTGGCAGTTGCTGACCGCCAAACGCTTGGCCTTCTGTGCAGGGCTCCAGGTCCAGCATCAGGGAGGTCCCGGTCAGATGGCACCACTGTGTTGCCCGTTAGGGTCCTGCATGGCTCCAGCTACAACGCCAAAGTGCTGCGAGTGCCTGTGAGGGGGCCACATCCCCAAAGCCACGACGGACCTTCCCGGCGCCTCCAGATGTGGCAACTGGGGGGGGCGCAGATCCCCAGGGCTGCCCCGAAGGAGGCCTTGGTGCGAGCCAAAGCCACCCTCGGAGCCACCCTTGGGAGAGGACACCACGCTCCCGCCAAGGCTGGCCCAAGGGGGCCTTTCAGCCCCCAGATCTGCGGGAGAGTTACTGCGCCTGCCGCGTCTCCGCCGGGTCCCGCACGCCTTCCCAGCCGCCAAGTTAAGAGGCGCCGGTGGGCAAAGCCCGGTGGTTCCTTCCCTGCCGGCACACTGAGGGGCCTTTGAGCATGTGCAAAGTGTCTATTAACCAACCACCACATCTCTGGGAGAAGGAGAGCGCCTTCTTTGGGCCGCCCCGGGGAGCTTTGCCCGCTGCCTCCAGGCCTTTCTACAGGGCGCTAGCCAGCCAGGATGCTGCCAAGGCCCACGGCGCTGCTTCCCTGAGCAGAGGCAGTGCAGGCTTCCCTTGCAAGAAGGAGGCCGCCCCTGCCCCCACCGGCCGCAGGCTCCCTCGCGCTGCTCCTCTGACCACTGCTCCCGAGCTGCGCGGCGCGGGGTCTCCTCGCCTGCCAGCCAGCCAGCCAGCCCTGGGGCAAAGAGGGGCGAGGAAGCCGCTCGCTTGGCGGCTCGCTCTCCTCCTCTGCGAAGCCCGGCCTCCCGCCCTTCCCCACCCCCCTACCCCGGTCGCCTTCCCCTCCGCCTCTGGCCCTGCAACTCAGCTCCCGAAGGAGCCAAAGGCCCGTCGCCAGAGCGGGAGGCGGAACGGAGACGCCAACATGACCTGGCGCGCTGCGCTCCGTCTCTGCGCGCTGCAGCAGGGCGAGGGGCTGATGCCGATGCCGCCGCCGCCGCCGAAGCCCAACGAGGCCGGCCGGCCAGCTTGCGCTCAGCCCGCGCATCTGCTGGGCGGGACGGCGAGGCGAGGGGGCCCCGCAGGAGGAAGCCGCCTGAGCCACGTCCGCAGAGGGACGGCGGGAGGGAGCGCTCGATAAGCGAGGGCCGAGAGGGCTTAGCACTGGCGGAGCCGCCGGGTCACCTTGGGCTCGTCAGCCCTCCTTTCTCTGCCAAACCTACCTCGCCGGGCTGTTGTGAGCAAACGGGCGGGAGGGCGCGAGGAGAACCACCCGGTGGACTTGAGCTTCTTGGAGGAAGGGCAGCTCAGAAAGAAATAACAGGGGAGGGGAGGGCAAAGAGCAAGCGGGCGAGCGGGCTGGGGAAACGGTTCCCTTTCCCAGGGATCGGACGCTCCAACAAAGGCTCGGGGAGACCGAGACCAGGGGAGGCTCCCCCGCGCGCACACACACACCCCTTCCTCGGCTGCTCACAGCCCGCCTCGTGTTAGTCGCCGGCCCAGGCAGCTTCCAAGCTGGTTAGATGGCTCCGTCCCTCCTGTCGGGGAATTCTACATGGAGAGGCAGCAGCAAGGGCAGGTCAGCACGTGAGAGCAGAGGGGCCTCTTCCTGCCCTCGGTGGGTGGCAGCAGCGTTCAGGAGCCTGTTGGACCGGCCACAGGGCTATGGGAGAGATGCCCGCTCCCTGGGCCTGGGCTGGGCTGAGCCAGGGTGCAAGGGGGGGCTTCTCTGCCCCCTCTCTTGTGCACAGAGCAATCCTGCTGGAACCACACCCACACCCCAGGGTTTATTGGCACAGACCTGCTCTCCCCTTGAAAGTCCTCTACCCCCTGCGGCAAGCGCAGAGAAACTGTCCAGGAGGACGGTGGTGGCCGCCTATAGTTGCCTCTGGCAGCAGTGGAGTGGCGAAGGGTCACCTACCGATGTAGCTCTTTCAGGTGCAAAAGAAATGGTCGAGGTGCATTGCTGCTCCCCCCCACCCACCTCGGGGACATAGTCCCTGGGCCAGGAAATGCCATCTGAGGTTGTGGTTGCATTTTGCTGCACCGGGGGTGGGGTGGGGGCAGCTTTCTGAAGCTTCGTCTCTGGCTCCACCATGCTGCCCTGACGGTCCTCTTTTGTCTAGGGAATTGCGGAGGTGGGGGTGCAGGCAGAACTCCCGCTCAAGGTCAGGGCTTGCAGGCTGCATGTTCCACAGGGCCAGTTCCTCACTCCTCGCGGTCTGAGTTGCCATGGGAGACACCTGGTGAAGAAGGCGGCCCAGCAGGCAGGTGCTGAACCACAGGGACCTCTCTCCTTTCTGTGTGAGGGATGACAGGGAAGCAAGTGCAGGTGGCCCGTGTCCTTCCTGGTGCCATCGTCAGAGGGCCTGAGGCATGGCGCCAGCTGGCCCAAAGGGTCTGGCTGTGACACCACTCGGCCTGAGGCAGCGCAGGGAGGCAGTGACGCCCGCCCCCTCGCCCTGACACCACACCGCTTTGAGTGCATTCTTGGAGAGGGAGCCGCTCCCTGCTGCCACCACGTATGCCCAGCAAAGGCCAAGGAACTGGTTGTTTCCCCTCCGTGCAACGCCAAAGCAGAGTTGCCACCCGTTGCATCCACCGCTTGCACAAACCGGGGAGCAGAGGCGGGCTCCAGCCAGCCAAGGCTCCGTTTCCTTTGCCATTTCCACCAATCCAGGAGCATCAGAGCAAAACTTGCTCTCCCTTCCTAGAGAACTCAAAACAGGAAACAATTTATAGGGGGCCAGGTGGGGGAAGCTGTTACTCTTCAAGGCCTTGGCCATATATACTCTTCAAGGCCTTGGCCATTGACCATTCCTTTCCAAAGAGCATATATATATATATATATATATATATATATATATATATATATATATATATATATATATATATATATGCTCTTTGGAAAGGAATGGTCAATGGCCCAGGGCAGGGAAAGCCCAACTTTCTGCATGGGCTGAAAATCCTTTTGCATCAGTGACAAAGCCTTGAACGGCGGATTCGCAAAACGCCCCTCGGGTTTATCAATGCTGGCGTGCTGGCCAGGCGGCGCGCCCACCAGGAGTCCCAAGAAACCCGCGAAGTTGGCACGCTGTGGGTGCTGTGAGTCCACCGCTGAGACGTTTGGGGCACAGAACCTGCAGAGAGAAGGCAGCCGTGAAGAGAATCGCGTCCTCTTTGCAGAGCTAGAGGCCGGCGGCGGCGGGCCCACGCTTCCTCCCACGCGTCCCTCCCCCTCCCACGCAGCCCAGCCGCGCGCACGCCGTGCTCAGTTCCAGATCCTCTGCTGAAATAGACAAGCCGCAAGCCCTGAGCACCGCCGCCGCCGCCGCCAGCCCAACTCTCCTCTGAGCTCACTAGTGGGCCCTACAGCCTTTGGAGAACGGGCGCTAAAGAGAATGCCTCCGTTTGCGGTCATTCGGACACTGCACCAGGGCCGCCCACCAGCGAGGAAGGGGCCCCGCCTGGCTGCCGGCGCGAGGGCGGACGGACGCGGCTCTTCCTGCCATTAGATCGGTGGGGAAGAGCCGAAGCACGCCTCCCCCGACCTCCCAGCGCCTCCTCCTGCGCAGCGGACTCACCTGGGCAACGGCAGAAGTGGGGCGGGAGCCGACCCCAGCCTTCCCGGACGCCGTGGGTGGCTGGAGGAGAGCGCCGTCTACGGGGGCGCCTGCGGGCGGCCGGGCGGGCTGGCGGCGGCTCTCCGGCCTCCCGTCCGTCCGTCCGTCCGCCCGCCCTGTACTGTGCAGCAGGTGCCAGCGCTCTCCCCACGCGCCGACTGGCAAGGCGGCCGCGCCGAGCGCCTCCCGCTCCACTCAGGGCCGCCCCGCCACTTCGCCTCGCGCCAATCCCAGGCCCTGCGCCGCCAGACGGGGCGGGGGCGGTTCCCTTCGCCAGGGGCGCCCTATGGAGGTGCGGTGCCGGCTGCCAGTCGCGGGTGGCGGAGCCAATGGGGCGCGCGCGGGGGAGTGGCCGCGCGTGGGGCCGAGCCGGGACTCTAAAGCGCGCCCACCGCCAAGGGGACCCCAGTGAGAGGCGCAGAGCGGAGCACGGCCCAGCTGACCCGACCCGGCGCAGTCATGGCCACCACCGCGCAGTACCTGCCGCGCGGCAGCCCTCTGCTGCCGGGGCCCCCCGCGGACGCCGAGCGCCTGCACCAGGGCCCCACCTACCGCGAGGTCCAGAAGATGATGCACCACGAGTACCTGCAGGGCCTGGCCGCCACCCCCGGGCACCCCCTCGGCAGCCTCCCGCACCACCAGTGGCTGCCGGGCGCCACGGGGGACTGGGCGGGTGGCGGGACCCACCTGGAGCACGCCAAGGGCGCCGGCGCCGGGCCGCGGGGAGACCTCGACGGCAGCAGCGGTGGCTTCCACTCGCGCTCGCACCTGGTGCACCAGCAGGCAGCGGGCGGCGGCGGGGGGGGCGGGCACTGGGCGCAGGGCGGCCCCTCGGCACACCACCTGGGCGGCTGCCCCTCCGCCATGTCCCCGACGGCCGGCGGACACCAGCCGCTGCTCTACTCGCAGGCCGCCTACCCGAGCCTAAACGGCATGCTGGGGCCGGGGCCCGCGCTGCACCTGCCCCACGGCCACCTGCCGCAGCACGGCCACGACGAGGCGGCCGAGGCGCACCTCGAGGGCTCGTCGCCGCACCTGGGCCACCCGGGCCACGAGCCGCCGTCGGACGAGGACGCGCCCAGCTCCGACGACCTGGAGCAGTTCGCCAAGCAGTTCAAGCAGCGGCGCATCAAGCTGGGCTTCACGCAGGCCGACGTGGGGCTGGCGCTGGGCACCCTGTACGGCAACGTCTTCTCGCAGACCACCATCTGCCGCTTCGAGGCGCTGCAGCTGAGCTTCAAGAACATGTGCAAGCTCAAGCCGCTGCTCAACAAGTGGCTGGAGGAGACCGACTCCAGCACGGGCAGCCCAGCCAACCTGGACAAGATCGCGGCGCAGGGCCGCAAGCGCAAGAAGCGCACCTCCATCGAGGTGGGCGTCAAGGGCGCGCTGGAGAGCCACTTCCTCAAGTGCCCCAAGCCCTCGGCCCACGAGATCACGTCGCTGGCCGACACGCTGCAGCTGGAGAAAGAGGTGGTGCGCGTGTGGTTCTGCAACCGGCGCCAGAAGGAGAAGCGCATGACGCCGGCGGGGGGCCCGCACCCGCCCGCCATGGAGGACGTTTACGCACACGGGGAGGCCTCGCCGCCGCCGCCGCCGCCGCCGCTGCAGCACCACACGCTCCAGAGCGCCGCCGTGCAATGACTGAGCCGCGGCGGCGGGGCCGAGCACCGGCACTGGCCCGGACTGGCGGCCCAGACTGGCGGAGGGAGCCGTCCGGGGGCTCCGGCCGGCCCCTGCCCGCGCTGGCCGCCACGGACTGCGGCAAGCCCGGAGCTTGTGCCTCGGGCAGCTTGGGGCGCCCACCCAGCCGGCCCCTGACGGACCTCCTAGACGGCCGGGCGAGCGCGGGCGAGAGAGAGCCGGAGGCGCGCTGGTCGGTCCCTCTGCCTGCCGGCGACGGCTCGCTTTCTAATTTAAAGCTCTGTATTTATTTGAACCTCGGAAATGCCCTGCGCCCACTGCCGCCCACGGAGCCGCCCGCGGGAGACAGCGCAAAGCCCAAGGTTTGACCTCGAGCGGGTTTCTCCCGGGTTTCTCAGGACACCGAGCGCAGGGTCCGGGGTGGGGGCTGCTCCCGGTGGGGCTGAACCTTGCAGAAGCCGCCTTGGCCTCCCTTGAGTTTGCACTCGGGCCCCGGAACCTCCTGGCAAGGGACCCGGCGCTGGTGGGCCCTCCTGCTGAACCCTCAAGGCCGCCCGGTTGCAAACAGACGCGCACAGGTCGCCTGGAAGCCGGGTCCCGACATACCTATTTATTTCCCCCGCGGGCCGGGCCCACGTTGCCCTCGCCCATCGGTTGGGGTCGGACCCATGTTCGCCTCTGTAGCCTCCCGCTCCGTTTTTATTTATGTTACAGCCAATATTTTATTACTCGCATAAAACATTTATCCAGGAACGCGGCGCCTCGTGTCTTCTTTCCCCCCTCGGTTTCGGGAAGGGGGGGGGAGAAGCTGCCCGTGGCGGACGCTACATCGGGGCTCCCGGGGCAAGAGGGCGACTCCCGCTGCCGCGCGCCCCTCCGACTCCCTGTGGCTCGAGAGTTTTCCTTCTTCTCCGCCCCCGCCAATTCCCTTGGCGACACCGAAAACTCTTAGCGCCCCGCCGCCGCCGCCGCCGTCCTGTTGGACTTTTGGCCTCGGACCGACTCCGGAGCCTCTGACCCGCGGCTGGAAAGAAATCCGCCAGCCGGGAGACCAACTTCCCTGGACTATCGCTCGGCGATGGCCCCCATGGGGCCTGGGGTCTCTTCCCCGCCCATAAGCCCCGGTCCGGGGAGCTCCGTGCCGGGCGACTCCGGGCAGGAGGAGGTAAGCCCTGCGGGCCCGGCCCTTCTTGCCGAAGGAAGTTTCCCCGGTCCTTCCGCAAGCGGGCTTCGCAGCCCGCAGGGAGGCCGGGCTGGAGCTGCGAGCTCGTCCATCCCCGCGCGCTCGCGGGCCGTGCAGGGAGAAGCCGGCGCCCAGCCGTTCTCGAAGGGTGACGGGAGACTTCTGCACCGCTCCCGGCCATCCCTTTCCCGCTCCGACCGGCTGCAAGAAGCCGCCTCTGATGCTGTCGCGTCTCACTCGGGGAAGGTTGGGAAGCGCAAACGTGGCGCCCTGGTTGCGAGGTGAACTCCGACCAGTCCCGGCCGGCCGTTTCCCTGCTGGGATCTCTGTCTGCGCTTTGTGGCCACTGCAGGCATGTCCGTCCGACTGCCTTTCGTTTTCAGAGACCACAATCACCCACCTGGCTCCTTTCTGCTGGTTTCCTTAATGTAGAAGCCAATCTCGATTTGGAAGCCCTCTAGAGCAGTAGTTTGAAATGTAAAAAACATCTAGCAAGCCCTCTTTAAAGCAACTTTTAAAAGCAGTTTTTAAAGTATACCATAAACAAATGAAATCTGCGTGGTGAACTTCCAAAGGGTAGCCTGACAGCATTTTACACCAAAGCTTGTATTTGATTTATACCTTTCCCACATTGGTCACTATTTCGAGGCAGCTTTTGTGAAATAAGAAATCCTAAACTCAACACCGAAACACTCTGAGCCCAGGCTAGGGGGACACTCTCCTGCAGAAACCTCATGGAAAGGACCCGGGAACTAGGGCAGGGTGCTTTTGCAGACCAATTTTCAACTGGATTGTGCCACCTGATCGTTGGTTTCTCTTAAATCCAAGCCTGCCTCCCACAACTCCAAAACCTGCCATTGACTCCTTGTGTTTTACATCCCTGGAAAATAATCTGTCCATCCTTACAATAGTTCAATAGTTCAAACTATCTATTTGGAAATAAATTCCAGAGGAGCGAAGGATGTGCAGTTGGAAATATTTATTTCCTAGGGGTAGCTGTGTTAGTCCATTGCACACAAAAACCCAAAGAGTCTTGTACCACCTTAAACACTAAGAAATTTATTCTGGCATAAACTTTTGTGGACTGTAGTTTATAAACTATATAAACTATTAATTTTTCTAAGCCACACAGAGAGCTTTGGCTATTGGGTGCTATAAAATGCAATAAATAAATATGTTTATGACAGAATTTTAAAAATATATTTAAGGTGCCACAAGGTTCAAATATTTATTGCTTCTGTATTGATGTAAATATTTAGGAGCTTTACATTTCTAGCTTTATCATAATTTCTTCACGTTGTAATAATGCAAATGCTCAGACTGATATGGATACTAATAGCTTTTTCAAAAGAAAGAACCAGCAAAAAGAGACCATGCACACCCATAAACTCATTCAATTGTTTGCTGCAAGCAAAGGAATCTCCATAAGAATTTGGAGACTTCTGCTGGATAAAGTGAGGAAGAGTTTAGGAAGCATCATTTGGGAAAGATGATGAGTTTCTTGCAGTATTTGAGTTAGGATTAATCACAGTTGTAATAGTGGTGGTATTTTTGCAAGACTGTGGAGTATGAGAGCAGAGCTTGAGAGGACATGCAATCCAGAAAGGTTAAAGAGTGCCTGCTGTGAACTATATGGGGCCATATAAATGGCAAGGATGGATTTGAGGAGAGGAATGCGGAAAATCTCTCTCGGAATATCCATCCTTAAAGCAGAGCAGCCCTGTCGGCTTCTCCGTCTATCTGATCCACCCACCCACCCCGCCACTTTCCGTCTCTTGAAGCCATCCATGCAACATTTTCTTTCTTTCTTTGATGCAAAAAGTCATTTTTAGAAAATATTGGTTAAGACTTAGACAGCAAAAGCAGTTCATGCAAAATGGCTCAGATATATCAAGGCCACTTTCTGCTGCTTGGCTTCCCTTTTGCCTTCTTATGCTTCTGGCTGACTATACCAGCGAGGAGTTGTTCTGGAGGGATCCTCCTCATTGTGACAAGGAGCACCCAGACGCTTCTGCTGAGCAGCAATGAACAAGATGGGGAGCCATGAATCATCAGGATAAACACGCTCTGGATGCTTTGCAGGAGATGCTCCCTCTTGAGTTGTCCATGCAGCCAGAAAAAGAAAGCTCTCCTTTACTTACATGGAATCAAATGCTTCTAACATTCATGCCCCTCAGAAATGGGCCTTAGCTAAGCTGAGCTTTGCCAAAATGTAAGAGACACTTGTGTCTTTGTGACTCTGCTTAGAAAAGCAGGGGGGGCTGGTTGGGGGCTGGTGGTGGGTAGAGCAGCAGAGCAGGTAATGCAAAGGGCGGAAGGGGCAGAGGTGTGAAGGCAGCCAGGCACAGCTCTCAAAGGGGCTGTACATCCCTGTCCCCCCACCCACCCCCGGCTTGGCCACCGTTTATCTTCTTTCATCCAAACAGCCACTTGGTCAGAAACAGCTCCATTTCCACTCTGCGAGTCATTGTCGCCCTTGAAGATGTGGCTCCCACAGTCTTTGCTTCCAAGCTAGAAGGATGCAGGCATATGTTCAGGGGAGGGCAACCAGGATGATCAGGGGTCTGGAAACAAAGCCCTACGAAGAGAGACTGAAACAGCTGGGCATGTTTAGCCATTGAGGGGAGACATGATAGCACTCTTCAAATACTTAAAGGTTGTCACATAGAGGAGGGCCAGGATCTCTTCTCGATCTTCCCAGAGTGTAGGACATGGAAGAACGGGCTCAAGTTACAGGAAGCCAGATTCCAGCTGGACATCAGGAAAAACTTCCTGACAGTTAGAGCAGTATGACAGTGGAACCAGTGACCTAGGGAGGTTGTGGGCTAGAGGCATCTGTCAGGTATGCTTTAGGGTGGATTCCTGCATTGAGCAGGGGGTTGGACTCAATGGCCTTATATGCCCCTTCCAATCTACTATTCTATGATTCTATGACTCTACATAGGAGGGTGAAGAAGCCCCAGAACTACTGAAGCCATGGCAACCTCAGGTCTGGGGGAATGAGCAGGTTTTCAGATGTCTCCCCATTTTCCAGAGCTTGAATCCTTCTTTGCTCAGGGCAGACGTCCCTGGTTCCATGCATTCGCTGGACCCCTTTTTCGCTCTACACAGACTTAATGTGCTTCTAGATCAGCGGTTCTCAACCTGTGGGTAGGGACCCCTTTGGGGGTCGAATGACCCTTTAACAGGGGTCGCCTAAGACCGTCGGAAAACACATATTTCCGATGTTCTTAGGAAACTGTATTGACTGAACTATGTCATGTATCATCTTTTGTATTATTAAAGCTATTGTTATGTATTATTTTCATTAGCAAACCATCCCATGACAATGGATCGTGTAGAGAAGAATGAAAATAATTTTATGATTGGGGGTCACCACAACATGAGGAACTGTATTAAAGGGTCGCGGCATTAGGAAGGTTGAGAACCACTGTTCTAGATGGAGGGCTAACAATGAAAAGGCCCTGTGCAGCAGTGTTGGACTGTTGGTAGAGTAACCTTTTGCCTGGCCCCAACCCCTCCTGCCCAGTCAAGAACTCACCTAGTTGTCAAGTTAGCACTTTTTAAAAAGAAACCAGTCAGAATTCAGCAGCAGGGATTTGCCGCCTTTTCCAGCATCAGCTGGGAGATGTGCTCATCTGGGGAATGCAACACATATATCATCCCAGGTTGGTATTGGGTGTCCCAGGAAGTTAACATCCGGGGGGGAGGGGGGAACAGAGGATGCCAGCTCAGTGCAGCTAAGAGCTCAGTGAAGATAAGAGGAGTGGTGGAGCTTGGAAGCGGCATATCTGCCCCTCCCCCATGTGGTTTCAGGTTTGACGTGAAGTTGCAGTCAGCTGCCTTCTGCCCACAGCCTTGAGTTGAGATGCCCAGCAGGTCCTGAGAAACCAGCCTTTCCCTCTTGCTGACCAGTTGTATCTTTGGTGGCCCTTCAGAGTATGTCTTATAGGGCTGGTGTGTGGACCCCAAACACAGCCCCAGGCCCAGTGAGGAAGTGCACAGTCCCATGTCTTTATGAGGATGTTCTGTGTAGATGGAGTGCCCCCTACTGCCTTGGGAAGGAAATACATCAGAATGACATGTCATTGGCAATGCACATGGGTGTTGAGTGGGGTGCTTCTGTTGGAGACAGAGGGTATCAATTACTTGATAAGTTCCACCAATTCAAGTATGCTGATGAAACAGTATGCAGCTCCCACATGGTGCCACACAGCATGCACCATGTGAGAGCATATTGGAAAGGCAGCTATTTCTCAACTATGTGCCAAGCATGGTTGCTTTAGCCATTGTACTTGCCCAGGAATAGGCCCTGCTATTGAGCACAAGTTCTCCTCTTCATTGCCATGATATTTCCATTGCTGAGGGTGAGATCTGATGTGTTCCATAATGATTGTATTATAAGAACAGGGCTAATGGGAAAAATTACATTGGCTCAAAAGCCACAAAGGCTGATAAACCCCACTCTCCATGCCGAATGGTGACAGACTTAGACTGTGGAAAGCGCACAACTCTTGGAGACAGCAGAAACGGCCCAGCAATGCCAACTGAGCTGGAAAACCTGTGAGCACATGACTAAGACTTCCTTCTCTGAGAATCATTTCAGAGATATGTGAAAGGGGCCCTTGGTCGTGCTGTTAATAGAAAACAGGTTGGAGAGAACACGAAAGAAAACACGCCAGCCATTGGCATGCTCTGGTGACCAGTGCAAATAGAAATAGAAATGCCTGCAGCTTAATCCAGGTGTTTTCCTTTGTGACTCACATTAGCTCTATCTCCAAAAGTTCCCACTAGTTTCAATTAGATCTAAGAAGGATGAGTTTTGCTGCTGTGAGTAATCACAGGAAGGGCTCAGGAACTGGGAGGCTGCAAAGGCAGCAGCATTAAAGCATGCTCCGCAGTTTGGCAGACAGGCAGGCAGGAATGGGGGAGGAGGAGGAGGAGGAGGAGGAGGAGGAGGAGGAGGAGGAGGAGGAAGTGGAATAGGAGGAATAATAATGCTCATGTTAAATCAGGCCTTCTGAATAATTCATGCCACTCAGAATTCTTTTCTCGGTGCTGTTCTAAACCAAGGGTGGTTTCCTCTACAGTCCCAGATAATTGGATGTGGTTGCTGGGTGAGATCCTCAGCAGCAGCAGGCAGTGTTTGTGCTACACTGTTTGATCTTTCTGAGATTTAAATGCAAGAAAAAAATATTTTCAAGGCCACCTTGTTGTCAATTTGGTCACCAGTTCAGAGCAGCTGGAACTCCAGTGCCCCACAGCCAGACCCAGTGTGCCCATAGAATCATAGAATCATAGAATAGCAGAGTTGGAAGGGGCTTACAAGGCCATCGAGTCCAACCCCCTGCTCAATGCAGGAATCCACCCTAAAGCATCCCTGACAGAGGCTTGTCCAGCAGCCTCTTGAAGGCCTCTAGTGTGGGAGAGCCCACAACCTCACCAGGCAACTGATTCTATTGTCGTACTGCTCTAACAGTCAGGAAGTTTTTCCTGATGTCCAGCTGGAATCTGGCTTCCTTTAACTTGAGCCCGTTATTCTGTGTCCTGCACTCTGGGAGGATCGAGAAGAGATCCTGGCCCTCCTCTGTGTGACAACCTTTTAAGTATTTGAAGAGTGCTATCATGTCTCCCCTCAATCTTCTCTTCTCCAGGCTAAACAGGCCCAGTTCTGTCAGTCTCTCTTCATAGGGCTTTGTTTCCAGACCCCTGATCATCCTGGTTGCCCTCCTCTGAACACGCTCTAGCTTGTCTGCATCCTTCTTGAATTGTGGAGCCCAGAACTGGACGCAATACTCTAGATGAGGCCTAACCAGGGCCGAATAGAGAGGAACCAGTACCTCACGTGATTTGGAAGCTATACTTCTATTAATGCAGCCCAGAATAGCATTGGCCTTTATTACAGACATATCGCACTGTTGGCTTGGTTTGGAGAGTTGCTGCAGGACCTGAAGGGGGTGTGGCCTGATTGCTGATTGTACTCTGTACTCAGCAATCAGTGGCCTGATTGCTGTTGATTGTTGTTGGCCTCCCAGTGACCTGTTTCCTGACTTGGAGCTGAGCAGAAGCAGGGAAGAGCAGCTGGCCCAGCTCAAGTAGAAGCTAGAAAAGTAATGCTGGCTCATATTCAGCTTGCGATCTACAACAATTCCAAGATCCTTCTCGTTCGTAGTATTGCTGAGCCAAGTATCCCCCATCTTGTAATTGTGCATTTGGTTTCTATTTGACTTATTAATGGGAAGCCCCTGTGACCTAGAGTGTGTTTTTCTGTGGGCAAGAGCTGTTCCCATACATATCCTAAAATTACAAACATTGAATTACCAAATGTGATGTTTCCTTCTGATTTGGGGGTGGAGGGTAATTTCCAGCATGTGCTTTGTAACTTTGCTAAAGAAAGTTTAATTTAATATTGTTATAATTGCTAACATATTTTTATTTTATATTTTTACAGTACATACACAAATATGTATCATTTTAAACATAATTATTGAAGTTGCTTTTTTCCATTTAGTTATGTAATCTTCTAGAAAACATACAGGGGAATGGTGTTCATAAGGATATAGTGAATTGCACTTAGAAACCTGAATTCAATTAAAAAACATATATGCATAATTTTATAACAATTTAACTGAACAAAAATAATAATGGTGTGTGCTGGATACATAACATTACAATACAAAATAAACCAGAAAGTATTTTTGTAAAACTCGAAGCAGCTAGAGGAAAAGTTGTTTCTTCTCAATAACAGCGTCTGCCAAGGAGTTAAAACAATTCACACAATTCTGCAACCTTCAACGAAAACGTCTGTAGCTGAAATTCTGAATTTAATTTTGGTAGTAGCTGAACTGCCATGTGTTTAGAAGCAAGATTAAGCAGTTTGTAAAGTTCATGGCAGGACCAGGAACTTGACACAATTTATCTTTCTTTGTATTTTATAATCACTTTCTTTTTCTTTTAATTCAACGTATCAAAATGGAATTTAAAATTTTTATTTTATTTATTTATTTATTTCTATACCGCCCAATAGCTGAAACGCTCTGGGCAGTTCACAAAACACAGGTAACTCTTATGGATACAACGTAGGTTCTATTATTATTATTATTTAAAAAAAGCTATTCCAGTGGCTGTATTAAATTGTTCCCTATTTATCTTAAGGATTTTATTTGTAATATCTAATTTAATTTTAATCAATGTTTTCATTTTAAAAACTAACAGGTTCTGTGTGTGTGTGTGTGTGTGTGTGTTCTTTGTGTGCAACAATCTTTGTGTGCTACACACTTACCTGTAAGTAGGTCCCATTTAATTCAATGGGATTTACATCCAAGTAGACATGATATAGGATCACCCTGTAAATTAGATGAAGGGCAAGTCTGGATTAAATTATTTTATCTCCATTGTTAAATTGCAGACACCCTGAAGGGTTGAAAATGTCCGTAACTAAAAGCTCTAAAGGCTACCCCGGGAAGGTTTGATTTATGTTTGGTTTGGTTTTGCAGTTACAGGAGAATAATGATCAATCATCCAATAAATTCTCACTTTATTTACTTCAGTGTAAACAAGATCATAATAGGAAAAATGTATTTTGTTGATGAAAGCCAACATATGAAGGTTCTAGATGATGGGAGGAAATTGAATTTGTTTGGAAATATTTCCTGATTATACATATTTATTTTTATGAAAAGTATTTTAATCACAACTGTCTATATACAAAATGTAGAGTGGCCAGCAACAATTAATCAAAACATAGTTATAATTAACTGTAAAAAAATATATGTTAGGAATCCCCCTGGTTGTAAAGTCACAGACCTCTGGATAGCCATTCTAAAGAAAATCAGTTCAGGGCGACAAATGGAAAGAGTGATAGAGCAGGAGCTGCTACTAAAATGTGATGGTGCCCATCTTGCATTGAACAGAGAAAATGGGTTTTATGCACATACATAACATAGTACCCTCCATTTGTGTATGCTGTGCTTAATACCTCTCCAATATTGCAGCTATCTCTTTAAATGAAAATGCACTCTGCTACCTGCCTACAAATGATGGTCCCACCTTGCTTGTATCCACTGCTGCAGCTGATGAAGTCAGTTTTACCTACAAGAGCTCATGCAGGAAACCTAGGTTAAGGCTATTAGTTTATATAAAAGGTGCTACTTCATTCTTCTTCTGATCTTTGCTAAATTTCGACCCAGGCCTCATCTACACCAAGCAGGATATTCCAGTATGAAAGTGGTTTGTTTATTTATTTATTTATTTATTTATTTATTCATTCATTACATTTATATACCGCCCCATGGCCGGAGCTCTCTGGGCGGTTTACAAAATGTTAAAATTGAGATAAAACAAGTATACAAAAGTTAAAATTCTAAAACACAGAACATAAAACATTAAAAGCCATTAGAATAAAACATGTGGGTAATTAAGATGTGCTGCCATATGCCTGGGAAAAGAGGAAGGTCTTAATCTGGCACCGGAAAGGTAGCAGGGTTGGCGCCAGGTGAGCCTCGTCAGGGAGATCATTCCATAGTCTGGCGGCTACCACAGAAAAGGCCCTGTCCCTCGTTGCCATGTTCCGAGCCTCTCTCGGAGTAGGCACTCGGAGGAGGACCTAAGATGTTGAACGTAGTGACCGGGTATGTTCATGTCGGGAGAGGCTTTCCATCAAGTATTGTGGTCCCAAGCTGTGTAAGGCTTTATAGGTCAAAACCAGCACCTTGAATTGGACTCGGAAACATACAGGCAGCCAGTGCAAGGGGACCAGAGTTCGTGTTATATGGTCAAACCTTCTGGTTCCCGAAATCAAACTGGCCGCTGCATTTTGCACAAGCTGCAACTTCCGAACCATCTTCAAAGGCAGCCCCACGTAGAGGGCATTGCAGAAATCTAACTTAGAGGTTACCAGAGCATGGACAACTGAACAAATAGTATATAAAAGGCAGGAGCCACACTACTGCTTCATAGCGGTACTGAAGTGCACTGACAACTGTTGGGGCCCATTGACACATACCATATGCCGCTTTCATAGTATTACATCCTGCTTGGTGTAGATGTGTCACAAGCCCCAACAGTTGTCAGTGCACTTCGGTACTACTATAAAGCAGTAGTGTAGTTTCTGCAGTTCACTTCAATACCACTTTCATAATGGAATATCCTGCTTGGTGTAGATGAGTCCCCAATGTTGCTGAAGGTAGTTAACTACAGTAACATACAGGATTCTAAGTATGAATCAGGCTAGTCAGTCATGACTAACTTAAGTACTATTGATTTCAATAGGTAATTATGATTAAGGCCCTTTCTACAACTAAGGGTTATCCCAGGAAAATGGAGGGATCAGCCCTGTCTTCTCCCGAGATCCCCTGTGTGGCATTTAGATTCACAGGAATGATCTCAGGACGATCCTGGGATATAGGGCTGGTGTAGACATGCCCTAAGTCTGGATCCAACCCAAAGTAATATAGACAATAATAATCAAGACATAAAACATTGCTAAAACCAAACTGATTTTTAGAACAAACTAACAGCCAGATGAACAAATAGCAATGTTTACCGAGATTATAACATTACCCTGGACAGGCAGGGGAATTCTACTACCATGTAGGAGCCACTGGGAAGGAAGGAAGGAAGGAAGGAAGGGGTGGTCTCTGCATTGACTAAAGAAGTTGTGGACTCAATGAAGTGTTTAAATTTCAGAGGTAACTAATGAGGTGACCCAGCTGTCAGTGAATTCAGTGTGTTCAGGAGCAGCTCACAGCAATAAACATAAGACCAGTAGCGACTGGTGGCTCTGATGTCAACCTCTAAAGGAGTTTTTCAAGGTGCTGGACCCTATCCCCAAACTAGGTTCAGCACCTTTAGAATTCTGGCTGGTTCTGACTGAAACCCAGAGCAGATTCCTGGCCCCACTGACATTGGAACCACCAGCCTCCACTGCATAAGACTAACGAGAGCGGGATTTTGATTCAAAGTGTTCTTGGTCGGTTGGAACACGTGGTAATCAGGAGCAAGATCAAGAAAGGCAAAAGTAAAGTGAACATTTCTGGATTGAACCCCAGGTGAGGAGAAACAGTCTAACAAATGGAAGAGCTCTAAAGGCAGAGAGGTGACACCGGTCACAGTCTCCTTTGGGGAGTTTGGCAATGCCCCTGCCCTGCAGCATTACATGCAGCAGATGTTTGGGGCTGCATAAATCCATCACTGCAGGTAAGATGATGTTCAGCCCTAGTTAGAGTTCTATGTCTGGCCAAGTCAGAGGAACCCAATAGAGATGGCTGGGAGGCTGGATGACATAATAACTACAGGAATTGCCCAAAGCAACTGGGAATGTCAGCTTATTGGAAGGTGGGGGGCACTGCCTTTCTACACGTCTTTGACCATGGCGCATGGACAGGATGGTTCTTCTCTGACCTGAAGCTTCAAGCCAGGGAAAGGCAGGAGTTGGGAGAGGGGCCCAATCCTCCAGGGTTTAGGCAGGGAAGTTCTATGGGCTGGAATAGGCCAGAGGATTCTCATCCTTGATTTGAAAGATCATATTGGAACATGGGGAACAGGTGGTGTCTCACAGCTGTTTGTAAGTACCAGCAGATGTGTCAAGGCCTGGAGCCCTTCAGGCAAATAATCCCATCAAAGCCTGAAGATCTGAGAGTTGCATGGATCACTCCCTCGGTGGAGAAGAATGTCATAGAATCATAGATTAGTAGAGTTGGAAGGGGCCTATAAGGCCATGGAGTCCAACCCCCTGCTCAGTGCAGGAATCCACATTAAAGCATACCTGACAGATGGCTGTCCAGCTGCCTCTTGAAGGCCTCTAGGGTGGGAGAGCCAACCTCCCTAGGTCATGGGTTCCATTGTTGTACTACTCTAACAGAAGTGCTCTAACATCCATCCTCCCAGTCCTTGGAAGAGGATTAGAAAGGAAAAGAAAAATACTCTGGGTGAACAACTGGCTACAAAGGTTGGTGCCGATGTGAGAGATTTGGATTCTGGGACCACAGGCTATGCTGTTTGGAATATGGACTGCTGGCAAGGGATGGGTTGCACCTCACAAGGGCTGGAAAGAATGTGTTTGGCCACAGCATGAAGAACTTGATCAGGAGGGCTTTCAACTGAATCCTATGAGGGAGGGAGATGTAAAGTCCGGAAGCTTCAGCTGGTACAAAACAGGGCAGCCCGTTTACTAACAGGGACTGGCCGGCGTGATCACATTACGCCAGTCCTTTTACAACTTCATTAGCTGCCAGTCCAGGTCCGGGCCCGATTCAAAGTGCTGGTATTGACATTTAAAGCCCTAAATGGTTTGGGGCCAGGTTATTTGAAGGAACGCCTCCTCCCATATGTACCTGCCCGGACCTTAAGATCATCTACAGGGGCCCTTCTCCGTGAGCCCCTGCCAAAGGAAGTGAGGCAGGTGGCTACTAGGAGGAGGGCTTTCTCCGCTGTGGCACCCCGGTTGTGGAATGAGCTCCCAAGAGAGGTCTGCCTGGCGCCTACACTGTACTCCTTTCATCGCCAGCTGAAGACCTTTTTATTCTCTCAGTATTTTAACACTTAATTTTAACTTAAATTTAAATTTTACTGTTTTAACTCTGTATTTTAATTTTATATCAATTTTGCTGCATGGTTTTTATCCTGGTTGTGCTTTTTATACTGTATTTTGTATTTGTGCTTTTAACCTGTTGGTTGTTTTATTATGGTTTTAATTTTTGTGAACCGCCCAGAGAGCTTCGGCTTTTGGGCGGTATAAAAATGTAATAAATAAATAAATAAACTTTGAGGCAACAATGGATGAAGGCATATCCACAATAACACAAACAGCTTACAATAGTGCCCAAAAATGGGTGTTCACAACTATCTAGGAATGAAGCCAGACTACAAAGCACATGGTCTTTGATGTCTATATACTAATGCCCAGAGTATGGGAAACAAACAGAACGAACTTGAACTCTTAAGACATGATAGTACTCTTCAAATACCTAAAAGGTTGTCACACAGAGGAGGGCCAGGATTTCTTCTTGATCCTCTCAGAGTGTAGGACACGGAAGAACGGGCTCAAATTAAAGAAAGCTAGATTCTGGCTGAACATCAGGAAAAACTTCCTGACTGTTAGAGCAGTACGACAATGGAACCAGTTACCTAGGGAGGTTGTGGGCTCTCCCACCCTAGAGGCATTCAAGAGGCTGCTGGACAACCATCTGTCAGGTATGCTTTAGGGTGGATTCCTGCATTGAGCAGGGGGTTGGACTCGATGGCCTTGTAGGCCCCTTCCAACTCTGCTATTCTATGATTCTAAAGCAAATATGGCTTGATAGGTATAACTGAAACTTGGTGGGATGACTCCCATGACTGGAATATAGCAATTGAAAGATATAACTTGTTCTAAAAGAACAGAAGAAACAGAAAGGGAGGATGGGGCCATAGCTAGACCTAAGGTTTATCCCTGTATCGTCCAGGAGTCCAACCTGTTCATCTAGGTGACACACAGGGGATCCTGTGCTCAGGCAGGGACGGACCCTGGATGATCCCAGGATAAACCTTAGGCCTAGCTGTGGCCTTAGTCACACTATATGTTAAAAATACCTATCCCTGCGCAGAAGTACAGGAGGATGAGCCTGGGAGCCCCATCGAAAGCATCTGGATTAAAATAAATGGGGCAAGGAATAAAAGGAGCACTGTTATCAATATTTGAAGGGGTTAAATGTATGCACAATAGTAAAGAATTAATAAACAATTTATTAACTGCAGCTAGATTAATAATTGCCAGGAATTGGAAGGAACAAAGGGCTTATCAAATAGAAGAATGGTATAAAGAAGTCTGGGATATAGCTATAAATGACAGACTCATGAATAGTATTAAAGTTAAGAGAGGAGTGCTGAAGCGAAATTACTTTGATGAGATTTGGAGACCATTTGTTAAATTTGTATTAGGAAAAGGTAAAGGGAGTAAACCATCACAGGATACATTACAATTTTGGAAAGGAGAATAAGGGTCCCGGGGGGCACAAGATATTACTATATTATTTTAATAAGTTTTCTTCTTTAATTTCATTATTGTGGTATATTGAGTTGATGTAGTGTGATTATTGTATCTGTTATAAAATTCAAATAAAATATTTTTTAAAAAGGAATAAAAGGAGCATGATAGTCTACCTCATCTTTTCAAGGAAAAGATGAGGATGAAACTTTTGTAAGCAAATTGCCAGTGTTTCAAGCAAGTGTGATGTAGTAGTGATGGGGGACTTCAATTACCCCGACATCAGTTGGGAGACAAGTTCTGCCAAAAGTGGCCCTTCCAAGAAATTCCTGACATGTGTGGCTGATAACTTTCAGCTATCCTTGACCAATAGGGATGACTTAGTGGATAAAGTGACAGTTACCAGAACTCTGGGGAAAAGTGACCATGTCATGCTTGAATTCTTGATTGTAAAGGAAACATAAGCTAAGTGTAGCCACATGTGTATTCTGGATTTTAGGAAAGCTGACTTTAATAAACTCCGAACCATGATAAGTAAGGTCTCATGGCAAGTGACCCTAATGAGAAAAGGAGTGCAGGATGGGTAGGAGATTTAAAAAAGGAAATTTTAAAGGCACAATTACAAACAATTCCAACAAGGTAAAAAGATAGAAGACAACAGAGGAAACCAATGCTGCTCCAGAAAAAGTTTAGAGATGACCTGAAAAAAAAAAAAGGATATGTCCTATACAGGAAGTGGAAGGAAGGCTAGGCTATAAAAGAAGAGTACAGACAGGTGGCACAGAAGTGCCAAAATGGCATTAGGAAGGCTAAAGCTGAGAATGAGCTGAGACTAGTGAGGGATGCTAAAAGCAAGCCTAATGCTCACCAGAAAGGCTCCGTTGCCTCCCCACATTAGGGCAACATGTCACAGCCATGCATCAGGGATAGCGTGGGGTTTGGCACTGGAGCGGTGCCAACCCGGTGCCATGAAGACAGCCCCAAGGATGCCCCCATTTGAAAGCCAGTGAGGCCCCTGCTTTTCTTCAGGTACAGGGACAGACCCTACCCAAAGATGTCTGACCTCAACCTGAGAGCTTCTGTACAGTGCCAACCACAGTCCTTTGCACTGAGATGCCCTACGGATGCCACTGTATCATCCCAGGATGCCTCTGGACAGAATAACATGTTCAGAGTTTCAAAATTCTGTGTGCAAAGTAAAGCTGATGTCAATCCCAATTCCATGTCAGCCAAATCAGGCATGGTGGTCAAGTGAGACCCAGGCTTCCAGTGACATTTAGCTCCAGTTCTCCTTTGAGTTCCTTAGCACAGCACCCGGGCCCTGGCTCTTCTCTTCTCTTCTCTTCTCTTCTTCTGTTGGCAGCTGTGCTGATGCTGCAGATGGCTTCCGCCCCCCGCCCCCATGCCAGCCCTCACACGTCACTGGCTCAGAGCACGGCTCTCTTCTGACGACAGTGGAGCAAGCCGCTTGGCAGGGAGCTGCACAGATGGGTTGGTTTCCACTTCTGTCCATTCCAGACCTCTGCCTCAGAGTTCAGCTCTCTGGTTCTGGAATGCAGCTGGAACACGGAGCACATTCAGCTGGTCCAAGGCAAGGCTCTGTGTTTCACTCAGATGTCCAGCAGCCAGGCTTGGCTGCCCTGGAGCCCCTGACTCTCCTCTCCCTTGTCCCACGCATGGGACTAACCAGATGGATGGCATGTGGCCGCTTCTGTCTTGGGAACAAAGCTGCCACTGTGCCACAACACGCGGCAAATTCCAACTGCTGTTTCCACTGCCAAGGAATCTTTCAGCAGCTAGCAACCTTACAATGGCCTGGACTAAAGAAGCCCCCTCTCACCTCACACGCATAATGCACCTGCCATCTTGACAGGTTCTGGGCCAGACAATATCAGCACAGGCCCTAAATTGCTGCCAAAGATGAGCTCTCCCTGTGAGCCTGCCCTGGGGATGGGCATCGGCTTTGGACTCTTCAAATTGGGCCTCTTCAATCTGGTTGTGTTGCTTCCTAAGGAGAAATGGATTTCCTCCGAAGCCAACAGAACTGAAGCCATTCCAGAGTGAGACTTTGACAGCACCTCATCTTTCTGAGATTGGGCAGGCCTCAAAAAGGGGCTACTATGCCTACACTTACCATCCAATTCTGATCAGGAGAAAAATGGTACAGATGTCCTTTATTTCCCATAATAGTCAATGGGAAGCCTGAAGCCTGAACCTTGACTCAGGTTAGGTATTGAGTCAAAGCAGACCAACGCAGAATCAGTCTGAACAAAGTTGGGCCATTTTCAAAAGTGACGAATCAAGGCCTGAGTCAAAGCAGGGGTTCAATGCACACCTTTAGGGTACATTGAGATGAGAATGGGGCTCAGAGCTGCCTTTTTCTCCTCACCCAGAAGCACTGCGAGAGGGTCACTCAGCACATTCTCAGAAGCTCATAGAAGCAGGTTCTCATTCCTTAAAATGAGATCAGCCTGGGTTTAAGCCAGTTGACAATCTGGACACACTTGCTTTAAATCCTAGTTGTGCATTGGGATGCTTGTTGTAGATAGGCATTATGAATGTGCTGGGAAGTGCTGTGTTTTTGCTACAGCTTTCTATGTTCCATAAAGCCTTTTCTATGTACATTGATGGTGCTATATAAATAAATAAATAAATAATAATAATAATAATAATCATCATCATCATCATCATCCCGGGAATGCCCTTCCCAGGGAGACCCGCCTGGTGTCTTCACTGCAGATGCCAGGTTAAGTCCTTCGTCTTCCATTTAATCTTTAATCTGGTGCTTTGATTATTCACTTTACTGCTGGCTCTTTAACATTTTTAATGTTAAAACATCTATTATTTTTATATTTTATTTATTTATAGTATTTTTATCCCACAACTCAGCCAAAAAGGCTCCAGCTTACAATCAATCAGTGAAGAAGACAGTCCCTGCCCTCAGACTTACATTCTAAAAAAAAGACAGGACACATGAGGGAAGAGGGGGAAAAGAAAGAGAAATTAAGGCGTCTGTTTAGCAGGACTGATGGGAAGGCCCTGCTCCGCCCTCTCATCTCCTGATGGAGGGGCAGCCCCACAGCTCCTTCTTTTTCCACACAGGGTCAAGATGACCTTTAGCCCTGTTGGGGTGGAGGCCGGGGTGGGGTGGGGGCGGAGGTTCTGAAGCAGGCCCTTATGTTATTGTTTTGTTATTGTTGCTTTTCGGTCATTTATGATGGTAAATCACCCCATGGGTATTTGCCAGTTTGGTGGTATATAAATTTAGGGTGACCATATTTTGGAAACCAAAAAGGAGGACAAAATGGCCGCCCTCAGGAGGCGTGGCCACCCCAACATGCCCACCCCCAAGGCGGTGCCAACTCAACATGTCCGGTGTGGCCTCGGTCACATTTATTTATTTATTACATTTTTATACTGCCCAACAGCCGAAGCTCTCTGGGCAGTTCACAGAAAGTAAATGATAGCAACCAATGAGTAGCAAAGGCACACAACTACTATAATAATATACTAAATACTAAAAAAGGAACTTACACTTATATAAAACCATTTCTTTATTTTTTATAACATAATAAACAACCACAACAGTCATAGTACTAGGGTGACCATATTTGGGAAACCAAAAAAGAGGACACCTAGTGTGTGTGTGTGTGGAAGCAGCTTTCTGAGTCCTGCAGAAAGTACGTTATTCCCCCGCCACCTTAAAGAACCCGATTGGAGTGGAGGAGGGGAAAGGATTTCATTCTGCACCACCACCATCCACTCCAATTGGGGCCTTTTCTATAATGTCCACGAATGACCCACTTTCCCCTTTAAGACCTCAATTGGAGCTCGGGGTCGGGGAATGATGTGCCTCAAGAGAGCATGTCACTCCCTCCTGCCATGCTAATGGCAGCCTTAAAGAGGAAGGTGTGTCATTCCAGGACATTATTGAAAATTATAGAAAATCCCCCCTGACACCATGGAAAGAACAAAAACCAGGACAAATCCAGGGAAATCCTGACAGTTGGTCACCCTAATAAATTAAATTAAATTAAATTAAATTAAATTAATAGGTCAAGCTGGGCTTTGAATAGCGGAGTCCCGGCCAATATTTAGTGAGGCCTCTCAAGTCCCTCCGGTGGAAGGAGGTTCTGTGACCGAGCTTAGGGGAGCTGGAAAAGGGTGCGAAGGGGCGGATCCGGCAGGCGCCGCTCTCGGTCTCCTGCGAGGAGGAGGAGGCGGCGAAGGGCTGCTGGTGCCGGCATCCTCGTGAAGCGGGGGCGGAGGGCTGGCAGGCATCTCTCCGTTTCCAGCCTCCATCCCAGGCGGTTAGGCGGCGGGGGAGAAGCGTCCCTTCGGGCGTGATGGAGCCGCCTCCGAAGCGGCGAGGCTGTCCATCCTTGGCGCCAGAGGCGCGCGAGGGCCACAGCCAGGATGGCTGCTGCAGCCCCCGCCCGGGGCGTGTTTCGCGCCTCTCTCAGGCCCGCTGCCCGGGGAAAGGGGCAGAGGCCGGCCTCCCCGGCGGCGCCGCATGACTCAAAGGCCCCGCCCCAGCCAGCACGGGGCCTCGCGGGAGGGCAGGCCTCGCAAGCGCCGCACCCGGCCGTCCCTCTGCAGGGAGGGGAGCAGCCCGCTTACTGGGCGCCGGGGCGCCTCCCAGCGCAGCATGCCCACGTCGCTGAGCGCGGTGGCGGCGGTGCCTTCACGCTCCTGCCGGTCCCGGGCGGCAATGCTGTCTCTGCCACGAAGCGACACGACGCGGCTTCTGCTCTCCACTGGCGGGCGGCCGTGGCCCTGGCTTCTCCGCAGGCCCGAGGGCGCACCTGCCGTGGGCAGGGGTGAGGATCTGCCTGCTCCCAGGCCTCCCCCCACCGCATTGGAAATGCCGCCCGTTCGCCCCTCGGCCTGCCTGCGTGCGGGGGGGGGGGGGGGGACTGACGGGATGAGGCCGAGGGGACCACCTGCTGGCCTCCTGGGGTTTCTGCTTCACTCACTAGGCGAAGTCCTGTTCTGGCAGTGACAAGGAGGCCTCTGCAGACTAGATCTGGTTCCCAGCACAGATCAAGGAGGCCGATCCCAAGGGGCGGCCTGCAAAGGCGGGTGGGACGGAAGCGTCGCCTCCGGGCACTTTGCCTGCCTAAAGAGGGTCCTCGGCAGGGGGTTGCAAACAGATCTGCTGGTCCAGTTTTTTCTTCGTCGATTTGGCTGTGGCTGTTATTGATCCTACCTGTGCAGTTCTGCTCCTCGCCCCATACGAAGGCCCTGTGTGTGGGGAGGAGGAGAATGCTGTCCCTGGTGAAAGCTGGGGTGGGGGCACTTTGGCCTCAGGGATCAGTTCCAAAACCGGTTCCCCAACAACCATTGGGGAATCTTTGAGATTAGATCGATGTAAAAAAACAACAACTAAAAAGCACTCTCCAAATGAATGAAGTTCCATGTGCTGAGCATCAGTGCATCTTGGGAAGCACCCTACATTCTGCCTTTTGACCTGGCTGCCATTGGATGGGAGAAGGATGTCTGCCTTTAATGCCCAATGCTGGGGGCAAATTCCTCCACTGAGTGGAGCCGAAGTGGTCTGGTCAGGTCTGGCAAATCCCAGGAGGACGCTGAGCGCCTCCACCAGAGAATCCATGATTGAGGCAGATGTCTGGCCTTGACGGTGGTTGAAGCTGGCTAGGTAGGTTTTGTCGTTGGTGCTGTTATGTTCATTAGAAAGAAATTTTGAAGGGAGCACAGTCTCTCCTAAACTGTATCTGGGGGGCAGGGGGACGGGGGGGGGGGGGAGAGATAAACAGTATGCATTGCTGCACTCTGCCTGGAAGAGCCCAGCAAAGCCAATCTGATGGTCCTGCAATTGCTGCAGGCCTTCCCCCGTGCTTCTCTGTGTCTTTTCCTTGCTCAAAATCCCACCACGCAGGTACCCTCATGAGTGTGTGTTGTGTGTGTCTGGTGAGCCGACTGGAAAGGAGCCATGAAAGGCACAAGGTGGTGCAGATGCCCTCAGACGCCCACAATATTTCTCATGATCAGAATGGTCTCTTGGACAGAACTTCAGGCTAAGTACTGGGGGGGGGGGGGATTTGTCCCACTTGTGCCAGATCATTTAATTAAGATATTTGCATACCACTTTTTCAAAAAGGTCCAATGCAGTTTACGTAACAAAAATACCATTTAAAACCAACCACAGAATAGTAACAATAGCAGCAACATAAAAACAGCTACAGAAGACTATATTAAAGGCAGTGGCTTGGATCCAGACGCATATACAAGCCTGGGAGAAAGTCCTGTTGCATTCAGTTAGGCTTACTTCTGAGTAGGCTCATATAGGATTGCACTGTGAGTTAGTAGAACTTGGGTCCCATTAAAAACAAGCAAGACCTGACACACAAGTCTCTTATTTCAGCGAATGCTGGGTGCAACTAACTCAGTCGAGATCCAACCCACGTTTATTAGCCACGGATGGCAGGCTTCGCTCTTTGGAAGCTCAGGCTTTGCTCCCTGGTGCAGCCCTTGGAGCAAGGCCCCATTGCTGTCTTTGTGTCTGCAGCTCCCAGCAAACAACGCAGGGAACATTCTTGTAATCCTGCCGAAGGGGCTGCCCCCCCCCGCCCCGCCCAGCTGCTGAAGCGCTGTTTGTGCTGCCCCACCAGGCGTGGGCTGGATCGCGGATCGGGAGACCAAGAGCACCACAGCCACCCTGTGCACAGAACAGGCCTGGGAGGGAGCCAGCGACACACGGAAGAATAACGGCTTGTTTGGGAAGGTCAGCAGCCAGGCCCTTTGGTAGGTGGGCGGCCACAGTTAAGAGGGAAACATTCGCTCTCGCCACATGGGCCTGCAAAGCCCACAGCACCCAACTGTCATCGGACGCAGAAGGCCAGAGCGTCCAGCAACCCCCAGGAACAAAGCACCCAGTGTGGGCACCCAGGAAGGCCGTTGCTTCCTGGGGTGGGGGCACTTACAGCTTAAGAGGCAAAGGCACTTCCTGAAGGCCACTCCAGCCACCAATAGAGCCCCACCATGAGAACATGCCTGCCTGCCTGCCTTGCAGGACATTTGTTTGCTTGGGCAAGTGAGAAGCTCCAGATATGTGTGTCCTAGAACAGCTGCATTACCCAGCCCCCAGCAGGGGAGGATTGTGGCCACTTGGGGGGAGGAGGGGCTGATAATGCCTTGGGACTCTGCCTCCCCACTCCCCAATGAAGGATGATGGAATTCAAGACATAAATATGGAGGAGGTATCTCTGACGCATTTCTCCAATGCACACAGACCCTGAAAACCATACAACAACACCCATACTAACTGGCTGCCTATCTGCTCTCAGCTTTGAATTTAAAAGTCAAGACAGAGGTGCTGTTCGTCAGTGGAAAAGTTAATCCAGGACCAGGTCTCTGTTGGAGCTGGGGCTGCAATTACTTCCCATGAGGCTTTGCCCAGCCCACCATCAGGGAGGGCACCTTGGGCTGGCTTGCTCTGGGGATGGGGGTCAGGCAAGGGCTGTGGCCAGACCCTATTTTCATGTTTTTAAAAATTGGAAGCCACTTGGGGGCGATTTTGACCAAAGGCTTGGATAGAACAAAATCAGCCTGGGCCCAGGAACTCCTGCACTCCACAGAGAAGAAGGACGAAGTGCCTTAAAGGCCAGTGAATGCCCCATGGGTGGACCTGAGGCCACAGAAAGGCTTCCCCTTACCCTGCAGAAATAATTTACCACCTGAACACCTCTTTCTCCATTTATTTTTTAAACACAGGAAATGCCAGTATAACTGCCACCAGGAAAGCCCCTCCCCAGGCCATAGCCAGCCTAAACGTTTTGGAAGTCCACCAAAATATGGGGGGGGGGGCAGTTTAAAGACAAAACTGTAAAAAGTTTTTGTTAAGTGTAAAAAAGAAAAGAAAAAATAGGAGGCAGAGAAAATTTAGGGGGCAGACGCACACCCCTGGCTCCAGGCAGGGTCCTCACCCTGCACAAAACTCCCATGACAGCCTCGGAGGTTCACAGTGCAAATCGAGCACCCTGGGAGTAACTGGCCACAAAGTGGAAGTAACTGGCCACAGAGCCCTGGCATGTGTGCAGAAGGCTTCAGGTTCCATTCCTTGCATCACCACCAGAAGATGCAACAGGGAAGGAAAAACCTTAGCCTGAATTCCTGGAGAGCTTCTGCCAGTAAGGAGTAGGTGGATGGACCACTGGTCTGATCCAGTAAAAAGCAGGCAAACCCATGGGGTAGAGAGCATTTGACTGGGGGCTTCTAGAAAAGAGCCTCTAATGGGATAAGATTGCAGGGGCAATTGTATAGTCCAAAGGGCAGCAGGATGGGCTGCCTGTGTGGCTGAGACCATGAACACAGCAGCATCTGCTGCTGCTGCTGCTGCTGCCGCCCTCACCCACCCACCCCCTTTGGAGAATGAGTGATGGCTAGCCTCTCACTGCTCAGTGTGTTTGCTTGTGCGCACACATGCGCGCACATGCACATGCACATGCGCGCGCGCGCGCGCGCACACACACACACACACACACACACACACACACACACACACGGCTACTGTCTCCATCAAGGAGCCCAGGGTGGGAGAGCTTCTCCTGGAGCTGGAAAGGAAGAAGGAGGCTCCCTCACTTTTATCTTGGAGAGAAACTGATCGTTGTTGCCAAAAATAAATGTTCGCGTTCCAAAGGCGCGCTCCGAGCACACCAGCTCATTAGCGATGCATATCACTTGGCTCAGGTCCCACACCTTCCAGCTCATTATAAATATGCAGTTGCTGCTGGCTCTACCCCAATCATCTCTGCAATCAGAGCTTTTAATTAGGTTAATTAAATTGTATCAAACCTCACAGGGACACAGTTCCCTGATGCTGATGAGCAGCCAAAACAGACCTCAGCTCCAGCTCTGACGGAGAGAACTTGCCCGCCGCCCTCTCTGCCGCAGCTCATGAGCATGCATGAGGACGCAGCCGCACCGCTCTCCCAAGGCTGAGCAAAAGAGCAGCCGAGAGAGCCGACGAGGGCTCCTGGCAGGGGATCCGCGGGAGGCCGAACGTGGCAGTCAGCCCCAAACCCAGCCTTGGGGAAGGGGGAGGGGTTTACTTGCCCTGTCCTCTTTTTCAACCCCAGGGCCTCTTGATGTATGTACGCAGGCCACAGCTGGGCGGAGAGGGAATGCAAAACTGCCCATCAATTCCGCCCTCAAGCTGCACTTGCTGACCTGTAGCCCTATCCTCAATGGAGGCCAGGGAGCCTCCATGGTCCAGCAGCTGGGCCTTGAAGAGGCTACACAGAGAACCTGAAGGAAAGTTTCGTCAGAACCTTCCTGATGCTGTGGCCATTGGAATTAATGGTCGTGGCCTGCTTGTGATTAATGGAGCCACAGTTGTGGCTCCAATAGATAAGGTGATCAGTAAAATAAGAGTTCTGTAAGGATAAATAGAATTCAGGGTAGGTGGGTGGGTTGTTCTAACCTTAATAAAATTTCACCAACCGTCCTGGAATTTGCATGTGCCAGAAAGAAATGTCTATTTTACACTGCCTGAAAATTTCAAGAAGTTTGGGTAAAGATTGAGAGAGAAAGTGCAGTTAACAGAAAAACGGGGAGGGGGGGGCTTGGTCACAGAAAAATGTTTCTGAAAAATGTGTTGGCAACTGTTTGTGCTCATTATTTCTAAAAACACTATAGCCTCCATATTTTAATGGTTGTTGTTTTCTTATTCCCTTTCAGTCGTAGTTGGCGGAATGGAAATTCTTTTTGTTTGTTTTTAACAATTTACTTGTTTTTTTAAAATAACTTATTTGCTAATGAAAGCCTATGGGAGTTCATAACGTAGCACTCAGAATGTTGAGAGGGGCTGGGATCACGGCAATGTGGCCTAAAAGCAGCAGCAGCACATTTCTGGGACCTTTGTATATATGTGTATATATGTGTGTGTGTGCACAGAGGAGCAATCTCCTCAGTGTGAGTGACTAGATCCTACCAATTGTTTACTTGTCTGCACTCCCACCCATTCCTTCTTTCTCTGCTCCCCTTTTTCCCATTAATTACTAAAGTTCCTTTTTGAATTCAAGTGCTGGGAAGAGGGCTTAGAAGCAGGCCTGCCTTCCCTTAAGGGCAGAGAGTTTTGCTGCCTGAAGGCTGAGAAGCAGACCTTTTTTTCTGAGCAGCTTGGTGTAGTTTTCACCCCGTACTTGATTTTGCTCACTGGTGAAGTTTGAGTTTCATAACACTTTTTATTTTAAAATATTTTCTTCGCTCTCTGCCTGGATTACATTTTCCTATCAGGATTTTGCTGAACTCTATACATTGGATTCTAGGAGAGGTTTCTTTCAACCTTTTATTTTTTATTTTCATTGCATTTATATCCTGCCTTTTTTCCTGCAAGGAACCCAAGGCGGCGTACATAATCCTCCTCCTCTCCACTTTATCCTCACAACCACCACCCTGTGAGGTAGGCTGAGCTGAGAGTCTGTGACTGGCCCAAAGTCACCCAGTGGATTTCCATGGCCATGTGGGGATTAGAACCCAGATCTCCAGAGTCCCAGTCTGATACTCTAGCCACTACACCACACTGGCTCTTTTGGGACCCTTCCTTTGGGTCCATGTGAGTCTGGTCTTCCAATCCCTCTTTGGGATATGTAGCTATGCATTCCTTCTATTCCCCACCCCCAAGCTGCTCCCTTCTTTTCTAAAAAACTTGGACCATACTCCTATAAAGTTGAAAGCTTCAAACACTTAAATCTATATCAATTTCTGCTGTGTAGTTTTATCCTGGTTGTGCTTTCTGTATTGTATTTTGTATTTGTGTTTTTAAACTGTTGGTTGTTTTATTATGCTTTTCACGGTTTTAATTTTTGTGAACTGCCCAGAGAGCTTTGGTTATTGGGCAGTATAAAAATGTAATTGATAAATAATTCAACTAGTTTGGACTGGTGGAAGTTTAAATAGAACTAAGCAACATTTCAAACTGCTTCTGGGCCTGCTAGCATTGTCTTGGGTTTACTTTCATTGTTTTTCTAATAGGCTATAGTAATAAACTGTAGTGTACTTTGCATAGTTTACACATGCATTTTCTTTCTAATCATTGCATGTTTCACATTCTACTTCTGTATCTGGTGTTTCCCACTCCCACGCTAATAAGGTGCACTTTTTCTTGGTGCCTCTTAATAATCCTCCAAACAGCACCCACCCATCCCCCACCCAACCTGCTTTCACATTTCTCTCCATTACTGGCAGTAGCACCAGTCATAACGTTGCTAGGAAATATCATACCGTTCTGTACCACACACCACTATTAGACTTAGTACCACTTTCAGCCTGGCTACACTAAAGGAGACACTATCAACTCACCCAGTAAAGGCATGGGTCAACTCACAAAATAAAGATGCGAGTCACCTCACAGTAGGACTACTCTAGCAATACACTAAGGCTCAGATGGTTCATAAGGCAATACGGGACCGAGGCAACATGGACCATCTTTGCTGGTCCCAGGCATTCCATCCTCCCAATTTGGATTTGGGACTGAAAAACACAGGGAAAGTGTGGGTGCATGGAGAGTAAGTTGTAAGCAAGCACAATTCGTGACATTGCACAACATCTTGACTGACATCAGATAAGGTGTCTGCCTTAGCTTCCAATTTCCTGGATTTGTGGAGTTTGAACCAAGGTGAGAAAACCTTATCTTCTGGTCTTTTAAACTGGCAGTTTTTTGATGACTGAATATAAACGGAGAGTTTTTCATTAAACAGAACACGGAAGCTTCTTCTCTAGGGTTCTTCTAAAGGAGACCTAAAAAAAATCCCCCCTGCCAAAGGTCCAAGGTCTGGCTTCAAGCATATTTGTCCAAGGATACTGGAATATTATCTTGGATCATGACTATTTGTGGGGAAGGAGGCTGGAGCAGATGTTTTGCATACAAAGGATTCTGTCTTGGGCATCTCCAGTTAGGGTCAGGGAAAAGACCTGAAGTCCAGGAGAGCCACAGCCAATGCTAAGCTAGGCAGACTCTAAGGCAGCTTCTTTGGGGTGTCTTCTTCAAAGCCCCCTCATCAACAGACACGCCCTCACCCCAAACCTCTGATGTAGGACAAGTATACACAGAGAGAGAGAGACAGACAGAGCACTGGAACAGGTAAACACTATTGACATTGGTTTGACAAGCAGCCTGGAAGCTTGCCTGAAAGGTGTCAAATGAAAAGCTTCATGGCAGCAACCAGGAACTGCAGGGCAGAGCTAGCAGCTGTGGGGGGATTTGGGGTCTGGCTCTTAGCAAAGCTGTGGCCCTTTGCTTCCGCTGGGAGCTTTCCTAGTCTCCATTCCCAGTGCAGCTCCCAGAAGGAAGCACAGCGTCACCTGGAGCCCAGCTGGCTTGGGATACAGCTGCAGTACCGCGTGTGTGTGTGTGTATAGAAAGATGCAGTGGCAGCAGTGGAGGCTCAGGAACCTGCCTGTTCAGTCCCTGTTGCTATAATTATCCCCACCTGCTTCTCTCCCCCACAGATCCCCCAGGCAAGAGCTGGGGGCTCAGAGACCCCACCCCAAGCTGCACCAGGGTTGGGAAATATAGAGAAGTCCTGCAGCAAGGCAGCTGCACACCCCTCCTCAACACTTCAACAGCATTTTGCAGTCAAATAGAACACAGAGCGCGGGGGGGGGGGGGGGGAGATCTGCACTGAGTACAGAGACACTCCCAATATGGGTACTTTCCTGAGCACCCTTTAGCAGCAGGAAGGACCTGGGGGATCTTGCAGGATCTGCTTCCAAGTGCTGATGACACCAACCCCAGGACAGGGAAGGGGCACTTCCCCTTTCACAAGACCTATGTGCAGCATAGGCAAGGAAACCACAGCCCCAGAGGCCAGGGAGCCCGGCAGGACTCATATTTTCCCTTCCCACCTTAAGCACACACCAAAGCCTCCAATAGTTGGATGGAACTGTCAGAAACAACATTGCCCTGAGCAGGAAGTGTTCCACAGCTGAACATGCAGAGAACTTTCTACGTATGGACGGTGCCAGCAGGAGCCTGCTCCAACAGCCTGTGGCCTGGGATTCTACTGTACCACTGTGGCACTAGAAGAGGAATCTTGGCAGATCTCTACGACCCTCTCCCAAAGCGGCACCCAGGGAGACGAAGTGGCAGCAGCACAGGGCTGACCAGGAAGGAGCCGCTGCCAGGTGGCGTGCAGAGCTTGGCGCATGGGGAAGGCACCATCAGCTTTGCTACCTTCAACGTTCCTGAACTCGACACACCCATCCTGTGCCGTCCACAGGAGGCCCAACCCAAGTGAATGCCGGTGCCCAAGGCCCAGGCTGAAGAGTTGCTCACTGAGCAGCTCAAAGTCAATGCTTTTCACTACTTAGCACCAAAAAAAAGGAGGGGAGATGCATCACAGCTTGGGGTTTATACTTTATGGTTTTAGCTCTATTTTGTGAACTGCCCAGAGAGCTTCAGCTGCTGGGTGGCACAGAAGGAGGCAGCACAGTGCAAGGAGGGGGCAAAGGAGAGGAGGCGCTCCACAGGCTCAGCAGCCCAGATGCCGAGGCAGCCTCCTCAACGTCTGGCTTGAGCGAGTCCCTAGGAGCAAAGGCTTCTTCTTCCCTTGAGAGAAGAGCGGAGGTCTGTACACAGGGAGCAAAGAGGAGACCTCCAGCAAACAGTACTGAGCCAAGTGTAGATCCCCCAGAAGGGAACCACAGCAAGTCCACAGGCAGGCAGGCCAGCCTGCCCCGCAAGGGGAAATCCAGCAGTCAAGAGCTTGCGCTTAGCCCCTGCTGCAAGGGCTGCGTTCCCAAGCAGCACAGCCAGCCACAGGGCAGCACTGCCACCTGCTGGCCGTTCAGCACCAAGCCTCCCCTGCTGGCCAGAAGACCAACGCCAGATGAGCCTCTGCGCTAGCCAGGGCCAAGAAACAAACGCTCTGGTGGAAACGCAAGTTGGAGCCACTGTTCTGGGAAACAGTCCCTGCTATCCTATCAGAGTTCACAACACACTGAGCAGATGACCCTCTTTGGAACAGACCCACCGGGACCCCTCCATCGTCCAGGGCGCGTTGCCACTGGCCACAGCGGAGGCAGGAGGTCAGCAGCCCAAAAGGGGGCGGAGCTACTCCGGACTGCTGCCACCTCTCTCCGAACCACTTGGGCTGGCTGCCAGGAGACCCACCCCACACCCACCTCATGTCCCACCCACCCCTGCAACTACAAGTAGGTCAGTCGGGGCCAATCAGAGCCGTGGATGACTTGCCCATCATCCACGGCTCTCTGCCTGCCCAAGTGGAAGGAGCGGAATTGTCATTTCTCCAAAGAGAGGTCAGGGGGAGAGGTCAGGCTTCACAGGCTGGCCTGAGTGTCTAACGGCTGTCAAGTGAGCCACAAGCAAAACGAGAATTTTTCCTGATGAATGGATTTGTATTGTATATTTATTCTGAGATAGAGAAAAGCCAGCAGAATCCAACTGCTCCTGCAAGTGAAGCCATGTGGGCAGGGACTCCTCCAAGCCAACTGGGGAAAAGGGATTCCCCCATGGTTGGGAGCAGTCAGCGTTTCCGCTTGAACTGGAATTTGTAAATAGTCGGCTGGTTTACCGTTTCCTTCGTCAGCTTCACTTTCTGCGTTTTGTCCTGAAACAAAGGGAGAAGAAAGTGAGTCTTTTCAAAGCAACACACCTTCCCCAAAGCATTGATACATCCTTGGAGAGAAAAGCCAGAGTTTGGACTCAGTGAGGCTTCTTGGCCAAGTTGTTTCCCCACAGCAAGAAACAGAAGCCCGAAGGATCCCCCTTCCGCATCACCTGCGAAGACCAAGCCAGGTGGAGGCAGGAGCAGCGGCTGCACCGAACCAGCTCTGCAGCCAGGTGAGACCTGACCTGCCACCTAAGCTTCAACCCCAAAGGAGAGCTGTTGCCACCCCAGCTGTGAGCCAAGCGGAGTGGGCAAAACGCAGGCCCCTCACCAAGAGGTCCTTCCGGGTCTGGAGCTTCTGAGCAACGACAAACATCTTCCGCTCACGTTCGATGCGCTGCCTCAGCAGGTTGTACTGACTCTTCCTCTGTTGGGCTAATTTCTAGAGACAGAAAAAAAACCATTGGTTTTTCGCAATGAACAGACAAGCCCCCAAGGGAAAGCTGGATGTCCCCAATTGCTCTTAAGGGGCAAACCAGGCATGGCTCCTGCCTTCTCCAGGCTGAGGACCATATCCAGCTTCTTTTCCCAGCATATCTCCCTCTTAACCCACAAGAACAGCCCTTCTTACATCTCAGCACCCGTGATGGAAGGCAGATGGGAAGGGAAGGACCTTTCTGTCCCTGGCTCCCCAGTGAAGCCACAGGCCCCTTGCTGCTGTGGCACTCCTCAGAGTCCTTGGAAGGGGATTCCCAAAGGGGCACCACCTCCCGTCAGGACCAACAGAAGTGCACGGATATGGATAGACACAGACAGAGACACACATAGAGAGAGAGGGTGTGTGTGCAAAGACAGAGGTGTGTGTCTTATCTGGAAGCACCAGGGGTCTCCTATTTCACCAGAGCAGGTGCAGGAGGGGTTTGGGCCTCTTCCTTGGGCTGAGCTGAACAGGCTGCCTACTCCCATTGCACCCAAGCCCCAGGCTGCAAACCCCAGCATGACGGAGCTTTACCACACTCAGCCACCTCATGGCAGGTGTGAGCTAATTAGCACTATCAAACAGGACGGATCCCAACTTGTTCCGCCTGCAGAAGAAGAAGATGACTCAAGTCTCCTGGAAGAGGAGAAAACCCACCTGTCTGAACTAGCCCAGGGACTTCAGCACTAAGCCAGCAAGAGGGTGGGAACCTTATCTGCCATCTCCTCCGCCTCAGCTGGTCTGGACAGCATTCCCATTCCTTTGCTGCACATCTCCAGCCAAGTCGCTCTGCGTTGCCCAACACAGACAAAGCCTGCTCAAGTCAAGCTTTCCACGGCCAAGACAGGAGACACCGCAAAACCACGTCTCCAGCCACAGACAGCCGCTTGCTCTGCCACTTCTGAAGAGAACCGTGGGAAGGGTGGAAGCAGACGGACCAAACTCTAGAGCAGTGGGGTGCATGTAAAGGTTTCTGGCCCAGTTCTCAGCTCACACGAGTCTTGAGTCTCTGAGCAGCCCAAGTACTATGAATGGAATTAGCAGTGCAGACAATCTTCAGCATTAAGTGCTGAGAGAAGAGTTCCCTTATTCCTAACCTCCTGGTCAGCCTACTACCCAAGGGGCTTGGGAGAACTGCACGACATCCAGCCCGGCCCCTGAGACACAAAGAATATCACCTTCTCAGCAGTACAAAATAGAATCAGGACACGCGTTCTACTTTTACTTCATCATAGACCCACTCGGCTCAGTTGCCACAGAGAAAGCTAATAACCTTGATTTACAAGCAGCACTTGTACAGACCTGTAACTGGGCAGGTGTGGTGGTCCCCAGTATGGATCCCTTCTTCAGTGTTTCAAGGGTTGGACGGTTGTATACTCTGCCCACCAGCTGAGGAGCAGTGTTTAGGTGGGTGGCAATGTCAAATCTTTCCACTGGAAAAGGAAAGCCACATTTAAATAATTTATACCCCCAGTCTCCAGCTGGAAAGGCTTACAGACAAAAACAACACCATCTCTGCCCTCAGGCTTACCATCAAAAAAAGCACAACACCAACGGAAAAGGGGGATAGGGAAAGAAAAGGAAACGGAGGGAACCCAGGCATCAATTCTCAAATTTGATATGATTCTTTTAATGTTGGAGAGAGAGAGAGAAAGAGGAGAAGAGAACAGAACCAGGGCTATTCTATCACCCCTGCTGACATATCAACTGACCAAAGAAGGTGTTGAAGCCCCTGCAACCCACCCCACAAACCCTCTCCTATCTCCTACCTTCCTTCTTTGTGTCAAAAAAGAACGTGTGCTTGTTTGGCTGTTTTCCTTCAGCTTCCAGCAGGTGGAGCTGTGACTTCAGCCTTTCGATTTTCTGAGACAAAAACAAATAATTAAAGTCTTCAAGTCTCGGTTTAGCTTTAGTTTGGGAAGCATAGAACACAGGCGCTGGAAGTGCTTGGGGGGGAGGGCCAGAGCTCAGCGAGGGCAGGGAGGGGGGGGGTCCGCTTTGCAGGCAGGGGGGTCCTACCTTGAGTTTAGACATGAGTGATGGAGAAAAGCTCTCCCTCCCTGAAGTCCAGAAGAGCCACTGCCAGTCATGACAGACAATAGTGGGACAGGCCACAGAGCAGACACGGCATCAGGGGCCTGCTGAAGGGTCCCAGAGCCCACTGGGTGAATGAGCCGCAGAAAAGCCGCACTGCCCTGGAGCAAGATTCTTTGCCAACCCCAAACGCAACCATCAATCGAGTTGCAAGGACCGGCAAACACTTCACACGAAGACACACGTGACCCCTTCACAAAGGGAGCGCATATCAGCCTCCAATCACCCTAGGGTGGGGGTTGCTCACAAATGGGGGGGGGCACTCCACAGAACAGTATATGTTTGGTGTTGTCATTTCATTAGCCAAACTCCCAAGGACCTGGACGGCGCTCATACTGGGCTTTGGCCTCATTTCCACCCTTGGCATGTGGAGGGGCCACTTGATCACTCTCTGCCTCTCGGTTTGAAGAGAAGATCACACACTGCCCCCAGCTCCCAAGAGAGACTAGGGGCACGGTGCATTTCACAAACAGCAACCTTCCACCAAAAGTTGGAGAAGAAAGCAGAAATCCACCAAGCACCCCTGACATGCAATTTTCATCCCTTAAAATAAAGTAGAGCAGCCAAGCTGCAGAGCATGAAGGTGGATTGGTGCCGCCACCCAGAGACCAGCTGGAACCGTCAGGACAGAGATCCTTGTGAGAAACGGGGCTCCACGCGCTTCATGGCTTTGCAGTCAGCCTCCCGCCAGGGACAAGCTTCTCTTTCCCATCACGTCCTAGAAAAGCTTCGATGGAGAACCAGCCCCATCATCCCCTCTCTGGCTGTTTCCTTGCCAACCTGGCCAATGACAGCATTTTTCCTAACTGCAGCACATGGGTGCGGGGAGTGCTTCACTGGGATCACGGGTGGGGAAGGGTTAAACCTCCCACCCCACCCCCGCTAACCTGATGAAAAGTCACTCACTCACACACACCCATGTATAGCAAGACATTTTTAAAACACTGAGAGTTGCTGCTGACACTTAGCCTCACATCTAGTTTGACACTTAAGTCAGAGAGCACCGGGCCACCCACAAGAGGGGCCAAGCAAGCCAGTTGCTTGAAGCACCACCCACCCACCCACCCAGCTCAAGCGGAAGCCCTGCAGAAGAAAAGCACGCTCTGACCTTGACTTCCGCTATTCGCTTCATTTCAATATATTTAAGATCTTGCGTCTTCATCAGCTTCTGCTGCTCCAGTGTGGTTTCTTCTTCCAGCTGCTTAATCACATGAACTCCATCCTACCAGCAAGTGAACACACATATTGAACTTGGAAAGAGACCATGGTGCTGTGGCTGAGAAAAGGAAAGGGCCACAGAGACTTACAAGCATTTTGTGGACAAGCTACTGGGAAGAGGCCAGTAACCCTCCCCTATAAGCTGATTAAAACTCTGATGCAACAAAACATTCCAAGGACACAAGTAGCAGGGATGGAACTTCTAGACCTGATTTGCACATCATGCTGCAATTCCTGGGTTGTTTAACCCATGAATGGCTGGAGATGAGCACAGCGACAAGCACTGCTCATCATTTCTGCTTTCAATTAACAACCCAGAGTTATTGTTGTTGGGTTAATTCTGGATTGTTTAACCCATAAAGTTTCTGGGTATCTATGGATTGAACAATAATAATAATATATTTATTTGTTACCTGCCTCTCCCTCGGGATCGAGGCGGGGTACAACACAAATGCAAACGCCACAAAATACATAAAATTAAAACATTTAAAAGTAATACATTATTAAAAGCAGCACATTATTAAAAGGCATCTTAAAATTCAACTATGCAAACTAAGCGAGACAATTGTCCTTTCAAGAATGGAAAGCCCTTTCCCAAGACGCGTTAACTTCAGAGAGACTAGTTCTGAGGCAGCTTCTGACGGGATGCCAGCCGGCCCGACTTTCTCTCGCCTTCCTTTAGCTCCGCCCATTTTAATCTGCGGCGTACTCTAGGATCAGCTAACCTCTCCGTGTTCTCCCCCTCAGAAGAATATTGGAGGAGGCAGAGGGGGAATAAACTATGCACAGGAGCTCATTTGTCCCATCGTGTGGGGGAGCTACAGTAGTTTATTTTAAAAATACAATACTGTGAGTAACTTATGAACCCATCGTGGCTTAAAGTGACTGAGAAAGTGTCTGAGGAACATTGTAATTCAGGCTTTATGTAAGTTAAGATCTTTTTACATCTGAGATTTATTCCACAGCTTTTGATGGGGTTCCCCTGCTAGAATTTCAGATTCTAAGCCTGTTTTTCACACACATACACAGATTAACAATCAACATGTACATTGCGGTTGCAGGTGTAATCTCAAAGTGTGGAAAGTGTGTGGAATTTGGACAGTAAGGTGATTATTTAGTTCTGCTTGATACTTTTCCTCACTCCCTATCACCTCACTCATTAGAGCACAGAGAGCTTTGCCCTGATAGGACTGGATTTGTCAATGCCTGCTCAAATATATACAGCAAGCTGCCTACAGTATCTGTTTGCTGGGCAAACAAGCATGAAGCCCAAGCACCCACCCACCCACCCCGTGCAGGGCTAACGCAGGACACACAAGCCTCACCTGAAGCTGCACACGGGTCATTCTGAAATAAAACTCATCCGGGTTCTTCTCCTGGGCCTTCCTGCGAAGCGCCTGGAGAGCATTCTGCTTCTTGTGGTAGTCACTGAAAGGCAACAAAGCACAATGTTAGCACAGCCTCCCCACACAGAACTCTCCACCACTGAGCTGTGAGCGGCTGGGAGAAAGAACAGGGAGGAACGGCAGCTTGGAACTGCTGCCTTCCACTGCAATAAACACATCAGAGGGATAAAACCAAAAGAACGGCACATGATTTGGTGGATCCTCTGCCAAAAAGAAAAAAACCCAGCAACAGCTACATTTATTTGGGATATCTATATTTTGCCATCTTTGAAGACGGTTCGGAAGCTACAGCTTGTGCAAAATGCAGCAGCCAGATTGATAACCGGAACAAGAAAGTTCGAGCATATAAGACCCACTCTGGGTGCCTGTATGTTTCCAAGCCCAATTCAAGGTGCTGGTTTTAACCTATAAAGCCTTACACGGCTTGGGACCACAATATCTGACAGAATGCCTCTCCCAACATGAGCCGACCCATACACTGCGCTCAACATCTAAGGTCCTCCTCCAGATGCCTACCCCGAGGGAAGCTTGGAGAATGGCAACAAGGGAGAGGGCCTTTTCAGCAGTGGCCCCTCAATTATGGAATTATCTCCCCAATGAGGCTTGCCTGGCGCCAACATTATTATCTTTTCAGTGCCAGGTCAAGACTTTTCTCTTCTCCTAAGCATTTAACTGCATTTAATAGCTTGTGCTGAGCTTTTTAACTGCCCCCAGAATAGCTGTTTTTAACAGATTTTCTGTTTTTGTTTGTATTTTCTGCTTTTTATGGTTTTAAATTTTGTATATTTGTTTTTAGTGTTCACTATTTTTAACTTTTGTAAACCACCCAGAGAGCTTCGACTATGGGGCGGTATATAAACGTAATAAATAATAATACAATTTTAAATTTTGTACATTGTTTTCAATTGTTTTGATCATATGTAAAACATGCAGAGAGCTTCAGTTGTGGGGTGGTATAGAAATGTAATAAATCATAACAATAATAATAATAATTGAGAAGAGCTCCGAAAGGATTTCTCCAAACAGAGAAATGAGCTTCAAAATGGTAAATGCAGTTAAATATAAGCTAGTGTAAAGTGACGTACATTGGGGCAAAAAAAATCACAACTCTACAAATACACTGATGGGGTTTGACCACTGATGGTGACTGACCAAGAAAAGGATCTTGGGATTGTGACAGGTAATTCAATGAAACAATTGATCCAGTGTGTAGAAGCTGTGGGAAAGGCAACTTCCGCACTGTAGATCATTAGGAAACAAATCAAAAATGAAACTGACAATATCATAATGCCCATATAAAAATCTATGGTATGATCAAACTTCAAATATTGTGTACAGTTCTGGTCACCACATTTCAAAAAGTGAAGAGCTGGGAAAAGGGCAACAAAAATTATCAAGGGACTGCAGCGAATCCCCTATGAAGAAAGGTTACAACCTGTGGTGCTTTTTAAATTAGAAAAAAGGTAAAGGAGGGGATATGCTGGAGGTGCAGAAAATAATGTATGTAGCAGAAGTGGATAGGCATGCGTTTCGCTACCTCCCTTGTAATGCTAGCGCCCAATGAGACCATCTTAAGAAGCTAAATTTTGGGAGATTCAGGACAACTATTTCTTAGAGTGCACAGTAGAACTATGGAATTCACTACAAGGTGTAGTGATGGCCACCAACATGGATGGCTTTAAAGGAAATTAGAGAAATTCACAGAATATATAGCCCTGATGCCTATATATTACCTCTCATATCAGAAAACCCGTTGCTAGGGAACACAAGTGGAAGGGCACGATGGCAATCAAGTCCTGCTTGTGGACTTCCCACTGGGGCAACTGATTGGCCACCATGGGAACAGAATGCTGGACTGATCCAGCAGGGAAGAACATCGATATAAAGATCCTCTCCTCACCCTTCTTATTCCTGCTCTTGCCTCAATAGGCCCACAATGGCCACTGGGGGTTTCCCCCTTCTGGAAATGTGTAACCAGATACCACCAGCTGTTTGTCTCCAAAGATGACAGGGGCTTTTCCTCACCCGGCTGGGTGTCCAGAAAGACATGGCCAACAGACACTGTTGAGAGAATTCAGCCTATTCCTATGCCTTTGCAACTCAGAAAGGCCAGGAGAAGGTGCCCTGGAAGTGGAGGCAGCTTCCCGACTTTGATGAAGTGCGCTTTTTAAATTAGAAAAAAAGTAAAGGGGGGGATATGCTGGAGGTACAGAAAATAATATGTGGAGCAGAAGTGAATAGACATGCATTTCGCTACCTCCCTTGTAAAGTGCTTGGTGGTTTTTAAAGTGCCACGTGGCTCTTGTTCATTTATTACACACAGGCTCACTGGGCTGGATGGTGACCTTGGACAGCTCTTTCATTCCTGCTCCTCAAGACACGGACCTTGTCTCCTGGGGCTGCTGGCAATAACTGCCCTTGATCGGTCCTGTGGGGCAGCAGGGAAGGGCAAAAGCGAGGGGGCAAATACTCACTCTGCGCGGAGCTTGTAATCCTTCTTCTTCTCGAGAATTCCCAGGTGCTTCCGAGAAGAAGGCTGAGAGGGAGAGAAGGGCAGAGGAGATGGGAATGAGCGTTCAGTCAGTAGAAAGGCCGGGGATACGTCCAAGGCCCTTCATAAAAACACGGAGTGTGTTTGTGGTTATTGCAGTTCTTAACATGTTATATTTTTAAATTTAGGGCTATATACGGCGAACCTGTTATACCGGAATACCACCACCACCACCACCACCACCTCGCCCCCAAGGGCACACGTGACAGACATCTTCTGAACGGTAAAAAAAAAAAAAAGGCTTCCTGAGGAAAAGGAGGAGCGGAGCGGAGGGGGGAGAGGCGGCGGCGGCAGCAGCCCCAGGTCGTGGGCCGAAGCGGCCGCGCCAGGGACCGGCAGCTGTTGGTGTTCCTCTCCCGCCGGCTGAGGCTGAGCCGGGGGCGACTCCAGGGACCCGCGGGGCCACGAGCTGCCCAGCCGCGGGCCACGTCTTCCCCGGAAAGCGCCGGGCGCACCCGCCCTACCGGCCGCCTCACCTGGGCGCGCTCGCGGTGCTGGCGCTGCCCGGACTTGGCCGCCTTCTTGAACGCTGCTGCCATGATGCTCGGACCCGGCGCACGAGCACTTCCGGCACGTGGCGAGCGCTTCCGGCCGCGCGCGCCACGCCCACCCCCACCCCACCCCCGGCGCAGAGGCGTCGCGGGACCATAGAGCTAGGCCGGCCGGCAGAAAGTGGGCGGGGCGTGGCGGCCCTGCGCAGACTCTGTTTGGCCGTCTGGTTTGAAGGCTCCGCCCTTCTCGAAGCCTCTGTCGCAGGGTTGGCTTTCAGAAGAGGATGTACAGCCAAAGCCCTGTGAGGGGCCTGTTTAGCCCCAGAAGAGAAGCCTGAGGCCGGGGAGGCCGTCACATAGAGGATGAGGGCCCAGGATCAGCCTCAAGGAGCTCTTCTGAAGCCTCTGCGTCCAATTTGGCAAAAAGGTGGCCCACCTGTATTAAAGCCCACCTGTCTTTTACAGTGTCACCATTGCTACCATGACAAGGAGAAAAGAAGGACTAGGAACATACAACAACCCACATTGAAATCTGGCATCCAGGAAGAAGCAAGATGTCATCTGTCCAAGAAGGGGCCCTGCCTGGAAGAGTGGGCCTCTTCGCACACAGTGCAATGTCCCACTGAGCTCCGTCCTGGCAACTTTAATCTGACTCAAAATACATTTTTGTATTACATGAAGATCAGATTGCAAATCTCTCTCTCATCTGGAGCTTCTTTGAAGCAAGGAAAGCTCCTTCCATTTCCCTAAGTGCAAAACCCTCTGAGTTGCTTGTGGTGCAATCCTCCCCTTGTTTTATATCCTCTGGACAAGGATAAGACTGCTAATAAGTTCCATTGTGCTGGGGAACCCTACACCTCAGCAGCATAATGAATTTTCACTGGCATTGCACCATGGCTGGGCTGGCAAAATATGTTGGCATCGCCATGACACTGGTAGTGCTGCCACCTCCTCCATTGTGCCAGGAACATATTGATGCAGCCTATTCCTCTCACAGCTTCCTATTTATTCTGCATCAAAGGCAACGAGGCAGTCATGGCAGCCAGGCCCAGCATCACATGGCTGTGTACAAAGACTGGGTCAGAAGGCAACGAAAAGACGATCTGGAAAAACCATCAATTATTTTTGTATTTATCTCTTTTCTTCTTTTTAAAATATTTATATACCACTTCCAATTTTTTTAAAATAAATAAATCCTGGTTTACAACAAATTATGAGCAATACATAATTATTAAAGTGCAGACAAGTTAATGATTGGGTAAAGCAAGTTTTTAATCATCAAAAGATGGTGTGTTGAAGAGGTGAGGCCTTTGCAGAGGGTGGGGCCACCACAGAGAAGACCCATTGCTGATGTTGATGCCCAATGAGACTCTGCAAGATACAGTATGGACAACAAAGCCTCCCCTAAAGACAGTAGTGGTCCAGTGGGTCTATATAGGGGGAGAGAATGTTTCAGGTAACCCAGGCCTATGTAAGTGAAGGGCTTTATTGTCAATAATAATACCATGAAACTGGCTTGGTAACAAACTGGTGTCCAGTGCAGTTCTTTCAGCACAGGTGTTATGTGTGCATGGTAAGACATGCCACATAATAATAATAATAATAATAATAATAATAATAATAATAATAATAATAATAATAAAATTTATTTCTTACCCGCCTCTCCTTTTAGATGGAGGCGGGGAACAACATTAGAACAGGAATCAATACATCTTAAAAATTCATGATTTAACATTGATCTGGATAGGCCTGCCGGAAAAGGCTAATCTTTAAAGCTGCCTTAAAATCACATATAGAGTTAATTTTACGAATCTCCTCCGGCAGGCCGTTCCACAATCTGGGGGCGACAGAAGAAAAGGTCCTCTGGGAAACTGATGTCAGCCTAGTTTTAGCTGACTGAAGTAAGTTCACCCCAGAGGACCTGAGTGTGCGGGGCAGACTATATGGGAGAAGGCGATCCTGCAGGTAACCTGGACCCAATCCATGTAGGGCTTTAAAGGTAATGAACAACACTTTGTACTTTGCCCGGAAACTAATTGGCAGCCAGTGGAGTGATTTTAATGTTGGTGTAATGTGGTCACCCCTAGGTGTACCGGTGACCAACCTGGCTGCCATATTTTGAACTAGTTAAAGTTTCCGAACTAGGTACAATGGTAGCCCTATGTAGAGCACATTGCAGAAGTCAAGCCTTGTGGTTACCAGCGCGTGCACTACTGTCTTTAGGTCTTCTGACTCTAAGAATGGGCGCAGCTGGCGTATCAGCCAAAGCTGATAGTAGGCACTCCTGGCCGTCACATCTATCTGGGCTGTCATTTGGAGTGACGGATCCAGGAGCACCCCCAAACTGCAAACACAGTCTTTCAGGGGGAGTGTAGCCCCATCCAGAACTGGCTGACACACCTCCAAACCTAGGGCAGAGCCCTTGACAGCAAGCACCTCTGTTTTGTCCGGATTCAGCTTCAGTTTGTTTTTCCTCATCCAGCCTATTACTGCCTCCAAGCATTCATTCAGAGGAGACACACTATCCTTAGCTGATGAGGCATAGAGAAATATATTTGGGTGTCATCAGCATACTGATAGCACCCCGCCCCATGCCTCCGGATGATCTCTCCCAGCGGTTTCATGTAGATGTTAAACAGCATTGGGGATAGGATGGCACCTTGTGGTACGCCATACAACAGCTCCTTTTTTGAGGAGTGTAAAGGAAGAACGCCCAGCAAACTGCTGGCTTCAGACTGGATTTAGCACGGACCCTTGGTTTGGACACTCAAAGCTCACACAGAATGAGGTTTAAGACCATTTATTCAGGATAAGGGTAGGAAATACATGGGATTCAGCAGAATAAAACTTAGTTACATGCATAAAGTACCAGAACCCAGAGTAAGCAAGCTAAAAACTAAAACTACAGATCATACGTCACCCAGACCAGACTCAGCCGACTCTTCCCTGTTCTTTTCACAGGGTTTCTTTATACTATCCTTTTCACTCCCTTCCCCCCTCCCTTCAGCTTTGATGCAAGGAGTTACTTCACACTTCAGCCCGGGATGGCTAATCACTCAAGGCCACAAGACAGTTACAATCGGATGGCTCCGTCTTCTCCCCCTCACGCAGCTGGTCTGGATCTTATCTCCCCTCCTATAGAACCATAAAAACCATAAAATTCATGCATTAAAAAACATGCCAGTCCCAAGTTCCACTTAACCCTTACAAGGAGCAACTATCCCCAAGCATCACCATCCGGAATCTACCTGAGAGGTAGGACCGGAACCACTGGAGCACAGTGCCCCCGATTCCCAAACCCCTCAGGCGTTCCAGAAGGATACCATGGTCAATGGTATCGAAAGCTGCTGAAAGGTCCAAAAGTACCAGCAGGGACACACTCCTCCTGTCAATGCTCATGCGGAGATCATCCACTAAGGCGACCATAGCTGTCTCAACTCTGTATCCTGCCCTAAAGCCAGTTTGAAATGGGTCTAGAAAATCTGTATCATCCAAGACTGCTTGGAGTTGGAAGGCAACTGCCCTCTCAATCACCTTGCCCAAAAATGGAAGATTTGATACTGGTCTGTAATTATTAAGGTCCAGGAGATCCAGGGAGGGCTTTTTGAGAAGCGGCCGTACCACTGCTTCTTTTAAACATGGTGGAAAACTCCCCTCCTTGAGAGATGCATTAATAATATGTTGTAGTTGTAGTCTAACTGCATCTCCTCCCTGGGCGACCAGCCAAGAAGGACAGGGATCGAGAGGACAAGTTGTCCCCCTTACTCGTCCAAGCAGCTTGTCCACATCATCAGTACTCACCAACTGAAACTGATCAAGTGTAATCCTACTCACAGAGTTGCTGGACGCTTCAGCTTCAGCTTCTGTTATAACGACGGCATCTAAATTGGCTCTTGTCTGAGAGATTTTATCTGTGAAATGATCATTAAATGCATCACAGCGAACTACCGAAGGCTCTAAAACTGGGTTCAGGGGAGTAGGTGCCTGAGTTAGACCCCTCACCACTCTAAACAGTTCTGCTGGACGTGAATTCGCAGATGCAATGCGGTCAGAGAAGAAAGCTTTCTTCGCTGCACGTATTGCCACCCCATAGGAACGAAGATGTTCTCTATGACGTGCCTTGTCGGATATGAGACGAGTTTTCCTCCATCGGCGCTCCAGTCGTCGACCTTCCCGCTTCAACTTCCTGAGATCTTCTGTGTACCAAGGTGCCCGATTGGAAGCAGGTCGGAGAGGGGGCAATCGTGTCGATAGCCCTAGTTAGGTCTTGATTCCATCTATTGACCAGGGCTTCAACAGGATCGTCGACAATACCAGCCATAGCACCCTCTAAGGCTTTCTGGAATCCAAGAGGATCCATCAGCCTTCGAGGGCGGACCATCTTAATAGGTCCGCTACCCCTGCAGGGGCGGATGGTAGCCATGATATTAACCCTGACCAGAAAATGGTCTGTCCATGACAACACAGAGGTATTTATCACCTCCGCCCACAGATCTGTCTGTTCGGAACTGAAAACAGCATCGAGGGTGTGACCTGCTGAATGTGTGGGTCCAGAGACCAATTGGGATAGGCCCATGTTTGTCATGGATGCCATGAACTCCCGAGCTGCACCTGACAAACCATTCCCGAAAGGGATGTTGAAGTCGCCCAGGACCAAAAGCCTGGGCGACTCCAACACCAACTCCGACACCAGTTCCGTGAGCTCGGCCAGGGAGTCTGATAGGCAGCGGGGTGGCCAGTACACTAACAGAATCCCCAGTCCATCCCTGGTCTTTAGACTCAGGTACACACACTCGATGTGATTCAATTCCCGGACAGGAAGCCTGTTCAGGTTGAGATTATCCTTATAGACCACAGCTACTCCACCACCACCCCGCCCACTTTTCCTCACCTGCTCGATAACACAGTACCCAGCTGGGAGGGCCTGGGCCCATGTTGGGCCACTGTCATCTCCCAGCCAGGTCTCTGTGAAACATGCCAGGTCGGCCTCCTCATCTGTGAGGAGATCATAAATTATATTTGTTTTGTTTTTAACCAATCTGGCATTGCAAAGGAGTAAGGAGAGGGTCCGTGGGTGGCTTGGTTCGTTCTCCAAGTTCCCCAGGGTGAAAGGCCGAAGGCTCAGCCTACTCACTTGCCTGCCTGCCTGCCCTCCAGTGGTGTGTGTGCGTTTGTGCGCGCTTTAAACCTGGTGGTGTTAATGGCATCTCCTCCCCCTTCCCTGGCTCTGCTAGCAAAGCACAGCTGCACCTGAACAGCTCAGCACTGCCCCCACCACCACTGCATAATTTTAAAAGTTATTTTTGATGGAGGTTTCAAGTAGTAGTAGCCAACGAGGGCACAGAAGCAATGTAAAAAACACTGTGCCTTCTGGGGCCATGGGGATCCTATCAGGACTAGCCAGGAAGGCAAGGAGGAAGGTGGCCACTGCAGCAGGCTCAGGGGCAAAGGGGCCCTTCAGAGCTGGTGAGCCCTCCACAGCTGCCCCCCAGGCCAACCCACGACACCGGACTCCACCCACTGGCTTCCTATCTCTGTCAAATAGCCTTGGGACAAAATAGATACATGAGTAGTAAAAGACAGAGGAAAGAAATGGTGGTTCAACTACTTAATGAGGATGGCAAATTGATAACAGACGACAAAGAAAAGGCTGAAATGCTCAATTCCTACTTTGCCTCGGTCTTCTCCCAAAGGCGGGTCTATGACCCCCCTGGAAAAAGTGAAGCAGAAGTTGAGGGGGCAGGATTGCAGTTTGAGATTGATAAACAAATGGTCAAAGAACACCTAATTTCCTTGAATGAGTTCAAATCTCCAGGGCCCGATGAACTGCATCCAAGAGTAATGAAGGAGCTAGCGGAAGAACTCTCAGAACCTTTGTCTATTATCTTTGCAAAATCATGGAAGACAGGTGAGGTGCCGGACGACTGGAGGAGGGCTAACGTTGTCCCTATCTTCAAAAAGGGCAAAAAGGAGGAACCTGGGAACTACAGACCAGTCAGTCTGACATCCATCCCTGGGAAAATTCTGGAGCAGATTATAAAGAAGTCAATCTGTAAACACCTTGAAATCAATGCAGTGATTACTAGAAGCCAACATGGATTTGTCAGGAACAAATCCTGTCAGACTAATTTGATCTCATTTTTTGATAGGATAACCTCCCTTGTGGACTGTGGGAATGCTGTGGATGTCATATATCTTGACTTCAGCAAAGCTTTTGACAAAGTACCACATGACATTCTGATTAACAAACTAGCTAAAAGTGGGCTAGATGGAACAACTATTAGGTGGATCCACAGTTGGCTACAGAATCGGACTCAAAGAGTACTTATCAATGGAACCTTCTCAAACCGGGGAGAGGCAACGAGTGGGGTGCCGCAGGGCTCAGTCCTGGGCCCAGTGCTCTTCAACATTTTTATTAATGATTTGGACAAGGAGGTGCAGGGAACGCTGATCAAATTTGCAGATGACACCAAATTGGGTGGGATAGCTAATACCCTGGAAGACAGAAACAAACTTCAAAGTGATCTTGATAGGCTGGAGTGCTGGGCTGAAAACAACAGAATGAAATTTAATAGGGATAAATGCCAAGTTTTACATTTAGGGAATAGAAACCAAATGCACAGTTACAAGTTGGGGGACACTTGGCTCAGCAATACTACAAACGAGAAGGATCTTGGAATTATTGTAGATCACAAGCTGAATATGAGCCAACAGTGCGATATGGCTGCAAGAAAGGCAAATGCTATTTTGGGCTGCATTAATAGAAGTATAGCTTCCAAATCACGTGAGGTACTGGTTCCTCTCTATTTGGCCCTGGTTAGGCCTCATCTTGAGTATTGCGTCCAGTTCTGGGCTCCACAATTCAAGAAGGACGCAGACAAGCTGGAGCGTGTTCAGAAGAGGGCAACCAGGATGATCAGAGGTCTAGAAACAAAGCCCTATGAAGAGGGACTGAAAGAACTGGGCATGTTTAGCCTGGAGAAGAGAAGATTGAGGGGGAACATGATAGCACTCTTCAAATATTTAAAAGGTTGTCACACAGAGGAGGGCCAGGATCTCTTCTCGATCCTCCCAGAGTGCAGGACACGGAATAACGGGCTCAAGTTAAAGGAAGCCAGATTCTGGCTGGACATCAGGAAAAACTTCCTGACTGTTAGAGCAGTGCGACGGTGGAATCAGCTATCTAGGGAGGTTGTGGGCTCTCCCACACTAGAGGCATTCAAGAGGCAGCTTGACAACCATCTGTCAGGGATGCTTTAGGGTGGATTCCTGCATTGAGCAGGGTGTTGGACTCGATGGCCTTGTAGGCCCCTTCCAACTCTGCTATTCTATGATTCTATGATTCTATGATTCTAGTACCTTGTGGCACCCCACAACAGAATTGCCAGGAAACTGAGGTGCAGCCAGCTATACTCTGAACCTGACCCTGCAGATAGGAATGGAACCACAGTAAAACACTGCTTCCACCCACCCACTCACACACACGCATCCCCAATCCACAGTGCTGGCCCAGGATGCCATAGTTAATTTTGGAGAAATTTCCATTTCGGCTGCACAATCCTGCATGCAGATCAATCATGGGAATATAATATTTGTAGATGAGAAGACATTGCAAATGAAGGAGTTGTCACCCAGAAAGACCCTGTCGGGTGGCCTTTAATACTGAGCCAACACCATCCTTTTGAGAGGGAGAGTCTGGGTAGACTGCAGTCGGCGTGTGGGTAGACAAGAAGCGGAGGCAGCCACATGAAGAAGTAGGAGGTGAGCAGCGAATACGAATTATTTATTGCAGCAAAGCTAGATTCGCCACATGCAGGGCTGATCCAGCATCCAGGAAGATATGCTTAGGTTTCGGGTGGGAATGCCAGACATACCGGGGCAGCGGGGGCTGGGAGATCTACAATATTGATTGTCGTGAAGCCCTGTCCAGGATGGCAGATTCCTCTTTATCACCTTGTCAAATCTTGAAGCCTCAGCCTTATGCACACTTACTTGGAAGTAAGGCCCGTTGAACTCAGCAGGACTCCCAAGAAAGCATGCACAGGATCAGTCTGCATAGGAGTCTCTTGGGGCCTGAGTGTTATCAAGACAACAGAGTCAGCATTTGTGAGCTACATAACCAGCTAAGTGGCCATCATCCGTTTGATGAGTGTAAGGAAGGGGTAAATTCATACATGGAATGGCTGTTCTTAAAATATGTTAAAGTGTTCTATTGTTATGGTTTTAGGAGCGGAGTAGATAACCGGCCAGATGCATGGGGGTGTTCTGGTACTTCCTGGAACCGCTTGGGGCCAGGCCGGCCGACCTTGAGAGAAATTAACACCTCTGGAGAGGTGTGAAAGATCATCGCAGGGAGAGCCGAAGGGAGGGGGAAAGGAGTGGGAAAAGTATCTATAAAGGGTATACTTTGAAATGAGGCTTTTGTTCTGAGCTGGCTGACTCCATGGCTGGGTGACGTATGATATTGCAACTTAGTTTTTAGTTTGCTTGGGTCTGGGTTCAATCTATATCTGCATGTATCTATAGTTTTAGTTGCTAATCCTGTTTGCTTGCCTCTTTCCTAAATAAATTGGGCTTAAACTTCCAAACTGTGAGCTGTGTGCGTTATTGTTCGGGGGATCTGTGCAAAATCCAGTGGAAGGCCAGCTTGGCTGGGTCCAATCTCCTTTACATGGTGGGCAGCGCTGGGATTCGACACAGATCCGGAGGAACAGAACGCTGGCAGGAAAAGGAGAGCAGTGAAGCAGAGAGTTGAACCCAGGCTAAGCAAAGGCGGTTAGGACAGCCAAGGATGTCTCAGGATCAAGGAGCTACGGCTCCAGGAGTAGAGTGGTTATCTCAGAGTCAGGGAGCAGAAGCTCTAGGAGTAGAAGCTGGGGGGCTGAACCCTCAGGAAGGAGCGGTAGGGGAGTCCAGTCTGTCCACTTTAGAGTGGGGGATGCAAGAATTGCCCAGCTCCGAGGGAGGGGCCCGGAGACGATTTGCAGCGCAACTTTGGAGGCCAGAGGAAGAGCGGGAAGGAGCGTGGTTCGAACGTGAGCCGAACAGAGACTAGTGGGTCGAACCGTAAAGGTGACCCCCTATGGAGCGCCTCCCTTCGAGGCCCCGCTGGCCCGAGTGAACATTGAGTATCAAGGATGGAAAGGGGAGCTAGTTATCCTCACGCACAAGGACCTGCCTTCCTTCTGGGCAACGACTTATGTTTTAAAGTTACCCAGTTGGCGGTGACAACCCAGGGAAAAGCAGCCCGGCAGAGGGAGGCCCCAGGGGAGGAAGAACCGGAGAAAGTAGTGGGGGAATCCGGTTGGGAGGAGGGGGAAAAGGGTGACCCAGAGTTGGAAGGTGAGGGCACCCCGGAGTTCCAAAGAGAGTTACAACAGGATCCCTTGCTACAGGAGTGCCGGGAGGCAGCGGGAAACCCAGCGGAAGGAAGGGGAAAGGTGGGAACGGCCATGTTCATTTGGGAACGGGGAAGACTTTACCGCCAGTTCTCGCCCAAGGGAGGAGGAGGGGTGGAAAGGAAAAAACTGGTGGTGCCCACCTCCGCAAGGGAGAAGGTATTAGAAACCGCCCATGAGTGGTTATGGGGAGGACAATTGGGAATACGCCGTACCCTGGAACGAGTGAGCCGAGATTTCTGTTGGCCTGGGGTAGCCAAGGAGGTGCGGGATTTTTGCAATTCATGTGAAACGTGTCAACGGGTTGGGTTCCCTCGAGACCACCCTAAAGCCCCCCTACGGCTCTCGCCCATTACGGAAGTGCCGTTCGAAAAAATGGGGGTAGACATCTTGGGACCCTTTAGCCCAGCTACCCAATCGGGGAAGAAGTACATTCTGACCCTGGTGGATTACGCCACTCGCTACGCGGAGGCAGTGCCGCTTTCAGTCATCTCTGCGCCGCAGGTGGCGAAAGCCATGATGACCATTTTCACCCGGGTGGGGGTCCCCAAGGTATTGGTGCACGATCAGGGGGGAAATTTTATGTCTCTGTTGTTAAAGGAATTGTGGCTGTTGGCGGGCGTGCAACAGTGTATAGCAGCAGCGTACCACCATGAGGGGAATGGGTTGGTGGAACGGTTTAACCAGATGCTGGGCAAAATGTTAAAAGCCTATGCTGGCAAGCATACGGCCGACTGGGATCAAGCCCTACCCTACCTCCTCTTTGCAGCCCGGGATGCTAAAAGTGATAGTCTGGGGTTTTCGGCAAATGAGTTGGTCTTTGGTAGAGAGCTGCGGGGCCCTCTGAAACTGTTGCGGGAGGGCTGGGAAGGACGAACTACCCCCACCCCGGTGTCGGTTGTAGAGTATATGCAAAACCTACAGAATTTGTTGCGGGAAGTTGGGGAGGCCGCGCAAGAGAACTTGATGCAAGCTCAGCAGACTCAGAAGAGGTGGTATGATCGACAGGCCAGACAACGGGTGTTTCAGGCAGGAGATAGGGTGTTGGTGTTGAAGCCGTTGAGGCCGGAGAAGCTGGCAGTTAAGTGGGAAGGGCCCGTCATTGTAGAGAAGAAGCTAAACGAAGTGAATTATTTGCTGCGAGACCCGGAGAGTCAGCGACGGCCCAAGGTTTATCACGTAAACATGATGAAATCGTTCCGTGAGAGGGGAGCGCGGGTTAATCAAGTAGGAGGGGGAGAGTCGTTAGGCGAAGGAGTAGGGCTGGATGTCTTGGCTAGCTATCGGGGAAAGGATGGGATGGCGGACATTCAAGTCCCCGAGGAATTGAGTGCTTTGCAGAAAAAACAGCTGAGGCGGTGTTTGCAGGAGTTTCGAGAATTGTTTTCGGGCTTGCCGGGGCGGATGTCGCTAACCAAGCATTCGATTGACACGGGGAGGCATCCCCCCATTCAGTCTCCACCACACCGGTTAAACGGTAGACAGCTGGAGGTGGTTAATAAAGAAATTGAAGAAATGCTAGCTATGGGCGTGATTAAGAAAAGCCAGAGCCTGTGGTCTTCCCCCCTGGTGCTCGTGGCCAAAAAGGATGGATCGGTTCGTTTTTGTGTGGACTTTAGAAAATTAAACAGTGTTTCCACGGTGGAGGCATACTCTATGCCCCATACCAATGATCTGATTGAGACGCTGGGGAAAGCCAAGTTTATCTCCACCTTAGACTTAACCAAAGGATATTGGCAGGTGCCGCTAGATGAGGACACTGCCTTGAAGTCAGCGTTCTCTACCCCTCGGGGCCACTACCAGTTTACGGTTCTTCCGTTCGGGCTCTCGAATGCACCGGGTTGCTTCCAGAAACTTATGGACCGGGTTCTGGACGGTCTGGGGGCTTTTTTGTGCGTTTACCTGGATGACGTGGCGGTGTTCAGTGACACGTGGGAACAGCACTTATCGCATTTGGGGCAAGTGTTGGGACGGCTACGGGAGGCCGGGCTAACCGTGAAGGCCTTCAAGTGCCAGTTCGGCAGAGGGGAAGTGACTTATTTGGGCCATAGAGTGGGACAGGGAGCGGTGAAACCTATGGAGAACAAGGTAGAGGCAATCCAGCAGTGGCCCATCCCGCAGACTAAGAAGCAAGTCCAATCCTTCCTGGGACTGGCGGGCTACTATCGAAGGTTCGTCCCGAATTTTAGTCAGCTTGCAGCCCCATTGACCGAATTGTGCCGGAAGAGACAGCCATTACGAGTGCAGTGGACCGAGGCGTGCCAGCGGGCGTTTGAGGGGTTAAAGGATAGGCTCCGGCAGGCTCCCGTACTTTGAGCGCCCGATTTCGACCGCCCCTTTGTGGTGCAAACGGACGCCTCTGAGGCCGGGCTTGGCGCGGTGTTGTTGCAAGAAGGCGAGGGGGGGCTGCTGCAGCCTGTGGCGTTTATTAGCAAAAAACTGCTGCCACGAGAGAGGGTGTTGGCCACGATTGAGAAGGAGTGTTTGGCAAGAGTGTGGGCAGTGAGCAAGCTAAGACCCTACTTGTGGGGGCGGCCCTTTCAGATTCAGACGGACCATTCCCCGCTTTGTTGGCTGGCACGAGTTAAAAACACTAACCAAAAGTTGCTGCGTTGGAGCCTAGCTCTCCAGGACTTTGATTTTACCATCTCCCATATTAAAGGCAAAGAGAATGTGGTGGCAGATGGGCTATCCCGGAGTTTCGGCCGAGGGGAGGAAGGAGTGTTGGGGAAGGACAAACCCCTGCCCCTGCGGGGGCACAAAAGAAACTATGGTCAGAGGGGTCAATGTGTAACCAAATAAAAAAGCATGATTGAGATGACATTTTTTAGAATTGTCATCTTAAGGGGGGAAGTGTAAGGAAGGGGTAGATTCATACATGGAATGGCTGTTCTTAAAATATGTTAGAGTGTTCTATTGTTATGGTTTTAGGAGCGGAGTAGATAACCGGCCAGATGCATGGGGGTGTTCTGGTACTTGGGGCCTGAGTGTTATCAGGACAACAGAGTCAGCATTTGTGAGCTACATAACCAGCTAAGTGGCCATCATCCGTTTGATGAGTGTAAGGAAGGGGTAAATTCATACATGGAATGGCTGTTCTTAAAATATGTTAGAGTGTTCTATTGTTATGGTTTTAGGAGCGGAGTAGATAACCGGCCAGATGCATGGGGGTGTTCTGGTACTTGGGGCCTGAGTGTTATCAGGACAACAGAGTCAGCATTTGTGAGCTACATAACCAGCTAAGTGGCCATCATCCGTTTGATGAGTGTAAGGAAGGGGTAAATTCATACATGGAATGGCTGTTCTTAAAATATGTTAGAGTGTTCTATTGTTATGGTTTTAGGAGCGGAGTAGATAACCGGCCAGATGCATGGGGGTGTTCTGGTACTTGGGGCCTGAGTGTTATCAGGACAACAGAGTCAGCATTTGTGAGCTACATAACCAGCTAAGTGGCCATCATCCGTTTGATGAGTGTAAGGAAGGGGTAAATTCATACATGGAATGGCTGTTCTTAAAATATGTTAGAGTGTTCTATTGTTATGGTTTTAGGAGCGGAGTAGATAACTGGCCAGATGCATGGGGGCGTTCTGGTACTTCCTGGAACCGCTTGGGGCCAGGCCGGCCGACCTTGAGAGAAATTAACACCTCTGGAGAGGTGTGAAAGATCATCGCAGGGAGAGCCGAAGGGAGGGGGAAAGGAGTGGGGAAAGTATCTACAAAGGGTATACTTTGAAAGGGGGCTTTTGTTCTGAGCTGGCTGACTCAATGGCTGGGTGACGTATGATATTGCAACTTAGTTTTTAGTTTGCTTGGGTCTGGGTTCAATCTATATCTGCATGTATCTATAGTTTTAGTTGCTAATCCTGTTTGCTTGCCTCTTTCCTAAATAAATTGGGCTTAAACCTCCAAACTGTGAGCTGGGTGCGTTATTGTTCTGGGGATCTGTGCAAAATCCAGTGGAAGGCCAGCTTGGCTGGGTCCAATCTCCTTTACAATGAGTTCCTCTGTGCGTTTTGCGTTCTTGCCTCTTTGCACAGCTATTCCTCTGGGGTTTGGCCCCAGGGCTAAGCAGACACAGCTCAACAGGCTAATGAGACAATGGAGGTGGCACAATGCTAATTTTAAGCAGAGAGAGAGGAGTGGATCTTTGCTGGCAGAGGAGCAGGAGAAAGGCTGGAAAAAACACTCTCTGCTCTAGGACCCCTCAAGGAATTGCAAGGAAAGGGCTTCCTCCAATGGCAGCTCGACCCTGTCTGTGTATTTACTCAGAAGTAAATTCCATTATGTTCAGCGAGGCTTACTTCAAGGTTGCCTCAATCTTCAGTCTTGGGGCTGCAATCCTAAATACGTTTACTAAGTGAAAAAGGCCCACTCACCACAAGGGAATTGACTTTTAAGTAAATATAGTACTGATGGTCTCTCCATTTTAAAAGGATTTAAACCATGCCTGGCCCAAAGTGTGTGTGGGGGGGTGTTATGCGACAATGGATCTGTTTGCTTTTAAGGTGCCACAAGAGTCTTCGCTGGACAGGACTGCAGGCTCATTGTCCCCTAAGTCCCCTCTTGACCTGGCTCTGGCATGGCTTTGTTGTTTGAAACAACTGGAGCCAAAGGGGCCTCCCCTGATTGGAACCACAGGGAAATAACAGGGCTTTAAGGAGACGAGGCAGGAGCATGTGTGCGCCCAGCCACTCCCTCCGAGGAAGGCCTCGCTTTGGCTTCTGGCAGCCTGCAGGCGGGTCGTCACCTGTCTTCCCTTTTCTATCCAGCAAACACCCTTGACAGGCACTTCAGGGTCAAATGGGATTGCTGTGTCTGGATGAGAGTAACGGGAAGATTTGGAGGCCTGGAGAGAGGGGCCTTTTGATTCTGGGTGGAGTTGTGCTGGCCACTGCCGCTGCTGTTCACCCTGCAGGATTTGGCCACCGGAGGCTTGACAAACAGCCACAAATGCTGCGGCCGTTTTGGAGCCTCAACACCCTTGCTGGAGGCGCCTGGGAGTGGGGGCCACTAAATCTGGTGGGACTGACTCCCCCCTCCTGAGGAAATATGCAAGGGAAGCGCTGCATTGCAGCTGCATCCTCTTTTGGTGCGCTGACTATGAGCAAAGGGAGGTATGGTAAAGTGCAGACCAGCATGCAAAGAGCCACAGATCCATGTGGTCTGCAGGCTGCAGCATTGGAGCCTCCCTAGCACTGATTGAGCCATTGGTTGATTTCATCTGTACCCACCTTTCCACCCAAAAATGGCACAAGGCAGCTAACAGTAATAAAAGCAAGATTAAAATAAGCATAGTTAAAACAATTATAAAAACAAATAGATTAAAATGCATTTTAAAAACAATAAAAGAAAAATTGTGTAAGCCAATAAAACCTGATTCAGCAACAAAGCAGTTTACATGCCAAGGGTCTGAATAAAATGTCTTTGAGTGCCAAGAGAAGAAAAGAGAGAGAGCCAAAAAGGCCACCCAATATGCTTCTGATGGCAGCAGGACCAAGACAAGGGCCTCCCCCAAGATCTTAGAAGTTGGGCAGCCTGTCAGGTAGCCTGGTTGGTCCCAAGTCATGTACAGCTTTATTGGTCATAACCAGCACTTTGAATTGTGCCCAGAAACAAGCCAGTAGACAGCAAAGCTGCTGCAACAAGGGAGTTACATGCTCCCTGTAACCAGTGCCAGTCAATCGTCTGGTTGCAGCATTCTGTACGAGCCACCCAACATAGAGCACATCACAACAGTCCAAACAGGATATATCTGAGGCAGGTGTGATCGTGGCCAGATCAGAGATCTCTAGGAATGGGTGTAGTAGGTGCACTAGCCTCAGCTGTGCAAACACACTCCTGCCACCACAAAGACCTGGGCATCCAGGTTCAGGGCTGAGTCCAGGAGTACAACTAAAACTATAAGACTAAATCTTTTTTTTTTTTTTATAATAATTTTTATTCATTTTCAACACTATATAAACATAGATAAACATTTCCAAAATATAACTGAAACTAACACAATAAGAAAAAAAATACATCAAATATCTGCTGCATACATATTGAATAATTGTTGAGTACAAATATCAAAAACTATTACATATGCCTTATCACACTACAACATCTTCATTCTTAACATAAATGTGCACCCCCCACCTCGGGATCATTCTTGAGTCCAAAATCTAATCATTTCTTCTGCTGGTGGTTTCCCACTTCCCTTAGTAAACACAAACACTAGGAACTGTTTCCAGATTCCTTCGAACTCATTTATTTTAGTTACGCCTTTTCTCCACTTAATATTGCATGTCAGTTTATCATTAATGGCTATGTCCCATACTACTTTATACCATTCCTCAATAGAATATTCCCCTTGGATCTTCCAGTTCCTAGCTATCATCAATCGTGCTGCAACCAACAAACTCGATATCAGCTCTATAGTTCCTTTTCCACACTTTATATCTTCAAATAGTGACAGCAATGCTATTTTTGGTGTTTGTTCTATTTTCATTCCCACTATTTCTTCAATTTCTGAAAACACCATCTTCCATAATCTTTGTACATATTTGCATTGCCACCACATATGTAAATACGTTCCTTTTTCCCCACATCCTCTCCAACAATTTGCTGAATGTTGATCACTTATCTTATTCAATCTAACCGGGGTTAGGTACCACCTCCATAAAATTTTAAAATAATTCTCCTTTATTCTTACTGATAAACTTCTCAACACTCTTTGTTTCCATAGTCCCTCCCAGCTCTGTCGCCCTATTTGTATCTTCAAATCTGATTCCCAAATCATTTTCTCTGTATTCTCTCTAAACTCCTTCTCTAACAATATTTTATATATTTCACTCATTAATCCTTTTGAAACTATACTACTTCCTTTTCCTTTCTCCTTACTTACTACTAATTCTTCAAACCTCGTCATCTTTCTGCACATTCTATTATCTTTAATCCACTTTTTATTCCATTGTTCTAATTGACCATATTCTAGCCAAGATAGCTTCTTCTCCTTTAACAAATTTTCCATATCTTCTCTTGTTTTAATATCTCTTACCCAATCCTTTAATTTTATTTTATTTTTCTCTTTTAATATTTTACATAATCTACCCTTTAGATCCTCTGGGAAATTCTTTAACATTATTATCGGTGCTAAGGGAGAGTTGCTCGGAAGCAGCTTCCCTTTAAATTTACTCCAAATTTCCCATTGAGTCCTCAGGAGTGGATTATCTATACTTCCAACCCACTTTCTTCCTCCATCTTTAAAAAAAACATTCTCCAGATTCATCTCTACCTTACTTATGATTTTTTCTTCCATCCAATATAAATCTCCTACTCCCATAATTGCTTCTACAACATGTCTTAATCTATTTGCTACGTAGTATAATTTTATGTTTGGGAGACCCATTCCCCCCTTTTTTTGGCTTAGGTACCAATTATTTTTATTCACTCTTGCTCTCTTTTCTCCATTACAATATTTATTAATAATATTTTGCCAACTTTTTATCTCGGTTTCTGATATTTTTATAGGTAACATCCTAAATACAAAATTAATTTTAGCTAATATCTTCATTTTTATCAAAGCTATTCTCCCAAACCAAGATAAATTTAATCTTTTATATTTTTCCAATTTCTCTAGTACCTCCTTCTTTAACCTCGTTAAATTTTCCCTTTCTAAATTCTCTAGATTTTTTGTAATTTTAATTCCCAAATATTTAATCTCGTTCTTAACTTTCAATTCCATTCCCTTAAATTCCCAATCCTTTTCTTCCTTCTTAGTATAGTTAAACAACATCATCTCTGATTTAGACCAATTTATTTTTAACCCTGTAATTTCCTCAAATTCCCTCAACTGATATTTAATTCTTTCTAATTTTCTTAATGGATTCTTAATGGTCAATAAAGTATCATCCGCAAACATGTTTAGCTTTATTTCCCTTACCTCTCCAATTCCTTCTAATTCTTTATCCTCCCTTAGTGCCTTCGCCAAAACTTCCATAACCATTACAAAAAGGACCGGCGAGAGCGGACATCCTTGTCTTGTTCCTCTGGCTAGTCGTATCTTTTCAGTAAGTCCGTCATTTACCACCACTACCGCCGTATTTTGGGAATATAGCTGTTCTATTACATTTTTAAATTTATTTCCAAATCCCAATTTATCTATAATACTCTTTAGTGCCTGCCAGCTCACACAATCAAAAGCTTTAAAAATATCTAATGCCATAATACCTGCCTTAATATTTGCTTTTTTTATTACATTTATTACATTTAAAACTCTACCCACTAAATTATGCATATGTCTTCCTACCACAAACCCACATTGATCTGCTCCTATATATTCTGCCAAAAATTTATTTAGTCGTTTGGCCATAATAGATGTAAAAATTTTAGCATCCTGATTTATTAAAGAAATAGGTCTATAAGAATCGGGATTAGTCAAATCTTTATCTGGTTTTGGGATCAGAATTATCACTGAATGTTCCCATGATTCGGGTATCTTCTCTCCTGATAATATCCTATTATAAAGTTCCATTAATTTTGGAACTAAACAATCTTTGAAGACCTTATAATATTCTGGACCCAAACCATCTGCTCCTAAATCTTCAGGGGCAGTGGAATCCCATCCAGCACAGGTCAAATCCCTCTTCCCTAATCCACCTTTCAACTAACCTGGACCCCTCTGTCTTTGATGGATTAAGCATCAGTTTCTTCACTCTCATCCAGTCCATTACCAACACCAGACATTGATTGCTTCATCCCACGTACCTGCTTCCCTCGGATTATCCCCGTAGCGCCAGGGCTGTGGAGTCGGCACATAAAACCTCTGACTCCTTTATTCATGACACCTCCGACTCCGACTCCTTTAATTATATATTGATATAGGAAATAAATTTCCTATATATTTCCTACATCGACTGCAAGCACACAACTTTTTAGAACCCTAACCTGTTAAAGCCCGGGGCTAAAGGCTATAGCTAAGACATTCTGGTTTTTTAAATTTTATTTATTGAAGAAGCCCAAAAATGAAAACAATGAGGTTATATTTTTATTTATTTATTTATTTATTTAATTGCATTTATATCACCCCATAGCCGAAGTTCTCTGGACGGTTTATCAAAAGACTATAGAGTATAAAGTCATAGGATATGAAACTATAAAAGAAAATCAGGAACAACTTTCTCTACTAGTTCAAAAATCTAAAGTATATACTTTGATATCAAAATCAAAACTACAAAAAAGTAAAAATTGAACACCTAAAACAACTTAACAAATGACCATTTTAAAAGAAATGAACTCAGTTAGGTACATAAGTAACATAAACCTTTTTCGAGATTAAAGTATCATTTGAATATAAAATTCAAGTGAATATACATATCGCAACTCTATATACAATTTAGCTTTTTGTGAACCACCCAGAGAGCTCCGGCTATTGGGCGGTATAGAAATGTAATAAATAAATAAATAATAAATAAATAAATTTAAATTTATTAGGAGTCGGAGTTGGTACATTTTTACCAACTCCGACTCCAGTAACCCGAGAATAGCTTCCAACTCCGACTCCATGACTCCGACTCCACTGCCCTGTGTAGTGCTAAGCTGTTGTGGTTGTGGTTGTTTTTGCTACCGGGCTTCAGTGATCCTTTGCATACCAGGAAGTGAGTTTAAGGTGGGAAATGTAAAAAAAAAATCATAAAAAATCAAGGGATTGACCCAATTCAATTCAAATTTGGTATGCTTAAAGCTCTCCCTAATATCTATTACTGTGCTAATTTTGGTGTCTTTATCTTTAAAGTTTACGCAGATGTAAACATTTCTTTAAAATCCTGCTCCTGCGCCCCAGTGGTAAATACGGAGAATCTTTTCCCTTTGAAGCACAATTAAAGCAGGATGCATGGGAGTACTTCACAATCAAAGCAGATTATAAGGTGGGAAACTTCTGAGTCCTTTGCATACAATTCACAGTGATTGGACAGTATAATGCTGGTGTGATAAAGCTCTGATTTAGAATTAGAACAGCTTCCTTGGATAAGATGGAAAGCATAGATAGAGCTGGGTATCATCAGCATACTGTGGCAGTGAACTCCAGGCAGCCTGTTCTAGTAGTTTTGTTTATGGGTTAAATAGCATGAGGGGAATAAGATGCAGGTGTTTTTTTGTTTTGTTTTGTTACCATTCCCATTCAATTTGATAGAAAAGAAATGGCTTTTGAAAGGAAAGAGTGTGCGAAAGCGACCCATTGTACAATCACTTCTCCAGCAGCCTGTAGCCTCCTTGGCTTCCCACATTTCAATTAAAGCTCAGGGAAGATATCATGAGGGAATTCCTCTCATAGGGATTTTTCACATCATGGAGTGCAGGCAGTTTGGGAGGCTTCAGAGCAACACCTTGCAATAATTAGGTAACTTCCAAAGCAGCACCAAAAGAAATCTGAAGTAAATTACCAAACACCCCAAGAATGAGGCAGAAAAATGACAAGCTCTTTCATGGAGGAAGAAAACCAGAGGACAGATTTTTGCACTATGTTCAGTTCTTCTCTGGAGCTGGACACACTATTCTCCTACCCTCCCACCTGCTACAGATCTTTCAGGTAAGTAGTGGTATTTAAAACATCTGCATTAGAGACAAAACGTATCCAAAATCACCCTGCAGAAACGTAGTGTTTGGAAGACCCTGAGGAAAGTGCTGAACCCTGACTACCAGAGCTGAAACAAAATTTCTCAGAAAATAAAATCAGAGATTTTACTTTTCTCTCCTCCACTCCCACCCCAAAATAAAAGGTTACTTTGCATAACTTTCTCCAAATTTTCTTCATCATTCGGCGGGTGGGGGGGACACACCTGCTGTCTCCCCTTGCTGCTAGGTATGGGCGCTGGACTGCCAGCATAGTTGATGTTGTTGCCACTTCTAGGGGCAACACAAAAGACAAAGCAAAAAGTGTAGGGGAAACGGAGCTGTGCTGCTGCCCCCACTGTTACTAGTGAGTCCCACATCCACGGAACTCTTGGGTGACTCTCTCCTCCCTCAGGAGACATCCAGAGAAATCCTCCGCCCAATTTCTCTGTCCACAAAGGGAGCAGAGAAGGTCGAGAGGCCCCGTTGTTGAACAGGAACGCCCAGCGCGCCACCTGGGGGGCCGCCCCACGGCAGGCGCCGCAGAAGGCTGCCCCGGCTGAGGGTGGCAAGAGCCTCTCCTCCCGACCCAGGCCCAGAGCGCCCTGCCAGGCGCCCCAAGCCGGCGCGGGCCAGAAGCGCTGCGCAAGTGGTGGCCTCGGGAAGGCTCCCCGGCCGCTTCGACGGCTGGCTCCTGACTGCCAGGCAGGTTTAGGCCAGCCGGAGAGGGGCGCTCCGCTCGCCTCCTCGGGCGACGGGAGGGGGCGCCTGGGCCAGCCGAGGGCGAGGCGAAGCGAAGCCCCCCCACCGCACCAGCCGAGGGAAGTCCTTGGGCCAGCCGGCCCGCCCCCTCCGCGCCCTCGTGGGCAGCGTCCCCGCCCTTGGGAGGACCAGGCGGGCGCGGCCAGGCGGGCTCCGGCTCTTGCAGCCTGCCGAGCGGGAGGAAGGGTGCGCCGGGCCGCCGCCGCCGCCGCTTCAGCAGGACCGGGCGCAGCAGGTGAGAGCGGGCGGGACGGCGGCAGCGGCGACCCTCGCCCCCTTCCTGCGCGGGCGCGTCCCTCCCTTTGCTGCCGCGGCGGCCAAGGCGACGGGAGCCTCCCTTGGGGGCAGACGGGAGTGCGCGGCCGAGGAGAGGGGGGCCTCCGGCTCAGCCCCGGGCCGCTGCTGAGAGAGGAGCGCGGCTGGGGGGTCCCTGCAGGGGGAGTCGTGGGGTGGGGGCTCAGAGCGCGACAGCAGCGTGCTTTGTGAGAAGCGAGGGACCCCCTTCCGTTCCCACGACGCGTTCTCCGCCCCCGCCATACAGAACAGCCAAAGGGCCAGGGGGGCTGGAGCGGGCGCCTGCATGAAACGCTGCCACGTGGGAGGACGCCCCCACTTCTGCCCGGTGAGGCGGGCAGCCGCAGCCCGCCTCTGATGGTAGGACCTTGCCTGCCCTCGCCGTCAAACTCTGAGGAATGGCTGGAGTAGTCTGCAAGGAAAAAAGGAGCCCCTTTTCACACACACCCCACCCCACTTCCCGGGCTCGCTTATTGTCCCTTAGTTTCAGTGAATGGGGGGGGGGGGGCAAGTATGTGCCAAGGCCGGCTGTGCGTAGTTGGTAGGTGTGGCATCCGGGTGTGACCCATCTGATGCTAGGGATGAGTGTGAGCCCCTGCCTGCCTGCCTAAGCGTGTGCTATATAGTATCCGCAATGTTGATGTGGGTTGTATCTGCCAGCTCTTGCTTTCTATGTTCTGAGCGGCACCCCGTCCTTCTGTGGTTGGGGGCACGCCCACGAAGAGGACATGCCAAACCTCATGTAAGTCTTCAACGGGAAAGTGAGGGTTTGGGACCTTGAGGGGCATTTTAGGGAGGGGGGATGTAGGTGTGAAATGAACACAACCGCTCTAAGCACCCCTTAAGTTTTAGCCTTCAGCAATTAACTCATATTAGACAAAATAAGACACAAGCATGTAATCGGGTTCTGTGCAAATATCTAAAATGTTAGTTTCCAAATCCAGTTTGAAAAGTGTAAAGCCTACTCCAAATGGATGCAGTCAAAACTAATTGCAAATTACTTTTAATTCTGGGGGGACAGGGAGTTTATCAAGTTCTGTTAACTTATAGAAGATGTTTTGTCGAAATGTAAAATACCTGGTTTATTGTTTATTTAAACTTAATCTAAGCAATGGCTTCCCCCACGTCTCACACTTGTTAATTGATCTGCTATAATGTTCATTTAAACAATTTGTTGTTATTTGGCTTTTTAAAAGTGTTTACTGCTTATTTTTAAAATCCCCACCCATGACTTTTCTGTCATTGTGAACAGTGCTTGTGCAGCAGTGCTTTAGAAAACATGTCCTTTGTGCCCCATTTCCAGGGTCCCCAGATGTATGCAATTTACTGCACTTCCTTTGATTTCGTTCATCCACTGCCTCCTGTTGCTTTTCCAAGGGCTATTTTTGCTTCCTGAGGAAAGGGGAAGTTTCCCCCCTCGTCTTTGCATAGCTCTTTCTGCTGCTGTGGGACAGAAAACTCCTGTTGCTGATTCTTTTGAACTCAGCAGCTTGGTCTGCCAGCTGTCGATGTTTCAGGGGAGAGGCTTCCTCTGTGCTGCTGTGCACAGAGCCGGCCTTCCACAATGAATCACAAGGAGTTCTGTGTAATGTCCAAAGGTGACGGGCTCCTTTCCGCAGCACATGATCACAGCTGAGTCAGCCAGGTTGTTTGGCTTGATTTTCCCCATATAAGAGGACGATGATGGCCCCTGTTTCCTGGCTCTTGACCTGAAGCGAAGATCGCTGCTCTTCACTTCAGGGGGTGCTTGCGCAAGTGTTTGGGTGGCCTGGCCCTGCAGAAACCCCTTTCCTGCACGTGGCCTTCTCTTCAAAAGGGACCTGGTTTAAGCTCAACTGAAGTAGCCTTCTCTTGGTCTGGAACTGGCGGCCTTGCCCCAAGCTTGTCTTTTATTTAATTAATTAATTAATTAATTTTATTACATCTCTATACCTCCCCATAGCCGAAGCTCTCTGCGTGGTTTACAAAAGTTAAAAACAATGAACATTAAAAACAGATATACAAAATTTAAAACCACGAAAAGTATAAAAACAACAATATCCATTTAAAACAACTATTCTCAGGTCAGTTATAAAGTCAGCATATTTATTAATTTATATTAATTTATTACATTTATATATTGCCCCATAGCCGAAGCTCTCTGGGCGGCAGCGCTGAGTGCAAGGGGATGGGGGCGCTCTGCTTGACAAAATGGGCGGTCACGGACTCTCCTTTCGGCTGGGCTGAACTTGGCTGTTGGGGGGAATTCTCCCCTCCTGGTTTTCTGTCCGCAACGCTCACCTGACCCCAGGGAGGGTTCCTCAGGGAAAAGAGTCCGTTGCAGAGAATGTGAGGTGGATGGATAGCTTGGGCTGATGCCAGGCGTGTGACGGAGATCCCGCCAGTTTGGCACCCCTCCTGGGCAGGGCTGTGGAGTCGGAGTCATGGAGTCAGAAACAATTCTCGGGTTACTGGAGTTGGAGTCGGTAAAAATGTTACAACTCCGACTCCTAATAAATTTAAATTGTATATAGAGTTACGATATGTCCCTGAAAACCTGACTGTAGTTTATCCAGTGGTTATTAGTGATGCAGCTAGAACTGTAACAGCAATGCCACCCACCCAAGTCAGTGTAGAAAGACTGTTTTCGGCACTGAAAATAGTCAAATCAGATTTAAGGGCTTCTATGAGGGAGGATTTGGCAGAAGCAATTCTGTTTCTAAGAGCAATATGTTAGTTTTCAATCTTCTACAATATAATGTTTATTTCATTAAATGTATATTCACTTGAATTTTATATTCAAACGATACTTTAATCTCTAAAAAGGTTTATGTTACTTATGTACCTAACTGAGTTCATTTCTTTTAAAATGGTCATTTGTTAAGTTGTTTTAGGTGTTCAATTGTTTGTTTGTTTTTACTTTTTTGTAGTTTTGACTTTGATGTCAAAGTATATACTTTAGATTTTTGAACTAGTAGAGAAAATTGTTCCTGTTTTTCTTTTATAGTTTCTTTATTTTATATCCTATTACTTTATACTCTATAGTCTTTTGATAAACCGCCCAGAGAACTTCGGCTATGTGGCGATATAAATACAATTAAATAAATAAATAAATAAATAAAAATATAACCTCATTGTTTTCATTTTTGGGCTTCTTTAATAAATAAATAAATAAATAAACCAGAATGTCTTAGCTATAGCCTTTAGCCCCGGGCTTTAACAGGTTAGGGTTCTAAAAAGTTGTGTGCTTGCAGTCGATGTAGGAATATAGGAAATTTATTTCCTATATCGATATATAATTAAAGGAATCAGAGTCAGAGGTGCCATGACTCCACAGCCCTGCTCCTGGGGGCGCCCAGAGCACTGCCAAAGCCACCTTTGTGTTTTAGCCTGTCAGAGCCTGCCAGCTGTCCTCGACTGTGAAGGATCTAACCTGGGACATGTGGCAGGTGTTTCGTGCTTCCCCAAGATTATGGAAACTGTCTGGAGGCTGTGAATCAAGCAAGCCAATATAATTAGCTTGCTTATTAGATTGTAAGCCTATGCGGCAGGGTATTGCTATTTACTGTTTTACTCTGTACAGCACCATGTACATTGATGGTGCTATATAAATAAATAAATAAATAATAATAATAATAATAATAATAATAATAATAATAATGAGCCTGACACCAAAGACAGCCTGCCCAATGTTTTCATGATGTCATGGTGCATGCGTAGGAAGATCCCCCTCCCTGGGGAGTGGTTTTTGGCAAAGGCTCCTCATTTGGAGACAGGGAGAGAATGTCCCTGCAACCCTTGAGCCAGGTGGGGTTAAATACTAGAGCTGGAGGCTTCAGGGTTGTGCTTGTGACTCAGAGCTAACTTGGGGGTAGGAACAGTGGCATTTCATAGAATCATAGAATAGCAGAGTTGGAAGGGCTCTATAAGGCCATTTATTTATTTATTTACGCATTTTTATGCTGCCATTCAGCCAAAAAAGGCTCTCACGGCGGCTTACAAAAGTATTTCTTGAAAAATACTTGAGTCCAACCCCCTGCTCAATGCAGGAATCCACCCTAAAGCATACCTGGCAGATGGTTGTCCAGCTGCCTCTTGAATGCCTCTAGTGTGGGAGAGCCCACAACCTCCCTAGGTAACTGGTTCCATTGTTGTACTGCTCTAACAGTCAGGAAGTTTTTCCTGATGTCCAGATGGAATCTGGCTTCCTGTAACTTGAGCCCGTTATTCCATGTCCTGCACTCTGGGAGGATCAAGAAGAGATACTGGCCCTTCTCTGTGTGACAACCTTTTAAGTATTTGAAGAGTGCTATCATGTCTCCCCTCAATCTTCTCTTCTCCAGGCTAAATATGACCAGTTATTTCAGTTTCTCTTCATAGGGCTTTGTTTCCAGACCCCCGATGATCCTCTTGTCCCTCCTTTGAACATGCTCCAGCTTGTCTGCATCCTTCTTGAAGTGTGGTGCCCAGAACTGGACGCAATACTCTAGATGAGGCCTAACCAGGGCCAAATAGAGAGGAACCACTACCTCACACGATTTGGAAGCTATACTTTTGCAGCCCAAAATAGCATTTACGTTTTCTGCAGCCACATCACACTGTTGGCTCATATTCAGCTTGTGATCTACAACAATTCCAAGATCCTTCTCATTTGTAGTATTGCTGAGCCAAGTATCCCCCATCTTGTAACTGTGCATTTGGTTTCTTTTTCCTAGGTATAGAACTTGGCATTTATCCCTATTAAATGTCATTCTGTTGTTTTCAGCCCAGCACTCCAGCCTATTCTGTCTTCCAGGGTATTCGCTATCCCACCCAATTTTGTGTCATCTGCAAATTTGATAAGCATTCCCTGCACCTCCTTTTCCAAATCATTAATAAAAATGTTGAAGAGCACTGGGCCCAGGACTGAGCCCTGCGGCACCCCACTCGTTACCTCCCCCCAGTTTGAGAAAGTACCGTTGATAAGCACACTTTGAGTCCGATTCTGTAGCCAACTATGTATCCACCTAATAGTTGTTCCATCTAGCCCACTTTTAGCTAGGCATTTAGGGCACATCTCTGTGTTAGCTAACTGCAAGATGGGCTGGCTGCTTGAGCACTAAACTGAAAGCATAGAAGTGGCATCGGCAAAAAGGAGGGGCCCTGCGGGGCACACCTTGTCTCTGTGATTCCCCCAGGATGCTGTGCAGACATGGTGATCTTGCTAGGGATCGATACGGATTGTATGTTGCTTTGGAGCATCAGGTTCCCAGAGTCGGTGCCTCCAGACCTGTTGACTCAGCCCTAGGCCCCGTCATTGATCTGTGCAAATGGACTCATTTCTCCTGTTTATCACGTGCCCAGATTTGTTTTCCTGGGAAAGCTGCGACGCATATCCAGGCTTGAACTCAAGATTCTTGCCAGTGCTGGCTGGCACAGTTGCCTTCAAAAGGTTTGGGGACCTTCTGCCCACCTCTGCCTTGGCAGGATGACTTGCTTTTTCCCAGCGCCCATTCTGTTCTAAAAGCGAGGACCTGCCTTTGCCCCGTTCCCCCAAGGCTGTGGCGCTGCGAGCGGAAACCAGCTCCATCCCCCATGTTGCCCGGTGCCTTCTGGGGGGCTCTTCTGCCGGGAACTCTTCAGGCTGGTGTGAAACCACAGCACGGACGGTTCCCTGGGGCAGCCTGACTCAGCAGCCTGGCAAGTTCCCTCCCTGGCACTTGGTGCTTTGCCTTCCCAGCAGAAGCCACCTCTTCTCTTCCTGAGACCCACAGGGCCACTTGGGTGAGAGCTGTCCGGCCCCACAGGATTTCCTGGCACAGTGATGATGTCATCACTCCCCGTCCCTGAAGCTGGGGGTGCTCTTGAGTTGGGTCTTGGGGTGGGCTCAGTTTCAGTCTGTCCCTAGCTTTCTTTTCTCTGCATTGGCCTTGGCCAGCAGGGGAAAGGAAGGGCTCGTAAGCACAAAGGTCTTGCTGTGGCCTGAGCCACAATTCTTTGCTCGCTCGCTGCCTTGTGGCCAGAGGCCTTTTCAGCTGGCCACCCTTCTGCAACCACATAAGAGTCGTGTCCCAGGAGATGAGGGTCTCACTCATCATGCAGGCCCAAATGGCTCCTTGGACTGTTCCCAGCAGCTCCCAAGTCTCTTTGTTGCCTGGTCCCCAGGTGGCAGTTTGGGCTATTCCCTGCTTGAGATTTGGGCTTGCCCATCCCTGGGTGAGCACAGCTCCCTCCCTGACATCGGATGCTCCTGTTATGCATATCTGCACTACAGAGTCAAACTGAATTGAAACCATTTAACTGCCTCGGCTGCCCAAGAGATCCTTAGGAACTGTAGCTTTGTGAGGGTGCTGAGAACGTTTGCTTTGCAGAATGTGCCTGTCCAGCATTCCTTAACTGGTCCCCCAGTGGTTTTAAATCCATGCAGTATGGAGCCTCCAAGAAAGAAAGAGGCCTCTGTGAGCCACGCAGAGCCCTTCTGGACAGCACTGTACTGAACGTTTTGGAGGAGGAGAGGTTCGCGTGACCTTTCCTGCTGCTGACTTTTGTCGCATAGCCTTGGCCCTCAGAGCCCAAGGGACTCGGGTGTAGAGCCAGCCCCCCCCCCCCCATGTGCAGCTGCTCAGCTTTCCTGCCATGTCCATTTCTCCATGTGTCATGGAAGGGTGTGTGGAAAGTGGGGCTCCTCTTGCTGAAAGGCTCCCTGCTCAGAGCAGCCTCTTCCGTGTGGCTTGAACGGAGCAGGGGGCCCTGCGGGCCTTCCATCCTCTGAAGCAGCCTTAAGAGGTTGCCTAGGAGCTCTCTTGCAGCTGGGGTGGCTTCTGCAGGTACCCCATGTCTGTGTGGTCCCTTGAATCCTGAACAACCCAGGATGGTCCTTGCAGGTTGCAGCCTCCTACCAAGAGAAGCTGCCTTTAGGTCTCTGTTCTCCCCCCTGCCTTCGTTGAATGTTTGGCATCTCCCAGACTAAAAATACCAGCTCCAGATTAGGCGCTCTTCAACAGGGGTCCCCTGTGTGCCCCATCACGTGGGTGCAGCATATGTCAAAGGCAGCTGGCCTTTGTCCTGGCTTCTTGCTCATGGTACAGGCTGCCCTTTCCCACCTGTTGCTGCCTCAGCAGAGCCTTGCCTATTCTTTTTCAAGCTTGGATTGTGCCAGGGCAAAAAATAGCCTTTTCACGTCTGCTTTGCTCATCAGCCACCTTGCCCCATCTGTGTGCTGCCTCTGCCCCTCAGTAGGATCCATGCTGAGCCTAGGAGGAGAGGCTGCTTGATGGTGCCTGGAGTGAGGAGAAGTAGCAACATCCCAGGACAGGGGAAGCCCACAGGGAACAGGTCCAGTGACAGAGGCCAGGAGGTCCGGTCTGGGACGGTATGGTCTTTTGGGGCAAACTGCTTTCCCTCTGCACACAGAGCTGCCGCTTCTTTAGTCTCTCTCTCTCTCTCTCTCTCTCTCTCTCTCTCTCTCTCTCTCTCTCTCTCTCTCTCTCTCTCTCTCTCTCTCTTGTGTGCTGCTTGCTGAGCTGCTGATGTCTGTTTGGATGTGGATCTTTCCTGCCCAAACAGGCCAGCTCTTCACCTTTCACACACTGGCTGGACTCCTTTTCTTTGGGATTCTTAAAATGTCTAAACTTAGCCTGAAAGTCATCCCTCACACCCGCTGAAGCATATGAAAAGCAAGGGTGGGGAGTGGAAAATGTGTGCATTGCACATCAGCAGTGAGATGCAAAAGGGGCATTGTTTCATCAGTTTTGAAGTTACAAGATAGGTAACCAGATACTTTACTTCTCCAGTTGCCAACCATATGTATTTTAAAGAAACAAACGAGGAAAAATACTCCTGTTCACACTTCACAGAGCACTACATAGATGACGCACAGACACAAGCCACTTCTGCTGATATGCATGTAACATGTGTGCTGTTGCTGGGCGCCCTGTACCTTGCTGCTTGTGCCTTCCTGCCTCTCTCATATCACGGCCCTCATAGAATCATAGAATAGCAGAGTTGGAAGGGGCCTACAAGGCCATCGAGTCCAACCCCCTGCTCAATGCAGGAATCCACCCTAAAGAATCCCTGACAGATGGTTGTCCAGCAGCCTCTTGAAGGCCTCTAGTGTGGGAGAGCCCACAACCTCCCTAGGTAACTGATTCCATTGTCGTACTGCTCTAACAGTCAGGAAGTTTTTCCTGATGTCCAGCTGGAATCTGGCTTCCTTTAACTTGAGCCCATTATTCCGTGTCCTGCACTCTGGGAGGATCGAGAAGAGATCCTGGCCCTCCTCTGTGTGACACAGAGGAGGGCCAGGATCAAATACCTTTTAGGTATTTGAAGAGTGCTATCATGTTTCCCCTCAATCTTCTCTTCTCCAGGCTAAACATGCCCAGTTCTTTCAGTCTCTCTTCATAGGGCTTTGTTTCTAGACCTCTGATCATATTGCTGAGCCAAGTGTCCCCCATCTTGTAACTGTGCATTTGGTTTCTATTCCCTAAATGTAGAACTTGGCATTTATCCCTATTAAATTTCATCCTGTTGTTTTCAGCCCAGCACTCCAGCCTATCAGGATCACTTTGAAGTTTGTTTCTGTCTTCCAGGGTATTAGCTATCCCACCCAATTTGGTGTCATCTGCAAATTTGATCAGCGTTCCCTGCACCTCCTCGTCCAAATCATTAATAAAAATGTTGAAGAGCGCTGGGCCCAGGACTGAGCCCTGTGGCACCCCACTCGTTGCCTCTCCCCAGTTTGAGAAGGTTCCATTGATAAGTACTCTTTGAGTCCGATTCTGTAGCCAGCTGTGGATCCACCTAATAGTTGTTCCATCTAGCCCACTTTTAGGTAGTTTGTTAATCAGAATGTCATGTGGTACTTTGTCAAAAGCTTTGCTGAAGTCAAGATATATGACATCCACAGCATTCCCACAGTCCACAAGGGAGGTTATCCTATCAAAAAATGAGATCAAATTAGTCTGACAGGATTTGTTCCTGACAAATCCATGTTGGCTTCTAGTAATCACTGCATTGATTTCAAGGTGTTTACAGATTGACTTCTTTATAAACTGCTCCATAATTTTCCCAGGGATGGATGTCAGACTGACTGGTCTGTAGTTCCCAGGTTCCTCCTTTTTGCCCTTTTTGAAGATAGGGACAACGTTAGCCCTCCTCCAGTCGTCCGGCACCCCACCCGTCTTCCATGATTTTGCAAAGATAATAGACAAAGGTTCTGAGAGTTCTTCCGCTAGCTCCTTCATTACTCTTGGATGCAGTTCATCGGGCCCTGGAGATTTAAACTCATTCAAGGAAATTAGGTGTTCTTTGACCATTTGTTTATCAATCTCAAACTGCAATCCTGCCCCCTCAACTTCTGCTTCACTTTTTCCAGGGGGGTCATAGACCCGCTTTTGGGAGAAGACCAAGGCAAAGTAGGAATTGAGCATTTCAGCCTTTTCTTTGTCATCTGTTATCAATTTGCCATCCTCATTAAGCAGTTGAACTACCATTTCTTTCCTCTGTCTTTTACTACTCACGTATCTGAAGAAAGCCTTTTTATTGCTTTTAGCATCCCTCGCTAATCTCAGCTCATTCTGAGCTTTAGCCTTCCTGATGCCATTTCGGCACTTCTGCGCCACTTGTCTGTACTCTTCTTTTGTAGCCTGGCCTTCCTTCCACTTCCTATATGTATCCCTTTTTGTTTTCAGGTCATCTCTAAGCTTTTTGTGGAGCCACATTGGTTTCCTCTGTTGTCTTCTATCTTTTCTCCTTGTTGGAATTGTTTGTAACTGTGCCTTTAAAATTTCATTTTTTAAATACTCCCACCCATCCTGCACTCCTTTTCTCATTAGGCTCCTTTGCCACGGGACCTTACTTATTATAGTTCTGAGTTTATTAAAATCAGCTTTCCTAAAATCCAGAGTACGTGTATGGCTATGCTCGACTTTTGTCTCCTTCATAATCAAGAATTTAAGTATGATGTGGTCACTTTCCCCCAGAGTTCCCGTAACTGCCACTTTATCCACTAAGTCATCCCTATTGGTCAATAACAAGTCAAGGATTGCCGACCCTCTAGTTCCTTCCACCACTTTCTGTAGGAAAGTATCATTTGCGGTGCGGGGGGGAATCTAGCAGCCTGCATGTTTTCCTGCCCAGCTGGCTGGTGGGAAACTATCGATGCCGGTTGGGTGATGCCGCTGATGCTTTGTACAGCTGCCTGATTCTTGCATGCTGTGTACTATTTGATCTCATCAGCAGCACGCGTGCATCCATGCTCTCAAGCAATCCTAGTGGAGAGCAGCTGGAAGACATTCACTTCACACTGCAAAAAATGCATAAGAAAACAAAAACTGCCTGAACTTTCTGGGCTGAAAGGAATTGCTGTTGCCTCTTTGAACTGCAGCACATGGATCATTTCATAGTAAGTGGAGTGCCATGGAGATGGAGAGCCAATGGCTTGTTGCTGTAGGATCCCAAAGCTACAAACAGACCTGGGGCTCTAACTGCCGCTCATCTGTCAGCCTCTTGCCTTGAGAATCACTATCGAAAACACGGAAGGTGACTCACCAAATGTCAGAAGACAAAACTAATGTGAATTTGACTCCAGTTGAATCCCAAACACGCCAGCGCTTCCTATTTGGACAGAAGCCTCTTCAGATAGCTGTGAGGGATAAGAGGAGTAGTGAAGGTCAGAGAGGTCCAATGAGATGTAGATGCCAAAATATCAGGAGCTTGATTCCCATTCAGATACTACCTGTGGCCAGATTGTCATTGAGCACTCTGAAAACAGGACTTGAGCCTCCTAACAACCACCTTCCCTTTTGAAAATGGGTCCCACAGACTGGGCTCAGGCTCTGGAGGGCTGCCTCTCACATTGCCCTCTGGCTGAGGCATGTGCCATTGCTTGCCACATGTGGTCCAGAGGGAAGGAATGCAGGATTTGTTCGTTCCCCTATGGCACCCTCCAGAACCTGGGACCAAAAGTGTGGATGTGGAGGCCATGGCCTGAAACAGCCAGGCCCTCCTTGAGTAGAAGGCCCCTTCAGTTGCCATCTTGTGGTGCCTTCAGATTTGCCATACCTTGGTAGGTCAGAGGGAGTGTTTCTGTTCATAGTGAAAGGGAGTTTTGACCAAACAGCTTAGCATGCTAGTTCCTTCAGATGTTGCAATCTGTGCTTGTGTGAGTGGCTAGGAGATGCCACTTCTTGCTCCCACTCTCTCTTTCAGTTGAGCAAACAGTCACCTGTCTTCCTGCAGGTGGGAATTTGGGGAGGTTAGGAAAGTAAAAGATTATGCTTCTTACTGGATGTCACAGAAGATGTCCATCCTTCATCACATCTGACCCACCTGGCATGTTAGCCGTCTGTTCTTAGGGAACATGTAGGAAGCAGAAACCTTGGCTCTGTGGCTTCCACAGGTCATTGTGCCATGCCCAGCCTAGAGGTGGTAGCTCGTCACATGTGAGGTTGGTGGCATATTTATCCACTGCCCTGCCAGCCTTCCGCTTACTAGGGATTGAGTTTTCCTGGTCTTTCCATAAAACAAGCCCACTCGTTGGAAACCCATCTCCGCAGCACAGACCCTCCTGTGTGGAAATAGCAATGGAGCCTCCAGTGACCAGGCAGAAAGTTGGACACTGAATTCTAGCAGGGTTTTGAAACCCCAATGAGGAACTCCAACTTCTTTGTTGACATGGATGAGAAATCCAAAAAGGGCCCAGGCTGATAAGATGGAAATTGGGGTCTCTAGATGTTTGGGGGTCATACAAGTGCAAAGGTGGCTGCTCCCCTCTTGCTTCCAGGAGGAGGTGCACTTTGGGTTGCCCCATGAGGATGCTTCTGAGAGCCAGGTGTTGAGTTTGTGCTGCTCTGGAGTGTTCCCTGGAGGCCTGATAAGGAACGTTCTCACAACAGCAGACCTTGCCTTAATTTTCCAGGTTGTTTTCAATGGTTCCTGAACTTTCCATGCATGGGATATTGCCCTTCCCTACTCTTCTTTAAAGCTGTGAGAAGCCGGGCCTTTGCTCCCTGCTATCGCGCCCAGTTGTCTGAGTGGGCAGCACTCTCTTTAGCCTAGCTGAATGAGCAGGACATGATCAAAGGCCTCGCTGCAAACTTTGCTACAAAGTTGCCTCTTGGACCAGGCAAGAGTTTGTTGCTGCATCAAAGGGACAACATGGCTGTTTGCCAGCACAGAGCAGTTATAGGAGGAATGTTCTGCTCCTTGCTCAGCCATGAGTTCATGCCGGCCGCCTGGTGCCTGAACTGGGACTTGGAATTCTGAATTGCTTTTCTCCTGCGGGGCTCTTTGAATGAGAAACTGGCAAGACAACATCTCTGGTCCCCACAGGGAGATGTTGCAACGGTGGAGACAGATTTGCATTTGGCTCAGGCTTGTGCTGTGACTGTAATTGAGACCAGATGGCATGCACCCGGTTCTCACCAGAGCTGGAAAATTTCAGCTGTGCAGATGGAAATTCAGTCCAGGTCTCCTCTGATGGGGGAAGGTGCCCCATGCTCCCCTGCAGTCGTGTTCTCGGTGTTCTTTCCCTTTAAAATAAGTGTGTGTGTGTGTAGGTGTAGGGGAACAACAGATGGCCTGAATAGCTAGCAATAGGGACAGTAACCGGAGTTACTTCCTGTTCATGGGGTCTGGTGCCTCTCCAGATTTGGAAGCTGGGGGAGGGAGCCATAATCTTTTCCCTACCTGGGAAATGCATCCCAGTTGGTCCCCTCTGTGCTCTGTCCTCCTTCCCCTCCCCATCGAGACAGTGGGGCGGCTTCCCTTGAGCCCCAAAGCTAGTGGGCACCTGACATATGCCCCTCCTCCCGCTCTCCAAACAAAGACTCACCACAGCAAGAGTGGCTGTTTTGACCAAATTTGGAGAAAACCGTCCCTTTAAGCATTTGAGCAATACCAGTGAGGGGAACAATGGCTGTGCTGGCCTCCCCTGCAACCAGATTTTGGCTGCTGCCTTGTTTATTTCCTGATGGCAACACAACAGCTCTGGCAGGCACCAGAGGTCCACTTCCAGGCTTCACCACCCTTGGTGACTGGGGAATATTCCCAGTAAGGGAAGGGGCAAAATGGATTCTGGATTCCCCCATTGGTGCTTCTAGCAAGACCCCTCTTGGGGTTGACCATCGCCCTGCAGCAGAGGAGCACTAGAGGGAGGCCAGGTGACCCCACCCAGCCCCGAAGCCCTCGGTGGACCGAATGGCATTGTTTGTTTCCTGACTGGAGTGGCCGGGGTATGTTCCTCCTGGTGCACCTGTGGGGACTGACTTGGCTGCCTTCTCCTATTGCAGAAGCCCCACATGCAGCAAAGCCACTCCACTTGCCACGCATCTTCTCCCATTGTTGCGGAGAGGGGACAGGGCTCCCCTCGTCCATCGCTTTCCCTGCCAGCACCACAGGGGTACACAGCTGCCCCTTCCCGTATTTGTTTATTTATTTGATTTGTACCTTTCCTTTCTACCAGAAAATGGCACACAATTAAAATGAATCAAAACGAGCAGTATAAGAAATTACAACAAAAGCATACCAATTGCAAAACGAAAAGCAGAGCTCAACCCAGCAGACCCACTCACAGGCCAAAGGTCTTCCTGAATAAAGTGGTCTTTGCCTGCCAGCACAAGGACAGCAAAGAGGGAGCCGACCTAGACTCCACTGGCAAGGAGTCCCACAGCGCCAGAAGACCCCCCCTTGTTGTTGCCTCTGGCGCCTCTCCCCACCCCTCTTCCCAAGGCACCCAGTAGCCTCCAGGCCAGAGCTTAAGGCCTGTGGAAAGAGCACCAGACTGGGTGGGATGGGAAACCCCGGCCTGGAGGTTGCCCTCCCATACTGCAGGGACTCTGGTGTTGACCTTTAAAGGTTAGGACACTTTGAATTGGGCCCCAAAATGGTCTGGCTGGAAGCCATTGCAGCTCATGAAGCACTGGCATCACATGATCATATCAGCTAGTCCCAGGTAGTAGCTTAGCAGCAATACTTTAAACTAACTGAAGTTTTTGATGTGTTTTCAAAGGGACACATACAACCCATTGCAGTAATCCATCCAGATAGGGGCACAGCTGATCTGTCAACCTAAGTTGATAAAAGGCACTCATGGGCCTCAAGAAACACCACTAAACTGCACACCTGATGCTTGAACATTATCCAGCTGGGCAGATGAACCACCTGCTAACATTGCTCCATCTTGTACAGATTGAGTTCCAGTACACACACACACGCTTCTCTCTAGGCAAAGGTAATCTCACAGGGTGAGCAAGACAGTTTGGGTCCCAAACCAAGGCCTAAAGTCCGACTGAAATGGATCTAGAAAATCAGCATCACTGAAGAGTGCCTGAAGTTGATCAGCAACCATACGCTTGAGCCCTTGCCCATGAAAGGGATGTGAGCAACCAGCCTGCAGTTGTCCTCCACCTCCACTTCTAGGTCCATATTAGTGTTTGTTTTTAGAATGGCCTGATTACTGCCTCTTTCAAAGAGGCTGCTACTTTGTCTTCTTTCAAGAAGGGATTTGTAACCTCCTGGACTCACCTGTCCATCATCTTATTAGATGTAATAAGCCAAAACAGCTTTGAGCATACAACTGGTTGGGCAAACTCATCCAAATTTGAATCCTTGGGCTTCAAAAATGGGATCTCTCCCAATACTACTGGAGCAGAAGGTGCTCTGGATACTTTTGTTAATGGAACTGTACTAACCACGGGATCCAAGCCATGCCAGATTGGCAATTTTACCTTTGAAGTGTCTTGCAAATTTATAACAACAAGCCATTGAAGGTGTGACCAATTCTTCTTCAGGGTCAGATTGTAATGACTTCATCACCACCCAAAACAGCTCTGCTGGGCAACTGTTTGAAGATGCCACGGAGCTGGAAAGAGCTTTCATCCGATTTGGCCAAATTCAGCCCAAGTCTTTTCCCACTTGCATTCCAGCCGTTATCCCCACGTGTTTTGTTGCCATCAGCTCCAAGGTGTACCAAGAAACTAGTTTGGTTCTGCCAAAGGCGGCAGAGTACTTTGGTGTGCTTGTGCCAACTCCATGTTGACCCACAGAGTGACCAGGGCTTTGACAGCCGCACCAGTCATACCAAGTGAGAAAGCTCCCAGAGAAAGCCAAATCCATAGCCTGGCCCGTGACATGAGGTGCCAATGACATGCTGGGACTGCCCCATATTTGTCCTGGTGTCCATGAAATCCTATGCTTCACCAGAGTGGCATGAATTTTGAGGGCCCCAAGACAATAATCCTGGGGGACCTCAGCTCCACAACCAAGACCGTCTCTGTCAGCTCAGACAGGCTGTTTGCTGTTCAGCCTGATGGGTGGCACACCAGCAGAATCCTTAATCTGTTCTGAATGCCCAACACCAGATACAAATACTCAGAATGGGCAGTCAGGCAGAATAGGACCACCCCCAATCCCAGAGACCACCGCAGTCCCTCCCTCCTCCCTGACTCTAGAGCCTATCCTGAGGCACAACGAAATGAGGCCCATCCGGTCCTGTCCGGCCACCCAGGTCTCGGTCATACACCCCAGATCAGCCCCTTCCTCGGCTAGTGGTGGTGGCAGCTGTGGCAGAGGAGGGTTTGGGGGATCCAATGTGCCCCCAACTCCCTGCAGTTGCCCAGCCCAATGGGAACTTGGGGTGGGACAGTCCTCAGTGGGGCGGGGAGGAGGGTGATTGGAGAGGGCAGCCTGGCAGTCAGTGCCTCCAAGTAGCTGGTCTCTGGAGCAGGGCGGAGCAGACAGCAGGAGCTCAGGCAGCAACTACTATGACAAAGCACGGCTGAAGTGGTTTGCCTCCCCCCTTCCTCCCTCCCTCCCTTTTTTCCCTTTGGTTTGTTTAAAAAAGGGCTGAAATGTTGGAATTTCCTGGAGGCCATAACTGTGGCTCAGCCCCCCCCTCCCCCCCGCCGGTTTCAGGACAGCTAGTCCAGGCATGCTGTTGCAGGAGCTCTTGGCTGGAGCAGCAGCAGCAGCAGCAGCCTGCCTGCTTTACAGAGCCGCCCCAACCTCCTTGCTGGTGCAGTGAACAAGAAGGGGCTGGGAGTCGAGGGGGGCTGGCTGGTGGGTCACGGGAGCGGAGGGCTTGCCTGGAGCCATTTCTGTGCGGGGCACGCAGCTCCTGTGGACGACGTCAGGGTGGGCGGGAAGAAGGGCCTCCTTCGCCTCCTTGCCTCACAGGGGAGCTGCTGACCCCCAGGCATAGATGGGTTTGGTAGACCTCTCCCTTTGAGCCACCTGCCTAATCTGCAGCTGCCCAGAGCTCCTGGAAGGGAGGTGGGGGGAGCACAGGGTTCCTCCCCTCCCTCTTGCAGCTTCTGTACTCCTGGTGGCCCTAAAGCACAGACCCCTGATGGGGGTTTGGGTGGGTGATCTATCCCCACCTCTCCCCCACCTGGGCCAGGACCAAGAGCTGCTGAAGGAGGAGGAGCTGTGTGAAGCCTGCCAAGAAAAGTGGCAAAGAGAGACTGGCGCAAGGCTCTCACTTTCAGAATTGCCGTTTTGTTGTCTTGTGCTTCAACACACACACAATGCAATATGGGCTTTGTAGAAGCAACAGTTTGTTGTGCGTACCGGTGAGAGAGCAGCCTGCTGCTGCTGCTGCTGCTGCTGCTGCCTGACCTGGATGTGCAGTCCATTCTGTCCCCTGCAGGCAGGCGGAACCTCTTCCCCACCCTGTGATCCAGCCAGCCTGGAAGATTTATTGATTGATTTATTACATTTATATACCGCCCCATAGCTGAAGCTCCCCAACAGCTGTTCTTTCTCTCCCCCAGGAAGTGTGCCAGCCTCCTGGGTGGCAACATGACGGAGGGCTTTGACTGCGCCAGCTGCAAGGAGTCCCTCTACGGGCGCAAGTACATCCAGGTGGACGAAGGCCCCTTCTGCATCCCCTGCTATGACACCCATTTTGCCAACACCTGTGACGAGTGCAAGGAGCCCATTGGGCACGACTGCAGGGTGAGTCAGCCAGTCCCTCCCTCCTGGGGGGCCTCCTGACCCAAGGGATTCTGGCTCTCCCCCCTCCCTCAAGCAGCCCCCAAGCGGGGGCCCTGTAGAAGGAATGAGTGGCCCTGATCCTTGGAAGGATCAGGTCTTTGCCAGGTGTGGGGTCAGCTCCTCTCTCCCCACAACACAACACAACACATGCACATACACCCCGGGCTCCATCACACCAGCGTTTTACTGCACTCTCATCATGCCGGTTTTGGTGTTTTGCAGCGCAGTACTCACAGAACATTGTGCCTGTCCTGCAGTCACTCTGCCTCTTCCCCTCCATTTTTCATGATTTTCTAGAGTAGGGAAAGTCTGGCTTATTTCCTCCACACAGGATTAAAGCACTCTTCCACCCCCTTTGCTATGTTGGGGGCGTGAGCTTTGATGTGAGGTCTTGCTGATGAAAGAGGAGGGTGGGGCAGGTCTCCTTCTCCAGCAGGCCGTGTTGAACAAACAGACTTTAGCAGTTCCAGCCCCACCTTCAATTGAAATTAACCAAAATGTGTACAGCTCCCTCATTTTTAAAGATAAAGAGGTGAAACTTGGCACTATGATAGCTCTTAAGTACGGCTTTAGGCATGCCAAATTTGAAGCACATCCAAATGGGCATGAGAACTCAAGGGCTTGCCTCGACCAGATCCAGTCGCGGGCTCTGCTCTCCATCTTACCAGTTGCTGCCTCAGAAAGGGTGCAGTGGATCAGGCCACAGTTGGTCCAGCTCTGTACTCCCCGCCCTGCAATGGCCTTGGTAGTCACAGTCCATGAAGCAGCCCCATGCTCTCGGTTCTCTCTGACCTTGGACCCAATTCCTTCCCCACCCGCCATACAGCTGCCTGCTCCCTCCCTCCCCCTCGCAAGCAGAGGGCAAGAGGTCTTTGCCAGCCCCTCCTCCTTTAGCTGGGGTGGGGGGAAGCAGCAAGTGGCGTTACCTGCCAGACTGAGGCTGACCTGCCGTGGTCCCGCAGTGCAGGGCTGTTGCTTTGCCTCCGACACCTCTTCTCCCTCCCCCCAGGAACTCTACTACGAGGACCGCCATTACCACGAGGGCTGCTTCCGGTGCTTCCGCTGCGACCGCTCCCTGGCTGACGAGCCCTTCACCTGCCAGGGCCAGGAGCTGCTCTGCAACGACTGCTACTGCCGAGAGTTCTCCTCCCAGTGCGTGGCCTGCCAGCAGGTGGTCATGCCAGGTACGTGCCGCGGGGAGGGGGGCAGCCCCCCTCCCCTCGCACACCTCTTTGCTGCTGCTGCTGCTGCCCTTGGACAGGCTGACCCCCTTCCCCCCCCCCCGCAGGCTCCCGGAAGCTGGAGTACAACGGGCAGACGTGGCACGAGCACTGCTTCCTGTGCAGCAGCTGCCAACAGCCCATCGGGGCCCACTCCTTCATCCCCGACCAAAAAGACTACTACTGCGTGCCCTGCTACGAGAGCAAGTTCGCCCCCCGCTGCACGTGCTGCAAGAAGGTGGGCCCTGCCTGCGGAGGGGGCGGCGGGGGGCGGGGCAGGGCACATCTCACCCCTGTGACCCTGACCCTGTGGGCCGTGGGAGTGGGGAGGGTAGCCCTGCTGAGCCCCAGTGCGAATCCTCCTCCTCCTGTGCCTGCAGTCGCTGACCAAGGGGGGCGTGACTTACCGGGACGAGCCCTGGCACAAGGAATGCTTCGTCTGCACGGGTTGCAGGGCGCCCCTGGCTGGGCAGCAGTTCACCTCTCAAGAAGAGCAGCCCTATTGCCTCAAGTGCTTTGGAAGCCTCTATGCCAAGAAGTGCAGTGCTTGCGAGAAGCCCATCACAGGTGAGCAGGGCCCAGCCAGCCATGGGGCCTTTCCGGACAGCGGAGGCTGCCCGGTTACTGCCTGGGGGAGGGGGGGCAGATGGGGACAGCCGGCCAGCTCCAGCCCCACCACTGCTTCTCTTGAGGAGGGCAGCTGGCTCCCCCTTCCACGACACTCTCTCTTTTCCAGGCTTTGGAGGGGGCAAGTACGTCTCCTTCGAGGATCGCCACTGGCACCACGGTTGCTTCAGCTGTTCTCGCTGCACCGCCTCCCTCGTGGGGAAGGGCTTCATCCCCGAAAACAAGGAGATCCTGTGCCACGGCTGTGCCAGTGACCTCTGAAATGGCCCCTGGTGCCTGTCGCCCTCCAGGCTTCCTGTGTGCCAAAGTCCCCTCCTGGAGAGCAGGGCAGGGATAGGAACCCTCCCCTCCCCCCTCCCCAAAGGAGCCCACCTCCCCTTTCCTGCCAGCCAGAGCCAGCTGGGCCAGAACGCACACCCCACCGCCAGGGCACTCTTGGGCTGTGTCAGCTGAGCCAGGCTTCCTGGGAAGGCCTCTGTTCTAGCAGACCTGCATGTGATGGAAGCCCCCCCCCCTCCGGGTGGCTGCTAAGTGTCCTGAGGTGCAGCAGAACCCGTTTCGCAGAAGTAGAGCCTCACGACTGGTTGCCCCACCTTGGGAAGGGATGTGCTCCACACCCCCAGCCCCACAAACGCTCCCTGTGAGGGCCTTTCTCTCCCCGAAACCTCCCCCAAGATGGGGCCCTTGTTTGCTTGTGCCGGCCTCTGCATAAAGAGTCACCACTTGCTTCCTGGGAGCCTCCTTCTCCTCCTTGACTTTGTAATGAGGGAGGTGGAGCCTGGAGCCCACCCCCACCGCAACGCTGCTCTCTGCAACCACTCAGGGGGGGGGGTTTCTCCTTTCACCCCACCCCCCACCCCCCATCTTGTTCCTGAGGCTATGAGGAATGCTAGAAAACCCGAAGGAGCTTTGGGGTCACAGGCAGCCTGTACCGTGGTCGGAGGGCAGGAGCAAGGAACACAGGAACCAAAGTTATGGAGGTGGGCAGCCCTCTAGCTACTGGCCTCTTCCCGGGGAGGACTCAGAGGGACTTTGAGGTCCCAACTGTCTCTCTCCCTCCCTGCACAGGGACAAGGTAGCTCAATCTTGAGGGCTGAGTAGGATCTCGCTGTGGCCCTCCAGGCATCCTGCACCCCTTCCCTGCATTTCTCCAGCAGGTTCTTCTCCAGCCTGAATGTTCCTTTCTGCTCCTCTCCCACGGGCAGAATGTGGGCACCTTTCCTCACATGCATTGCTGCAGGGGGTTTGAGCATTGTGTGTACTCGGGAGTGCCTGTTGGTGTGGGGTGCTTTCATCCAGATCTGGTCCATGTATGCTCCCTTTCTGGCTTTTTCTAATAAATCATGTTAATGGACCATTGATGTCATTCACTTTAAGCCAATGGGTAGATAATGTTACTTTTGCTTCACCCAAACTCTGAACAATTTAGCACCTGCCCACTCACTGGTGGCTTTCTGGGCAGATGCAGGGTGTACTTAAATCCTCGGATGTTGCTGCATAGAAGGGAGACAAGCTCATCCCCACCCTTTTCGTGTTTCTATGTCCAGGGCCAAATTCGATGGGCTGCTTCCTGCCCAAAGCAAGCAGGAGGTGTTTCGTGCCAGGGCAGCCCTGCTGTTGCCTTCAGTGCTGGCCTCCTGCTGCAGCCTCTTCACCCCCAGAAGTGGCTGGTGGGGGGAGCGTTTGGGATTCCTGTCCACAGAAGCTGAGGACCTCTTGAAATCGCCTCCCCCACAACTGGGCCATGTGAAATGGATCCAGGCCAACCCAAAAGCTAACGTGTCAACTAAACCCATGAATCCCCTTTTGCCTTTTACCCTTTTGCCCTAATACCCTTTTGCCTCCCGCCTCGCCCCAGGCAATTGTTTTTGCTATAGCACTTGTGGGGAGACATGTTGCATATTTCTAACACATCTTTTCTTGCTGTCACAAAATTGCTTCAAGAGTTCACCTGGGGAATACTGGCAACCTCTGCTGAAGGTCGCTCCTTCCTTCTTAGGAGGGAGGGGGTGCTCAGCCCCACTGAGAATCAGTCACCCTTTCCCCCCACCCCCTCCCTCATACACACTCCAGAGCTACCCGGCTTTTGTTAACTCTGGGCCGTTGGGATCCCATTACTGGTGTTTCTTCTCCAAAAAAGGAAATGGCCCAGATGCCTGTGGCCGGCAGGATCTGGATTCTATCCCAACATGAGTGGGTCATGACTTGCTTTGCCTGCCTGATTTATGAGTGGGGAGGGAGCGGGGTGAGGTAATGTGGCGAGGCCAGGAGGCGTGGTTCCGTGGTGGGGGCAGGGGGGAGGCAGAAAGGGCCTTCGAGCTCGTTCAGTGAAGTCGGTCTGGCTGAGGAACCAAAGTGGGGGGAGAGAAGGGCTGAGGAGAGCCCGGAGGCCCGCAGGGGGGTGGAGGCCATGCAGCTGAAAGCGCTGCAGGCCTGCCTGTGGGGCTGTGGCCTGGGCTGAGCCCTCTGGAGCAAGGCCAGCCCTGGGAGGGCCAAGGCGGCTTCTCTGTCCTCGCACAGCAAATGGCCTTCACCAGCACCCTCTTGCCACCCCCACCCAAGGCTGGACACGCAGGGCAGGCCCCGTCATTCGCAGGAGCCCGTGAAGCCTCATCCCTTGGCTTGGTACATCTTCTGGAAAGGCCATGCTTCTCCCTCAGGGCTACAAGTCACAGGCACCAGCTGTGCTCCGTGCTGCCCAAGCAGTTGGGCCTGGCCTTCCAGGTGCATTCATGGCACATGCATGCACACATGGCCATTTATTTAATAGCCACTCAGTCTTGTGTGGGCTTATATGCCTTTCCTTTTTATATATATATAATAAATTTTATTTATTTCTACATAAAATACAAACCATCATAACAATTAACATACTAATACCTAACAAATTGCTTGAATATATAATTGTTAACATATAATGCTTTATCGTAACATAATCCAACATAATTCAACATAATAACAAGTGCTCCCCCTTCCCTTCGGGATCATTCCTGTTTCCAAAATCTTAACACCTCTTCTGCTGGTGGTTTCCCACTTCCCTTAGAAAACACAAATATTAGGAACTGCTTCCAAATTCCCTCAAAATCATTCGTTTTTGCTATACCTCTTCTCACTTTTATGTTACATGTTAATTTATCATTAATAGCAATCTCCCATACTTCTTTATACCATTCTTCAATATAATAATCACCTTGAATCTTCCAGTTCCTAGCTACAATCAACCTTGCTGCAGTCAGCAAATTCGTTATCAATTCCTTAATTTATTTACTGCATTTTAAATCTTCATGTAGTGAGAGTAATGCAACTCTTGGTCTTTCTTCTATCTTCATTCCTATATGCCTTTCCTTACAACTCTGCAGTCCACCTGCGTGCTTGTGTGTGTTTATTTCAGGATGCTTCTAGCACCAGAGAACCTTCTTACAAAGTGACGTACAAAAATAAAACAGTAGTACATAATTTTAAAATCCATATAACAGATAAAAACTAAACAATAGGACTAAACCCAACCAAAGACTGAAATCAATGACACTCCCAATTTTGATCAAATAGTCCCATAACGCCCCTAGGAGGAGGCCACTGGGAAGTAATGCATTGGGCTCCTCTGAAGGATTGCAAAGACAGCTGCAAATGATTTCCAAGCGTCTGCGCCACCACCAAAACAACCCTGTCCCTTGTACCCACCAGTCAGGTGGTTCTCGAAAGACCGTGAACAAAAATGGCCTTGGCCAATGACCTCAAGGGCAGACGGCTTGGGATGGGAATAGGCACTCCTTCCAATAAGCAGGGTAGCCGCATTCCTAATCAGCTGAAGTTCCAAACTGCCTTTAAAGGCAGCCCACATCGAGTACATTGCAGTAGTCCAGCCTGGACACTACTAGCAGACGGGTCTCAGAGGCAAGGCCCACCCTCTCCAGAGAGCTCTGCAGCCTAAGCTTGTAAAAAGCATTCTTGGGCAACAGCGAGAGCTTCGGCTATTGGGCGGTATAAAAATGTAATAAATAAATAAATAAAATAGGCTCCCCAGTTCCACAAACTCCAAAAACATACTCCTGAATCCTTCAAGGCAAGTGCCAGACCCTGTGTAAGGTCAGTTGTTAACCTTTGTCCAGAGTAACTGATTTTACTGTTCACAGCACCTCCATCTTGTCTGGATCAACTCTCAGCATGTTCTTCATCCATGCCAAAGCTGCTTCCGCACCCTTCCTGGGCCAAGAGGTAGAGCTGGTTATCTGCACTGCAAGCACCCTTCAGCTCACATCACCAGATAATTCCTCCCAGAGGTTCATGTCAATGTTAAAAAGCATGGGCAACAGAAAGCCTTGTGGCACCCCACTCCATAGGTCAGGGAGCAACACTCCAGGTGGGGTGATGGGGGCAAATCTGACCCTCCTGCTCCCCCATCTGGCCCTCTGGGGTTTCCCAGGTGGCAGCACCCCCTTCTCCTACGCCCCCCTCTTTGCCCAAACAACCAATCTCTTGGTGGCTTCCTCCCAGTCTAGAAATGCATCTCCCAAGACAGTAAGAACTTTACATCAAAATATGCTGGTATCTTTGGGCCTCTGGAAACATCTCCAGGTCTGGGTAAGTAATTCCAGGAGAAGAGGCTCCTTCAGGGAACCTGGCCCCAAGCTATTTAGAGCTTTAAAGGGGAAAAAACAGCACTTTGAATTGGGTCCAGAAACAGACTGGCAGCCAGTGATGATAGCAAAGTACTGGCACAAGGTGACTGCCGTGCAATCGCCACTAACAATCTAGCCCCCCCTCTTTGGCTAGCTGATTTTTTCTGGACCATTTTCACAGCCCTAAATATAAGCCAAATATAAGCCAAACAAAGTTACTAGAGTGTAAATAACTGTTCCAAGGGTGATAGCTGGTCTATCAGCCTAAGTCTGGAGTCCCAACCATTTGGAATTTGAGAGACTTGTGGTGCTCTCACAAAATGGCTGCTGTGGTGGGCATAGCTAGTCACAACACACTCATTTCCCAGAAACCAAACTGCTGAGACTAAAAGGAAAGTGTCATGGGCTGGGCCCATGGTCCCTTTAAGAAAACAGCTTTGCATTATCCCAGTGAGAAGGGGATGTGTTTCTCTGTGTCCAGAAGGGAGTAGCAAGCTAAATGCCAAGGCCGCGCTTTCGCAAGAAGCGCCTGGCATCTGATAACGCCTCCCCGGGGCTGGTACCGGGGAAGAGTAACAAGTTGCAGCTGTGCAATGTGTGGGAGCATTCCCCCCTCCCTTCGGGTGAGGTGTGGGTTGCTAGGGGGTTTCAATTGGTCAGGGTGGGTCAGGTGACAAAGGGGTCCCAGAAAGAGATAAAAGCTTGGGCACCTCTTTCCTGTGGGCGTCAGGAGTCTGGTGTGTGGGTGGTGAGCAAGAGCATCCTGGCCGGACCGGCTGGATGGCGGAAGCCCCATGTGGCCGCTGAGGGAAGGAGTCTAGTTCGAGTGGCGTGGAGCTGAGTCAAAATGAGCAACAGAGGTTGAGTCGCAGTGTTAAGTGTTTGTTTTGTTTTAGAATAGGTTTGGGTACAAGTGTGTCATTCCTTTGTCCATGTTTTCCCCCCAAACCTCTTACATGTTTACCTTAATGTGTGGACCCTTAAGGAAGTGTGTTTGTGTGAAGAATAAAAGTGTTTAGTCCCTATCACCTGTGTGGTGTCGTTCCATGAGAACCTAGACTCCCAAAGGGTTAAAAGCAGCAGTGAAGGGGTGTGTGTCTGGGCTGGCCGAGCCAAAGCCCTCCCTTCCCTGGCTGGGGAATCGCTGAGTCAAGCCTGGCGGTTCCATCACGGAAAGTAACTTGCCCCAAAATGTAACTGCAAGGCACGAGCAAGGCACACAGGAGCTATGTGCAACCACTGGGAGGGACTATCTGGGGAGGTGGGCTAAGGTATCACCAATATGCGGATGACACACAGTTAAAAAAAAATGTTTAAAAATGCCTTAGAAATATTTATTTATTGCATTTTTATACCGTCCAATAGCTGAAGCTCCCTAGACGGTACACAAAAATTAAAACCATTCAGTATAAAACAAACAGTATAAAACCATGATATAAAATACAATTAAAAAAAGCACAAAACAGGATAAAATCAGCAGCAGTGCAGAAATAAAAATTTAAAATACAAATTTAAAACAGCAAAGTTAAAATTACATTTATGGACTGTTTTTTTTTTTAATATAATTTTTATTTTTTCTAAACTTCCAAACAACAGAGTATAAAACACTACCCCATAATAAACAATACATAATAATACATACTAAACAAATTAATAAACATATTTTAACTTAATTCCATTTAATATGATCATTGATTAACATTAACATGCTCCCCCAACCCCAGGATCTTATTCTGATTTCCAAAATCTCATTAATTCCTCTGGAGGTGTTTTCCCTCTCCTCTTTAATAATACAAAGTCTAAAAACTGTTTCCATATTACTTCAAAATCATTCGTTTTTATCATTCCTCTTCTGACTCACATGTTAATTTATCGTTAATAGCAATATCCCATATTTCTTTGTACCAATCTTCTATATGATAAACCCCTTGAACCTTCCAGTTCCTGGATATCATTAATCTTGCAGCTGTTAACAAATTCGTTATCAATTATTTTATCTCTTGATTACAATTCAATTCTCCATACACTGATAACAATGCCACAGCTGGTGTCTCTTCTATCTCCATTCCTATAATTTCTTTTATTTCATTAAACACCATTTTCCATAATTTTTGTACAAATTCACATTCCCACCACATGTGTAAATACGATCCTTTCTCTTGACAACCACTCCAACATAATGCTGAGTTTGTCTTGTTTATCATATTTAATTTCACTTGGGTTATGTACCACCTCCAGACAAGCTTGTAATAATTTTCTTTTATCCTCACGGACATGTTTCTCCACACTCGTTGTTTCCATATCCCTTTCCAACTCTGTTGCCCTATTTGTTCCTTCAAATCAATTTCCCATACCATCTTACCTATGCTTTCCTTCTCTCCCTTTTCCAATAGTATTCTATATATTTCACTCATTAAACCTTTTATTGTTTTATTTTCTCTTTTCTCATTTTCTTTTTTTAAAATCAACTCCTCAAACTTAGTAATTCCTCTACACTCTCCATTATCTTTTAACCATTTCTTCATCCATTGTTCTAATTGAATACAATTTAACTACGATATATTTTCCTCTTTTAATCTCTCCTTTATTTCTTCCCTAGTTTTCATCCTTTCTAACCAGTCTCTTAACTTCATTACCTTTCCTTCTTTTAAACTTTTTCCCAACCTTTTTTTAAATTTTCCGGAAAGTTCCTTTATGGACTGTTTATTTATGGACTGTTAAAATGCTGAGAGTATAAAAAGGTCTTCACCTGGCATCTGAAAGAATATAGCGTAGGTGCCAAGCGAACCTCCTTAGGGAGTTCATTCCACCACCGGGGTGCCACAACAGAGAAGGCCCTGCTTCTGGTAGCCACCTGCCTCACTTCCTTTGGCAGGGGTTCACAGAGAAGGACCCCTGAGGATGATCTTAGGTACATATGGTACATATGGGAGGAGGCGTTCCTTCACATAGCCTGGCCCCGAGCCATTTACGGCTTTAAATGTTAATACCAGCACTTTGAATCGGGCTCAGACCTGGACTGGCAGCCAGTGAAGTTGGAAAAGGACTGGTGTGATTTGGTCTCGTTGGCCAGTCCCTGTTAATAAATGTGCTGCCCTGTTTGTACCAGTTGAAATTTCCAGACCGTTTTTAAAGGCAGACCCACGTATAACGTGTTGCAGTAATCCAAACGAGAGGTTATGAGAGAATGGATAACTGTAGCTAGGCTATCTCTGTCTAGATAAGATACCAGTCAGTATATCAGCCTAAGCTGATAAAAGGTGCTTTTTGCCACTGAGTTCACCTGTGCCTCAAGTGACAATTCTGGATCCAAGAGCACCCCCAAACTACAAACACGATCTTTTGGGCAGTGGTTCCCGATTAGCTAAGTACTGCCGAACCCTTGTTTTCCAAATGCCAAGCCATGGACAACCTACTTTTAAAATTTTTTGTTATCTCTATGGTAGTGTGAAAAATTGTGTGAAGCAATTTTTTTTGGAGAAAATAAGGGGTAGCACCTAATAAGCAAAGGATTTTAGGTATACTAAAAAACAGACCATAAAATTTGTGATATTATATTACCATGAAAAATGACCATGATTTAGTTAGGAATATAAAGACGAATTTAATTTTACTAATGTCTAGTTTACAATTGAACAAATTATGACATGTCTAGCAGCTCCGGTTCAGTATTTCCTACTTTTAATCTCAAATCTGGATCAACATCTAGCCGATTTCTATGCTTGTTCTTCATATAACAAAATGTCGAAAATGTTTGTTCACAAAGATATGTGGAACAAAAGGGAACTAGATGTTTCAAAGCTTTTTCACCTAACTTCTTATAATCAGGAAAAACCTTCACCCAGAATTGGTCCAGTCTATATTCTTTGAAAAAGGATTTCAATGAACCATCACAAGTCACGTCAACAAGTGCATCTTGCTCTTCCGCAGATAGAGCTGTTAGTTGTACATCACCACATTCAAAAGGATTCTTTATCCATGAGTTTTCAGGATTAGGTGCAGGGAAGTAATCTCTGAAGCTAGTCGCTAAATCACGCAGGTGCTCAGTGATATTTTTGTGAACCACCCCGAGAGCTTCGGCTATTGGGCAGTATAAAAATGTAATAAATTAATAAAATATATTATATTTTACTTCTGGTAGGGATTCATCGTCAGTGGACTCCAGAAATGGTGAATATGTGAAGGGTGCCACGGACCCCCTGGGTGGGTTACATGGACCCCCTGGGTCCGTGGACCACCAATTGGAAACCACTGTCATAGATAAATGAATATTGTGATATTGGCCAACATATTCAATGTTGGCTAATATTGGCCAACATATTCAATACATGTTGGCCAATAATAATGATGATGATATCATCATCATCATCCCCCCCAGTGCCCACCCTAATGAACCGTGCCGCCCACCCGCAGCCTCCACCGCCTCAGCCTCTCCCAGCCCCTCCTGCCGCTGCCGCCCCCTAGATCCGTGGCGCGAGGAGCCCTGCAGGTCTTATTGCGGCCTACAGTTAGCAGGGGCGCTGTGACTCCCTCGCTCGCTGCCTGCCTGCCTGCCTGCCCCGCCTGCCTCCGGCCTCAATGCCCGCACGCATGCGCAGAAGCCGAGACGTCGCCGCGGACCCTCCGTCGGCGGAACCTTCCTGCGGGTGCGGCGCGGCCGGAGGGCGCAAAGGACGGCGGTTTCCGGCTCGGCGGGCCCACTTCCGCCCTCGCTGCCGCCGCCGCCGCCGCCATGGAGACCATCCTGGAGCAGCAGCGCCGCTACCACGAGGAGCGCGAGCGCCTGATGGACGTCATGGTGAAGGAGATGCTGACGCGCAAGTCCACGGTGGGGCCGGCGGGCTTGGGGTCGCGGGGGGCGGGGGGCGGCTCCCCCCTTCCCCACCCCGCGCCGCCACTCACCCTTTTCTCTCCCCGAGCAGCTGCGGGACCAGATCAACTCGGACCACCGCACGCGGGCCATGCAGGACGTGAGTATCCCCCCCCGCCTCCGCCTCGCCGCCACTGGGGAGGGCCCGGCTGGTGGCCCCCGCTGTGTCGCCGACACCCGCGCCTCTGTCTCCCTTCTAGAGGTACATGGAAGTGAGCGGCAACCTGAGAGACCTGTACGACGACAAGGACGGGTGAGGACGGGTCTGCAACCTCCGGCCGCACTCGAGCTGCCTTTGCGATGGGGGTGGGGGGCTGCACCAGCCGACGCTGGCCCTGATTTTCGGGCGGGGGCGATTCTCCTCGGAACCCCGTAAGGTCGGGCGGGAGGTCCACATTCAGCACGTCTCTTGCTCCTTGCGGTGGGAGCTGAAGAATCGTGGGTGGGTAGGGGAGATTCCTTCCTCCTGCTGGAGGCTGCCCTGCTCAGGCAACCAGAACAGCCTTCTCCATGCTTCCTCTTCTGGTCCCTCAGGTTGCGAAAGGAAGAACTCAGCGCCATTTCAGGGCCCAACGAATTTGCTGAATTCTACAATCGACTCAAGCAGATCAAAGAGTTCCATCGGAAGCACCCAAATGAGGTGAGGGTGTCTCTGTGTGGCTATGACACAACCCGCGCAGTCTTCAAGCTGTGGTGGCACCAGCCAATTGGAACTGACTGGCTCCTCCGCCTGAATTCACACCTATGTGCCCAGGGCCAGATCTATGCCAAGCAGGATATAACACTTTGAAAACGGAATGTAGAATGTGTCCTGGACCCCAACAGTTGTCAAAAACGTTGACTTTTCTATTCTCCCTGGCAGTTAACAATATACGCTGAGTTTTTTTAACTGACCCCAGAATAGTTGTTTTAAATGAATATAGCTGTTTTTATGCTTTTAAATTTTTGCATATTTGTTTTTAATGTTCACTGTTTTTAACTTTTGTAAACCACCCAGAGCGCTTCAGCACTTTGAATCGGGCCCGGACCTGGACTGGCAGCCAATGAAGTTGTAAAAGGACTGGCGTGATGTTATCTCGCCGACCAGTCCCTGTTATTTTATTTATTTATTTATTTAATTACATTTATATACCGCCCCACAGCCGAAGCTCTCTGGGCGGTTTACAACATTTAAAAATAGTAAACATTAAAAGTATACAATTTAAAACCACACACACACACACACACATAAAAACAGTATAAAAACAACAGTATCCATTTAAAAACAACAATTGTGGGGTCCATTAAAAACAAACTTAACGTTGTTAAATGCTGTTAAAATGCTGTTAAAAATGCCTGGGAGAAGAGAAAAGTCTTGACCTGGCGCCGAAAAGATAACAATGTTGGCGCCAGGCGAGCCTCATCGGGGAGATCATTCCACAGGCGGGGGGCCACCACTGAAAAGGCCCTCTCCCTTGTTGCCATCCTCCGAGCTTCCCTTGGAGTAGGCACTCGGAGGAGGACCTTAGATGTTGAGCGCAGTGTACGGGTAGGTTCATGTCGGGAGAGGCGTTCCATCAGGTATGGTGGTCCCAAGCCATGTAGGGCTTTATAGGTTAAGACCAGCACCTTGAATTGGGCTCGGAAACATATAGGCAGCCAATGCAAGCGGGCCAGAATCGGTGTTACATGCTCAAACCTCCCTGTTCCAGCTATCAATCTGGCCGCCGCATTTTGCACAAGCTGCAGCTTCCGGACCGTCTTCAAAGGCAGCCCCATGTAGAGGGCATTGCAGTAATCTAATTTGGAAGTTACCAGAGTATGGACAACTGAAGCTAGGTTATCCCTGTCCAGATAGGGGCGTAGCTGGGCCACCAACCGAAGTTGGTAGAAAGCACTCCGTGCCACCGAGGCCACCTGAGCCTCAAGTGACAAAGATGGTTAGTAACCGTGCTGCCCTGTTTTGTACCAGCTGAAGCTTCTGGACCGTTTTCAAAGGCAGCCCCACGTATAACGCATTGCAGTAATCCAAACTAGAGGTTATCAGAGCATGGATAACTGTAGCTAGGCTATCTCTGTCCAGATAAGGGCGTAGTTGGTATATCAGCCTAAGCTGAAAAAAGGTGCTCTTTGCCACTGAGTTCACCTGTGCCTCAAGTGACAGTTCTGGATCCAAGAGCACCCCCAAACTATGGACCTGATCCTTTAGGGAGAGTGCAACCCCGTCCAGGACAGGGCAAACATCACCTCGCCAGACAAATGAACCACCCGCTAACAGTACCTCCGTCTTGTCTGGATTGAGTCTCAGTTTGTTAGCCCTCATCCAGTCCATTACCGTGCCCAGGCACTGGTTCAGAACAGTCACTGCCTCACCTGGGTTTGATGAAAAAGAAAGGTAGAGCTGGGTATCATCCGCATATTGATGACACCTCAGTCCACATCTCCAGATAACCTCTATGCTATGTTAAACAGCATAGGGGATAAAATAGAGCCCTGCGGAACCCCATGACTTAGGAGCCACGGCACAGAGCAATAATCCCCCAGCACCACCTTCTGGAATCGGCCATCCAAGTAGGAGCGGAACCACTGCAACGCAGTACCTCCAACTCCCAGCTCAGACAACCTATCCTGAAGGATACCATGGTCAATGGTATCAAAGGCCGCTGAGAGGTCCAGGAGAACCAACAGGGTCGCACTCCCCCTGTCTCTCTCCCGGCAGAGGTCATCCCACAGGGCGACCAAGGCAGTTTCCGTTCCAAAACCAGGCCTGAAACCCGATTGAAATGGATCTAGATAATCCATTACATAATTTTTAATGTAATGAATCACTAGATCCGTCACACATTATATCCTGTAATATTTTCCATTTCCTCTGTTATAATACTCCAATGTGTCCTTAGATTTGAGCATCTCCAACACTTATCATCAAGTCCTATATACATTTTATTAATACTAAAGAACTAACAAAATAGGACTTTGGAAACACTTTCCTTAAAACGCATCCAAATCCACTACCATATCTTACCTCACTAGTTAAATCTGTTGTTCTGTATTTGTAAATATCTCCAGTTTACCAAGTAATTATAGAATTGACTTAGAAAATATTTTCAATGGATGTTAGATAGCATTTCAAATCTTATAAAGTTCCTAAATGGATCATATTTTCTTAGCAATTTACTAACTAAATGCTTAACCTACAAATACTGAAGTATTTGATTGAAATTGCTGCCAGTCCATTTTCGAGCCCAATTCAGAGTTCTGGTTCTACACCTTTAAATCCCTAATCAGGTTGGGGCCTGGTTACCTGAAGGTGTATCTTCTCTGCAGGGTACTTTCTGCAGCAGCTGCAAGGGAGGGGGGAACAATCTAATGTTGGATCCCCATTTCTTGAGGTAGTAGGAACGTCTGCAGCCTGAGGAGGGGGAATCCAGCAAATTCTGTGACGCTCCTGCCTGCAAATGTTTTGACGGGACTTTTAAAATAAAAAAGGCTTTGTAATATTCCCCAGTAAATTGTCCAATATTGGAGCTTAATTATTTTTTTAAATCGATAATTGTTGTGAATATTCTTCAATTGTGGTAGATTCTTTTAAATTCTCCATCTTAAGAAGATAGCTGAGGCATTTTAATTTTTTCAGAAAAGCTCTTTATTTTTTCTTTCGAAATATTATCTGGAGAATAGAGAGTGCTGCAATACCCTCAACCCATTTACCATCACTCCTGGAAAGGTTTCTTTCAGTGCTTAAGTTGTGAAAGTACCGTTTCCTGATCATGTAACAAGAGATTATTTCCCCCCTATGATCATTCCATAAAAAGTGGAGAATGGTCTGTATAGGTTTTTGAACCTATTTCTATTTTCCTTACGAACTGTGATATATATGGAGAAGTTACAAATAGATCACTTCTAGAGTAGGATTTATTTGGTACTGAAAAAAACCATGTGAATATCTGACTGATATTTCAAAAATGTCTTTTCCATACTCCTACCCAATAACTGATCTTTGACCTATCTTTTCCTTCCTGTCTGTCTAGTGTGGATTATAATGTACCCTTGTCTAGGTGCAATCATGATTTGTACAGTACCTATTTCATTAGATCAGAGGAGGAAGAGGAGTAACATTGTTTTCTCTATCTAGATTTGTGTGCCAATGTCAGTGGAGTTTGAGGAACTCTTGAAGGCCCGAGAAAACCCCAGTGAGGAGGCTCAGAGTAAGTGTAAAATCCTAATCTGTTTGACATGGCTCTTTGCTTGGCCTCCTATCCTGACACCCAACACCCTTTTCAAAGTAGATGAAAAGAAAATGGCAGTATATGCTGCAGCAAGGATGTGGTGTAGCCAAACTAGAGCAAGCAGACATTGTTTCTTTCCAGGGAATCGCTCCCCCTTTCTTGCTATGGAAGTTGTGGGTTATGTCTCATTCTTTCTTCCTGCAGACCTTGTGGAGTTCACTGATGAAGAAGGATATGGCCGCTACTTGGACCTACACGACTGTTACCTCAAGTACATTAACCTCAAGTCCTCAGAGGTGAGATTCCCATTATCTGGGCTTTGGAGGCATTTTTTTAAACCATTGTTGTTGTTGTTGTTGTTCTTGCTTTTGACCCTTTTACCGTCCCTGTCTGCAAGTTTACCATCTCAGTTGATCAGGGGTGGGGAACCTCAGGCCTGGCTCCCCATATGGCCCTTCAGGCTCACCCACAAGGTCATGCTCCCTTCCCCCAGCAGCTGATAATTGTCCGGAGGTTTCCCAGCTTTTGTGCGCAGTTTTTCTCATTGGAAAAGGTTGAAAGGCTGAGCCTGGCAGTGAGAACTTCACACTAAAATGTGCTGATACTTTTGGCCCCGTTCCTCTTGCCTTTGGCCCTGCCCATCACTAGAATGCACCCCCACCCCGAGGTTCTCTGAAACAGAATTGGGCCCTTAGGCTGGAAGAGCTTCCCTCCCTCCCCAATAGTTTCTGTACAAAAGGAGAAAGGGATGGGGAGGAGACTGGGGACTAGCACGTTCCCACACTGATTCTGAATGTTTCACTCGTGTTGAATGACCAGAGAGTGTGGAGATGGTTCTTGGGGACAAGAAGTGGAACAGCAGCTGGATGGATTTGGGGCGGGGCGGGGGGCTGCATCGCCTCTCCCTCTGCAGCAGCCTGCATGGATTGCAACTTCAGGGTCTTGAGGGAGTTGGCTGGATGGATTGTTGAGAGAACAATTAAGTAGCTTCCACTATGCCTTGCATTAAATCATGGTTCATGACCTCTCTTCTCTTGCCCCTCTCAGAAACTGGACTACATCACATACCTCTCCACTTTTGACCAGCTCTTTGATGTTCCCAAGGAGAGGAAAAATGCCGAGTACAGGAGGTGAGGGCTTACAGCCTACATTGGGAGGGAGAGAACTGACTCCCATCTTGGGTTACCAGGCGAGCCTGTTTTTCTGTCATGCTCTTGGGTTATTAAGGCCATTCAAGTGAAGCTCCTTTGTGCCAATGAAATGCCATTGTGGGCAAGATAACGGGGCCAAGGCAGATTTTCTTTGTGGGGTTGAGCTCTGCAAAGAAGGAATCCTTGCTGCTGGGTGGTTTGGGAGGGGGAGCGTTGCTTGGGTGTGGAGATGCCTTGTTCTCTCTTCCTGCATTTGGTTTGTTTGCCACTGTAACAGGTACCTGGAGATGCTTCTGGAATACCTGCAGGATTATACAGACCGGGTTAAGCCACTGCTAGACCAGAATGAGCTGTTTGGGAAAATCCAGGCAGAGTTTGAGAAGAAGTGGGATAACGGCACTTTCCCTGGTTGGCCGGTGAGTGGTGTGCCTTTGTGGTATTGGGTAGGGTTGGCAGGAAAATGGCCACCTGAAATGGATCAATGGCAGCTTTTCCCAGTGGTGCCTGCTGGCAGGCCCCTTGTCACCCCACGGCAGCTGCCTATGTTTCTGGTGAAGGGAACTCTTGAATGTGTGGGAGGGGCCAGCAGCCACTAACCCCCCTGTTGTCTTTTGGCAGAAAGAGACTAGCAGTGCCCTCACCCATGCTGGTGCCCACCTGGACCTCTCGGCTTTCTCTTCTTGGGAGGTTTGTCTGCCTTCTTGGGTCTCTGGTTGTGGCTGGGGAAGAAGCGGGATGGCCAATACTGCTGCTTCTTCAGCTTAAGGGCTTGGTAAGGTTTCTACTCGCTCTGTGGTGCTCCACTGCCCTGCAGAGGAGATGGCTGTCTTCAGCTGACAGAGCATTTGCACCTTTTGTATTTCCACCCCAGGAGTTGGCCTCCCTAGGACTGGATAGGCTGAAATCTGCACTGTTGGCATTGGGTCTGAAATGTGGTGGGTAAGTCAAGGGCCGGGTGCCTGTCTGCTAGCGGGAGCTGGTTTTTCATTGGCGGTAGGCTCCTTATTGGGTCCAGGTGGTGGCCTGGCAGCCTGGGTGAGTTCTGGATTACTTCCCTTCACGGTTCTCTTCTCTTCCTCCTACACAGGACACTAGAGGAACGTGCTCAGAGACTGTTCAGCACCAAGGGCAAGTCTCTGGAAGCCCTTGACTCCTCCCTCTTTGCTAAAAACCCAAAGACAAAGGGGAGCAAGCGGTGAGCCAGCTGCATGCCTGTGTGTGTCTCTTTGGAGTTCAGTATGGTCTACTTGAGTCACTTCTGAAGTAGCCTGGGCTCTTTGAAGACCCAGCGGTGGTGGGGTGGGGAAGCTGACCTCTTAATTTGCTTTTCTGCCCGCTTCCTTGGAAGGTATTGGGGGAGGGGTGAGCTGCTGGGCTCGTGGAGGTCCTCTTGGCATCATGGGTGGGGCAGACCTCAGTCCTTCATAGAGCTGTTGCCTTGGCAGGGATACCGAGCGGAACAAGGACTTGGCCTTCTTGGAGGCTCAGATCTACGAGTACGTGGAGATCCTCGGGGTGAGTCTTGCTGTCCGCAGCTCCCCAAGTTAAGCCTCAAAGGCAAGGGGGAGGGGGTGGCGGCATTCGCAGTCTCTCCTTCCTACTACAGGAACAGCGACAGCTGACTCACGAGAACGTGCAGCGGAAGCAGGCGCGGACTGGCGAGGAGCGCGAGGAGGAGGAGGAGGAGCAGATCAGTGAGAGCGAGAGCGAAGACGAGGAGAACGAAATCATCTACAACCCCAAGAACCTGCCCCTGGGCTGGGATGGCAAGGTGAGCCCTGCTGTCGTGGCTGAGGCTTCCTCTACCTCCTGCTCTGCCTGGAGCTTGTGTGCTCTGCCCAGGAAGCTCACGCTGTCTCTTGCCTTCCAGCCAATCCCCTACTGGCTCTACAAGCTCCACGGCCTGAATATCAACTACAACTGTGAGATTTGTGGGAACTATACGTACCGTGGGCCCAAAGCTTTCCAGCGACACTTTGCGGTAGGGGGACTGTGAAATGCCAACGGGTGACTTGTGGGGGGGCGGGGGGCGGGCGGGGAGGCTTTCCTACTGAGCCACACAACAGCTCAGCAGCTTGTATGGAGCTCACGCCCTGCAGCGTCTCTGACCGTTGAGAGAGCCCGGGGGCGGGGGAGGTGGAACCCTCTTCACTCCCCGTGAAGCCAGCTGAGTTACCCCCAGCAGGGTCCTTGGCCCGTGTTCTAGATCCAGATGTCGTCACAGTCCTGGGGGCGGCGCAGCAGAGAGGGCTCGTCTCTCACTCTTGCTTGTTGCTCAGGGCCATTTTTTGGTCTCCCTGAGAGCAGCCCTTGTGGCCAGTTCTTGTTGGGGCCTCTCCTCGATTCCCATCTCTGCTCTGTAGGAATGGCGCCATGCCCATGGGATGCGATGCCTGGGCATCCCCAACACAGCTCACTTCGCAAACGTCACACAGATTGAAGATGCTGTTTCACGTAAGTGGCTGGCAGCTGCCTCCTTGGATGAATTGGCGGCTTTTTGCTGGATGGGGAAAGTGGCCTCCTGGACGGAATGTGCCCTGGTGTGGCAGAAGCGGCTGCTGTCAGGCTCCTGCTGGGAGCTTCTGCTTCATCTCCAATCAGCACCTTCAGTTTCTCCCCACATCGTTGCCAGGACAGCCCCGGCTTCCTCTCGGGTGCCAGGGGCGGTGTTGGGGGCTGGCCATGCGACTGACCCTGAGTATGTGTGTGTCTTGCAGTGTGGGCAAAGCTGAAGCAGCAGAAGGCTTCTGAGAGATGGCAGCCAGACACAGAAGTAAGCTGGGGCTGGAGCAATGCTCTTGGTGCTTTTTCAGAAACCTGTTGGGAAGGGGACCAGATTGTTTAATGGGGTCACCCTTTAGCAAAGACAACAGAAAGGAAGATGTCGGTTAGGGAGGATGAGTGTATCCTCGATTAATGGAGCGTATGTATCAGTGGTTATTAGTTAAACACAAAAAGTTTCAGTGTGAAGCGCAAGGACCAGCACTCATGCCTGTACATCCGAAATAGAAGGGATGGTGGCTCTGTGGAGCCTCTGCGTTCGGAGGCAAGGTGGAGGGCTGTTGCCTGGAGGGCTGCAGGGTGCTGGGCTTGGTGAGCCACAGTCAGATCCAGCAGGGTACACCTGAGGCTGGTAACATGTGGCTCTCTCCGTGCAGCCCTCCTGAGAGAGGAGCTGGGAGAGACACGAGGCCGCTCTGGACCTCCTTGCCGTGCCTGCTTTGCTTCATGGTTGGGATCCAACAGGCTTCTTCGTTTTTCATCCCAGGAGGAATATGAGGATTCCAGTGGAAATGTGGTCAACAAAAAGACCTATGAAGACTTAAAACGTCAAGGCCTGCTGTGATTGGACGGTGCTCTGGCGCAAGGCACCCTTTCTCCACTCTTCCTCTCCTCACTGAGGTGCCTGGATTCCCCCCTTCCACGTGAGCAGGCACTTTGAGGACTCTTATTGCTAGCAGGATGGATTCTGCTACAAGTTTCCTGATACATAAAAATAAAACCGGATTTTAGAGGCTGAAGGCGTGGGCGTCTTGTGTGGTTTGTAGCCTTGTTGAGTGGAGCAGTTCTGACGCTCCCAGCTTCCTTCGTGTATCAGTCCACCCTTGTTCACTAGGATCTGTACAGCCCAGGCCCAGGCCCACCAACTAACTGAGAACATAGTCAAGCCTTAAGGTTTCCCTTCCCAAAAAAGCAGGGAAGGGCTGTGGCCACCTCCTCCATCCCTGCAGTTCTTTACACACACTTTGAGGGCTTAGAAGTGTCCCCGCTGGCCTGGCTGCAACTGGCCATTGTGTTTACTTGGCTTCTGCAAATCCAGGCATGGCTTCAGCAGCGCTCTGATGCCGCTGCTACTTCCTGTGATTGGGAGGTCATAATGCTGGTGCTTCTGCCTGTGCTCAGAGGGGCAAGCATTTGCTTAAGGGAGCCATCTGCCCTGCATGAAGAAGAGCTTGTGTGGCAGTAATGGGAGGAAGCCTGCTAGGGATGTGTTTCCCCATGTGCTGGTTGGTACTGTTCATAGAATCATAGAATAGCAGAGTTGGAAGGGGCCTACAAGGCCATCGAGTCCAACCCCCTGCTCAATGCAGGAATCCACCCTAAAGCATCCCTGACAGATGCTTGTCCAGCTGCCTCTTGAATGCCTCTAGGGTGGGAGAGCCCACAGCTTCCCTAGGTAACTGGCTCCATTGTCGCACTGCTCTAACAGTCGGGAAGTTGTTGCAGGTTGAACATGTCTGGAAGGCTGGCAGTTGAGCTGAAAACGAGATGACATGTCAACTGCTCCCTGGCATGCCAAGTGGAAGGAGCACGCATAAGCTGCTGCCCTTGTGTCTGCACCTCCTCCTTGTTGTGACTTCTGTGCTGGTGCCCTGGGAAGGGACAGAGTGGCTAATTAATCTAATTGGGGCGGGTTTGTTGCTGCAATTACCTCAGGAAGCTGAAGCTCTGTGAAGGGCAAAGGCTTTCCTGGCAAAGGTGGGCCCACAGTGATTGCTCTCCCAGAAGAATTGGGCTGCTTATCCTGCAGAGAGCCGTGGTGGGTTTTCCACCCCACTTCTACCCTTTCTTAATGATTACGTGCCTCCACCTTGCTTTCGCTAAATGCAGGTGCGCCGGCTGCGCCCCTCCTTCAGTCCTGTCAGCAGACTCTAATAAAATGCAGGGAGTAGCCCTTGAGAACAACTGCTTGTGTCCTGCCACAGCTGGCTCAGTGCACAGAAGGCCCTCTCGGAGCACTAAAGATCTTGCAGTGGGGCAAACAGCTGGAGGCCCTGTGGGGTGGGCCAAGCTGCTGTCTCCCCTTTTTCCTTTTTTCTTTAGTTTGCCCTCAGAGCTACGCAGCTTGTAACTCCTTTGGGGGAAAACATAAGGTGGTTGTGGCGGAAGAGCAGCTCTTCCTTTTTTATTTCTTTCTATGAGAATGATTGAAGTGCTTTTAGATACAGGAAGAGTGAAGGTCCCTAGGAAGACAAGTTTGGGGCTGATGTATCTCACTCCACCACACTTGATTACTGATGGGCTGAGCCACCAGTGGGGAGAGTGTTTGTTGCACAAAGCATCAGGGAACCAACTATGAGCTGGTTGGCTCCATCTCTGCCTGGGCGGGGAGGAGGAGGGCTCCCCAAGAAGCAGCTCCTGCCTGTGCTTGGAGGTAGAAATTGCTCAGACGGGCATCCCTGCAGGTGACGGACGAGCAAGGTGAGTAAGCTGAGCTAGTGGGCTCCTTTGGGGAACAAGCTAAGGATGGGGGCAGCGTGTGTGTGTAAGAGAGAGAGAGAGACCTGCAGGCTATAGAAAGCCTGGCATGCTAAATGTTCAAGCTAGGGTACCTGTGAGGGAATCCATCTGTGGCTGGACAAAGGAAGCTCCTTAGCCTGTATCTTCACCAAGGGGTTCCTTCACCAAAACCTACCAATCCCTAATTCTGCTGGAACTGATAACATTTGGACTGCATGTTTGAGGATGAGCCACAGAGAACTTGAGTGTTTTGGCTTTTGAACAAATCCCTAGAGCCAGCAGGGGTCCTTTGAGTTGCCAGAGGGTAAAAATGGGCAAAGGAGCAGCACATGACAGCTTCAGCCTGGGCTCTGTTGCGTCTGCTCTACCCTTTTCTTTACTCTGACAGGTCTCCATTTTGGTCAAGTGGGCATGGTCTGTGTTATAATTAGAATGAGCATCTTTCTCTTACCCAATTTTGAGCAGCATCTTTAGGGAGTAGGTCTGGAAGAGCCAGGAACCCTTTTGACACATCTTTTCAGCCAGTGGGCCCAGTCTTTTCCCTGAAGCTTCAAAAGTACTTGGAGAGAGTTTAGAGGTGGATTCTGAGCAACAGGAGACCCAGGGCTGAGCTGGTCAGCTTTTGTTCACTGTTGGGCATTGTTTTGTACCAGGTTGTAGCATCTTTGGTGCTATTCTTGACATCTGTCTGTGGCTTCACCATTTTCCCCTCTGAGGTTCAACCAAACATACAGTTGCTGGGCCAACAGTGTGTGTCATGACCAAGCCACATGGGGCCTTTGGGCTTGTCATTTTCCAGTCTCCATGGCAGCCACCAGTCCCTCAGGGACTCTGAAACTGAGTCTGCAGCCTTCCTAGATCTTGTATATATCTGTGTGGGCTCTCTGCTCACGAGTGGCCACTTCCTAGTGTGTAATTCTTTGCCCACCCCCAATTTCTGAAAGACCAGTTGGGTTAATGGTCCTAAGCAGCAAGGCCTTGGAGGGCTGATAGATAACTCTGCAATACTACAAGCAAGAAGGATCTTGGAATTGTTGTAGATCACAAGCTCAATATAACCCAACAGTGTGATGTGGCTGCAAAAAGAGGAAATGCTATTTTGGGCTGCATTAATAGAAGTATAACTTCCAAATCATGTGAGGTTCTGGTTCCCCTGTATTCATCACTGGTTAGGCCTCATCTTGAATATTGTGTCCAGTTCTGGGCACCACACTTCAAGAAGGACGCAGACAAGCTGGAGGGGTTTCAGAGGAGGGCAAAGAGGATGATCAGGGGCCTGGAAACAAAGCCCTATGAGGAGAGACTGAAAGAACTGGGCATGTTTAGCCTTGAGAAGAGAGGACTGAGGGGAGACATGATAGCACTCTTCAAACACTTGAAAGGTTGTCACACAGAGGAGGGCCAGGATCTCTTCTCGATCCTTCAAGAGTGCAGGACACGGAATAAAGGGCTCAAGTTAAAGGAAGCCAGATTCCAGCTGGACATCAGGAAAAACTTCCTGATTTAGAGCACTACGGCAATGGAACCAATGATCTAGGGTGGTTGTGGGTGCTCTCACACTACAGGCATTCAAGAGGCAGCTGGACAGCCATCTGTCAGGGATGCTTTAAGGTGGATTCCTGCATAGAGCAGGGGGTTGGACTCAATGGTCTTATGGGCCCATTCCAATTCTATTCTACGATCCAAGTAAGGAGACCCAAAGCAGCCAAACGTATTAAGAAACAACTTTTCAGTAAATGCTTGAGTGTAACATCTTTAGCTAGTGGGATTATATCTCACCAATTCTGTAACAACTTTAAATGCTTGCTGCTCTGATTCTAAGCATAATTCAAAGTTATGGTACTTGTCAACAAAACCCTGTACAGTTTGGGCCCCTGGTACCTGACTTCTTCCACAAAAGACGCCATCTCCAGAAGCTGCCTCCAGCTGTTCCTGCCATCTGCAGCCCTTATTTTCTGTCCCCTTGGCAAAAATTATAGTTCAAATGAACAATCTGGAGGACCAACTCACCTAGATGACTGCAATCATTTTTATTATTGTTTATTAAACTTACATCCAGTCTTTCCACCAAAAATGATGGGATGGTTCTCCAGGTAGCAAACAATAATAAAATGGAGATTAAAACATAACATAAAAACAGTAAAAGAAATAAACAGCATCCAACCAGTTAAACTCTCCAGCAGCAGACCTTCTAAAGGCCTCTCTGGACTTCTCTTGTCCAGTCTGTCTCCTCATGTTTATCCAGCAGCCTACTGCCAAAACGGTTCACATTTCTCATCACTCTGACCGTGTGACCCCTCCCCTTGCTTCCTGTCCACTTCAAGAACCAGGGCAAATGGCTTGTGCATATCCTCTGGAGTGCTCCATGACCCCTGTGAGCCTCCCCCATCAATTTCCACTCTTAAAATCCAAAGGCCTCCTCTGCCTCAATTGTCTCCATCTTTGCTGCCTTTTCAAGTCAGAAAATCTTGCATGATGCCACCTCTCTCACTTCTGGTCTCCTTGTATTCTGTCAAGCATCACGCATGCTGGTGGTGCTATGTATAAATAATGTGAGGTCCTAAGAGGAGGTTTCTCAGGTGTGTGGTTGAGGCCATAGCTGCTCAGCGCTTCATGGGTCAAAATCATTATCAGCAGCAGCAGCAGCAGCATTGGGTTCCATAACAGGGGTAGGGATGGCGTCTGGTAGTGGCTCAAAAGGAGTGAGCCACTGGGATGGGCAGGGCGAAGGAGGATGGGGCTCGGAACGGCCTCCAGGGAAACAGTCGTTCTGGTCTAAGGTTCAGAAAGTGCCAGCTCTTCCCCTGGGATGGCAGGGCTAATGAGTGTTCCAGCTGCCCGTCCACCTGCCCTCTTCCGTCTAAGCCCAGCCTCCCTGTGGCCATTAGTGGAGGTTATAGGCAGGGCAGCTCAAGTTCTGGGCCAAAGACCCACTCTGGGGAGCCAGGCAGTCTGGCCAGGTGGAGCAATGGCCTGACAGTGCAAAGCAGCCCCATATGCCTTAGCCAGGAGGTGGAGTGCTACTTTCAGGTGAGGGGCTGCATGATTCGCACAAGTGTTGTCTCACACTTGCACTGCACATTTTGCCTCTCTCAGGCACTGGGAGGAGCAACGGCTCCCTGTCCCACGTCTTCCTCTGCCTGCCTCTCAGGGGTGCGGGGCGGTGTGACAAGGAAGACTGGGCCAGGGCCACTCCTCCAGCACTGGGCCAGCACTGTCCATGTCCACACTGGGATCTTTACTTACAGGGGAGGGTCCTCTGCACACCGGCCGTTTGCCCTCCCAATTGGGAAGGAGTGCAGCATGCAGGGAAATTTCCCCTATGCTCTCTGATAACAGTTCCCAGGTCAAGTGGGGATGTCTCCAGGGGCAGGACCTGGAGGCCTCTGCAAGCTGGGTGAGGCATGGACATGGACCCGGACAAGGCCTGCAGGCTGGAGGTTCCCTTCTTGCTTTCGCCCTCTTCTCCATGTGCCAGTGTCTGCACACCCCCTGGTGTGGGGACAAACAGAACCCTGACAGGCCTTCCAAGCTGCTGAGGGCACAGAACCTGTGGTTCCACTGCTGGTGACTGGGGATGCTGCAAGGAGAGAAGTCTGTGAGAAAGAAACGTGGTTGGGCAGGGCTTCTACGTGTGCCCGGCAATGGGTCCCTTCCACTGCCTTGCCTGAGGCCCAAGCATGGTTTGTGGGGCCATCACCACTTCCTTGCACAGCACTGGGAAATGGGCTGGGGGGGAGAAATCTAAATGCATGCATGTGTCCTTCCCATGCCCCAGCAGGACCCTAGAAGAGAAAGGACCCTTGTTTCAAGATGGCCGGTTCCAGCTACCACATCCTCCCAGCTCAAGGTAAGAGGCTTTACTCTTAAGCAATTCCTTCTTTCTTAGGGGTTGCTGGTTGAAATGAACAACCCGGCATTGTGTCTCTCGGCAAAGGTTGTGGCTCCTGGCAAAGGTGAGCTGTGAAAGGTATCCCAGCCCCTTCAGAGCAAGGGGTAGTAAGGGGGAAAGCTTCACTGGTTGAGTGCCTGCCTGCCAAACATCTGTCCATGGAACAAGAGTCTTGCCCCAAAGCAAAGTGGTTTGTGATTCATTACATAAATGCCTGACAGTGACTTTGGCAGGCATCTCCCCACCCAGAGAGAGAGAGAGAGGTCATTTCTCTCCCTGACTCACCCCAAAGCAAACCTTGTTTGTGTCTTTCTGTAGGCTTCCTCCTGCTCTGGGTTGTTCTCCATTTCAGCACCTGGAACTCTTGTACGTTTGCAGGTGAGACAGGCGGCTAAATGGATGTGTGCATGCTGTGAAGGGAAGAGAGGGACCTTGGAAAGCATGGTCTCAGCAGGAAGGCTGAGAAAGGCACGAGCCATTCAGACTGTCCACTCCACCACTCTTTCCCCCTCAGCCCCAAAGGGCCCTGAGCAACTGTGGCCCTGCTCTTCTAGGGCAACTATTGGGATGAACAGATAGACCACTGCCCCCACTGAGGAGACCAGCTCACCTCTCTTCTTCCATCATGTCTTTCTCTTCCAGAGCCTGGACCCATCTCAGGAGCGCCCCTTTTTTCCAACAGCTCAGTGAATAGAACAGACATTGTGCCTGTAAGGAAACTCAACCACAGCTCAGCCCCCTAACGTGGTGGCAGAGGGGGGGGTGCTGGGCATTTCTCAGTTGGTGAGGAGGAAAATGATGGGCGGCCAGTGAGGGGGGGAAGAGGGGAAATATCTGCATCTGGGAAACGAAAGGTACCAGATGGAGGTCCTACCTGGGCCTGGTGGAGGAGACAAGGCAGAGAACAATGTCCCATTGGAAGGCTTAGTGGATGGCACAGAGGAGGTGCCAGGTCTGCAGGGCTTGGGGATGCCAGGCAGGAGTCTAGATCTCCAGCTGTGCAGGTTCCGCTCCTTCTCTCCCTGCAGCTCACTTGCCAGAGCTTCCAGTGTTCTGGGGAGAGATGCTACCAGGATGAAGCCCATGGAAACAATACAGAATCCTGCCAGAATGCATCGCACTGCGAGGTAGGGAGCCCTGGAGTTCTTCCGGCCCTAAAGCCCCTTGGGGGAGGGAGTTAGATCCTTGGGCTCCAGCCAGGACTACTGAGTGGATGCATCAGTTAGGGTGGGTAAATGGGATACCACCCCCTCTCCAATTGAAATGTAGCGGGTGTTAGTTGCCTGCTGGCCCAGCTAATGCTTCTGTGGACCTTGCAGCTTTACCGTTTCAACAGCACCAGCTACGCAGCATGGTGCAACAGCGAGTGTGGGAGTGCCAACGCCTCCGAAATGTGCATGACCAATGGCAGCTTTGGCATGGACCTGTGCAGCATGGAGTGCTGCAGCTCATCAAACTGCCTGCGCCTCAATGCCACAGCCTACGGTAAGTTCAGCCAGCCAGAGGCAGCTTTGCTGCAACAAGCAACAGGATTGCTTCCCCTCCTCTTGCTGGTGCTGCCACTGCCAGGACTGCCTATGGTGGCTCCAGCACTGGACCTTGGTGGATGAAGAATGAGATGGCCTGGTGAGCATCTAGGCAGAGCTGCATGCTCAGCAAGGTCTTTCCTCATCCTGTGTGTGAATCTCGCTACTTGCTTGATCTCTGCAGCAGGAGTTGCCTGATGAGCAGGATTGCAGCAACTGTCTCCTCTGTGGCTTCCCTCAGAGGCCAGGAGGACCTTCGAGGCTTTGGCCAACTTCTTCTATGTTGTTTGTTCTAGGTGATTTGCCTCTCACCACCACCCTGGCTCCCACCACCACCACCACCACCACCACCACCACCAAAGCACCCCCCAAGAACGTAGGTGCTACTTCATGTTCTGGCAGGATGACTTCTTCAGTAGTATTTTAATTTTAATCTTATATCAATTTTGCTGTGTGGTTTTATCCTGGTTGTGCTTTTTATACTGTATTTTGTATTTGTGTTTTTAACCTGTTGGTTGTTTTCTTATGGTTTTAATTTTTGTGAAACGCCCAGAGAGCTTCAGCTATTGGGCGGTATAAAAATGTAATAAATAAATAAAATAAATAATAGTGGGGAGGGCAGGTGGCATAACCATGGTTTGGATGGCTGTCATAGCTATGCAGTGGTGGCAACAAAGTTCCCTCCACGACGCCCTCCCCCAAACTGGGTATTCACATCTCTGGCCAAAAAATGCCCGTTCAGTGGCCTGCCTGACTCTCCCCTTCCTTGCCTCCTAGGGGAAAGTGTGCTCAAGATTCACCTGCCATGGAGAAGGATGCTACAAAAGCCAGAAGTCCTCAACTGGCTGCAACATGGGCTTTGATTTCTGCGAGGTACCCTTTCTGAGCTGGCCCACTGCCACATTCTGAGTCCTAACTGTGAGATCCTCAGCCCAGGTCCATCCTCTCAACTGAGGGCCCCAACAACAACAACAGCAGCACAAAGCAGATGGTGAAGAGTTGCTGAGCTATTCAGTAGCAAAAAAAAAAAAAGCAATCCAGGGCTGCTGTGGTGCCTTAGACACCCGCTAGTTCCTTGAGGAGTGAGCTTTTGTAGACCAGAATTTCCCCAGAGGCCTGCAGAATACCTGTTGCTTAAGATATCAGCAAGTCCCATGAGCCAAAGGAAGGTCATACCAGAGCTGGCATTCTGAAATAGGAATCGTAAGCTAAACAGATGCCAGAACCCCAAGTGGGAGGCCATTTTTTAATGACAGAATTACCCCTAACCTCCCTTCAAAGGCTGAGAAAGAGCAAAGCTAACCAATTCCATTTTGCAGCCTCTTGTTCCTGCTGCCCCTTAAATGGGGCAAACTATTTGCATACACCTGGCTTCACACTGCACCTGCTCTGTGAACCAGCAACTGAAACACTTGCCAAGGGGGTTTCTGCTTCACACAGCAACTCCTCCTTCTTTTCCCTTTCAGATGAAGAGAACAGGACCCATCTTTGTGGCAGACTGCAGCAAAGTCTGCAAAACGGCTGGCCCAGCCTGTGCCGCGGGATCTACTGCTCCTTGCTATCAGGAGTGCTGCCCAGCTATGCCCAAAAAGAGCTGCCTCAAACTGGATGGCAAAGTGCACTTCAACGGGGCCAGGCGCTTGGCTTCAGCAACAGCCCTGCTCCAGCTTCTGGCCTGTGCAGCAGTCCTTGGCCTGAACTCTCACGCCCTCTTCTTCTCCACTGGGCTCAACTGAAGTAGGCACCTCATGCTCTGTAGCAGGCTTCAGGCAGAGGCTAGAAAAGAAGCTCTCTCCCCCGCCCCTTCTCATCTAAGAACATAACCAGAGCCCTGATGCTGGACCAGACCGAGGGCCCACCTAGTCAAGCCTTCTGTTCACACAGTAGCTGTTGGTCACAGACCCACAAGCAGGAGGTCTCCCTCTCCCTGATCCCTATTCTAGAGAAGCGGGATGGGGATGGGAAAGGCATCCAGAAGTCTGCTCCCGCCTCTCGTCTTCCTATGCTACTGGGTGCCCACGTGTCCCTGGATGGTGCATTTGCCAGAGTTCAGAGCTCCAGCAGGCGCCGGCATGCTGCGTGTGTCAGGTCAAACCCCAGCACGGGCACTGGGATGAGGGCCTTTCCTTGGCGTGCTGCTGCTGCATCCCGCGCACAAAGCCGGCCGGGCCTCATCCTGCCTTGGTTCTGCTAGCTTCATGGGCCTTCTAGAGCTCGGCCCCTGCAGCCGCCGCAGCTTCCTCCTGCTGCTCCTCGGTGTAAGGGAGGGACTGGGCCGGTCCCCTTCCTGCCACGCTTAACTAGTGCTACTTAGGCAATCGTCCCTTCTCTCGCCTTGGCCGCTGCTAGTAGCCGGCAGGTTCCGAGCGCATTTCCGAGGGAGGATGAAGAGGGGAGGGGAAGCGAAAGGGGAACTGGGGCCGCCCTGGGGCCCCGCCCTTAGCGCCGAAAGACGCGCTGCATCCGCCGGAGCCCGTCTGCGGCGCTCACGGCATCAGGCACGTTTCCCGTCAATAAAAGTTGCAGATCTGTTTAAGTAGACTCCTGATGCTCGCGTGGATTTTGTTGGCGTAATTACGGCGAGGCGAGGCGAGGCCGTCTGCAAGAGCGTGGCGTGTCTGGCAGGCAGGCAGGCGGCGGCGGCGGCGGCGGCGGCGGGAGGAGCCAGCGCCGCGCCCTTCGCTCCCCGAGGCAGCCTCGGCCTGATGGGCGCCTAAAGAGGAGCGGGGACGCGAAGTTCCGCCACGTCGGCTGGCGGGCGGCCGTCGGAGGAGCAATGGCTGCCTTTGCATTCGCAGCGCGCAGAGGGGCGAGGCGGCAAAACGTGGCGGAAACTCTCCGGGTGCCGGCCTGACCCAGCCCGGCTCCAGCGACCCTCATGGGCACAGGCTACAAGCCACACGCGAGAGGCGCCGCGCGCCAGCGAGCGCTGGGCGACAGGGCCGACGGGAGGCCCCGCCCATCGGCGCCGGTCGGGCAAGGCCCGCGGCCAGCTGGCCCCTCCGGCTCTCACGGGTAGGCAGGGGCGTCCGTCCCCCGAGGCCGGCGCAGAGCGCGCGGGTGAGCGGCCGGTCGGCCTACCGGAGCAGCCGCCTCCCCACTCGGCGCCCTGCGGCGCGGCCCCGAGCGCTAGCTGCGAGCGGGAAGGGCTGGTGGGAGGCCGGCCGCCAGGCAGGTCTTCCGGGGCAGGCTTCTCGCGCCGCCCGTGATCCGACTAGAGGGAGGGGCGCTGCCGACGCAGCCGCGCTTCTCCTCTCCCGCTCGGCCCGGCCAGACCGCGCAGGCACCCCTCGGTTCTCGCGCCGACTGCGGGCCCGCCGCCCGCCGCCTTCTCGTCCCGCTGCGCTCGCCGCCGCTGCCGTCCTGGTCATGAGGCGATCCTCGCCCCGCCTGGGTGACAGCGGCCCCTGGGGAGCCCCGCTCGGCAGCCCCGGCGCAGCCTCCTGAGGCCGCCCCGGGCCCTGCGGAGAGGCTCCCGCGTCCCCAGCGCGATGGACCAGTCCGTCGCCATCCAGGAGACGCTGGCTGCGGGAGAGACGTGCCTCGCGGTATCCTTCGGAACAGCTCTGGGAACGGGTGGGCGGCTCGTGGCGGTGGCCGAGCTGCTCCCGGACGGGCGGGACGGCAAGCCAGCGGCGCCTGCCTGGGGCCTGAGACGGCAGCGTTGCAGAGCTTCCTTGACCGTCTGCTTCAGGCTGTGCAGGGCATCCTGGCCGCTGGCGGGGAGAGCCGGCTCCTGGGCCTGGTGGAGGGCCACGGGAAGGCCACGTAAGTGCCGCGCTGCTGCCAGCCCCCCCCCCCCCCCCAGCCAGGAGAAGGCGGGCCGGGGGCAGGACGGAGGTGGCGCTGGGAGGGGGACGGCAACGGAGCAGCGCTAGCCTGGAGCGAGCCGAAGAGGCGGAGCAAGCAGGAGGCGGGAAACGGCGGCGGCTCCTGCTAGCCTGCCCGCAACCCAGGGCTGCCTGAGGACCACTGCGGGGCCGGCTCTGCAAGGACCACCACTGGCAGCTCTCTGGCTCATCCGCAGGGATGCTGATCTGGCGGCCTTGTGGGCCAAGGCGAAGGGCTTCTGCCTTTCTTTGGTTGTGAGAACACGTGCAGGGCTGGTGGGCAGCCCACATCTCTGTGCCAGGGTTTTGCTACTGCCCATTTTGGACAGTGGGGCAGTGTGCAAGGAGGCTCTGGGGAGTCCACCAGGGGCTAGGCTCAGCTACCCCTAGCTTGGGACATCATGCATGGTGCTGAGGTCTAGGCAGTGGCTGGGCTCATGATCCTGGTTAGTACTGCCTGGGGAGGGGAGTTGGGTGCTGATGAGGAGAAGGGGCGGCTCTCCTCCCTGCTTTGTGTTTGCAGGATCTGCCTCTACACCCACCGGCGTATGGCCATCACTGCAGAAGACGTGTGCCTGGAGAGGGTCCTTCTCCTGGACGAAGGCTTTGCTGTGGAAGAAGGTCTGTGCCTCAGCTTCTCTCCTGTCCTGCCCTAGGCTCAGGTGCATTCTGGAGCAGAGCTTCCGCACCCCCAGTGCCTCTGGGCCCTTGAAATGCTCCTCCTCATTGCACCTACAGAGAGGAATCCAGGATAAATGACAAGCAGAACTGTGGCCTGGCTGGGTTCTCTGCCCAGACCAGGAGGCGGCAGTATCAGCCACTGCTCCCCAGGCTTCTGTCTCCAGGCCAGGATTCAGTGTCAGTGGTCATGTCTTTGTAGCAACTGGGGGGCTTTGCTGGGACCCTCTGGTGGCATTTCCACCAGCAACAGCCAAGGTAGCTCACTTTTCCACCCTTCTCTTTTGACAGTTGTCCTGGAGAGTGACAGGCCTATTCTGGGTAAGTATCTTGCTTGTTGCTTTTGCAAATAATGATTCCTAGATGCTCCCTTCTAGGAATCCTGATTTGCCTCCCTTGGCAGGCAGAGCTGCAAGCTTATTTAACAAGACCATTGTACTCTATACTAGAAAATAACCAGACTTGTGCACCTAAGGAAGCCAAATTGCAGGACCTGAGTAATGCAAGCCAAGCCCACCAAGGCTTACTCTGCTTCTGCTAACCATGGGAGAAGAAGGTCAAGGCTTTCTGCAGTCAATCAAGCCAAGCCTGGAAGTGCAGTGCAGCCCCCTCTGAATGCTGAGTCTTCACTAGCCAACCACATATTTCTGAGCTGATCTATGCTGCCTCTGAGAGCTAGAATGTCGTTGTTCTATTTACATTAAACTTGTGCAATTGTCTCCTGTGCACAGGTGCGGAGCTCTCTCTGAACATGGCAATGTTCTCCCACTTAGGGCCCATCTACACCTGCAGCCCCCTGGGGAGTGGGGAGGGACAATCACGGAGTTTTCCACTTCCTGGCATCCCTCAGGGGCCGCAAGCCAGTGAGTTATCCTGGAAGTAAGGAGGGATGTTTCAGGGTGTGATTTAAAAAAAAATGAGAGGAGACATTTGCGCAATGCATGGGCACAATCCTGTGCAAAGGAACAATTGTTTTTTTAAAAAATCCACACACAACAAACTCGACTCTGGAAGACGCTGAGCACCATCCCAAAGATGGTGAAAATGCTCACCCCCAATGCCCCTGGACTCCCTCCGCACGGCTCTGTCCCCTTTTCCTAAGCCCCGCTACTCGTGGGGGAGAGGGAGAGCCACACCACCCATGGAGCTCAGGGCAATCCCAAGATGGCAGGAAAAACTGGGGGGGAAAGCAGTCCCAGCTATCCTGGGAGAACTGAGTGCTCGTCTCCGGTTCACCCCAGGATTATTTGGACACGCAAGGACAACCTCGTGACCACCCTGAGATAAATGGCAGGTGTAGATTAGGCCTCAACCTTTGTCACCCTTCAACATAAATATTTCCAGGGCAACTGACAAAATAAGGACTGGAAACAATACAATTGCATGGCAGCTCTGGTCTGCCCGGTTTTGTTTGCAGTGGCATCATACAGTGCTGTTGCCCCAGAGGAGCTTCTGTCTAGGTCAGCCCCTGATATTAATGCCACTTCTCCCCTGGTGTTCTCTGTGTGCAGGCTCTGATGTAACTGTCCGGATTACCTCAAACAATTCCCACTTCATGGTGCAGATGCCTTTCGGCTCGCAGACACAAATGTTCCTGAAAGAGGTCAGAAAGCGCTGCCGCCCAGGTACGAGGCCGTGCTGCTGCTGCTGCTGGGCGGGCTATGAGGTTTGGGCTTGTGTTTCACTTTGCAAAGGAGAGCTAAAAGTGTGGGGGAGTTGGGTGCTGGTCACAGGTACTGGCTTCAGTGAAGAAAGGGCTCCAAACCACTGTTTACTGTGGTTGTTATTTAGATGTCCTGCTGCTGAATCCCGGGATAGAATTTATTTTTATTTATTTACTTATTACATTTCTATACCTCCCAATAGCCGGAGCTCTCTGGGCGGTTCACAAAAATTAAAAACATTCAAAGTATAAAACAACAGTATAAAACCAAAATATAAAATACAATATAAAAGCTCAACCAGATAAAAACAGCAGCAATGCAAAATTACAAATTTAAAACACCAAGTTAAAATTTATTTATAGACAGTTAAAATACTGGGAGAATAAAAAGGTCTTCACCTGGCGTCTAAAAGCATGTCCAGATAAGGAACACTGCCATGTGTAGGCTATAGGGCTCTGTTGTGGACCTTCTTATTTATTTATTTATTTATTTATTACATTTATATACCGCCCCGCAGCTCTCTGGGCAGATTACAACAGTTAAAAATAATAAACATTAAAAGTATACTTGCTGGCAAAGGCAAGGTGGGGGGAGCACTAGCTGCATTAGCTCCTGGCTTTTCATAACATCTGTCTACATCTTGTTTGTACCAGGAGATGGATGGGACTTCCTTCCAATACTGCCCAATGTCACTTACCCTGTTGCCAGACAACTTAGGGCCCTTCAATCTGCAGGAGATGCCCTGCTCATTGCTCCCTTCCCATGAATAAGGTCAAGAGGGGAGAAATGAGCCTAGCCCCCCTCCATTTGCAGAACTCCCTGCTGGGTGAGATCCAATTAACCGTCACTGAATATTTTTACACATAAGCCACAGACCTTGTTATTTATACAAATGTTGGCTCTAGATCTCTTGTACTTTGAAGGAAGTATAAGAACTGTGAATTAATACATATATTTATGACTTTAGTACATTTGTATCCCACCTTTCCTCCAAGAAGCTTGTGGGCATATATAGCCCCCTCATTTCAACCTCAGAACGATCTGGTGAGGTAGGTTATGTTGAGAGATAGTGAGTGTTACCCACAGGTTGGCTCTTGAATGCCCTGACTGTGTAGGGAGGAATCAAAGACATGTCCATAGGCAATTTTTCAACTGAAAGCGTAGGAAGTATTCTCCGTTCCCTGCCTTTCTTATCTATGCTGCTGATTTTATTATGTGCTGATGATGGTTTTATCTTGGCTTTTATCTGGCTCATTTTTTTCTTTTTATTTGACTTGTTTTATCTCGGTTTTATCTGAATTGTGTTGTTTCTTTATTGCTACTTTGTGTATTATGGGTATACAAAGAGAACTTTGGGTACTGAGCAGTTTAAAAACGTAATAAATGTAATAAATTAAGGAGGAAGAGTGGAGCCCTGTTCTGCTTGGAGGTGGAGATGGGGAGAGGAGGGCAAGACCCCAGCAGGCCTCGCTCGCTTCCGCACTTGGAGGCAGGGCTTGGACAGGAAGGAAAGAAGGAAGGCGGGCCTGGCTCCTCCAGCCATCTCCAGGACCTGCCTCAGCAGGGAAAGCCTATGCTTCTGCGTTTCCCCCCACTGGTTAGGGGGCAGGGGACGGATGGACGGACAAAGCTTAGCTGGCTCTAGGCAGGCTATGGAAAAAGAACAGGAGGCAAGCTCTGGTGCTGCTGAAAACAGTTAAAATCTTTAATAGTTCTTTTTTGTTAAAGGCTTGATGTTTCGGATTTAACAAAATCCTTCCTGAGGAGCTACAACAGATGAGATTTTAACAGTTAAAAATACAAACAGATATAGGGAACAACATCTGTACCTAAACAAACTTTGTTCATGTTTTTTGTTGCTTATATAGCCAGGATTTGTTTTAAAGAACAACAGAAGATCGTTTTGTTAAAATATTTTGTATTTTTAACTGTTAAAATCTCATGTTGTAGCTCCTGAAGAAGGACTTTGTTAAATCCGAAGCATCGAGCCTTTTACAAAAAAGAACTATTAAAGATTTTCAGATTTTTCTGATTTTCTGACAGTTGAACTGGCCATCTCCACCAGTTCCAACATCTTCAACATCCATTCCTCCACTATCGGTATTGCTGGGTCTTTCCAGTCAGTTCTGTGCAAAAAGCAGTCTTGCTGCCGTCACCATATACAAAAACAAATTCCCCCCTTCTCTTTTGTTTGTTTGTCCATTAGTCCAAGTAAGAATGCTTCCGGTTTCATTTCTATATTTGTCTTCAATATTTTTTGAATTAAAGAATGTATCTGGATCCAAAATGTCTTGGCTTTTTTACAAGTCCACCAAAGATGATTAGAAGGTTCCTTCCTCTTTTTTACATTTCCAACACTTACTTGAAGCCCCTTTAAACATCTTTGCTAATTTTACAGGTGACATATACCATCTATACATCATCTTATAAAAATTCTCTTTAAGCTTTGCACACAATGTAAATTTTAAACCCTTTCCCCACATATTTTCCCATTCTTCCATTAAAATATTATGTCCAACATTCTGTGCCCATTTTATCATACAATCCTTTACTTGTTCGTCCTCCATCTCATATCTTAACAACAGTTTATACATCTTTGCAACAACATGTTCATCGTTTGTACATAATAATATTTCAAATTCAGATTTTGTTTGTTCAAATCCATGATTTTTCTTGTCTATTTTAAATCTCTCCATAATTTGTACATAAGAAAACCATTGACATGTATGACCTTCTTTCAACAATTCTTCCCTTGTTTTTAACTTATATTCACCTTGCAACAATTCTAATACATCATTATATGTCAACCATGTGTAAAGTCCCTTCTATTAAAAGTTAAAATCTTTAATAGTTCTTGATGCAAGAGAACTATTAAAGATTTTAACTGTTTTCAGCAGCACCAGAGATTGATTCCCATTCTTTTTCCGTCCTGTGGTGCTTTTCTTCCCTGTAACTACACATCTAGGCAGACTATGGCCTTTAGGGTGTGTTTTTGGCTTGGTGTGTGTGTGTGGATCAAGATCTTGCTGATATGCCCTAAGGCAGTAATTAATACACGGTGTTAACAATATCAGGATCAGCAATCCATTTTTTTAATCAACAGAAAGTATCAGGCAGGGAAACAACCAGAAGTCACAAATCCTCATTCATGTAACACTATTAAACTGCAACTTTAAATGCCTAAATGTTAGGCAACTTTAAATGTCAGTTGCCTAACATTTAAAGCGTTAAATGCAGGGCCTCCCCTTGCCCCCCACCCCATCTGGACCCAGACTAAATTTTGGGATAACAACAAATGTTGTGGCCTTCACAGCCGAATGGAAAAAAGACTCTCCGAAGCAGCCTCTCTTTCCTCTGGGATAATGATATCAATCAACCCAATGCAGCCGCTTTCAGGAGAGTTTGTCTGGAGGGGCAAAGAAGCAAAACCATCCTTTCCATACTGATCTGTGCCCTCCCTCTCACTACCACATTGGCTTCCAGCCCCTCCTCTCCTCATTTGGTTACAGAATAGTGGAGCAAACGTAACCCAGGTCACAGCCATGGCAGCGCGCTGGCAGAATGCCGCATCCTGTGCATGTTCAGGCCTTGCAGCATGGTAGGACTGAAATGCCAGGGGTGGGGGGAATACAAAAAGTCAGGAGCCACTGTCAGAGGGTGCTACCAGGACTCGCACCCATGCCACCAACACCACAGAGCATTCAGTCACAGCAGCAGATAGCAAGCACACACACATTACGAGGCAGCTGTCTTTCCCCCCACCCCCAGCTGCAACTCCAGAAGATTCCAGAAGTACAGGGTATTCAAGAGCAGCCCTGGAATAGGGGAAAAGACCGTGCGTGTGTGTCCTGGAACAAATCCCAGGAACAGCCCTGCCTAAGGGTAGTGCGGGCACAACCAGACGCATGTGCCAAACGGAAGGTGTGCTGCAAGGACCAGTTGTGATGTATGGGGTGAGGCCACGCCCCCTGACAAAATCTGGGGTGGGGGCAATCTGCTTCCAGCCCAAAACAGCTGTGCACACACACACCCAGCAAAATGGCATGACCGAAAGAGAAAAAGGGAGGGGGGAGTGAGGGAAGAGGAGACTGAGCAAAGTCAGGTGCTAATTCTTAATTAGTAGTAGTTCTAAAGACTGGCTGGAATGCAAGCAGTTCCGGGAGAGGGTTGGGGAGGTTGGGTCCAGCACCTTGGACAGTTCCTTCAGAGTTCTGACTGAAACTCAAGGGGGGGGGATTCACAGCCGCACTGACATCGGAGCGGGTGCCCCCTCCTCCGCCTGCTCACCCGCCTCCACTGGCTGAATGTGGCAAGACTTTCTGCAGAGCCATGGAGGGGCGGGCGGGCCGGCCTGCCCGCCCTCTCCCCCTGCGGCAGCCTGACGGAGTAGCTGTCGCCAGGGTCGGAGGCAGCCGGGAGCCCTCGGGAGCCGCTCTTCCGCTGAGCCGACGGTGGGCCCCTGCGCGTCCCCTCTCCTGTGGCGGTGCGCCATTTCCTCGCGTCTACACCCGGCCCTTCGCAAAGGCAGGCGAGGCTGCCGCTCCGCCCCAAGGGGCTCACAATACGCGGCGGAGGGAGGGCTGCTCCGCTCCGGTGGCTCGCGGGAGGGGAGCGGAACGGAGGGCCGGGCCGGGCCAAGGCTCTCGGGGAGTGGTGGAGGCGAGCGCGGGCTGGCGGGCGCCTCGTCGGGGCGAGCGCGGGGGCTGCACGGGAGGTCCGCGTAGGTAGGCAGGCGGGAGAGGGAGGGGGCCCCGCACTGAGGAGGACTTCCGGGCTCTCGGAGGGAGTCGGCGGGGGCGCCCGCGCTGGGCTGGGCTGGGCTACTGCGGGGGGCGCCGGTCCTAGCCGGGCGCGGCGCTCGCCTCGCTCCCACGAAGCGGCGGCGGGGGAAGCGCCTCTGCGGATAGCCCGGACGGTGGCCGCCGGCGGGCAAAGCCTTCCTGACTCTCGGAAGACGCGGCGGCGGCGGCGGCGGCCCGGGGGTGGCTGAGGACTCCACTCTCGGCAGGGCTCTTGCGCTGGACGCGCGACTGGGGAGGGCTCCTGTCAGCCCCAGCGTTGGAGCCGGCCGGGCGCCGACGACCACCTCCGGGCCCGGCACGCGTCGCGGGAGAAGCGCGCTGGAAGACCTTGGGGCTGGGCGGCGCCCCGCTCGGCCCAGCTAGGCTGGGGCTAGCGGGAGTTGTAGTGCCGAGAAGGCGGAGGGCCCCCGCTGCCTCCGGCCCCCTCCCTGCGCGAGCGGGGCAGCCGCTTCGGGAAGATGCTCGGCGGGGCGCAGCTCCTGCGTCTCTCTCCGCGGTTGCCGTGTCAAGGCGGCTCTCTTGCCGGAGGAGGGGCCGGGGGCGGCGGCGGCGGCGGCTTCCTCCTCCTCTGGAAGCAGGAGAAGAGCGCAGCCCTTCTTTATGCAAAGGTCGCAGCAAACCTGTGGGAGCCGAGGAAGGGAGGAGCCGCTTCTCCTGCCCCTTTGCAGAGAAACGTCCCTTCCAGGCAGGGCTTCGTGCAAAGTCAGAGTTCGCGTCTTCTGCGGTCGCCGCCACCTCCGCCTGCCCCAGCTTCCTTGCTTCAGCCTGATCTTCAGTAGGCTTTCTACAGGGGCTGCTGCGCTTCCACCCCCAAGAACAGAGCTGAAGCTAGGGGAGGGGGGCAAACAAGAACTTTCCTGCAACATGTTTGCTTATATTCTTCAAATAGCAATTTCTTATGACATTCCTAAATGTGGACATTGTTGGATTTGGGGATTTGCAAGTGGGAGAGGGGGAACCCAGCCAAAGCATAATGTGCTGGCATTTTCCAAGTGGATGTTTAACATGGTCGCTAATGAAATCTTAAAGTTTCCCAAAGCATCCTTCAAAACTAAATTTCAAAGTTGAAATGCTCAGACTCCAAAAGCTTGATCTCAAATGTTTGAAGTTCTGCTGAAATTTGAATGAATATGTAATTCTTCAGTTCTATTGCAACTTCGAAAGTTGACATAAAGCACATCTGTGTTTAGTACCTAAGAATGTGCAGGATTGTAGCCATCCTGATTGCTTCCCAGCGATGGACGGGGGGCTTCCAACCCCCTTTTCAATGCAGCGTGCCACCCTAAGCCTCCCTGAGAGGGGCAGTTCCACCTCTGCTCAATTGCCTCCAGGGAACGAGAGTCCACCACCTGGGCCACTGCTGAACTGCTCTGACTGTTAGCAAGTGTCTCCTAATGTTTAGCCAAATCTTCTGCCCTGCCATTTCCACACATGGACCTGATTCGCACAATTCACACACCCCGCCACAGGTTTTCATGATCTCTGAGCCCAGCAAGGGTGGCTTGTTGGGGTGGTTAACAAACCTCTTCCTCACTCTGCAGCAGGCCATGGATCCTGGGTGGTTTGTTACGCACCCCAACAAGCCACTAGCACGAGGTTGGGACATCGTGATGACCCACGCCCAGCAACTGTAATTAGGGAAATGAGCTGGCCTGTGACCAGCATGTACCAGGGTGGTTAACACTGGCTCTAGTCTTGCCCTCCAGAGCAACAGAGAACAGGTCTGCCCCATCGTATGCATGAGAGCCCTTCAGTCCGTGAAGACCACTATCATGTCTCCACCTGAGCTGCTCTTCTCCAGGCTAAACATGCCCAGGTCCATCAACCGTTTCTCATAGGTCTTGATTTCCAGAACCCACCCACCCCAACCTGATCATTCTCCCTGAATCATGTTTGGGTTTGACAATGTCTGTCTTAAAAAGTGGTACCAATAATGACACAAATCAGGATAATTTGGATCTGGACCCACCTCTTGTCTACAGAACCTGCCCTGCTTTAGGGCTACAGGCTAAATACCACTCTCCACCCTTTGGAAAAGAAAGAATATGTGGCGACCTGCTAAGCCTGTGGAGCTGAAGCCCTGTTCCTGCCTCTATGCAGGCATGTCTGCTCAGCCCAGTGTGGTGGGAAGGTGCCGCTCGCAGAAGGGCAGCCTTCTTTCCCTGTGCGGCAGCCCTTTGCTTGGGTGCTCTCATTTCATTCCTGGTTTTATTGTTTTATGTGCAATGCCTTCTTTCTTTGGGATTCAGTGCTCTAACTTCAGAAAAAGCGTAGGGTAAATTGGGTTCTGGCTAATATGTAATGTGAAAGATGACTGTGCTCATGACATCGCTGTGACGTATTCCATTGTTGGGACTGCTTTTCAGTTTGGGAACAGGCTGAGAGAGACCAGCTTGGCCAGAGCCAGACTGGGAGTTCTTGGATAACTCCAGACTGGGGTTTTGTTGATGTTGGCTGTGCTGGGCCTCTCCCTTCCCCGTGGAAGTGATTCTGCAAACAGCTCCTGGGCCTTTGCCTCTCCTTGCGGTCTGTGTCATTGAACTACCTGACCAAGCTGGCTGTGGCTGGGAACAATGTGTGCAGCCCTCCCCTTCAGAATGCGGCAGGCCAAGATAAGGAGCTGCTTTCCCTGGGATGCTCGGGGCAGGCTGAGATTCCATCCCAAGGCCCTGATGGGAGAGGGGTAGCTCTCAGGGGCCTCCTTTGCTTGCAGGAGCTGCCGGGAGCAAAGGCCTCAAGCAGAAAGGGAAGACGGCACCGGTCATGAGCCAGCTGCACAACGCAGGTGTTGCCAGCACAGCTGCTTCCTGCAGGTAGGCAAAGCCCTGGGAATAGATAACGCCCCAGTAAGAGCACCCCAGTGCCTGCAGAAGAGCCTCTCTTCCTCACCAGGGACAAACCAAGACCTGTTCCTGGGGTTATGGGCTGGGTTTCCACCTCAGAGAGCATTTTTTTTGTCCAGGCAGTGTTCACTTCTGGCTTCCAAAATTAAACAGTATGAAGGAAAGATGGTAGGTGCCTTCTACATAAGCTAGAGGAATGCAGACTTTGTAAGGCCATCCTCATTGGCCTAGCAATTTGTTCTTTGGGGCCTGAAAGTTTGCATATTCTGTTAACAAGAGAAAAATGTTTCCTTCCTCATTATTTGGGCCCATCAGGGCTGCACTGGATGAATCACAAATGAAAGTTGCGAGGGGGTGGGGGAGGGAGAGAAAATGCCACTACTATGACAGAGTCCATTTGAAGCAGAGGTGGGCAATTTCAGCAGATCTAGGGACCATTTTCCACCCTCTGTACCACCCTGGCTGCACTAATATCAAACTATGATGGAGGCCAGAAAGGGATGAATTTTCAGCCTCCATTGTGTTTCCCCACCATTGTGTTTCCAGCTGCTGCTGCACTGCCAAATGCATCTTGGCAGAGCCTGGGCGGGGGTGGAGTGCAGGCAGCCTGTGTGATGGCCAGGCCATGGCTTGGCTGTGTGTTCTTGCATGTGGGATCCTGGCTAAAGATGAGACTGTGTCAGGCACAGGCCAGGGCGCTGGTGTTTTGCTGGGGAAGGTGGGCTGTAGCACGGTTTCCTCTCTGCACTGGGCACCGGGTCCATTCCACCCAGGTTTGTTCGTGTGCCATCCCATCCCTGTTCTCTTTGGGTCTGCCAGAGAAGAAGCTGGCTGCCGGCTGCCACGTCTGAAATGCTGCCACATGCACACATAGCCTTCCTCCGCCTTCCCCTCTCATCCCCAGGCCAAATAAGCCCAGAAATGAGGTAACCAGTGAGATGGTCCGTTCCTCGAGTGTGCTGGTGTCGGATGAGACGCGGAGCTTGTCCATGCAGATGTTTGGGCTGAGAGACACCATCATCAGGTCCCGGCTTCTGCAGAAGGAGGATCTGTACACACAGCTGCAGAGCTTCAGGTAACAGTGGTCCTGAGAGGGGCGGGGGAGTCGGGCAGTTCCAGCCCTCAGCGAGTGGGGTTGTTTGCACCAGGGCCGCAGCTTCCATGGCTGAGGCACGTGGGGCACGCCTTGAGTGGGGCGTGTGGGGAGCGTGGGGGGGGGTTGTGTTCAGGACGGGCTTGCAAGAAGTGGTGCAGCTTGTGTGTTTCCTGGCAGGTTTTTTGTTGGGACATACAATGTGAACGGCCGGTCGCCCAAAGAGCGCCTCCAGCCCTGGCTCAGCCAAGATGCAGAGCCTCCGGATGTGTACTGTGTGGGGTATGTCCGCCTCTCCTTGCTTGCCTGCCCTTGAGCTTTGCCCTCAGCCTGTGCCCCCACTTTTCGTCATGGGGAGAATCTCAAGACAAAGGTGTGCTCCTCCAGGCACTCTTGTCTGTGCATGGGCAGACCACCCGACAGCAGTTTGGTTCATTAGAACTTATTTTCCCCAAGTTGCTAAGCAGACTGAGTGAATTTCCCCCTCGCCGGAGAGTGGGGAGCACCAAGGGCCAGAGCTCATGGCTTCCTGTCTTGGATGCAGCTTTCAGGAGCTTGACCTGAGCAAAGAGGCCTTTTTTTTCAATGACACACCCAAGGAAGAGGAATGGTTTAAGGCTGTGACGGAAAGCCTTCATCCGGGAGCCAAGTACGCCAAGGTAAGCCGGGCATAGATTTCTGAGTGGGCCCCCTTACCCATTTCTTCCCTGGGCTCTGCTGTCCACCTAGCTGAATCCATTCTTTCACCATGGTGGGGAGGGGGAGAACGCAATTCCCCATCGAGGTCGGCATAAGAGCCCTGTTGTCATGTCTAGCCCTGCTCCCCCTGTTTTGGAAGAAGGTGTTTCAGGTAATCAATCAGAATCAGACTCTGAAGTAGAGGAGTCGGCGCCAGATACAGGCCAGCCTGTACCAGTGGGGGAGGAAGCTCTCACGGTTTCTTCTCCAGCTGCTGCTGATCTCTCCAGAGCTTATCTCGTCAAGGGCAAATCATACACACTCAGTGGAAACCAACATTCTTCTGTAGGAGAGAGCGCAGACAGTCTAGCTGATCCTAGGGTGCGCCGCAGGCTAAAACGGGCAGAGCGAAAGGAAAGCAAGAGAAAGTCGGCCCACCTCACATTGCGTCAGAAGCTGCCTCAGAACTAGCCTCTCTGAAGTTAATGCGTTTTGGGAAAAGGCTTTCCGGGGGGATCTACACTGCTGCTTTTAAAGTGCTTTAAAGCACTTTGAAAACGTTTTGAAAACTATATATGCAGTGTGTCCTGGGCCCCAACAGTTGTCAAAACTGTTATAAAGCGCTTTAAAGCAGTAGTGTAGATACCCGTGTTCTCCTTGAAAGGACAAAGGACAATTGTCTCACTTAGTTTGCATAGTTTTGCCGAGGGTGAAGGTTCCAAGAAACATCTCTTCAAGTGGGAAGAGATGTTTATTGCTTAAATAAAGCTTTGTGGATTATTTAGCAGGCCTCATCATTGTCTCCCCTGAAGGCAGACAGTTTTTGAGAAACATGACACTTGTGCCTCTTCAAGGGCTCCAGGCTAGATGAAGCAGGGAGTGCCTTTCTGGGAAGGGTTTTTCTTCCTACTGCCCCCACCCACCCACTCACTCCTTCTTTGGGCGGCAGAGAGGGGCCTGCAAAGTCTCTTCTCGCTTTCTGTCCCCTCCTTGCTCTGGCTGAGAAGCCCCCCTGGTGGCGCTGCAAGGCCTGAGCTCACTTTCCGTCTAACAGGATTTGTAATGTCAGTAAACTGGAAGGGAGCTCTGGATCTTGATTGCCCTTTTGGGTGGATGCAGTGAGCAGCCTTCTTGGTCACAAGGCAGGAGAGCAAGCAGGCAAGGTTGAATCCATTCCATGGTTGGAGGCGGCATTTGATTATCCAGGATTTGATCTGAGATGAGAAAGCTGATCTGGTGTGTCTCACGGAGATCAGGTGGAGGGAGGAACGGGGCATGTGGTTCATCCAGCTCCATCTGCCCAGTTCCTCCATGGCACAGCAGGCCAGGGCTAGGGGTGGGCAGCTGGACTGGCAGCAGCCGTTGGAATTCTAACTCTCTGGCCAGATGCTGCCTTCTGCCAGGACAGTGCAGGGATTCTGCTTGTGTCCTTCCCGCCTCACCATCTCCCTCCCTGAGGCAGGCCCAGCATGGGATCCTCTTGGGAAGTTCAGTCTCCACCCTGAGGTTGCTGAGTTGGGAGGAGCTCCTGGATTCATTTCTGCTATGGCCACCACTGGCCCAAATACTCTCTGGCCCCATGCTTGGGGCAGGGCCACTCTGGCCTGGCGTTCTGCTTTGAAGGGGGAGGAGTTTCCTGTGTCTCCGCTTCCATGGACGGGTCTTGAACCTCTGCAGGAGCAGTGGGCTGATGGAGACGGACTGCCGCAAGCACCTGGCGGATCTCCTGAATGCCCCCGGGGAAATTTTCTGCCTTGTCTGTCAGTGCTCCTGCCGGAGCCCTGGCAGAAATGGCCCAAGCAGTTGATACTATTGCTCCAAAGGGTCGTCTTCCCCCTGTTAGTCAGTTCAGCTCCCTAGTTTAACAGAGAAGTGAAAGCAATGATAGCCAGCTGATGGAGTCAAACCCAGGAAGTCTGCGGTGATGAGGGCAGTGAAGAAAGCTCACGGCCCTTCCTCGGCAGTGGCACGCAGAATAGACCAGCAATGCTTTTCTGTCCTGTGCTGGGCCTTCTTCACCAGGATGCTGGAGAGGGGGAGCCGGAGCAGTTGGCTGTGAACAAGTGGCTTAGTTCTTTGGGGATAACGGGGGTCGGACCTGCCTTGATTGGGACTCCAATATTAGGGATGCGCAGAGCAGGTGGATGTGACTTTGGGAACTGTCTCCACTTGAATCCACTCCTCTGGATTCTTTTCAGGTTGTAGATCTCAAAGGACCTGCCCAGAGTGGTGAGGGTTATGTTCAACCTCCCTTTGCCCTTCCTGGTTGATTAAATCAACTGAAGCCACAGTTAAGGGAGATGATATTTGAGAAAGTTGTTCTCTTTTACTTAAAGGAGGCAGTAGTAAGGCCTTTATGAAAGTAGCTTCCCTTGACCCAGAGGACTGGGAAATCACAAGCTAGCCTCAAATGGACCATTCCTGGCCAAGGTGATTGAGAAAGAGATGGTGTCGTAACTCGAGACACACCTGGATGATAACTCATTACCTGGACCCTTTTCAGTTGGGCTTTTGACTAGAATAGGAGGCTGAGATCAAGCTCACTGGCTCTGCCTTCAACTTGGTGGGTGGGTGGGGGGTTGATGGTTCCCTGCCTGCTCCCATGTCAGAATGGCAAGTCCAGCATGACACTTGTGCACCAGCAAACTGTTTTCCTTTCTGCAGATAAAGCTTGTCCGGCTCGTTGGGATTTTGCTCCTGCTCTATGTGAGGACAGAGCTGGCTGTGAATGTTGCTGAGGTGGAGGCTGAGACGGTTGGCACGGGCATCATGAGCAGGATGGTGAGTGCTCCCAGGCATGAGTCACCCTGGCTGGGGGGGTGGGGGAGGGAGGGAGGGAGGGAGATAGTGCTCCTCTTCCTGCTACAGGAGACTGCTGTGCCTCTGGGACTGCCCTGCCAGTGAGAGGGTCATTCAGGTCACACACACACACACACACCACTCCTTGCTGGGGCTGCTGAAGGTTTCTCTTCTAAGAGCTCTGGGCAGTTGCCTCATCTATACTCTTGTGGGGGTGGGGGGAGAAAACAGAGCCCTGGACCTTACGCAGCCTCTGCACGTTCGAGGACTCATCCCGCCAACCCCATCCCCCTTCTTCCACGTGGCATGCAGAGAAAGAATGCTGTTCTCTCTCTCCCTCCTGGTCAGGGCAACAAGGGTGGTGTGGCGATCCGCTTCAAGTTCCACAACACCTCTGTGTGTGTGGTGAACGCCCACCTGGCCGCCCACACGGAAGACTATGAGCGGCGGAACCAGGACTTCCGTGACATCTGTGCCCGGATGCAGTTCTGCCAGCTGGAGCCCAGCCTCCCGCCCCTCACCATTAGCAAGCATGAGTAAGTGGGGAGGATCCTGATGCTGCTGCTGCAGTGATGCAGAAGAAGAAGTGGAGGGGAGAGTGGAGGGGTGTTGGGAGGGGAAAGTATTCAAAGACTCATAGAATAGCAGAGTTGGAAGGGGCCTACAAGGCCATCAAGTCCAACCCCCTGCTCAATGAAGGAATCCACCCTAAAGCATCCCTGACAGGTGGTTGTCCAGCTGCCTCTTGAAGGTCTCTAGTGTGGGAGAGCCCACAACCTCCCTAGGTAACTGGTTCCATTGTCATACTGCTCTAACAGTCAGGAGGTTTTTCCTGATGTCCAGCTGGAATCTGGCTTCCTTTAACTTGAGCCCGTTATTCCGTGTCCTGCACTCTGGGTGGATCGAGAAGAGATCCTGGTCCTCCTCTGGGTGACAACCTTTTATGTATTTCATAGAATCATAGAATCATAGAATAGCAGAGTTGTAAGGGGCCTACAAGGCCATCTAGTCCAACCCCCTGCTCAATGCAGGAACCCACCCTAAAGCATCCCTGACAGATGGTTGTCCAGCAGCCTCTTGAATGCCTCTAGTGTGGGAGAGCCCACAACCTCCCTAGGTAACTGATTCCACCGTCGCACTGCTCTAACAGTTAGGAAGTTTTTCCTGATGTCCAGCCGGAATCTGGCTTCCTTTAACTTGAGCCCGTTATTCCGTGTCCTGCACTCTGGGAGGATCGAGAAGAGATCCTGGCCCTCCTCTGTGTGACAACCTTTTAAGTATTTGAAGAGTGCTATCATGTCTCCCCTCAATCTTCTCTTCTCCAGGCTAAACATGCCCAGTTCTTTCAGTCTCTCTTCATAGGGCTTTGTTTCCAGACCCCTGATCATCCTGGTTGCCCTCTTCTGAACACGCTCCAGCTTGTCTGCGACCTTCTTGAATCGTGGAGCCCAGAACTGGACACAATACTCTAGATGAGGCCTAACCAGGGCCTAATAGAGAGGAACCAGTACCTCACGTGATTTGGAAGCTATACTTCTATTAATGCAGCCCAAAATAGCATTTGCCTTTCTTGCAGCCATATCGCACTGTTGGCTCATATTCAGCTTGCGATCTACAACAATTCCAAGATCTTTCTCGTTTGTAGTATTGCTGAGCCAAGTGTCCCCCATCTTGTAACTGTGCATTTGGTTTCTATTCCCTAAATGTAGAACTTGGCATTTATCCCTATTAAATTTCATTCTGTTGTTTTCAGCCCAGCACTCCAGTCTATCAAGATCACTTTGAAGTTTGTTTCTGTCTTCCAGGGTATTAGCTATCCCACCCAATTTGGTGTCATCTGCAAATTTGATCAGCGTTCCCTGCACCTCCTTGTCCAAATCATTAATAAAAATGTTGAAGAGCACTGGGCCCAGGACTGAGCCCTGCGGCACCCCACTCGTTGCCTCTCCCCAGTTTGAGAAGGTTCCATTGAGAAGTACTCTTTGCGTCCGATTCTGTAGCCAACTGTGGATCCACCTAATATTTGTTCCATCTAGCCCACTTTTAGCTAGTTTGTTAATCAGAATGTCATGTGGTACTTTGTCAAAAGCTTTGCTGAAGTCAAGATATATGACGTCCACAGCATTCCCCCAGTCCACAAGGGCGGTTATCCTATCAAAAAATGAGATCAAATTAGTCTGACAGGATTTGTTCCTGACAAATCCATGTTGGCTTCTAGTAATCACTGCATTGATTTCAAGGTGTTTACAGATTGACTTCTTTATAATCTGCTCCAGAATTATCCCAGGGATGGATGTCAGACTGACTGGTCTGTAGTTCCCAGGTTCCTCCTTTTTGCCCTTTTTGAAGATAGGGACAACGTTAGCCCTCCTCCAGTCGTCTGGCACCTCACCCGTCTTCCATGATTTTGCAAAGATAATAGACAAAGGTTCTGAGAGTTCTTCCGCTAGCTCCTTCATTACTCTTGGATGCAGTTCATCGGGCCCTGGAGATTTGAACTCATTCAAGGAAATTAGGTGTTCTTTGACCATTTGTTTATCAATCTCAAACTGCAATCCTGCCCCCTCAACTTCTGCTTCACTTTTTCCAGGGGAGTCATAGACCCGCTTTTGGGAGAAGACTGAGGCAAAGTAGGAATTGAGCATTTCAGCCTTTTCTTTGTCGTCTGTTATCAATTTGCCATCCTCATTAAGCAGCTGAACCACCATTTCTTTCCTCTGTCTTTTACTACTCACGTATCTGAAGAAAGCCTTTTTATTGCTTTTAGCATCCCTCGCTAATCTCAGCTCATTCTGAGCTTTAGCCTTCCTGACGCCATTTCGGCACTTCTGCGCCACTTGTCTGTAATCTTCTTTTGTAGCCTGGACTTCCTTCCACTTCCTATATGTATCCCTTTTTGTTTTCAGGTCATTTCTAAACTTTTTGTGGAGCCACATTGGTTTCCTCTGTTGTCTTCTATCTTTTCTCCTTGTTGGAATTGTTTGTAACTGTGCCTTTAAAATTTCATTTTTTAAATACTCCCACCCATCCTGCACTCCTTTTCTCATTAGGCTCCCTTGCCACGGGACCTTACTTATTATAGTTCTGAGTTTATTAAAATCAGCTTTCCTAAAATCCAGAGTACGTGTATGGCTACGCTCGACTTTTGTCTCCTTCATAATCAAGAATTCAAGTATGACGTGGTCACTTTCCCCCAGAGTTCCCGTAACTGCCACTTTATCCACTAAGTCATCCCTATTGGTCAATAACAAGTCAAGGATTGCCGACCCTCTAGTTCCTTCCACCACTTTCTGTAGGAGAAGGTTATCACCCATACATGTCAATAATTTCTTGGAAGGCAGTAATTTTGGCAGTAATGGTCTCCCAACAGATATCAGGGTAATTGAAGTCCCCCATCACTACTACATCACACTTCCTTGAAACACTGGCAATTTGTTTCTCGCTAATCTCAGCTCATTCTCAGCTTTAGCCTTCCTGACGTCGTTTCGGCACTTCTGTGCCACCTGTCTGTACTCTTCTTTTGTAGCCTGGCCTTCCTTCCACTTCCTATATGTATCCTTTTTCCTGCCACGGTCTCTCTCCCCCACCCCGTAAAAGTTTCCCAAGGGTGTTACTCTTTATGTAGAGTATAGGCGTGCACAGCACATTTTATTAGGGGGTTCAGCCAGGGATTTTTTTTTAAGGTAAACATTGATTAAATATATAGTAATAAAGGACTTTTTTTCATTCATCAAACAAACAAAATAAACGAAAACTGAAGTAAACTGTATTTTTTTTAATTAACAAGTAATCTGTACTTTAAAAATACACATTTTAAAATGGAGACTCTGAATACTATTTTTTTTTTTGCTGTAGTGATAACCAGGCATATATAAAGATGCAGTCAATTTTCACCATCTTTAAATTTAATCAGATAATGACCTAATCCAAACTTACTAAAACAGATTCACATTTAAAACAGATTCTATCACATTAACAACAATGAGTGTCATCTTAAGTTCCAGCACCATACAGAGAATACACCATTATTATTATTATTATTATTATTCCTTTTGCCCAATGCTGGGCCTCAAGGCGGCCTTACAAAGTTTAAAATATACATGGGGGAGGGGAGGGAAACAAAACCATAAACAATTAAAAAATACACAGCAAAATTATAAAACATTAACATAGATGGAGGGCTGGATTATTCTCCAAAGGCCTGCTTGAACAAAAAAGTTTTAGCCTGCTTCCGAAAGCCCATCAAGGAGGGAGCCAGCCTAGCTTCCCCAGGAAGAGAGTTCCAGAGCACCGGAGCAGCCACCGAGAAGGCCCTCTCCCATGTTCCCACCAAGCGTACCTGTGAAGAAGGTGGGACTGAAAGAAGGGCCTCTCCAGAAGATCTCAAAGCACGGGCAGGCTCATAAGGGAGAATACGTTCTTTCAAATAACCTGGACCCGAACCATATATCAAATGCCCTAATAATGATTTTAAAAGATTGCCCTGTGTGCTGCTGAGCAAAGAATTTGGAATGAGGTCCAGGAGAGAGACTTCTGGGGTGAATATAGTGAGGACGAGGGGTGGCTGCGAGCCTAGCGTAAGAGAGGGCTGGCTGGCAAGATTTGGAGAACTTGGGGGAGTGTAGGAGATCTGGAACTAGGGGCATCTCTGGAAGGCTGCGAAGGGGCTATTGGCAGAAGACAGGAGATGAAGGAGAAAAGAGAGGATGGGAAACCGTCACAAGGGCACATCAGTCTTCTTTACTGATCAATTGTAAGCCGCTCCGGGAGCCTTTTAGGCTGAGGTGCGGGATAAAAATACTCTAAATAAAAATACTCTAAATAAAATAAGGGCAGAAGAAGAGGATTGGCGTAGGGGGAGCCCTGGGGAAAGAAGAGAGAGAAATGCCCCTATGTGTGGGGTAGAAGAGGGAGAGAGGGTGCATACAGGAGAGGTATGAGTGTCCCGGAGGGGAGAGGAAACAGAGGTAATGTTTAGTCTTGAGGAGAAGCCTGAGGGGAGACATGATAACACTCCTCAAATACTTGAAAGATTGACACACACAGGAGGGCCAGGATCTCTTCTCGATCATCCCAGAGTGCAGGACACGGAATAATGGGCTCAAGTTAAAGGAAGCCAGATTCCAGCTGGACATCAGGAAAAACCTCCTGACTGTTAGAGCAGTATGACAGTAGAACCAGTTACCTAGGAAGGTTGTGGGCTCTCCCATACTAGAGGCATTCAAGAAGCAGCTGGACAACCACCTGTCAGAGATGCTTTAAGGTGGATTCCTGCATTGAGCAGGGGGTTGGACTTGATGGCCTTTTAGACCTCTTCCAACTCTATTATTCTATGATTCTATGAAAACAGTAGTGTAGATCCTGCCTGAGACACCTGGGCCCTGTACACCTAGGAAACCCAATGCATGTTGTTCAGTATCTAAATTATAGCCAGCTCTTGCCAGGGCTGGCCCAAGACATTTTGCTGTCCAAAGCGGAATAGCAAATGATATGACCCCCCACCCCACCCCCAAACTCACAGTGCAAAGCCAGTAAAGTCATTTTGGCACTTGAGGCCAGTGGACAACAGCTTATTATGCCATAATAAAGTTGTGAGTCTTCCAGATCTCACAGGATACTTTACAGCTTTTGAACACAAAAGAAGAAGAGGACTATACCACAACCTGGCCTTGTGGGTCATGTAACCAGCAAGTCCAGTCCAGAAAGGAAATCCAGACACAAGCAATTCAAGCCAAACCACACCACATACCCACATACTGTATTATTTTGCCCGAGTCCAAACATTGGTGCTCATATCCCTTTTTGCTGCAGTGCCACTTCTGCCCCCTTGACCCAGATAAGGGGCCTGGGCAGCTTGGAAGAAGCAACAAGTAAAGAAGGCCTATGGCACTCCATTGAACATGTCAACAGCCAGTCTACCCACTCCTCCCCTTGCCAGGAGCCACGCTGCCTATAATGGCAAAGTATAGTAATTGCCTGGGCATCTCTCTCTGCATAATCAGGTAGTAGCTTACAATGGTGTTAAGCAATTTTAGAAACCATGTGTAATAGTCTTATAGTCTTATAGACCCCTTTATGTCTTAAAATGCGTTGCTTCAGTTCAAATGGCAGATATATCTTCCACACTGACAGCTGCTACATTCCTGATACTAGAGCAATAGTATATATATGATTCAGCACATGTGAGGAGTTTCACATTTTAAACTCATTTAAGGTGCAAGCCTGTGCATATTTAGAAAGAAAAGAAGTCCTACAATTCTCAGCATACCCCAGCCAGCAGATTCTAGGAGTTGAAGGACTTTTTTCTGTCTAAACATGCATAAAATTGTGCCTTTAACTTATGTCACACTAACAGGAATACAGGAATCAAATAGAATTTCCTTCTTCAGTGGGACACACTTACTTAGGAGTAAGTACTTACATTGCAAACGTTTGGATGATCAGGCTAGTCCTTGAGATATTTTCCCTTCTTGGGAACGAGAGAAAGAGACAGAGAGACAGAGAAGAGAGATACCGAGGAGAGTGGGGGGAAGAAGGAAAAATAAAAGCCTTTAGTTCTTCCAGCCTCGTAAGATGTTCACCACCTGGTTCAACATGCAGCCTCCTTTAACCACACATATGCATACAGGCGCGCGCACACACACACATACGCGCGCGCAATGAGCAGCCAGAAGCTATCTGACGGTTTGTGTGTATCTAAGCGTGCAGGAGGCGAAAGAGCCCAAGCTTCTGGTCGGATTAAAAGTAAGCGGACTTGTCCTGAGAGCGTCCAGGAAGTGACAGGAGGAGAAAGGGAAAGAACAGCTCACAGGCTTTGTAACATCGAGGAACCGAGGAAGGAGGGGGAAAGAGAGAGGCAGGGAAAGGAGGATTCAAAACTACACGCCCGGCGAAGCTTCTCTTCCTTCTGTCCTCCTCCTCTTCTCTCCCTCCCTCCTCTTCTCACTCTCACTCTCCCACAATCCCAAACGAACGACTCCCTTGCCGAGCTGGAGAAATAATCAGTTTCACTCTTGGAAAAAAGGGGGCGGGATCACATCCCGAAAGCGTTTTAATAAAACAAACAGAGACGGGGGAAGGGAGGGGGAGCGGAGAGAGAGAGACCGAGACCAGCTAGGAGTCTCGCAGAGGCGGCGGCAAACCTCCCCCCACCCCTTTTGCCCCTCTCTAGTCTTCAACGAGATTGATAAATTACTCCACTACCCTTCTTTAATTATGTATATGGTATGCAGAATAAATCACCCAACATCAGGCACCTCAATCAAGCACTTTTTAAATGATAATTGCATCTTGGCTGAATCAATCTTGCCAAGTTGCTCGGCAGGGACGGGGCAAACATGGCGGCGGCAGCGTATTAGGGGGTTCAGCTGAACCCCCTGTCTGCACGCCAATGATGTAGAGCAACAGTAGCAGCAGAACAAGAAGAAACCAACCTGAGGGAAGCAGAGGAGCAGGTGGGGGTGGGGTGGGCTGTTGTGGCTGCTGCTTAACCCTTTTCCTTCCTCTGTTTTTCTGATCAAACTGCCCCTCCACCTCCGCTGCTCTTCCACTTCCAGGGGAACCCAGGTCTTCCTTTCACAGAGGCAGCTCGGTAAAGGAGGGGCATTTTGAGTAGAGAAACAGCTGGAAGGCAAAGGATTAAGCAGTTTCTCCTCCTCCTGATCATGGCCCCTTCCTGGGGCTGCTTTTGTCCTGGCGCGTTCTTTTAAAGCCGCCCTCAGGAGACAGAGCCATGGGACCTGCCATGCCAGGCCTCGTTTGGCCCTGCACTGTTTTCTGTCATCACAGACTGTGGCCATTGGCTTGGAGGCATGGAACCTGGTGCCAGAGCTGAGGCTCCTCCTGACCCTGCCAGGCCTTTGGTGGTGGCGCTTCCACTTGCTCCTTTCTAACAGATTTGTAGGTGGAGGGCAGCAAGGGTTCTCCCCCATCACCTGTGCACCTGGCAGGAGGAGCCAAGCAAAGCCCTGCTGCTGCTGCTGCTGCTGCTGCTGCTGCTGCTGCTGTGGGAGGAGAAGGGGGGAGTCTTGCTGAGTGATGTGGGGTGGAAGGAATTGTAATCCAATGAATCTGGAGGGCACCAGGTTGGGGAAGGTTGAATTAGGGTGTCAGTAGTTTTCAGTACCTTTTATTATTATTATTATTTATTTATTTATTTATTTATTTATTTATATAGCACCATCAATGTACATTTGTTTCTTTCTTCATTTAAACATTGTAAGGGAAGTCCATGCTTTAATTTTTTACAAGTGTGTGGCTGATAACTTTCTCCTATAGAAAGTGGAGGAAGGAACTAGAGGATCGGCTATCCTTGACTTGATACTGACCAATAGGGATGACTTAGTGGATAAAGTGACAGTTATGGGAACATGGGGGGAAATGATAACGTCCTACTTGAATTCTTGATTTTAAAGGAAGCAAAAGCTGAGTGCAGCCATACGCATACTCTGGATTTTTTGAAAGCTGATTTTAATAAACTCAGAACTATGGTAAGTAAGGTGCCATGGCAAGTGGCCCTAATGAGAAAAGGAGTCCAAGATGAGTTGGAGATTTTTAAAAACGGAAATTTTAAAGGCAAAATTACAAACAATTCCAACAAGTAAAAAAGATAGAAAATAACAGAAGAAACCAATGTGGCTCCAGAAAAAGCATAGAGATTACCTGAAAACAAAAAAGGATACATATAGGAAGTAGAGGGAAGGCCAGGCTACAAAAGAAGAGTACAGACAGGTAGCACAGAAGTGCTGAAATAGCGTCAGGAAGGCTAAAGCTGAGAATGAGCTAAGACTAACGAGGGATGATAAAAGCAATAAAAAGTCTTTCTTCAGATATGTGAATAGTAAAAGACAAATGATGGTTCAACTGCTTAATGAGGATGACAAATTGATAACAGATGACAAAGAAAAGACCAAAATGTTCAATTCCTAATTTGGCTCAGTCTTCTCCCCAAAGCAGGTCTATGACCACCACCACCCGGCCCCCCTGGGAAAAATGTACAAGCAGGATTGCAGTTTGAGATAGATAAACAAATGGTCAAGGAACACCTAATTTCTTTGAATGTGTTCAAATCTCCAGGGCCAGATGAACTGCATCCTAGAGTAATAAAGGAGCTAGCAGAAGAACTCTCAGAACCACGGTCTATTATCTTTGAGAAATCATGGAAGACAGGTGAAGTGTTGGATGACTGAAAAAGGCTAATGTTGTCCCTGTCTTCAAAAAAGAGGAACCTGGGAACTACAGACCAGTTAGTCTGACATCCATCCCTGGGAAAGTTCTGGAGCAGATTATAAAGAAGTCAAACTAGCTAAAAGTGAGCTAGATGGAACAACAGAATTCGACTTAAAGAGTGCTTATCAATGGTACCTTCTCAAACTGTGGGGAGGTAATGAGTTTGGTTCCCACAGGGCTCAGTCGTCGGCTCAGTGCTCTTCAACATTTTTATTAATGACTTGGATGTGGAGGTGCATGGAATGCTTATTAAATTTGCAGACGACACAAAATTGGGTGGGATAGCTAATACCAGGAAGACAGACACAAATTTCAAAATGATCTTGATAGGCTGGAGCACTGGGCTGAAAACAACAGAATGAAATTTAATAGGGATAAATGCCAAGTGCTACACCTAGGAAAAAGAAAACAAATGCACAGTTACAAGATGGGGGATACTTGGCTCAGCAATACTACAAGTGAGAAGGATCTTGTAATTGTTGTAGATCACAAGCTGAATATGAGCCAACAGTTTGATGTGGCTGCAAAAAAAGCAAATGCTATTTTGGGCTGCATTAATAGAAGTATAGCTTCCAAATTGCATGAGGTTATTCAGCACTGGTTAGGCTTCATCTTTAGTACTGTGTCCAGTTTTGGGCTCCACAAGGATGCAGACCAGTTGGAGCGTTCAGAAGAGGGCAACGAGGATGATCAGGGGTATGGAAACAAAGCCCTCTGAGGAGAGACTGAAAGAACTGGGAATGTTTAGCCTGGAGAAGAGAAGATTGAGGGTACACAGGATAGCACTCTTCAAGGACTTGAAAGGTTGTCACCCAGAGGAGGGCCAGGCTCTCTTCTTGATCATCCCAGTGTGCAGGACACAGACTAATGGGCTCCAGTTACAAGAAGCCAGATTCCGGCTGGACATCAGGAAAAACTTCCTGACTTTTAGAGCAGTACAACAATAGAACCAACGACCTAGAGAGGTTGTGGGCTGTCCCACACTAGAGGCCTTCAAGAGGCAGCTGGACTTGGATTTCCAAAAGGCTTTTGATAAAGTCCCCCACCAAAGACTCCTGAATAAACTTAGCAGTATGGAATAAGGGGAGAGGTCCTCTTATGGATCAGTAAATGGTTGAAGAACAGAAAGCAGAGAGTAGGAATTAATGGCCAATTCTCCCAATGGAGGGAAGTAAATAGTTGGGTCCCACAGGTATTGGTATTGGGACCAATTCTTTTCAATTTGTTCATAAACGATCTAGAATTAGGAGTGAGCAGTGAAGTGGCCAAGTTTGCTGACAACACCAAATTATTTAAGGTTGTTAAAACAAAAAGAGATTGTAAAGAGCTCCAAAGGGATCTCTCCAAGCTGGGAGAGCGGGGATCCAAATGGCAGATGCGGTTCAATGTAAGCAAGTGTAAGGTCATGCACGTTGGGGCAAAAAAACCCAACTTCAAGTATAACTTAATGGGATCTGAGCTGGCGGTGACCGACCCAGAAAGAGATCTTGGGATTGTGGTGGACAGCTCGATGAAAATGTCCACCCAGTGTGCGGCTGCTGTAAAGAAGGCAAACTCCATGTTAGGCATTATAAGAAAAGGAATTGAGAATAAAATGGCCAGTATCATACTGCCCTTATACAAACCTATGGTGCAACCACACTTAGAATACTATGTACAGTTTTGGTCACCACACCTAAAAAAGATATCATAGAGCTGGAAAAGTGCGGAAAAGGGCAACTAAAATGATGAAGGGGCTGGAGCATCTCCCCTATGAGGGAAGGTTACAGCAACTGGAATTGTTTAGCTTGGAAAAAAGGTGGCTAAGGGGAGACATGATAGAGGTGTACAAAATTATGCATGGTGTGGAGAATGTGGATAGGGAGACATTTTCTCCCTCTCTCAAAATACTAGAACTCGGGCTCATCCCATGAAGCAGATGGGTGGGAGATCCAGGACAAAGAAGAGGAAGTACTTCTTCACACATCACATAGTTAAATTATGGAACTCACTACCACAAGATGTAGTAATGGCCACCCATTTGGATGGCTTTAAAAGAGGGTTGGATAAATTCCTGGAGGCAGAGGCTATCAATGGCTTCTAGCCCTGATGGTTGTGTGCTATCTCCAGTATTCAATGCAGTAATTGCTGGGGAACATGGGTGGGAGGGTGCTGTTGCACCATGTCTTGCTTGTTTATCCCTGGCCAATGGCTGGTTGGCCACTGTGTGGACAGAGTGCTGGACTAAATGGACCCTTGGTCTGATCCAGCATGGCTCTTCTTATGTTATTATGACAACCATGTGTCATGGATGCTTTGAGGTAGATTCCTGCATTGAACAGAGGGTTGGAGTCTATTCTACGATTCAAGTATTCCAGTAATAAAGTCTTGATAGAGTAACATTGGAATCACATTCGGTGTACTTTAATTTTTACCCTGAAATATTTCAGGTCAGCTCTTGTGGTACTTTGGGACAAAAATTCAACATGGGGTATTTTATTAGCTATGCTGTTTATTTTACTTTATTAAGTTAAAATATTAAGTTAGATCACTCCTTGTTGCTTTTCTGATGCAAACTGGAATTTTTTCAGTACAAATGATTTTATGTAAATTAGCCGAATTCAACGTTTTCTGGAATGCCTGTATCTCTGTTCTAACTTGAACTCCTTTCTTGCAGTGTTGTCTTGTGGTTGGGGGACTTGAACTACCGTCTGGAGGAGCAGGACATGGAGCAGGTGAAGAAGCTGGTTGAGGCCCGGGACTTCCAGGCTCTTTATCACCATGACCAGGTATGTGTGTGGCAGAGCTCCTCCTGGGCAGGCCAGCAGCTCTCTCATTCCTCCTTGGAAGATTGTTCCGGTGGGCAGAGCCCTCCTAGCAATTGTGGGGAAGTGAATGGGCCTTCGTACTGCTACTCCCCTTAGATGGCCATGAATGGCTAGAGAACTGTGGCCATTTCAGGGTTTCCAGCTTGTGCCCACCCCCTCTGCCACTAACAAGATTCCTGCCTCGCCTGGGAAAGAAGGGAAGGAAGGTGACCTTTGAGTGGAGTCCAGGCGTCTGCAAACGCAATTGGCAGGGCACCAGCACCCATGCACCTGCCCGGACCCCTTCCTCCCAGCGTTTTATAGGGACATGTGCAGGGAGCCCAAAGTGCAGAGCAGCAGCAGAGCTGGGCATGGCAGTTCTGCCCCATTGGAGGACTGGTCAGTGGAGGAGGCTGGAATTCCCAGACCTTGTTGCCTGCCTGTGACTTAATTTTGTAAGGCAGGAAGTGAGAACTGCAAAGATTTTTTTCAGGCAGGCTTACCTTATGAACTATTGCTTAATTTTTTGTTTGGGAGAGGGAACCAAATAACATTTTAAAAAGAAAAACAACACCTTGTTCAATTTTCAAAGAAGCAAAACCTCTAGAGAAGTGTGTGTGTGTGTGGGAGAATTATGCTGGGCATTCTGCCTTCCTTGTAGTTGGGCATTGCTACGAAGTATTTTATTTTATTTACTATATGTACATACTGCCCTTCCTCCAAGGAGCTCCGGGCAGCGCACATGGATATCCCACCCTTGTTTTATTCTTACAACAACCTTGCAAGGTAGGTTAGCCTGACAGAGCGAGCTTCATGGCTAAATTTGGGTTAAATCTGGTCCCCTTTCCCAGGCCTTAGTCCAGCACTAACTACTGTATCTAACTACTCCTATTCAGTTTAGGGACACTTGATTTCTGAGAAGAAGAAGCCTGTGCAAAAGCTCTGAGGGCGGTGTGCTTGTATGCGTTCTCTCTCAAGCATGGGGTTCACAATTAGCTTTTTTAAAAAAAAATCTGTTCAAGGCAGAGGTTTGGAGGGAGTGGGAAAGGCTGTAGAAATTAGTAATTAATTAGGGGTGTGATGCTGGACTCTTCGGTCATGAGGTGGAGTCCTGCATTGAGCCGGGGTGGGTGGGGTTGGACTTGATGGCCTTATAGGCCCCTTCCAACTCTACTGTTCTATGATTCTATGATCCTTCTGCACACTGAGCAGGCAGCAAGCTCCCTTCAACTCTGGGGGACTTGCTTAATAGGCTCAGAATGTTAGGCCGGGAGAGTACAGAAGCCACTTTGCAGATGTTGCTGGCAAAGCAAGTCTGTGTTCCCTCCTCTGGAGAGCTGGCAGGGCCTTTGCAGGCAAGGCACAGAGCGTGCTATACATCTCCACCCGCCCGCCCCCCACCCGCCCCCGGATTCTCATGAAGTGGACGGGAAGGAGAGGGAGCACTTGCACCATTGGGACTGCTGCAAACAATTCAGATCAGGAGAAAAATGGATTTGTAGTTTTGCAAGCAAGTTTGAATTAAGATAATGTGCTTGAACTCTCCCCTCTAAACACTAGGCTGGGCTTAGAGTAATGCCTGGCCCTTGGGGTGGAGAAAAGGAAAACACACACCCACCACTGCAGCCTGGGTATGGGTATGGGGGTTGGTGGGGGTTTAGCCTGCTGGTATTCCTTAAGTGGTGAAAGGCAGGACTGGAGCACCAAGAGGGAAGCAGAGGCGTGCAGTACTGAGGGAGACGTAGGTTTGAGCATGTTGTTATTCTTCTGTGGAGGTCATTCATCTTCGAGCTCTGTCACACCAGTGATTTAGTACACTCCCGCCATGCCTGGTGTGCGGATTTGCAGCATGGTACTTGCATGACGCCGAGCCTGTCCTGCTGACACCCTGCCTTTTCCCCAGCCCTTTCAGTCTTTTCCTAGAACACCTAAATTCTGGATTATTTTCCTTAAGCATGTTTAATGCACACTTAAGCCTCCGTGTAGTGCTGTACTCTCACGTTCTCCTTTGTTGGGGGCGTGTGCTGTGAGGGGAGCCTTGCTGTTGACTTGAATGGATTGCATCAGGTCCTGGCAGGACGTAGCGATCTCTCCCAGCAGCCAGCTCCAAGCCTCAATAGAAAACCCAAACCTTGCATCCCAGGCTCAAAAGCGTTTTTTAAAATTGTACAATGCCTGAATCACTGCAGAGACAGGACTGTACTCCCCCGATGCCCCCAAAGAACCAGACTAAAGGGCCATTCCATTTTTGTAAGGCAGAAAGGCGGTCAGGTTGAAGTACTCATCTGAAAGGACCTGTCTTGTTAAACGGGGGAAGGAGCAACCAATGAACTAGAGGGAGAAAGAGAAGGGGCGGGGCGGAGCGGAGTGGAAGAGCAAATAAGCAAAAGAGCAGCGTATTTAGGTGAAAGGGACCATAAGCTTGATGCGCTTATGCATTGGAGGTAAAAAAAAGTGGAGGGAAAGCAGGGCAGGGGGAATTACATGTGATGGATCCCTTCACCTCTTTGCTCTCTTCTGTTCCTAGCTGAAGAGTCAGATGGAGGCAAAGATGGTATTTGAAGGCTTTATGGAGGGAGAGATTTCCTTCCAACCAACTTACAAATTCAACACAGGCTCCGATGACTGGGATACCAGGTAGGCTGGCTATGTGTGTGGCAGCCGTCTTGGATGCCCTGCCTTCAGGATGCCTTCTTCTCTTCCAGGGAAAAGGCAAAACACGAGAACTTTGTGAAGACTTTTACGGCGCATGTGTGTGCACACAGCCCCTGGTAACTTGAAAGCCAACTCTTGATTCCCAGTTAGAAACCTTATCTAAAAAGCTGCTTTGGAAGCCCCAAATACATGAGTCGATGGTGACATTACCTGAGAGAGCTTGCAAACTGCCAAGGGTGTGTTGGGAAGCAAAATGGCCAGGTTTGGTATTCCTGGAGTAGGAGGCTGGCCTCTGCTGGTGCCCTTTGCAGCCGCCTTGTGACTAGGACGTTAACGTGTTTCCTTTCAGTAAGTAAGAGTTTGCATCCATGGCATGTGCCTTTCTTCCTCCTGCTGCCCCTGAGAAATGAAACCGGCAGGATTGTGCCATAGTTCTGCTATGACAGAGCCAGGACGCTTGGTCCTCCATGCGTAGAGAAGCTCAGTCCTCAGTAGAAGCAAAGGCTGATGGCATGCAGCAGACCTCCAGGTCCCAGGTATGTAATTAGATATAAACAACAGGGCAAGATTAACCCAAATTTATGAAATAAAGGAAAGGCAAGTACAGAATTCCAATAATAAAGAAAGGGAAGTCAATACATATAACAATATAACCATGATGCCAGAAGAAACCAATGCTTCCAGCAGTTAAATAAATACAGTTTCAACAAACAGTGACGCTTACACCTCAGTAAGTCTGTTGAGGGCCTGTTTTCTCCTTCCTTCACCCTCCGGAGGTAGCCCTTCAGAAAACACCAACCTTCCAAAGTCCTGCCCTCTGCTTCAGCCAGGCCTGATACACACCACCGGGTCCTTTGATCTCTCAGGAACAGATGCTGCTTCTGTTAATAGTCACTGCTCTCTTTCTCTGTCAGCTCTTTTACTCTCAGTCTTCTGCTGCCTCAGGTGCTTCTGCTTGACTTCTTTGTGTGTTCTCTTCTTCCTCTCCTGAAGACTTTCTTTCGCCTCCCTCTCAGTCAGCCACGACTCTCTCCTTCTTCACTCTTCCTCCCCTCCCACCAGCAGCCCCCATTCTTTCGCCATTACTGGGCAACTTGCTCCCTTCCCCTGCTGTATCTCCTTCTACGGGAGCAACACAGACAGCCATGCTCACAGCATCTCTAGGAAGTGCCATGTTCTGGCATTGCACACAGACACATGTAACCCTTGGGTCAGTACCCAGGGCCGGGTTCTATGTCTAGGGGTTGTTAGTTTTTCCCTTAAGGTTAGCTCAGGCTCAAGCCCCCACCCAGGAAACCTGGGACACTAATTTAGAGATGTCTGAGTAGCAACCTCACCCACACACCTGAGGTATAAGTACTGGTATTTATTCAGTTTAACAACAAGCAGCAAAAATAGAACATGGGAAACAACCTTTTGATTAACACATTTCCCTCCCAAGGTCTAGGTAGGCCGATGGAAGCCTGTGTCCTTTAGCCTTATTCACAAGCCCAGGAGACAGTGAATGAAGAGGGATCCTCCAGGCATGCAATAAGGTGGATGGTAGGTGGCAGCAACCGGAACTGGGGTGCGCTGCAAAGAGAACTGATTCAGTAGGCCCAAACCAGGAACTGGGGTGCGCTGCAAGAGAGCTGATTCAGCAGGCCCAAACCAGGAACCATCTCCAACATTAACCATGTCAAAGTTCAGCTCCTCCTTCTGCAGCCAGAGACTGTTGCATGCACAACACTATATGCAAATGAGCTCCTTCATGTTAGGGCATGTTTTCCCTGCTCCCTCCCACCGGGTGGCGTGTACTCATTTCTCTACTGCTTTACACACACACACGTGGTTAACCACGTGTAGAAGACACCCGTCAACACCTGGTGTTGGACACAATGCTACAAGGACATCACCCTCCTCTGTCTATGCTAAAGCAGACTGCCTGGATCTGACATGTTCCCGGGCTCTGGGGCTAAGAAAAGTCACAGGTCACCCCATTTTCGGGGTAGCTTTTGCACTCCTTTCTATATTTGTCCAGCCTGACTCTGAGGATGACTTGCCTGCAGCTCCTCCTGTCCCTCAGCTACACAGGAGCATGAGACTGGAGGTACAGCCCCAGGCCCCCTTTAGAGCCACAGTCAGCATCTAGCAGGGTGGAGCCATTGGCCTTAAGCGGCCCTTTTCTGGGCCAACAGCTCCTTTGGAGAATGCTCCAGGAAGCCAGCCTGCCCTGCTGGGTCCTGATGGGGCCCAGAACAGGCAATGAGCACTGCGTTGCAGCCTCTGGACTAGTCAGGACCACCAAGGCCTGCCCTGTCCCAGGTCACCAGTCGTTCAGTTAGGAGACCACAAGTGCCAGGGCTCTCCTCAGACGGATCCCCATCCCCTGGCAGCTCCAATGCAGCCAGCAGCAGCAACAGCAGCCGTTTCTAGCCATCACTGGTTTGCTAGAGGAAAAGCCCAGCCAAGCAGGGAAGATAGGTAGCTAGGGTGGTGTAGTGTTGGCCTGGGACAGGGGAGACCCTGGTTCAGTGCCCACTCAGCCATGGAGCTCGATGGGTGACTTTGGGCCACTCACTGGCTCTCAGCCCAACATACCTCTCTGGATTGTTGAGTGGATAAAATGGAGGTGGTTTTTTCATGTATTCTGCCTTGGAAGAAAAGACAGGGTGGAACAAATGAACACCATAAGTAAGGAAGGGCTGACAGTTCCAATGCATGTATTCAAAGCAGTTCTATTCTTTCCAGCCAAGTGACCAATGGGATGAACTGGATTTAGTAACAGCCTTACCCAGTCTGTGGGGAGAGGTTGGGATCTCGCTTATGCAGGGGTGACCACACCCTGGAAATGTATTTCCACCACTGGTTTTTAGCACACCCATATGTTCAGATGGATGATGTATTTAACTGAAAATTGATTAAAGGAAGTACCTGCTAAATAGTGTTCAGGGGTAGTTACTCAGAGTATGTGTAGTGTTTTCTACATTCATATTTGCGAACTAGTTTGAAGTGACATATGAGTATTTCCTAATTTCTCCAGGTGCTCTATCAAAGAACCACGATCATTTGACTTTTGCTTTCATTCTAGAAGTATGAAATATAGCATTTAGTTATTTAGGATGCAGTCCTATGCATGTTTAGACAGAAAAATGTCCCACAACTCCCAGCATTATGCTGAGAGTTTTGGATTTTTTTCTTTCTAAAGATGCATAGGATTGCACCCTTATTTATTTAAACATTTCTGTACTACCCCTTCCAGGGCAGTGTGCAAAAGTAGAGATAATTTATTTAAAATCGAATACAATACAATAAAACCCTAACATCAAACACCCATAATAAAGGACAGCAAATAATAATTTTGAGGGTAGATGGAGGGGCTGTACCAGTGTTAGATCAATGTTCTTTTCACCCAAGGACGAGATCCAAACAGCCCTTAAGCACAACTCCACCATTCCAGCGACAGAGGGTACAAAAGCGCTTTATTGATTAGTAATCAAGGCCTGGTCTCTTCAAAGGGAGCAATCAGACAAAAGACGTAGGGAATATGGTACAGTATTTGAGCTTTCAAGGGGCAGGGCCCAGTAGCAGCATTAACCAATCAGAACATAACACTGAGGCATAGCTAATTATGCTAAACAGTCCTGTGAACAATACCTTTGGCCTGACAGTAAGTAACAAAAGTTAACCTTGACACAACAGCACTTGGAATAAAGCTGGAGCCAGGATTCTTGTTTATATTAGATAAGAAGGATACAAGGATGCACACAAAGAGACATTCTCATACAGGGCATCATGACATTTTGCTTGGTGTGCAATGGAGATTTTACAGTTTCCTGTTAAAAATGGAGGTGGTTATGCTAACACCAGGAGCCCCAACCTTCTCAGGACAGTGAGCACATTTGGAATTTAGAGAGACAGTTATGGGCATTCTCACAAATCCGTGGGCCCTCTCTCCCAGCCCAGTTGCATCAGAGACTGGCCTTATGGCATCAGGGGCTTTCCCATTCTTAAAATGGCTGCCATGGGGGCATGGCCACAAAGTAATTTATTTCCCAAGAGGCAAACCGGCGAGACTAAAAGAAAAGCAACTTGCCCCAGGCAGAGATGGGGTCTGAGCTCCAAAACACAGAATGACTCTCTTGAGCCCAAATGAAGGTGGCGCTGGAGGGTGACCCTCCACTCCACAGCCTCCCAGTTTAAAACCAAAGCCCCAAAACAAAACCTTAAATAAAAGAAAAACCAGGAGGATGGCAGGCAGAAAGAGAGAGATCTATGGGCACCACGTTGGAGACCCCCGTATGAGACAAATTGAAATGCCTGGGCAAATGGAAATATCTGAGGTGGCAAAGTAGGCTCCAGCAGTAACTTCTGCCTTCCTTGCAGTGAGAAATGCCGTACCCCAGCCTGGTGTGACCGGATCCTCTTCAAAGGGAAGAACATCTCCCAGCTGAGCTACAGAAGCCACATGTCCCTGAGGAACAGCGATCACAAGCCCGTCAGTGCTGTGTTTGAAATTGGGGTAGGCAGCTGCCACGTTGCTGGGCTGAATGGGGGCAGGCGAGCCATGTGTGGGCACCCCGCCAGCCTTGCCACTCTCTCCTCTGAGGTTGGCCAGCCATTGTGCCCAGGGCGGATGTGGTTGCCCCACAGAATGTGAATGGGAGGGGAGAAAGCACTTTTATTGATGTCCATGGAGCTCAACATTTCTGATTAATGAATCCTTCGTCAGGGGCTAGAACATTTTAAAAGCAAATGCCATTAAAATTAAGAAAAGAACAACACCCAAAGTATCATTAATGATACAGATTTGTTAAACACAGGTTTGTATACAGTAAGCCACCACGTATATTACTTCTTCTTTTTATTGATTTTTTTTCATAACTACACATATATAAACAATACACATACAGAACAATAACATCAGTCTTCAATATTTAACTTCACATTATACTTATTATTATCTTTAACATTAATAAGTGCACCCCATCCCCAGGGATCTTATTCTACTTTCCAAAATTGCATTGAATCCTCTGGAGGTGCTCTTCCTCTCCCCTTAAATAAAACAAATTCTAAAAACAGTTTCCATATCTCTTCAAAATCATTATTTTTGTTATTCCTCTTCTTACTCTAATATTACATGTTAGTTTATCATTAACAGCGATATCCCATATTTCTTTATACCAGTCTTCTATGTGATAATTCCCTTGAACCTTCCATTTTCTGGCTATCATTAACCTTGCAGCTGTTAACAAATTTGTTGTTAATCCTTTTATCGTTTGAGTACATTTAATTTTTCCATACATTGATAACAATGCTACACCTGGTGTCTCTTCTAACTTCAATCCAATTATTTCATTTGTCTCTTTAAACACCATTTTCCATAGTTTTTGTACATATTCACAATTCCACCACATATGAATATATGTTCCTTTCTCCCGACATCCTCTCCAACATAATGCCGAGTTCCCCTTATTTATTAAATTTAATTTCACTGGAGTTAAGTACCACCTCCAAACCAATTTCCCTTTTTCTTTTATCCTTACAGACATACTCTTCAGCACTTGTTGTTTCCATATCCTCCCCCAATTCTGCTGTTCTATTCCCTCCTTCAAATCACGCTCCCATACCACCCTAACAGAATCTTCTTGATCTTCCATTTCCAGCAGTATTTTATATATTTCACTCATTAATCCTTTTATTGGTTTATTTACTTCTTTTTCTTTTTCTTTTTGTAAAATCAACTCCTCGAATTTTGTATTTCCTCTACATTCTTTATTATCCTTTACCCATTTCTTTGTCCATTGTTCCAATTGGATACAGTTGAACCATGATATAGTTTTCTCTTTTAATTTCCCTTTTATTTCTTCCCTACTTTTCATTTTCTCAATCCAATCGCTTACTTTAATCAATTTCCCCTCTTTTAATTGCTTTATCAACTCTTTTTTTAAAAAATTTCGGAAAATTACCTCATTACCACCACTGGCATTATTGAGGAAATGACCAGAGCCAACTTTTTAATATATTTTTGCCAAATTTCAAATACATTTTTTAAGAGAGGGTTCTCTATTCCTCCCCCATTTTTTGTTATAATCTTTAAAAAATATATTTTCTAACTTCCAATCTATATCTTCTTTTTTATCTTCTAACTAATTTAAATCCCCTATCCCTATAATACTTTCTATTACATATCTCAGCTGGTTTGCTACATGATATAACTTAATGTTTGGGAGCCCTAATCCTCCTGTATCCTGTGTCTTATACCATATTTTTTAAAATTTACTCTTGCTTTCCTGTCTCCATTACAAAAATTATTAACCATGATTTGCCAACTCTTTAGTTCTTTTTCAAATATCTTAATTGGCAACATTCTAAATATAAAAGTAATTTTTGATAAAATCCTCATTTTTAGAAGTGCTATTCTCCCAAACCATGATAATTTTATCTTTTTATATTCTTCTAACATTCCCTTTATTTCTTGTTTTAGATTTTTAAAATTTTCCTCTTCCATATCATCCAAATTCTTTGTAATTTTAATTCCTAAATATTTAATTATTTCTTTTACTTTAATTTTTAATTTCTTCTTTTCCCATTCCTTTTCTTCTTTTTTACTATAGTTAAACAATATCATTTCTGATTTTAATCAATTTATTTGCAATCCAGTCATTTCCCCAAATTCACTCAAATGATGTTTTACCCTATCCATTTTTTCTAAAGGATTCTTAATTGTTAGTAATGTATCATCTGCAAACATATTTATTTTGATTTCCTCTTCATTTCCAATCCCTCCAATATTTCCATCTTCTCTAATCACATTTGCCAAAATCTCTATAACTAATACAAATAGAACTGGTGAGAGCGGGCAACCTTGTCTTGTTCCTCGGGCTAGTGTTATTTGCTCTTTCATACCATCATTCACCACCACTGATGCTGAATTCCTTGAATATAACTGAGTTATTAATCCCTTGAATCTTTCCCCAAATCCCATTGTTCCAATTATAGTTTTTAATGCTGGCCAGCTAACACAATCAAAAGCCTTAAAAATATCTAATGCTATTATTCCTGCTTTTAACTTATTCTTTTTTTATCTTTTGTATTGTGTTTAGTACTCTTCCCACTAAATTATGCATTTGTCTTCCTGCTACAAATCCACATTGATCCTTCCCAATATATCTAAATATAAATGTCTTCATTCTTTTTGCCATTATTGCTGTTAAAATTTTTGCATCTTAATTAATTAACGATATAGGTCTATATGAATCTGGAACTGTCAAATCTTTATCTGGTTTAGGTATTAATACAATCAGTGACTGTTCCCACAATGGCGCGTTCCTATCTCCCTTTATTATTCCATTGTATAAATTCCTTAATTTCAAAATTAATATATTTTTAAAGGCTTTATAATACTCCTGTCCCAAACCATCTACACCTGGGGATTTCCCCCCTTTTAACTTATCTATGACCTCCTCTATTTCTTTTTCCGTAACTAATCCTTTAGTTAATTCCTTGTCTTCCTGCAATCTTACCTTTAAATGTTTTCCAATATATTCTCCAATCCTTATCAAAGGCATATCTCCTGCCTTATAAAGCTCTTGATAAAATTCTTGAAATACTTCTATTTTTTTCTTTCATTTTAATTTAGCTGTTTCTTGGATGGATATCCCTCTAACCACTACTTTCATTGTATCCCATAGTATTGCTTGTGAATATTCCCCATTATCATTAATTTCCCATATTTCTTGTAACTCACTCCCTATTTTTTACACTATCTTCTCATATTTTAATATTTTGGTATCCATCTTCCATCTTTTAGCTTCCTTATCATCTTTTCTCACTTTAAAATCCATATTTACTAATGCATGATCTGTTACTTTAATAACTCCTACCTCTGTATTACATACTTTAGATATTAATCTTTTTGAGATAAAAATATAACCTATCTTCGAAAAACTTTTATGAACCGGTGAATAAAAGGTGTATTTTTCCTCTCCTCCCCTTATCAATCTCCATACATCCTTCAGTTCTTTTCCCCCCCCAACATTTTGTTTAAACTAGTGATGTTATTCCGTTTCCCCCCAATCGTGGGGTTTGATTTATCACATTTTTTATCCATCACCGTGTTAAAATCTCCAGCCATATGTCCTTTTAGAATATCTTCCATTTCATCAAACACTTCCTTGTAAAACTCCATTTGATTCTCATTTGGGGCATAAATGTTAAACAATGTATAATACTCCCCCGTCATTTGCCCCTGCACCATAATAAATCTACCTTTTGGATCTTTTTAAATTTTAATATATTTAATCTGCATTTTTTAAATATTATAATGGCCTCTCCCCCTTTTTTGGATTTACCAAATGCCTTCTCATACGTCACTGCCCACCTTAATTTAAGCTCATTCATTCCATCTTTTGTTTGATGTGTTTCCTGTATAAAAATAATATCTGCCTTATCTTTGTTTAATAGCATTTCTATTCTCTTCCTTTTCACTACTGCCCCCAGCCCTTTCATGTTTAATGATGATAATCTTATCTTGTTATCCATAGTTTGTCAGTTTTCCTCTTTGTTGATCCCTTATTGTGCACACCCACATAAACACATTACTTAACCTTAACATAAAAAACATTTTCCCCACCACATTCTCTTCCCTCCCCTTCCCTCTCTCCTCCTCCCCTCCCCCTCTTCTCCCCCATCTGTTACCCCTGAGGCCCAACACCCCGGCCATGGCTAGTTTCCCAACCTTCAGGGGGGATGGATCCTACAGTCCCAATGCAGCAACCACTTCCTCTCCTGCTTCTTGCTATTATTCCCATCTTTTCCCTTTTCTTAAACTTGTGTCCAGACCTTGTTTATTCCCCACTTCCCCCTGGAACTTCTCCATCTGCTTGCAGAGTTGACTCGTTTCTTCCCAATCCTAATTCCTGTAGTTTGGACATCCCTTGTTCCAGCGATGATATTCTATGTTGCTTCCCCTTCCAAAAAACCCTCAGGAACACAGGATATCCCCACGAACATGCAATCCCCGCCCCCTTAAGCACTGCTATGCATGGCTTCACACTTTGTCTCCATGATATCGTTTCGGGGCATAGATCATTATAAACTTGTCCTGAGGTTTCTTGATATGACAGTATTGCCTTTTGCCTGATTATCTTCATGAATTCATCTTTTTTATAATAATTCGCGAATCTCACCACAATATCTCTAGGCATTATTCTTGTTCTCCTTCCAGCAACTCTGTGAATTCTCTCGACGTCATATTCATTCCAGTTTAGACCCTCAGCCATCTCTTTGAGCCAACCCATAATTTCCCCCCTCAGATTCTCCCCCTTGCCTTCCGGAAAATGATGGAGACAAAGATTGGCCTGTCTGTCGTTGTCAGATAAACTTATCATTCTCAATTCCCATTGTTCAAATTTTAAATTCTGTTTCATTATCTCCTGTTGGTTTGCATCGACTCTTATCTCCAACTGCTTCATTTGAACATTCACTTTTTCCAAATTTGTTTTCATCTCAGCCATGGTTTTATTAACTCCTGTCAAGACTTCAGTAACTATCACATCTTTCAAAATTTTATTGTTCTTCTTCGTGGTCTCTGTGCATCACACTTAATGGGGCTCTGCGTCTGCGCGGAGCCTCAATCGGACTTTGATAGCTGAGAACTTTTGGGCGGGAACTCCTCCCCCCACCGTCGGTGCGTATATATGTGGTGTTCCCGCCCACTCCCTCAGTTCCTCGAGACCGCCATCGCCTTCACCTCGTCGGGACTAGAGTTCTTCATACTCACCACTGCTGAGATCCTACTTCTTCTTATCTTCTTGTCTTCTTCTCAGTTTTTTCTTTCTACTGCCTAAAAAAAAAAAAAAGAGAGTGGGGACAAAATTAAAAGCTTATAGTCGCCCATTGCGACCTTGGGCGCATGGCCCCGAAGGCCCCGTTTACAAAGTGCAGCCGGTGCGGCAGTAAACTACTGCCCTCTGACGGACACTCTCTCTGCCTGTTGTGCCTCGGAGAGGCACACATCGTCGAGTCTTGCAAGTATTGCATGTCTTTTTCAAGACAAGCTAGAAAGAACAGGGCAGACAGACTAAAATCCCTCCTGTGGCAAAAAGCCTTACAGGCCGTGGATTCTGGTCGCCTTTCCAACATGGCGTCCATCGACGAAAACGCTGCATCTACCTCCATGAATCCGCCAATGGCCCCCCCAACCTCCGGAAGCTCTACGGCTCAAGCCGCGGCAAAAAAGCTGGCAAAAAAGGCTAAGAGGCCTAAACCACCAGCCGAGGCACACCCTAAGAAAAGGAAAGATAAGGGCAGGAACCCTACTCCAAAGACGACGCCACCGCCTCCCCCGCTACTCGACTCGCCAATCCGAGTACTGATAAGGTCTCCACTGCCACCCTTGGTGATCGAGCCCATCTCGACAGCATCGGAAGGGGAAATTGTGGACGTGCCTCCTCGAAACCGAACCCCAGTTTCGGCTACTCAAACTAGAGAGGCTTCGCCAGACCAACCGGTACCATCAAACCAAGCGGCATATGCCGCTTCTCCTCGGGACCGACACTCCCCGCAACAGGCTCGCACCCGTGCAAGCCCATTGGCCAGGTCACTCTCGCATTCCCACTCAAGGGACAGAGGAGGGCAGTATTATCCACACCGAGAGCAGGATCCTTACCGTGCCCGCTCTAGGTCACCACATCGGGATATGGACCGTTTTTACGAGCACTACCCTCCCCCAAGCCGTCACTTTTATGACTTTTGGAGGGGATACCCAGAGCGTCCAAGCCCCAGGTACCAGGGCAGATATTACGAGCCTCCATCCTCCTCCCCGAGACCGAGGTGTCCCACACCACCTCCACTGGTTCCTCTTAGAGGGGTATCCCTTGTCGCCTCTCGAAGAGTGACAAGATCCCCACCACGGGACCGGCCTCTACCTCTTCCTCCAGCCCAACATCAAGTTCTACTAAGAACCACCGGACAACTCTCTCCTCTGTCGGAGGACGACTACCAATCTGACTCATCGTCGACTGCTTCACCCACCCCATCCGTACCGTCACCAACCGACACGGTACAGACAAAAGGAAGGGTATCACCATCTGAGGAACTCGGGATCTTCTCAGACCAAGTACTCCGCATGGCCCAAAGTCTGGGCATCGATGCGCAGCAACAGGTGGAGCAGGTCAAAGACCCAGTTTATGACGCAATCTATACAGCTTCCGCAGTACCAGTCTCTGTCCCACTGCTTCCTGCTCTCCTACAGACCATTCACCAAACATGGGAGACTCCAGCGACCATCACGTCGGCATCGAGACGTCTTGAATCCATGTATAGAGTGCAAGAAAAGGATGCATCTTTCCTTTTTTCACCCCCCCGCCCCAATTCCATAATTGTGGAATCAGCACAGGGCAAGACTCACAGGCAACACAGCGCCCCAATAGATAAGGAGGGCCGCAAACTCGACGCCCTCGGAAGGAAACTTTATTCCACTGCAGCCCTGGGCCTTCGTGTCTCTAATTATGGAGCAATGATGTCAAGGTATCAGCTTTTTTTGTGGGACAAAATGGGATCCCTCTGCGACTACCTCCCGGAAGATCAAAGGGAACTCGCTAGAGTATTCCAGTCCGAAGCGATGAAACTCTCCCGGCACCAGATAAATACGGCCCGACACCAGACGGATTGCCACACCAAGTCTATGGTCGGCTCCATAGCTCTACGTCGCCATGCATGGCTGCGCTCGGCGGGCCTCACTCCGGAGGCCAGAACCAGGATAGAGGAACTTCCCTTCAATGGTGAAGGCCTCTTTAACTCCAAAACGGATGACCAGATGGACTCCGTCCAAAAGGCCCGGTCGACAGCAAAAAAGATGGGAATCGGCCAACCATCAACACAGAGTGCTAGCAGACCACGCAAGTGGTTCAGACAGCAAAACACCTACTACAACAAACAATATTCAGACCATACTCCACGCTACCAACCCCAACAGCAGAGGAAACAATACCAACCGCCAAAGCCGCGCCAAACCCGTAACCGCACCGACCCGCCACAAAGGCGTCATCTTTGACAATCACCCAGTCGCACCCATGAAGTCTGGCAGCAGGCTGGCCCCCTTCCATCGAGCGTGGGCATCCATAACAACAGACGCATGGGTCCTGGATATCATAGCCAAGGGTTACCGTCTAGAATTCGACAAACTCCCGTACCTCAGACTCGTCAAGATCACTCCACCTACACAAGTCCTCAAACTGGAGACTTCCACCCTTCTCCAAAAGGGAGCAATAGAAAGAGTTACTATCAACCCTTTCAAGAATGGGTTTTTCTCCCGATACTTCGCCGTGCTCAAAAACGATGGAGGACTTCGTCCTATTTTGGACCTGTGCCCCCTGAACGAATTCATCACGACCAGGAAATTCAGGATGAATTTGTTAGGATCAATCCTACCCCTTCTACGACAAGGGGTATGGTTCGCATCCATCGATCTTCAGGACGCATATTTCCATATCCACATACACCCCAGCCACCGAAAGTACCTTTGTTTCGCAATCGGCGCACAAGTTTTCCAATTCAGAGTCCTCCCATTCGGCCTGTCATCTGCCCCGCAGATTTTCACAAAATGCATGGCACCCATATGTGCATTTCTCAGAACCCAAGGCCTTGAAATTTACCCGTATCTCGACGATTGGCTAATCGTAGCGACCGAGAAACGCAAGCTCCAATCAATCCGACGTAAATTATACCCTTTGACTTCTAGACACCCTGGGCCTTTGCGTCAATTTCGAGAAATCCAATCTCCAGCCTTGCCAAACTATACAATTCATCGGAGCCCAACTAAATGCTCGAGACGGGAGAGCATATCTCCCCAACGACAGAGCCATAAAACTTCTCTCCCTAGCCACGACGCTTTCCTACAACAGAAACACTACCGCACACACCATCCAGAGGCTTCTGGGCTATATGGCCGCCACCGTAGCCGTAGTAGAATGGGCACGACTCAAGATGAAACCCATGCAACTATGGTTAACAACAGTCTTCGATTTCATCTCCGACAGCCGTCGGATCCGTATTTGCCTTCCAGAGACAATAGCTCAATCGCTGCTATGGTGGATGGACCTATCCAACCTGACCCGGGGCACCCCATTCCTGACACCCTCTCACACGCGAACCATCACAACGGACGCATCCCTCAAGGGATGGGGAGCCCATTGCGACAACTTACAAGCCCAAGGCCTATGGTCCACGTCGGATGCAAGTCTGCACATCAACAGATTAGAACTCCTCGCGGTCTGGAAAGCCTTGAGAGCATTCGAGCCAGACATAAGGAATCAATATATACAAATTCTAACAGACAACACATCAGTCCTCTGGCACTTGAACAAACAAGGGGGCACACATTCGCCAGCCCTTGTCAACCTCACTGTCGACATTCTAACTTGGGCAATGGCCAGAAACATTCGCATCAATGCAGTACACATTGCAGGAGTAGACAACACCTTGGCGGACGCCCTGAGCCGCTCTTCCAAGACGTCCCACAAATGGGAGCTAGCAACCGACATCCGTCGCTCCATATTCCTAAAATGGGGACAACCCACCATAGATCTATTCGCCTCCCCACAGAATGCTGCCTGCGACAGTTTCTGCTCAAGGGTATATCACCATGCATCACTGGGGGACGCATTCTCTCTCCACTGGTCCGGGACACTATTCTACCTGTTCCCCCCATTTCCCCTCTTGACGAGGGTAATGGCAAAGATGACCAGGGAAAAAACAGATGCTATTGTCATCGCCCCGTGGTGGCCACGCCAGGCCTGGTTCCACACGCTCCTCCGCCTATCAAAGGGACAGTACATCAACCTGCCACTCCGACAAGACCTCATATCCCACACCAACCACAGGGTACACCACCCAGATCTCAAAACTCTCAAACTCACGGCATGGAAGGTACACAAACACCCCTGATACCGGCGGACTTCCAAAAAATACTCGATGCCTCCAAGAGACCCTCGACCAGACGCTCATATGCCTCCAAATGGAAGGCTTTCCAACAATTTGCGTCCGTCTACAAGTTTGACCCACTCCATGGCCCCATAACAAATGTGCTTCAATTCCTAACAACACTTTTTAACTCGGGACTTAAACCCTCATCAGTTAGGGTGTACTTGGCAGCCATATCAAACGCTCGCCCTTCTGTAGAGGGATATACACTATTTTGTCATCCCCTAATGAGATCCTTTCTCAGAGGTTTAAACAACCTTGCACCTCCGCTTAGAGAACGCGCCCCTTCCTGGGACCTACCACTAGTCCTAAAGATACTTACCTCTCAGCCCTTTGAACCCATGGCATCCTGCAACCTGCAATATCTCTCCTAGAAGGTGGCATTCCTGGTAGCAATCACCTCAGCCAGACGAGTTAGTGAACTTTCGGCGCTGAGGATCGATTCTCCTTACCTGATATTCCATAAGGAATCCGTAGCCTTGCGCCCGGACATCTCCTTCCTCCCTAAGGTCGCATCCGACTTTCACGTCAATGAGACGATACATCTGCCAATTTTCTTCCCGAATCCGGCCTCCGACCTAGAAAAGCAATTACACTCATTAGACGTGCGTAGGGCACTTGCCTTCTACAAGGCTAGGACCCAAGCCTTCAGATCCACACAGAAACTCTTTGTCTGTTATGGAGAACCGAAGAGAGGCGAACCAGTGTCTAAACAACGCATCGCCGCTTGGATTCGACAAACAATCCAACTAGCATATAAGATCGCAGAAACGGACCTTCCAACCAACGTGAAGGCCCACTCAACACGAGGAATGGCAACCTCTACAGCATTCGCTAGAGGAATCCCCCTCGCTGATCTTTGCAAAGCAGCAACCTGGTCGTCGCATTCCACATTCATCAAACACTATAAGATGGATGTCCAGACAAGATCCGCTGCCCGCTTTGGGAAAACTGTCCTCTCGTCCATCCTGCAATAACGACACCTACCCACCTCCGGTAAGTCTGCTTGCTAATCGCCCCATTAAGTGTGATGCACAGAGACCACGAAGAAGAAATGCAGGTTGCTTACCTGTAACTGTAGTTCTTCGAGTGGTCATCTGTGCATTCACACTACCCCCCCACCGTCCCCACTTCGGTGTCAGTAATTCTGTCAATACCGATGATGGTTTCTCCCGAAACCCGGGACCGACGTCGGTCTCGAGGAACTGAGGGAGTGGGCGGGAACACCACATATATACGCACCGACGGTGGGGGGAGGAGTTCCCGCCCAAAAGTTCTCAGCTATCAAAGTCCGACTGAGGCTCCGCGCAGGCGCAGAGCCCCATTAAGTGTGAATGCACAGATGACCACTCGAAGAACTACAGTTACAGGTAAGCAACCTGCATTTCTCTTCCATTTGCTTAAGTAGAATCATAGAATCATAGAATCATAGAATAGCAGAGTTGGAAGGGGCCTACAAGGCCATCGAGTCCAACCCCCTGCTCAATGAAGGAATCCACCCTAAAGCATCCCTGACAGATGGTTGTCCAGCTGCCTCTTGAATGCCTCTAGTGTGGGAGAGCCCACAACCTCCCTAGGTAGCTGATTCCACTGTCGCACTGCTCTAACAGTCAGGAAGTTTTTCCTGATGTCCAGCCGGAATCTGGCTTCCTTTAACTTGAGCCCGTTATTCCGTGTCCTGCACTCTGGGAGAATCGAGAAGAGATCCTGGCCCTCCTCTGTGTGACAACCTTTTAAGTATTTGAAGAGTGCTATCATGTCTCCCCTCAATCTTCTCTTCTCCAGGCTAAACATGCCCAGTTCTTTCAGTCTCTCTTCATAGGGCTTTGTTTCTAAACCTCTGATCATCCTCATTGCCCTCTTCTGAACACGCTCCAGCTTGTCTGCGTCCTTGAATTGTGGAGCCCAGAACTGGACGAATTCATTATTTCCATTATTATGGAAGAATTCATTATTTTTCTGTGTCATTTCCACAATTTTTGCAAACAAATCTTCTGTCTCTCCTGTCTTCTTTGGCACTGCACCAGATGCCATTCCAGGACGGGAGCTGTTTGCCTTTCCAGTCGCTTTCCTGTTTGCCATATTGCCTGGCTGCTTACAATCTTCCTGCAAATCTTTCACGTCTCCCTCAAGCTGTCTTCCCTCGAGCTGTAAATCTCTCAAAGGAGTTTCTTTTTCTACTGATTTTTTAATTAATCTCGCAGCCATTTGGTCTGAGGGGTGAGTTTTAGGCCTGGTCCAAACCAGGATATTTTGAGATTTATTTTTCCAACGTTTGGACATTTACCACCTCCCTCGTAATTTTTAATTACAGTTTTATTACTTTATAATTGTCAACTCTTCCAGTGTCTCAAGTTTCTATGTAAAGGCTTAATTAGTTTTGGGTTCTCTCCAGATCGGAGCGTCCTCTTTATCTCTGGCCTCAGCTGCTAACGAAACTGAAACTGATGTATAGCTTCTCTTTCCAACCTGCCAAAGCCTCATTTATCAAGCTTCTGACTCCAGGAGATACCCTTTTCTATATTTAATTGCCTTTACTCACTTTTATTGTCTCTTTTGATGGGATAGTTGCATTTCAAAGCTTCAATTCCGGGAGCATTGAAGAAATGTTACTGCATCGTTCGACTGCTTGGCTCTGCCCCCCACATATATTACTTCTAATTAGTTGTGAACCTGAATTTAACCTATATTAGCATTAAACCCTGAGATGGACTTCATAAGGAGCAGGTCAAAAGAAGAAGAGGACAAGGCCCCAAATCTCATTGATGATACAAAATTGTTAAACACAAAAACATAAATTTGTTTACAGCAAGATGCTGCATATGTTACTTCTAATTAAGTTGTTAAATCTACACTTTAACCGTTAATACTACTGGACTCAACAAGGCACTTTAGCAGGCTTGTATATTTTCCTCTACTTTGCACAACATGATAAGATTAGCTCGTTATAACAAGTACATTCCATTATTTTTCACAGCAATTACATCGTGTTAGAAAAAGCAGTCTGACCTGGAAAGGTTGGTAAACTGCTGAATACTGCTGTCGTATGCTGAGTTACAGTTCACTGGACAGTGTTCTGTATAGAAGCTGACTCTGTCAGGAATAATTTGCCCGTGCTAGCCATTTGTGGTCATGTGCATCAAATTGAAACACTACTTTCATGGCCAAAACCGCCAGTACACCACCAAAATTCAGGACACCATCCAACTTTTTGCTGCCAGGACCTGTGAAGCCAGCCATCCAGGTTTATGAACAGAGGGTTCTAAAACAGCTCGAGCATTTAGAGATGTCTACACAAAAACCTTGGCAAAACATGTCAAAACTAGAACGTGACGCCTCTCCAATAATAACAACATAGTTATCAAAGAGGCTGACAAAGGTGACACCATTGTGATTCTTAACCTCCAGGATTATGAAACGGAAGTATTATGACAATTACAAGACGATACAGTTTACGAACTTATTACTCACGATCCAACAACAAGTATCAAGTCAGAAGTCAAAACCACTCTAGAAGAAGGACTTTCCAGAGGGTGGATTAGCGCATCAGAACAAGAATTTCTACTGAAAAAGAACCCGAGGGTACCAGTTTTCTATATCCTTCCCAAAATACATAAGGGCATCTTCCCACCTTCAGGTCGTCCCATCGTATCTGGCAGCGACTCCATCCTCAAATCCCTTTCACAATATGTTGACCATTTTCTTAAACCTTTTATTCCTGCTATGTGATCTTATATTCGTGACTCTATGCATTTCCTTAACATTTTAGAAACAACAAATGTAGAAGCAGAAGATTGGCTGGTCACCATGGACGTCAGGTCCCTGTACACAAACATTCCCCAAGATCAAGCCCTGGACATTTTTCAAACATTACAGAAAAGAGAGGTATGACATCCTCCATCACATTTTTTACTCGCACTAGCAGAATTGGCCTTACAAAAGAATTATTTTTCTTTTAATAGAAATTCTATTTCTAGATCAAAGGAGTAGCCATGGGGTGCCCCATGGCTCCAGAGACAGCCAACTTGTACACACAAGAATTTGAAATGCAGCACATTTTCTCTAACAACCTCTATGGGCATGAATTGACCACATGGCTGCATTATATAGATGATTTTTTTTTATTTGGAAGGGCACAGAAGGTTGTCTCCAAGACTTCATACAATTGGTTATGAATTACTTAACCAATTACTTATTATGTTATAATAAGTAAGGTCCCGTGGCAAGGGAGCCTAATGAGAAAAGGAGTGCAGGATGGGTGGGAGTATTTAAAAAATGAAATTTTAAAGGCACAGTTACAAACAATTCCAACAAGGAGAAAAGATAGAAGACAACAGAGGAAACCAATGTGGCTCCACAAAAAGCTTAGAGATGACCTGAAAACAAAAAGGGATACATATAGGAAGTGGAAGGAAGGCCAGGCTACAAAAGAAGAGTACAGACAAGTGGTGCAGAAGTGCCGAAATGGCGTCAGGAAGGCTAAAGCTGTGAATGAGCTGAGATTAGCGAGGGATGCTAAAAGCAATAAAAAGGCTTTCTTCAGATACGTGAGTAGTAAAAAGCAGAGGAAAGAAATGGTGGTTCAACTGCTTAATGAACATGGCAAATTGATAACAGATGACAAAGAAAAGATTGAAGTGCTCAATTCCTACTTTGCCTCGGTCTTCTCCCAAAAGCGGGTCTATGACCCCCCTGGAAAAAGTGAAGCAGAAGTTGAGGGGGCAGGATTGCAGTTTGAGATTGATAAACAAATGGTCAAAGAACACCTAATTTCCTTGAATGAGTTTAAATCTCCAGGGCCCGATGAACTGCATCCTAGAGTAATGAAGGAGCTAGCAGATGAAGGAGCTAGCAGAGGTTGTGGGCTCTCCCACACTAGAGGCATTCAAGAGGCAGCTGGACAAGCATCTGTCAGGGATGCTTTAGGGTGGATTCCTGCATTGAGCAGGGGGTTGGACTAGATGGCTTTGTAGGCCCCTTCCAACTCTGCTATTCTATGGTTAACACCAGGGACCCTAATCTCTTCTTTGACAGTTTGTACAGTAACTTTTGTAAACCGCCCAGAGAGCTTCAGCCATGGGGCAGTATATAAATGTAATAGATAATAACTAATAATAATAATAATAATAATAATAATAATAATAATAATAATAAACATGAAGCTCATTTTTAGATGTAGTAGTAGAAAAACAACCACAAGGACTTTTCAGCAAGACCTATAAAAACCCCATAGATCAGAATAGCTTCTTGCAATATGACAGCCACCACCCCATTCATTAAAAAAATAATCTACCATTTAGCCAGTTTCTCCATCTGAAACAGAACTGCTCCAGTTATGAAGAATTTAAAAAAAGAATCACAAGAACTCATTTTTCAGAGCAGAGGCCATCCAGAGAGGTTTATCAAAGCAGCAATGCACAAGGCGAATAGCATCAGCCATGCGGACCTCCTGCAACCCAAAATTAGAGTGGAAAACAACAACAAAAACTCCTGCGTGTTATCATTCAACTCCGTAACTAAAAAGCTGGAAACTCAAATCAGTACCAACTTGCATGTCTTACAAGGCTTACTGGGTTTAGATACAAAACCGGTGATTACTTACAAAACAACCAGAAATCTAAAAAACTGGCTTATACATTCAGATCATACCAAGAACCGGAAAAAAACCACGATCCAACCTACAGTTCTGAATCTACCCCAGCTTCAAGGATTCCATCCTTGTGGACATTGCGTACATTCATTGTAAACTCACTAAGAAGACTCTATCGTTGGCCAATCTTTACAGTGACAAACTCATAATGATCAAAGATTTTCTCAGTTGCAACTCTACACGAGTCATCTACGCCATCTCATGCCCTTGCAAAAAAATATACATCAAGACCATTGAAAATTAGGATAAGTGAACACCTCTGCAATTTAAGACACAAAAGAACTGGGGCACCATTAGTGAAACATTTCCTGGAAAACAAACATCAACCTGACTTTTGGGCAATTGAAAAAGTTAGGGGCAACGAAGCAGTTCTGAACAAAAGGGAAATGTTTTGGATTCTTTACCTGATGTCTCTAGTGCCAGAGGGACTTAACAATTCTTTGGATTGGAACACAAACCTTAAAATATCATAGTTCCATTGGTGAACCCTCTTCAACTAGTTCTAGTTCAGAGCTAAGTTGGGACAAAATCTTTCGGGAATAACTTCTCTTACCTTACGGGGGAGGTATGTAATCAGGCTCAATAGAATGCAAATGACCTCAAACCGCTAGCACGGGCAAATTATTCCTGACAGACTCCGCTTCTATACAGAACGCTGTCCAGTGAACTGAAACTCAGCATAGGACAGCAGCATTCGGCACTTTACTAACCTTTCCAGGTCAGACTGCTTTTTCTAACACAATGTAATTGCTATGAAAAATAGTGGAATGTACTTGTTATAATGAGCTAATCTTATCATGTTGTGCAAAATAGAGGAAAATATACAAGCCTGCCAAAGTGCCTTGTTGAGTCCACCACAGGGTTTAGTAGTATTAACAGTTAAAGTGTAGATTTAACAACTAATTAGAAGTAACATATGCAGCAGCTTGCTGTAAATAAATTTGTGTTTTGTGTGTAACAATTTTGTGTCATCAATGAGATTTGGGGCCTTGTCCTCTTCTTCTTTTAATCTCCTCCTTATGAATTCCATCTCAGGGTTTAATGCTAATATAGGTTAAATTGCAGGTACACAACTAATTAGAAGTAATATACGTGGTGGCTTACTGTATACAAATCTGTGTTTAACAAATCTGTATCATTAATGATACTTTGGTTGTTGTTCTTTTCTTCATTTTAATGGCATTGGCTTTTAAACTGTTCTAGTCCCTTCCAAAGGATTCATTAATCCGAAACATTGAGCTCTTTGGACATCAATAAAAGTTTTTTGCAAACCTCAGCACCAGAGCTTGCCTCCTATCCACACCTGCCCCACAGAATGCCATCTGTGGCAGAGCTCCGCCTCTCCCCAGCCCCAGTGTGGAACTTCTCTGTTTTGGTATCCATGGCTTAGTGCTGGGGACTCCTTGATCAAGTTCCTCACTGCCAGCCTCCAGACATGAGGGCCTGGTGGTCAGGGCAGCCTCCCAGGCCATGAGGCTGCTGCTGCCCAGATGGAAAGAAGACTGTGGGAGGCTCTGGGTTGCTGGAGACCAAGAGTGTGAGCTTGATGCCAGCTGTGTGCCCGGCCTGCTGGCTCACTTCCATTTGTATACCATACTCCTCTACCAGCCTTCATCCAGTAAAGAGCTGCAAAAGATCTCAAAACCCAGGCAGGCTGCCTTGGGATGTGGGGCTGGCGTGGCTCTGCCTCCTCTGCAGCCCAGCTAAAGTGATGTTGAGGCATCTCCAGCAGTGGAAGTCCCCTTGGTGATGCTGCTGTTCCTTGTCCCTCCCAGGTGAAGGTGGTAGTGGAGGAGCTCTATCGCAAAACCTTTGAGGAAATTGTGCGCTCCTTGGACAAGATGGAGAATGCCAGCATCCCATCGGTCACTCTCTCCAAGAGGGAGGTAAGATGGTGCTGGCCAGGGAGGAGCGCCCTGAGGACACAGACCCCTGGCAGTGCCAGAGAAGGCCATGTATGGGGCAGGAGAGGCCAGGGAATGGTCCACATGACAGGCGCCAAGCAACCTTGGCAGGCAGTGAAGCCTGGGCTCAACACCTGGTCTGCTGACTGGCTAGTCCCTTGCAGGACAACGTGGAACTGGAAAGGAGGACAACTGACTCTTTTTCCCTCTCTTTCTTTGTGGTTCTCTTCCCACCTGCAGTTCTTGTTCAAGGATGTGAAGTACATGCAGCTTCAGGTGGAGTCTTTCACCATCCATAATGGGTCAGTCCCCTGCCAGTTTGAGTTCATCAACAAGCCAGATGATGACACCTATTGCAAGCCTTGGCTGATAGCAAACCCCAGCAAGGGCTTCCTGTTGCCAGGTGACTTGGCTACTACAGGGCATGCCTGTGCTGCTTGCTTGTGCCCTGTTGGGTTGTGGCTAAATTGGTCCTGATGAGTCCGGGATGGGAGAGCCCATAGACCACTCTTCTAGGGACAGACACATCCTGCTACTATGTATTCATCATGCCAGAACAATTGCCATCTTCTGGTTTTGTACCCACTATCACTTCCATAGATTACAATCCCTGCTTTGTTGGTTAGAAGGGCTGTTTCAGCAGGGCAGCCATAATTTGTTGTAGCATAAGCAAGACATCTTGGGACAGAAGCTCTCATATTTTATCAGGTGTCAGAGCTGTGAGCATTGTGTACACCCATGAATACACTGCACTAGATGGTGCTAGCATGTAGGGTGGATAGCAAAGCACTTGTTTGCAATTTTTGTGAACCACCCAGAGAGCTCCGGCTATTGGGCAGTATAGAAATGTAATAAATAAATAAATAAATAAATAAATAAATAAATTCAATCAATCAATCAATCCTTACAGACAATCCTTCCCCACCCACCCCCACAGCACACACATTTATCAAACTGTTTTCACACCTCCCCTTGCTTGGGAAAGTTGTGTGACCTGTTGCCCCCTCCAGACCCACCTGGATCACATGGATTTTTAGGGCTTTACCATTTGGGGGGTTGATCTGCATCTACGGCCCTGGGTAATGGTGTGTGTCTCAAGATTGCTCCAGAATGTTCCATTTGTTCCCAGAAAGTTGCAACAGGAGGTGGTGCTGGCTGATTGCTCACCTTCTGTCTGGGAGCTTTGTTATGAAGTCCCACCCTAACCCTTGAGACTGTCTGAGATTTTGAATTTGGTGTCATTACAACATCCATCTTCTCCCTGAAGATGCCGAGGTGACAGTTGAGCTGGAACTGTTTGTGAATAAGTCAACAGCAACAAACCTGAACTCTGGAGAGGACACGCTGGAGGACATCTTGGTGCTGCATCTCAATCGGGGCAAGGACTATTTTTTGTCTGTATCAGGGAATTACCTGCCCAGCTGCTTTGGGTCCCCCATACTGGCACTTAGTTACATGAGGGAGCCCATCCAAGAGATGTTGCCAGAGGCCATCAGAGATTTGGTGAGTTTTTACTGACAGCTGGATTACTGCCCTTTGCCCCATGACCCTGCCTTGCATTTAGAGCATATTCCTGCTTCCATTCAGACTCTGATGCCATTGTGGCCAGGAGATGATGCCTTCTGGGATGAGAAGCCGTTGGACATCCCCAAGGAATTGTGGATGATGGTGGACCACCTCTATCGCAATGCAAGCCAGCAGGTTAGGCTACCTCTGGGTCTGGACTTACTTCCTTGCCTAGTCATGGTGGGAAGGCCCCTTCCTCACTAGACCTGGTGCCTAGCTCTGAAACCAGGTACAAGAGAGCTAAATAAGATTGGGTGGGTTGGCGGGGTGCTTCTGTGGGGCTGAGCACTTGCAGACATCCTAGCAAATGAGCTTTCAACACAGGAGCATTGCTAGGTGTGCTCAAAAGATTTAGGGCCCAGGCCATTGGGCACAAATCTGCATAAAATATGAATATGCTGCTGTATATTTTTGTATGCAAATTTAGAAATAATTACTATGATTTATTTAGATTTCAACACAAGGCAAAGCCAACCAATTAATTTCCCATCCAAATCTTGCCCCCATAAAGCTTCCTTTGGCACCAGTGGACTCCCCCTCCGAAATTGGTGTATGTTTGTGTGTGTGGGAGTGAGTGATTGGGAGTGAGGGGAGAGTTAGCCCTCACCTCCCAAACTGTAACCCCCTGGAAATCCCCTTTTGTGTGTCAGTTAAGTTTAGGGCACCACTTTTAAGTGTTTTTCCTAAGCTTTGTTGCCATGTTGGAAATGGCAGGGGGTGGGGGGGAGGTGGATTACAACATGTGAGGATGAGAGGATTAACCCTTCCCTCCTCAGCTGTGATCCCTCCCTGAAATCCCCCTCCCCCACAATTAAGCTTAGGGAACACTTTTTATGGGCACCAATAGATACTTAATACTCTTGGAAATAAAGGTGCCCTGCATCAGCGCCACTATTTAGTCTATGTCTGGCCATTTTCTTATGCTAGATAGCTGTGTTGAACATGTCATCTTAGGCTGATATACCAACTTGGACTCGATGGCCTTATAGGCCCTTTCCAACTCTACTATTCTATGATTCTATGAACTATGCCCTTATAGCCTAGTTGCTACAGTTATACACACTCTGATAACCTCTTGTCTGGATTAATGAAATGTGTTATACATGGGGCTGCCTTTGAAAATGGTCCAGAAACTTCAGCTGTTCCAAAATAGGGCAGCAAGATTGTTAACGGGGAGTGGCCAACAAGTTCGCATGATGCCAGTCCTTTTCCAGCTTTCCTAGCTGCCAGTCCATGTCCGGGCCCGATTCAAAGTTATGATATTAACATTCAGAGTCCTAAATGGATTGGGGCCAGCTTCCCTGAAGGATTATCCCCTCCCATATGTAACTGCCCAGACCCTAAGGTCATCTTCAGGGGTCCTTTTCTGGGAGCCCCTGCCAAAAGAAGTGGGACAGGTGGCAACAAGGAAAAGGGCCTTTTCTGCTGTGGCACCCTGGTTATTGAATGAGCTTTCTAGAGAGGTTCCCCTGGCATCTACATTGTGCTCTTTCTGACACCAGGTGAAGACCTTTTTATTTTCCCAGGCATTTTTAGCATTTTAGCATTCCGGTGTTTAGCTGTGTGATTTTAAATCTCTGCACTGCTGATAGCTTTTACTCTGGTTGTACTTTTATAGCTTCAACCCACCAGCCTTATATTGTGCTGCTGCAGTGAATTCTATGCAATGGACTCAAATGACACGGACGTTATAGTCTGCTTTCCCTGTGAAGGACTCCAATGACGTCGACTATGTCCTGCTGTGATTGCAGTTCTTATGCCCCTCATAGCGAAATATTTTGGTGCGCAGAAAGTCTGGTTCTTCCAGTCATGCGAAAGCACATCGCTCAAACTTTAACATGTATTTTCAAACATCGTTTCATTGTGCTGTTTTGTGGGCATGGTTTCAAAGGGGGATATTGCTGACAAAAGAGAGGGGTGTGCCAATTGAAAACCTTTCCTTCTCCTGCTTCTGAAATCCCCTATTCTCTCCTTGTGGGGGAAACAGGACCGGCTTTAACGAGCAAAAAGCAGCAGCAACAACCCTCACCCACATATATTCAGGACTGTGAGGGAGGAAAGGAAGGTGGGGGGGGAGAGTCTCTTTAGATCTGTGTGTGTTTTTAACGGAGCCTTTGCTTCAAAGCATGTGGAAAATGCACCCTCCTTGCCAGCAGCACCCTCATTTCTAAAGATAAAGAGATCCAAATTGGCACAGTGGAAGGTCTTAAGGAGGGCTTTCAGTATACCAAATTTTAATCAGGTTGTTTCATCCATTGATTATATATGATTTTTTATAATTTTCCTCCCTTAAACCCTTATAGTTTAGTTTTCCACTGGTCCATAGGTCTGAAAGAGCACTATTCAAAGCAATACAAGGCTGGTCAGTTTCACTCAGCATGTCTTGTCAGTTTCAAGCAAAGTCCTTTGGCTGCTTCTGAATCGTGTGTGTGTGTGTGTGTGTGTGTGTGTGTGTGTGTCCCTTTCTATCCTACTCTGCCCTGTTTCCCTACCGCCTCCTTGCTCTCCATGGGGGTGGGGCTCCTTCCCTTATTGATTCATTTCCCTAAAAACATGTGTTGCTCTTGTTCTTATTTGAACGGGAGTTGGTGGGGGAAGGACACAGATCGTACTTCCATTCCTTTGAGCATGTGAAGCTGAGTGGGGGATGGCAGGTGACACAAACAGGGGGAAGCAGAGATGGAAACGTTCTCCATGGGTGGGGGGATCCTGCATCTCCCCACCTTTTCCTTTTCTTTTTTTTAACAATGGGTGTGTGTGTCCAGTTTTTATTGGGAGCCCCCACATGGGAAAGGATGACTTAATCCTGTCGCTAACTGTGATTTCCCTCTCAATTTCTCTGTCATTGGAGGTCCTGGCGCTGCATTTGAAGTCTCCGCCTCTGTACACTGGGAGTTGAGATGGCCACTTCCTACCTCGCTTCGCTCCCCAACCCCAGCCACCCACCTCCTTTTTTTTTCCTTGTTAAAATTAAGTCTGCAATCTGAGGGGCTCTAATTTGGAAATGCATTCCATTGAACTCAATGGGATTTAGTTGACTGCAGTCTTACATAATGGTCTACTTTGGTGTTCAGTCACAAGAGAAGCAAATCCCAATCCCTGTTGTCAGAGGGGGAGTTGTCCCCACTTCAAACAACCAATAAATGGTAGGAAGAGGTACAGAGAAGATCTGGGGTGGAGTGGGGATAACATGTGTGTGAGTGAACCTCAACGGATCTCCGCAACGCGCTTCTTACAGTAGAGGTGTAAGTTTACAAGTTTTCATATGCTATGTAAGCACTATATAAGCACTATATAACCGAAATGGGATAATTCAAGGGTAAATCAGAACAAGTGTACGTGAGATGAACCTCTTATACTGCAGTTTTAAGCCATTATATTTTATATTGCACTTTATTCTGTATTTTGTGGTTTTAATTCTTGTGTACTGCCCAGAGAGCTTCAACTATTGGAAATGTAATAAATAAATAAATAAATGTGTGACTGAGTGAGTGTGTGTGTGTATGAGAGAGAGAGAGAGAGAGAGAGAGAGAGAGAGAGAGAGAATATGCATGTGTAAGTATGTTTAAGAGCATTTCTAGATGTGAATTTAAAGGAAGTGTTTTCAGCAGATCTTTCTTGATCCTCACTGTTGTGCTGCAGGAAGACCTGTTTCAGCAGCCAGGCCTGAGGGCTGAGTTTGAACAGATCCGGGATTGTCTGGACACGGGGATGCTGGACACACTGGGTATCCTTTGAAGCCTGGCATTTGGAAGGGCTGCTGTGCATCCATATTGCTCAGAAGTTCCCTCGCCTTCCTTCCCAGGGGAACCCCTCATCCTCCCTGCAAGGAGCGCTTCCTGTTCACTCCACCTCTTATCCATTAGAGCTGCTGGCTGCTATGGAGAGGGCCATGGGGGTTGGGGTTGGTGGTAAACATTCCTTCTTCTGTGAGAGGTTGGAAGCTAACAGCTACCTCTGTGCAGAACAAGGCATCTCTGGAGATGCACACAATATTTTGCTTATTCACAAATCCAAACAATCCCTGGTCGATCTGTGGAATGCAGAAATGACCCAGGCAGTTGACACAATCACTTCTGAGAACCCTCTCTGCAGTAGAGCTCATACGGCTCCATGGTATAACCTAGATGTGAGAGCAATGAAACAAAATAGGAGATGGCTTGAGTTCAGATGGAGGACAATCCCAGCAGGAATAATCAAACATTGGTAAGTGCCTATTCACAAATACATTCGGGGGCAGTGATGGTGGCAAAGAAACTATATATTACTGCCTCTGTTGAATCCTCTATTGTCCAGGACTTTTTTTCATGCTGTCCCTAAGGACACAGTGGATTCATCCAAGGCTGCTGTGATATTTGCTCGGTTCTTCCAAGATAAAATATCTTGCATCTTACAGGACTGAAGACTCCAGTGTTATAGTGTGTGAATCAGGTGAGGGGTCCAGCGCGTGGTCCTGTCCAGGTCTGTTGGATGAGTTTCAGTTGGTACATTTCAAGGATGTTGACTACGTTCTTGGACAGGTTTGAGCAGCCACTTCCTTATTGGATCATTGCCCTTCGTGGTTTATAGAAATCAGAGGGAAGGAACAACCAACTGGGCAACAGAGGTGATTAATGCCTCCTTACGAGGAAGAGTGGGCCTGAGCTACTCGACAGAGGGGATGGAAAGACCACTCCTGAAGAAATCTTCCCTAGAAATCTTCCCAAGATCTAAACAACTTTAGGCCAGTGGCAAATGTTCCTTTCCTGGACAAGGTCTTCGAGCTGGTGGTAGCCAACCAGCTCCAAGCACTCTTAGATGAGACCAAGGGCTTTGCTAGACCTACCTGGTAGTCCGGTTGGGAGTAGGGGTGAGGCTGCACTGCAGCTAGTGCGGGCCGTCGCCCCTAGCTAGATGTAACGTGACGGGGTAAGGGAAAGCCCCGTTGCGTTGGCCATTTTTTAAAAAATTAAAGGGGTCATGTGCACAGGAGCACACCAACAAAAAGGTAAGGCTTTTTTTAAAAAAAATAAAGGGTTCCCTGCTTCCCCCTGCCCCCATTTCCCCCCCATGTCTGATGCCCCCCACTCGCCAGTCTGCTCCCCCCGCTCACCCGCTTGCTCATCCGCTCACCGGTCTGCTTGCCCGCTCGCTTGCCCCTCCACTCGCCGCTCACTCGTCCGCTCGACCCCCCTGCTTGCCCGCTTGCTTGCCCGCCCACTCGACCCCCCCGCTTGTCCGCTTGCCCCCCTGCTTGCCCGTCCGCTTGACCCCCCTGCTTGCCCGCTTGCTTGCCCATCCACTCAACCCCCTCGGCCCCCATCTCTCCGCCCCCTGCGATTCCCTTGCCCCGGCTCGATGGGCACAGCGCTCCTATGGAGTGCTGTGTCCAGTGCGCGGCTTCTCCTGGCTACTCGGAGTAAGCCGCGTAGCCAGGAAAAGCCGCAGAACCTGCTAGACTTTCTGCAGCCCCGGGCTGATCCAAAAGTGGATCCGGTTATCCTGGGTCAAGGGAGGGTTTAGCCCGGCCTGACCCTGGGATCCCCTGTGCGTTATCTGCACCACAGTGGTGAGCCCGGGTTTCAACCTGGGCTAAACCCTCGTCTAGCAATGGCCCAACTTTCTGGATCCATTTCAGGCTGGGTTTTGGCATAGAAACATCCTTGGTCACCCTGTATGATGACTTACATTGAGAGAGAAACAGGAATGTGACACCGTTGATTCTTCTTAAGCTCTCATCAGCTTTTGATGCCATCAACCATGGTATGCTTCTGGAGTGACTGTCTGAGCTGGGAATGGGAGGTACTGCATTGTAAATACAAGGTGCAAATACCCCTTTCTTAGGGAAGGTATTGGAGAGTGCTGTGGCAGTTAAAGGAAGCCAGATTCCAGCTGGACATCAGGAAAAACTTCCTGGCTGTTAGAGCAGTACGACAATGGAATCAGTTACTAGGGAGGTGGTGGGCTCTCCCACACTAGAGGCCTTCAAGAGGCAGCTGGACAACCATCTGTCAGGGATGCTTTAGGGTGGATTCCTGCATTGAGCAGGGGGTTGGACTCGATGGCCTTGTAGGTCCCTTCCAACTCTGCTATTCTATGATTCTATGAACTGCAGGCACTCTTGGTGGACACTGATTATCTAGACCCATTTCAATCTCGGTTTTGACCTGGTTACGGGATAGAACAGATTTGGTTGCCCTTTATCGAGCAAGAGATGGGGAATGAAACCCTGCTAATTCTGCTCTATCTCTCATCGGCTTTTGATACCATCGACCATGGTATCCTCCTGAATCAACTCAGTGGGATGAGAATTATTATTATCTACAGTGGTTACAGTCCTACCTGCAGGGTGGATTTCAGAGAGCAACATTGGATGACATAATAACATAAGAAGAGCCATGCTGGATCAGACCAAGGGTCCATCTAATCCAGCACTCTGTCCACACAGTGGCCAACCAGCCATCGGCCAGGGATCAACAAAGCAGGACATGGTGCAACAGCACCCTCCCACCCATGTTCCCCAGCAACTGGTGCACACAGGCTTACTGCCTTGAATACTGCTAATAGCACACAACCATCAGTGCTATTAGCCATTGATAGCCTTTTTCTCCAGGAATTTATCCAACCCTCTTTTAAAGCCATCCAAATGGGTGGCCATCACTACATCTTGTGGTAGTGAGTTCCATAATTTAACTATGCGCTGTGTGAAGAAGTAGTTCCTCTTCTTTGTCCTGGATCTCCCACCAATCTGCTTCATGGGATGACCCTCGGTTCTAGTATTTTGAGAGAGGGAGAAAATGTCTCCCTATCCACATTCTCCATACCATGTATAATTTTGTACATCTCTATCACGTCTCCCCTTGGCCTCCTTTTTTCCAAGCTAAACAATCCCAGTTGTTGTATCCTTTCCTCATAGGGGAGATGCTCCAACCCCTTCATCATTTTAGTTGCCCCTTTCTGCACTTTTTCCAGCTCTATGATATCTGTTTTTAGGTGTGGTGACCAGAACTGTACACAGTATTCTAAGTGTGGTCGCACCATTGATTTGTATAAAGGCAGTTTTATTCTCAATTCTTACAATGCCTGACATGGAGTTTGCCTTCTTTACAGTGGCTGCACACCGGGTGGACATTTTCATCGAGCTGTCCACCACAATCCCAAGATCTCTTTCTTGTTCAGTCACCGCCAGTTCAGATCCCATTGAGTTATACTTGAAGTGGGTTTTTTTGCCCCAACGTGCATCACCTTACACTTGCTTACATTGAACCTCATCTGCCATTTGGACGCCCACTCTCCCAGCTTGGAGAGATCCCCTTGGAGCTCTTCACAATCCCTTCTATTTTAACAACCTTAAATAATTTGGTGTCATCAGCAAACTTCGCCACTTTGCTGTTCACTCCTAATTCTAGATCATTTATGAAAGATTTAGTCCCAATACCAATCCCTGTGAGACCCCACTATTTACTTCCATCGGGAGAATTGACCATTAATTCCTACTCTCTGCTTTCTGTTCTCTAACCAATTACTGATCCATAAGAGGACCTCTCCTCTTATTCCGTGGCTGCTAAGTTTGTTCAGGAGTCTCTGGTGGGGTACTTTATCAAAAGCCTTTTGGAAGTCCAAGTAAACATTGTCCACCGGATCACCCCAGCTATATATTTGTTGACACTCTCAAAGAATTCTAGTAGATTAGTGAGACAGGACTTGCCTTTGTGGAAGCCGAGTTGATTTTTCTTCAGCAGGACCTGTGCTTCTATATGCTTACTAATTTTGTCTTTAATAATGCTTTCAACCAATTTACCTGGAACAGATGTCAAACTGACCGGCCTGTAATTTCCCGGATCCCCCCCGCCGCTCCCAGATCCCTTTTTGAATATTGGTGTTCAAATGATCAAGCCCTACAAAACTAGTCACCACGGATGTTTACCTACAAGGTTGGGGGCTCATTGTAGGGGACTTGCAATACAGAGTCTCTAGACTTGAGAGAAGACCTCTTTTCACATCAACTTCCTCAAGCTGCTTGCAGTACAGAAGGCACTGTGAGCCTTCTGTACTGGAACAGACATGTTCAAATCACCTCTGACAACACCACAGTGGTATTCTGCTTGAACAAGGAATGGGAAACCCACTCTTTACCTCTGGTGTCCCTATCAATAGACATGCTAGACTGGTGCACTGGGAGGAACATCATACTCGCAGCAATCCACATTGCAGGCAAGGTCAATGTCTGGGCGGACGCCCTCAGTCGTACTTACCTGATATCACACAAGTGGGAACTCGATCCTGGTGCCCTAATGGAGCTCTTTCAACATTGGGGTTACCCCGTTATGGACATCTTTGCCATGGAGGACAATGCTATCTGTCACAATTTCTGCTCTTGGGCCAGAGTGGGGACAATATCAAGTGGAGATCCTTTTGCCCTATCCTGGAGAAAAGGCCTCTTGTATGAGGTCCCCCCTCTTTTCCTCTTCTTACATTTGTGGTGTGAAGATCCAAGTGGACAACATCTATTACATTCTCCTTGGTTCGCCCATCTTCTTTGCCTAGTGAGGGGGAATTACCATCGGCTCCCATCAATACCTACGCTACTCGTGCAGAACAATGGCAAGGCTACCCAGATCTCCACCCTGTATGCCTGGTCCTAGATTGTTAGACTTACCATAGGAGTCAGGGACATTATTGAAGCTTCCCCCCCCCCCTGCCCCAAACCAGCTACCAGAGCCTCATAGGCAAATAAGTGGCCATGATTTTATTCTTTTGTGGAGCACAATGGATTCGATGCCTCCCGCTGTTCCATTCCACAAATTTTAGACTTCCTCCTACCATTGCATAACAAAGGCCTCACCTTTTTCTCCCTCAGGGTGTATTTGGCAGTGACCTTGGCATATCATATGCTGGCCATCAGTTCTTCACTTTTTTCTCACCATTTAATTCTCTGGCTTTCAAAATACTGCTCTGCCAGAGACCCATTACCCACTCACAAAGAGGCCTTTGGAAGTGATCACTACTGGTTTTTTTTTTTTTTTTAATAATTTTTATTTGTTTTCTACACTATATAAACATACAACATTACAATAATAATAATGATAAAAAAACATCAAACAACTGCTACATACATATTGAATAAATGTGGAGTACATATATGTTGAATAAGTATTACCTATACATTATCATACTACAACATAATCATTCTTAACATCAAAGTGTACCCCCCACCTCGGGATCTATTCCTGAGTCCAAAATCTGATCGTTTCTTCTGCTGGCGGTTTCCCACTTCCCTTAATAAACACAAATATTAGGAACTGTTTCCAGATTCCTTCAAACTCATTTATTTTAGATATGCCTTTTCTCCACTTAATATTACATGTCAGTTTATCATTAATGGCTATATCCCATACTTCTTTGTACCATTCTTCAATAGAATATTCCCCTTGAATCTTCCAGTTCCTAGCTACCATCAATCGTGCTGCAACCAGCAAACTCAATATCAGCTCTATAGTTTCTTCCTACCATTGCATAACAAAGGCCTCACCTTTTTCTCCCTCAGGGTGTATTTGGCAGTGACCTTGGCATATCATATGCTGGCCATCAGTTCTTCACTTTTTTCTCATCATTTAATTCTCTGGCTTTCAAAATACTGCTCTGCCAGAGACCCATTACCCACTCACAAAGAGGCCTTTGGAAGTGATCACTACTGTTGACCTCCTTCAAGGTGGCATTTCTTGTCGCTGTTACGTTGGCACAACCCACCCATCGCCCCTACTTGGGTGCCTCTATTGATGTTGGTAATGGCTGATGTTGATGCTGAAGTTGGTACCGGAGGTCTCTCAGCCTTGAGGGGGCCACCATAGGCAGTCTCCTTGGAACGGAGGAAATAGGTAGGAACCTGTTGGATGGTGGGGGAGGGTTCCTGTCAAAAATCCCTCAGCTATGAAAGGTTCCCGAATCGAGTCTCTATGTGTTGCCTGGCGCCAGCACTGTCATTCTTTTCAGTGCCAGTTAAGACTGTTCTCTACTCTATGGCTTATGATGGGACATTTATCAGTTTTTAATAGGTCTGGTATTTTATTGTAACTGTTAGTTGTTTTAAATTTTGTATTTTAAAGATTTAAAATAAAGCAACTTTTATATGATTTCTGAAGCACCAGAGCTTGCCTCTTCTTAGCGCTTTCGCCCCAGGCTGTGGTCTTCTGACATGGGCTGTGAGTGAGAGTGATCTCAGTGTGAGTGTGGGGCTTTTTCAGCAGCATGTAGTTGTATCTGGGCATCCCATTTTGGCTCTTGCCTTTTCTTTAACTGTCCCTGGCCAGTTGGCAGCAATCATTCTGTGGCTGAAGCACTACTCCTGTTCTTGGAGAGCCTTCCTGAGCCGGTCATCTGCTATAAGCTTTATGACAGCAGCTTGGAGTGTGCTGACAGCTACGTACTCAGCAGTCAGGTAAGGCAGCCCTTAGGAAGAAGTTGGCTCCTGGAATGGGGGGAGGCACATGCTCCCACATAGGATGGAGGAGTGCTCTCTCCAGTGATTGTTGCCTTGTATCTTTGGGCAACACACATCCTTTTCCATTTCTCCCAGGTGGTCTCCATGCTGCCCAAGTGTCATAAAAATGTCTTCAAGTACCTGATGGCATTTCTGCGGGAACTGCTGCAACATTCTGGGGAAAACCACTTGGATGTGAATATTCTTGGTAAGGAGAATTAAGCCTGCTCCTGGAGGGTGGTTTATTGATTTTGGTTCCTGATTCTGCCAGGTCCCAGTCAAATTAGATCCTTATGATTACCAATTATGATTACCAACATGCTACAGTCTCTCCCATTCTCAAGAAACCTACTCTTGATAGGCTATCTCTGTCTAACTACCGACCTGTCTCTTTGTTGCCGTTTGTTTCAAAGATCCTGGAGCGTGCGGTCTACTCTCGCTGTCTTGACTTTCTTTCTAGTAACTCTGCTTTGGATCCATTTCAATCTGGATTCCGTCCTCTGCATTCCACCGAAACAGCCCTTACTAAGATCACCAATGATCTCCTTACTGCCAAGTCTAAAGGCCATTATTCCGTTCTTATTCTCCTTGATCTAACTGCAGCCTTTGACACGGTTGATCATGATCTTCTCTTAGATTCCCTTCATGACCTTGGATTTTGTGGCTCTGTCTATAACTGGTTTGCCTCCTATCTAGCGGGTCGCTCTTTCAGCGTGTTGACTAACGGCAGCTCGTCTTCCTCCTTTCCCCTTTCAGTAGGGGTTCCGCAAGGCTCAGTGCTTGGTCCGTTGTTGTTTTCCTTATACATGTTGCCCTTGGGCAAGCTTATTCAATCTCATGGCCTCCAATATCATCTGTACGCTGATGATACACAACTATATCTGTCATCTCCGGAACTTTCTCCTGATGTTCACGATCGTATCTCGGCATGTCTTTCAAATATCTCAGCTTGGCTGCTTCATCGTCGTTTGAAACTTAACATGGCAAAGACTGAATTGCTTGTTTTTCCTCCTAAACCTTCTCCTCATCTCTCATTCTCTCTTACTGTCAATGATGTTATGCTTACTCCGGTCAAGGAAGCTCGTAGCCTTGGCTTTATATTCGACTCCTCGCTCTCCTTTATTCCTCATATTGAGGCAGTAGCTAAATCTTGTCGATTTTTCCTGTATAATATTGCCAGGATTCGATCATTTTTGTCTGTCTCTTCTGCCAAGACGCTTGTTCATGCACTGGTTATTTCACGGTTGGACTACTGCAACCTTCTTCTCTCTGGCCTTCCTTCTTCTCACATCAGTCCATTGGTTTTTGTTCACCACTCTGCCACAAAGATCATCTTCTTGGCTCGCCACTCCGACCATGTTACTCCGCTTCTGAAATCTCTTCATTGGCTTCCAATTCACTTCAGAATCCAATATAAACTTCTCCTGTTAACCTTCAAAGCTTTTCACGGTCTAGCTCCTTCCTATCTCTCCTCTCTCATCTCACACTATTGCCCCGCTCGTGCTCTTCGCTCCTCTGATGCCATGTTTCTTGCTTGCCCAAGGGCCTCTACTTCCCTTGCTCGGCTTCGTCCATTCTCTTCTGCTGCCCCTTACACCTGGAACGCTCTTCCAGAACATTTGAGAACTACAAGTTCAACCGCAGCTTTTAAAGCTCAACTAAAAACTTTTCTTTTTCCTAAAGCTTTTAAAACTTGATGTTGTGCAGACTTCTACTGTTACTTTCTACTGTTAGTTTTACCCTACCCTGTGCCTGCTTACCCTACCCTGTACCTGTTTGCATTCTCTTCCCCTCCTTATTGTTTTACTATGATTTTATTAGATTGTAAGCCTATGCGGCAGGGTCTTGCTATTTACTGTTTTACTCTGTACAGCACCATGTACACTGATGGTGCTATATAAATAAATAAATAATAATAATAATAATAATAATAATAATAATAAGATGAAACAAATCTACGTGTGCAAAGTATGGTAGTTTATTGATACAAAATGGATGCAGAATAAATATGCTGAGGAAACTCACTCCTCTTTCCAGCTAATCATACTGTCATAACTGGGTCCCCACGATAGACAGAATCCGTTCCTAGGGCCACAAGTTTCTCCAAGCTGGTTGTGTGCACATTGCCCCTGGGAGCGAGACCAAAGACCAAAACCTGCAGGCTAGATTTTATAAGCTTCTCTCTCCAAGCTGAGGACCTGACAGGCCAGATTCCCACACATTCAGGAGAAGGGATGGGGAGAGCATTCCGGAAGCAGGGGGTTCTCTTTCGTTTCTCACGGGTACAGAGAGAGAAGAACAACCGTATCTCTTTCATTTTATGAGATCCTATGGCTGGCCAAAACAGCTTCAACGGAAAAGCTACTGGTTACTGTTGTGAAAGGCCTGTCTAATTAACTATGAAGCTGCCACTTAAGCCAAATTACACAGATTTACTACCAGCTTATAGGGCCTCTGTAAGGTCCACTTTTTTGTTCCAACTTGCTACAGATGGTATCACCTGGGCTTGGGGTAAAGTAGGAGAGTGATTTAGGATGAACATGGGGTGGCCCTTTTGGTGTGATGACATGTTTGACATGCATCCCAGCTGAGCAACAGGTGTGCCGCTTCAGGAGGAGGTGAAGAGCTCACATCGCCACTTTGGTGCATTTAAGCATACAGACCACCAATGTCAGCTGGAGGAGAGGGACCATCTCCCTCAAGACAGAGCTCCCAGCAGGAAAGTTGTATAAGAAATACTGACTGGCTTTCTCATGTTTCCTCTACAGCTAGCATATTTGGGGGCATATTGCTGCATGCCCCTCCTGGCCACCCCAAGCCAGGCATTGCCGAGAAGCAGAAGGCTCAGCAGTTCATCCAGCAGTTCCTCTTGCAGGAAGGGAGCACACTGTGAAGACTGGGTGTTTATTATTTTATAGGCAGGATGTCTGTAAAGATAATTTTGTATATTCAGAGTATTATACATTTAACAGTATTTGAAAGCATTTTTATGTAAAGCCAAGCACAGATGTTTAGATCTGGAGCACAGGATAGATATGAAGAACCAGCTGCCACAGTACTAGCAGTATTATGTAAGCCCATTCAATTTTCTGGTGAGTTTTTATATTAGACTAGTGGCTGATCTGCTGGCTGCTATCCCTTAATTTTGGTGTGTTATATGTTTTTATAAAGCACACATAATTTTCTGTTGTTGCCTTTACATGCTGAACACTTAAATCAGCTACTTTTATCTTGTAAAGCTTTAATGTAATTAAACTTTTTGTGAACCGCCCAGAGAGCTTCGGCTATTGGGCGGTATAAAAATGTAATAAATAAATAAAATAAATAAATAAATAAACTTTTTAAAAATCATTAAGCTTCATGCTGCTTGCTCTGCTTTGTAATCAAGAGGCAGCTGGACAACCATCTGTCAAGTATGCTGTAGGGTGGATTCCTGCATTCAGCAGGGGGTTGGACTCAATGGCCTTATAGGCTCCTTCCAACTCTACTATTCTATGATTCTATATGCCATCCCTCCAGACGTGCGGGGGGGGCATTTTTCACATTTGTTGTGGATCAGCTCTTTAGGCCCTGCAAGCATCAGCAGAGGTCTCAGATTTGAGCAGTTACAAAGTGAGAAATTGCACAACTTGCAGTAAGAAACAGCGATACATGCATCACCGGTACACCTAGGGGTGACCACATTACACCAGTTTTAAAATCTCTTCACTGGCTGCCCAGGGCAAAGTATAAAGTGTTGGTTATCACCTTTAAAGCCCTACATGATTTGGGTCCAGGCTACCTGTGGGATTGCCTTGTCCCGTACAATCTGTCCCGCACACTCAGGTCCTCTGGGAAGAATTTACTCCAGTCAACAAAAACAAGGCTGACAACTGTTACCCAGAGGACCTTTTCCTCTGCTGCTCCCAGATTATGGAATGACCTGCCAGGAGAGATTCGTCAATTTAACAGTCTTCTGGATTTTAAGAAAGCTATAAAGACTGATCTCTTCCGGCAGGCCTACCCAGTTGAATTTTAAGATGCCTTTTAATAATGTGCTGTTTTTAATAATGTATTAGTTTTAAATGTTTTAATTATGTGTATTTTATGGCGTTTGCATTTGTGTTGTACCCCGCCTAAATCCGGAGAAAGAGGCGGGTAACAAATAAATTATTATTATTATTATTATTATTATTATTATTATTATTATTATTATATCCCCTTCCCCCCCCAGGTGTATCGCATACTCCCAAGCTCTGTACCTTTTCCCAGTGAAAAATATTTTTTTCACTGTTCATTTCAGGAGCTATTTAAAAGGGATTCCAGGACACCTCTCCTGCAAAGACCAGCATAAGGTAGAGACTACTTTATACAACCCAGGAGGTATTCTGCTCTCTCACCCTACGCTGTCTTGGATGCATTACCAAACAACTTGCCCCCCAAAACAAAATAAAACCAGTTTCTGTTTGTCGTAAATGTGATACAAAGTCATAATATAATCTCACTTGTAGAGTAGCTGCCAGAATGGGACTACCGAAAAACAGCAGAAACAAATGTTTGGAGACACTGGTCTACTTATTAATTACATTTGTGTATCGCCCAACAGATAGCTCACAAAACAATATCATGAAATATAATAGCATAATAAAACAACATATAAACATTGAAACATTTAAAACATAATGAAAACCAAAATGAAAGCCAGCAACAGTGCAAAGCTCATAAAACACACTAGCATGCTTTAAAAATAATAATCTTAAAGACTAAAAAGATTGGGAGATTAAAAAGATTTTCACCTTGTGTCAAAAAGATCACAATATAGTATTTTAAGAACTTACGCCAAACCAAAAAGGTATACAAGCACCCTCCAGAATCCCCATACTCTTGACTACAAAAGGTGGAAATGGAGCTGGGAAGGGTGAAGGAGCAAAGATGGTAGGTTGGCTGTCATTTCCTCTTCTTAGTCTGTCATTTAGAAGATTATTCCTGGATACCAGTCTGGCCCTATCAGTCTGTTTCCCCCCACACACACACTTTAGTGGGTGGGTATTGTAGTCTAAGGAATTATTCAAGTAAATAAATTCTTAAACTGTGTGTCTCCATCCAATGAGTCAGAACAGGGTATATGATAGGGCTTGGCTATAGACCAGCCTTCCCCAACCAGGTGCCCTCCAGATGTGTTGACTACTTAATTATTAGCTTTTTATTATAAAATAATCCCTAAATGGTGTACGAACCCAATAAAGTACAGTAAAATTATACAAACATCATGGATTTCTGAGGTCTCGGGAGATTTTCCTGCAAGCTTAGCTAGCAATCCTGCAGGAAATCCTGCCCTGGCCTCTGTTTGGAATGAGGGGATGACTTGGGCTTTCAATGAGACCGCCCTCAAACATCCTCGACCCAGTCAAAGAACCATATCAGGTCCTTGGTATTCTAAGGAGCTGAGGACAATGAAACTGGTGTCAACGATCAGAGCGCAAATGGCAGACTTGTAATAAATATGATCGAACACAGCTAAAGATGCATTTGTGATTTTATTCTGTGGCAGTGATGTTGGCAAAGAAATCTAACTTCTCCGCTACTAATGCATCTGCAGTGTCATCCAGCAGAGCTTTTTTGGGTGGTTAAAAGCCTCTTGGATCTAGAATACAACTAAAACCCTCAAAGGCCCACTTTGGACATTTTGCAGATAAGATAGTTTGCATTACTATCTTACCCCTCCTTTAGCAAGCAGTAAATTTTGTTAAACACGGCAATAAACCCCTCAGGAGTGCGCTGATTGACTGAGTTAAAAACGAAACTAACTAATACCAGCCGTAATCGCGAATATATGCCACCCAAAAAACAAGTTGCAGCCAAGCCATGCTGGATTGCCCACGCTTCAAACAATACGATTAAGAGATTACAAAGAGTAGCCGAGGCAGAAGGGGAAGATATTCAAAAAGATAAGCAAGAAGAATCCACAACAGCAACAAAAGAGCTCAAGATGGCTGCTAAAGTTGGCTCAGTGCCAGCAGAGCAGAGAGAGATGATGCAGCAATTTTCAGCTCTGTTGAAAGGGCTAAAAGATGAGTTATTTATGAAAATTGAAATGGAAGTTGGCAAAACTAACAAGAGGGTGGATGATTTGTCTGCTGAAATGGCTATAAGAGACAAGCAATTAGGCTTTTTGAAGACAGAGGTGGATCAGATGAAAAATCAGTTTAAAGATCTTAAAAAGATACAAGATGAGCAAGAGGTGAAATTTAACGATTACGATAAGCGGCTGATCTCCTTAGAGGATAATTCACGAAGAACAAATTTACGCGTTCGTAATCTGGGGGAGAAGAAAGGGGAGGACCTCAGGAAGAATCTCCTAAGCTGGTTTAAAGAACTAGTCCCAACCCTGCAACTAACTGAAGAAGATGTGGAGCGCGTTCACAGGGTTGGCGGCTTTAGAAGCGGTGCAACTCCCAGAAATGTCCTGGTGAAATTTTCAAGTTATTATAAGAAAGAGCAGCTTATGAGGGAGTTAAGAGCATTGGGAGAGCTGAAGTTCCAGAGAGCAACAGTGCAGGTCTTCAATGATCTGTGCCAACAAACTTTGGATTGGAGACGCAGTGTCAAGTCTATAACAGGGGAATTGAAGAAGAGGGAAATCCCCTATGCATGGGGATATCCGATTTTTCTGCGTTTTTCATATAAGGGGGGAAATCATAAGGTTTTCTCCCTTCAGCAAGGCATGGAGCTTCTGGAGAGCTTAGGTTTGGGTCCGCATGGAGAAGCTGGTGGTGACGCAAAGAGTGATGATGAAGAAGAAAGAGGTGCAGTAGGGGGAGTGGTGTAAAGTGGATATTATAGGGATGATAAGAAGTATAACCATATTAGATCCTGCTGGCTTTGGGTTCCTGGCTGCCTTCCCCCCCCAAAGGGTTAAAATAATGGCCGGAGTGTTAGACTCCCGGAGATATATTGGGGGGAAAAGAGATGGGAGGGAAAGGGAAAGTGGGGTGGGAGGGAAGGGTTTGTGTGGGTTGTTGTATTTTTATGTATGTAAGTTAAGTTTTCAACACGTTCGGGATCGAGAAGAAGTTCAAAGAATTAGATATGGATAAGAGGATAAGAATCTCAACACTCAATGTTAAAGGTCTGGGGGCGGTCGTAAAAAGGAGAAGGATTGAACAATTGTTAAATAGGGATGGTTCTGATATAATTTTTTTGCAAGAAACTCATCAATTCAAGGAAAAAAATAATGTTATTCGCTTGAAATGGCCAGTGTATTATGAAGTGTCTTTGGGGACATCAAAAAAAAATGGAGTGGCCATCATGATTTCAAAAAGAAGTGGGTTTGTGATGGAAAATATTAAAAAAGATGAGAATGGGAGATATCTCATGATAAAGGGTCAATTGGAAGGGAAAATGTATACTTTGATCAATATGTACGCTCCAAATAATAAACAAAAAGAATTTTATGAGGCGGTATTAAGAGAGATTGAAGAATTTAAGGAGGGGTATGTTATTTTGGCTGGAGATTTTAATATGGTTATGAACAATAGACTAGATAGGTCAAATCCCTCTGAGATAGAAAAAAGAAATAATATCACTATGTTAAACAAATTAATTAAAGAAAAGGACTTTGTTGATTCTTGGCGAGTTCTTAGAGGGGCAGACCCAGGATTTACATTTTATTCTCCAGTACATCATACATACTCTAAGATTGATCATATTTTCGTATCCAGAGATTTTTTAACTAAGATATGTAAAATGGAATTGGGGACAATCAAGGTAACGGATCATGCATTGGTAAGTTTGGATTTTGCAGTTAGTAAGGATTACAAACAAGCATTAAGGTGGAGATTGAATACTAAGATATTTAAGCATGATAAAGTAATTGAGAAAATGCAGAAGGAACTGTCAGAAACATGGGAAATAAATGAGAAGGGGGGAACAAGAACGGCAGTGGTTTGGGATACCATGAAGGCTGTGTTTAGGGGGAATTGTATTAGGGAAATGTGTAATCTAAAAAGACAACAGGAGGTAAGGCAGGTTACTTTAGAGAAAGAGATAATTAAGTTGGAAAAAGAATTTTGGCAAACTAAAAATAAATATAAATTAATAGAAGTACAGGCAAAAAAAAAGGAACTAGAAAATATTAATTTAGAAGAGGTTCAGAGGAACTTAATTTATATGAAAAGGGAATACTTTCAAAATAGTAACAGGAACTCGAAGATGCTTGCCAAGCTTACACAAAAGGAAAAAGCTAAAAATGGGATAGGGGCAGTAAAAAATAAGCAGGGTAATTATTGTCACATGATGAAGGATAAAATAAAAAATTTTCAGCAATTTTTTGAAGATTTATACAAGGAAAGAGATACTCAAACGAAGAGGAAGGAAGAGTATGTGGGTAAATTTTTGAAAAAAGGATTAGAAAAAGAGCATAAGAAAATTATGGATAGTAACATACTGCAAAGTGAAATAGAGGAGGTCATAGACCAGCTTAAAGTAGGGAAATCACCGGGGGTAGATGGCCTGGGACCAGAGTTTTATAAAAAAAATTAAAACATTAATAGTGCCAAAGTTGTTGAAATTATATAACGCAATAATGGAAGGGGAGAAGATTCCAGAGTCATGGGAGCATTCTATAAGAATTTTAATCCCGAAACCGGATAAGGATTTGACTCTCCCTGATTCATATAGACCAATTTCGTTAATAAATCAAGATGCTAAAAAATTTTCAACTATTTTGGCCAAAAGATTAAATAAATTTATAGCTAATTATGTAGGGGAAGACCAATGTGGTTTTATAGCAGGCAGACAGATGCATACATTAATAGGGAGAGTCTTAAATGCAATACAGGGGATAAAAAAGTCAAAGAATAAGGCGGGTATTTTAGCGTTAGATATTTTTAAAGCTTTTGATTGTGTGAGTTGGCAAACTTTAAAGTTGGTTTTAATCAAAATGGGATTTGGTAACAAATTCAGAGCAATAATAGAGCAGTTATACTCTAAAAACACAGCTGTAGTGGTAGTAAACGACGGAATAACGGATAAGATACGACTAGCCAGAGGGACAAGACAAGGATACCCACTCTCGCCAGTCCTGTTTGTATTGGTGATGGAATTGTTGGCAAACGCAATAAGAGAAGATGGGGAGATAGAGGGGATAGGTAGTAGAAATAAAATTAAGTTGAATATGTTTGCAGATGATACATTGATGACTATTAGAGATCCGATAAGCAAAATGGAAAGAATTAGACAGCAGTTAAAAGAATTTGAAGAAGTTATGGGGTTAAGAATAAATTGGGCAAAATCCGAATTGATGTTATTTAATTACACTAAAAAGGAAGAGAAGGAATGGGAAGGGAAGGCTTCAGTTTTGAATAGTAAAGAAAAAATTAAATATTTGGGTATTAAGATTACTAAAAAATTAGAAGATTTGGAAAGTGAAAATTTAAATGGATTGAAAAAAGAGGTAATAGAAAAGCTAAAGAAGTATAAGAAACTGAATCTTTCTTGGTTTGGAAGAATAGCTTTAATAAAGATGAAAATTTTACCTAAGATCAATTTTTTTTTCAGGATGTTACCAATAAGAATTTCAGATTTAGAGTTAAAAAGTTGGCAGAATCTTATAAATAATTACTGCAATGCGGAGAAGAAAGCAAGAATTAACAAAAGTAAATGGTATATAAATCAAAAGAAGGGTGGATTGGGTCTCCCGAACCTTGAGTACTATTACATAGCAAACAGGTTAAGACATATTGTTGAAGCAATTTTAGGGGTAGGGGACTTAGAATGGATGGAGGAAAATACATTAGATAATATTGAGCTAAATTTGCAGAATGTATTTTTTAAGGAAAAAGGGAAGGGTAATTGGCTTAACGAAATAGATAACTACTTTTTGAAGTTCCATTGGGAACTTTGGAATAAATATAAAAAGGAATTGCTTTCAATTAATTCCCCTTTAACACCGGTGATAATGCTAAAGAAATTTCCTGAAAATTTAAAGAATAGATTAGGTAAAGTTTTAAAGGAAAAAAATAAAATGAGATTAAGTGAATGGTTAAAGGGGATGAATACAAGAGAGAGATTGGAAGATGTTTTAAAAGATTTGAAATTATCATGGTTAAACTATGGGCAATTGGAACAATGGACTAAAAATTGGGTAAAAGAAAATTGAGAGTGTGGAGAGAGGACGAAATTTGAGGAATTAATTGAAAAAAAAGAAATTGATAAGGGACAAAATATAGGGATAAAAGGGTTAATGAGTCAACTATATAATGTATTAACTGAGAAAGGAGTGTTGGACAGTGTCGGGAAAGTAGTTTGGGAGACTGATTTGAAGATACAGATAGGACAGCAGAGATGGGAGGGACTATGGAGACAGAGAGTGTTGAGAAATATGTCAGTAAGAATAAAGGAGAATTACTACAAACTGGTATGGAGGTGGTATTTAACTCCGGTCAGATTAAATAAGATTAATAATCAGCTTTCAGCAGATTGTTGGAGGGGTTGTGGTGAAAAAGGAACGTATTTACATATGTGGTGGGACTGTAAACATGTGCAAAAGTTGTGGAAGATGGTTTTTTATGAGACTGAGCAGATAGTGGGATTTAAAGTAGAAGTCACACCAAGGATTGCACTACTTTCACCGCAAGAAGAACTTAAATGTAATAAAGAAACGAAAGAGCTAATAACGAATCTGTTGACGGCTGTGAGGCTGATTGTAGCCAGGAACTGGAAGATGCAAGGAGACTATTGTACTGAAGAATGGTATAAAGAAGTGTGGGACATTGCTATAAATGATAAATTGACATGTAATATCAAAATGAAAAAAGGTATAGTAAAAACAAATGATTTTGAGGGTATATGGGAAAAGTTCCTGGAGTTTGTATTTTCTAAAGGAAGTGGGAAACCACCAACAGAAGAAACTATGAGTTTTTGGAAACAGGAATGAGATCCCGAGGTGGGGGGAGCACTGTTATGTTTAGTATTAATATGTTTAATAGGCAAAATTTGAATATATGATATTAAGGTAATTTTATGTTTGTGTAACAAGTGATTTTTTATTTGATGTTTTGTTGTTGTTATATATTGTTTAATAAAAAATTAAAATAAAAAAAATAGAAAGATAACGAAGAATATATATATATATAAAAAAAAGCCTCTTGGATCCAGAATACAACTAAAACCCTCAAAGGCCCACTTTGGACATTTTGCAGATAAGATAGTTTGCATTAGGGCTGTGCTCCACTTCGCTTTGGATCGTAGAAGCAGCATTGGATCGGCCTGATTCGCCTCCGTTAAATGCGGATCGGGTCGGGGGGGGGGCAGCGGAGCAATGCAGGTTGGGTCGTCCATTTGCAGATCGACCTGCTTCCTCGCGGAGCTCTGCCCGCCATGTTGGAAGGTTTTCCAACATTGTGAGAACAAAGCACGTATAACTTTATTTATTTATTTAAGGATTTTTATGCCGCCATTCAGCCAAAAAAGGCTTTCACGGCGGCTTACAAAAGTATTTCTTGACAGTCCCTGCCCACAGGCTTACAATCTAAAAGACATGACACAAAAGGAAAGGGGATTGGGAGGGAGGAGGAGGAGGGGTAAAGGAAAGCAAATTCAGGCACTACAATCTTAGTTGCAAAGTTCAGCAGTTACAGTTGACAGCAGGAGGGAGGGGGCTCTCAGCTGGAGCTGGACCCAGGCATGGTGGAGAGGTGCCTGGCTGCTGCTTCCTCCCTCACTGGTGGCCTCTGCAGAGACAGTTGGTAGCAGGAGGGAGGGGGCTCTCAGCTGAAGCTGGACCCAGGCACGGTGGAGAGGTGCCTGGCTGCTGCTTCCTCCCTCACTGGTGGCCTCTGCAGTGACAGCTGGTAGCAGAAGAGAGGGGGCTCTGAGCTGGAGCTGGACCCAGGCACAGTGGAGAGGTGCCTGGCTGCTGCTTCCTCCCTCTCTGGTGGCCTCTGCAGAGACAGTTGGTAGCAGGAGGGAGGGGGCTCTCAGCTGAAGCTGGACCCAGGCCCGGTGGAGAGGTGCCTGGCTGCTGCTTCCTCCCTCACTGGTGGCCTCTGCAGTGACAGTTGGTAGCAGGAGAGAGGGGGCTCTGAGCTGGAGCTGGACCCAGGCACGGTGGAGAGGTGCCTGGCTGCTGCTTCCTCCCTCACTCTTTTTGTTTTAAAAACTATGTTTTTGAAACTTACTGTGCTTAGAGAGTGCTTGTTGGGGGTCATTTGTGTCGATTTTCAGATTTTTTCATTGTGCGGTTTGCTTGCTATTAATTTTTATAGAATGGGTAAAACAGGAGGGGGAAGCTCTTCTTTTCCACCTGGATTGACAGATTGAACTCCCAATCGTGATGATAATGTGAAGCATCTTCCAATCCTAATGTGGGAGGACGGGACTAAGCCAGAGGGAGCCAGAGACAGTTTCCTTTCTCGGAGGGTTAGTTAGTTCTGTACTGTAGCTGCGTTTGTTCGGAGGAGATAGGATTTAGCTTGGGGTGTGGGTGGGTGTGTTTGCTGCACACTGCTTGTTAAGTGCAAAAAGCATTCAACTAAAGTTTGGGCAAAGCACAATACACACTTGTCCCATTTCCCCAAATAATAAATACATTAGTAGTATTAGTCCTTCCTTGTGATGAAAAAGTCATTGTTGCCCAGTTGTATCTGTAAAAAATGTCGGAGCTATTTGCATTTTTGAAAGTGGGGTGTGGGATTTTGAAATATTCCCCAAAAGTCAGTGGATGCTTGGATTTGATCCAAACTGGCCATGAATGTGGATAAGCTCTCATGGTGCCAATTTTGAGGTTTCTAACGTTAAAAGTAACAGAAGTGTAGAAAGGTTTGTTAATTGGGGTTAGGGTTGAGAGTTAAAAAGTTTTTTAAAATTGCTAAAAATCAGGGCGTGCTCGGATTTCCTTGAAACTTGGCATGAATGTGGATCTAGGTGGAAGCTAGGATGGTGCACATTTTCAAGTTTGTATCTGGAAAAATGACAAAGATATTTGCATTTCTGAAAATGGGGTGTTTTTTTATTTTTTACATATTTGCTAAAAATCACTGGATGCTCGGATTTGCTTCAAACTGGCCATGAATGTGGATGCATGGATAAGCTCTCATGGTGCTGATTTTGAGGTTTCTAATTTAATGTTAAAAGTAAAAAAGTTATAGGCATTTGATTTTCAAAGCATGTCTATGGGGGGGACGGGACACGGAGCTCTGATCCGGATCCGGAGCCCCACCACGGATCATAGGCGGATCGGACCTGATCCGGAAGTTGCGGATTGGGATCCAGAGCGGATCAGGGGGTCCATGCACAACCCTAGTTTGCATCCATGCCATTGTTTTGACAGAATCTAGTGTGCCAACTAGTCATGTTATAGATGCCTTTTAGCTTGTACAGCCTGAAGATATGCATACATTGCTTGGAGAATTGAGGGATACTATTTGCTCCTTATTTCCCTATCCATCCTGGCTTCTTAAATCTGCCAAGGGCAGGGGATCTGGACTTCTGAGGTGATCAATGCCTCCTTGAGGGATGGTGAGGTTCCTGTAGCTATGAAAGAAGCAGGTGGGGAGGTCCTTGTTGAAGAAACCATATCTAGATTGCATGGTTTCAGAAAACATCAAATTTGCCATTATTGGCAAGGTGATGGTGGTCTGGTCTCCCAAGCAGTGTTGGATGATACTGATGATTTAGAATTATTCCAATCAGGTTTCAAATCTACTTATGGGACGGAAACAGCCTTGGACTCTCTGACTGATGACTTACACTGGGATGTGAGGAGTGCAACCCTGTCGGTTCTTTTCGACCTCTCAGCAGCTTTCGATACTATCAACCATGGTATCCTTCTGGCTCGTTTATCTGGGTTGAGCTTAGGAGACATAGTGTTAAAATGGTTCTGGTCTTTCCTGAAGAAGAAGGTCTTAGAAAATGGTGCTGGAGTTTTGCTTCACCCCACGGCCACTTGCCTGTGGGGTGCTGCCAAGTTCCATCCTGTCCCCCATGCTTTTTAACATCTACATGAAAGTGCTGGGGGACGTCATCAGGAGGTGTGGGCTGAAGTGCCATCAGAATGCAGGTGATACTGAGCTCTACCTCTGGTTTCCATCTACACATCCCAGGGAGGCTGCAGGACTCTTGGACCAGTAGCTGAAAGTTGTCTTGGGTTGGTGAGGGTAAAGAAGTCAAAAATCCAGACAAGGCCAAAGTACTATGGGTTGGGAAACCAACTGCTCTGGATGGAAGTTTACAACTGGCCTTAAGAGGGATTGCATCCCCCTAAAAAAACCAAGTGTGTAGTCTGGAAATGCTCATGGATCTCAGGCGGCCGTGGTTCTCAGGGGAGCCTTTCACCAGCTTAGGCTGGTGCGCCGGACCTAACTGGAGAGGACGGGACCTCGCCTCCGTCATCCGTGCCTTAGTGGCGTCCAGGCAGGGCCGCCCCACCGACCGCGCGCGCAGTCCTTTGCATGCTCCGCAGCAGCAGGCTCGGGAGGGAGGCCGGATGCTCAACCGTCCTGCAATGCAGTGCCGCCTTAGGTGCTGCCGGCGGCTGCCGCGGCCCCCCCTCCGTCGCAGGCGCTTGCGGGAGGCGCGGATGCCAGGCCGCGCGTGGGCTTTCCAGCGGGGGGGGGGGGGGCGGCGGCGGCAGCGGCGGCGGCCCTGGCAGTGGCACTCCACCGCCCGCCGCCAGGGGCGCCCGCCCGACCGCCCACTCCAGCCCGGCCTTTCGGCCTCTGGGGTGGGGCCGGAAGGGACGGCATCCCGGCGTCCCCTGCGCCAGGCGGAAGCGCAGATGCCTGCGGGAGCCCCCGACGCAGCGAGCCAAGGGACAGGCGGCCGGGCGGCCGGATGACCGCGGGCGCTCGGACTGCGCGTGGCGGCGGGCGGGCGGGCGAGCCATGGCGCCGACGCGGACCGGCCTCGGCCCGCCGCTGGGAGGAGCCGGTGAGGCTCGTTCTTCTCCCCTGGTGAGGCCGGCCCCGTGCTCCGCCTCTCGGGCCGCTGCCTGCCAGCCCTGCCCTCCACACACACCCAGCCGCCGGCGAGAGTTGCTAGGGGGCGGCGCGGGGATGCCCGCCGCCCCTGCCGCGTGTGGGGGGCGCCGGGACGGCCCGGCAGCGCGAGCAGCTGCCGGGGGACGGTGGGGGCGCCAGGCCGCGAGCCCTGCCTCCGCTGAGGCCGCTTCCAGCCTCCTCCCGAGCCCCTCCAAGGCCGCGGCGGGCGACTCGTGGCCCTCCGGGTGTGTTCGGCTTCCGACTCCAGGCAGCCGCCGCCATCATGGCCAGTGGTGAGGGTGATGGGGATTTCAGGCCAAGACTTCTGCAGGGCCACAAGTGGCCCTCCCGGCCGGGGCCGAGGCCGGGGCCGGTGCCGGTGCGGTCAGCGTGCCTGTGTATTAGCCGCTGGAACTTTCTGGATCTGAAAACTTGACTCAGGCCTATGCATGGTTATTGCTTGAAAATCTGAGGCTGTCTCCTATGTATTTGAAATACGTTGGTTTTTTTAAAAAAATTAAACAATCAACAACCACCACTTGCTGTGTCAAATGTCCCAGGGGAAAGGGGTGAACTCTCACACTTGAGTACAATAGCAGGTGAGGTTTGGTTGTGATTATGTTATCCTAATTTGTTTTTATTATCTGAAAATAACTTTTCTGCAAAGTGCCCAAAGCGACTGTACAATGTTAAAAAAATAATCATCAGCAAAAGATCACCTAAACCAAATGCAACCTCAAAGAACGTAAATAAAAGTAGATCCTGGAAAATAATGACGCTTATTGGATGTTCAGGGCTTCTGCTTCAGATTTGACCTGACTCTCCTCACCATGCATTCTATATTATTCTCTTTACAGATGAGTTGTCAAGTGTTCATTTTATGAGTCTACCTGAATTCCACTAAGCCATGGGGGAAAACAGTCCTGAGAATGTCATCTATTACAAAGTAGAGGAAGATGACTTGGCCCAGGATAATAAACTGTTGAGGTGGGTCGACAAGAATGGCCTTGTCCCATCGCCATCCAGGACAGTGTATGACAGGACAATGGTTCTCATTGAACAAGACCAAGGACCACTGGAGGATGAGGAAGAGGAAGAGGAAGGGCAGTGTGGGGACCATCTGCCTTTTCTACCTGATAATCATGAGGACAGGTTTATTTTGATAGCTGACCATGAAGGAATGTCCCAGGGTTATGTGCAGCACATTATTTCTCCAGATCAGATTCATTTGACTATCAATCCTGGCTCAACGCCCATGCCTCGAAACATTGAAGGAGCCACCCTCACTTTGCAATCAGAGTGCCCGGAGACCAAGCTCAAAGAAGTAAGTAGTAGACTTTAATCTGACTACATTATCCTTTCTGGATGCCTCTTGTCTGTCTGTCTGAACTTCTTAACACAATGTATTACTTTTTATGTTGCTTTTAAAATCTATGGGGTCACTTTTGGATTTCATCTTTGTTCTAAGATGCATGAAAAGTGAAAGTATGGATTTCTTGTTTTGCATTTGTTCTTTGGGGTCAACAACTGCCTTTCCCTAAACTTCAGTCTGCATCAGAGAGGAGGTACCTGAGCTTCCAAACTGATTCTGGATGTTTTCACATGTTCCTTTCCAAGACAGGCTTGTGGAATGCAAGTCCAGGGTTACACTTCCATGCATCTTCAGGTAAAGGAAGATTTCTGAGGTGCACAATTGTGTCTCTTCAAAGTGAGATGGAAAGCAGGCTTAAGATTCCCAGTAAGACTCTTACGTTTTTGGTGTGATATGAAGCAATGCTTTTTCTTTTATAGCAGACCAGATAGTCTTGACCACTCTCTCCATAGTAAGTTGAGTATGGTCATGGGTGGGCTTTCACTTCTCTTACGTGCTGTTTATCCTCCTTGGGAATTTTCACAATACTGAAACAGCATAATTTATTTATTTATTATTTATTTATTTATCATACTTATACCCCGCTCCTCAGCCAAAAAAGGCTTACACTTAGCAAAAAAGACAGTCCCTGCCCTCAGGCTTACAGTCTAATAAAGACATGACACACAAGGAAAAGGAGTCAAGGAGGGAGGGAGGGAGGAGAGAGAAAGAGAGAGAGAGAGAGTCCAGCAGGAGCAGGCCCCGATGTTACTTCTGCCTGCTCCTGTCCCCTCGGTCCTTCTTCTTCCCCACAGGGCCAAGATGGCAGTTTGCCCTGTGGGGGGGGGGGGGGAAGAGTCCAGCAGGAGCAGGTCCCGATGTTACTTCTGCCTGCTCCTGTCCCCTCGGTCCTTCTTCTTCCCCACAGGGCCAAGATGGCAGTTTGCCCTGTGGGGGTGGGGGAAGAGTCCAACAAGAGCAGGCCCCGATGTTACTTCTGCCTGCTCTTGTCCCCTCGGTCCTTCTTCTTCCCCACAGGGCCAAGATGGCAGTTTGCCCTGTGGGGGGGGGGGAAGAGTCCAGCAGGAGGAGGCCCCGATGTTACTTCTGCCTGAGCCTGTCCCCTCGGTCCTTCTTCTTCCCCACAGGGCCAAGATGGCAGTTTGCCCTGTGGGGGTGGGCAGAGAGTCCAGCAGGAGCAGGCCCCGATGTTACTTCTGCCTGCTCCTGTCCCCTCGGTCCTTCTTCTTCCCCACAGGGCCAAGATCTTCTTCCCCATAATGTATGCTAAAACAAGGAAAATAGTTATGTGACCTGTATAAATTAGGGTTGCCTGATTTCTCCGTTTTTAAATACTTCTGTTAGTCACAGATTAGGGCAAAGCCAGTGAAGCCCTACCCTCTGACCACTGGAAATTTCTAGCTATTAACAGTTAAGCAGACATTTATTGCCCATGATTTCAAGTGCACATCCTTGGCCCAGAAAACCACTATTTAGAAACTAGAGAAGTTGAATTATACACTGAATACTACAACAACACTCCTGCAGAATAGCTGGGTATATTCAAGCCTGAAAGTAGTTAGGCTAAACTATAATGGAGAAAAGCTCCAAATTGTCCTGATACTACTTCATGGAGCAGTGGCAGGGAAAGGGATACTTAGAGCAGGAATGGGGAATGTATGGCTCTCTGGGTGATGATGGATTGCCCCGGTCAGCATTACTAATGGCGAGGAATGATGGAAATTCCTATCCAACAACATCTGGAGGGACAAAAGTTCTTCATCTCTGCTTTAGAGGCACAGTCAAGAGACACTCCTTGGCTTCAGATAGCAAGAACAAAGCTTCAGTATTGGTGTGTTTCTGAAAATGGGTGGGAGGTAGAAGATTTATTTCATCTATCCCTGAACAGTACAGAAGCAGGTGGCACTTACAAAGTTCCACAGAAGTAAATATGCCATCCACCTTTGATTATCTGTTTGCATGTTAGGCTGCAGTCCAAACATTCTTCAGAAAGGAAGTGAGTGGTTGCCTTATTCACAAATCCTAAACTGAATTTTCCAACTACCTACTTTCAATTTCTTTCCATAGAATAGTGTTTAAAATGGCAAACTCTCTTTAATTCTCTATTCATGGAGCTGCAAGAGTGACTATGCCTGTTCTGGGCATGGTTGATCTTGCAATCTTCCACTGAGGTGCTGCTGCATTCAGTTGCATCCTTCCCAGTGATGGGCAGCTCCTTTTGCAGCTGTTGTGTGGTCTGTGCTGCTCCTTGGTTCCCTGAGGCTTTTTGGACTAGATATAGAGCAGATGAATTTTCTATCAGGAGCAACATGTCCCTGTGGAGCGGGAAGACTTCAGTTAACAAAGCCACACAAGTGGATTTTCTCAAAATGAGCAGCTACGATACTTTCCTGTGGCAGTGAGCAAGGCATGAAGGCTAGAGCACATTGGAGGAAAATTCAGGATGAATCTGATCGAGCACAGACTAGAATCCAACTGGAGACCTACTTTATAATGGTGAAGGCAGCTAAGTAAGCTCTGCCATCATCACAACCACACAGAATAGAGTGCCAATGCTTTTTTACACTGGGCCTGTTCGGATGATATGCTATACCATGGTTAGGCCACTAACCCTTTCGCAGCAAATGGATAGTGAGTGTGTTTAAACCATGGTTATTTATTACATTTTATTAAATTTCTATACTGCCCCATAGCCGAAGCTTTCTGGGCGGTTTACAGAAGATTAAAACATGAAACATTAAAATCGATATACAAAATTTAAATCATAAAAACAGACAATATCCATTTGAAAACAACTTTGAAGTCTCAGCCAGACCTAAAGATAGATCTGGGGTTCTGTAGCCGCCTTGGTTTACCCGACACGCTAAGCCATAATATTCTAGATAGTGTCACACTCCCCTTGAACGATAGATTCGCCATTTGGGAGTGCTCCTTGGTCCTGCCCTGTTCTTGGATCTTCAGGTGGCAGCAGTGAAAAGGAATGTGTTTGCACAATTACATCTAGTGCTCCAGTTGCAACTTTTCCTCATTCAGACTGTTCTGGCAGCTGTTATCCATGCCTTGGTTACATCACAGCTAGGCTATTACAGTGTACTCTTGTCTTAAACTAGGGGCCTTGTTCAGCTAGCACTCATACACTAAATAGATTCAAGGATACCAATATGACTCAAGCCCAGTTGAGCGAAAGTATGATAGTATTGATGGAAAATGGATGCAGAGGATAAAAGCAAAGAAAGCTTACATATCCTTAAGTCTTAGTTCAGTCACTCTGGTTCCCAGGGAAGTGATGGATGTGCCTAATGGGGCTGGGATCTGAGGAGGTGGCGTGCCTTCCCCCTCTCAGATGAGAACAGGGACCAGGCCAATTTACTCAGGATTTTACAGAGCAAGTCTCACTGAGTTAGAAAACTATCAGGGATCACGCCCACACTGCCCTCCCCCTTTACCAAGGCCTTTGCCTCTGGGAACAGAGAAAGGAGCATCCTTTATTAGGTGAGAAAGTTACAGACCGTGCAGAGCTGTGCAAAGCAACACTGCATTGTCTGTTAGTAGCAAAAGACATGGCCCTTCACTGTATGTGAATGCAGCTATGAGAACAAAGTCTAACATCATAAAAATTGCCAACTGCTCTAACAAATAAGTGTAATGCCATTAACTATTGCTTATGACTCTGGGCAAGTTCACACCTAATGCCTCAGTGTTGTTTTGAAACCAAATCCAATGAACTCCACCCGTGGAATTTTCAGAGATCCTATATGCAGTTATCATTAAACAATTAAAACACATCATAGATCGTTAAGGGTACACATACTGCTAGGCTGTTTAAATTTTTTGGTAAATGAATTCCATTAATCCATTCACAATGTCATACTGTTCCAGAGATTTCTGTAAGATTATTTTTCTCCTTCCAGTAAAGTACAGCAGAAAAGTTATCCAAATATGAATGATTAACCTATTAAACTAGAGATAGTTCACCTCACAATAATTTCATAATTATATATCTAAGATGTGTTTCTAATAGTATAACCAAATCAGTATTTTTGATATAATTGTAAAACTAATCTGAAAAATTGCTATTCTCAAAATGAAACCTTCATCTGGTTGTAAATATTAAGATTATCCCAGCAAGAATGAGTCTTTGGTAACTCTGAGTTGTGTAAAATATAGCGAGGAAGAGTGCACTTTTTTTGCCGGGGGGGGGGGGGGCAGGGAGTCATATGATTAAATCAAATCTTTCTGAGTAGTGATTTAAATCAAATCCACCCTGCTGCTATCAGTTAAGCAATTAAGATAATAGAATCCCAGAATAGTAGAGTTGGAAGGGGCCTATAAGGCCATTGATTCCAAGCCCTCCTCAATGCAGGAACCCACATTGAAGCATACCTGACAGATGGCTGCCCATCTGGAATGCCTCTAGTGTAGGAGGGGGCCCTACCTCCTTAAGTAGTTGGTTCCATTGTCGTACTGCAGTGAGGAAGGTTTTCCTGATGTCCAGCCAGAATCTGGCTTCTTGTAACTTGAACCCATTAGTCTGTATCCTGCACTCTGTGATGATCGAGAAGAGGTCATGGCCCTCCTCAGTGTGACAAACTTTCAAGTAGTTGTAGAGTGCTATCATGTCTCCCCTCAGTCTTCTCAAGGCTAAACATGCCCAGTTCTTTCAATATCTCCTCATAAGGCTTTGTTTTCAGACCCCTGATCATCCTTGTTGATAGATAAATGTATGAAACACTTATGCCAAATTCAAAGCAAAAAGATAAAGCAAGAAAATAACAATAATCAATGCAACAATGGAATAAAGCATAATACATAAGATTTCAAATCCAATGTTATGACAATGTACAAATATATCCCACCAAAGATTTTCAGTAAAAGTTTACTCTTGTTTAGACCATTTTAAAAATCTCATTCTCATCTTGACAGCATCACTCCAGCATATGCAGCATCCTTCAATGAACATTCAGTTTAGCTTGCATTTTCTTACATACAGTTCAAAAGGCAGCAGTCTTCATTCACCTCACTGAGATGGCCAGATCCCACATCTATCCTTGTTAAGATGTTTTCTACCCTGACAAGTCAGGGTACAACTTGGGAAGCTGCTGGATTGGGGTCTCTTCTTCACTCCACTCACGATCTGGCTCCGGTGGTACAGTTGGAGTTGCTCCCCATGATGTGCTCCAGATTTGCATTTGTCTACACCATGCTCTTTTCAGAGTTCAAACAATAGAGGGGTGAGTTTCTCATCAATCTCACACAGCGACAATCCACCTTTAATCAATGCCAAAAACTTGACTCTGTCAGGACTTGACTTCCCAGAGATGAAGCCCAGTTCACAGTAAAACCATTTATTGCCATAATTCCAGACAACAGATTTAAACCTTTGCAGCCCCAATAAAGATGTACAGATTACGTTTCTCAGCACACGAGTTAAACCAGGTTCAGTTCATGATCAGCAAAGCAAAATCCCCAAACAGTCGAGTAAAGAGCTGGCAGAATAAATCCCAATAAGTTCAGAAAGTCCAATAACACATAGGGAACCTTTGCAGGCTATCCAAGCGTTGTCTTCAGCAAAGACTATTGCTAAAGGCTCTTGCTTAAATATAGGGGAATGGCCACTAAGGTTCAGAATGGGGCATTCGGCCCTGGCAGGTGAACCTGCACCTTAGGCAACGGCTATGCCTCACAGGATGCCTTGACTCAGTCCTCTTTAATTGACGACACCATAAAGGAGACACTCCTGAACCACCCTCTCCTGGAGAGACCTCCTGTGGCCCTGTTCCCATGGAGGGCTCCCCTGGATGAGAAGCAGGGGCCTCCATCAAGGTCAGGTCTCTCAGCTGCGGACATAGGCTGAATCCGTGTCCTGCGTCTCTCCCTCCCTGCCCCCAGGGCTGACAAGCCAGTGGGAGGCCTGGTACAACTGAGTTCTCAGGCTCCCGGCTTCCCACACCTTGGCCTGATTCTGCAGCTTCTCCTTCTGTCAGACTCAGAGTTTATAGCACCCCCTGAAATAGGGTAAGGCACCTTTGTGACACCATTCACTTCTTTTTCTCCTCCATCCCTTGTTTAGTAGCTCTTTTTCAATACCGCACAACTGTCCAAGCAATGAAATCATTTTTCTCTCTGGCTGTCCCAGGGCAGTTCCAGAGAAGCAAGCAAGGCTCTTTTCAAATGTGGCAGCCACTATGTCTGAGTCAGAACTTCATGCTGGCTGTAAAATCCTTTTCATCTGGCTCCTCAAAGTTGCCAGAATAAACTGCAGCCTAAGTTGCCATAGGCAGTAACTGCCCAGCCTCTACTGCAACCTTCTACGACTGGATTGTTCTCTCATCCCAGTGCAAAACATTAAGGTATTGACCCTGCCCAGCAGTTAGAATCCAGTCCATTAATGTCATCATATCAAATTGAACACATTGCAAAATCTGATGAAGATTTTGCTTGTTAGACAAAACTCCCAACTTCTGCAATTCTGCTGAACTAAGGAACAAACCCTGTGGTTCCTGCTCCCAGACATAAGAAAGCCAAGTGCCTAGGTTCTCTTTCAGCAATCAATGACTTCATTTACCTAACTCCTGCAATTGAACTTAAAAGGAATCCTGCACAGTGCATACATCTGTGCTCCAGGGCCCCCCTTAGCTTTCTAAATCAGTGGATAAAAAGAGCCCTGAGGATGGATCAGACCAAGGGTCCATCTAATCCAGCACTCTGTTCACACAGTGGCCAACCAGCTGTCGACCAGGGATCCACAAGCAGGACATGGTGCAACAGCACTCTCCCACCCATGTTCCCCAGCGACTGGTGTATACAGGCTTACTGCCTTTGATACTGGAGGTTGCACTTAGCCATCAGGACTAGTAGCTATTGACAGCCTTCTCCAGGAATTTATCCAAACCCCTTTTAAAGCCATCCAAATTGGTGGCCATCACCACATCTTGTGATAGTGAATTCCAAAGTTTAACTATGTGTTGTGTAAAGAAGTGCTTCCTTTTATCTGTCCTGACTCTCCCACCAATCAGCTTCATGTGATGACTCTGGGTTCTAGTATTATAGGAGAGGGAGAAAAATGTCTCCCTATCCACATTCTCCATTCCATGCATAATTTCGTACACCTCTATCATGTCTCCCCTCAGCCTCCTTTTTTCCAAGCTGAACAATTCCAGCTGTTGGAACCTTCCCTCATAGGGGAGATGCTCCAGTCCCCTGCTCATTTTAGTTGTCCTTTTCTGTGACCACACTTAGAATACTTTACAGTTTTGTTCACCACACTTTAAAAAAGATATCGTTATGCTGGAAAAAGTGCAGGAAAAGGCAACTAAAATGAACAGGGGACTGGAGCATCTCACCTATGAGGGAAGATTACAACTGCTGGGATTGTTCAGCTTGGAAAATAGGAGGCTGAAGGGAGACATGATAGAGATGTACAAATTTTTTGGAGGAAAAGGCTATCATAGATCATACAATCATAGAATAGTAGAGTTGGAAGGGGCCTATAAGGCCATCAAGTCCAACCCCATGCTCAATGCAGGAATCCACCTTAAAACATCCCTGACAGATTCAAGCTGCCTCTTGAAGGCCTCTGGTGTAGCCCAAGACCTCCCTAGGTCATGGGTTCCATTGTCGTGCTGCTCTAACAGGAGGTTTTTCCTGATGTCCAGCTGGAATCTGGTTTCCTGTAACTTGAGCCCATTATTCCATGTCCTGCACTCTGGAAGAGATCCTGGCCCTCCTCTGTGTGACAACCTTTCAAGTATTTGAAGAGTGCTGTCATGTCTCCCCTCACTTCTCCAGGATAAACATGCCCAGTTCTTTCAGTCTCTCCTCATAGGGCTTTTCTATCAATGGCTACTAGTTCTGATGGCTAAGTGCAACCTCCAGTATCAGAGGCAGTAAGCCTGTATACACCAGTCACTGGGGAACATGGGCGGGAGGGTGCTGTTGCACCATGTCCGGCTTGTGGTTCCCTGGTCAACAGCTGGTTGGTCACTGTCTGAGCAGAGTGCTGGACTAGATGGACCCTCAGTCTGATCCAGCATCAGGGCGCTTCTTACGTTCTTAACCAGGTGTTCCATTTGAGAAACATCCCAGCTGCTAAGTGGTGATGAATGTGAAGGTTTTTCCAAAACAAAACATTTTCTGATGTTTCATTTCCCGCCAGGAAATTTTCCATTTTATATGTTCATTAGTAACAATGAATGGATGCCAATTACAAATACAAGGCTAGGCCAGCTCAGCAATTTCAAAGTTGTAATTAAAGTTTTTTAGATGATTATCCTTAGCAAACATGTGGGAGAATAGGTACATGTCATTGAAATGCATACATGTCAGACTGAAATGGAACTAATAAGTAGTAAAAATGAAACTGAAGGTGCTCCAACAGTCATGGTGGGAGAGAGTTCAAATTCACTGAAACAGATGAGCAGTTGTCAGCTTATCATTCACAGGTCTTTGGGTTGCTAAAATGTATTAGTATGTCACCAGTTTTCAGTACCTTTCCCCCCTTACATTTGAAGAATGTAATACTTAGACAATTGGAATACTTGTAAAAATGTATTTCCCTTACATTGTTTAAATGTAAGAGAAATGCATTTTTACAAGTATTCCAATACGTTCTACATAATATAAAATTTAAATCACATTAAGTGTGTTTAATGAAATGAGGCAATCTGTAAGATGACTCAGAGATGCCTGAGGGTGAGCGCTGGAGTGAGTTTTCCTCTCACAGTTTGGCACAAGGTTTTGCAAGGCTGCTGCTGTCCATGGAAGTGGCTGGCTTGGATTGCAGCGCCAGAGCGAGACTGGTCAACGGGTGCTTTAGGGAAGGCAGGCCGGCCGGCAGGCCCCTTCCTCCCGAGGGAGGGATTCCTGGGCTACGTTGCATTGCATTCTGTTTTCTTAACTTTTGCTATCTACCGAGAGACATTTGTTATTGGGAAGATTAAAAATGTAATAAATAAAATAAAATGAGTGTGAGGGGGCTGGGGGCAAGGTAGGCTAGTTATTGGATCTAGTCCTGTTGAGTTGTGCCAGCTCTTTGCTTCCCCTGGATTTAGCTGCTGTTTTTCTTGGCCTGGCTGAGATTTATTTCTCACGTTAACACCCTGCTCTCTCTTTCTCCAAGGAGCTCTCTCTTTCTCCACAGGATTTCACTGTGGCCCTCCAATATTTTTTCCCTCTCAATAGTCCTGTGAAGGAGGTTGGGCTGATAGATTGGCTTGCCAGGATTCTAGTGTGACGTTTAAATTGCATCATGTCCGTCTGTCTGACAGGTGAAGCGCTACCAGTGCACGTTTGAGGGCTGCCCTCGTACCTACAGCACAGCAGGCAACCTGCGCACCCACCAGAAGACACACCGGGGGGAATACACCTTTGTGTGCAACCAGGAGGGGTGTGGGAAAGCCTTCCTGACATCCTACAGTCTCAAAATCCATGTTCGAGTCCACACTAAGGAGAAGCCTTTTGAGTGTGATGTTCAGGGCTGTGAAAAAGCCTTCAATACACTGTACAGGTAAGAACAGGAGTATTCCATCCTTCCAGACTGTGAGCTTCTTACCTTCCCCTTCCCACCCTCCACCCCTGCCCCCACGCAGAAGAATTTAGTAAGATTCTCCTGGATAGAAACATCAAAAGTGTAAGCACTTCATTTACATAAATTATTTTCTAGTGGGAAATACTTTATTTTCCCTGCAACAGTCTCTCACATACCCACATCTATGCTTCTTAACTACTCTGAAGTTAATTCTCTGAGGTGTAGCTTCCCCACAGCCTCCTCTTATGGGCTGTGGCTGTATTTGATGGAGCTGCAAGGTTTGCAGGGGAAACCATGCTTCACCACCGGAAAGCTGGGCCATTTCTGTTTGCAGTTCCCTAGCTTGCATTTGGGATTGTGTCCAAATGGAGCCAGCTGTTTTATGTGCCTGTAGGAGTTTACGCTTTGTCCCTGTAGGGCGGGTCTCAGTCTGGCAGTAACGGAGAGCCCTTGTTCCCCATTTGTAGGTTAAAAGCCCATCAGAGGCTTCACACGGGGAAAACATTTAACTGTGAATCAGAGGGTTGCAGCAAGTACTTCACTACGCTCAGTGATCTGCGGAAACACATTCGGACGCATACTGGAGAAAAGCCATTTAGGTGAGCCTTTGGCGGGGGAGGGGGAGCAGGGGGGATCTTGGGCCACTGGCCAAATACTGTGCAGTGCCCTGTGCTGGATCTCCTCTCAGGCAGTTTTGGGAGTTTGAGCTATGGCTCATTTTGAGATCCAAGGCTCTCTGTGGAAAGGCCAGGCATTCACCCTAGCCTTTGAGCTACGCATTCCCAGACTTCCTCTTCCTGATTCCACAGTGTGGTTTGCTAATTGCTCAGGAGGTAGAGTTTCAGCATCACCTACAGATTCAGGACAGTTAAAAGGAAGGACTTCTTACAGTTAAATTACAGAATTCGCTACCTCAAGACTAGAGATGGCCACCAAACAGAGGCAGTAAGCTGTTGCACTCGTGTCCTGCTTGTGGGTTTCTGGCTGATAGCTGGGTTGGTCACTGTGTGAACAGAGTGGTGAACTAGATGGACCCTTGGTCTGATCCAGCAGAGTTGTTCTTATGTACAAGTTTTTCCTTTCTTGCGAAAACTCAAAGGCACAAGAATTCCATCATGCCTTGAAGCTAGGCCCAGTGCTGCTGCCCTGGTCAGCCCCTGACCTCCTTTTCAGTGAGCTACAATGAAATTGCAAGGGCTAATATTCTGCTTGTCTCCTTGATTTCTTTCTCAGTGATACTGCCCATCCGGCAGAGGTTTCTACCACTCTGTGTGCAGATTAACACCTGTCCTACTGCTGCAGTAAGAAGCAAAACGTATGATTAGAAGTGGCTTTTGCAAGAAACTTCTTGCTGACCTCTTCTCTTTGCTCTGTAGGTGTGATCATGATGGCTGTGGGAAAGCCTTTGCTGCAAGTCATCACCTGAAGACGCACGTCCGGACACACACCGGTAAGACACTGGGGACAGGTGGCTTTTGAAATTTGTTTGTGACACCAGGAGACCAGAAGCATCTTTAGCATTGACACAGCCTAGGCTTTGCTGGTTGGGGATGATGGGAGATGGAAACCCACACACCTGGTGGGTACCTGGTTGAGGAAGGTGAATGTAGCCACATGGCCCAGATGTTGGATGCAACTTCCAAAATGGTAACTGGATTGTTAGGTGGTGTTGATTCAACATTAAGGGCAAGTTAAAATCTTAGTAATACTGAAAACAAGCCCATGTGCTGGCAGTGAGGTCAAATGCAGAGGTGTTGGAACGTGTACACTAGCATCTCGCACACAAAGGGCCTTGCAATGCACATGGGAATACAACTTGGCCTCCGCCTAGGCATCAGCTGAGCAACGAGGAACTCATAGACTGCTGGATTTGTACAAATCTATGGGTTTTTTTGTTGTAGGTGAGAGACCCTTCTTCTGTCCCACTAATGGTTGTGAGAAGACCTTCAGCACACAATATAGCCTCAAGAGCCACATGAAAGGACACGAAAATGGCCCCTCCTACACTTTGCTCTCCAACAGCAGCCTCTCTGAGGTGAGCGCCTTCCAGCCCAGTTGAAGAAAGTGTGACTAGATAGCATGGTGTGCTCTGCTTCATGTGAAATGTCTACAATATCTGGAACTTTTCCAGAGCACCATTTTTTTAATTTATTCCTTTAAAAGATCTATATTCCACCTTTCTGCCCCTCTTGCAGTTGACATAAATAGGAATATCCACTCCCCGGCCTTAGATGCTGATGGTGGTGTGACTGTTTCAAAGTGCTCCTTAGGCATTTTGCAGGTGAAATTGTACAATGGGGAATGGTATCCAGCAGAACTCTCTGCCATTGAACCAGATAAATTATCTGAGTAATACTTACCAAATCTTCAAAATATGGTATACAGTAATGCTTTAACCTTGTCACGCTGGAATTTATGATCTTATGGAAAATCAAAGGTGAACGTAGTCAAGTACGTACCTTGGATTTCAGGAAAGCTGATTTTAATAATCTTTAAATGTTAGGTGGGATTCTGTAGCTAGATATATTAACAGAGAAAAGAGACCAAGGTGGCAGGGAGGTGTCTAAAAAAACCCAATGTGGCTGCACTAAAAAGCATAGTGCTGAGCTGAAAATAAAAAAGGAAGAGGTGGAAGGAAGCTCAGATCACCAAGGGACAGTGCAGGTGTGGAGCTCATACTGGTAGAGTCAGTGTCAGGAAAGCTCAGAACAAGGTAGAGCAACAAAAGGGGCTTTTCAAGTATATTTGAAGCTAAAGGAAGGAAAGGGCTCAGTAAGGAGGGTGAAATGCCAGTGGGTAACAAAGAGAAGGCAGAACTCCCTTTTTGCCTCCATTTTCTTCCCAAAGGAGCATTGTATGCAATCTCAGAAAAGTATCATGAATGTTGAGGATTATAATGCACCACAATTCAAGAAGGATGCAGATAAGCTGGAGGGGGTTCAAAGGAGGGCAACCAGGATGATCAGGGGTCTGGAAACAAAGCCCTATGAGGAGGGACTGAGAGAACTGTGCATGTTTATCCTGGAGAAGAGAAGATGGAGGGGAGACATGATAGCACTCTTCAGATACTTGAAAGGTGGGGGCACAGAGGAGGGCCAAGATCTCTTCTCCATCATCCCAGAGTGCAAGACACAGAATAATGGGCTGCAGTTACAGGAAGCCAGATTCCAGCTGGACATCAGGAAAAACTTCCTGACTGTTAGAGCAGTACGACAATGGAGCCAATGACCCCCAGGGAAGTGGTGGGCTCTCCCACACTAGAAGCTTTGAAGAGGCAGCTGGACGACCATCTGTCAGGGATGCTTTAAGGTGGATTCCTGCATTGAGCACGGGATTGGACTTGATGGCCTTATAGGCCCCTTCCAACTCTGCTATTCTAGGATTCCCAGGCCGCCTGAAAGAGGCGGTAGTGAGAGCACTCCTGACAGAATCTTCCCTGGACCCTGATAATCTTAATAACTATAGGCGAGTAGCAAATGTTCCATTCCTGGGCAAGGTCCTTGAGCAGGTGGTTGTGAGCCAGCTCCAGGCATTCTTGGATGAGACCGGTTATCTGGATCCATTTCAGTCGAGTTTCAGGCCTGGGTTTAGGACGGATACAGCCTTGGTTGCCCTGTATGACGGCCTATGTCGGGAGAAAGACGGGGAGTGTGACTGTTGATTCTCCTTGATCTCTCAGCGGTTTTCGTTACCATCGACCATGGTATCCTTCTGGGACGACTGTCCGAGTTGGGAGTGGGAGGTACTGCATTGCAGTGGTTCCACTCCTACTTGATGGGCTGGCTCCAGAAGGTGGTGCTTGGGAGACATTGCTCAGCCCCGTGGATTCTCCAGTATGGGGTTCCACAGGGGTCAGTCTTGTCCCCCATGCTGTTCAACATCTACGTGAAACCGTTGAGTGCGGTCATCCAGAGTTTTGGAGTGTGTTGTCATCAGTATGCTGATGACACACAGCTTGATATTTCTCCTTTTCATCTTCATCAAGTGAGGCTGTGGATGTGCTGAACTGGTGCATGGCTGCGACAATGGACTGGATGAGGGCTAATAAACTGAAACTCAATCCAGACAAGACTGAGATGCTGTTAGTGGGTGGTTCTGCTGACTGGATGGAAGGTGTTCAACCTGTTCTGGATGGGGTTGCACTCCCCCTGAAGAGTCGTAGCTTGGGTGTTCTCCTAGAACCATTGCTGTCACGGGGCTCAGGTGGCCTCAGTGGCACGGAGTGCCTTCTATCAATTTTGGTTGGTGCCCAGCTACGCCCCTATCTGGACAGGGATAACCTGTCTTCAGCCCTGGTAACCACCAAGTTAGATTACTGCAATACACTCTGCGTGAGGCTGCTTTTGAAGATGGTTCGGAAGCTGCAGCTTGTGCAAAATGCAGCTAGAGTGATAACAGGGATCAGAAGGTTCGAACATATAAGACTCACTCTGGCCTGCTTGCATTGGCTACCTGTATGTTCCTGCCTGTATGTTCCATTCAAGGTGCTGGTTTAAACATATAAAGCCTTACACGGCTTGGGACCACAATACCTGATGGAACGCCTCTCCCAACATGAATGGATACTGTTGTTTTTATGTTTCTGATGGTTTTTAAATCTTGTATACTTTTTTAATGTTTACTATTTTTAACTGTTGTAAACTGCCCAGAGAGCTTCGGCTGTGGGGCGGTATAGAAATGTAATAAATAAATAAATAAAATAAACCTACCCATACACTGCACTCAACATCAAAGGTCCTCCTCTGAGTGTCTACTCCGAGGGAAGCTTGGAGGACGGCAACAAGAGAAAGGGCCTTCTCTGTGGTGGCCGCCCAACTGTGGAACAACCTCCCTGAGGAGGCTCGCCTGGCGCCAACATTGTTATCTTTTCGGCGCCAGGTCAAGACTTTTCTCTTCTCCCAGGCATTTAACAATATGTAAGTAGCCTGGGTTTGTTTTTGTCTGTTTTTGTGGTTTTAAATTGTATGTTTCTGTGATTTAAAATTTTTGTATATTGTTTTTAAGTGTTTTATCCTATGTTAACCGCCCAGAGAGCTTTGGCTGTGGGGCAGTATAGAAATGCAAATAATAATAATGATAATGATAAGGAGTTGGTCAGGAGATAACCGAGCTCCCATAAATGATCTCAGGTCTTTGGGGTCAGATGAATTGCATCCTAGGGTACTAAAGGAACTTGCTCTTGGAAGCTCTATCTATCAGCCCTGAGAAACCCTAGCGAACGTGTGGGGTGCAACAAGGCTAGATACGGCCAAATGTCTTCCAAAAGGGGCGAAAGGATGATCTAGAAAACTCACTTTGATACCAGGGAGAATGCTAGAACAGATAAAGCAGTCTGTATGCAAGCATCTTGATAACAATGCCGTGATTGGTAGAAGTCAGCATGGATTGGTCTGTTATAGATCCTGCTGGTTCAATCCTTGGAAAAACCTTTGCCTGAAACCTGGAGAGCCACTGCCAGTCAGTGTTGACAGTACTGGCTAGATGGGCCAATGGTGTGATTTGGTATAAGGCCGCTTCCTCTGTTCCCCTTGAGAGAAGAGATGAGGCTTGATTGGTTATCCTTTCCTTCCCCCTTGGGTTTTAGTCTGGAATTGCTGCCAACTCCAGTTAGCAAAGATGATGAGATAACTGGATTGGCATTCTCCTACTGAGTGACTTTGCCTATCTTCCTGTATCGCCATGTCTTTTGAATTTAAGTTAAATCATTTGAACAATAGTACTTAAACTTCCTTGGAATCTGAAACAAGACAAGGGACACTACTAGCCAAAGCAGGGATGATCAGTCGCTATGGCAACTGTGGTGTGCACTGACCTTCAGTCATTCCGTTTTGAAGTTTCTTTCTGATGCAGACAGTCTTCCTCCTTAAGGGATCAGTGGTGTTTCTGAATTAATGTTTTACAAAGAGCCAGAAGATGGATTTTGGCTGGAATCCCTGATCGCCCTCACTGAATGTTCCTAAAGCATTCTGGATCTTACCCTGCTTATAACTCGGGGGCGGGGAGGCAGTGGCCTTTCTGGTGTTGGATTCCAGCATCTCTGACCATTGAACATATTTATTTATTTATTTATTTATTTATTTTATTTAAAACATTTATATCCCACCCTATATCATTAAGATCTCAGAGTGGTGTACAGATAAAAACATACAATATAAAACAATAAATATACACAGTTAAAAACAAATTAAACCATGATCCAAGTTAAAACAATATATAATTTAAAAGCAATAAAGTTGGGGTTCAGCCACATCTGGAGGTGCCTTTCCCCCCATTTATTTATTTATTTATTTATTGCACTTACATACCGCCCCCATAGCCAGAGCTCTCTGGGCGGTTTACAGAAATTCTAAAATTGAGATAAAAACAAGTATACAAAATTTAAAAATTTAAAACACAGAACATACATAAAGCATTAAAAACCGTTAAAAAAACTAAACATGTAGGTGATTAAAATGTGCAGCCATATGCCTGGGCAAAGAGGAAAGTCTTAACCTGGCGCCAGAAAGACAGCAGCGTTGGCGCCAGGCGAGCCTCGTCAGGGAGATCATTCCATTCTCAGTGGTACGCAGCTTAACGCAGGGCATCCCTCTCCTTTCGTGCAGGACACAAACCACTCACTCTGCCTGAGCGACTTGAGCCTCATGTCCACAGATTCGGAACTGCGGGATAATTCAAATCCAGTAAGTATCTCTTGTGTGGGATTGTACAAGAGGCAGTGTGGAGCATATGATGGTCTCGCCATTTCTTTGGATAAGGACTTGTGTTCTCATTTTCATCAGTAAACGTCTTTCTTGCTGATGAAAGCAAGCAGCTTTGGTCTGTCTGAGCTCCTGTGAATTATTTTATTTATTTATTTATTTATTTCATTTTTATACCGCCCAATAGCCGAAGCTCCCTGGGCAGTTCACAAAAATTAAAACCATTCAAAGTATAAATCTAATAGTATAAAATACAATATAAAAGCAGCAGTGCAGAAATACAAATTTAAAACAGCAAAGTTAAAATTGAATTTATAGACTGTTAAAATGCTGAGTGTGCTCTTGGGCGTTCTGTCCCAGTATGTGTAGGGCTGGCATTGCCACCAAGCTCAGCTAACTAAGGGCCTCACTGATTCTTCCTTTCCCTAGATGCCTGGACAGGACCTGAGTACGATCTCACCAGCAAGCATCTTTGAGTCCATGTTTCAGAGTCCAGAGCCTCCCGCAAATCAGGAAGACTCTCCGCACACAGGTATATGTACTCTGCATCACTGGGTCCTCTGGCCTATGGATGATCTTAGAAAGAATAGGGACCCTCAGAACTGGCGAACTATTCCGAGGCTTAAGAACTGCATTGAGCAGGAGGTTGGGCTCGATGGCCTTATAGGAGCTGTGGCTGAGTTCACATGGCACGACAAACCACCCTCCGAAATAAACCACGAAGGTTCTTGTCCAAACAACCCACGGCGAGCCCAGCAGACGGTTGTGCTTGCTATGGCTCCTCCTTCTCCCTTGGCCCTTCGGCTGGCTCGGCCAGCAGAATGCGTCTTGTCTGCTACCAAGCCCCCACCCCCATTCCAAACAACTCTTATACTTTTCTTGTACAGAAATAGGGCTGGAAATGTTTTTTCTGAATTTTCAGTGAATGTGTGCAAAAGCCTAATAATAATGATGATGATGATGTTTGCCTTGCCTGGATCCTTTCATGTTTGAGCTGTCAATCATACAAGGTACAAGGTACGAGGGTACACTGTGTATAGGCTGGTTTGACAGCTGGTTTGACAGGACTGTCCTTGACCACAGCCGGCTCAAGTGCCGCTCGGCATCTCCCCAAGAGTTCTCACCGTGCTTCTTGTTTGGCAGATGCCTTGACGGACGATTTTGGTGGTGATGCAGACCCAGCCCCTGCCATCCAGCCCCCTCCAGGAGAGGCTGCTCCTTTATCCCTGCCACTTGTTCTACAGCTGGGCATCTCTGAGCCTTCTCCCCCGGCACTGCCCCCTGACCCCACTGGTACTCAGCAAGCAGCATATGGATCCCCTGCCACTGTCCTGCAGTCCCCAGAAGTGCCTGCTTCCAACAGCACACTGTTTGCAGCCAATCCTCAGGATTTCCTGCAGCACGTTCAGACTCCTACGCAGCCCGTTGGGACTGGACTTCCTGTGCTCACAGGCGCAAGCCCTGTGCGGCCGGCAGGGGGTGCTGCAGAGGTCCTGTCCGGTGGGGTTCAGCCTGTGCCTGTTGGAGGGAGCTCTGTGCTGGCCAGCAGCCCAACTATCACCATCACCCCATCGCAGAGCGCAGCCATTCTCCAGTCCAGCATCGTCATGGGGGAGCAAAACCTCCAGTGGCTTTTAAATGGTGCCGCCAGGACGCCCCAGAACCAAGAGCAAATGGTGAGTAACATCCATCCCATGCTCCAGCACATGAGACGCTCGCAAAAGGGGCTGGCTGGTCAACCAGAGTGGGCTGGGCTGGGTTGGCACATTGCCTGCCAGGGTCTGTGACTCTAGCAGCATGGTTGCTGCAGCCAGGATGGCTCTGCCTTGCTTTCCAGAAGGCTGATTGGCTGATCTTTTGTCCTCTTCCTAAAGCCACAGGCTCCAGTGGTGGAGCAGGTCTTCTTTACGACGGCCCTGCCTGTTGCAAGTAATGCAGGTAAGCAACACGTCCTGGGGTCAGGTCTTCCTCTTCTCTCATGGCGCACTGGATGGGGCATTGGCATTCCCACCAGGTTAGCCTGATTCCTACCCCAGAGACGGGCATGCAGACCCAAAGGACCCACTGGGGAGTGGGGGGGACGTGCTGTTAGCTTCCTTTTTCATAGTGGGTTGATGCTTCACAGGGGAGGGATAATCCACTCCCCACAACTCCTCAATGAGTGAAATCCACCCCCTTCCCATGTTCATAGTCTGTGTGTGCCCCCCTCCCTACAAATGCCTAGCAGGCATACTCAGCTCTAAGCGAAAGAAAAAAGATGACAACACCCTTTCGGTGGGAGAGGTTGGGACATGGGAACATCCACCCCCGGGTTCATGAGGAACAGCAGAGGAGCCAGAGAGAATTTTAATTTCCCTCTGAGCAGGAAATGGATGCTTGATTATGCATTCTTCCGAATGCTGTGGCTGAGTGAAGAGCCGGGAGACTCAGCCTCCTGTGTTGGTTGCATGCCTCTTTTGAACGAGGGAAGCCTGCAGTGGTCACATGGCTCACCCGGGTTGCTCCACAGCAGGTGCCTTCTGCTGCTGCCGGCACTAGGACCAGGTGAACGGCTTATGCAGGTGTTCTGCTACCTTGGGAGCAGGCTGGCAGCCCTTTTCTGCTGCTGAGCCCTTCCCAACCATGGCTGCCACTCTTACCATCTGCGTTTCTGTGGGGAAGTTGTGGAGGACGGATGGGTTTGCCTCTGAGCTGACGGGGTGTGTTTGTCTTCAGGAAGCTCCGTGCAGCAGATTGGCCTGAGTGTGCCCGTGATCATCATCAAGCAGGAAGAGGCCTGCCAGTGCCAGTGTGCCTGCCGGGACTCGAGCAAGGGCAAAGCCAGCAGCAGCAGTAGCAGCAGCAGCAGCTGTTCCTCGCTTGGCACCAAGACCTCGGGGGAGCGTCCTGCGCCGGGGCCTCAGCCTCCAGCCTTCCCTGAGGTTGTGGCCCCCAGCACCTCCTCTGCTGCTATCCTCTCATCATCGTTGCCTCCTTCTTGCAAGCGCAGTGCTCTGGTGGGGAACCCGTCAGGCTCACAGAACCAGTCCCTAAGTGCCATGGATGTCGCAGACTTTCTCTCCCTTCAGAGCCCTGAGACCCCCTCCCCTCTGACTCCCATTGAAGCTCTGCTGCAAGGGGAGGAAGAACTTGCTCTGGGCAGCAGCTTCCCCAAGTGAAGCCCTCCTACCTGGCCCAAGGGGATGGAGGTTGAAGGATGAGCAAGAGCCTGTTGCTCCCTAGAAGCTGGGCCCTCGCCCTTATAAGGTGAGGCCTGTCCATAGGGAAAAGGCAAAGTTATGTCTGAATGGCTGGCTGCACTGTCTTGTCACTTTGGCTCAGGGTGACACAAACGCAGGCATCGGAGTCGTCTTGAGTGGATTTGGGCGGCTGGCTGCTCTCGTTGCACCTTGCTTTAGTGGTGATGGAGGAGGAGACGGGGAGCCGTGCTGGTGGCACGTGAGGGTGTTGCAGCTCCGTGGGGTGTCTTCCGGTCTACGTGTGCACTATTTGTATTCTTATACTGGGGGGAGGGGGAGGAGATGTTTATGTGGGAGGAGTGCAGTGGCAAGGGGGCTCTCGTAGCAGCAGCTGCACTTTGCAAGGTGGGCAGCTGGGGAGAGGTGGGCCTGGGCCCCACAGGGGCTCACTGTTTTACTAGCGTTCAGCGTGCTGCAAATACAAGGCGGGCAGATCATCCCTTCAGAGTTTGCACAGGTGCAGATGGACTTGCTCCGTAGTAGCTGCTGAGTTTCTGTGTCTTTTGTAGATATGTTTCTTGGCAGTGGAACGCCACCCTCTCTGCCATGCGTCAACATGGGTGTTTACACAAGTTCAAGGGCTCAGAGGATTTGCACTGTTTCAGCTTTCCCAAAACCACTTGCTCAGCACAGCAGCTTGTGGCACAAAAAGGCGCCCCTACAGGCTCAGCAGACTTTGGCTCTGTGAAGGTATTGGTGTGGATCAGGTGGAGCTGCTCCTGCATCCCACCAGTTCTGGCAGAGTGTGCCCCTTGAATGTGCGACACAATCCCGCGGCTGCTCCGTGCTGTGGTGCCTGTAGAGCGACTCCCTTCCTTGGCAAAGAGCTGGTGCTCAGCCAGCTAGGCCTCCCACCCTTTCCAAAGCCTTCCTCTTTTTTTTCCTGCCCTCAGCCTGCTGCAGTGGAAAATGCATCCTTTTGTATCTTCTAACTTACTCAGGGTAAAATCCTAACAGACTCTCCTCCATCCAGCAGCCTGTAAGGGTTTGATAAATCTCCTTTGTAATGTTTTATTTATATGCCATTGTTCATGTTAAAAAAGAAGTGAACAGCCTTCCCCAACCTGTTGTCCTCCTGAAGTGTTGGACGGCATCTCCTGTAGATTGCAACCTGCATTGCCATTGGCTTGCAGTTATGGGTGTTGCAGTCCCACACACCTGAAAGGCACCAGGCCAAGGAAGGCTGCCCTACATAGTGTTCTTCCATCAGTCTGGATTTTGCAGCTGCTCCCTTGTTCTAGGAGGGTCTTCATTCATTCACTGTGTAGCTTGATATTTGTCTAATAGACAGTAGCTGTGAGGAAATGTCTTGCATGCAAATAGGCAAGCAGGGTGGCCATGGAGCTGCTCCTTCCAGGAATTATTGTGGGCAGGAGTGAGACGGGGCAGTGCTGGGGCTGGGAACCTTTGGTCCGTCGGTCGGTTGGTCTGCCTGCTACGGGGAGTTGGGAATGTGCAGCCTCAGGGTCTTGTCCCAGGTCCTGCTGCAAGTGACTGCTGACCTTCAAGGAGCCTCCCCGGAGCTCTGAGTGTGATGGACCTCGGCCCCTCTTGGGGACTGCCTAGCTGCTTGGTGCGTGCTCCCCGCCCTCTACACCCTCAATGACTTTGGCAAATAGTAGGAGACACGGCCTGGACTGAAGTGGGAGGGCACCCTATGGAGGCAGCCTGTCTTGCAAGGCAGCTGCTCCTTCTTTCTGTAAGCGTGTTTTGGCTTGGTTTTCTCTGGCAGGGCTGCACATGGTGGTGGAGAGCAGAATAGGGCCTTGGGGAGCATTCTTGCAACACCCCAGTAGTGATTTTCACTATTGCTCCTAATTTTATTTATTAAGTTGGACACAAACCTGGACTTCATGAGTCCCCCTTTCCCTCTCATGTGCCGATGAGACCAGCAAAGCCAGAGGGCTCCTTGATGGGGCCTGAAGCGGCCACCACTTGGGCAGTCAGGACACTCGTGTTAGACTGGTCTGCCGGTGAAGTGGGAGCAGCCTTGCCTCTGGGACAGCAGCCCCCTGCGACTTCCAGGCCCGGCTGGTCTTGCTACTTGCTCAGCCGCCTCTGCTAGGGGCTTGGGTCTGAGCACATGGTTATGCTAAGCAGCTGGGACGTGGGTAGCAACTGAGGACTTCTTTCTGGCCCAGATGGAGAACCTGCCGGGGTGGAAGTCTGATGCTTTTGCTGGAAGCTGCTGCTGGAGTCTAGAGAAGGGAAGTATTTTGCTACGGCTGCTCCATTGACACATGCTGGGCTTTAAAATGCACTTTAGTTCTCTTTAAGCCAACTGCTGCAATTTCATTTGTAAATAACTTCACAAAATTTATTAGGGTGTTTCTGCCGCCCCCCTTCTTTTTGCTCTGAGTAAAAGTTAATGTGGGTGTGCAAAAGGAAGAGCACTTAACCTCAGTGCAATATGTATAGCTAGAAATGGTGTCCACATGTGCGCTGTGTGTGTGCCCGCGCGTGTGTGTGCGCATGTGACTGATGGATTGGATGTGGGAACCAACTTAGCTGTGCCACCTTCTGAGTTACGCACCTCTAAGTAAATGTCCAGTCTATGCAAAATTCCATTAGGAGCCTGAGCTGCATGGAATCAAGTTAGGTCACTCATGTTTCTGCAACAATTTTGGTCCCTGCTCAGATCCAGTGATAGGTTGTTACAGCTGCCATCCTTTTCTCAACTCCCCACAGAGGGAAAGGCAGACTAGGGGAAGGAGACATGGCTGCCGTTTCATGGCATGTAGCACCTTCTGGAATGGATCTTCCTGATCTTCTGGATGTCACATTCCTGCCTTACTTTACAGCAAGGGACTCTACGCCAGAAGTGGGGAAACCTTTCAGACAGTGTTTTTAAAGGATTTCCCTTCTCCTCTTCACCTTCTCCTAGAACATGCCAATCGTTGATCTGTAGATGCAAATGATTCAAAAAAAGAAGCTGCTCTTGAGAAATTGGGAGACAGAGGAGGTGGCAGCGCAACGAGAAGGTTCCTCTTTGCAAAGGCCATTTGGCTTGGGGTTAGATGCTACTCTTTAATGTTACACTCTCTGGGTTAGTTTTTTAATTGGGATATTCATACCTTTTTCTAGAAATAGTGTCTCCAGTTTTGTTTTTAATACACATCCCCTGAAGTTGGGGAGAAGGCTGACCTTACAACTTCTGCATTGTTTATTGTTGTTTCATTCTACAGTTTGGACTCTGGTTCTGCACTGAGAAATGCCAAGGAAACTGGATATTTATGTAGGGCATGCGTGTCTGAGTGTGCATGTGGAAATGGTGTGTAACCCACATTGTGTTTTTAGTGGTGTGCACGCTGGCCAAAAATGGTTTCTATGCAGTGGACACTTTCAAGTAATGCAGTTTATACTTAACATGTGGGTGTTTTGGCTTTTAGTTCTCCCCCTCCCCCAGTAAAGCCCAGGGAGACATATATTTTTCTTTTTGCAATTTGTTAATTGAAATTGCTCCTGCCTTTGCTCTGCAGTCTTCTCTTTCCAAATGCTAAGCTACTGAAACAATGTGGGGAAACAGTAGGCGCTGCCATTCTCCCTAGCAATGGTCTGGACTTGGGTGGAGGCAGATGGTAAGGCTCCATGGGGTGTCCATTTAAGGATTTAGCAGCCCCTTCCTACTTTGGACTAACAGGAGGCATAACAGGAGGTGGGTATCTTGCATTGCCCTTGAAAGAAAGGGCAGGCTTGTGGATATGTCTGCTTTTGTTGGACAGAGAAGTGTTACCAGCTACGAATACCACACATCCATGAGATGGCAGAATTCAGGGGAAGATCCCTTAGTTGAGATGGGGGTTTTCATGCCCCTTCCCACACTGGAATGGGGGAGGTGGAGACCCTCAAAGGGCCTCAGCTAACTTTTGCAAAGGGTCTTTCTGGGTCCCTCCTCCCAGCCTGGAACATCAGCTGAGCACCTGAGTTCCTTCACGGTGTTGCCTGGGGAGAAGCGCCAAGAGGTGCAGAACTCGGTCTCCTGTTGCTGCATGGATCTCCAGTGGCACACGAGGAGTGAAGGGGAGATGATTCGAAGTTGCCAGTTTCTCTCAGGAGTACGTGTGTTGTGTTTAAGCAAATTTAATTTAATTTGAAACATGGGAACAAATGTCCTTGCATTGAGTGATGTGAAGATGTGTTACAGGTACAGTACTTCCAAAGGAAGAGCCTCTCCAAACCCCACAAGCATAAACATGAATTTGTATTTTTGAAGAATGTAAAATGTGAAATAACAGTGTTTGCTTAAATGCTACTTTTTGTATAAAATTAATATTGTACTTTGAAATACCTGCAAGGAAGTGGAAATTAATTTTTTAATTGAAAGCAATATAACACCAATGGGTTCTAATTAAATGCTTATTTAAACCTGGTGCCTTTTGGAGAAATACTTTCTGAGATACAAGGAGATACAAGGGAAGGGCTGCAACTCAGTGGCAGAGCACACACTTTGCATGCGGTTTTGGCTATATGATCTGATGCATTCTGGAGAGAGTGACAAAGCCTTAATGGATTCCAGGCACTAAAAAGCAACTGCAGCTAATTTTCATGTAGTGTGCATAACCCTCCAGATTAATTCTTTTTTTTCTCTCTTTTTTGGCATGGTCCTGGTGGTGCCTGTGTCAGAAGCTGAAATATGTTTCAGAAGCTAGCACTGGCCAAAAGCCTGCAGGCGTTCTATTGTGGCAGGGGTCCTCAACACGGTGCCTGCTGACCTTTTGCTCTCTGCCCCCTTCCCCCCAAAAAATTGAAAAAAAATTGGGCGCCATGTTCTCCTTCCTGGTCCTGAACCTGCTGCTGATCAGCTGTTTAGACGACAGGAAAAGAAAGCAAGGCAAAGGGGTAGAGAGAAACAATGAGGTAAAGAGCTGGGGGAGGCAAAACAGCAAGAATCAGACTGCTGGTGCTTAACTTAAAATGGTGGCAGAAGCAGCTGTTCAAACAACGCTGGGGGAAAGCCAGACCTAGCAGCTGGGAAGCAGGCTGCTTTGTGTTAATCAGCCTTCCTCAACCTGGGGCGCTCCAGATGTGTTGGACTACAACTCCCAGAACGCTCCAGCAACACATCTGGAGCGCCCCAGGTTGAGGAAGGCTGTCTTAAATCATCCCCAGGGGATGAAGGGAAAATGCCTGATTGGCCTAAATGGGGATGGAGAGGGAATAGGCTGGAGCAGGTGGCAAAAGATGATACCCAGTCAAAGTAGCCAAAGGATGATGGCAGAAGATGGGCCTCCAGGAAACATTTGGGGGTTTGTGTGTAGTCACCACACCTAAAAAGGCATCATAGAGCTGCGGAAAGTGCAGAAAGGGGCAACTAAAATGATGAAGGGGCTGGAGCATTTCCCCTATGAGGGAAGGTTACAGCGACTGGGATTGTTTAGCTTGGAAAAAAGGAGGCTCAGGGGAGACATGATAGAGGTGTACGAAATGATGCATGGTGTGGAGAATGTGGAGAGGGAGACCTTTTTCTCCCTCTCAAAATACGAGGAACCCCCCCCCCCCCCGGTCATCCCATGAAGCTGATTGGTGGGAGATCCAGGACAAATAAGAGGAAATCCTTCACACTACCACAAGATGTAGTGATGGCCAACTATTTGGATGGCTTTAAAAGGGGGTGGATAAATTCCTGGAGGCGAAGGTTATCCATGGCTACTAGCTGATGGTTGTGTGCTATTTCTAGTATTTGAGGCAATAAGCTGCTGGGGAACATGGGTGGGAGGGTGCTGCTTTGTTGATCCCTGGCCGATGGCTGGTTGGCCCCTGTGTGAACAGAGTGCTAGACCAGGTGGACCTTTGGTCTGATCCAGCATCGGGGCGCCGCTTAGGTTCTTAAGATACAAAACAAGGAACTGGCTGAATGGATGTTTTCAGGAAAGGAAACAGGAACTGAGACAAGTGGTGATAAAATATGAAGTTCTCAACCTTATTGACAAATTGAAAGTTAATAAATCACTGCGTCCTATTGCAATTCCCATCAGCCTCTGAGCTGGGAGGCTGATGCGAATCATGCAGAGCGGGAATTGCCCGGAAGCGGCCTTCGGCTCTGCCCTGCAGCCTTGGGGATAGAGGGACGTGGGGGCGGCGGCCGTGAGGAACCGGCGGCCAGGGCTCCCGCAGCTCCCGGGTCCGGCAGCGGGGCGGCTCCGCTCCGGAGCGGCCTCTGGCCTGTCGGACAGCCTGCGCTTCCCTCGCGTGAGCCTGGCGAGCGGCCCGAGCCGGGAGGCCCGACAGGCGCCGCTCTAGCCCGTGCGTGGCTCTATGGCGGAGGGGCGAGTGGCGTCACGTCCGCGTCGCCGGAAGCGGCGGGCGCATGCTGGGCGGCGCGAGGCGGCGGGCGATGCTGGCGCTGTCGGGGGCCGCGGGCGGCGGCGGCGGCGGCGGCGGCGGGGCGGCGCGAGGCCCGCGTGGCGGCTCGCCCCCGGGGGTCGGCGCGGCGCCTGCCCCGCAAGGGCCGCCGGGCGCCCCCAGCCCCGCGCGGGTGTTGCCGGCGTGCCCCGTGGGCGGCGCGGTGGAGGCGGCGGCGGCGGCCCTGCGGGCGGGCGGCCTAGTGGCCGTGCCCACCGACACCGTCTACGGCGTGGCCTGCCTGGCGCAGGACTCGCGGGCCCTCCGGGCGCTCTACCGGCTGAAGGGGCGCGCCGGGAGCAAGCCGGTGGCCGTCTGCCTGCCGGACCTCGAGCACGTGTACAGGTGCGCGCGCGCCTCGCCCCGGGGCTCCCGCACCCCTCGACGGGCACGCGGGCGGCGTTTGCCCCCCTCCAGCGGTGCTCGCAGCCCTTGCGAGGCGAGAGCAGCCGGTGTGTCTCGCCCCCGCAGCTGTGGCCTCTTAAGGACCCCCCTCCCCCCGATTTATTCTGGATTAAGCTGCTGCGGATTAGCCTCCCGTGACTTCGACTCTCCAAATAGCCTGGCAAAAGGACGTGCTTGTATGAGCATAGAGATTTAACTTCTGCTTATTTATTTATTTAAGGATTTTTATGCCGCCATTCAGCCAAACAAGGCTCTCACGGCGGCTTACAAAAGTATTTCTTGACTTAAATATTGCTTCCTTTTGCCTTAACAACACAGGCAGCTGGAGGTGCGGAGAGGCTCTGCTGTTGAGCAGTGTTGCCCCAGTGCGAGGCCCTCTTTCCTCAACCCTTTCTGTCTTTCAGGTTTTCCCTGTTCATTTTGCAGATACTGCAACGTCAGCCTTCCTGATGAGCTGCTGCGTGATCTCCTCCCTGGGCCAGTGACGCTGGTCCTGGAACGCTCAGAGGCCCTCAACAAAGACCTGAACCCCTTCACCCCAGTAAGAACATAAGAAGTGCCCTGATGCTGGATCAGACCAAGGGTCCATCTGGCCCAGCGCTCTGTTCACACAGTGATTCACCAGTTGTCGGTCAGGGACTAACAAAGCAGGGTACGGTGCAACAACCCCCTCTCACCCATGTTCCTCAGCTTACTGCCTCGGATAGTGGAGGTAGCACATAGCCATCAGCGAGTCTTGGAAAAATGGGACTTCTCTGTTTCCCCCCCTGGCCTTATGTAGCCAACTTCCTAGAATTTTAGTACAGAAACAGTTCCACATGGGGAAGCCCTCTATTTCCCAAGCCCACAGTGATGTTCTCTGAATTAGGTGTGGGAGGAAGGTTGTGTTTCAACTCCCATCACAGTGACATTTCTCCACTATAGACAAAGCTGATTGATTTTGAAGTTGTAAATGAGAGAAATAAAAAACACTTACTTTGCAAGTCTTAAACTAAAAGCAAGTGTTCTTCTACCAGAATTCTCCTAGCTAGTTTACCTGGCCTTGAGCTTAGAGCGGGCCAAATTTTGCACCAAGTTGCATGGAGTTTGGGGATAGAAGCAGTCTCCTCGCAATTGCTCTCTGAACCTTGAGTATGCCAGGCTTGCAGAGCAATCGCCCTCAATGGCTTGGGCCCAGGATACATAAGGGAGCAACCTCTGCAATGCCAACTTACTTGCTCCCCAAATTTTTCATGTCCTGATGGTAGCTGGGGCAAGGGAGGCTCTACTTTCTCACTGAACTTAAATTATGAAGCTCCTTCAGAAGATCTATATAGTCTCCTCTCTCTTGCCAAGACGTCTTTGTTCCAGCTGGCATTTGACTTGCAGGGTTGAGATTACAGCAAAAAACAGTTTTGTTTGCGATGTGGATAAAGACCAGGACCTTAGCTGAGTTGTAGAAAGGTCCCGATCTTCATTCCCAGCATGCCATGGACAAAGCTAAGGGGGAAGGGTAGCAAAAAGAGCCAGATTGGGGAAGCTGTTTTACTTGGATTAGCCCCTCCTGTCTTGTTTGCTGCACCTATGTTTATTGTTTTGCTAATGAGTGCTGGACTTCATTGTTTTAAAACTGTTAGCTGCCCTAAGTGCTGAGCAAACAGCAGAGAGGCAGGATTCCCCACCCACCCCCGGTAAAAATAGAAAGAGAAGCGTTCATTCATTTCCTCTCTCACCACAGCTAGTTGGTATTCGCATCCCCAGTCACTGGTTCATCAGAGAGCTGGCCAGAGCCTGTGCTGCCCCTCTCGCGTTAACGAGTGCAAACCTCAGTGATGAAGGCAGCACCCTCACTGTCCTGGTAAGAGTTGCATTGGACCTTCAAGGGTGGCGGCAGTGGTGGCTCGTCTCTTTCTCTGGTTCCACATTGAGAAGGAAAACTTGGGGGACTTGTAGCAAATCTGCTTTGCTTTTCTCTGCTGAAGGGCAAGGGCTCCTGCTCATCCAAGCAGGGCCTTCCTGTCAAGGAAGGTGCAAGAAGGCGGCCCGGCTTTTGAAGCTGTCATCAGGAATGGGCAACTTCGTGCCTTGCAATTCCTGTCTTGCCCTGGCCTTGCTCAGTGCTGCTTGCTCATTTGAATGCTCTGGGTTCTTATGCTTCTCATTGTTTCTTTAGGAGTTCCAAGATCTCTGGCCTCACCTGTCGCTGGTCATTGATGGGGGCCCAATTGGGAACATCCATAGACCAGAGTGCCGCCTAGGCTCCACTGTGGTTGACCTCTCTGTCCCAGGAAAGTTCAAGGTTATTCGGCCAGGCTGGTAAGCTTCCTATTACTTCATGGTCATGTAAGTGGATTTTGAAGGCACATCGTTCCCTTCCTTAAAGAATGGAGCTATGCAGGGAACTTGGGGCCCCAGATGATTCCCATAAACATGTCTGTTCATTCCTGCGCATGTCATGTGAATTGGGGCAAACCTCCCATCCTGCACTGGCCAGCTCATCCTATTAGCATTTAGGATTCAGCTGACATTAAATCAACATTCAAGGATATTAGTGATAAGAATGCAGCTTCTCTCCCTATCCCCACCACCTATACATTTCCTGTTCTTATTTTTCTACAGTGCGCTTCCTCAGACTATTGAAATCCTGGTAGCCAAGCATGGCCTGTCAACTGAGCTGCATGGTTTATGAAACACATAGCATCAGGCAGCTAAATGCTCTTTGGCTCTTCAGGAAGTTCTTCCCAGTGAACGTGTTAAAGAAGAGTACAGGATTTAATACTGTCCTTCTCTGGTCCAAAGGGAGCCTCCCACAAGCTGATTTCCACGACTCCCTTATTGCTTGAAAGCCTGCCCTGCCTGTGACTCATAAGGGCATGGCCTGTGGAGGAAGCCCCGTCACCACCATCCCCAGCCCCACACTCTCTCGGATTTAAAGAAGGACCCACATTGTTTTCAGTACCTATAAGCATTTGCTCCTTCTAAATAACCTCTACACAGCAAGTTAGTTTTCTCTCTGTTCTTGGAAGAAGCTGGATTGTACAAGTTGAACACTGACAGATCCTGCTGTAGAGCATTTGAGTATCTGGGTAGGGAAGAACAAATTCAGTTGAGACAATGGACTTGTAGCAAGCAGGGAGTTGGGAGGTGGGGCCAATCTTGTTAGTGGGAACCAGGCTGTCTTGTGTCCCCGGGCTCTGTGGAAAACGGAGGCAGAGTCCAGCCTGACCCTGACAGACCACAGGCTGCTTCTGGACCAATGTCATTAAATGGAATCATTGTGCAGGTGTTGTGTTCTTCTGCCTGCGTTCTTTCCTATGCAGAGAGATGGGAGAGGCCGCCATCCTTTTTCCTGGGGGACGAGTGGGGTTGGTCCTGAAGATAGTGGGCCTGTGGTGGAAAGATAATTCATGCAAGCCACCCTGAGAATATATGGGTGGGTGGCATACGCTACAGTACGATAACAACAATGGCAGCACGAGAATGCAGTTTCCCCAGTCTGCCTCAACGAATCACTATAGAGCTCCAGTAGTAACTTCATCTTAGCTGCAAGACTGGGGCCTGTGCAATGTGCTTGCTTGTCTTTCCAGGCCTTACACCAAATCAAGAGCTGTTAATTCTAGGTGGAGGCAAGTTGGGTGCTCCACAGAATCCGCAAGAAATGAGATCAGGGTCTTGAGCTGAAGCCAAGGTCAGTGCTTGCAAGGAGGTTGCCCCAAGCTGTAACTTGCACCAGGCAGGCTTCTTCCCCTGTCCTCAACCCATATGTGTTTTTTGCTAGGCTACTGCCATGTATTGAAGGAACAGATGCTAATGCTAGTGGGATTTTAATTTTATTGCAAGATTGGGTGCACTTTTGATCATGGGGTTCCAAAGCATGATATATATTTTTAAAAAACTTTGAGGACTGTCCACCATACACAGCTTGTTCTATCTTTTGAAAGGGTGGGCTAAAATAGCAGGCTAAGCATTTGTCTGCAGGATTGGGAGCTCTTCCATAGCAGTGTCACGCTAGGAATAAATACCCCTGGGGGAAAACAACAGCTGGTTTTGGAACATTGGGAGTGGGGCTGCTCAGCTTAGCGTTCCTTGCACAGCCTGAATTTTGCTTGAAGGGAAAGGGAGAACAGCTGAGGCCACAGAGCAAGGATGCTTTTGAAAGCAGTGGCCTTCCTTCCGACACCTTCTGCCTTCCACAGTGGCATCAGTGTGCTGCTCTCCAGGAGTTTAGCATTCCTTTCACAACGTATCTGAACCGTCAGGCAATGAAGCCCCTTCCTCTTCACCCATACATTTGGCGTTTGCAGCCCTGAGAGTAGGTTCCTTCACTTGCATTTTTACCAGTTTCTTTTGGGGGCTTTGAGATTGTTCACATGAGCCATTGTTCCTTCTCCTTGTTGTAGTGCTCTGCCCACCTGCGGGTCAGTTCCAGGTATATGTCTGGCTGGTGGGGTGCGTAATCCAGGTAAAGCCGTCTCAGGGTTTTCTTGGGCACGGCTTTCTCGATCTGGGTGCCCTCGTGCCACTCATTGAAGGAAGTGATGGAAACAATCTCTGGGCGCACCATGAGGGCTGCCTGCAGGGCTGTCTCATAGTATTTGCCGTTCACCCTGTTGCGTGTGTTGTGGTTATTCCATGGGCGGATACTGGTATCTATGTACCCAGGCCCCACACTGGGAATGAAGAGAAGATTGTTGGAGTCACAGAATGCTTTGATTGCTTTCCAGTTCTGGTGGGAGGAACCATAAGAGAAACCATTGGAGGCAAAATAGGTGTAGATCCCATCGTAGCCTGCTGAGAGGATGTCATGTTTGTGGCCCTCCTCCACCAGCAGTCCAATGAAAACAGCATCATAGGGAGTGTTGCGCAGTGAGTGGGAGCCAGATGGAGCGAGCAAGTTGGCCCACGCTTCAGGTGGTGTCAGATAGGAGTCATAAATATAGAACAAAGGCAGGCTCCGGCCTGTGCTGGTCTTATACCTGTAGAAAGCTTCATGTGCGCCATATCTGCAAAGAGAGCCAAATTAGGCATGTAAGAGCCAGCGCCAGCTAAAGCACTTGCTCTGAGCCATCCTAAAGCAACTTGGTCCTGCTCTCAGCAGAGCTAGCATGTTGCTGGATATGCCCTACCCAGATCTGTACACTGGTAACCACCCCTGGATTTTCCACATGCTGGTAGAAGCCCAAAGAAGGCTGACCACTGGAATGTGTGGTCAAGCAGCATGGAGGCTTTTTGCCTCTCAGAACTGAGTGGTGCACACCATTCCCTACTCCCGAAATCTCCAACCAAATGGCTGTTGTTGGCTCCAAGCATAGAGCTCCAGCTGAGTAAGCAGCATTCAAAAGTTAACTTTTGAAAAAATATTAAGAAATAGAATCTCCAGCATTGAGCTTTGAAGATTTCACACAGGCTGCAGTGTGTCTTCATTCTTTGCAAACCTTAATTTGGTTTAAATCTGCTCTGTGCCATCCAGTTGTACCTTTTAACTCAGGCAAGACAGTTGGTGCTGCTTTCAGAAGTCGGTGAAGCTGTATGCTGGCATTTGGACTCAAGATGCTGTCTTTGAGGTGTTCAAGCACTTACTTGTCAAGGATGTATTTCACATTCCTGTGTAGTGTGTGGTCATCACGTCCTTTATACGGCTGTATATGGAATGTGACCTGCAGAAGAGGAAAACACGGTTCCAAGTGGAGGCCTGTAAAATTTTACGGATATTTGTGGAGCACCCCCAGCCATATTAATGGTTCAGTGGGGAGGGAGCAAACTTCCAATAGTTCTAATCCCACACACATCATGCACACCTTGACCCAATTCTTTCCCCCGCTCTCAAACTATCAAATAGCCTATTTTCAACTTTCCTGAGATGGTCTGATTTGGCAACAGTTATCCATTACTTGATCACATCAAGATTATTGCAATGTGCTCTACATGGGGCTACCCTTAGCATCTGGAAGCTTCAACTGGTGCAAATTGGCAGCTAGGCTGCTAACTGGTGCGCAGTATCAAGATCATGTTACTCCATTATTGAGAGATCTGCACTAGTTACTGATTGTTTTCCAACTTCAATTCAAAATGTTGTCTAACTTTTAAATAATAATAATAAGTAGTAGTTACCCACCTCTCCCTTTGGATCAAGGCGGGGCACAACACAAATGCAAGCATCATACAACTAATTAAACCATTTTAAAACAAAACATCGCTAAAAGCACATCATTAAAAGGCAAATTTAAAATTCAACTGGGTAGGCCTGCCGGAAGAGATCAGTTTTTATGGCTTTCTTAAATTCTGGAAGACGACATGACTTAAAGTCCTACATGACTTAGATCCTGGCTATCTAAAGGACCATCAGTCATGCTCTGAACCTGCCTACTTACTAAGAACTGCAGAAGTCCTTTTGAGGACACCATTGCTCATGGAGGCCAGCTTGGCAGGCACATGTGATGACTTTGTCCTCTGTCACTCAAATGGTGGAATGCGCTCCCGTTGGGAATTACAATTGCTATCTGCTTTTTAGAAAAAATGTGTCAAAATACTTTTTAACCTGGTCTTTTAAATAACCGTAGTTGTTATTCTTTATTACGTTTATATCCCACTTTTTTTCCTCTTGCAAGGAACAAAAGGTGGCTCACATGGTGGTCCTCCTCTGTTTTATCCTTACAACAACGCTGTGAGGTAGGTCGTTGACTGGCCCAAAGTCACTCCGTGAGCTTGCATGGCCAAGTGGGGACTAGATCCCAGATCGCCCAAGTCCTAGTCCGTATTACACCACACAGGTTCTTTGGTGCATTTTATTGTTATTTTTAATGCTTTGTTTTTAACTGTTTTATTGCTGGTTTAATGTTTTCAATTTGTTGCTCATGGCTGGTGGTTTTTACAGAAAAGCCAGCATGGCCAATGGTGAGAGACCATGAGAGCTGGAGCCAAAACATCTGGAAGGCCACAAATTGCCCACCCTTACATAAATAAGCTACTCTACCCTAAAAAAACACAACCCCAGCTTTTAAAGTGGTAAATACAAGGTGCAATTCTTTCCCTTCCAGGACACTCATTTTAAAAGAATGGATAGAAGCAATTCTTTTCTTTTATTTCCCCCACCCCAATCAGTTGGAAAAACCAGAAGGTTCTCTGAGCTGCCACAGGCATGGTTCTCCAAAAGTAATAATCCCATCAATGTCCCACCAGGTTCCCTTCCCTGCCCCCATAATACCATTTCACCCATGCCAAGAGGCTTCAGGTAGGGGTAAGGTCAATGGTGGAAGTAGCACTTTACTGCCCTAAGCCAGCTTGGCAGCTGCCTGGCCAGCACTCCTCCCCTTCGCCCTTCATGTGCTCCCTACCGGTCCATGGAACCACAGCCTCCTCTGAGTTCCAATGAAACTTGCCTAAGAATTCCAAGCAGTGAAACAGAGAGGGGGCACACCTGGATAGTGTATCTGTGTGCAGCATCCAAGATGAAGGGTACCAAGCTCTCTGAAGGTTCCCCGTTATCATCTGCCAGGCCAGGCGGGTACCAGGATAGAACCATTACTCCTGCAGTAAGAAAGAATTGTGTTCAGCCAAGTGACATCAGACTGCTGTGGAATCAGAAACCTTGCAGAATAATGTTTATTGGAGAGGATGTGGGGAAAAAGGAACGTATTTACATATGTGGTGGCAATGCAAATATGTACAAAGATTATGGAAGATGGTGTTCTCAGAAATTGAAGAAATAGTGGGAATGAAAATAGAACAAACACCAAAAATAGCATTGCTGTCACTATTTGAAGATATAAAGTGTGGAAAAGGAACTATAGAGCTGATATCGAGTTTGTTGGTTGCAGCACGATTGATGATAGCTAGGAACTGGAAGATCCAAGGGGAATATTCTATTGAGGAATGGTATAAAGTAGTATGGGACATAGCCATTAATGATAAACTGACATGTAATATTAAGTGGAGAAAAGGCGTAACTAAAATAAATGAGTTCGAAGGAATTTGGAAACAGTTCCTAGTGTTCGTGTTTACTAAGGGAAGTGGGAAACCACCAGCAGAAGAAATGATTAGATTTTGGACTCAAGAATGATCCCGAGGTGGGGGGTGCACTTTTATGTTAAGAATGAAGATGTTGTAGTGTGATAAGGCATATGTAATAGTTTCTGATATTTGTACTCAACAATTATTCAATATGTATGCAGCAGATATTTGATGTATTTTTTTTCTTATTGTGTTTGTTTCAGTTATATTTTGGAAATGTTTATCTATGTTTATATAGTGTTGAAAATGAATAAAAATTATTATAAAAAAAAAAAAGCAGAATAATGTTTATCCCTCCTAAAATCAGGCTACTGGAAGCCACTACCCCAAAGGCAAGAAAGCCCCTGTGCTACTGCCCCCCAAACACTCTCCATTCGTAGTGCAGAGCAAAGGGCATTCTGCAGTTGTCTGGGGAAGAGGTTTCTGCAGCATCCCTCGAAGCTGCTCTTAGTGGGCGCTTCCACCTCATTTTAAGGCCTTCGGTGACACCTGCACAAGGGGCCAATCGGCGACCTACTTCATGCCCGGCCGATCTGGTCTCTGCGGAAACGGATGAGCAGAGGCCGCGACTGAGGGCAGCTGTCCAGGGCGGCGTGGTGCTGAAATCTCACTCGCGCCTCCGGGGCCGGAGATTGAGCCGCAGCCTTACCTGCTTCTCGGACGCCGGGCGGCGTTGCTCGGGCCCAGCGCTTGGAGGCCCAGGCGCGTCACCTCTCCACTGGGCGGGCCGCGGGTTCCAGCGCCCGCCCGTCCTTCCGCCCTCCCCAGCATCCCGAGGCCCTTTCGACGGCCTGGGCTCCGGCCACCCTCCCCTTGCAGGTATCTGAGGCGCCGCCGCCGCGGGGCTTCGCCAGCCGCGCTCTGCTGCGCGGGAGCGCCCGCAGGCCTCCCCCCGCCAGGGCTGCCGCCAGGGCGACCTCCAAGGCCCCGGCCCGTAATTACCGATGGCGGCGGCTCGCAGCTGGCGCATGTGCTCCTCAAGCACGGCCGGGTCGCGGGAGCTGTAGGGCCCGAGCGCCGGGTAGAAGCTGGCGCCGAGGTCCTCGGGGGGGCTGTGGCGGCCCTTGGGGTAGCTGGCCGAGATCTTGGGGTCCCAGTGGGGCACCATCGCGTGGTCCCAGTGCACGTAGCGGCTGTCGAAGCGCGGCGTCCCGTACCACGTGTAGTAGAAGGCGTGCAGCGCCGCCGCCGTCGAGGCCGCCGCCGCCGCCGTTGGGCCCGGGGCGCCGCCAGCCGCCGCCGCCCGCGCCTCGCTGCTCCGCGGGGCCGGCGCCAGGGAGGCGGCGGCGGCGGCGGCGCGCTCCGGCCAGCGCGCTGCGGGACCTGCCCGTCCGTCGGCCCCCAGCGCCAGCTCCAGCCCGGGGGCGGCGGCGAGGCCGTCGGGGGGCTTGAGGCTGCGCAGCGCCAGGAAGGCGCCGAAGACGAAGAGCGCGCAGAGGAAGAGCGCCAGGCAGGCGCGGCGGCGCAGGCGCACCATGTGGGCGGACAGCCAGCGGCCGGCCCCGGCGAGCGGGCAGCTAGGGTGCTCGTTGGGCACGCCCCGGCCTGAGCTGCCCCCGGCCCCGCCGGCGGCAAGAGGCAGGAGCAGCGCCGGCGCTGCGGTCCGCCAGGCTCGGCCTGCCGCTCCTCCTACCCACCTCTCCGGCGGAAGGGCCCATCAGCGGGCCGGGCGGACGCTCCCCTCCCGCGCGGATGGTACGGTCCGCTCAGGGGGGAGGCCCGACGTAAGCCCTCGCGCCCCCGCCTGGCGCGCACGCGCAGCCCGCTCCGAGGCCGCCGCCGCCGCCTTCCGAGGCGCTTGGGCGCAGGCCTGAGCAGCAGCCGCGCGACGAGCCCGCACTGGCCCGGGATCGAGCATCTGCCCGGGGCCGAGTGCCGGGGCTGCTGCGCGCCTTCGCCCGCTGGCGGCTGAGCAGCCGGTCTTCGGAGAGCGGGCCGGGAGCAGCCCTGCTGGCAGGGAGGGCTCCGGCGCGCGCCGTCTCCACCCGCTCCGCCTGTGCAGGCAGCTGGCTCTCCAGCAGCATCCTCGAGCGCTGCACCGGCAACGCAGCCTCCACGCCCGCCCGCGCCCTGCGTGGTGTGGGTGGGTGTGTGCGTGTGTGTAGCACAATACGCAATATCCCCCGGGTGGGGCCCAAACCATCCCTCTCCCCCTTAGCCCAGGCTGCCTTCTCCCTTCATCCAGAGCTCGGATGGAGCGTGGCCTTTCCCATTGCCCGCTCGCCCTCACCCCCCGCGTGACGAGGGAGGGAAATTGAGCCTGAGTGTCTCTGTGCGGCCAGTGAGAAACTTCCCAGACATGCACTCAGCAACGAAACGTGTCTTCCTGGAGTTTGCCGGTTTGGGAAAGATGATCTTTCAATAGTGAGTCTAATGTTCCTGCAGCCCTTCCTTGGCTCACCTCGCAACTCCCATTCGGAGACCATGGATTAGCCAAAATGTCAGCCCCTGGCACTTGCTTCCTGTGGAAATTACCCATCACGCTGTGACTATGAAAGATTTTTGGAGGTAACCACAATAGGGGGACATGAACATGCAAAATCTGATATTGACGTCTTTTGATGGTCCGCTACAGGAATCTTTTGCCAAAAAGCCTGTCCTGTCCTCCATCTAATTGGAGGTTAAGTAAATTGAATTTTATTTCTGACTGGGCATGCCTTCCAGATGAAGCTTTTATTGTGGAATTTTACCCAGGGAAAGGGGTGTCCAGGCAATGTCTTGCATTTATTAATTTATTTGTGACATTTATTTACCGCTGAATATAATAGACTCTCAGCAGTAACAACATTCAAACACAGTATTAAAACATAGCATAAAAACCCAGCCAACCACAATAATAGAGCAGTAAAATGGAGTGGCATAGTTAATTTATTTAAGGCCCCGGGAAGGTCTGGGTGAACAAGTGTGTCTTCAGGAAGCCACATTTTCTGCTTCCTGAACTACATGAGGGTTTGGATTTTCCAGATGGAGAGTGGGTGCTGCTATGGAGAAGGCATTTGTAACCCTCCTAAGTTTACACACCACTTAAGCCTTTCTTCTTTGTGGTCTCTATGCATCACACATGTGGGCTCTGCACCTGCGCAGAGCTCAACTTTGGGAAAACTTCCATAGCTGAGGAGATTTGGCAAGAACCCTTCCCCCACCATCCCATTGTGCATGGTGTAGCGGGTTCCCACCCAGTCCCTCAGTTCTTCGTTGATCACCATCCTGGCAGCATCGACCACGATGGGCGGACTTTGTCCATTACAAATTTGTTCTCTCCTCTTTCTCTTCTGCTATTTCACTGGCCAAACAGCAGTATTGCTCACTGTTGATCCAGTCAAATGCTACGCATCCTCAGCGGCTCTTTGCGTCCTTAAATTCTCTTCTGAAGCCTAATCCACCATCTCTCCCCGCCTCTCTGTCTGCTATAACTTTGCCTCTTTTTTCAGTGCTAAAATCCAAACTATTTGCTCTGATCTTGCCAGCTCTGCTCCTCTTCCAGTTCCTGTTCCTCATCTGTCAGTTCCTCCTGCAAATTTCTCTGCATTCCCTTCGGTCTCAGCTGATGAACTGTCTACAATACTGTGCTCTTCGACGCCTTCCACTTGTTCTCTTGATCTGATTCCTTCTTGGGTCTTTATTAATCTTATCCCTGCTATCCTTCCTTCCTTGCTTCATATTATTAATTTTTCTTTGTCCTCTTGTTCATTTCCTTCTTCTTTTAAACATGCTACAGTCTCTCCTATTCTCAAAAAACCTACTCTTGATGTGCTTTCACTTTCTAATTACTGTCCTGTCTCTTTGTTGCCTTTTGTTTCAAAGATACTGGAACATGTGGTCTACTCTCGTTGTTTTGATTTTCTTTCTAGTAACTCTGCTCTAGATCCTTTTCAATCTGGATTCCATCCTTTGCATTCCACTGAAACAGCCCTTACTAAGATTACCAATGATCTTCTTATTGCCAAGTCTAAAGGCCTTTATTCTGTTCTTATTCTCCTGGACCTTACTGCTACCTTTAACACGGTTGATCATGATCTTCTTTTGGATTCCCTTCATGACCTCGGATTTTGTGGCTCCGTCTGTAACTAGTTTGCCTCCTATCTAGCGGGTCACTCTTTCAACGTGTTGGCTAATAGCAGCTTGTCTTCTTTTCTCCTTTCAGTAGGGGTTCTGCAAGGCTCGGTGCTTGGCCTGTTGTTGTTTTCTTTATACATGTTATTATTATTATTTATTTATTTATATAGCACCATCAATGTACATGGTGCTGTACATGGTGTTGTCCTTGGGTAATCTTATTCAATCTCATGGTCTCCAATATCATCCGTATGTCGATGATACACAATTATATCTTTCATCTCCGGAACTTTCTCCTGATGTTCATGATCGTATCTTAGCATGTCTTTCGGATATCTCAGCTTGGTTGCTTCATCGTCGTTTGAAACTTAATATGGCAAAGACTGAATTGCTTGTTTTTCCTCCTAAACCTTCTCATCTCTCATTCTCTCTTACTGTCAATGATGTTACACTTACTCCAGTCAAGGAAGCTCGTAGTCTTGGCTTTATATTTGACTCCTCACTCTCCTTTATTCCTCATATTGAGGCAGTAGCTAAATCCTGTCGTTTTTCCTGCATATTATTGCCAGGATTCGATCATTTTTGTCTGTCTCTTCTGCCAAGGCTCTTGTTCATGCATTGGTTATTTCTCGGTTGGACTACTGCAACCTTCTTCTCACTGGCCTTCCTTCTTCTCACATCAGTTCGTTGGTTTCTGTTCACCACTCTGCTGCTAAGATCATCTTCTTGGCTCACCGCTCTGACCATGTTACTCCACTTCTGAAATCTCTTCATTGGCTTCCAATTCACCTCAGAATCCAATATAAACTTCTCCTGTTGACCTACAAAGCTTTTCACAGCCTAGCTCCTTCCTATCTTTCCTCTCTCATCTCACACTATTGCCCCACTTGTGCTCTTCGCTCCTCTGATGCCATGTTTCTTACCTGCCCAAGGGTCTCCACTTCCCTTGCTCGGCTTCGTCCATTTTCTTCCGCTGCCCCTTACGCCCGGAACGCTCTTCCAGAACATTTGCGAACTACAAGTTCAATTGCAGTTTTTGACGCTCAGCTAAAAACTTTTCTTTTTTTCCAAAGCTTTTAAAACTTGATTTTGATCTTTTATACTGTTAGTTTTACTCTACCCTGTGCCTGTTTGGTGCATTCTCTTCCCCTTCTTATTGTTTTATTATTATTCTATTAGAATGTAAGCCTATGCGGCAGGGTTATGCTATTTTATTGTTTTACTCTGTGCAGCACCATGTACACTGATGGTGCTATATAAATAAATAAATAATAATAATCGACGATGAACTTCTCTCTCTTACAAGATAATTGCTATGGGGATCTTCCCCCTTTTTCTTCTATTTCTACCCATTCATTTTACCAGTGCTTTCACTTTCAACCTTTGCGTTTTTGGTCTTTCGGTTTTCCACTTGAGGCGATCTTGGATCTCACCATGCCTCTGGGTGCATGACCATTAAGACCCCATTTGGAAAACATGTCTGCTGCAAGATTAACCTTCAGTACTGACTTTGACACCATTGCTGGTAGCGTCAGCAAGAGAAGGGGAAATCCTTGACTCCCCGCTGACGCCAGCTCAGCCCCCTAAGGATGACATCAACCGGGATGCACCATTTTATTTATTCCAATGTCACCCCAAAATAGTGTCCACAACAATGTAGGCATGAAGACAGACTACAAAGCACATGGTCTTTGATATCTATATACTAATGCCCAGAGTATGGGAAACAAACTTGAACTCTTAATACATAAAGGCAAATATGACTTAAAAGGTATAACTGAAATTTGGTGGGATGACTCCCATGAGTGAAAATTAGCAACTGAAGGGTATAACTTGTTCAAAAAGAACAGAAGAAATAGAAAGGGAGGCAGAGTTGCACTATATTTTAAAAATACTTATCCCGGCTCAGAAATAAAGGTGGATGAGCCTGGGAGCCCCTTCGAGAGCATCTAGATTAAAATAAATGGGGCAAGGAATAAAAGGAGCATGATAGTTGGAGTCTACTACTGACCACCCAATCAAGAAGAAAACAAGGATGAAACTTTTGAAAAGCAAATTGCCAGTGTTTCAAGGAAGTCTGATGTAGTAGTGATGGGGGACTTCAATTACCCCGATATCAGTTGGGAGACAAATTCTGCCCAAAGTGGTCCCTCCAAGAAATTCCTGACATGTGTGATTGATTATTTTCTTCTACAGAAAGTGGAGGAAGGCAATCCTTGACTTGATACTGACCGATAGGGATGACTTAATGAATAAAGTGGCAGTTACAGGAACTCTGGGGGAACGTGACCACGTCATACTTGAACTCTTGATTTTAAAGGAAGCAAAAGCTGAGAGTAGCCCAACACGTACTCTGGATTTCAGGAAAGCTGATTTTAATAAATTCAGAACTATGATAAGTAAGGTCCCATGGCAAGTGAACCTAAAGAGAAAAAGAGTCCAAGATGGGTGGGAATTTTTCAAAAGGGAAATTTTAAAGGCACAATTATAAACAATTCCAACAAGGAAAAAAGATAGAAGACAACAGAAAAAATCAATGGTTTTACTATGGCTTTAATTTTTGTGAACCGCCCAGAGAGCTTCAGCTATTGGGCGGTATAAAAATGTAATAATAAATAAATAAATAAATGTGGCTTCACAAAAAGCTTAGAGATGACCTGAAAACAAAAAGGACACATATAGGAAGTGGAAGGAATGCCAGGCTACAAAAAAGAGTACAGACAGGTAGCACAGAATTGTTGAAATGGCATCAGGAAGGCTAAACCTGAGAATGAGCTAAAGCAATAAAAGGCTTTCTTCAGATACGTGAGTCGTAAAAGGCAAAAAAAAAATGGTGGTTCAACTGCTTAATGAGGACGGCAAATGGATAACAGATCACAAAAGGCTGAAGTGCTCAATTCCCACTTTGGCTCAGTCTTCTCCCAAAAGCAGATCTATGACACCCTTGGAAAAAGTGAAGTACAAGCTGCAGTTTGAGATTGATAAACAAATGGTCAAGGAACACCTGAATTCTTTGAACGAGTTCAAACCTCCTTTGCCTAATGAACTGCATCCTAGAGTAATGAAGTAGCTAGCAGAAGAACTCTCAGAAGCACTGTCTATTATCTTTGTGAAATCATGGAAGACGGGTGAGGTACCAGATGACTGGAGGAGAGCTAACGTCCCTATCTTCAAAAAGGGCAAAAAGGAGGAACCCGGGGACTACAGACCAGTCAGTCTGACATCCATCCCTGGGAAAATTTTGGAGCAGATTATAAAGAAGTCAGCACCTTGAAAACAATGCAGTGGTTACTAGAAGCCAGCATGGATTTGTCCTTGAGAATCAATCAGTTCTGTCAGACTAATCTGATCTCATATTTTTTTTATTGGATAACCTCCCTTGTGGACTGTGAGAATGCTGTGGACATAATATATCTTGACTTCAGCAAAGCTTTTATCCCATGATATTCTGATTAGCAAACTAGCTAAAAGTGGGCTAGATGGAACAACTATTAGGTGGATTCACAGTTGGCTACAGGATCAGACTCAAAGAGTACTTACCAATGGAACCTTCTCAAACTGGGGAGAGGCAACAAGTGGGGTACCGCAGGGATCAGTCCTAGGTCCAGTGCTCTTCAACATTTTTATTTGGATGAGGAGGTGCAGGGAACGCTTATCAAATTTGCAGACAACACAAAATTGGGTGGGATAGCTAATACCCTGGAAGACAGAAACAAACTTCAAAGTGATCTTGATAGGCTGGAGTGCTGGGCTGAAAACAACAGAATGACATTTAATAAGGATAAATGCCAAGTTCTACACCTAGGAGAAAGACACCAAATGCACAGTTACAAAATAGGAGATACTTGGCTCAGCAATACTACAAGCGAGAAGGATCTTGGAATTGTTGTAGATCCCAAGCTGAATATCAGCCAACAGTGTGATGTGGCTGCAAAAAAAGCAAATGCTATTTTGGGCTGCATTAATAGAAGTATAGCTTCCAATTGTTGTGAGGTACTGGTTCCCCTCTATTCAGCATTGGTTAGGCCTCATCTTGAGTATTGTGTCCAAGAAGGATGCAGACAAGCTGGAGGGGATGCAGAGGAGGGCAACCAGGATGATCAGGGTCTGGAAACAAAGCTCTATGAGGAGAGACTGAAAGAACTGGGCATGTTTAGCCTGGAGAAAGAAGAGAAGATTGAGTGGAGACATGATAGCACTCTTCAAATATTTGAAAGGTTGTCACACAGAGGAGGGCCAGGATCTCTTCTCGATCATCCCGGAGTGCAGGATATGAAATAATGGGCTCAAGTTACAGGAAGCCAGATTCTGGCTGAACACCAGGAAAAACCTCCTGACTGTGAGAGCAGTAGAACAATGAAACCAATTACCTAGGGAGATCATGGGCTCTCTCACAATAGAGGCCTTCAAGAGGCAGCTAGACAGCCATCTGGCAGTGATAGCCTAACTACAGTTATCCATGCTCTGATAACCTCTCATCTTGATTACCAGTGCATTATACGTGGGGCTGCCTTTGAAAACAGTCTGGAAACTTCAGCTGGTACAAAACAGGGCAGCATATTTACTAACAGGGTCTGGCCAATGAGACCACATTACGCCAGTCCTTTTCTAGCTTCATTCGCTGCCCGTACAGGTTCAGGCCCAATTCAAAGTGCTGGTATTAACATTCAAAGCCCTAAACGGCTTGTGGCCAGGCTGTCTGAAGGAACGCCTCCTCCCATAAGATCCTCAGGGGTCCTTTTCCGTGAGCCTCTGCCAAAGGAAGTGAGGTAGGTGGCTCCCAGGAGGAGGGCCTTCTCTGCTGTGGCACCCCAGCTGTGGAATAAGCTCCCTAAGGAAGTTCGTCTGGCACCTACACTATACTTTTTTAGATGCCTTTTTATTTTCTCTGCATTTTAACAGTCTATCAACTTAATTTTAACTTTGCTGTTTTAAATTTGTATTTTAAATCTGTATTAATTTCTTCTTTGCTGCTCGGTTTTAACCTGGTTGTGTTTTTATATTTTATTTTATGCTATGCTTTTATGCTGTTTGTTTCACATTTTGAATGCTTTTCATGGTTTTAATTTTTGTAAACCGCCCAGAGAGCTTTGGCTATTGGGCGGTGTAAAAATGCAATAAATAAATAAATAAAATAAGGTGGATTCCTGCACTGAGCAGGCGGTTGGATTCAAGCAACCATACAGGCCCCTTCCAACTCCACTATTCTTTGATTCCATGATCATGGGAGCGCTGCCAGTCATTCTCTGACAACAATGCCAACCATCTTACGTTGAGCCACCCCTCGCTCACCTGATTGTCACAGACCTCGGAGAGACAGATCCTGGTCCCCCTTATCAGATTGGGAAGGAGCATCTGAGTATTCCTCATACCATAGGCACTGGAGAGAGTGGGAGAACTGGGAAGGCTATCAACATTTTGACTATGAGGTCAACCGTCCTTGCTACCCAAGGGCACCGAGGGGCCCTTAAGGACTCCACCCTGGAGCCTTGCCATCCCAACAAGACACACACACCTTTCCACCAGCCCCACCACCACCTCCATCTCGGAGCCTACCCCCCTTTTGACATCGCCTTCATGGCTAAGAGACACTCTTTTATAACAGTCGACTCCAACACCCCCAACCTGTGGGCTCGGGTCGCCTGCTCCCAGGCCTCGACAACCCTCGCCATAGGCTACCATCACTCACGCAGATGAAGAGGTTGAGTCTGCTGGTTTCCGATGGACGACTACCATTCTGACTTATTTTCAGTGTCATCAGCCGCCCCATTGACACCATTCCCCAAAGGGGCAGTCGCCTCACAAGACCCTTCCTCTCCTTCTGAAGACCTCAGCAGTTTTTCCAAACAAATGTTATAGATGGTGAAGGCACTCGGACTCAAGACAAAACAACAAGTCGAAAGACTGAAAGACCCTGTCTTCGACGCAGAGCTCACGGAAACTGCCTCTTCAGTAGCGATCCCATATTTGCCAACTTTACTCCAAACAGTCCAACAGTTGTGGCACACCCCTTCTTCCATCTAAGAGACTTGAAAACATGTACCATGTTCAAAAGATGGATGTAAAGTTCCTCTTTATGTACCCATTGCCCAGTTCGGTGATCGTTGAGGCCTCTCTGGGCAGATCTCAGTGCGTCCATTCTTCTCCGGTGGACAAGGAAGGCAGACGCCTGGTCATCATGGGCCATCAAATCTACTCTTTAGCCTCCCTAAGCCTCAAGGTGACCAACTACCAGGCCACTGTAGCCTGATATCAACTCTTCTTATGGGACAAAATAGGCTCCCTGTGTGACTACCTCCCCGATGACCAGTGCGAGTTCGCCCAAGTTTTCCAGGCTGAGGCCTCTAAGGTTGCCAGACAACAAATTCACTCAGCCCATCACCAAATGGACTGTGGGACTAAAACCATGGTAGGGGCCATTGCCTTGCACAGGCATGCATGGTTAAGGTCAGTGGGCTTGACCCAGGAGATGTGCTCACGAATTGAGGACCTCCCATTTGATGATGTTGGCCTCTTCCACTCCAAAACAGATGAAATTATGGACACTGTCCACAAAACTAGAACCATGGCCAGGAAGATGGCCCTCTCCCAACCCCAACCACCTCAGCAACGGCAATGGTTCCGGCAATCCACCTACTCCATCACAACTCCATCACCAGGATCACCAGTACCACCAGCAACAACACTCTCAGCAACCAAAGCACCAAGCCTTTGGCACGTCCAAGTTCTCTTCCTCCTGCAGTAGGCAGGACTATTCAAAGGAACATCGCCTTTGACTCTCTTTGGCCCTGAGTCAACTGCAAAACCTACAAATTCCTATCTTTGGCTCTTGCCTGGGCGGCCATTACCACGGAGGCCTGGGTTCTCAAGACCATAAACTCCAGATACTGAATTGAATTTAACAGACTCCCCCTTTCCTTTTGGGGCATCCAAACCACACCTCCCTCACCAGCACACACCGGCTTTTACTTGTGCTATTTCACTGCCTCGAGAGAAAAAAAATGTCAAGGTGAAGAGGACAAAACAGCTGAAGAATGCCTTTGGATTGTTAGTGTCAGGAGCCCTCTGTCTGGAAATGCCAGTCATCCAGTCAAACATTACTTCAGGATATTCACAGCCTGACTTGCATCTGATGAAAAAGAGAGACAAAGCTGCATGTTACCTGCACACGGCTGAGCAGCTCAACCCAAGGATCCAGGTGACCTCTTGCAATGATTTCACGTGAATGTCAAACAGCCTGGGAGAAACAGTGGAGAGCCTGAAGTGTGGCTCCTGATGGATCGTGCAATGATCTCCCAGCACCACATTCTGGGCTTGGCCCTCTCAGTAAGTGTGGGACCACCTTGCAGAGCCAATCCAGAAAAACTGGTGAAAATGGCTTTTTTGCCCCTGAGTTCCCTCACCACAGAGGAGCTCATGAATAATGCAGGCGTGGCTCATGCACAGTGAATTCCCCCCCTCCGAAATGTGCATGCAACGTGACCCCTCCCCCTCCCTTGCACACCCCAATTGGCTGCCTTTCCCCCCTCCCCCTCCCCACATGGCTGAGCTGGGCCCTGCCTTCAGGCTACACTGATTGGCCAAGCGGTGCTGTCCATCATCCTGCTGGCGGAGAGGCTGCCCAACATGTTCGGTGCTGAGGAAATTAATTGCTATTAAACCTCGAACTTTGAACTTTTTCAAACTTTCTAAATTTCTGCACATCTACACTGCTGAGCCGTCAGTTTAAAACAAAAATGATCAAAGTTGGTCTGGTAGATCTCAAGTAATAAGCCTTGCACTAATGTATTCTTATATAAGAAGATTCCACTGAGTGGTTCAGCAGAACTAACAGAGTTGCTCTCCCCCTTTCCCCCAGCAAAGGTCATCATATGGTCGTGTGCAATGCCTGTCTCTGAGGGCCTTGGAATGTGGGCTGAATCAAGTAGGCAAGGCAAAAAATGGAGGGAGAGAAGAGCAAAAACATCTGTTGACAAAGAGCGGTTGAGTTGGGAGAGAGGGAGAGGGAGAGCTGGATGAAAACAAGAAGAAATGGACAACATCGAAAGAAGGAGGAGGAGACAGGCAGCAGTTGACTGAAGAGTGCTCCTACACAAAACCTGGCACCGAAAAGATAGCAATGTTGGCTCCAGGCAAACCACGTTGAGGAGATCATTCCATAATTGGCAGGCCACCACTGAAAGGGCCCTCTCCCTTGTTGCCATCCTCCGAGCTCCTCTCGGAGTAGGCACCTGGAACAGGACCTTAGATGTTGAGCGTAGTGTACAGGTAGGTTCATGTTGGAAGAGGCGTTCCATCAGGTATTGTGGTCCCAAGCCATGTAAGGCTTTATAGGTTAAAACCTTGAATTGGGCTTGGAAATGTATAGATAGCCAATGCAAGCAGGCCAGAATCGGTCTTATATGTTCGAACCTTCTGGTTCCCGTTATCAATCTGGCCGCTACATTTTGCACAAGCTGCAGCTTCTGAACCGTCTTCAAAGGCAGCCCCACGTAGAGCGCATTACAGTAATCTAATTAGGAGATTAGGCATGGACAACTGAAGCCAGGTTATCCCTGTTCACATAGGGGTGTAACTGGGCCCCAAACTGAAGTTGGTAGAAGATACTCCGTGCCACCGAGGCCACCTGAGCCTCAAGTGACAGCGATGGTTCTAGGAGAACCCCCAAGCTATGAACCTGCTCCTTGGGGGGGGGGAGTGCAACCCCATCCAGAACAGGTTGAACACCCACTATCCAGCCAGAAGAACCACCCACTGATGTAGGGGAAATTGTTATCCCTCTCTTTGGCACACTTTCAGTATTGGCATACCATGCTGAGATGTGCTGGAACACAGGATAACACTTTTAAGATAAAGCCTTGCTAAGAAACATCTTGGTACTTGCTGGTCAATGCCTTGGAATGTGCTGACGCACTGACTCAAGAGCCACAGAATACAATACAGTATTGAAGACACTATGCTGTGATCACGTATTTCCTTAACCCTTATATGGTATATTCATGCTGAACACACACTAACCAACACCTCCTGTGCACCCCCTGTGCACGAGGTAATCATGCGTTTAACATGCTGTACATAACAACCAATCATAGCTTGTATACAAGAAATGTAACCACTTAATTCTTAATAAAAACCAAGACGGGGCCGCCTGTTTGGGATGCCTCCTCTTCATGCAGTTGGACTCCTTGCCAGTTATTCACATTTACACAAACAAAAACAAAAAGCAGGGATCCCCATAGGTTTGGGCTCCCGCCAGGAATGGCTGGCAAAAGTGTTGTTCACTATTCACTAGCAGCATCTCAGTCTTGTCTGGATTAAGTTTCAGTTTATTAGTTCTCATCCAGTCCATTGTCGCAGCCAAGCACTGGTTCAGCCACATCCACAGCCTCACCTGATGAAGATGAGAAAGAGAAGAAGGGCTGTGTGTCATCAGCGTTCTGATGGCAATACACTCTGAAACTCTGGATGACCGCACTCAATGGTTTCATGTAGATGTTGAACAGCATGGGGGACAAGACTGACCCCTGTGGAACCCCATACTGGAGAATCCACGGGGCTGAGCAATGTTCCCCAAGCACCACCTTCTGGAGCCGACCAGCCAAGTAGGAGTGGAACCACTGTAATACAGTGCCTCCTACTCCCAACTCACCCAGTCACTCCAGAAGGATACCATGGTCGATGGTATCAAAAGCCGCGGAGAGATCAAGGAGAATCAACAGAGCAACACTCTCCATGTCTTTCTCCCGACATAGGTCATCATGCAGGGTCACCAAGGCTGTTTCCGTGCCAAAACCAGACCTGAAGCCTGACTGAAATGGATCCAAATGGTTTCTGTGGCGTTACACCCCACAAGTCAGTTCCCTAATGCATGTCTGAAATTGGTAAGTCTGTGGTGCTTAGAATGTTGACCTGAGTGGGTGGAGTTAGAATGTCTGAGGAGTGGGGAGGAGTGTTATATAAGGGAATGATTGAGGGGATTGTTAGCGCTCTCTGTGCGTTAGCTCTTGGTGTTTAGAGTACTTGGGTCTGGAGAATTTGAGGTTCAGTGTAGAGAGTGGTGTCTTTGGAGTGTGGTGTGCACATAGTTGATGTATATTAAACAATACTGATAACCTTCAAAGTTAACCTTCAAAGCTGTTAACCTTCAAAGCTTTTCACGGTCTAGCTCCTTCCTATCTCTCCTCTCTCATCTCACACTATTGCCCCGCTCGTGCTCTTCGCTCCTCTGATGCCATGTTTCTCGCCTGCCCAAGGGCCTCTACTTCCCTTGCTCGGCTTCGTCCATTTTCTTCTGCTGCCCTTTATGCCTGGAACGCTCTTCCAGAACATCTGAGAACTACAAGTTCAATCGCAGCTTTTAAAGCTCAACTAAAAACTTTTCTTTTTCCTAAAGCTTTTAAAACTTGATGTTGTGCGGACTTTATACTGTTAGTTTTACCCTACCCTGTACCTGCTTACCCTACCCTGTGCCTGTTGGCATTCTCTTCCCCTCCTTATTGTTTTACTATGATTTTATTAGATTGTAAGCCTATGCGGCAGGGCCTTGCTATTTACTGTTTTACTCTGTACAGCACCATGTACACTGATGGTGCTATATAAATAAATAAATAAATAAATAATAATAAAGAAAGCTCAAGAGTGATTGTGTGAGAGAAAGGAAAGTGTGTATGTGAATGGGTGAAAGGATTGGATGAAAGGTTTCAAAAAGGGTTTTAAATGAAACAAAGCTTGTGAACTTTTAAAACAAATTTTAATTATTTTGTTTTAACTACCACAAAAATCCCACGTGACTATTTGGAATATATTATCTGAAGTTTATTCATTTAACACCCACTCTGACAATAATTCACCTCAGCACATATAATTCATAGCGCATTATTTTATATATTGAATTTTTTCTCCATTTAACTCCTTTCTCCACATAGTTTGGAGGAAGGTGGTTTTTATCCCTCACCTCAGGCATATCAAGTGGTGGTGCTTGGCTTGAGCAGGGAGTAGCCGCGGCCAGGCCTGGTGTTCAGAGCCTGTGTCTGGCAGTTTCATTCAAGAGTGCCTGGAGCTGGCTTGGATTAGTCAATGTAGCCTCATTCACCAGGGGAAGAGCCTTCAGCGTGGTGGCGCCCCTCCTGTGGAATTCCCTGCCTCTGATGGTCAGGCAGGCACCAACCTTGTACTCCTTTCGGCGCCTCCTGAAAACATTTTTATTCCAAGAGGCCTTTCCTTAATATGCAGCCTTGGATCTCTGTTTTTGCTTCTTTAAAATTTTGTTTTAACTGTTTTATTCTGTTTTTATTTTCATTTTATCTTGTACACCGCTCTGAAATTTTTCAATGGGGAGCGGTATATATTCTAAATAAATAAATAAATACATTTGCCTGGCCTTATTTTGGAACCAGTTGCTTTGAATCCTAAGACTACTCAAGCAGGAAAGGAGATTTTGCACTATCTATTTCAAATAAATAAGTAACAGCTGGTGTTGCAAAACTCAATTAAATATTTTTTCCTCGTATCTGAAACGGCGCCTCTAAAAAACCTAAAATTCTGAAGTATGTATGCCAATGGGTCACTCCCCTTCTCCTCTGCTGACAGTCTTCCTCCCATTTTCCCTTCCAAATGTGGGCTCTTAGCTTAAGCTGAAGCTCCCAACCAAACCCGAGGTTCAAAGAGAGCTTGGCAAATGGGAAGCCAAGGGGATGAATCCTCACCTTCTCCTCCCTTCCAAATGGGGGTTCTCCAGCCCAAGCCAAGGTTCCCAAACAAACGCAAGAGGCCTACAAATGGAGTAGCAAGATTCCACCAGACCCACTGGCTTTTAACACACTGGTAGTCACGGGAGTTATCCTCATAGCAGGCTCAGGGCGTCTTGATCTGGTTTCCTCCTGCACTCCTGCCCCTGGGCAAATGGAAAAGGGAGTGGATGTACCTTGAGAGGAGGCCAAAACGAATCACCAGTGTTCCAAAGACCGCACTCCGGTCGTCTCCTTTACTGGAGTCCCTTGTTTGCCAGGTTACGGGGCGGCGCTGGATCAAGGTGTGGCGGTGGATCCCAAAGTCTGTCCAGACTACATTGCTAATGGTTCCTGGGTCACTCAGGTCTCCTGGCTGGCTTTGCCAGAATTGTTGCAAAAATAGCTCGTTCCCTGGTGTACCAAGTCCAATTCAGCACACAAGGAGGAGAGGAGATGAAGTATAGGTCAACAATGTTTATTCTGCAGAATAAAGAGACACAAGAGCTAATTGCTCCCAAAGCATGTGCCTACCTCGCAAGGGAGGTAGCTAGGTTTTTATACACTATCTTCTCTGGTGCTACATACTAGACACCATCTAACAGGAAATTTCTAGCTGTTCTGGCCTGTTCTTTTGGCAAGCATCAACACAAAGAGATAGGTACTCACTGTTCTTTAAGAGAACATTCACTTGATTTTGCTTATGTAGGAATGTCTTGGCTCCTTAGCAACTCTGGTTCAGAGCTGGGCACTTTCCCAACAATTATTCCTTGGAACACTGGGGTTCTGTTCTGTAATTACCATTGGGTGGATCAGGTTTCACACCATTTGCAATTCTGAACTGTTGCCCGTTTCTGCCACCTGCTGGCCCGAGCCTTGCAAAACCGTTGCAAATGCAACCCACCAACGAATGCTAAAGAACACAAAACAGCTCTGATGAAGGCGGCGGCAGGGCGGAGCGGGGGGGGGCGGGGGGGGGGGGCGCGTCAGTCTCCAGAGCTTTTGGACTTGGGCCAAGAGCCAGGAGTGCTGGGAGAGAGAGGGCATCCGGAACATCTGGAGCTCCGCGTTCTGCCCACTCCTGAATTAAACCACTGAACTAAGGTGAACCTATGAAAAGGAGGACAGGGCTCCTGTATCTTTAACAGTTGTATTGAAAAGGGAATTTCTGCAGGTGTCATTTGTATATATGGAGAACCTGGTGAAATTCCCTCTTCATCACCACGGTTAAAGGTGCAGGAGCTAAACTAGAGTGACCAGATTTAAAAGAGGACAGGGCTTTAATTGCGATGAAGAGGAAATTTCACCAGGTTCTCCATATATACAAATGACACCTGCTGAAATTCCCTTTTCAATACAACTGTTAAAGATACAGGAGCCTGGTCCTCCTTTTCATAGGGTCACCCTAACTGAACTCTAATTTATGTACCAAGAAAGTTTTCACATACATGTTATGACTAAGGGTAAGCAGGAATAAAACCTCATGTCTAAACTCAAGCATTGTCCAAACTTAAGGCTAGTGAAATGCAGCCCTGGGAGGGAGGCTGGCTTGCGACGATGCCCTTGCCGGAGGGCTCCGCAGGGCTTGGGCGCTCGGTACCGCTCCTCCCTTGCGGAGCACACTCTGCACATGCCTTGAGGGACTCCAGCGGCGGCGCCGGAGAAGGAGGGAAGGGGCCGCGGCCTATTCACACACTGTCGCCTTGGCAACCGAGGGGGGAAGGCTCGAGCGGCTCCGCCTCTTCCCCAGAGCTACATTTCCCAGCAGGCACCGCGGCCAAAGCCTGCGTCCCGTGGAGCGCGGGAAGGAGGCGGGGCTTGACACACACACACACACACACCCCCCCGGGAGCCCTCTGCAGGCGAGCGAGGGGCGAGACGGGGCCGGTCGGTCCGCACCAGGCAGCCCGGCCCGGCCCGGCCCCCTTCCAACAGCCCTGTGAGGTAGGGCCGGAGGGCCGCGCTTGATGTTGCGGCAGGGGACGGAGGTGTTCGGCGTGGAGTTTCGGTCGGGAGCCGGTTTGAGAGGTGGTGGTGGTGGAGGAGGAGGAGGAGGAGGAGGAGGAGGAGGAATAATAATAATGTGTGGGTGTGGTGGTGGGGTTGTACAGAAAAGGCGGAGGCGGGTGTCGGAAGCCCTTCCAGTGACCCCACTGCTGAGAGATGCTCCTCCGGGGAGCGCATGTGCGTCTCTATCCCGCCCGTCGGCCCGCGAGCCTCTCCCGAGGCCTTTGGCCAGGCAGGTCCGAGGTGCGGCAGAATTCTGTGCTGTGTGGGGCGGACTCTGGACAAGGGGGCGAAGAGAGCGGTCCGGGGACTCCTGCGCAGCGTCTGGGACCCACCGGGCAGTTTGGATCCTGGGATCCAAGGATGGAGACCCGGCTCCCACCTCAGGCCCAGGAGTCCGAGCTGCCCCCTCCCCCTCCCAGGCGACCTCAAAGAGGAGGGAAAGGGGGCAGTTCTGTGGGCGAGGGGGGAGGGGACAGGGGAAGCGGGGTACGAGCCCCCCCCGCCCCCCCCCCCCCGCCTGCCTCTTGCCGCCCCACATGGCAAAGCCCTAGCTACAGGGGGCGGAAAAGTTTGTGAATTCCTTATGATTGTCACATGTTTCTAACCTAAAATGGTAATAGCTCTTAATCTAACCCCATAATCCTAGATAAGAACAATAGATAACCTGACTAAACAAATGACACACCAACATAATGTGTTTTCAACATTTATCCTTAACTGATTCAATATCTATGTATGAAAAAGGATGTGAAACCTTTAGATTCAGTACCTGCGCTCCCTTGAGCAGCAATGACTGCAAGTAAGTGTTTCTTGTAAGCGTTGATTTTGAGGAAATTTTGGGCCAATCCTTACAGAACTGCTTCAACTGACATTTGAGGGCTTGTTTGTATGAACAGCTCACATCAGGTCCTGCTACAACATTTCAATGGGGTTTAGGTCTGGACTTCTAAAACATGGAATTTCTTCTTTTGCATGGATTCTTTTGTAAATCTGCTTGTGTGTTTAGGATCATTGTCGATTGCTTTTGATCATGGTGTGGCATGTTTTCATAAAGTTTCTGATCCTTTTATAGGGTGGGCCCTCCTAAACTCACCACTGAAGATCTACCTAATTACTTAAATACCTGGTTCTAATTTTTCGCTTTAATTGAGCTGATGCAACCAGGGGTTCACTTACTTTTGCACATACCCTGACTCTTAAATACTCCTTGTTTGCCTAATGTATACATTGTTTTATTTCACAAGACATGGAATTGGTTAATATAAACCCTGTTGGATATTTAGAAAAAGATTGGTTATGATTCACGAAAGCTATCATGGTAAAACCATGGAATTTCCATAACTACCTTTATTTATTTTTATTTACAATATTTATATACTGCTCCCCATTCAAATTTTGGAGCAGGGTACAAGATAAAATACAATACAATAAAATACAATCTTTAGGATTTACAAACGTTTTCTCATCATTGTAGATGGGCAAAAATGACCATGTAGCAAAAATGCAGAGCACGGGAAGCACAGAGGTGAAGATAGTCTCAGCACTCTTCTCACTCTGCATAGAATCCCTGTCAGTCTCCGAGTGCAGAGCTGAGGTGCTTCTGAATTCATATAACAGGAATACAGTAAGTCATATGGGTTTGGGTAATGATAGTGATGAAACACTGTTGGTATTAGAATCCTCATGCTGTTGATGACTTGCATGTTAGTTCCAGGGATCATCATCATCATCACAAACCAGGACTTTTGGGCCAGTTTGCATGATCAAATGGGCCACCATGGCTTAAATCTCTGCTTGTCATGTTGTCCAAACATAGGCAGTATGGCTTGTTTGAGGGGAAAAGGACTCTCAAATAAACCTACAACAGGTTATCAATAATTTGAGGGTTGTCTCCCCTTCAAACAAGCCATGCGTTCCAGGTTCATTTGGTATTATTTAAACCAAGGTCGCTAGTTTTGATTGTGCAAACTCACAATGCATGCTGCTCAGTCGAAACCCTACCTACCCAGATTTCTCATTGTCCTGGTTTGCACGTAAGAAGAAGCCACCATGGAGTAATTTCCCCACTGGGCTTCTTGTTGTGTCGGGGAGCACCTTCGTGGGTGCACACTGTAGCTTGCAATTGTGTGCAAACTGGGCGAGGGTGGGTTGTGGCGGTGTCTGTAAAGGGGTTAATTCATACATGGAATAGCTGTTCTTAAAAAAGGGAAGAATTGTTAAAGTCTTCTATTGTTATGATTTTAGGTAAGAACTGATAAGCCGCCAGCTAGTCGCCAGCTGTGAGTGGGCGGATGGGTACAGCCCGGAACCGCTTGGGGCCCAGGCCGGCTGGCCTTGGAGAAATTAACATCTGAGGAAAAAGTGCGAAATACCTCACCCGAGAAGGACCGGAGGGTGGGAGGGAAGTTGGAGTGGAAAGGGTTATAAAAAAGGCCTGTTTGAAATGGGGCTTTTGTCCTGAGCTGGCGGAACCTATGGCTGGGTGAAGTATGATACTGTATATAGCTTTTTAGTTTGCTGGTTGTGGGGTTCAATATATATCTGCATGTGTTGTTTTACTTGCTAATCCTGTTTGCTTGCCTCTTCTCAATAAATTTAAGTTTGCTTAACCCTCACTCTGGTGAGCTGTGTGCGTTATTCCTGGGATCTGTGCAAAATCCAGTGGTTAAGCCGGTTGGCTAAGTCTGGTCTCCTTTACATGGTGGGCAGCGCTGGGATTCGACACAGATCTGGAGGATAGAACGCTGGCAAGGAAAGGAGAGCGGTAAAGCAGAGGATTAAACCCAAACCAAGCAAAAATGAGTAAGCCAGCCAGGATGTTCCAGGATCAAGGGGCTAGGGCCCCAGGAGAAGAATTGTTATCTCAGAATCAAGGAGCGGAAGCTCCAGGAGTAGTGTTTTGGGGGACAACCTCCCAGGAAGGAGCGGAAGGAGAGTCCAATCCGGCCACTTTCGAGTGGGGGATGCAGTGGACACCTGGATCCGTGGAGAGAGCCTGGAAGAAATACACCGCACAGCTCTGGAGGCCAGAGGAAGGGCGGGAAAGAGCGTGGTTCGAGAGAGAGCCCAGGATGTCCCTGCCAACTTTATTGCTGGCAGGGGACATTCCGGAGAAGCCAGGGCCACGACGGTTAACGTCGTCCCGGGGGCCTGGAGGGCCGGGGGAAGATGATCGGAGAGGGAAGGGCCCTCGGTTGCAAGGGCCTCAGTCGCCCCTGCCCCCTCGCCCGCCAGGAGAGGCGGACGGAAACGGCCTAGGAGCAGGGGATGGAGGGGAGACCGAGGAGCAGAGAGTTTGGCGAATGTACTCCGAATGCATGGAGATGATGTTCTGGCATCTGCAGTTAATGGAAAGAGGGGGAAACCCCGGGCAACGGATCGACAGATGGGCGTTCCCAATGTTCCAGGAGGGCGACGATGTGGGAGCTTTTTTGGCCCTGTTTGAGGACACGTGTGAAGAGATAGGGGTACCAGTGGCCCAGAGAATGAGTTTGTTGAGGCCACAAGTCACGGGAACCCTGTGAGAAATGATAGCCACCATCCCACGGGAGCTGCGCCATAACTACCAGTACTTTAAAAACTTGGCGAAGGAGCAGTTTGCTTTGACAGCGGAGCACTGCCGGCAAAAGTTTTGTCGTTTGTCCAAGAACCCGAAAGAGACTCTTGCAGCGTTCGCCACCCGCATGTTGACAGCCATGGAAGCCTGGATGGAGGCGGAGGGAGTCCGAGACCTGAAGGGAGCTAAGAACGTGGTGGCTAAGGAGCAGTTGTATCGGCAGTTCCCCGAAAAATTTGATGCATGGGTAGGGGAAAAGAACCCCACCACGGTGATGGAGGCGGCAAAGATGACGGATCGGCTGCAGGCGTTCGAGCGGAAAGGACCCGGTGGGCCGAAGGCTCCAGAGGGGCGTCCGGGAGGAGCAGCGCTGGAGAAGAAGCCCGCTTGGCCAGGGAAGGAGCGACGAGAGAAAGGCGGAATGACTCCAGCTGAAGCTCCAGCAAGCGGAGGGTGCTTTTACTGCAAAGAGCCGGGGCACCTGAAGAGAGAATGCCCCAAACTGGCAGCCAAATCTCCAGCTGGGGGAGCGAAGCCGCCGCCTGTGGTTCGAGCCATGGTGGCACCATCGCCGTCGCCGGGGTCTAACGGGAGCGACAATAGCGGGGGTGAGACGGCCGACTTGGAGTGGGAACATATGCAGGCTGAGCCGGCAGGAGTGGCCCAGGCGGCGGCGGGCCACGGGAGTCCCGGCCCGGCAAATGCGGTTTCAGTGCGTCTGGTGACCCCGGCCCAACTCCGGTGGAGTCGTCGGAAGTTCTGTGAGTGCGTTGCAGTCAATGGGAGGACGGTTTGGGCTCAGACGGACACCGGAGTGGACCTTAGCTCAGCCCACATGGGGCTGCTCGAACCGGGACAGAATCTAGCGGGCCAAACCATAAAGGTGACCCCCTACGGAGCACCTCCCTTCGAAGCTCCGTTGGCCCGAGTGAACACTGAGTATCGAGGATGGAAGGGCGAACTTATTGTCCTCACGCACACGGAAGGGCCCGCCTTTCTACTGAGCAATGACTTACGTTTTAAAGTCACCCAGTTGGCGGTGACGACTCGGGGGAAAGCAGCTCGGCTGGGGAAAAGCCCAGGGGAAGGGGACCTTGGGGAGGGAGGTGAGGAACCCCACCGGGAGGAGGAAGGGGACGATCCACCAGAGTTAGCGGAGGGAGACACACCCGAGTTCCAAAGGGAGTTACAACAGGATCCCTCCCTGCAGTCATGCAGAGAAGCAGCAAAAAACCCCTCCGAAGGGCGGGGCCAGGCGTGTACAGCTGTTTTTACTTGGGAATGGGGAAAGTTGTATCGCCAGTTCTTGCCAAAAGGAGGGGCGGGGTAGAGAGGAAACAGTTGGTGATCCCCGCATCCGTAAGGAAGAAGGTGTTGGAAGCCGCCCATGAGCGACTGTCGGGGGCCATCTGGGAATACGCCGCACTTTGGAGCGGGTGAGTCGGGATTTCTATTGGCCCGGGGTGGCCAAAGAGGTGTGAGAGTTTTGTGAATCATGTGAGACGTGCCAACAGGTTGGGTTTCCCCGGGATCACCCTAAGGCCCCACTGCGGCCCTCGCCGATTACGGGAGTGCCTTTTGAGAAGATGGGGGTGGATATTTTGGGCCCGTTTAGCCCGGCTACCCGATCAGGGAAAAAAAATATCCTAACCCTAGTAGATTATGCCACCTGCTACGCCGAGGCGGTGCCGCTTTCAGTTATTTCCGCGCTGCAGGTAGCCAAAGCTTTAATGTCCATTTTTACGCGGGTGGGGGTCCCTCAGGTATTGGTCCATGATCAAGGCGGAAACTTTATGTCTATGCTGCTGAAGGCGGGGGTGCAGCAGTGTGTTACCGCAGCCTACCATCATGAGGGAAATGGGTTGGTGGAGAGGTTTAACCAGAAGCTGGGGAAAATGTTGAAAGCCTATGCGGTCAAGCACACTACTGATTGGGACCAAGCCCTGCCCTACCTCCTCTTTGCCGCGCAGGATGCGAAAAGTGATAGCCTGGGGTTCTCGGCGAATGAGTTGGTTTTCGGACGGGAGCTGCAGGGGGCGCTGAGATTGTTAAGGGAAGGTTGGGAAGGACGAACTACCCCCACCCCGGTGTCGGTTGTAGAGTACATGCAAAATCTGCAGAATGTGCTGCGAGACATAGGGGAAGCCGCACAGGAAAATTTGGAGTGAGCCCAGCAGACGCAGAAGAGGTGGTATGACCGGCAGGGTAGGCGGCGTGTGTTTCAGGTGGGAGATAAGGTGCTAGTGCTGAAGCCGGTTAAGCCAGAGAAGTTAGCTGTGAAATGGGAAGGGCCCATGGTGGTGGTGAAGAAAGTGAATGAAGTGAACTACCTGTTGCGAAATCCTGAGAGCCCCCGACGCCTTAAGGTTTTCCACGTAAACATGATGAAACCGTTCCGGGAAAGGGGAGTATGTGTGAGCCAAGTCGGGCGGGGGGAACTGGCGAGCGAGGACGCCGGCCTGGATGTGTTAGCTAGCTACCGGGGCAAGGAGGGAGTAGAGGATATACAGATCCCAGAAGAACTGAGTGGGGCGCAGCAGACCCAACTGAGGCAGTGCTTGCAGGAGTTTCAAGAGCTGTTTTCGGGGTTGCCGGGGAGGACGTCGTTAACTACCCATTCTATTGATACGGGAAAACACCCCCCCCCATCCAGTGTCCGCCGCACCGGTTAAACGGTAAGCAGCTGGAAATAGTTAATCGAGAGGTGGAAGAGATGCTGGCAATGGGGGTGATTAAGAAGAGCCAAAGCCCGTGGTCCTCCCCCCTGGTTCTGGCGGCTAAAAAGGATGGTTCGGTTCGGTTCTGCGTGGACTTTAGGAAATTGAACAGTGTTTCCACGGTGGGGGCGTATCCTATGCCCCGCACCGACAATTTGATTGAGACGCTTGGAAAGGCGAAATTTATTTGCACGCTGGATCTGACTAAGGGGTACTGGCAGGTGCCCTTAGATGAAGATGCCGCTCTGAAGTCGGCCTTCTCTACCCCTCGGGGCCACTACCAATTCACGGTTCTCCCGTTTGGGCTCTCGAATGCTCCAAGTTGCTTCCAGAAGCTTATGGACCGGGTTCTGAACGGTCTGGGGGCTTTTTCATGTGTTTATCTGGATGACGTGACGGTGTTCAGTGATACTTGGGAACAGCACTTGGAACATTTGGAGCAAGTGTTGGGGCGGCTGCGGGAGGCTGGGCTAACCGTGAAAGCCTCTAAGTGCCAGTTCGGGAAAGGAGAGGTTGTGTATCTGGGTCATCGCGTGGGGCAGGGAGCACTGAAGCCTATGGAGGCCAAGGTGGAGGCAATCCAGCAGTGGCCCACCCCGCGAACTAAGAGGCAGGTCCAATCCTTTTTGGGGCTGGCAGGATACTATCGGCGGTTCGTCCCAAACTTTAGCCAGCTGGCTGCTCCTCTGACGGAGTTGTGCCGGAAGAGGCAGCCGGTCCGGGTGCAGTGGTCAGAGGCATGCCAACTAGCCTTTGAAAGGTTAAAGAATCGGCTCTGACAGGCTCCGGTGCTGCGCGCACCTGATTTGGATCGCCCCTTCGTGCTACAAACGGACGCGTCGGAGGCAGGGCTAGGTGCAGTGTTGCTACAGGAAGGCAAGGCGGGGCTGTTGCAGCCGGTGGCGTTCATTAGTAAAAAATTGCTGCCGCGGGATTGAGCGCTGGCTACGATAGAGAAAGAATGCTTGGCCATAGTGTGGGCCGTGAGTAAGCTGAGACCCTACTTGTGGGGAAGGCCCTTTAAGATCCAGACGGATCATTCCCCGCTGTGTTGGCTGGCCTGCGTGAAAAATACGAATCAGAAATTGCTGCGCTGGAGTTTGGCCCTCCAAGACTTTGATTTTACTATCTCCCATATTAAGGGCAAGGAGAATGTAGTGGCGGATGGGCTGTCCCGGTGCTTCAATCGAGGGGAGGAAGGGGTGCGGGGAGAAGCTACCCCCCCACCCCTGCGCGGACTCAGGAAAGAGAGAACGAAAAGGGGTCATCGGGTAATTAACAAAGTATGAGGGTTGAGATGACATTTTTTAGAAATGTCATCTTGAGGGGGGAGGTGTAAAGAAGGGGTTAATTCATACATGGAATAGCTGTTCTTAAAAAAGGGAAGAATTGTTAAAGTCTTCTATTGTTATGATTTTTGGTAAGAACTGATAAGCCGCCAGCTAGTCGCCAGCTGTGAGTGGGCGGATGGGTACAGCCCGGAACCGCTTGGGGCCCAGGCCGGCTGGCCTTGGAGAAATTAACATCTGAGGAAAAGTGCAAAATACCTCACCCAAGGAGGACCGGAGGGTGGGAGGGAATGGAGGGGGGAAAGGGTTATAAAAAAGGCCTGTTTGAAATGGGGCTTTTGTCCTGAGCTGGCGGAACCTATGGCTGGGTGAAGTATGATACTGTATATAGCTTTTTAGTTTGCTGGTTGTGGGGTTCAATATATATCTGCATGTGTTGTTTTACTTGCTAATCCTGTTTGCTTGCCTCTTCTCAATAAATTTAAGTTTGCTTAACCCTCACTCTGGTGAGCTGCGTGCGTTATTCCTGGGATCTGTGCAAAATCCAGTGGTTAAGCCGGTTGGCTAAGTCTGGTCTCCTTTACAGTGTCCACCCAGACCTCTAGGCTGTTTTATTTATTACATTTCTATGCTGCCCAATAGCCAAAGCTCTCTGGGCAGCTCACAACAACTAAAACTACAAACTACAGCATAAAGTACATCATAAAAATGTAAAACTACAGTATGAAACAAAAATAACCAAAATAAAACCTAGCTGCAGTGGAGAGATTTAGGGTTACCGGTAGCTTGTTAAGCGGCACAAAACCCCCACCCTGTCTTGAGTTTGGACATAACTACAAGCTACAACGTGCCCCTGCTATGGCTTGAACACCTGAAATGGTGGTTGCCGCCACAACGGGAATTCTTGCTGGGAAATTCTGTCATGGTAGCTTCTCGTTTCCTGAAAACCTGCCCACTGAGTTCAATAAGATTTAATCTCAAATAAATCTGTATAGGGTCGCAGACTGGGGCCATAATCCTACACCACTAACCTGGGAGTAAGCCTCACTGTGTTCAGCAGAACTTCTGAGCAGATGTATAGGATTGCACTGTAAAAATCTCACAAATTGAATCTTTTTCTTAAGTGTTCCTTTTTTATGTAGGCAAGTACTCCTTAACTCAAGGTCAGGATTACATTTTAAGAGTTTATAAGTACAGATGTTAATGTGTTTGTATTAGATTAGCATTTCATTTTAAACCAGGTTATTTTTTAAAGGATGCAATAAGGTTGATTTTTTTAAAGAAAAATATTCATTTGATGTTTCTTGAATCATACATTTATATTCATCTTGCTTCTATTATTAGAATACTTGTTTAAGTCCTGCCAATGTCTCTGACACTCTACAAGCAAACATTTAAAACAAGTCTCTGCTCAAGAACAGTTCAACCCTCTGGAATGATGTAGGTGTGTGAAAAGCCAGATTAAGGGTGTCATCACATGGGGGAAATCACGTTTGCTTACTGTTGTTTCTCTGCCCGTGTGTTTGTCCCTCATTACTTCCTCTTTTGAAAGAGGAAGTAAACAATGTGCCCGTGGCCCATTCTGTGGGACATTTTGATCATGCTGCTTCTCCTGCACACAGCAGGAAATAGTGGCAACTTCCATCTTTAAAAATAAGTCAGACTTACTGGGGTGTTTTTTGTGGCGCTAGAAGCTAGAAGGGGCAGGATGTGCATGGGAGGCAGACATCCTTGGTGTGAGAGGGACCTGTGAAAATCCATGAGTGCCCATTGTGATGTTCAGCTGCCTATTATGCATTAAATGTAAATATTTGTCAAGTTATTGGTTACATTAGGCATAAAGTTCCAGGAAGTAACTCAATGTACTTACAATTTGTAGTCACAGGTTGAGTTCGTAAGGGGGTGGTGGGGAATGCCTGAGTGCTGATTGGATGGTGGATGGGGAGTGCTTGGATTGGCTGTGTGAGAGTGGGAGGAGCTGGAGAAATGTAGCTCTTTATATAGTCTGAGCTGACAGGAAGACTGGGGGTGTGGGTTAGGATTCTGTGAAGTGAAGGGTAGAAGTGGGGTAGAGAGAGTGAAGGAGTGATTAAGGAATGTGTATATGATTCTGTGAGGAGAACAGTGATACATGAGAGAAGTGGATGATTTTATGAGACTAAAGATAATTGAGTATATAGACAGTAGTATTATATAGTGGAACCTTTTAAGAAAGAACTGATAGAAACCAATACATTTGGAACTTTGTAACCATACACATTCGAGCTGAGGAAACCAATAAGCTTATGTACAAGCACTTATGTTAATAAATTCTAATAACTTTCAAACAACTGGTGTGGTCTGTGGAAGAGTGACGGAGGAGAAAGCAGTTAATGGTGGCAGTGGAATGGGAAACTCAGGGCTGGGTTGCTGGGCTGTGGAGCCTGAAGAATAAAGGCAAGACAGGAGTGGCAGCAGTAGGCCTAGACCCTCACATACGTCATCAGCACAGGGGGGATTGAAGGGGTCCTGGGTGCTAGTGGCGTGGATAGTCCTGTCAGGTAGCTTGTGGGCATCTCGGGTGAAGCCAAGATGTCGCAGGTGTGCAGGTCATCACATCCATTAACAAGTGTGCAACAAAATGCTCATCTGATGGAGCTCAAGGTGTGTGTCTATCTCGGGGCGGGGGGAGGCCCTGAGCATGGCTCAAAATATCTGGGAGGGAGGGGACATAGGTACGCGAGCGACTGCTTTTCCTTCCTCTGGGACAGCGAAGCCTGCACCATTAGAGCCTTGTTGCAGGGGCTGTCCTTCACCTGAATTCTGTTTTTTGTCCCCAGGATGGCTTCTGAAGGCTCAGCTGTCTGGCACACCATCCACTGCTTGCTGAAAAAGTGTTTTTGTGTCCTCCAAGAGCAGCATGAAGTCTGGAAGAAGACACTGGTTGGCTGCACACCTCTCCTTGATTCCCTGACCAACCTGGCAGAGCAGATGCAAGCCTCACAAAAGGTCGCCTTTGCAAGTACCCCACTGGGAGACTTCCCCTGCCTGCCAGAGAGGCTCTGGCACAAGCAGCGATGTGCCGTTGAGGCTTTGCTGAAGGAGCTACAGCAGGACAAGCTGTAAGGGCCACATCTGCCTTGTGTAGTGTGTGGGGCGGTCCTCTGGGTGGAGGATCATAGTGTCAGAAGTGTTACCAATCATTTTCCAGATTGTAAAGTTTTCCTCCACTATGGTGGGATTATTTATTATTTCTCTGTCATTATGATCTATGGCTGTGGCATCTTTCAATTAAATTAAATTTGTTATTTCTGTATCATTTTTCAACATGAAAAAAATGGGGTTTGTGTTCTTACTTCATTTTCACAGTACAGCCCAATGTGGTAGCTCAGACTGAGCAACTTGCTCCTGGCTGTCAATTGAGCTGTGCAGCAACTCACAGGTGAACTCAGCATGTTTTCCACAGCAGTTTCAGAGTTGAGCTATTCTGAATTTTGATAAGGTCTTCGTTAGTTTTGTGTTTTTCTTTGGAGATGCGATAAATTGTCCGTGTTAGCAAGCATTGGTGTTACAGGAACAGCCCAAAGTCTTTAACCTCTAAATAGGAACTTCCTGTCTTGATCTTGTGTGAGCTGCCCTTCAGAAATCATTACAGAAGTACAAAAAAATAATAATAAAAAAATAGGATAAATCATCCATACATCTGCTTGTTGCTGGATCTGTATAGTTGAAGGGTGTTATTAAAATACTTCCAAATGAATTGAATCCATCAGTCAATAGGCCTGGGTAGATGATCCTTGTGTGACCTATGCCCAAGTGTGACCCAGCCTTTTTTTTACATAGACTGGAACTGCAGAAGGTGCGGGATGCTGTTGGTGCTGGCGTGGCAAGGATTTTCCTGCTTTGTGAGCTGCAAGGTAGCAGTCTGTGCCTGGAGAGCTCCTGCCAGCGTTCTGCCCTCTGTCCCTCATTGGCAGACATGTTGGAAGGGCTGCTGGATGTTGAGGGTTTTTATCACCACATGTATCCTTTGCAAGAGCTTTGCATCTGCAAGGCCCCACTGTCCTAAATAACCAGTAAATAAAGCACAAGTCAGTAAAAGAATGGTACAGCATAGCACAACAGAATTTGCATCCTCTCCAGCATTGGGTAAGAGGCCTTCATTGTGTATTTTGCAGTAAGAGTCTATGAGTGCATTCAGATGACACTTTAGTCCACGGATGGCTATTTGCATGGCACGCTTGGGCGACGCGTAAGTGCTGCTGCATGGAGTGGACTATTTCCACTCTGTTGAGTTGTGGTCTCTCCCCCGCCCCCAAGCCCTCCCCACCAAATGGCGGCGCTGGTTACCGCTTACCTTACCAGGTTGTCACCATTCCGTGGGGAGGAGCAGTGGGGGGAGGAGAGATGCACTGCACAGAGAAGCACCCTGCCTGTTGCGAAGCGAAGGAGGATCAATCCCACATCCTGCCCAAAGAGCTCCGGCTATTGGGCAGTATAAAAATGTAATAAATAAATAAAAATAAGTAAAGAGGAGAGATTGCTCCGCTGGGTCTACTTTCTCCAGCAATGGCGCATCTTTTGCAGTAGCTATCGCCAGAGAAAGAAGCCGCAGTTGTTACTGCACCTGGTGTGGAGGGACAGGCAATGGGGACATCGCTCCAAACTGACATGTCCTTCGCTGGAGACTGGATTGTGTACCCTGACACACGAGACCGTTCTTAAGCTTCTTGCTTCTGCAGCAGCAGCATGCAAAGAAACATGCGCTGCCCCCACCGCAGAAACGAGGCTTCGGAACTGTCTCCTCGTGTGTCAGGGTGTGCGATCCAGCCTCTGGCAAAGGATGTGTCAGCACCGAGTGACATCATCCCTCACAGGAGTTCTCATGGCTTGGTGCCAATGTGTCCTTCGCTGTCGGGGCAATGACAACAGGGGGTTGGACTCGATGGCATTATAGGCCCCTTCCAACTCTGCTATTCTATGATTCTAAGTGGGTGGCTGTAGCAACACCACCCCCTTCCCTGTTGCCATGGCCTTGATGGGGAAGGATATGTTGGCGCGGAAAGGACTTCTCCACTGAGAGGGCATCACTTGTCTCAGCAGTACCTCTTCTGTCCCCATCTAGCTTCGAGGCGGGGAATCTGACGATCAGAAGTCTCCTCATAGAATAGCAGAGTTGGAAGGGGCCTATTTATTATTTATTTATTTATTACATTTCTATACCGCCCAATAGCGGGAGCTCTCTGGGTGGCCTACAAGGCCATCGAGTCCAACCCCCTGCTCAATGCAGGAATCCACCCTAAAGCATCCCTGACAGATGGTTGTCCAGCTGCCTCTTGAAGGCCTCTAGTGTGGGAGAGCCCACAATCTCCCTAGGTAACTGATTCCATTGTCGTACTGCTCTAACAGTCAGGAAGTTTTTCCTGATGTCCAGCTGGAATCTGGCTTCCTTTAACTTGAGCCCGTTATTCCATGTCCTGCACTCTGGGAGGATCGAGAAGAGATCCTGGCCCTCTTCTGTGTGACAACCTTTTAAGTATTTGAAGAGTGCTATCATGTCTCCCCTCAGCCTTCTCTTCTCCAGGCTAAACATTCCCAGTTCTTTCAGTCTCTCTTCATAGGGCTTTGTTTCCAGACCCCTGATCATCCTGGTTGCCCTCCTCTGAACACGCTCCAGCTTGTCTGCATCCTTCTTGAATTGTGGAGCCCAGAACTAGATGCAATACTCTAGATGAGGCCTAACCAGGGCTGAACAGAGAGGAACCAGTACCTCACGTGATTTGGAAGCTATACTTCTATTAATGCAGCCCAAAATAGCATTTGCCTTTCTTGCAGCCATATCGCAATGTTGGCTCATATTCAGCTTGTGATCTACAACAATTCCAAGATCCTTCTAGTTTGTAGTATTGCTGAGCCAAGTATCCCCCATCTTGTAACTGTGCATTTGGTTTGTATTTCCTAAATGTAGAACTTGGCATTTATCCCTATTAAATTTCATCCTGTTGTTTTCAGCCCAGCACTCCAGCCTATCAAGATCACTTTGAAGTTTGTTTCTGTCTTCCAGGGTGTTCGCTATCCCACCCAATTTGGTGTCATCTGCAGATTTGATAAGCGTTCCCTCCACCTCCTCATCCAAATCATTTATAAAAATGTTGAAGAGCCCTGAACCTTGCGGTACCCCACTCGTTGCCTCTTCCCAGTTTGAGAAGGTTCCATTGATAAGTACTCTTTGAGTCCGATTCTGTAGCCAACTGTGAACCCACCTAATAGTTGTTCCATCTAGCCCACTTTTAGCTAGTTTGTTAATCAGAATATCATTGGGCACTTTGTCAAAAGCTTTGCTGAAGTCAAGATATATGACGTCCACAGCATTTCCACAGTCCACAAGGGAGGTTGCCCGATCAAAAAATGAGATCAAATTAGTCTGACAGGATTTGTTCTTGACAAATCCATGTTGGCTTCTTGTAATCACTGCATTGATTTCAAGGTGTTTACAGATTGACTTCTTTATAATCTGCTCCAGAATTTTCCCAGGGATGGATGTCTTTTAGCATCCCTCGCTAATCTCAGCTCATTCACAGCTTTAGCCTTCCTGACGCCATTTCGGCACTTCTGTGCCACCTGTCTGTACTCTTCTTTTGTAGCCTGGACTTCCTTCCACTTCCTATATGTATCCTGTTTTGTTTTCAGGTCATCTCTAAGCTTTTTGTGGAGCCACATTGGTTTCCTCTGTTGTCTTCTATCTTTTCTCCTTGTTGGAATTGTTTGTAACTGTGCCTTTAAAATTTCCTTTTTAAAATACTCCCACCCATTCTGCACTCCTTTTCTCATTAGGCTCACTTGCCACGGGACCTTACTTATAGTTCTGAATTTATTGAAATCAGCTTTCCTAAAATCCAGAGTACGTGTATGGCTACACTCAACTTTTGTCTCCTTCATAATCAAGAATTCAAGTATGATGTGGTCACTTCCTCCCAGAGTTCCCGTAACTGCCACTTTATCCACTAAGTCATCCCTGTTGGTTAATATAAAGTCAAGGATTGCTGATCCTCTAGTTCCTTCCTCCACTTTCTGTAGGAGAAAGTTATCATCCATACATGTCAGGAATTTCTTGGAAGGGCTGCTTTTGGTCCTTGCAAGACTAGATGGGGAGGAAAACTAGTTTTGAAAACTTTCAAAACTAGATGGGGACAAAAGAGGTGCTGCTGAGACAAATGATGCCCTCTCAGCAGAGAAGTTCTCTTCATGCTGAGGTGTCCTTCGCTCTCATCTCCATAGCATCAGGGATGGGGGCAGCTACAACAACACTGCCCACTTCCCCATTGCTGTGGAAATGACTGTGATGAAGGAGCGTGTAAGGATCCGAGCTGCTGCTGTGATGGGCAGGATGGATTCTTCTGCATTCCGTCCTGATTCATGAGAACCAAAGAGCAATCCTTTGCTGAGGCAGGAGGGATGCAGGGGAATCGGACCACATAAGCATCCCTCCTGCCTCAGCAAAGGATTCCCTTTCGGTTCTCGGGAATTGGGTCAGGACATGGAAGAATCTGTCGTGCTCGTCACAGCAGCAGATTGTAAGCCTGTGCCCCCGTTCCCTGGAATCGGTGGATGGATTTCTCCTGCGATTGGACGTTGCATGTCCAGTGCTGCCCCATGATCCATTTGGGGATCATCTCGGGATGGAAGGGGCTCTTTCTGTCCCCTTGAGCCTATCTCCAGATGGATCAGGGTGGCGGGGTAGGGGTTGCAAGGGACATGTTTGTCCCTTGGAACACATGGGGCACTGTGACCGGTGGCACCCCACCCAGGGATGGCATGTGCCTGTACTGGGAAGTGTGTGGGGAGCCGAGGATCGCCCGCCCCACCCAGGGACAGCATAATCGGGGCTCCCCAAGTGCTTGCCAGAATGGGATTATTTCTCCTGCTGATGGAGCCCCGCTGGGTTTTTTTGCTGTTCTTGCCTTGTGACTCTGTTGGCAGGGGAAATAATCAACAGAGCCTGCTACACAACACAATAAGCAACAGTTGTGCAGAAAAACAACTCTGCAAACCTTTTGTTATTTGGTGGTGGTTGTTTTTTTAAATAACGAACTGTAGTGTGGTTTTTGCCCGACAGATGACAGGTTAGTCAACGGTACTATTTAAGCAATGGTTGATTAGTCTGCCATTGACTAACATGTCATCCAAAGTGAGCCTATGGATTCAGTTACCTTCTTGTGGGAGATGTAGGGACCAGCCTCAAGGTCTTCCTGGCCATTACCAGGCTGTTCTACCTCCACAAGTGATCAGACTTTTAGGGGAGGCAAATTGAGAGCCCCATGCCCCCAGAAATGGTCTTCAGTGAAGATGAGGTTGAGCTTTTGTCGTCAACACTGAAAAGCTTCTCTGCTGTGTGCTTATTTGAGCTCTTCCCATTTCCAAGGAGTAGAGGGATGGGGATGGATTGCCACCGTCTCTCCTTAACAGCTCCTAAGATATCTGGAGATGAAGTTATTCCTTCTTCAGGTCAGCTATGAGAACCTTACGGAGATGGAAGTTCTGCCCAAGGCCTTGAAGAAGGTGCTGCATCATGGCCTCCAAAATGTAGTAGAAGGTAATGATACTGCTGAGGGCGGTGGGGCGGAATAGCAAACTGGGACCCTGGTGTCTAGTAGCCAGGTGCATGCTACCCATCAGTATGGAGACTTTATTTATGGATATAAATAATAATTATTATTATTTTGGATAGTTTAAAGCACTTTCACTGTTATGATCCCTGTGTTTCAGAAGTGGGGTGGGTGGGTTTTGAGGTACTGAAGCCTAAAGGTCAGATTTAGAGGAAGAGGTCAGATTTAGACTGAAGACCTTGATCCACTGGTCTTAGCCAGTAGCTGTGAACAGTCTTGGAGCGAGCACATGCCTGGGCCTGCACCAATCTTTGGAAAGTGGCACTGCTTTAATGATTTGGCCTAAGCGGCATCTAGAATGTGTTTGCTTGGTATCAGCAGTTCCCTGCAAAGACCCTTCTTGCCTGTTTCAGATGTGTTGCTGAAGGTCTCTTTCTTCCGGGAAGCTGTGTGAGGATCCGCAATTACAGGCCGGTTTGCACAGGGCAGCACATCATCATGCAAGGGGTGCTCTGACTTTGGATGGAGCTTTCCAGCCCTGCAGTCAGAAGCTGCTCACAACTGGATTCTGCTCTGTGAAGACCCTTGGGCCAATCCCCTTTCCTTTTGTGTCTTGTCTTTTAGATTGTAAGCCTGTGGGCAGGGACTGTCAAGAAATATTTTTGTAAGCTGCCGTGAGAGCCTTTTTTGGCTGAGTGGCGGGATAAAAATGCTTAAATAAATAAATAAATAAAGACCATGCAAAAGCAGCAGCCGCGGATCCTTACCTTTTGCGCCAGTCACAATTTCTGGCGCAAAAATTTAAATTTTGGCCTGCAAAATAAAGATTGAAATGAATTTGCACAGTTCCCATTCACTTTGATCACGCTGGCAGAGGAGGGTTGGAACCAGGTGAACCTGGCCTAATTCCATACCCCTCCCCTTTCTAATTTCACTTCTAGCCTATAGTGCAGGACATTCTAATTTTCTTGCTCCTGTTCAAGACGGACAAAGCAATGTGCCACTTCTGTGCCTACATTTCTTGAGGGAAGCTGTGTTAGACTAGCAAACGTAACTGTCCTGTGGCAGTTCTCTGCAGGAGGGCGCTGGCAGGTCTTACAAAAGGTTGGGCAGGAGGAGAAAGACTTTGCAGCAGCTTTTGCAGTATCCTGGTGCTTCTCTCCAGTGGTAAAGAGGCGGCCCTGCTGTGCAACGCTTTATAGAGGACGATTTGTGCTGGTCTATGACCGAAATAAACAAACTATAGAGGACGATTCCACAGCCATGCAGCATTAGCCAGGGGAATTGGCTTTCTTCTATTAGATTATTTCATGAGCTGTTGCTAATTGCAAACTGCCTTGAGCACCCTTGAGTTTAGAAAGGCAGGATATACATTATTTAAATAATTTAAATAAAAAATAAAGTTACAACAGCTGGAATTGTTTAGCTTGGAAAAAAAGGTAGACATGATAGAGGTGCACAAAATCATGCCTGGTGTGGAGAATGTGGAGAGGGAGACATCAATCACTTTATTACGGTCCGAGACCAGCACAGCATTAATTCAGCAACAGCAACCATACAAAGTAGTACAGATCCTTAGTTCCCATCTCCCAGAGATTTAACAGTCCTCCGAGGTTAATAGGTTATGACGTGTCCTCATAGCCAAGTGGCAGAATTTAGCAACCTTATAGGTAACTGAGGGGTTTCTATTGGCAAGGAGGAACTTGGTATAAAATTCTTCGGTGTTACCTGGAAAGTCCTGTAGTAGAGGACGGATTAAGCCTGACTGGGCCTCTGAGTAGAACGAGCAGTGTAAAAGCACATGAGATGATGTCACTATCTCACCTGAATCACATGGGCATAACCTTTGGGAGACTTTAATTCCTTGATATCTGCTTTCTGTGAACTTGGAAGGGAAAACATTATAGTGAGCCCTAGTAAACGCCCGCCTGTATTTATAATATGTAAGGGAGCTCAGGGGGAACGGTAAATATATAGGATTTGGCTTAGATCATTCTGCAGTTCAGTATCCCAAATACGCTGCTTAACAAGGTCTTTGGCTTTTTCTAAGCCTATGGCTAGTAGATGTTCTGTAGAGAGCCCATATGTGCATAATTTCTCATTGATAATGTTCCACCATTTCATCTGATAATTGTCTTGTAAAATTAGGGGAAGCAGCCCCGCTGGGGTCAGCTTAAGTCTAAGCCAGGTAAATATAGTAATTTGCCACACATTAGCTTCAATTCTAATTAATGCACTCTCCATTCGTAATGTCGCATTGGAGACACTTCTTGGTGTCAGAAATAATGACCTTAAGAAGCCCGATTGTATTTTCTCATATATGGCTAAGTTGGAAAATGGTCCCAATTGTGCTCCATACAAGAGCTGCGCTCTCGATTTTGCCACAAACAGTTTAATTGTGGCTGGAATAAAATTTCCTCGTGTACGAAAGAACCTCAGAATGGCTGCTGAACTTTTCTTGGCAAGTGAGGAGATATAATTGATCTGTGCCGTTTTCCTTCTAGATGCTTGGAAAACGACACCTAGATATTTAAAACGAGACTTGTTCTATCTCATTGTTATCTATATACCATCTGTGGATCTTGTTGCTATTGGCAAACATCATAATCTTTGATTTAGAGTAATTGATTTGTAATTGGTCCTCCTTACAATGTAGGGCAAGGGCCTTTAGGGCTCTTCCAAGGCCTATTTGAGACAAGGAGAGAATGACCGCATCCTCTGCATACAGCAGTATGGGTAGTCTCTTAGTTGCTATCCTTTCTTCCTCCATCCAGTCACACAGTTTTGTACACAGATGTCTTGCGTATAATTTACTAATGGTATTCAGAAGACTAATGGGTCTATAGTTTGCTGGGTCATTCCTAGCCCCTTTTTTATACATTGGAATTATAATTGCCTCTGCCCAGTCTTTGGGGATGTATGTTGTTCTATCTGTGTAAGTAAACAGTGATGCTAGTATGGTGGACCACCATTCTGGGTTGGCCTTAATTATCTCCCCCAGGATAGAGTCATTCCCCGGGGCCTTACCCACTTTTAGCTGTTCTATAAGTTGTTTGGTTTCTGTTACAGAGACTGGGGGCCAATACTCTAGCTGGTCATCAAATAACTCTAATGAGGAGGGATATTCATCCAGATCTGTGTAAATTGAGCGAAAATAGGTCTCCCAGGCCGTTACGGGGACACAGCAGGTTAACCGCGAAAGGCCTGGATCCGGATGACTGGCAGTAATTCACCAAAATACTGACGTGTCTTTGGCTTGGGCGGCCTTAATCAGTTGTTGCCACGTCTGAGCTATTGCCGCTTGTTTCTTCTTCCTCAGAACGGTTTTATACTTCCTTTTGGTTTGTAGCATAATTTGCCTAGTAATAGTTGAAGGGTTCTCCCTATAATTGTTATAAGAGTCCATTAATATCTCCTTGGCCCTTTTACAGTCTTGGTCAAACCAGTTTTTAGATGGAGGACCTGATGAAGGGGAGCTGGAATGCTTCTTTACAACAAACCCCTGCAGGTTATGGATGAGTAGTTTGTATAGAGACATTGTCTCTTGTGTGTCAGAATCTGGGGTCATGTTTATCTCAGAGATTGCTTTGGTTAACTGTTTACAATATGGTGAATTATACCAATTAGAAACTCTTTCACTCACTTGACCATTCCATTTGATCCTTCGAGGCCCGTTGGCCACCAGGGATACTGGGGGGCGCCTACTTTCTGCCTTTAAGAGTCCCGTAGGAAGACTACAGGAAAGTAGTAAGGGTAAGTGGTCACTTTCTGGTCTTGGTATAATTTTAAACCATGGGCTTAAAATTAAATAAGAAATCATAATATAATCTGTTGTAGATAGCCTTTGACCTGACCAAAAAGAATATTGGCCTGGGTAATCGTCTTGTGTGGCACCATTCATGATTGATAGATTTTGTCTGTATGCCACCTGTGCTAGACACAAGCCTGCTATATTACACCTGTCATCTACTGAGGTCCTAATAAGCAGAGGTGAAGCAGCTCCTATATCTGGTGGATATTGGTGAAACTGGGCATATAAAGTCTTATCATTGGGGCCCATTCTAGCATTTAAATCTCCTCCCATGATGACATGGGCGTGGGGGTAAAGATCCAAACAATGCTCCACAAATTGTTCCAATTCTAACCATAATTGTTTGATTTGTACATGCAGACACTGTGGGGGTATATAAACATTAATACATAGTAAGGCACTCTGTTGAAAACATAATACCACCACCATAACCCACTCCTTGTATGAAGGTATCAGCTGGATGTTAGCCTGAAGTTTTGTGGAAGTGAACAGGCCCAGACCTCCACTGGGTCTGCCACCTCTCTGACTAGGCGAGAGGGAGACATCTTCCTCTCTCATCATACTAGAAACCAATGGGGGTCATCCCATGAAGCTGATTGGTGGGAGATTCAGGACAGATAAAAGGAAGAACGTCTTCACACAGCACATAGTTGAAATATGGAACTTGCTACCACAAGACTTCGTGATACCCAACAATTTGGATGGCTTTAAAAGGGGTTGGCCCCAGCAACCTTAATGGAAGAGAGTTGAACACTCTCTCTTAATGGAAGAGAGTTGAAAGGGGTGAGGGGTTGTCAGCATGTCAGGAACAGTTCTTTGGGTTGCGAAAACTCGAGTCTCCATAGTTTTCAATATCTTTGTTTTTCCTCCTTAAATTTAGATATTGTAAGGGGAGTCTTTAAATTTTAAAAAGTATTTCAATAAAATTATATAATCTTAACATTAAAATCACATTAAGTGTGCTTTAATTTCCCGCCTCAAATATTTCAGATCAAATACTTGTGGTGTTTTCAGACAAAAAATATCATAGGGTACTTTTTATCTCTTGTTTACTAACTATAAGTGAACTAAACATGCTAACTCAAATCTCCATCAAAACATTTTTTGATGTGTTGGATAATTTCCCCAGGCAATGGAGCTCTCTCCTGTTCCTGGAGTGAGGGCTACTCATTCCTTACATGTGGTTGCTGCTTCTCAGGTGATGCTGCCATGGAAAGTACAGCCCCTCACCCAAGGCCTGTTTCTGACTTTTGCTGGAGAGCCTCTGGGGACCTAACGTGGGGTCAGAGGTGCCACCTGCTCTCAGAAGGCAAAAAGGAGCGGCAAGCCTGGCTCAGGCTGGACGCAGCTGCAGGTCTGAAAGCAATTAAGCAGAGCTGTGTGCCTTTCTGAGGCAGAAACCCAAAACCACTGCACACATTAGGTTGAGATTAAAGTAGAGGATGGGTTGGTATTTGTTACAGAGCAAAACACAACTTGCAGTAATGAAATAAATGCATCAGGTTCTGCTCATACAACCCTGTCACGTAAGAAAACTTTAATAGAATTATCCCATAGGAGGCCATTTATTGAAGGACAATTTATTAAAGACAAATGGAATATTTTTTAAAAAAATCATTCCAGGGAGAGGGAGGAGGAGGAGGAAGGGGCAAGCTGGAAAGTAGAACTGGGAATTGGCTCTTCAGAATCTGAGAACCCTGAAGAGCTTCCCTTATTTACAACATTACCTTGTTCCTGAAAACTAGATAAGAAGGGAAATGCTTGAAAGAATCACAGGAAGGAAGCAAAGGGACCATCTAGTCAAGCTGCTTTCCAAAACATGATCCGACCCACAAGAAGCCAGGCCTCCCTGTGCTGAAGGTCTGGAGCAGATGGTTAGCAGCAAGCAGTCTGCAGCCCAAAGGCACATGCTCAAAGCCACAAAACTGCAGCAAGGACAACCAGGGGAAGGGCAGCCCTCCCCAACCTGGTGCCCTAATGATGTTTTTGGGCTACAGTTCTGAGCATCCTCAGATAGCATGGCAAATGGTGAGGGATGATATGAACTGTAGGCTAAAGCATCTGGAGGTTACCAGCTTGGGAAAGGCTTGTATGGAATTTTGGATTTGGATTTGTTCAAATTCTATTTTGGCCATGTCCATCCCTTCATAACCTTTGGCCATTCTCAGCTAGCCTAATGTACAGGGTTGTTGCAGTTAATATGGCATGCTTATTCCAGGATTCCTCACTCTTCATAGAATCACCCTAAAGCATCCCTGACAGATGGTTGTCCAGCTGCCTCTTGAAGGCCTCTAGTGTAGGAAAGCCCACAACCTCCCTAGGTAACTGGTTCCATTGTTGTACTGCTCTAACAGTGAGGAAGTTTTTCCTGATGTCCAGCTGGAATCTGGCTTCCTTTAACTTGAGCCCGTTATTCCGTGTCCTGCACTCTGGGAGGATTGAGAAGAGATCCTGGCCCTCCTCTGTGTGACAACCTTTTAAGTATTTGAAGAGTGCTATCATGTCTCCCCTCAATCTTCTCTTCTCCAGGCTAAACATGCCCAGTTCTTTCAGTCTCTCCTCATAGGGCTTTGTTTCCAGACCCCTGATCATCCTGGTTGCCCTCCTCTGAACACGCTCCAGCTTGTCTGCATCCTTCTTGACGTGTGGTGCCCAGAACTGGACACAATGCTCAAGATGAGGCCTAACTAGGGCTGAATAGAGGGGGACCAGCCCCTCGCGTGATTTGGAAGTTATACTTCTATTACTGCAGCCCCAAATAGCATTTACTTTTTTTGGCAATGTTTCATTCACAATGAATGAATGGAGGAAATGGTCACCTCCTTTGCAGTACTGGCATACAGTGGAAAGTACCAAGAGAAAGGATCCTCTGGCCGCTCACAGAGCCCTTGGGGGCAGCTGGGATGGAGCTGCATGAGGCAGCCCTGCTGTAAAAGACTTGCAAGTGAAAGCCCAAGTGCACTGAAAGATCCCTCTCTCCTGAATGGGAGACGGTTATCCCAAGTAGCTGGGCTTGGATCCAGCATTGGCTTTCCTCTTCAGCAATGGAAATGCAGCTTGAGACACTGGCGCTGGAGACTGCTTGCTGGCCCAGACACTGTTCAGGGAGCCTCTCATACCCAACAAATTAGCAGAGATGTTGATGACCCAACCATGCTGCTACTCTCAACAGCAGCTGCTGCTGCTGCATACAGGGCTGGCAGGAGTCTGGTGGCCTCAAAAGATTAGCTGACACCAAATGGTGATAGCAGAATGGACTGTCCGAAGAGAGTGGCAGCCTGTTCAGCCAAGTACATTGAGGGACCTTTTTGCCAGCATGACAAAAGAGGAGGGATAGGCATATGCGTGAGAAACAAGTGCTGTCTCCCACAGGACCAAGCTCAGAAGTCCAGATCTTGAATGTAGAGCCACACCTCCTCCTGAGGCCACCCCAGATGGTAGAAGTGGGACACTATTAAGGGTGCCAGATCCAATCCCTGAGATGCGATCCACCTTGATGTTGGGAGCATTTTGAGTTGAAATGAGCCACATGAGTGCTCCAGTTTCAAGCCAGGAGGAGCATCTGGCTTGAAACAAGACATGGCAGCGATATTTTGGGTCTTCAGCATCAGCATCCCACCAAACTCTCCCCACGGCCTGAGTTCAATCCCAGCGGAAGCTGGTTTCAGGCAGCCGGCTCGGGTCGACTCAGCCTTCCATCCTCCGTGTCGGTAAAATGAGTACCCAGCAGCTGGGGGAAAGGTAATAACGGCCAGGGAAGGCAATGGCAAACCACCCTGCTATAAGGCCTGCCAAGAAAACGTCAATGAAAGCTGGCGTCCCTCCAAGAGTCAGTAATGACTCAGTGCTTGCACGAGAGGATTAAGAGTTCAACTTCGTTATGTTTGTTTCCCATACTCTGGGCATTGGTATATAGACAGTGAAGACCATGTGTTTTATAATCTGTCTTCATTCCTACATTGTTGTGAACATTATTTTGGGGTGCTATTGGAGCTGTTCTCTCTGTTATGGTGCATGAGCCTCAAAGGATTCATTTTAAAGCCCTCCTGATAAAGTTCATCATGCTGAAGAGTTGGACGTTGTCAGCATACTGGTGACACTGAAACTCCAGACAACCTCCAGCAGTTTCATGCATATGGCAGATAGCATGGGGATACGACAGAGCCCTGAGGGACATCACAAGCCAGGCTCCTCTGACTGGCAGCAATGGCCCAGACAGAGGGATACCTTTTCCATCACCAGACTCTTCGATGGTGGCTGAAACCAGGCAGCCCATTCTGCTTGTGTTCCTGGAGGCCAGGGGAGGGTGCTGCCTTTTTCTCTGGGACATCCTTGCCATGTGTGTGGACCTGCTGCTCCCAGGCTGAATCCACCCACAAGGGCATCAGGCCAGAGATGGGAATACAGTTTCAAGAGGCACCACTTGGTCACAACAATAGCAGTGCCAGCCAAGGCTCCTTGTGAGATTTCTGTCTCACACCCGACATGCAGGGCTGTGTCGCTGCCACATGATGGAGCGCTCCTCGTGCTGCTCTCTGTAGCTGAAGAGAACAAGCCCTGAGCCTTTCTCAGATGGAGGGAGCTGCCTGTGTGCTGGCTGACGGCCCAACAGCGGAGAATGGAGAGGAATTAGATCTCATTTAACCCACTTTGGTTGTAAATAAACTATAATCACTTCAAATGTTTTGCTTAATAAGGAAAGGATGTTAACCATTAGGCAAACACTTGGCGAGCTTGTTACTGCCAGATTGGAGATACCATAGAAGAATGTGATGCTGCTTTTGAGCTGTTAAAATAAACCCATTTGCAGGTCTGCGAGAGAGGAGTTTACATAAACAAATGGTCAAAGAACACCTAATTTCCTTGAATGAGTTCAAATCTCCAGGGCCCGATGAACTGCATCCAAGAGTAATGAAGGAGCTAGCGGAAGAACTCTCAGAACCTTTGTCTATTATCTTTGCAAAATCATGGAAGACGGGTGAGGTGCCGGACGACTGGAGGAGGGCTAACGTTGTCCCTATCTTCAAAAAGGGCAAAAAGGAGGAACCTGGGAACTACAGACCAGTCAGTCTGACATCCATCCCTGGGAAAATTATGGAGCAGTTTATAAAGAAGTCAATCTGTAAACACCTTGAAATCAATGCAGTGATTACTAGAAGCCAACATGGATTTGTCAGGAACAAATCCTGTCAGACTAATCTGATCTCATTTTTTGATAGGATAACCTCCCTTGTGGACTGTGGGAATGCTGTGGACGTCATATATCTTGACTTCAGCAAAGCTTTTGACAAAGTACCACATGACATTCTGATTAACAAACTAGCTAAAAGTGGGCTAGATGGAACAACTATTAGGTGGATTCACAGTTGGCTACAGAATCGGACTCAAAGAGTACTTATCAATGGAACCTTCTCAAACTGGGGAGAGGCAACGAGTGGGGTGCCGCAGGGCTCAGTCCTGGGCCCAGTGCTCTTCAACATTTTTATTAATGATTTGGACGAGGAGGTGCAGGGAACGCTTATCAAATTTGCAGATGACACCAAATTGGGTGGGATAGCTAATACCCTGGAAGACAGAAACAAACTTCAAAGTGATCTTGATAGGCTGGAGTGCTGGGCTGAAAACAACAGAATGAAATTTAATAGAGATAAATGCCAAGTTCTACATTTAGGGAATAGAAACCAAATGCACAGTTACAAGATGGGGGACACTTGGCTCAGCAATACTACAAACGAGAAGGATCTTGGAATTGTTGTAGATCGCAAGCTGAATATGAGCCAACAGTGCGATATGGCTGCAAGAAAGGCAAATGCTATTTTGGGCTGCATTAATAGAAGTATAGCTTCCAAATCACGTGAGGTACTGGTTCCTCTCTATTCGACACTGGTTAGGCCTCATCTAGAGTATTGTGTCCAGTTCTGGGCTCCACAATTCAAAAAGGATGCAGACAAGCTGGAGCGTGTTCAAGAAGAGGGCAACCAGGATGATCATAGGTCTAGAAACAAAGCCCTATGAAGAGAGACTGAAAGAACTGGGCATGTTTAGCCTGGAGAAGAGAAGATTGAGGGGAGACATGATAGCACTCTTCAAATACTTAAAAGGTTGTCACACAGAGGAGGGCCAGGATCTCTTTTCGATCCTCTCAGAGTGCAGGACACGGAATAACGGGCTCAAGTTAAAGGAAGCCAGATTCCAGCTGGACATCAGGAAAAACTTCCTGACTGTTAGAGCAGTGCTACGGTGGAATCAGTTACCTAGGGAGGTTGTGGGCTCTCCCACACTAGAGGCCTTCAAGAGGCAGCTGGACAAGCATCTGTCAGGGATGCTTTAGGGTGGATTCCTGCATTGAGCAGGGGGTTGGATTAGATGGCCTTGTAGGCCCCTTCCAACTCTGCTATTCTATGATTCTATGAGTTTGCATTTCTTTAGATCTGGGTTTTTTTCAGGCCTGCTGCTGGGAAAAGACTCTGGATCCAAATAATCAAATCAGACTTAGGGGTGGGGAGAGAGGAAGTGCAAGAGCTGCTTTCTAGGCAATACCCAGAGTGGAGAGTAGCTAAGCTGGCTGAGAAGCAAGGGTCAGGATGTCAACGCTACAAAGGTAGCTCTGTCAGAATCAACCGTTTGCCCCGGCGGCAGCAATTGGCTGCTCCCCAAAGCCACAGGTTGTGGCCGTTGACTGAGACCATGTCCCGGAATGCTTCCCAACTGGGACAGAGGGGCCCCTGCGCTTCTTGGGATGCCATTGACCTGTGGCACTGCCTCCGAGCCGAGGCAGTTCTCACTTTCATCTGGCAGGTAGTGCACTGATGTACGTCCCCATGTGGACCGACCCGGGCTGACTCCCATTCTTCAGTGCAGGCCATTGCACCAAGACCTTTGGGACTGATACTGGATCGGATGGCACCTCCTCAACCCTCTTCACTTTGAACTTTCACAACACAAAGTACTGGGGCCATGGAGTGGCTGGGGAATGCTACTGTGTTTGTAGAATTTAAGATCAAATTATTCAAAAGCTGGAATATGAGCCTGCATATTTTCCCCTCAGAGTGCACACATGCACAAATCACTGCTTGGGGCACAGGGAGACATTGTCAGTTTTGGCTCGCTCTTTCTTTCTAGCGCTGACCACCAGCCAGCCCCTGTACCCGCTGCAGCTTGCTTGGTCCACTCCCCTCTGAAATGGAGAGCCAGGATTCATCTTTCAATATTCTTGGGAACAATTCTATGCTCAAAATACTTTGGCTGAAGGGTTATGGCAGAAGCACCACTGTGCTAGTGCAACACCAGATACACCATCAATGTCAAAGACCCTCTGGCGCAGCTCCTTCCATGCATAGACAGAGGTAGCTTTGTGACCATATTTTTGTTTTTTTACCTAGATCTCTTAAGGCCAACCAGTTGGAACCAGCAGCAAGTGACATATACTTTGAATTTAAAAATTCAGAGCCTAGGAATTTGTTTTGAGTACTAGAAATGATTTTGCAGCCCTTCCACAGAAAAATCCGCTGCTGGTCTCACGCAAATACACGCAGAGAGACTTTTCTCCATTTCAGTACCATGATGGGGGTGGGAGGGAGCCTTTTCCACATGGTTAAACAATTGTAAATCAAAACTCCTTCCTTCGAGCAGTGGGTCCCAATCCACCTGCCTGTGCCTCCACCACACCAGGAGAGATGTGTGGGCGGAATGGCCATAAGAGGGTAGAGCCTTGGACAACACTCGGGAGGAGCTCACTGGCCCTGCACCCTACTCCCTTGCAGTAGAGTGACCATACGTCCAGATCCCCCCAGACAAGTCTGGAAATGGGGGCCCAATCCAGAGTCCGGGGGGAAATTCCTGAATTAATACAAATGTCCGGGAAACTCTGCATTTTTTTCTTCAAGAAAATGCCTGGATAGGCACCGGGGAGGAGCTCAAAGGATGTGCTTCCGGAATGCATCCTTCAGCCCTCCCCTGCGCCGATCTAGCCTTCTGGTGTGGTGCGATTGCACCGGCCCAGGAGAAGGCCACGGACAAGGCTGAGATCGGCCCTGGGAGAAATGGGAGGACGTGTTCCTGGAAGTGCGGGAATGCAGCCTCCAGCCCTTCCCAGAGCCATCTGGTGCTTGTTCTGGGCGTGCGCAATGGCACTGGCCCAGAAAAAGAAAAAGGTCTGGATCACCAAGAGGCAGGGGCTGGAGATTGCATTTCCAGAAGTGTGGGAATGTGACCTCCAGCCCTTCACAGAGCCATCCGGTGCTTGTTCTGGGCGTGCACAATGGCACTCGCCCAGAAAAATCCCCAGATTGCTGAGGGGGAGGGGCTGGAGGATGCGTTTCCTGCACTTCCGAGAACGCATCCCCAGCCCTTCCCAGAGCCATCGCGATTGCCAGCCCAGCAGCTGCAGGAGGAGGAGGAGGAAGAGGAGAATGGGGAAGAGCAAGGAGCAGAGGAAGAACAAGGAGCAGGTAAGTCTAAGGTGTGTGTGTGTGTGTGTGAGAGAGAGAGAGAGAGAGAGAGAGAATGGGTGAACAGGGTGCCTTTTTTTTTAGTGAATGGATGTGTGTGTGCATGTGGGTGCGTGATCCTGAGTGTGCATTGGCAGTGTGTGTGTGTGTATTGATATCTGAATGGGATACAACATGCAATACGTTTATTGCTCAATCCACAGATCATTGCAACACATACAAACTTGAGATTTTGCTATACTACATATGATAAAAATTGCCTATGATTACAGAGCTATCAAAGACGTAACATGCATTACTGAAAGGATAGTAAGATGGGAGCACAGCGGATATACAGAAACCTTTAATTGCTTCTCAATGACATTTCATTTATGTCTCTGAATCTTTACAACAACACACACCAATAGTATCTAAAAACTTTGCTCTACATCTATTAGCTTTCACTGCAAATAGTGCAACCCTTTGTATCACATATGGGTTGGTTGAATGTAATAAATAACACAGTTTTTCCTTAGCACCCCAGTATTTCACTTTCTTTAAAAAAGGCTCCAAATAACTTTTCCTTATATCTATATATAAAGGGCAGTCAAATACATAGTGTGCTATGTCCTCTGGAACTGGCTCTCCACAAACACATAACCTATCTTCTACAGGTATGCCGTGGAATCTCCCCCATTTCATCATAGTATCCATTTGTTCAAATCTTAAACGTGTAAGGGCTTTTTCATGGGTACTGATAGGTATTTCTCAAGTTGGTGCAGATATTTTGTGCTAGCTAGCCATTTCACTGTTCTTAAGGATGTGAGCGCTGTTATATCAGTATGTGCTCCTACGTCCAACACTCTTTGTTTAAAAATATTTCTGCTAGCTGTCAGTTTTGGACTGAGTGCCTGGTGAGAAAATCCAAAGTTTGGAAGGAGTTTGAAAAGTTTCTGCAGCCAAAAGTTCCCTTGCACAGTGGACTTTTGTTCCTCCAGACAAATCTTTGGGAGTCTTTCTTCAGTTAAGTTATTTACTCTACACCAGTAGTTTACCATCCTTGCATATATCAACCCAGAGATCTTTTCCATACCCAATTCTGCTCTAGTTAAGTATGCTGGGGTGGACTTAGAGAGAAGAGACTTTGAACTCCTTCAATTTTTGAAAGGTTTGCAAAGCCCCATATTTCTGTGCCAAGTGAACAGGATATGTGGTTGTTTGAGTAAATGGATGGGTGTGGGTGATCCTGAGTGTGTGTGTTGGCAGTGTGTGTGTATTGATATCTGAATGGGATATGTGGTTGTTTGAGTGAATGGATGGGTGGGGGTATGTTTGTTGCGGGAATGATTTGGAGGTGATATTTTCTGTGTGTCAGTTGGAGGGATGACTTGGAGGTGATAATCCTATTAAAGATGCATTTTGACCCATAGACCTTCCTCTCCAATTTGTTTGATAGAATTGGCATGATTTTGTAAAAATTGCTGTTAATTGATCATCCTTCTTAAAAATATTTTAAAAAATTAACAGGGTTGCCATTGTTGTTGTTGTTGTTGTTGTTGTCATTGTCGTCATCGTCGTCATCATCATCATCTATTTCTCTTTTCTTGCTCATGGTGGTTTTTCTAGATGAACATGATGGGCTTTGCCAAGTCATGCTGTCTTTTACTGATTCAGAAATTTCCTAACTATTGAACATGTTTTAAGTATGACTGCTTTCTGGATGTTGGCATCCATGTCTTTTGGTAGGCCTAATTTCTTTTTTTTTTTTTTTAATAATTTTTATTTATTTTCTACCTATATAAACATACATAAAACATTACCATAATAATAATGATAACAGAAAGAAAAACAGAAAAACATCAAACAACTGCTGCATACATATTGAATAAATGTTGAGTACATATGTTGAATAACTATTACATATACCTTATCATACTACAACATCATCATTCTTAACATAAAAGTGCACCCCCCACCTCGGGATCATTCCTGAGTCCAAAATCTAATCGTTTCTTCTGCTGGCGGTTTCCCACTTCCCTTAATAAACACAAATATTAGGAACTGTTTCCAGATTCCTTCAAACTCGTTTATTTTAGTTACGCCTTTTCTCCACTTAATATTACATGTCAATTTATCATTCATGGCTATATCCCATACTTCTTTATACCATTCTTCTATAGAATATTCCCCTTGAACCTTCCAGTTCCTAGCTACCATCAATCGTGCTGCAACCAGCAAACTCGATATCAGCTCTATAGTTCCTTTTCCACACTTTATATCTTCAAATAGTGACAGCAATGCAATCTTTGGTGTTTGTTCTATTTTCATTCCCACTATTTCTTCAATTTCTGAAAACACCATCATCCATAATCTTTGTACATATTTGCATTGCCACCACATATGTAAATACGTTCCTTTTTCCCCACAACCTCTCCAACAATTTGCTGAATGCTGATCATTTATCTTATTCAATCTAACCGGGGTTAGGTACCACCTCCATAAAATTTTAAAATAATTCTCCTTTATTCTCACTGATAAACTTCTCAACACTCTTTGTTTCCATAGTCCCTCCCATCTCTGTCGCCCTATTTGTATCTTCAAATCTGATTCCCAAACCATTTTCTCTGTATTCTCTCTAAACTCCTTCTCTAACAATAATTTATATATTTCACTCATTAATCCTTTTAAAACTATACTACCTCCTTTCCCTTTCTCCTTATTTACTACTAATTCTTCAAACTTCGTCATCTTTCTACCCATTCTATTATCTTTAATCCACTTTTTATTCCATTGTTCTAATTGACCATATTCTAACCAAGATAATTTTTTCTCCTTTAACAAATTTTCCATATCCTCTCTTGTTTTTATATCTCTTAACCAATCCTTTAATTTTATTTTATTTTTCTCTTTTAATATTTTATATAATCTACCCTTTAGATCCTCTGGGAAATTCTTTAACATTATTATCGGTGCTAAGGGAGAGTTGCTCGGAAGCAGCTTCCCTTTAAATTTACTCCAAATTTCCCATTGAGTCCTCAGGAGTGGATTATCTATACTTCCAACCCACTTTCTCCCTCCATCTTTAAAGAAAACATTATCCAAATTCATCTCTACATTACTTATAGTTTTTTCTTCCATCCAATATAAGTCTCCTGCTCCTATAATTGCTTCTACAATATGTCTTAATCTATTTGCTACATAGTATAATTTTATATTTGGGAGACCCAAACCACCCTTTTTTTGGCTTAGATACCAATTATTTTTATTCACCCTTGCTCTCTTTTCTCAAACTTTTCTCAAACTCTTTTCTCAAAATTTAACGAGGTTAAAGAAGGAGGTATTAGAGAAATTGGAGAAATATAAAAGATTAAATTTATCTTGGTTTGGAAGAATAGCTTTAATAAAAATGAAGATATTAGCTAAAATTAATTTTGTGTTTAGGATGTTACCAATAAAAATATCAGAAACCGAGATAAAAAGTTGGCAAAATATTATTAATAAATATTGTAAGGAGAAAAGAGTAGGCCTAATTTCTGAAGGTTTTGTGTAAAAATAAATAAATGATGTGATGCTGGTGACTGATATGACTAAAGGAATAATTGTAACGTTTCCCTGTTGCCATAGTTCTTTAACTTCCATAGCCAGTGGTGTATATTTTCCTCTCTTGTCCTCTTCCTTTTCTGCAACATTTTTGTCATTAGGTATTGCTATATCAATGAAGTAGTTGTGTTTTTCTTTGTTGTTTTTGACCGTTATGTCTGGTTGAAGCTAAGAGGTGCTAGCCTTTAGTCCATTTTGTTCCATGGCTAATGTTTGCAGGGCAATAGTACTCTTTCTGAATGCTTGGTTGCTTGTTTGTTGTACTAGATTTTTCTGTACTTGTCAACTGCTTCATTTGTTCAGTGGTAGCAGTATGCTGAATGTGTGACTATGGATATGAGAAAGGTGATGGAGAAAGACTGTTAAATGTCAGGAAAAGTGAGACTATGGTCATCCAGTGAAGGATTTCCAGTCAGAAAAGATATTTCAGGGAAAGGGAGACTGTATCACACAGAGTATAGCAAAAGCTTCAAAGTACAGCAAAAGCTACAAAAGTAAGAATGAGTGAAGTTAATTTCAGATACAGTAGTGTGAAAAAGAAAGTACACCCTCTTGGAATTGTATGATTTTACATATCAGGACATAATAACTATCATCTGTTCCTTAGCAGGTCTAAAAATTAGGTAAATACAACCTCAGATGAACAACAACACATGACATATTACACCATGTCATGATTCATTTAACAGAAATAAAGCCAAAATGGAGAAGCCATGTGTGAAAAAGTAAGTACACCCTTACTGCTTCCATAGGAATTAAGATGCTAAGTAGCAGACAGGTGCTGCTAATCAAATGCCCGTGATTAATTGATCATCAGCAAGTATGACCACCTCTATAAAAGCCAAAGTTTTTTCAGTTTGCTAGTCTGGAGCATCCAGGTGTGTGTTAACACAATGCCAAGGAGGAAAGACATCAGCAATGATCTTAGAGAAGCAATTGCTGCTGCCCATCAATCTGGGAAGGGTTATAAGGCCATTTCCAAACCATTTAAAGTCCATCATTCTACAGTGAGATGATTCAAAAGTGGAAAACATTCAAGACTGTTGCCAATCTTCCCAGGAGAGGACGTCCCAGCAAAATCACCCCAAGGTCAGACCGTGCAATGCTCAGAGAAATTGCAAAAACCCCAAGAGTTACATCTCAGACTCTACAGGCCTCAGTGAGCATGTTAAATGTTAAAGTTCATGACAGTACAATTAGAAAAAGACTGAACAAGTATGGTTTGTTTGGAAGGGTTGCCAGGAGAAAGCCTCTTCTCTCTAAAAAGAACGTGGCAGCACGGCTTAGGTTTGCAAAGTTGCACCTGAACAAACCACAAGACTTCTGGAACAATGTCCTTTGGACAGACGAGACCAAAGTGGAGAAGTTTGGCCATAATGCACAGCGCCACGTTTGGCGAAAACCAAACACAGCATATCGGCACAAACACCCCATATACCAACTGTCAAGCACGGTGGTGGAGGGATGATGATTTGGGCTTGTTTTGCAGCCACAGGACCTGGGAACCTTGCAGTCATTGAGTCGACCATGAACAACTCTGTATACCAAAGTATTCTAGAGTCAAATGTGAGGCCATCTGTCCGACAGCTAAAGCTTGGATGAAATTGGGTCATGCAACAGGACAATGATCCCAAGCACACCAGCAAATCTACAACAGAATGGCTGAAAAAGAAAAGAATCAAGGTGTTGCAATGGCCCAGTCAAAGTCCAGACCTCAACCCGATTGAAATGCTGTGGCGGGACCTTAAGAGAGCTGTGCATAAACAAATGCTCTCAAACCTCAATGAACTGAAGCAACGTTGTAAAGAAGAGTGGGCCAAAATTCCTCCACAACGATGTGAGAGACTGATAAAGTCATACAGAAAATGATTACTTCAAGTTATTGCTGCTAAAGGTGGTTCTACAAGCTATTGAATCATAAGGTGTACTTACTTTTTCACACATGGCTTCTCCATTTTGGCTTTATTTCTGTTGTTGTATTTACCTAATTTTTAGACCTGCTAAGGAACAGATGATTGTTATTATGTCCTGATATGTAAAATCATACAATTCCAAGAGGGTGTACTTTCTTTTTCACACGACTGTACATTGAGTGTCTCACTTTTCTTTATTCCAGTGATTTTAACTTTAAGATGTTATGTAGAACAGGTTTGTGTGCCATGAAATCAGGCATGAGACCAAGGCCATGTTTCGGTGGGCACGCTCCCTTGGGGGCTGGACATGTTGGTGAGCGTGCTCCTTTGGGGGCTGGACATGTTGGTGAACACGGCCCCTTGGGGGTGGCCATGTTGACCTCCTTTTTAGTTTCCAAAATATGGGCACCCTACCTTGCAGGCCACGTGGTGGTGCAAGGACTTCCTTATTTATTTTATTTATTTATTTCATTTCATTTCTATACCGCCCAATAGCTGGAGCTCTCTGGGTGGTTCACTTCCGGCTGAGTTCAGGAAATAAGTATGACAGAGAAAGTAGGGCATAAATTTGCGCCCCATCACAGCACAGAACCACTGGTGTGTAAATCTCTGTCCTCATGTCATGCATACTCCAAGTGCAGCTGATTCTCACTGATTTGTTTACCTTAGTGTAAGCACGGGGACACCTGATCTGGAACCAGATCACCATGCACAGGTAGGGGAGATTTAAACCTTCCCACCCAGTCATTTCCCCACCCCCAAATCCACACACACTGTGGGGCCTAAAGAGAAGAGAATGTTAGCAGTGGAATGGGTAGATATTGCAGCATATTTATTGACTCTATGTCCTTTTCTACTGAACCGTCTTCACTGGGCTCTCAGAGATATGCTCTGCTTAATGTGTCTGCCATTACCAGGTGCTTGCCTGGATGATATTATTGGATGTGCACATCATACTTTTGCAATCTCACCAACATCCTTTGAAGCCTCTTTGGGGCACTCAATAATGGTTTCCGCACAATGGTTTCCAGTGACTTGTGGTCAGATTGGACATGTACTGTATGTCCAAAAGTGAGCTGGTGGAAGCGTTTCATCCCAAAAAAGGACAGCTAACAGTTCTTTTTCAATTTGTGCATAACCTCTCTCTGTTTCTGACAGTGCTCTACTGGCAAAAGCAATTGGTTGTTGTTTTTGTAAAAGGGCTGCTCCTAGCCCCTTTCGTGAGGCATCACATTGTAGGACTAGCTGTTCCCCTGCTAACCCTTTATAAAACTTCACCAGGTAGTTTACCATCCCTAAGAATCGTTGCACACCTTTCACATCCTCAGGTCGTGGCATCTCCCAAATTGCCTTAACTTTTCCAGGGTCCACCCATTTGCAGTCAGCAGGTGGCCAATGTGAGGTACTTCTTTCAGCCTTAATCTGGCCTTATCCTGATTCAATTTGATGTTTCTCTCTCTGCACCTCTCCAGAAAATGGCACAATTTTTTGTCATGATCCCTCATTGCTTCTATTACCGTATCTCCTTCTCCCACAATTAGGATATCATCTGCAATTATCTTCAGGCCTGGGATGTTCTCTAGCTCTTGATTCAACCTGCGTTGAAACACTTCTGGGGCAGGGCTGATGCCCATTGGCATTCGTAACCAGCGGTATCTGCCAAAAGGGGTTGCAAACATGGTCAGTTAGCTAGATTCCTTATCCAGTTCTATGTGCCAAAATCCATTTTTCACATCAAACACTGAAAAAACCTTGGCTCGTGATAGGTCACATAGGACATCGCCAATGGTTGGCAGGGGATAATGACTGCGTTTTAATGCTTTATTTAAAGGTTTGGGGTCAATACAAATACGGAGTTTTCCAGAGGGTTTCCGTACAATGACCAAGCTGCTGATCCATTCTGTGCTAGTCTCTACTGGAGCAATTACGCCTTTGCTTTGACGGCTTGCTAGTTCCTTCTTCAGTGGTTCTGCCAATGCCAGAGGAACTCTCCTTTTAGGGATCTTTACTGGTTTTACTGAAGGATCTACCTCAAGTTTCAATTTCCCTGCCAAATGTCCTTCCCTTCAAAAACATCTCCAAAATCTTTCAGTATTTTCTCCATAGTCCAAATCCTGGACTGGTTCTGCTCACTGGCTTGTACAGTGTTCAGGATGTTCTTATGTTGCACATAAATCAATTGCATAGCTTGGACTGCTTTGCTTCCTAGCAGTGTTCTGTGGGCATTCCCTTCCACGATGATGAACTCTAAGTGATAGAGTCTATTATTCTTTGGATTGCGAATCTTTAATAATAATAATAATAATAATAATAATAATAATAATAATAATAATAATAATTTGTTACACGCCTCTCCCTCTGGATTGAGGCAGGGTATAATACAAATAAAAACACCATAAAATACATACAACTAATTCAAACGTTTAAAACCAGTGCATCATTAAAAACAGAACACCATTAAAAAAGGCATCTTAAAATTCAACTGGGTAGGCCTGCCGGAAGAGATAAGTCTTTATGGCTTTCTTAAATTCTGGAAGACTATTAAGTTGACGAATCTCTCCCAGCAAGCCATTCCACAAACTGGGAGTGGCAGAAGAGAAGGTCCTCTGGGTAATAGTTGTCAGCCTTGTTTTTGTTGGCTGGAGTAAATTCTTCCCAGAGGACCTGAGTGCGGGGCGGATTGTATGGGAGAAGGCAATCCCGCAGGTAGCCTGGACCCAAACCATGTAGGGTTTTAAAGGTGATAACCAACACTTTATACTTCGCCCGGAAACTAATTGGCAGCCAGTGAAGAGATTTTAAGACTGGTGTGATGTGGTCACCCCTAGGTGTGCCGGTGACCAACCTGGCTGCTATGTTTTGAACTAGTTGAAGTTTCCGGACTAGGCACAAAGGTAGCCCTACATAGAGCGCATTGCAGAAATCAAGCCTCGAAGTTACCAGCACGTGCACTACCATCTTTAGGTCTTCCGATTCTAAGAAGAGGCGCAGCTGGCATATCAGCCGAAGCTGATAGTAGGCACTCTGGCCGTCGCATCTATCTGGGCTGTCATTTGGAGCGACGGATCCAGAAGCACCCCCAAGCTGCAAACACAGTCTTTCAGGGGGAGTGTAACCCCATCCAGAACTGGTTGACACACCTCCAAATCCAGGTTATGACCTTTGACAGCAAGCACCTCCTTCTTGTCTGGATTCAGTTTCAGTTTGTTTTTTCGTCATCCGGCCCATTTCCCCCTCCAAACATTCATTCTGAGGAGACACACTATCCTTAGCTGATGCTGTTGTCTAAGGCATAGATAATTATATTTGAGTGTCATCAGCATACTGATAGCACCCTGCCCCATGCCTCCAGATGATCTCTCCCAGTGGTTTTATGTAAGTATTAAATAGCACTGGGGAGAGGATGGCACATTGTGGTACACCACACAGCAGCTCCTTCTTTGAGGAGCAGCTATCCCCAAGCATCACCATCTGGAACCTGCCCAAGAGGTGGGACCGGAACCACTGAAGCACAGTGCCCCCGATTCCCAATCCTCTCAGGCGATCCAGAAGGATGCCATGGTTGATGGTATTGAAAGCCGCTGAGAGGTCCAAAAGTACCAGCAGGGACACCCTCCCCTGTCAATACTCAGGCGTAGATCATCTGCTAAGGTGACCATAGCCTGCACTTTAGCATGCACTTCCCCACAGGTTTCAGGGTACTGCTATTGTACATAATGAGCAATTGGCCACATGGTTCCAGATCTGTTTTCCTATCTGTTATTAGAGCTAATGGCAGCACATTGCAGGTGGCTCCACAATCCAGTTGGAAATGAACTGGATGTTTGTTCAACAATATAGTGGCAAGCAATGCAGTGGGGTAGGTTGCCTTCTTCCCTGTATTCCCCACTATGTGGACATCATGATGTTTTAAGCGTCGCTGGACCCAAAGTGAGGCTTAAAACATCCTCACAGTTTTCAGACTCATTGCTTTCATTCTGTATTGTTCTCACAGCCAGCCTATTAGGTTTCTTCCCACTCTTGCACTGACTTTGGAAATGGTTGGGTTGCCACAATGTTTACACTTCTGTCCATATGCTGGGCACCTTTCTTTTCTCTTTTCATGTTGTTTTCCACAGAACATAAACTGTATTTTAGACAGTCGTCTCTGAGGCTGCCGGCCCTGCTCATTATAAGGACTTGACTGGTGTTGGACTGCATGCACCTGCACCTCATGGGTGCCCTCTAATGTCCTAAGCCTCTCTTTAGTAGCCTCAGCTGCCCTAGCAATCTCCAAACAACGAGTCAGTGTTAAATCTGGCTCCCGCAACAGCCTCTCACGGAGATGTCGGTCTGTGGTCTCACAGACAATTCTGTCTCTGATGAGGGAGTCTGTGATAGCCCCAAAATTACAGGTTGTTGCCAAAGTCCTTAGTGCAGTAACATAAGCATCCAGTCTCTCTTCAGACCCCTGCTGCCTCATAAAGAATTGATATCGTTCCATTGTTTCATTTTGTTTAGGTATGCAGTAATCATCCAGCCCTTTTACTAGCTGTTGCAGAGTAGAAGTTGTACTAAACCCAAGAGTTTTGCATATCTCTCGCCCCTTTTCTCCAATCAGATAATATAATAACTTTACCTTTTGCTTTTCTTCCTCTTTTGTGAAGGCAAGATCCAGGTACAATTCAAACTCCTCTTTCCAGTTCTGCCAAGCTTGAGCCAGATTAGGCCCAGTGAAATCCAGTGATGGGGGGGGGGGGGTTTCAAACCTCGCTCCATAATCCAAAATCTCAAGCTGTTTTTGTTGTTGTTGTAAATGGGTCCTGTTAGACTTCTGACATCATGTTTCAAAGATAGGTTTGTTGCAAATGAGGAATGCAGTATTATATAAAAGTAAAACCTTTATTGCTTCTTTCCAGCCTTGACTGACTCCTGAGAGTGCTGAGTCACTGACTGCTGAGTCACCTCCTGACTGGGTGATTATTCCTTCAATCAAAGTCTAAGTGTCCCTGACTTCCTCTTCCATCTGACTTCCTGTGTGTCTCACTTAGTTCTTACCTATTGATACAGATTCTTCTTCAGCAGGACCTGCCCTTCTATATGCTTACTAATTTGGTCTGTAATGATGCTTTCAACCAATTTACCTGGAACAGATGTCAAGCTAACCAGCCTGTAATTTCCTGGACCCCGCCCCCCTATCCCTTTTTGAAAATTGGTGTTACATTGGCCATCTTCCAGTCCTCTGGTACAGAGGCTGAGCTTAGGAACATGTTGCATATTTTTGTGAGGAGGTCCGCAATTTCATATTTGAGTTCTTTGAGAACTCTAGGATGGATGCCATCTGGGCCTGGTGATTTATTTGCTTTCAATTCAATAAGGTTGAGAACTTCATCTTTTGTCACCACTATTTGCTGCAGTTCCTCAGACTCCCTTCCTGAAAACATCAGTTCAAGCACAGGCATCTGTCCTGTATCCTCTGCAGTGAACACTGACACAAAGAATTCATTCAGCTTCTCTGCAATCTCCCTGTCCTCCTTTAGTACCCCTTTAACTCCATTGTCATCCAATGGTCCAACTGCTTCTTCCCTAACTGGTTTCCTGCTTCTGTTATATTTAAAGAATTCTTTATTGCTGGCCTTGATATTATTAGCAATGTGCTCTTCAAAATGCTTTTTTGCATCTCTTATTGTTTGCTTGCATCTCCTTTGTACAAGCTTGTGCTCCCTTTTGTTTTCCACACTTGGGCAAGACTTCCATTTTTTGAAGGAAGCCCTCTTTTCTACAATAGCTTCCTTGACATTGCTTGTTACCCATGCTGGTGACCTCTTGGACTTGGTGTTACCTTTCCTAACCTGTGGAATACATTTTAGCTGAGCGTCTATTATTGTGCTTTTGAGTAAGCTCCATGCATTTTGCAAGGATGTAACCCTCTTGATTGCCCCTTTCAACTTTCTTTTCACTAGTTCCCTCATTTTAGAGAAGTTTCCTGTTTTGCGATCAAGTGTGAAGGTGTTGGATTTCCTGCGCAATTTCCCACTTAAGTGTATATGATTATCCAAAGCAAAGGCTTATGGATTCTGGACAGCTTTATGGAGACCAGCTATAAATTTTATGTTAAAAATGTATTTCTTTGCCACTCTTATTTATTTATTTATTTATTTATTGCATTTTTAATAGCCGAAGCTCTCTGGATGGTTTACAAAAATTAAAACCACAAAAGACATTCAAAATATAAAACAACCAGTATAAAAGCATAATATAAAATAAAATATAAAATCACAACCAGGATAAAATGAAGCAGCAATGCAGAAATTAATACAGATTTAAAATATAAATTTAAAACAGCAAAGTTAAAATTAAGTTACTAGACCATTAAAATGCTAAGAAAATAAAAAGGTCTTCACCTGGCATCTAAAAAAGTATAATGTAGGTGCCAGGCAAACCTCCTTAGGGAGCTCATTCCACAGCTGGGGTGCCACAGCAGAGAAGGCCTTCCTCCTGGTAGCCACCTGCCTCACTTCCTTTGGCAGGGGCTCATGGAGACGGACCCCTGAGGATGACTTTAGGATCCAGGCAGGTATATATGGGAGGAGGCGTTCCTTCAGATAGCCTGGCCCAAAGTCTCCGATAGCTCTTTGGTTTCTCCTCCTCCTCCATCATCATCATCATCATCATCATCATCATCATCATCATCATCATCATCTTACAACCACTGGCTGAAACCTCCAAAACCTTTCCATCAACTCTTACACCTCTTACAACTCTTAAATGGTCCTTTTGTAGTGAAATTGCAACTGCTGAGGCCAACATCCCAGACAAGCTAGTGAACCCACATGTCATTTTATAATTTTCATAGCTTGCCACTACTTTGGTTTCCTTAAAGACATAAATGATGTTTTCCTGAACAGATTACAGCATGTTGAGGGATTTCAACTATCCTGACATACTTGAAACTGGCATGCCCCCCTCCTAAACTGGCAGCAAAACTACAACAGCCCTGGAGCTGGTTCAATTAATTACCATCCCATTGAAACCAATTGAGAAGGAGGGAATAGAGGTAACAGAAGGTAACAGAGGGAATAAAAAGGTAAAAGGCCTCCTTTCAAAGAATTTAAGGTACACATATACATGTAGAAAGGATCTGGGTCCCTTAGTTGAACACAAGAGGGTGGTTCACAGTACAAGTGAGGGGACTGCATGGGGTAGCCCTGTCCCTCAGGCCTCTGTTAGACATGCTTCCCTGCTGTTGCGTGTTCAACCAGTGTGGGAAAAGGTTCTACATGCACCCTGAAAGGTATAAAGCCCTTTCCCATGCTTGCCAAATACAAGGATGGCAGGAAAGCATTTTGCTGCAGGTGTCAGCAAGGGTGTGGCCCTGCAACCCCAGCCGCCATGCATTCTTTCAACATGGAGGGGTCATAGCAACCTTCCTGCTGAGTAGGATGTGATAGTGGTGTGATGCGGCTGGTAAGTAAGATAATACAAAAGTAGGTAGCACCAACAGAAGCATCACAAAAAGGGACCGTTCCCCTCTCTTCTGTGCTGGACAGATTGCATCTAGAGTATGGTGTCCACTTCAGGGCATCACATTTTAAGGAAGGATTTAGACAAATAATCATGTCCGGAGAGCAAGCAGTATAGTGAGGGGTCTATGAGGTATGGCTGAAAGAGCTGGGCATGTTTAGCCTGGAGAAGAGAACATGATGGAGAAATGATAGTGGTCAAGTACCTGAAAAGCTGTCATCATGCAGAAACTGGAATAGAATTCTTCTTTGTTGGCAAGACTGGAAACAATGGGTGGAAATTGCACAGAAGTAGCTAAATTTTAAGAGAAGCATCCTCATAAGAGCTGGTCAACAGTAGGGAGGAAACTGCAGTTGTGAGATCCCTGCATTTCATAGAGGGCCTCCAAGGTCCCATCCATCTCTCAAACTCTGTAATAGTATGTTGGTGTTGGAGCAATTGATGAAAAAATTGAGATCAATAACAACGCTGAAGTTTCAAGACACACCAGTCCAAATCTACAACGATCTTTGTCAGCAAACTATCCTTTGGAGAAGAAGCGTAAAACCAATTTTGGCAAAGCTTAAGCGGGTGGGCATTGTTTATTCATGGGGATTTCCTGAGATTTACACGAGATGGAAAACAGCACATAGTAACATCGCTGGAGCAGGGATTGGAGCTGCTGAGAAGTCTGGGGTTGGATAGTGATATTTCACCTCAGCAAGAAGAAGGAGAAGGAGAAGGTCCAGGCCCAAGTGGGGAATAAAGCGTTAATAAGAGGGAGATAACAATAATAAAAAATGAGTAAAGGGCTTGTCGTATCAGAACTGTGGGCTTCATCACACACCCCTTAGGGTTGGTTGACCATGACCGGGGTGTTACACCCACGGAGCAGAGGGGGGGAAAGGGGGGGAGAGGGAAGGGGAGGGAGGGGTTTTGAGGAGGGGAAGGGGAGGGGTGCTTATTAAAGAAGTGTTTATATGTTGTTATATGTTAAAAATTATGTTTTTGTTACAAATGTGGGTGGGCACACGGGATCTAAAAGAACTCAATCAAAAAGCATATGGATAAGAAGATACGAATTTCAACACTCAATGTCAAAGGTCTGGGGGCAGTTGTTAAAAGGAAGAGAATTGAGCAATTATTAAATAAAGAAGGGGCGACTTTATCTTTCTACAGGAAACACATCAAGCTAAGGAAGGTATGAATGAAATACATTTAAAATGGTCAGGGTGCTATGAAAAGTCCCTGGGGACTTCAAAAAAAAATAAATGGGGTAGCTATAATAATCTCGAAGAAAAGTGGATTTAATATGGAGAAGAGTAAAAAGGATGATAAAGGGAGATTTATTATGATACAAGGGCAACTGGAAGGTAATTATTATACTTTAATAAATGTATATGCCCCAAATGAGAGACAAAAAGAATTTTTTAAAGATTTGTTTAAGGAAATAGATAAATTTAAAAGAGGTTATGTTATTTTAGCTGGAGATTTTAATATGGTTATGGATAATAGGGTAGACAGGTCCAACCCTACCAGGTTTGAGATAAGAAATAATATTACAATTCTAAATAAAATGATAAAAGAGAAGGATTATGTCGATGGGCGGCATTTAATCAGTAGGGGGGAACCAGGTTTTACGTATTATTCTCCAGTTCATAAAACTTTTTCCAGGATAGATCATATTTTTGTCTCAAAGGATCTAGCAATAAAGGTGTGTAATATGAAAGTAGGGGTAATTAAAGTAACTGACCATGCATTGGTAAGCCTTGATTTTAAAGTAAAAAGAGATTATAGGGAAGCGAATAGATGGAAGATGAACACTAGGATTTTAAAATATGATAAGGTAGAAAAATGCAGAAAGAAATGTCGGAAATATGGGAAATTAACAAAAATGGGGGAAGTTCACCATCAGTTGTGTGGGATACAATGAAGGCTGTGACTAGAGGGATCTGTATTAGAGAAATGTGTAATTTAAGGAGGCAACAAGAGGGAATACAGAAAAACTTAGAGGAAGGGATTAAGAAGTTGGAAAAAGAGTATTTGCAAAGCAGAAATAAACAAATATTGTTAGAATTACAAGCAAAAAAGAAAGAATTAGAAAATAAGGATTTAGAAGAAGTACAGAAGAATTTGATTTATATGAAAAGAGTATTTCGAGAATAGTAATAAAAACTCAAAGGTGCTAGCGAGACTCACACAAAAGGAAAAATTAAAGAATTCGATAGGGATAGTCAAGGACAAATTAGGAAAACCATGTAGTATTATGAAAGAGAAAATAAATATATTTCAGGAATTTTACCAAGAATTATATAAAGAGAAAGACACACTAAAGATGAAGATGGAGAGATATATAGATAAATATATAAAGAAGGCTCTAATAGAAGAGGATAAAGATTTAATGGAAAAGGATATATCTCAAAAGGAAACAGAGGAAGCTATTGAGAAATTGAGAGGGGGTAAATCCCCCAGGTTAGATGAGTTGGGATCTGAATATTATAAAACATTTAAAAAAATGTTGGTACCAAAATTAATGAAATTATGTAATGGAATAATAAAAGGAGAGAAGATACCACCATCGTGGGAACAATAATTAATTATATTAATTCCAAAGCTGGATAAGGATTTAACAGTCCCAGATTCTTATAGACCAATTTCATTAATAAATCAGGACGCAAAAATCTTTTCAGCTATATTGGCAAGGAGAGTGAATACTTTTATAGGTAAATATATTGGGGAAGATCAGTGTGGCTTTGTGGCGGGTAGACAAATGCCTAATTTGGTTGGAAGAGTTTTAAATATGGTACAAGAGGTAAAAAAGATAAGAACAAAAGCAGGAATAATAGCGTTGGATATATTTAAGGCGTTTGATTGTGTGAGCTGGCAAGCACTAAAGAGGATAATAGAAAAAATGGGGTTTGGAAATAGATTCAAAGGTCTAATTGAACAATTATACTCACAAAACACAGCTTCAGTGGTGATAAATGATGGAGTTACAGAAAAGATACAACTGGCCCGAGGGACTAGACAAGGATGCCCACTCTCACCGGTCCTATTTGTATTGGTTATAGAACTATTGGCAAATGTGATAAGAGAAGACTATATTATAGAGGGAGTAGGTTGCAATAATAATAATAATAATAATAATAATAATAATAAATATGTTTGCAGATGATACATTATTGACAATTAAGAATCCATTAGAAAAAATGGAAAGAATTAAGCATCATCTGAAGGATTTTGAAGAAGTTACGGGATTGAGAATAAATTGGACAAAATCAGAGATGATGTTGTTTAATTATACTAAAAAAGAAGGGAAGGATTGGGAAAGTAAGGAGAAGACTATGAAAATTAAAGAGATGATTAAATATTTGGGAATTAAAATTACAAAAGATTTAGAGGATTTAGAAAAGGATAATTTAAACAATTTTAAAAAAAGAAGTTATAGATAAATTAGAAAAATATAGGGGATTAAATTAAATTTATCGTGGTTTGGAAGAATAGCTTTAGTAAAAATGAAGATATTACCAAAGGTAAATTTTGTGTTTAGAATGCTACCAATAAGAATATCTGAAAAAGAGATTAAAAGTTGGCAAAATATTTTAAATAATTATTGCAATGAGAATAGGAAAGCGAGAATAAATAAAAAAAGGTGGTATTTAACACAAAAAGGAGGATTAGGATTCCCAAATATAAAACTATATTATGTAGCCAATAGATTAAGACATATAGTAGAAGGTATGTTAGAAGTGGGAGATTTAAGTTGGTTAGAGGATAGAAAAGGAATGGATAAAGAGTGGAAATTGGAAAATATATATTTTTAGAGAATATAATAAAAAATGGGGGGAAGAAATAGAGAACCCCCTTCTAAAAAATCACTGGGAAATATGGCGTGTATATAAAAAGGAGTTACTTCCAAGTATTTCTCCAATAACACCAGTGATAATGTTAGGAAAATTTCCAGGGGATTTAAAGGATAAATTAGGGAAAATATTAATAGAGAAGGATATAATGAAATTAAAAAATTTTTTAAGGAGGATGAACACTCAAGAAGAAATAGAAGAGGTATTAAAGGAGAAGAATTTAACATGGTTAAATTATTTTCAATTGGAGCAATGGACGAAGAAATGGTTAAAGGATAATGGAGAGTGTAGAGAATTAACGAAATTCGAAGAGATGATCTTAAAAAGAGAAATTGAGAAAGGAGAAAATAAAATGATAAAAGGGTTAACGAGTGAAATATATAGAATATTGGTTGGGAAGGGGGAGTCAGAAAACATGGGCAAGATGGTGTGGGAAACGGATTTGAAGATACAAATAGGGCAACAGAGTTGGGAGGGAATATGGAGACAAAGAGTGTTGAGAAGTATGTCAGTGAGGATAAAAGAGAACTATTATAAGATTCTATGGAGGTGGTTTCTAGCCCCGGTGAGATTAAATAAAATAAACAAGCTGTATTCAGCAAATTGCTGGAGAGGATGTAAAGAAAAAGGAACGTATTTACATATGTGGTGGGAATGTGTATTTGTTCAAAAACTGTGGAAAATGGTGTTTAAAGAGATAAATGATATAGTGGGAATGGAGATTGAAGGGACACCTACAGTGGCATTGCTATCATTATATGGAGATTTAAAATGTAATAAAGAAACAAAAGAACTGATAACGAATTTGCTGACAGCAGCAAGGTTGATCATATCTAGGAACTGGAAGGTGCAAGGAGATTATCATGTTGAGGACTGGTATAAAGAGATTTGGGATATTGCTATAAATGATAAATTGACATGTAATATAAAAGTAAGAAGAGGGATAACAAAAACGAATGATTTTGAGGGAATTTGGAATCAGTTCCTAGAATATGTATTATCTAAGGGGAGTGGAAAACCACCTCCAGAAGAATCAATGAGATTTTGGAAACAGGAATAGATCCCGGGGTGGGGGGTGTAAAGGAAGAGTGCCCAGCACCCAGCTGGCTTCTTGACTGGATTTAGCACGGATCCCCAGGCACAGACACTCACAGCTCACAATGTGAGGTTTAAGACCATTTATTAGGAAAAGGGTAGGAATACATGGGATTAGCAGAATAAAACTATAAAAATATGCATATACATAAGAACCCAGTGCAGGCAAGCTAAAACTAAGACTACAATCTCATACGTCACCCCAGACCGATCTCAGCCGACACCCCCTGTTCCCTTCACAGGGGATATCTTTATCTTATACCATCCTTTTCACTCCTTTCCCCCCTCCCTTCAGCTTTGATGCGTGGAGTGTCTTCACACCTCTCGCTTGGGCCGTTTAATCACTCAAGAACAGACAGTTACAACCAGCCTGGCTCCAGTCTTCTCCTCCATACAGCTGCCTGGTTTCCTTATCTCTTCCTATGAAACCATAAAATTTACAAATTAAAAGACATTCCAGTCCCAAGTCCCAGTTAACCCTCACCTTACCCATACAGGGGGTGGGGTGCACTTTATGTTATGCAATGATGTAAAAATTATTAAAATAGAAATCATAGAATCATAGAATCATAGAATAGCAGAGTTGGAAGGGGCCTACAAGGCCATCGAGTCCAACCCCCTGCTCAATGCAGGAATCCACCCTAAAGCATCCCTGACAGATGGTTGTCCAGCTGCCTCTTGAATGCCTCTAGTGTGGGAGAGCCCACAACCTCCCTAGGTAGCTGATTCCACTGTCGCACTGCTCTAACAGTCAGGAAGTTTTTCCTGATGTCCAGCCGGAATCTGGCTTCCTTTAACTTGAGCCCGTTATTCCGTGTCCTGCACTCTGGGAGAATGCAGGACACGGAATAACGGGCACAAGTTAAAGGAAGCCAGATTCCGGCTGGACATCAGGAAAAACTTCCTGACTGTTAGAGCAGTGCGACAGTGGAATCAGCTACCTAGGGAGGTTGTGGGCTCTCCCACACTAGAGGCATTCAAGAGGCAGCTGGACAACCATCTGTCAGGGATGCTTTAGGGTGGATTCCTGCATTGAGCAGGGGGTTGGACTCGATGGCCTTGTAGGCCCCTTCCAACTCTGCTATTCTATGATTCTATGATTCTATGATTTCTATTTTAATAATTTTTACATCATTGCATAACATAAAGTGCACCCCACCCCCTGTATGGGTAAGGTGAGGGTTAACTTAAATGTTATAAGGTTATGCAATTTATGCACTATGTTTTTTTTCTTGTGTTGTTGTGATTACTGTAGTATTGTATTAGTGTATTGTTAATCAATAAAAATAATAATTAAAAAAATAGTATGTTGGTGTCACTCGGTGCATAGACTGGACACTTTTGCACTCCAAAGTGCAATGAGTGCAGGAGCTAACAAGGGAAATATTGCTCACTGGGGAAATGTGATTTGCACACAGCCAAGGAACTGGAATTCCTTTTCCAGAACTAAGTAACTGGAGGAGGTTTTTCATCTCAGGAATCATGAGGCCGGACAGCAAGCTGGCTGGTTTCTTTGACATGCCTCCCATTGTACATCCCTCCAGAGGGTCTCAGTCATGCAGAAGGAGAAGGTGGGAGGGGGGGGGGGACTGTAGTCCACAAAGGCTTTTGAAATTGCTTGCTCCAGAATTATCCCCCCCCCCAGTTATAGAATAATGTGGTTTACATTAAGGTTGAGATTTTGTTTGGGAGGAAAAGTATGTGTATGTATTCCCACAAATTAATTTGGAAGCTTTAACATTTATAAATAATCCAATAATTTGGGGGCACTGAAAGGATACTTCATGTTAGGAGGAGATAAATCAGATCTTCATTTACATGCTTAATTCATTCCATATTTAGTTCACCAGTCTTGGAAAGGACTCAAAGGGATTTCTCTGGAGGATCTGCCGTTTGCAACATCTCCCGCGGCTGCTCAGACCGGATAGGAAAGGAACTCCATTCTAGCAGGGGACAAGTGTTGCACCCAGATGTCATGGCTTGAACCCTGCCCCACGAACTCTGTGGCTTCCCAAAGTCTGTGGCAGGCAGGGGGAGAGAGAGAGATGGGCTTCTCTAGCAGATGGAGAGGTGACTTTAGATATGGCTTCCACAGATGGAATCAGGAGGTGTGGGAATGTGGATCCACCACAAGTACATTATATTGTGACTTCAAGTAGAAATTGACAAATCTGCTCATTTTGCTCTCTTCCATATTTGCTTTTTTAAAGGGCCTTTTTCTCTCTTGCTGATGAAGAAATTGGACAATTTTGACAAGTTCTTATCAAACAATGAAATGAATGAAATGCTTACCTGTCTGCACTGACCAATTCCAATAGCTCCAGCCATTCCCAGCATGGAGAGGACCAGGATGTGCCTGCCTGCAGTTAGTTGTTAAAGATGAAGAGCATGTCGAGGGGGAAAGAGTTAGCCATCACAACTCTAATCCAGCACCATGAGCATGGTTGAATACACGAGGATTCAGAGCCAGACTTTTAAGAATCAAGGTCACAAAGTCCTGGGCCTAGATGGACAAACCTCTCCAATTCACTTTCTGCCTCATGCATTTTTTTAAAATCAAGTTCTCTCCATCCCATTTATGAAGAAATGTGAACTTTGATAAGTTCTTATAAAAAAACTGAAGCAAGCAAAATTATCACCCAACTCTACTCCAGTGTCTCTGTACTGGTTACATACAGTTCCCAAGGCCTTGGATTCTATGTGCCCTCAATAATTTGGGTTAGAATCATAGACTCATAGAATAGCAGAGTTGGAAGGGGCCTACAAGGCCATCAAGTCCAACCCCCTGCTCAATGCAGGAATCCACACTAAAGCATCCCTGACAGATGCTTGTTCAGCTGCCTCTTAAAGGCCCACAACCTCACCAGGCAACTGATTCCGTTGTCATACTGCTCTAAAAGTCAGGAAGTTTTTCCTGATGTCCAGGAAAATCTGGCTTCCTTTAACTTGAGCCTGTTATTCTGTGTCCTGCACTCTGGGAGGATTGAGAAGAGATCCTGGCCCTCCTCTGTGTGACAACCTTTTAAGTATTTGAAGAGTGCTATCATGTCTCCCCTCAATCTTCTCTTCTCCAGGCTAAACATGCCCAGTTCTTTCAGTCTCTCTTCATAGGGCTTTGTTTCCAGACCCCTGATCATCCTGGTTGCCATCCTCTGAACACGCTCCAGCTTGTCTGCATCCGTTTTGAATTATGGAGCCCAGAATTGGACACAATACTCTAGATGAGGCCTAACCAGGGCCGAATAGAGAGGAACCAGTACCTCACGTGATTTGGAAGCTATACTTCTATTAATGCAGCCCAAAATAGCATTTGCCTTTCTTGCAGCCATATTGCACTGTTGGCTCATATTCAGCTTGCGATCTACAACAATTCCAAGATCCTTCTCGTTCGTAGTATTGCTGAGCCAAGTATCCCCCATCTTGTAACTGTGCCTTTAGTTTCTATTTTCTAAATGTAGAACTTGGCATTTATCCCTATTAAATTTCATTCTGTTGTTTTCAGCCCAGCACTCCAGCCTATCAAGATCACTTTGAAGTTTGTTTCTGTCTTCCAGGGTATTGGCTATCCTACCCAATTTGGTGTCATCTGCAAATTTGATAAGCGTTCCCTGCACCTCCTTGTACAAATCATTAATAAAAATGTTGAAGAGCACTGGACCCAGGACTGATCCCTGCGGCACCCCACTCGTTGCCTCTCCCCAGTTTGAGAAGGTTCCATTGATAAGTACTCTTTGAGTCCGATTCTGTAGCCAACTGTGAATCCACCTAATAGTTGTTCCATCTAGCCCACTTTTAGCTAGTTTGTTAATCAGAATATCATGGGGCACTTTGTCAAAAGCTTTGCTGAAGTCAAGATATATGACATCCACAGCATTCCCACAGTCCACAAGGAAGGTTGCCCGATCAAAAAATGAGATCAAATTAGTCTGACAGGATTTGTTCCTGACAAATCCATGTTGGCTTCTAGTGATCACTGCATTGATTTCAAGGTGTTTACAGATTGACTTCTTTATAATCAGCTACAGAATTTTCCCAGGGATGAATGTCAGACTGACTGGTCCGTAGTTCCCAGGTTCCTCCTTTTTGCCCTTTTTGAAGATAGGGACAACGTTAGCCCTCCTCCAGTCGTCCGGCACCTCACCCGTCTTCCATGATTTTGCAAAGATAATAGACAAAGGTTCTGAGAGTTCTTCCGCTAGCTCCTTCATTACTCTAGGATGCAGTTCATCGGGCCCTGGAGATTTGAACTCATTCAAGGAAATTAGGTGTTCTTTGACCATTTGTTTATCAATCTCAAATTGCAATCCTGCCCCCTCAACTTCTGCTTCACTTTCTCCAGGGGGGTCATAGACCCGCTTTTGGGAGAAGACTGAGGCAAAGTAGGAATTGAGCATTTCAGCCTTTTCTTTGTCATCTGTTATCAATTTGCCATCCTCATTAAGCAGCTGAAACACCATTTCTTTCCTCTGTCTTTTACTACTCACGTATCTGAAGAAAGCCTTTTTATTGCTTTTAGCATCCCTCACTAACCTCAGCTCATTCTCAGCTTTAGCCTTCCTAACGCCATTTTGGCACTTCTGAGCCACCTGTCTGTACTCTTCTTTTGTAGCCTGGACTTCCTTCCACTTCCTATATGTATCCTGTTTTGTTTTCAGGTCATCTCTAAGCTTTTTGTGGAGCCACATTGGTTTCCTCTGTTGTCTTCTATCTTTTCTCCTTGTTGGAATTGTTTGTAACTGTGCCTTTAAAATTTCCTTTTTTAAATACTCCCACCCATCCTGCACTCCTTTTCTCATTAGGCTCCCTTGCCACGGGACCTTACTTATTATAGTTCTGAATTTATTAAAATCAGCTTTCCCAAAGTCCAGAGTACGCGTATGGCTATACTCAACTTTTGTCTCCTTCATAATCAAGAATTCAAGTATGATGTGGTCACTTTCCCCCAGAGTTCCCGTAACTGCCACTTTATCCACTAAGTCATCCCTATTGGTCAATATCAAGTCAAGGATTGCCGATCCTCTAGTTCCTTCCTCCACTTTCTGTAGGAGAAAGTTATCACCCACACATGTCAGGAATTTCTTGGAAGGGCCGCTTTTGGCAGTATTGGCCTCCCAACAGATATCAGGGTAATTGAAGTCCCCCATCACTACTACATCACACTTCCTAGAAACACTGGCAATTTGTTTCTCAAAAGTTTCGTCCTTGTCTTCTCCTTGATTGGGTGGTCGGTAGTAGACTCCGATTATCATGTTCTTTTTATTCCTTGTTTTGAGCTGTTGTAGTGTGGTGGACAAGTATTGTGTGTGGGGGTGGGGGAATGGAGCCCAAATCCAAACTTAACTACGACTGGTCGTATGCGCGTCATTGTTTCTTAGCCCGATTAACTACCTAACAGCATTGTTGGGAGGATAAAATGGGAGGCCCCTGCATGAATGGCTGCTCCTCATAGAATTATAGAATAGTAGAGTTGGAAGGGCCTATAAGGCCATCATGCCTTAGAAGACCCAAGGCCTACATTTGGGGTGATGATGTGGTGGCCTGGAGACTCCATCAGCCCGATTCCGGTCCCACCATCTGAACAGCATTCCCCTCCCTCTGAACAACCTGGATTGTTGTTTCCTGAAGCTTGTCAGGTGAGTTTGAATTCCTCTCTCTCCTCCAGTGCTCCACAAGCAGATTATTCTGAGGTTTATGATCTTCTTATCCAGCACTGGAAGATGTGCTCAACCTGACAGTCGGAGAGGTTGGCCTCAAGGTCTGCTCTGCTTCGTGTCCAGGAGAAGAAAAATCTGTTTTGTTAACTCTGAAGGCTGAAGTACAGGTGCTGAGACCTGCATCTGCTGAAACACTGCAGACGTTGGCAGCCTGGGGCTCTTTCTTGATAGTCTTCAAATCATTTTTCCAGAGTAATAAATTGCAAGTCCAATTGTCAGCAGGTGAAGATGGCAGCTTTTATGGACTCAGCAGCATCTCAGAAAGCAGGGAGTCCAAGAAGCTAGGGAAAGAGATCCCTGACCAGGCCACTGAGGGTGATGACCTGGCAAATGCAAACAGACTATTGTTGCTCTTGGGAAATAAGGTGGCCCAGCAGGGGTAGGGAGCAAAAGAGAGAGCGGCAGGACTTGGGATGAGTTCAGGTCTTGGAGCTCAGTGCTGTAGGGCGAGGCACAGCCTTGCATGTCCTGTCCTTGGAGCATTATTTACTCGAAGCAAACAAAAGCATGTGCATTCAGAGCTCTGCACGGACTCCCGTTCCTACATTGAAAAATCTCAGCCCTTCCATGTGGATATGCCAGGTGGTCTTTCTTCTTCTTCTTCTTCTTCTTCTTCTTCTTCTTCTTCTTCTTCTTCTTCTTCTTCTTCTTCTTCTTCTTCTTCTTCTTCTTCTTCTTCTTCTTCTTCTTCTCTATCCCCGTTTAACATTGCACATGGCAGCCTGGCTGCAGCTGGACACATTGCAATGCTCCCAAGGGCATTGCCTGCTACATGTTCAATGTCACTGCATTCCCAAGGCCATGCTTGCCACATTTGCAGGCAGTGGGAGTTGTAGGCAGCTGGACAGCCATCTGTCAGGTATGCTTTGAGGTGGATTCCTGCACTTAGCAGGGGGTTGGACTTGATGGCCTTAGAGGCCCCTTCCAACTCTACTATTCTAGGATTCCTGGCACTTGCCCCAGCAGAGAAGCCCTGGCTGCTGGAGCTTCCGCTGTGCCAGCTTCTCTAAGGAGCAGCTCTCCTCCGGCCTGGTGTGGCCCACATGTTGGGATGCCCACATCACAATCCCAGCTCCTTCATCATGGAACCACCCAGTTCTCATGGGAGGGTGCTTCGATCAAGCCAGCAAAGGCTGTCCTGCCCTCCGTTGCCCCTCTGTGTCTCTTGCAAGGCCAAATGATCCCAGAGCTTTTTCAAGAATCAACTCTCTGCTGATTCTTGAAAGAGGCCAAAATGTGCGTGATCTGGCCCTTCTTTTAGAAATAAATGAAAACTGGGCTGCCTCACTTTTTATGAGTTTCATGAGAGAAACCTGGCCAACCGAGACCCTTTCAGTACATTTATTGGATGAGATCTGTTCCACTTAAGTAGAACATGGCAGCTGTTCCCTCTGACCTCACCACATCACTTGGTTCCAGTTTGCCCAAAGGCTCTGTGCTCTCCACTTTTGGCTGAGGAATTTGGAAGTTTTCAGTGGGGCTCTGCTCACCCTCCTAGAATCTATGATCCACAGGACCCAGCCCCAATCTTCATGGCGGTGAATTGGCACCGTGTGCTGTCAAATCCCTCGTCCCCACACGAAGGAGAGAACACAGGGGTTATGACAGGAGGGGAGGGAGGAGCCGCTCTGCAGCGCCACTGGACAGGCGCCGCTGCAGCTCCTCCTCTCCTGGGAGGACAGGGCTGATCTTGGCTCTCCTTGGAAGAGGTAGGGAGGCAGCCCGGTGGCCAAAGGAGAGAGTGAGGGGGTTGTGACAGCAGGGGAGGGAGGAGCCCCCTCTTCTCTGTCCAGGCCAGTGCCCCGTCCATTTTTTTTTACAGTTTTGTGCAGAGGGGCGGAGGCAGCCCAGTGGCCAGTCGATTTGCTTGGCGGTCCCCTCCCACCTATCCAGGCCCGCCCCACTTGGCCCCACTTTGTGTGTGTTTTTTCTTCTTCTTTAACTGCGCTGCTCCTTGGGCCTGCAGAGGTGCGTAGCAGGCCTAGCAGCCATTTGGCTTGCTGCACCACTCCCTCCTCCTGTTGCTGCCAATGGTGACCCAATCAGGGTTCACCAGTGGCTGGGGGACACTCCTCCGGTGCAAAGCCAGAGGAAGGGGATAGACGGGAGATGTCGGGTCTGCTCCTCCCTTGCCTGAAAAAGTCATGTTAAGTCCCTGACATTTTAAAAGCGTAGCTTCACAGGTTTGCTCCTGGATGGCTTCAAGATGGCGGCTGCATCATGTAGATGACCTGCTGCCACTCCAAGGCAAACCTCTCATCTAGACAGCCCCCCAGAACAGGGGGCAGGGCGGAGATGGCTCAGCCTCTCAGGCTGCCTGCTTCAGGCAGAGGTAAGGAAGATTCTGAGGCCCAGCCTGCTCAGGACACTTCCCTCTGCACAGCTCTTCTGTCTTCTCTGGGGGTTTAACTGAGCTCTTTTACTCTTTCACAAAAATGTTGTGCAAAATCAGCCAGACTCCTTCATCATGCTCCTCCATCCACCTTCTGCATGCAGGTCCTGCCTTGTTGGCCCTGGCTCCCCATTGGCCAAATCCAAGGGGACCTTCTCCGTAGCCAGGGACTTCAGTATGGGCCTCCTCCTCCCCATATGTGCCTGTCTACTCATGCCCTAAGGGGCTCTGCATAGCCCCTCCTCTGAGGACCTCCAAGTCCTGAAGCTTGGAGAGGTGGCCTTTTCAGTTGTGACCCACCCCCCAGGGAAACTTCCCTGGCACCAGGTTAAGTAGTTTCTGTTCTCCCAGGCCTTTTCAATCTTTGCTAACATCCCTATTACATAAGGTGACCATATTTTGGAAATCAAAAAGGGGGACAATATGGCTGCCCTCAGGAGGCATGGCCACCCCAACATGTCTGGCCCCCAAGGGGGCGTGGCCTTGGTCAGCATCCATTATCAGCATCCATTATCATTATCAGCATCCATTATCATTGTCAGCATCACCATTATCAGCATCACCATCATTAGCAGAGCAGCATCATTATCAATATCAGCATCCATTATCATTATCAGCACCATTATCATCCTCACCATCATTAGCAGCAGCAGCCGCTATCCTCCTGGTACCTCTGCCACTGCCACTGTCTTCTCTTGCCACCTGGGCTGGTCTGCTGCCTGGGTTGTCTGGGCCGCCACCGCTGGAGCGGGGAGTGAACTGACCCCTGCCCCTTGGATCTCGTTGCATGTGACGAGACCCAAGGGGCGGGGCTTTGTGTTCGCTCCCCATCCTGGCTGGCTGGGCCTGGCCCAGCCAGCCATCAGCGCAGCAGAAGGGATAGATCGGCCCTGGGGGGAGGCAGGGGCTGGGAGATGCCATCCTGGTGTCTTTCATTCCCCACCCCCAGCCTGATCTAGCCTTCTACTGTGCTAGATCGGCGCTGGGGGAGGACTGGAGAACCCGTTCCTGGAAGTTCAGGAATGGACCGTCCAGCCCTTTTCCTCGGTGAATTGGGGGCCAGTCCCAGTTGCCCCGGTGACCGCCATTGCTCCAGAGGTCTCCGGGGTTTCCCGGTGCATCTGGTCACCCTATCATGTTAGTGGTTTTAATTCCTGCTTTATATCTTGACTGATCTTAGCTCTGCATTTTGTACCACATTTTATCAGGTTGGCTTTCCATTGTATTTTTTATCATCTTGGCTGTTGTATTTGCATCTCTATTTTGATTGTGTTGGTTTTGTATTTTTAGGCCTTTGTTTCTATTTTATTATATTATTGTTTTATTTTAAAATAATTGCATGATGCCTAGAGAACTTGTTTTACAGGTGTCTTATAAATAGAAATAATAAATAAATGTAGTATCTCCTCCTAAAGACTTTGAGGGTGGCCTACAAATACTCAGTGAGGTAGGCCAGCTTTTCCTCAGTGATCTCTCTCTCTCTCTCTCTCTCTTCTGTGTGAACTCGCTATGGGTGTTACTTCTCATAGGGAAGCATATTTGCAACTTCCCTTAATAAGCTGAAGATTATCATAGCTTGGTCACTCCATAGCCTGGCAGAGCATTTGTAACATTTACGAGAGAGAGAGAGAGAGAGATCATGAAAATGATTCCAGTCTGGGAGGCGTGATGAAAGCCTCCTAGACTGGGATCATTTTCATCCTCATCTAAATTGAGAGGTTCATCCTCCATCAGTGTAATTTTGTCTTTAACAGACATTGTATTTCCTGCTGTTGAGTTGCAGGTTTATTGAGTTGAACCTGTTGTAGTATTAGATGTATTTTTGTGGGAAAATATACATTTTTTCTAAATTCTAAAATCTGTACTAATCTAATACCTTTATTAGGCTAACTTAAAAGTCACAAAAAATGGGCAAACTTTTGAGATCTCCAAATTTCCTCATCAGGCAAGATACTGCAAAATGCAGGGGGGTGGGGGGGGGAGAAAAAGCACTCGCTGAAGTTCTGATATCTGCATAGTCAGAGCCTTAAGAGGATGTGCTGGAGGAGGGTTTGTAGACATTCAAATCGGGCACTCTCAGGTGATGGAAAGGTTTCTGGTTTCACTCATCCAGTTTGTATGATCACCAACCGATTAGCAAGCCATGATTTGAAGCTGTCGAGGGTGTTCTTGTGAATGTCATTTAGAAGCATGACATTGTGAATGTGTGGAGTGATATACTTCTGAACTATTATTATCTAAAAGTTTTGCTCTTAGGCAGTTTTGTAAAAACGTAAAATGCTACTGTGAATCTTCAGTGCTGGGACATTGGACACTATTTCTGTTTCTGTTTTTCTTTATTAATTTTTATTGTGGAGGTTTTGCACTGTTGGATTTGTTTTAACGGGGTTTAAGAACATGTACCAGCTAGGAGAAATTGTTCTGTAGATTGATTACAAACTGTATATATATGTTGTATATATTACCTATATCTCTAACATAGTGTGTCTATTTTACATCTCTAAGTGAATCTTTGTGGTTGAGTGTTATCACCCTTATTGTACTTTGAGGGTGTTCTGCTGCCATGGTTAACAAACCACCCAGACTCCATGGGCTGTTTTAGGGCTCTGGGTGGTTTCTTAACTAAGGCGGTAACCCACCCTTGTCAGCTTCGGTCAACATGGTAAGCTGAGCCAGCGAGGGTACTTAAGCAAATTGGGCCAGCATGCAACCAGCATGCAGTGTGGTTAACTGCCAGTTGTGTGAACCAGCCCAGTACCTCTAGGGTTGCAGCACATATTAAGCCCTGGGCTATGCACTCTCATTGGGTTTGGACAACATGACAAGCTACAGTCACAGCTTGAATATTCAAGATGGCCACACACACGCAGTTCAGTTCAGCGTGCCTTAAATAAACCACAGTGGGCTGCTTGATCATGTGAACTGTGTTGAGTTATGGCTTTAGAAGCTGATTAGTTATGGCACAGACTGGGTTCCTGGCACATAACCTTTTGTGTTAAGTCTCTGTCTGGGCCCTCCAGAGACTAGCATTGATTACAGCGGTTCTCAGCCAAGTCAGCAATGACGTGAATTAAGACAGAGATTTATGTAAGTTAAAATAAACCTTTTACTGGCAAATAAATATATAATTTAGTTATGGCAGTACAGATACAATTACTTACAAACGGTCAGTCAATACAGCTCACATCAAGTTGGGTAAGGGACATGGAAGTAATAAAACATGAAAACACATTTACTTTTATAGACAACCTGTACAATGATGCAACTCCTTGCACCCCTTAATTGAAGACAATCAGTTAGACAATTATTCAATTATGACACTCAATGTCCAGGTGTAGAGTTGACCTTTAAGTTTCTGCTGAGTCTTCTGTTCTTCCAGATCCTCAGCAATTAACAAAGCAATGGAAAACATAAACAGGATCCATTCCAGGATCCAACAAACTGGCCCAGCGTCTTGAGGTCTTGCAAAAACATCTCTTTGCTGCAATTTTTTAGACCTTCCTGCATTGTGTTGCTTGCTGGTTACCACTGAAATGGCTGGATGTGGCCAGAGAACAGCTTTGATGACCACAAGAAGATTAGGATGGCCATGTGTCCTCTTTTATGGAGGACTGTCCTGAATCTTGAAGGGTGCTCTAGTCCCTGCCTGCTTTAAAGTCCAAGAACGTCCATCCTGAGGGGCAGCAGCAGGGGCCTCCCAAATGGCTCATCCACCATGACCACTTGGGCAGCAGGTGGAGCAAGGCGCACAGGCCACCTGGCCACAGTCCCCCATGCTGCGGCAAGTGTGCTGATGTTTAAATTACAGTAATTGTTTCCAAATTTGCACATTAGCATATGCAAAAGTTATGCAAAAAGGTGTCCTCTTTGATGGCAATCCACAAGGGGCCACGCTACACTAGGATAATTTGCAAGAATCCTGCACACTAAACCTGCACCTTCCATGCTCCTGGGACGTTCCTCTTTAAACTTTCAGGAATCAGCCATCTCGCTACAGAAAGTGGGTTCAGGGAAGCAACACAATACTAAGAAGACTTATTGCAGAATTTGGGAAAGACTCCTGGGGCTCAGGAGGGCGCCAGCTTTGAAGGGGGAGAATAAATTTGTCTTGCAGACTTCATGTTAGGATACAAACTAGGTGTCTTTGAAGTGAAATGCTCCAAGGGAAATCCCACCTGTTGAAGGGCAAAGGAAAGGTCCTGATTTGGACCTCCAGCCCATCTTTTCCCATTTCACCAGCATTGCTGCTGTGCCCAGGGAGGGAGGAGGGGCAGCTGCAGCCCCCCTTCTTCTGCTACCACATCAGGCGTAAGAAGAGGGAAACAGGGAAGAAGATGTTGCCCCTTTTGGGTGACTTGCTGTCCTCAGTGCAGAAGCCCAGTGGGTCACCCTTCCTTTCAGCTTCAGCTTTGCCTCCTGATGATGCATTTCCAGCATGGCCAGCGATGAAGGGCAGCACAGCAGAAGTGAGGAGGATCCAGCAGCTCGTTGCCTTCATGCATGCAAGGGCACCAGAGAGGAGCCAGTGGAGGTGTCCATGGAGCAGCAGGGAGGCCGCTGTGGCTGGCTCTTGACAGCTGTCTCTGCTGTGTCTCACTTGTGGGTAGCTGCATCCCTTGAGCTGGCTTTGCTCGGGGCCTTGAGGCTTTCTGCTTTCTCTCCAAACCACTGTCTGGTGCAGTGGTGAGAAGTTATACTCTCCCCACAGGGGTTGGACAGGAAGAGTCAACCGGTAGCCAAGGCCTCTGCCAGGGGAAGGGGGCATTGGGGCCAGTGGGTGGGGTGGGCAGTGCTTCCAACTGGCATTCTCTGGGATTTCATGCCAACCTTTGAGGTAGGGCAAGATGCAGGCCTGGATGGCTTGGCACTCTGCTGCTTGAGGGCACTTGTTGCAGAGGACTGGGCAGCCCCAGGGCAGGGTGCACCGCGGTCTCCATTCAGGACATTGGCCCGGGCACAGAAGGGGCACCATGGGGAGTGGTGGGACAAGGCACCCATATGGCTTAGGACCCTAGAGACCTGTGGCTTTGCACAGAGATGCTGCGGGAGCCAGGCCTCCCTTCCACTCCCAGACGGACCTGGGACTTCGCCTGGCCTGTGACTACTGCTTGCTGTGCCGTCCTGCCTCAGGGCATCAGAGTCAGTGGGAGTGGCCGTGAGGCCCTTGCAGAGGGTAGTGGGTTGGGTCCCTGTTGGGCAGGCCTAGTGTGAGAGATGAGCTGGCAACTTTGGGGGCGCTCTGCCCCTGCTGCCTGCCAAAGGAAAGAACCGGCCAGCTTCAACCAGCTGCATGACTGCCATTTTTGCATGCATCCACTACAGCACCCAACTCCTGCCCAGCCCCTGTAAGGGCAGCCAGGGAGACCGCCAATGTACCATGAGGACTGCTAAGATGCTTATTGAAGCACATCAATAAATCCCTGGTTTTAACCACAATCCCGTTTCCTAGCCATGAGAGTCAGTCTAGATGAGAGGAGGACAATTTGTTGGCACAATTGTTTCCTTGGATGTCAGAATGACAACTGGGAAGGGGGCGCCATGGGGCTTTGCACCCTTCCCTCAGCCCCAGCTGGCATTCTGAAAAGACCTCAGAAATCTTGAATGGAAACAAATATAAAAATTATAGGTACATTTGTAATCTATTACCACTCAGCCTTTATGAAACCCTGAACGTGCTGGCAAGAGGAAGGGGAGGGGGGGGTGACTTCCAAAATATTTCCTTTAAAATGAGAAAGTTACTTCAGAGCCAGTCCATTCTCAGGCAGCTGCCTCTGAAAGATGCCCGGCTCCGCCATCCAAGCTGGAGGAAACAAAGCATCTTGCACTGCAGGTTGGCCCAAATGCGCCTCATGGCAGGCAGAGCTCCCCTCACCCTTCCCTCACACATGTCCCCCGCCAGAGGTGCAGCCATGGGCCTCAGAAGCTTTGGGGGTCCTCCCCCTACATTCTGCCTCAGTGTTTGGGGGAGTTGCTGGAGAAAGGGCTTTGAGAAACAGCAGCCTGGGAGGAGGAATGTCCAGGCCCCGTTGGCCTTTCTATGCCCTTCAAAAGCGGAATCATATTGTTCTTTTGTGTACTTTTATAAATAACTTTATTTAAAAGTCAGAAAGACATTCAATAACACTTGAACAAGATATGTTTATTTGTTTATTCTTTTACCAAGGAGAAAGCAGGATAGTTTTAAATGGCCATGGCTGAGGATGCACCAGTTGCTGCCAGTCATTGGTGTCATTTCAGCAAAATTGGGTCTTTTGCTGTGTTCTCTGCAGACAAAGTCAGCAACAACACGAGATCATGACACAGAACGCAGCTGCTCTGACGGCCCGTGGCGATGCCACGGACCTCCTCCTGCCAATCCCAGAGCAAAAAGCGCACAGCACCCTCACTGCAGCCATCCACACCTGGCGCTGGGGGTCTGCCCCCCACCGGACCTGCCAGCCACAAAGACAGCCAGGTGCCCTCACTGCATGCAGGCAGCAGGAACTCCACCCACCCACCCCAACTGCAGATTTCAGACTGCAAGCTCTTTGGCCACTGCGACCAACAGGAGTCTGTGAGGTAGGAGAGGTTATAGAATTCAGAGGTAGATCTGCCACCACCTATGTGATTAATGACAAATGTTAGCCTGGGCATGTGGGAATCCAGGGTTATGGCTTGTATTTGCGGGGAAGGCAAGGACCCTTTTCCTTAAATGCTTCTGTTGTAAGGGGATGAATCACGGGTGTGTGTGAAGGGGGAGAGTCGGGACTGGATGTGTAGCAATGCAGATGCTGGTGCCCGGGGGTGCCTGGCCAGGTCTGGGCATGTTCTTTGGGATCCATCACACCAGCGTTTTATCTCACTATCATCATGCCTGGTTTGTGGTTTTGCAGCCTGGTACTCACATGATGTTGTGCCTGTCCAGAAGTCATAGAGTCATAGAATAGTAGACTTGGAAGGGGCCTATAAGGCCATCGAGTCCAACCCCCTGCTCAATTCAGGAAACCACCCTGCCTCTTCTCCATTTTTTGTGTTTTCCTAGAGCGGGGAAAGTCTGGTTTATTTCCTCCAAGCAGGATTAAAGCGCTCTTCCGCCCCTGTTGTCCCTCAACCAGGAATTTAAAGGCCCGCTTCCCCGGCGCGTTAATAGCCAATCAAACACACGAGGCTGGAGAATACACTTAATCCATTTACTTCCGATACTGCAGTATGGGGGTGCTCTCTGGTTCCACAAAATGGAGGCACCCCAGAACAAAGGAATCTCACAGTATATATAGGCCCTGAATACAAGAGGGTGTTAGTCTCTTTCTAATCCTTCTATTGGTCAGTTCTGGATTAGCAAGTTAAGTTACATTCAATTTTCAAGTTAAGGTGCACAATCTCAATGAGTCATAGGTTACATTCGATGCTGTGTTGGTCAAAAGTTTTCCCCTTTGTCTGCTGTCCACCATTAAGGAATGCAAATCTGGCATATAGCCACCTGTAGCCACCCTTTGGCAGAGAAGCCATCTTTAACCCTTGGCACATTACATTCATCAGAGAGATGAAACCTCTCACTGGGGACATCAATTCCCCCCTTTCGAGGATTTTAACCTGCTTACAGAGCAGACCTTTACCCCTCGACCAAAGTTATTTAATCTCTATCAATTTCTTCACTTCTTGTCAATTCTTCTAGATTGGGTCTTGGGTAGCTGACATTACAAGCAATACTTGGTTAGATGAAGTTGGCAACATTTTCTTAAAGACATTCACAGTTTGTACTGTATAACAGATCATAAGAAACACTGGACTAGTATAGTTTTCAACAACCAAGAAATCTCGGGGACATTTACTATGGCTATTTCGAGATGTTATAAATCCTCTAAAACATTGGGAAAACTAGGAAAACATTGTCTTGTTCTGTACAAAGTAATACACGAGTTCTGGTGTTACATGGGTTAACTATGGAGCTTCTTTGGAAAGAGGAATCAAACAAAGTCTTATTGAGTTAAACAATTGTCTTTGTCTAGAATGATGTTCTAGACATCAGGACAAGTTTCTTATCAGTGATGAAGGTACATGGTGTTAAAAACAGTTCCAACTTGCATTTTAGCTTTTAAGAAGTGACTTTTTGCAAATTACAAAGATTGTCAACTGCTCTGGGAAAATTATACTCTGTATATGCTCAGAGTACACAGACCAAAAACATGTAATTCTAGAAAGAACAGGGAAAACATTTGCACCACGTTTTTTGTAACAAGGCCATAAAACACTCTAGGGCACTAAGAAATGCTCTATGAGTGAACAACACATTTCCCAACTTTTTCTTCTTGTTTGAATAAAAACAAGTGTTATTAGTTTGTTTGTCCTGTTTGTGTCAGCTTTTGGAGTGACACTCTTTTCTTTAGACAACATGTCTGGGGCTGCTTTCACTCTGGTATGACACAACTTTTATTCCCTGGATTTTTACTTGCTGCATAGGTGGTAAGGATTACAAGATACGTCTCTCTCTATTTGGGTTGTAGAGGCTCGTCTTTCCATGACAGGATCAGGACCTCATCTTTAGCCTGGAACTTATGGATAGACGTATCCATTGGCAAAGCAAGCTGCTCATGGAAATATCTGTGGAGAGAAAAACAACACAGCAGACGGGGGTGGGGGATCTACACTACTGCTTTAAAGCGCTTTAAAGCGCTTTATAACAATTTTGACAACTGTTGGGGCCCAGGACACACTGCATATACAGGTTTCAAAACGTTTTCAAAGTGCTTTAAAGCGCTTTAAAAGCAGTAGTGTAGATCCCCCCTGGGACTGCAAATAACCTTTTGACCCATGTTTCCCCCCTTACATGCATTTCGCTCCTTTACACCACCATTGGATTCTTAGGATAGGGTTTCCCATACACAACAATTCGAATGGGCTAACTTCTAATTTTGCTCTGGGGGCTATGCAGACCCTAAGTAGGCTTGGGGCAAAGCTTCTGGCTATTTCAAATGAGTCTCTTGACAGATTTTTGCTAACTGTCTTTTCAAGGCTTCTGTCTATCTGGTTAAAGTATTCACAAGTACTAACAGGTACTTCAAGTGTCTTTTCCTGGGGACTTCGGAGAAGTCCACTTGCTACGATTCACTTGCTAAGAGTCCATGCTTCTCTGCTCCAGGAGAGAGCTTTGGAGAAACTTTAGGATTGTTGGCACAACAGACAGGGCATCGCTGCACTCTTTGGTCAGCTATCTTCTGTATCTTGGGTCTCACCATGACTCTCTGGAGATTTTGGGTCAGGGCATCTACTCCTAGGTGAGTGCTCTGATGATGTCTCTGGATTACATGGCTGAGAGTTAGTTTTTGCACCAACACTTGTTCTTCTGGCAGGATCCACGATCTATCTTTCTTCTCTCTTGCTTTCAGTTTCTCTGCAAGCTGATTTTCCTCGGTTGTATATCCTGGTGGTTCTTCTGGTAACTTCACCTGGGGTACAAGGGCTAATACTGGAGCTCTTGAGGTTCCCTCTCTTGTTGCTTTCTGTGCTGCTGGGCCTTGCAATGCACTACTGCTGTTTGAGTTGGCCTGGTGACAGCTTCAAGCAAGTTCAAGATTTCAGTATCATACTTCACAGGGAGCCAGGCCTCTTGCTTCCACGATGTCCCACAGTGTGACTACTGCATACTCTGATCTCCTGGTTCCGTTGTTTATGAAGCTGCTTTTATCTGGTGCAGGTGGTCTTGAGGGGTTTGGATTAACTCTCAAGCAGGTTGTGATGAGTTCAGGAACTTCTCTCTAGCGACACCAAGGATCTGTAGGACTCCATGTGGCATGTTCACTTATATCTGCACCCATCACGATTTTCAAAGAAAGCCTTTTCTATTTCTTTATTCCATCTCCAGCTACTGATATTTTCTTGGTAACGGACTCATATAAAGGCTTAGCTTTCCCCCCATAATCTGGAATCTACAGCCTGCAGAAACCAGTAAGTCGTAGGAAAGCTCTCTGGGCTTTGGGGTTCTCTGGGTGGGGCATTTGTTGAATAGCTTGCACCCTTTCACTCCCCAAAGTCTGAGTCTCTTTTGTTAACTGGTAGCCCAAAAACACAACTTCCTTTTGGCACAATTGGGCTTTTTTTTCTTGATACCTTATAACTTTTTTCATTTAGGGTTTCTAGCAAAAACACAGTAGCTTCTATAAATCTTTCTTCTGAATTTGCAGCGATTAGAAGGTATACTGGAGCAAAGCCAAATCTTGATTGGCCTCCTTCTTTGTGCCATGGCCACAGTCGCCCCTCTCTTTTCCTTCAGCTTTTTTCGAATGTCTGGGGCTGACTGGGCCATGAACATGGTGTTTAGCATCCTGGAAATTTCTTTGGCTTCTGGGTTAATGTCACTGTAGCACCTAGAAGCATCAAACAATCTTTGCAAGAAGGCTCTAGGTCTTCTGTGGCAGTTTGCTTGACTTCCAATTTTGACAAATTGGTGGGTTTTGGAATGGCTGTTTTAAGGCTCTCCATGATCAGCCTTCTATATCTGACAAGGGCGTTTTCTCCCTGCAACTGCATTGGGGTCTCAATTGGGTTCTTTGTCAGGGAGGGCTTCAGCCAGAGCTGGTCCCGTTCCTGGCAGCCGCTCTGCCTCTGCTTGTGGCCTAGCTCGTGTTTCTACCATGCATTTTTAAAAGTTCATTCAGCATGGTCTGCACATCTCTCCAGGTGGGTGATGGCTTATGAAGATTGAGGCAAACATCCCTTGCATTTTTACGGGATCCTCTCTAAGAGAAGGGTTCTGGTTTCACCAATTAAACAAATCAAACGTGGTAAAGAGGACATATAGCAGTGCCTTTTCTCCATCCGGGTTAAAAGTCTCTCAGAGTGGGAACATTTTCTTTGGAATTGTTCCCAAATATCTCTCTTTTGCTGGCCCTTCCTTGGGGAAAAACTCATAACTTAAATCTTGCTTCAAGTTTTCAAGGCCTTTTCAACATTCCACAGTCCATTGTAGTACCCCTTCACTGTCCGTGGTGACATCTTGCCAGGACACTCATTTTTTTCCTTTTAGTGCTCATTCTGCCTTCAGATGACACACTGGGTACATCTCAAGGGAGGGGGTGATTTCCCCCTCTTCCTTTTGCCACTCCTCTTCCTTCTCTAACGAAGCAGTCTCCACCCCCGGGACAGAAGGAGACTAAGGCATCTACAGCAGGTGCGGCTGGTAAGAAATCTGCGGCTGTAGAAATGTAGCTTGGTGAACACTGACAGTGAATTCCTGCATTGAGCAGGGGTTGGGCTCGATGGGCTTGTAGGCCCCTTCTAACTCTGCTATTCTATGATTAAAAATAGCTGGCTGAGACAGTCGGGTGGGTGCTTGCTACAACTTTCGTGAAGTTGCTCATCTTATTTTTTCTCTGTGACCTGTGCTTGTTGAACTTTTGTGACTGTTGACCCTGGACTGGACTTTGGACTTCTTGGCTTTGTTAAGGGGGGTTGTCTCTTTCTTTTCCTCTTTCCTGGAAAACTGTGAGTTAATTCCTCACTGCATAGCAACCAGGAAAAGGAATGTCTGGCTATGTTCCCGCAAGACACTGATAACCTGGCCAGAGTCCAAAAGGATAAGATAACAGAGTAGAACACAAAATTCTCTTTCTATAGGGGACATCTTCTCTTTGTTTCTCTGGATCTTGAGTTACTGTAGATTTATAGCTTTCACCTTCTCACTCTAGTGGCCACTGGGAGGGAGGCTTTCTGAAAGGCTTTTTCTACTTCCCAATTTTTTCTAAACTTCTCAATTTCCCCCCCTCTATCCGCCAGCTCCAGGGCAAGAAGGGGGGGGGCTTGCAGGCTCTCCACCTCCCTGCCTCTTTGATGACACAAGGTTTTACATCAAAAGCAGGGGGTAGTGCCTAGGCTGAAACACGGGGCTCAGGCAACTGCCAGGCAGGGGCTGAGGAAGGAGAAAATAAGAAAGCCATGTTCTCTTCCCCCCTTCCTCCCCCTCATAACTCACAAGACATTTGAGCCGACTTCATCTTGTAACAAAAACATGAACACACACACTTTCACATGTAACACATTTCATCTTATTTTTCTCTATGCCGGCAAAATAAACTTAACTGCAACATTACATTATAACTCAAACTACTCGTTTCTGGCCAAACCTCTTCACATTCAAGTTTCATTACTGTGGTTATACTCTAGAACACAGGAATTCCATTTGCTTTTGCACATTTTGGTCACTTCCAATCTAGACCAATTTCTTAAAATGCACTTCAGTGGGGTTGGGGTTGAAAGAGGAATTCTTCTTGACTAACTAACTCCCATTTGTTGACTACTGGGTGGCAGCTTACACTTTAAAGCAAACTTCTTTTTGCTTTATTTCCCCCCGATCCAATGCTTTCCAAGGCAACTCACAGGACTGGAACCTGTTATTGATGCCTGTTGCAAGTGGATCTTTTCACAGCTGCCTCCTTACTAGTTTCAGACACCTTGTCTGATTTTTAACCCAGGGTAAAAAGAAAAAACTTACCAGTCTCAGAAGAATTCCTTCTTCCTTGTTGGATTTCAGGCATGCCCCACCATGCCTGGCCGGATTAAGCTAATTCTCCTGCATATGCTTTTTGTACCCCTTGCTAGCCCCAGCGCAGAAATGGACTGATGGATTAACCTCTGGTTAAACATTCCAGTGCGCGCTGGCTTTTCACGTCGTCCCAAAATGACACAGGAGCTAGCAAGGTGGACCGGAGAGGCTGGAGAATACACTTAATCCATTTACTTCCGATACTGCAGTATGGGGGTGCTCTCCGGTTCCACAAGATGGAGGCACCCCAGAACAAAGGAATCTCACAGTATATATAGGCCCTGAGTACAAGAGGGTGTTAGTCTCTTTCTAACCCTTCTATTGGTCAGTTCTGGATTAGCAAGTTAAGTTACATTCAATTTTCAAGTTAAGGTGCACAATCTCAACGAGTCATAGGTTACATTTGATGCTCTGTTGGTCGAAAGTTTTTCCCTTTGTCTGCTGTCCACCATTAAGGAATGCAAATCTGGCATATAGCCACCTGTAGCCACCCTTTGGCAGAGAAGCCATCTTTAACCCTTGGCACATTACATTCATCAGAGAGATGAAACCTCTCCCTGGGGACATCACCCCCATATGTTGCTGTTGTGACCAGAAATAAGGAATTTGGATGAGGCACCAGGACTTAGTCAAACATGGAAGCCCTTCTTTTTACAAAATGTAAGTATTTATTAGTAATAACTTAACCATTAACACACTATGTGTCTCTGAGTTATCTCGACTCCTGTGGCAGGCTGCCCAATTCCCTGCTCCTCACAGCCATTCTGTCCCACGTCGCCTTCTTTTCTTCCCAAAATCCCTTGAAAACTTTCCTCCTTCCCTTTTTCCTTTCTCCTTCTCCCTGCTCCTCTTCCCAACCGCTCCCAAGTGCCACTCCCTTCTCCACCTCCTTCTGTCACCATGACAACCCATGTCACACCATCCATGCACCATGTCCTTTATTGGGGGTGTGTGCTTGCTGATGAAAGGGGAGGGTGATTCTCCTTCTCCAACATGCCAGGTTGTGTTGAGTCTGTTGAACAGACTTTTGCTGCTCCAACCGCACCCTCATTGCCCACAGAAACAGCACCCAGCCGATGAAACGTTGTAATACTAGATGATAGGGGTGTGCAGAGCGATCTTCTCCACCAGGAAATTACAGTCAATTAATCAAAATGGTTACAGCTCCCTCATTTTTAAAGATAAAGAGATGTAACATGGCTCCATAGCTTTTAAGTAGGGTTTAAGCATGCCAAGATAGAACCAGATCCATTCATCTGTTGATTTTTAAAGAATTTTTTTATTTCCCCTCCTCAAACCATTCACCCCCATAAACACACACACACACCTCTGATTCTGTGTTAATCCACCCCTGGGCATTTACAGAGGGATGCTTTTTCAGGACTCAAGAGATGAGCTCAAAGGAAAGCAGAAGAGCTTTCAAAACTCCTATTTGCAGTATGTTAGAAATATGGCAGGTTCTTGTCCCTGACCTTAGGTACGAAAGACGAGCGTAGAAAAACACTGCAGAGGACACCACGTATCAGTATACTGAGGTGCGACTCGAACAGGGTCGGACCCTGATCGGAGCTTGCACACCACTTTTATTCACATAGGGTCAGCTGACAATGGAAAAAGGGGAGTGCAATGAAGGGGGTGGGATGCACAAAGAAAAAGGGGAGTGGAATACATTTACACAACCTGTGTGAGAGGAGTGGGATACATTTACACAACCTGTGTGAGAGGAGTGGGCTAAACAGGATACCTTTACCTAGTCCCATCCCCCTTCCCTGCCATTCCACATCTCTCTGGAATGTGTGAGTCAGCTACTTTCTCTAGCAGGGTCTACAGAAAGCACAAAGGGCAGCTTAGAGTTCAATTAACCCCTTCATTTCTTACAATCCCCCCTTTGAGACTCACTTCCTCTTTAAAATGATGTGAAGTCTCACTTATTTCTTTTACTCTCATGGGGTATTGTAGTGTATTCTTCTCTCAAGTCTCCATCTTGCTGGCTTAGGGCCATGTAGGTAACTCTTATTTGTTTTTGAGTGACTGACTCAGACACATTACGAATCAAAACAGTAAGGCAGGGAATACAGCATGGCAATAAAAGAAACAGTAATGACACCATGAGCACTATGGGAACCAGACTGCGAAGCCATCTAATATCAGGCAACCATGACCATAGCCAAGAAAAGATAGAATCACTTCCCTCATTCTTCCAAGGGCCTTCTTGAATCAGCGTTTCCATATGATGGATAGTGCGGTCAATACTTGGTGCATAATCAGAAATATACATACAACAATGGGACTTGATCAAAACACACACACTTCTTTTCGCAGCTAAAATAAAATCGAGGGCTTGGCGATTTTGTAAGGCCACATTCTTAATTTCGCTTTGTTCTTTGGCCAACATTTTAACACTAGAAATTGTATCATTGAACAAACTCTCCATCCAATTGGATAATAGGTGTAAGTCTCTATAGTTAAAGGCAACTCCCACTCCTGGAATTATTCTTCTAGCAACCTCTATCCCTCAATTAAATCTTAAGGGAGAGTTAACTTCTCTTCGATTACGAAGCCTTCTTTTGACTGTGACCTATGATGAATAATTAAAGGGGATAGTATGCACTACCAATCTTTTACTCCCCCCTCCTCCCGGTGGAACATGCAGACACATCCAACAATCAGATACATTTAGGGTTTTTGACAATTGCTTAATATCCTGAAAATATGCATTTTTCTCCTATAGATGTTTTTCTTCATATTCAAGAGCATATACCTGGGAAAGAATGGTAAGGAACAACACAATTTTTGCCCACACTCTCATGATTCTACAATTGCGAACTCCCCAAATATAGCTGTGAGAAGCACCAATAATATAAGAAGTATGAATGCAAATACTCTTTTGGGTATTATTGTCCATAAGCACAGATTTTAAGCTTAGCCCTCCCAAGGTGCTTTGAAGTATATGTCTTTTCTTTGCTGGCTTCTTGTGTGAGACCCCTGTCGGCTTCCGGTACTGCGGCAGGGGGACCTACGTTGGTGTCCTCAGGGATGTATGGTTTTAATCTACAACAATGTGTCTATTTAGCCGATCCCAGCAATTTTACACAGGCATGCGTCACCAGTCCAACCACATATGGCCCTTCCCAAGACTCCCCCAAAGTCACTTTATTCTACTTCTTCAGCCACACTCGGTCTCCTGGCTTGTATTGATGCAAGGGGGCATCCAAGGGAAGTGTCTGGGTCGTCACTGCATATTCTCGAAGCTGTGAAAGACAGGACTGCAAGCCAGTTAAGTGTTCTCTCAACTGCTGATCTCCCACTTCCCATGTAACTGATGACATGCTGGGTTTGGTGATCCGGGGAGGAAATCCAAAAAGCATCTCAAAGGGAGACACCCCCACCCCCTTTCTGGGCATGATTCGAGCTTTTGTCAGGGCTATTGGTAACGCCGTGACCCAGGACATTTGGAGCTCGATTTGCAACTTCTGAAGTGTACTTTTCAAGGTCCTATTCATCTTTTCTACTTGTCTGGAGGCCTGCGGTCTCCAGGGTGCATGCAACTTCTACTCAATTTGCAAAGCTTGTGCAAAAGCCTGTGTTACTTTTGAAATAAAATGAGACCTTAAGTCACTCTCTAAACATTCAGATACTCCATACCTGGGGACAATCTCTTGTAACAGTTTAACAACCACAATGCGAGCTGTACATTTTCTACAAGGAAACGCTTCTACCCACCCCGTAAGCTGGCAAACAATAACTAAAAGATATTTATATCCCTTGGAGGGCGGGAGCTCAGCAAAATCAATTTGCACTTGTTGGAAAGGGTAATATGCAAGCGGCCGACTACCTGGTGGCACTTCTTTTGCAGAAGGTCCAGCCTTCTGACATATTTGACAACTCTGGGTGACCCGCTTCGCTGCTATGGTGATCCCTGGGCAAAACATTTGCCTTTTAACATATTCAATCAGGGCTGTCATTCCCGGGTGCCCCAACTGGGCATGAATCATTACAGCAAGGGAGTGTACTAAGGCCTCTGGGATATAAATTCTTCTATCTGGGAGCCCCTTCCATCTTTCTGGGAGGTCCGTCACGGTCAGCTCTTTTTCTAGCGGCCTCCTGCGCTGCCTCATCTGCTAGCTGGTTTCCTTTTCGAAGGTATGGATCAGTGCTCTTCTCGTGTGCCCGCACATGCATTATGGAGACTTTTTCTGGAAGCTTGACAGCCAAAAGCAGTTGTTCTAGCAAACTCTGGTGTTGTACAGGCTGTCCATTTGAAGACACAAACCCCTGAGTGGACCAAAGTCTAGCATGGGCGTGGCAAACCCCAAATGCATACAAACTGTCTGTATAAATGTTCACTTCTTGCCCCTTTCCAAGTTCAAGGGCTCTCATTAATGCCACTAACTCAGCTGCTTGAGCTGAATATTTACTGGGTAATTTTTCCAGGTACTTTCGAGCGGGTTTAATCATGATTACAGCACATCCGGTATATCTCTGTCCATCTTTAACAAAGCTGGATCCATCCACAAACATCTCAAGGTCTGGCTTCACAATGGGTACGTCTGACAGGTCGGGGCGAAGTTTGGTATCTATCTCAAGGACTTCTTCACAATTCACCTGGTCCCTTCTTCTGCCCCTCTCCTTCTTTCTAAAATGCTGCTATCATCTTCACAGTTCTCTTTTCCTTCGCCCTTTCTTCTTCTTCATCTCTTCTCTCAAACACCCCCCTTGCTATCTCTAGTAAGGCCAGCAGGGGCAATCTCAGAGCTCCCGGAGTCTTTTGGAGCTTTTCTGAATATCTGGGCAGCCTGCCCGATAAATTGCATAGTCATTAAATGCAAATTCTCTGGTAGGCTCATATCAAGGTCCATATTCTTCTTCAAACCCTGTCTTCAGCCTTTCCAAAAAGGCAGCTGGAGTCTCATTCTTCTCCTGCCTGATATCAAGGGCCTTACTGAGATTCGGGGCTTTCCTGGCTGACTTTCGCATTCCTTCTAGTAGCAGAGAAAAATATCTCTGGTGCCTTTCTCTTCTTGCATCACTATTCACGTCCCAACCAGGGTCTTGTGTAGGAAGGGCAGCTGTAATTTCATTTTCAGTGGCCCCAGGCTTCCCGGACAGAAACTGCATTCTTGCTCTTGCCAATATCGTGGACTTAATCTCCGGCAGGCAAGAATTAAGGAGCATTTGGGAGTCATGCCATGTGGGGCAGTGGGTACTAGCGAGAGATTCACTCTCCTGACGCGGATGCCATGGGGGCTGTGGGCATAGTATATGGAGTAGGCACAAGATCATCATCTTCTCCTTGCTGAAACTCTTCCTTTTTCACAGAATGTTTCAATGATTCTTCCTGAGGTTTTATTCTACGGATCACCATGACAGGGTTGCAGGCAAACACCCATTTGGGTGGTGGCTTAGAGGTGACCACAGTCTGCCAAGGAATCGATATAGGGAAATTGATCTAGTCTCCCTGCGTCTGTCACTATAACATGAACAGCGCTAACAAGTGCCGGGGAGAAAGAACCCTTTTGGCCAAGAAGGACAGAGAACAGGCCATTCTTTTTCACATAAGTGCTGCAACCTATCCCTCTTCATCTTAACACCATAATCACCACAAAATGCCTTAAAATTCTTCAAACAACATCCTAGAGGCGTTTCTCCTTTTGAACAGGACTGTGTACCACCCATCGTGACGGGGTCCTAGGGTCTGCTCTCAAACACTCTTGCCAATCGCTTTGCTCTTCGCCGGCCCTGATCCGCCTTTCAGCTTGCAATCAGAGAACCGCGGCTAAGAGCTCCACACTCGCTCGGACCGTCGGACCCTGCTCGGAAGGTCTCCTTAGTGTCCTTCAATCAACTCCACACAAGCAGACCCTGCCCTCCCTCTATGTGTCTGGCGTTTCACAGATCACACTCACCGGGTCTCGGTGCACTCCTTCCGTTCCCTCGGCCGACCCTTTAGGCACGTCTGCAGTGGCTCGAGCCTAGCCCGTCTCCGACCAGCGGGTTCTACAGAGCTCCAAAGCGCGGTCCCACGTTGGAGAGACAGCTGAACTCAGCCGGTCGCGACTTCTCTTCCACCGTGCCTTCGCAGCTTTGGACTACCGCAGCCCACTCAGGGACGGATCCGAGTCACGGCACCAGAAATTGTTAGAAATATGGCAGGTTCTTGTCCCTGACCTTAGGTACGAAAGACGAGCGTAGAAAAACACTGCAGAGGACACCACGTATCAGTATACTGAGGTGCGACTCGAACAGGGTCGGACCCTGATCGGAGCTTGCACACCACTTTTATTCACATAGGGTCAGCTGACAATGGAAAAAGGGGAGTGCAATGAAGGGGGTGGGATGCACAAAGAAAAAGGGGAGTGGAATACATTTACACAACCTGTGTGAGAGGAGTGGGCTAAACAGGATACCTTTACCTAGTCCCATCCCCCTTCCCTGCCATTCCACATCTCTCTGGAATGTGTGAGTCAGCTACTTCCTCTAGCAGGGTCTACAGAAAGCACAAAGGGCAGCTTAGAGTTCAATTAACCCCTTCATTTCTTACACAGTAGATATAATCAAAGCCCCTCCTTCGGCTGTTGAGCTTGATTCAGAACAAGTTTACGCAGAGTTTGCACAGCTTTTATGTTAAACTGAAATTGCATTTACTTGGAAAGAAGCCCCAGTAATCTCTGGGGAACTTCCTTCCAAGTAGGCACCAGAATCCTAGCCTCTGCTTCTCTCCTGCCCCCAAAGCCTCAGCTACTGTTTCTCCTATGCCTTCAGTCTCAGGAGGGGAAGAGGCGGGGGTGACTGCAGGACAGGCATGACGTCATGTGAGTACTGCGCTGCAAAACGGCAAACCAGGCATGACGAGAGTGTGATAAAATGCTGGTGTGATGGAGCACTCTTACCTGTCGGGTCAGTCGTTTAGTGTGCTGGCTAAGGTCTTCCTCCTTTCCCCTGTTAGTTGAGATTCCACAGGGCTGATTGTTGGGCCCATTGTTGATTTCTCTTTATTTTATTTATTTATTAATTCCATCTTTATACCGCCCAATAGCCAAAGCTCTCTGGGTGGTTCACAAAAATTAAACCATGAAAAGCATAATAAAATAACCAACAGTCTAAAACCACAATTACAAAATACAATATAAAAAGCACAACCAGGATAAAACCACACAGCAGAAATTGATATAGGTTAAAATATGGAATTAAAACAGCAAAGTTTAAATTTAAGTTAAATTAGGTGTTAAAATACTGAGAAAATAAAAAGGTCTTCAGCTGGCGACAAAAGGAGTACAGTATAGGTGCCAGGCAAACCTCTCTGGGGAGCTTGTTCCACAGCCGGGGTGCCACAGCAGAGAAAGCCCTCCTCCTAGTAGCCACCTGCCTCACTTCCTTTGGCAGGGGCTCACGGAGAAGGACCCTTGTGGATGATCTTAAGGTCCGGGCAGGTACATATGGGAGGAGGTGTTCCTTCAAATAACCTGGCCCCAAGCCGTTTAGTACCAGCACTTTGAATCGGGCTCAGACCTGGACTGGCAGCCAAAGAAGTTGTAAAAGCACTGGCATGACATGGTCTCGCTGGCCAGTCCCTGTTAGTAAAAGGGCTGACCTGTTTTGTACCAGCTGAAGTTTCTGGACCATTTTCAAAGGCAGCCTCACATATAACGCATTGCAGTAATCCAAACGAGAGGTTATCAGAACATGGATCACTGTAGCTAGGCTATCTCTGTCCAGATAAGGGCATAGTTGGTATATCAGCCTAAGCTGATAAAAGGTCTCTTTGCCACTGAGTTCACCTGTGCCTCAAGTGACAGTTCTGGATCCAAGAGCACCCCCAAACTACAGACCCAATCCTTTAGGGAGTGTGCAACCCCATCCAGGACAGGGTAAGTATCACCTCACTGGACAAATGATCCACCCGCTAACAGTACCTCCATCTTGTCTGGATAGAGTCTCAGTTTGTTAGCCCTCATCCAGTCCATTACCGTGCCCAGGCACTGGTTCAGAACAGCCACTGCCTCACCTGGGTTTGATGAAAAGGAAAGGTAGAGTTGGGTATCATCCGCATATTGATGACACCTCAGTCCACATCTCCGGATAACCTCCCCCAGCAGTTAAACAGCACAGGGGATAAAATAGAGCTCTGTGGAACCCCATGGCACAGAGCAATAATCCCCCAGCAGCACCTTCTGGAATTGGCCATCCAAGTGTTGCCCCTCAACCAGGGAATTAAAGGCTCACTACCCCGGTGCATTAGTAGCCAATCAAACACACAAGGCTGGAGAATACACTTAATCTATTTACTTCCAATACTGCAGTATGGAGGTGCTCTCCTGTTCTACAAAATGGAGGCACCAAGAACAAAGGAATCTCACAGTATATATAGGCCCTGACTACAAGAGCGTGTTAGTATCTTTCTAACCTTTCTATTGGTCAGTTCTGGATTAGCAAGTTAAGTTACATTCAATTCTCAAGTTAAGGTGCACAATCTCAATGAGTCATAGGTTACATTCGATACTCTATTGGCTGAAAGTTTTTCCCTTTGTCTGCTAGCACATGATGTCCACCATTAAGGAATGCAAATCTGGCATGTAGTCATCTGTAGCCACCCTTTGGCATCTTGGCACATTACATTCATCAGAGAGATGAAATCTCCACTGCAACGCAGTACCTCCAACTCCCAGCCCAGACAACCTATCCAGAAGGTTGTCAATGGTATCAAAATCCGCTGAGAGGTCCAGGAGAACCAACAGGGTCACACTCCCCCTGTCTCTCTCCTGGCAAAGGTCATCCCACAGGGCGACCAAGGCAGTTTCCATTCTAACACCAGGCCTGAAACCCAATTGAAATGGTTCTAGTTAATCCATTTCATTCAAGAATGCCTGGAGTTGTCCTGCAACCACCCGCTCAAGCACCTTGCCCAGGAAGGGGATGTTCGCCACCTGCCTATAGTTTTTAGCATCTTCCCGGTCCAGGTTTGGCTTTGTCAGAAGTGGTCTGTTTACCACCTCTTTTAAAGAGGCTGGCACCGCTCCCTCTCTCAAGGAGGCATTTACAAACTCCTGGATCCGGCCAGCGATCCTCATAGAATCATAGAATCATAGAATAGCAGAGTTGGAAGGGGCCTACAAGGCCATCGAGTCCAACCCCCTGCTCAATGCAGGAATCCACCCTAAAGCATCCCTGACAGATGGTTGTCCAGCTGCCTCTTGAATGCCTCTAGGGTGGGAGAGCCCACAACCTCCCTAGGTAACTGATTCCACCATCGCACTGCTCTAACAGTCAGGAAGATTTTCCTGATGTCCAGCCGGAATCTGGCTTCCTTTAACTTGAGCCCGTTATTCTGTGTCCTGCACTCTGGGAGGATCGAGAAGAGATCCTGGCCCTCCTCTGTGTGACAACCTTTTAAGTATTTGAAGAGTGCTATCATGTCTCCCCTCCATCTTCTCTTCTCCAGGCTAAACATGCCCAGTTCTTTCAGTCTCTCTTCATAGGGCTTTGTTTCTAGACCTCTGATCATCCTGGTTGCCCTCTTCTGAACACGCTCCAGCTTGTCTGCATCCGTTTTGAATTGTGGAGCCCAGAACTGGACACAATACTCTAGATGAGGCCTAACCAGGGCCGAATAGAGAGAAACCAGTACCTCACGTGATTTGGAAGCTATACTTCTATTAATGCAGCCCAAAATAGCATTTGCCTTTCTTGCAGCAATATCGCACTGTTGGCTCATATTCAGCTTGTGATCTACAACAATTCCAAGATCTTTCTTGTTTGTAGTATTGCTGAGCCAAGTGTCCCCCATCTTGTAACTGTGCATTTGGTTTCTATTCCCTAAATGTAGAACTTGGCATTTATCCCTATTAAATTTCATTCTGTTGTTTTCAGCCCAGCACTCCAGCCTATCAAGATCACTTTGAAGTTTGTTTCTGTCTTCCAGGGTATTAGCTATCCCACCCAATTTGATGTCATCTGCAAATTTGATCAGCGTTTCCTGCACCTCCTTGTCCAAATCATTAATAAAAATGTGGAAGAGCACTGGGCCCAGGACTGAGCCCTGCGGCACCCCACTCGTTGCCTCTCCCCAGTTTGAGAAGGTTCCATTGATAAGTACTCTTTGAGTCCGATTCTGTAGCCAACTGTGAATCCACCTAATAGTTGTTCCATCTAGCCCACTTTTAGCTAGTTTGTTAATCAGAATGTCATGTGGTACTTTGTCAAAAGCTTTGCTGAAGTCAAGATATATGACGTCCACAGCATTCCCACAGTCCACAAGGGAGGTTATCCTATCAAAAAATGAGATCAAATTAGTCTGACAGGATTTGTTCCTGACAAATCCATGTTGGCTTCTAGTAATCACTGCATTGATTTCAAGGTGTTTACAGATTGACTTCTTTATAATCTGCTCCAGAATTTTCCCAGGGATGGATGTCAGACTGACTGGTCTGTAGTTCCCAGGTTCCTCCTTTTTGCCCTTTTTGAAGATAGGGACAACGTTAGCCCTCCTCCAGTCGTCCGGCACCTCACCCGTCTTCCATGATTTTGCAAAGATAATAGACAAAGGTTCTGAGAGTTCTTCCGCTAGCTCCTTCATTACTCTTGGATGCAGTTCATCGGGCCCTGGAGATTTGAACTCATTCAAGGAAATTAGGTGTTCTTTGACCATTTGTTTATTAATCTCAAATTGCAATCCTGCCCCCTCAACTTCTGCTTCACTTTTTCCAGGGGGGTCATAGACCTGCTTTTGGGAGAAGACCGAGGCAAAGTAGGAATTGAGCACTTCAGCCTTTTCTTTGTCGTCTGTTATTAATTTGCCATCCTCATTAAGCAGTTGATCAAATAAGTCCTCTCCTTATTTGATGTAATAAGCCATGAAGGGCAAGGATCAAACACACAGGTGGTCGACTAGACTTGGCCATGCACCTTGTCCACATCCTCAGGCCTCAATAACTGAAACTCATCCAATAAAAGTGGCCGAGACATCGCTCTGAATGCCTCTATTAGTGGAAATGCATTAAGCATGGTGTCCAACTCAAGAAGAATCTGAGCAACTTCATCTTCAAAGGGCTGTGCAAACTCGTCACAGCGTGCTACCGAGGGTTCAACTGTCTCCAACCTCCTGTCCAGTCGAGAAAACACAAGCATGTGTCCTTTTGCATGTGTTGGGCCAGTGACATGTTGAGACAGCCGCATGGTTGTCATGGCAGCCATGAAGTCCTGAGCCACTCCGGATACAGCAGCCTCAGCATGGAAGTTGAGATCCCCCAGACCACCATCCTGAGGGTCCTCGACACCAGGGCCAGATCTACACTAAGCAGGATATAACACTATGAAAACATTTTGAAGACTGTATAGGGAGTGTGTCCTGGGCCTAAACAGTTGTCACTACTGTTATAAACCATTATAAAGCAGGAGTGTAGATCCTGCCCAGGTCCGAGACAACCTCCATCAGCTCAGGCAGGGAGACTGTTGGGCAGCGGGGTGGACGGTACACCAGCAGAATCCCTTATCTGTCTCGAGTACCCAACACACAGTACAAACGCTCAAGATCAGCACTCGAATGAACAGGAAGCCTAGAGAGAGAGATCGTATTTCTATAGACCATGGCAACCCCCACTCCCCAGCCCTTGAGTCTGTGCTGGTGCTGCACCGAGTATCCAAGAGGGCAGAGCAACCCCTCCCAGTTCACCCACCCAAGTCTCAGTGATACATACCAGGACAGCCCCCTCATCCACAATCAGAACATGGACGAGGGAGATTTTGTTTTGGACTGACCTGGCATTCAGCAGCAGCAGCACTCCTTGAGTAACCTTATTCAATCTCATGGCCTCCAGTATGCCGAAGATACACAATTATATTTTTCATCTCCTGAACTCTCTTCTGATGTTCAAGATCATATTTTGGCATGTCTATTGGATATCTCAGCTTGGATGCTTCAACGTTGTTTAAAACTCAACGCGGCAAAGATAGAATTGCTTCTTTTTTTTCTCAAATCTTCTCATCTCTCATTCTCTGTTACTATCAATAATATTACTATCTATCTATCTGGTTGAGGAAGCATGAAGACTCGATTTCCTATTCGATTCCTCTCTTTCTTTTCCTCCTCATATCGAGGCGGCAGCTAAGTCTTGTTATTTTTTCCTATATAGTATCTCCAGGATCCAACCATTCTTATCTGTCTTTTCTGCCAAGACTCTTGCTCATGCTTTGGTAATTTCTCACCTTGACTATTGTAACCTTCCCTTGACTGGCCTTCCTTCATCCCACATTAGTTCTTTGGTGTCTATTCACCACTCTGCTGCTAACATCATTTTCTTGGCTCATCTAACCCCGGTCGCGCTCTTTGCTCATTGAGTGCTATGCGTCTTACCTGCCCCTGGATTTAGACTTCTCATGCTTGGCTCCGTCCATTTTCTCATGCTGCTCCCTAAACCTGGAATTCTCTTCCAGAGCATTTACAGACTGTGAGTTCAATCACGGTTTTTAAATCTCAGCTAAAAACCTTTCCTTTTTCCAAAGCTTTTGGAATTTCAGTCTGATCTCACTGTTTTATAATGTTGATTAGTTGAATATCTCCTATGCCTATTTGTTTGAATGTCATTTTATCAGGATGTACGCCTTTGTGGCAGGATGGCGCTTTTTATTGTTTTATTCTGTACAGCGCCATGTGTATCAATGGTGCTATAGAAATAATAATAATAATAATAATAATAATAATAATAATCCAAAAAAATTTAGGATTTTTTAAATATAGCATGTGTTAGCCAAATTCAAATCACAGTAAAGAAAAAGGTAGAGTCACTACATAAGCATTTCCTTGAAATACAGATTAGACAGATAGAACACTTTCTTTAGAAACCAGTTACTTTTCAACCAGTGCAGGCAAAGTCAGGAAGGCAGACTCTAAATGTAAGGAAAAAAAGAGCAAACTGAGACATCTGGGCCCTGTACACGTAGGAACCCCAATGCATGTTGTTATGTATCTAAATTATAGTCATCTCCGGCTGATTAGATTGTCACTCACTGAGAGGGAATGGAGAAGTGTGTAGATGTAAAGAAGTTGAATGTGTAGATTGTTATGCACTCCTGCAAATGATTGACTACAGTTTCAAGGTCCAGGAAAAGGTCCATGCAGCTGGACAGCCACCTGTCAGGGATGGTTTAAGGTGGGATTCCTGCATTGAGCAGGGGTTTGGACTCGGTGGCCTTAGAGGCCCCTTCCAACTCTGCTATTCTAGGATTCTATGAAAAAGAAAATAAAAACAAAAAATAATAAAATGGGAGGGAGGAATAAAAACAATCCTCTTTCCCCTTCCTCTCTGTCTCCCTCACACATAAAATGAGTTAAAAGGTGAGGTTGCTGTTGCTTGCTGCTACAGCTGGGCTTGCTGGCTGGCTCCTCATGGCCACTGCAAGAGAATTCTGCAAAGGAGGGAATCTGGGAATGATATGTGCAGATGCGCAGATGCGAAAGTCAAAGAGAGGAAGGATGTATGGTTTGGTTTGGGGGCGGGGAGGGGGCTGAAGGATTTATCCCACTCTTTCAGCTAGGTGACAGAAGGAGGGGCTATGACTGCATAGCAGAGCAGCAAGCAATTCCTGGTTTGACTGGTTGAGAAAAAAACAACAGACAGGGGGTCTAGCCCACCCCACCCCACCCCACCCCCAGCAATGCAGCTGTGCACATCTTCTCAATTACTTCTCTCTCCTGCATGTCAGGTGCTCCTCCTTTCCCCTGAGTGGACGGCCACTGGTCTATTGGCATCTTGAAGAGAATGTCAGTGCTGCAAAATGCATGGCCTTAGTTGTCTCAGTCAAGGGCTGCAGTGGAACAGTTGAAGTGCTATAGATATATATGAAAAAGTGCTTTTCCTTCAAGTAATTACCAGAGTCCAGCAACTGGAGTGGCAAGCTTCTTGCTTTGTGGGGTGCTTCCCCCCCCCCCCAACTAGGTGCCATCACTGCCCTGGTCTTCTGCCCTTGGTTTTGTTAAAGATCCTTCCCGCAGATTTTGCACATAGATGACTTCTAGCGTCTTCATTCGAAAGATTCCATCTTTCCCTCCTTAACAGACATTCTGTAGAAAGAAATAAAATCAGAAGAAGCAGTGGGAAAATAATGGAGAATTACAAATGGAAGACAATATCTGTAAACCCCGCCCTCGTCCGCCATGAAATTGCATGACTGAGCCAGGGCGACAGCACAAGAAAAGTCTTCTTTGGCAGTGCAAATAGAAATTATAAACCTCTCAATTTTATGATTCAGCTTGAGAGGACAAAACTTAAGATGGCTAAGAACCTTGGGGCGGGGAGCGGGGAACAATGAGGAAAGCTGTAGCATCCTGAAAAACAGCAGAGGGGATGCAAATGTTTAGTAGGGGTGTGATCCGCTCCGATTAGGAGCGTAGAAGCAGTAGCGGATTGGCCTGCTCCGCCTTACCCAGAGGCGGAGTAGGAGCGGACCGCGGACCCCTAGAAGCAAGGCGAAGAGAAGCGACCATTTTTCGGAGCTCCTAGTTCAGGCGGAGCGCTCCGGTCGCCATCTTGAAAACATTTCGCCATAGGATTGCATTGCGGCAAATAATCGCGCATAACTAGGTTGTTTTTGAAGCTATCGTTCTGGAAATTCTTGTGCTCAGAGAGTCGTGGATGGGGGCGTGCTATATTTTTTTGAAAATCGGGTCAACCGCGCGGCTCAAACGGCGTTTTCGGCTTTTCGCCCATAGGATTGCATTGAGGGAAAGAATCGGGGATAACTGGGAGGGGTTAAGCTATCGTTCTGAAAATTCTTGTGCACAGAGAGTCGTGGATGGGGGTCATTTTGAGACTACTCTCAACTTTCTGCGTCGTACGGGTCGCGCGCTAGAAGTTTTTAAAAAATCGGCGGGAAAAATACCTTTTTCAAAGGGCTGAGGGGCAGAGTCAGCTCCCGGTCATGATGATCCCAAAGTTAGAGGAGGGCATAGGCAAAACAGGTAACTTGGGATTCTGGGAAACTTCTCTTTCTTCATCTGAATGGGCTTTTCCCCGTGTTTTTTAACACAGTAGCCCCACCAAATGCACAAACACAACCTGAAATCATATACTAAGCCAAGAATAAGAGATAGAAACACAGCACTGCTCCCCACCCTAACTTTGGGGAACAACTGAAAAGATGTGGTGCAAGGGGATGAGCTCCCCTAGGGCATCTCATTGTGGACGTGCCCCCACTCTCTCCTGCACTGGAAGGCCATTAGAGCCTTCCAAAGAGAGTAAAACGGTGGAGCAATGCCTATCATGAGTTGAAGTGAATGTTCACTTTTTAGTGGTGGAGCGATGCCTGTTATGAGTTGAAGTGAGCGTTTACTTCTTAATCTCAGAGCTGTTGGTGGCTGTCTTGAGTTGAACTGGCAGCTGCTTCCCCCTCCCCTGGGCACGTCCCCCTATTGCTGGTAAAAGACAGATATAGCCTTTTTAAAAAAATTCTTCTTGCTGTTTATTGAGCAACACTGCTGCTTTTAATTCCACCCCTCCTTTGTTTATTTATTGATTTATTCCATTTTATATGCATTACTGGCTTATCCTTGGCTCACTTCCTTATGCCCCCAGAAATGCCAGCTGCATGCCTGCCTGCCTTCCCTCCCTCCTCCCCTGCCCACCTCGCAGGGATGTTGTGTGTGTGTGGCTTTGACTCAGGGGAGAAGTCCTTCCTGCACTCACTTGGAGTTTTGGAAGTTCCAAATTTTGCAGGTTTAAGCCCCGCCAAAAAACAGAGGATGATGGGACTGCCTTGAGTCTCGGCGTGCGTATGTATCCCTGGATAAGCTTTCATGGTGGTGAGTTTGAGGTTTTTTTTTAACGTGCAAAATTGACGGAGCTATGGAAAGGGGTGTTGGATTTTCATAAATTCCCCAAAAATCAGGGGATGATGGGACTGCCTTGAGTCTCGGCGTGCGTATGTATCCCTGGATAAGCTTTCATGGTGGCGAGTTTGAGGTTTCTAACGTGCAAATTGACGGAGCTATGGAAAGGGGTGTGAATGGGGTGCCCGATTTTCAAAAATTCCCCAAAAATCAGGGGATGATGGGATTGCTTTGAAACTTGGCGTGCGTGTGTATACCCCCATGAGGTGTCATGGTGCCAAACGTGAGGTTTCTAACTTGAACAGAAAAAAAGTTGTATAATTTTTTAGCTTTCAATGCAAGCCTATGGGGGGGGGGGAAACGGAGCTCCGGATCTGGATCCGGAGCTCCGAGCGGAGCGGAGCGGAAGTGGGCGGAGCGGGGGCGGGGCGGAGCGGCCCGATCCGGAAAATGGCGGATCTGCAAGTGAAGCGGAGCGGGGGGTCCGTGCACACCCCTAATGTTTAGGATGGATTCACGTGAGCTGCTGCGGCAGATACCCATGCCTCTTGTGAATGATAGACACGCAAGAGAGCCAGCCATCATGAGTTCAAGCAGCATCAGAAAACCATGTTGGGCCCAAATCTGAACACATGTTGATCTGCTTACAGGATGGAGTGCCTTCCACACAGAGCTCCTTCATCACATGGAGGTGGGAAGGAGCTCATGGAGCCTGCAGCCCAACTTCTTGCAATGGCTGGAATTCTCTGGATCGTGCACAGCCATATGTAGCAAACACCGAAAGAACAAGGAGAGGCAACACTTTGAAGGCTTTAAAGAGGTATATGGAAGACAGAAAAATGGTTGTAAGACATTCCACAATGAATAGTCTGGAAATTCAAAGGGCGAATGTATCCTTGACTCGGGAATCTATTGAAACCACAGTTTTCCCCCCACCAGAAATCAACTATCAATTCTTCGGCTACGTTCCGTTCAGAAGGCTCCATTGCAAAGACAGCTTGCTTTCCTTTGATTTGCTCAGCCCACAGTGCCCTGTGCTGTTACCAGTTAATATGTTACCAGTTAATACCCCTTGTTAGTGATATTGAATGTTGATGAGTCTTGCGGCTGACACAAAACACATGGGCCCTTGGTTTGTTTTTATTGTACCACATGTGTTGCACCAGGATCATCCCCCTCCCCCTGCCTGCACCATTCAATTAGCATTTTTATTGTCATATTATGGAATCAACAACAAAAAAAAGCTATTTTTAACTATTGACAGGAAAAGGAAAAAAATACATTTACTATAAAAGTGAAGATTTGTGCATGAATGAATTTGTTTTAGAAACAACTGGGAAATCTGTTGTGGCACCTTCAGAGGCTAATCAGTTTGTTTTTGGTTATCAGTTTCCATTAGGACTGTGCACCACCACCCCGAACTGCTTCGGGTCTATCTGACCCTCCCCCGATCTGCTCCGGAACCAGATCCGAAGCAAGATCTGGAGGGCCGGATCGAGATTCGGCCCCCATTTTGCCCCCCTCCCCACTTACTTGCCTCCGTGGCGGACTGTGGAGGCAGGTAAGTGGGGAAGGGGGGACAAAATGGGGGCTGAATAGGTCCCCTCCCCCCTTACCTGGCTTTGCCATTTGCCATTGCACGTACCGTGGCAGTGGCAGGTGCCACCGCCAGGTAAGCCCCCCTCCCACCCACTTACCTGCGTCCATCACGGTCCGGGCAGCGGCCTCAACTGAGGCCCAGGCCTTTCCGCCTTGAGGCTTGGGCCTCAGTTGAAGATGCCGCCCGGACCGCAATGGATGCAGGTAAGCCCCCCTCCCCCCTTCCCTGCCTCCGCCGCCGTCACTGCACGGACTGCGGCAGTGCCTCCAGGTAAGCCCCCTCCCCCCACTTACTTGCGTCCAGAGCTTCGAAACGGTCCAAACCGCTCTGTGCCGATCCACACCTCCCCTGATCTGCTTCGGAGGTGTGGATTGGCCCACTCCGCTTCGGATCCTAAATGGAGCAGAACACAGCCCTAGTTTCCATGAGTGACGGCACCAGAGCCAGCCGGTGGGGCTGGATGGCTGCTCATCCGATGACTCATAAGCCTCAATGGCTGTCTTGTGGCATACCAATATGATTGAGGGCTTCCATAATAGCAGTCAAAGCGCCCTCACAGCACTCTGAGATCTGGTGCACCTGTCGCCACAAATCTAAGCGCAGCACAAAGCAATTCCAGGAGGTGCCCAGCAGGCTCTGGCTCCCCCTGCGGCCAAGGCTCTTTGACTCATTGCAGGGCTGGTCATGAAACCCAGCCACCCCGTTCCGCTCCTGGAGACCCTTTCCTGGATGACACCAGTGCGTGTTTGTTCCGCCTTCAGGTACTGCTCATCCTGCAAAGGATGGTGCCCTGCTTCACAAGCAGCAGCGGAGGCCCTGTGGAAGGCTACTGTCAGGATCTGTCCTGTCCTGCAGCACCATCTGGTGGCAGCTTTCCATATAACCAGCTGCAGGGCTTCGCAGGATGCGAGCCCTGGCTGGTAAAGCCTTGCAGGGTTCAGGCCCAGACCAGCAGGCACTCCCAGGTGGATTCATACAGAACAGCTGGGAGCGGCCAGGAAAGGCCTATATAAGAACTGCATTTCCCCTTCAGCCTTTGTTAGCAACACGGTCTCTTGTGCTAGCTTCAGCCTGTTCCTGACCATTTGCTACCTCAGATCTCGCCTCGCCGGAGCTCTTGCTCGTCTCAACCACGCCTCTGCCTCTTGTCCCTTTGTTACCTGGTACATGCCTGAACCTTGCTTTGCCTTTGTTTTTAGGATTTTTTTAGGGTGTTTTTAACAATGTATATTATGTTTTAATTCAGTTTTATGTATTTTATCGTTTATTGTTGTTCCCCGCCTTGATCAGAATGGAGAGGTGGGTAAGAATTATTATTATTATTATTATTATTATTATTATTATTATTATTATTAACCATTGACTTTTGCCTCTGGCCCTTGTTTGGACTCTGTTCCTCCTGGACTCTGCCTCTTCCCTTGATCCCTGCCTGGACCTTGCCTGCTTGTTGACTGGACTTCTCTTCTGCCTCTGGCCCCTGCTTGGATTCTGAACCTGTTCCCTGGATCTGCCTCCTGCCTCTGGCCCTCTGTTGGACTCTGCCACCTGAGACCCATGCCTCACTCCCAGCTTGCTCCACCAGTATTCCAACCGCCCAAGCTGGTTCTGTCTCCATCCATCTTGGCCCTGGCATTCCTGCCTAAGGACTCTGCCACCCACGCCCCGGATCGTGACAGCTTCAGACCTCCCAGCCATTCCCCACATGTGCTCCATTAGCTGCCTGAGAGGGAGGGATGTGGTAGCTGCAAGCACGGTGATACTCTATGGCTTGCAGGGGGGGGGTCTTCTCAAAACATTTCCCCTAGTTGGATCATGTTGGAAGACTGGTGGATCCCACCTGCCCCCAACTGCACCCAGTCCTTGTGAATATTAGCACACATGCCAGAGTACTGAACAACAGATCAGTATTCAGTGCTTGCGCATCCAGTCACATCCTGACCTACCTGTCATGGAAGCACAGGCAGAGTTCAGGTACCACTGAGGCTGAGGGAGAGGAGAAGGAGCAGGGCCTGGTCAGGAGCAGCACATGCTGTTTGACATCTGTCTGGACCTGAAAGGAAACTGAGACTTACTATTTTTCAAACTAGCTGTTCCACAGATCCAGAGCATTAAAGAGGCATTTCTGGTTCTGCTTAATATTTTTTTAACAAAGTTTAAAGTTCTCACTGTTGTTATTGTTGTGGTTTAAACTTTTTTGCTGTCTTTTTGGCATTATTTTCTTGATAAATGAAATGTAGAGTTAACAAAAATAAAAACTAGGAATCTTGGGAAACAGAAAAGGCCACTATTTCATTGCATAATGCAAAACACAGTGCCAGGGTGCCCTTTAAGGATCTGCAGCTCATTCTTGCTTCTGTCAGCTGGTGTCATGGAGACACCACTTTTGTTCAATGTGTTTGGGCAATTTGGCATTGCAACAATTGTGGTTTCATCTCAGACTTGCAGTTTGGAGCAGTGGGTATTAGTATTATTATTATTATTTATTTATATAGCACCATCAATGTACATGGTGCTGTACAGATTACACAGTACTTGGACAGCATCTTTGGGTTCTTCCACAACCTGAGTCCCAGATGTTTCTCAGGTCACCCAAGCCAGAGTTAGCTACAAATCCTGGAAGGACACCCTGAAGCCCCCTGAGTACTGGGTGTGGCCCAGCTTTTCAAGGGTTAAGGTTAATTGGAGTAGCTTCTTTTGTTTAGATTCTTTTCGGGTTTCGTGATTCCAGTTATTGCCACATGAAATCACTTGCAGCCGGCTCAGCTCTCTGCTGGAGGGGTGCTTCGGGGGAGGGGGTTGAAGCTGTAGCAGATGTGAGCTAATTGGAAGCAAAGCAGCAGCTGTAACAAGTGCTGGGCTGCAAGTCAGGAAGGGCAGCCATGAAGATCCTGCGATTCCTGAGTTGTGCCCAGCAGAGGACAGGTGGGAAATGTGGAATGGGAGTCATGCATAACGCCAGCCAAGAAATGGCCCCAAATCATTCTGCTGGAAGGAAGCTCAGAAATTCTTGTTGACCTGATCCAAAAAAGAGATGGCCTGGATTAAAAACCTTCTCCTCATGAGCTGTTTTTGCACTGCAGTTATTGCATTGTTGAGATTACTACTTATTACTGTAATCACTATTGCCACCTCCACCTGAATCCCCCCCCCCCATTCTGTGTTTGACAGTATTGTGGAACTGGGTGAGGAAATTGCATGGGCTGAATTTCTCCCCTGGCCTAGAAGTGATCCTCCATCCTTGTTGCTTATGCCAAGGGCCTCCTTGGCCTCCTCCCCTTGGCTCCTGACCACAAAAGTTTCACTCCTGCATCCCTGGGGCAAATGCCATGCCACAGATTCCAATGCCAGAGGAGGGTGGGAGGGTATTCCATGTGGGCGTCATCCCACCTGCGAGTCTGAAAGACCCCATGCTCTGTGCCACAGACACTCTCTGGGTCACTCTCTGCTGGACTCTTGGGTGTGATGGGCCAGGTAGCCCTGCTGAAATGGCTGATATCTCTTGCTGGTGAGTGGGAGCAATGAAGGTACAGAAAGCAGACCAACTTTTCAGCTGAAATGGGATTGTGGCTGCTTTCAGCTAACCTACATGGCCCCTCAGGATTGATGTCAACTGACCCTGGTTATAACGTCCATCCCTCACTGTAACCCACCTGTCCATTAGCAATAATGGACAAGTTACTGGGATTAGAGGGAATGTCATAAATGTCTCCAAAATAAACACTTTTTCCTGCAAGTTAAGCCTTTTTTGATCCAACCAGTAACAGATGTGTGAACCAGCCCATGAATTGGAAACATCTGAAACAACTTGCCTCAATGAAGTACAATAAATATACCTTTCATCACAGTCCTTGCTAGATACTTGAGCTGGGCTCTCTTGAGCATCGCCCCTGAGACCAGGCCAGGGTGGCAAAGGAGGCCAGTTAGCAAAGTCACCTCCCAACAGTGTCTTTGCCATGATGCTTGTCCAGGGCTGGGTAGGACACCCCTCTCTCGTTGGGCCTCCTGCACCCCCACTTATGATGTTACCCATTGCTTTTTGGCACACAGAGATCTCAGGAACAACTAAGAACCCAGGGGGCTGCAATCGGAGCACAAGCTAGAGGAGATCACCGGGGGGGGGGGGGGGCTTGCTCAGCGTCCTGTTTCCAGCAATAGGGACCAGCCAGCCAAATGCTTCAAGGAAGCACCCAAGCACATGTAGAAGACAGGTGACAGATTTAGTATCTGCCCATGTGACCCCGGCTTCTGTACTGAGAGGCTGATGGCCTCTGAGTAGGAAGGTTCCGTGGAGCAGCAGTGTGCAAAGCCACCCCTGACCATGCATCACTCTCACAACTAGGAGCTGTTGACAGACGCATGTACGCAGGCCACCATCCACTTGTCCTGTCTTTTAAAAAAGCCCTGGTGGGAGGCTGTGGACAATATTGGTCCCCTGGATTGGGGCCTGCCAAAAGCTCAACCATGGCTGTAGGTGGGCTCGCCTGGGTAGAGGTGGTCCCTCCCTAAGAGGTGATCCAGGGCTGGCACCACAGCCTAACAGTTCACCCCAAGCCTACCTACAAGTCTGCTGCTGAAACCATGTCAACACTCAGCAGGCACAGAGCCAGCCTCTGCCTTGGCAGAAGACTTCTGAGAGCCACCTGAGGTACCTAAAGAAGGACTCCACAGAGGGAAACATTTTTAAAGCCATGTAGTGACCCTTAGTGGCCCAAAGGGCAAACCAGAGCATCAGCAACTCAAAGGCAGGATTGCAGCAGAATGTATATCCCCACATGCAGCAGAGTGCCCAGCTCTGTGCTCTTTGTGCCCGCACCTCTGCAGTGTGGCACACCACCCCTGACCAAGCATCACTCCCACTGCCTTGCACAGAGCCACGTCCCCTAGATTCCCTCCCTTATCTGTCCTGGAATCAAAGTTCCCGAACTGGAGGTGGGCTGGGGGTGGGGGCAAGGGGAGAAATCCCACCAATTCATCTCAAACCAAGCCACCAAGGCTACAATCTGGACTAAGGAGTAGGGGCCCATTGGACATGCATAGAATTGCACTGTAAGAAAAATAATAACAGAGCTGAAATTTGGGACAGATGCTTTGCCATTGGAGCTGCAGGCCAGGCCAGGAATTGACGATTACACCAAGCAGCTATTTTTGCATAAGGTCTACCTTAAATGCCCCTCTTATTTTCAAAAACAAATTTGGATTTCTATTTGTTCTCAATGTCTCAATTTCAGAGGAGTAATTTTCACTCCACGTCTGCCCGGGGTGGGGCAAGATGCCCTTGCTAGGCCTGCAGAATGGCTGCCATAGACCATGTGAACCCAGGAAGGGGCAAACACACAAGTGAGAAGGTCAAACGTGGCAGATAGAGAGCATCATCACACGGGGCTGGGTGGGTGAATCGCGTTTCCTTACCATAGCTTCTCCACCCCCGCATTTGTCCCTCATTACTTCCTCTTCTGCCTGGAAGGGAAAGAGGAAGTAAACAAAGTCCACGTGGCCCATTCAGGCTTTGTTTTTATCGCACCGCTTTTCATGCACACAGCTGGAGATCGTGGCACATTCTGTTGTTGTTTTTAAGTCAGATTAAAAGGGGTCTATTTTGTGACAGAAAAATGAGCAGAAGGAGCAGGAGGCACGTGGGAGCCAGATGACATTGTCTAAAGGACGCACATCCATCCGTAAGCGGGCAATAGCGAGCATGCGATGAAACGCTCGTCTGACAAACCTCATAGCTCCTAGAAGCAGCACCAGTACCCACCAATCAGCCACTGTGTCAGCAATGACACCCACATGCTGCCGCCACACAGAGGGAGCCAATGAATGCATGACAATGAGAACACACCCTCAGCACACATCAAAACACACACGGAGACACCACAGTGCACCCAGACACTTTGCACAAAAAAGCAAGGCTGCTATCAAATATAGGCGAGTGCATTGTTGATTCCTCCTTCTTCTCAGAGCCCTGAGAGCAGAAGTGGGCAACATGTGGCCTATGAGGGGGGGTTGCACCCCCTCCCACTACCACCCCCTGCCACAGGGCAGGCTGTAGGGAGCACAATTCTTCTGGGAAATGTACTGTAAATGCCCTTCCTTCATAGCAGAATTGCTGGAAATGCAGCTGTGTGGCCACTTCTGGCTGCAATTGCGATGGGGAAGTGGTGCAGCCCCCAGAGGATTCCAGGGGGGTCCAGCGTCATCCCACCAATCCTCTGAAGAATCCACCCCTGCCTTACAGGTACTCCACATCATGTCTCCAAACAAATCTCAGTTCCATTCATCCACCTGGGGGTGCACCTCATCCAAGGGGCTGTTTATACTTGACAAAAGCCTCGGGGTCGATTATATGATGCAGAAGCGACCGTGCAGGCACCCCAGGACTTTCCCCTGAAGCTCCAAAGCAAAGCGTGGCGAGGACAGTGCATCGCCGTCTGTCGCCGCTGGTCTGGGGTCATGTCGGAGGCGTGGCCAGGCAGATGGCAACCCCTGATTGGTCGCTGTCAGTGTCCACCCAGGCAGAGAGGAGGGGGGAGCTGGCAAGCTGAATGTCCACTGGAACGCCCCTGCACTGCCTCCGTGGGGAGAAGAGTCTCCCTTTTGCTGGGGGGAAGGTTCTCCGTTCCCCTAGCTTCAATCCTCGGGAAAAAGCCAGGGAGGGACAGCAGCGGTGGCAGCAGCTCCCCCTCCCATGATCCATACAATAAAGTTGGCATGATTTCATCTCACGCATGGTAAGTCCACCTCCCTCCACCACCATCTTCACTTTGCAAACAGCAGGTGTGCTTCCTTTGAAACCGAATCCTGCTTAGAGCAGGAGGTTGTCTTCATGGGTGATTTGCTGAAGAGGGGGGACGTTTTGTGGCAGTCTGGGGCACAGGTCTTGCTGGAGCTCATCTTAGGAAAATCCGCAGTTTTGCAGAGTACTTTTATTCCATTTTTTCCTGTATCTTGGCTCCCATGTGGTGCAGCAGCTGTGTGTCCTATTCCTCTGTATTACAGTCAGCATGATAGGCGCTCCCTGGGGTGTATCTTTCACCTGGCCGTGACCTAGGTCAAGGGGGGGGGATTCCCTCCCTTTGTTTCCCCCGCCTGGTTGTTTTTGGCTGCCATTTTGCTGTGGGGTACCGCAGAGGTCAGAGCCATCGCTACTTATTTCACCTCACCTGTGTTTACATCTCTCTCGAGGTGTAAATCAACTCAAGGGGGTTGGACTCGATGGCCTTGTAGGCCCCTTCCAACTCTGCTGTTCTATGATTCTATGTTGCTGCAGCACTCACTACATTGTTAGCTGTCTCTGTCGTCTACTGAGGCTCCTAACAACTAGCCCACTTAATGTGCCTGAACTATGGGGAGCTGCTGCCGCAAGTCAGGGTCAACAATATTGGGCCAGATGGACCAATCAAGGGTCTGACTCAGCACAAGGTAACTTCCTGTGTTCTTACATTTCAGAGGGGATTTTTTGCCAAGGGAATGGAAAAATCTTTCTAGATGTGGAGCAGTATATAAATACTGTAAATAAAATAAAATAAAATAAAATAAAATAAAATAAAAGGGACTGTTTTGGAATGTTGTAAAGGGAGAAGCAGCAAACATTGGCGATGGACAGAATATGGGGACCATAGCGGAGAGCAGAGTCAATGATAAATCCAAGACTATATGCCTGATCAACAGAGTAGATGGAGAGGTTGTCCTTGGATATAGAGAGGAGGTTGACCTACCCCTCCAGGAAAACCCGGTTTGACCAGATCTGGAGCCCAGGCCCCTGTCTTTATGGCACCACTTTGGCACCGCTAGGCATGTTGCACCCTGCACTTGCATTCCTTCCTGACAACTGCATGAAAATGGGGTGGGGAGGAGAGGAATGGGGTTGTTCCTCCCCCACTTTTTAATTTTATTTTATTATCTGTATCTGTGCAGCAGCGCAGATAGAGCTAATAAAAATAAAAAGAAATGGGGGGAGGAATGGGCAGCCAGAGGGAGAATGCGAGGAGAGGGGGCAGGGACTTGGGGCGAACCACCTCTCTTCTCCTCCCTCTGGCTGCCCATTCCTTCCCCCCACATGTCTTTTTATTTTTATTATCTGTATCTGTGCAGCTGCACAGATACAGATAATAAAAAAATTTAAAGAGGGAGGAACGACCCATTCCTCTCCTCCCCCCATTTTTATTTATTTTATAGGGGCGGGGGCGCCCATGGCAACCAATCAGGGGGGTGCCATGGGCTCTGCTGCCAAAAAAAGTCAGGTTAAGTGGCCGACTGTTTTGGAGTTTCCAGGGTTTGCCCTCAGATGGCTTCACAATGGTGGCTGCGTCATGTGGGTGACATGACGCTACTGCAAAGCAACCCCGGGGCAAACACTTTGTGTAGACTGGAGCCTTGGCCCCAGGTCCAAGGCTCCGGATGGAGTTTTACTCTAAACCTCCGGAGAAACCAGGCTGGCTGCCATCTTTTGCTCTGTCCTGAGCTGGTTCAGAAGACAGCCTGCAACACAGCATCGATAAAACAGGTAGTGGTCTCAATGCTCGTGAGACATTTACCTATCCCAGATGTCTTGTGACATTTGAGAATTCTGGGGAAAGTGGGGGTGCACACATACAATGCGTGCCAAAGAGAAAGATGACATTGGCTCAGCAGCAGCAGCAGCAGAATGAGGTCCAAAACAGGCACGGTGGTGATGATGATGGAGGATGAGGAAGAAGAAGAAGAACAGAGTGAGAAGGAAGCAGCACCAACCGAGTCTGTCGGAGGAGGAGGAGGAGGAGGAGGAGTGGCAGCAGTGCAGCAGCAACGGCGGTGGCAGGCAGCAGCAGTGGGGCAGGCCGCAGCAGCAAGAGCACCGCAGGGAAGGTGAGGAGGTGGCGGCGCTCGTGGCTTGCCCCCACCCGGACCAATGCAGCCCTATGTTTTGGCTGTACCACGTGGGGCTTAAGTTGCTGCCCAGGCCTTAATTGGGTGAGTATATGTAGGGAAGAGGATTGCCGTGGGTGTGTTTTAAGACTATTATTAGTTTTGCCATGGGTGAGTATGTTGATATGTGTGGATTTGCATTTTATTTTTAGCCTTGGTTGAGTGTTTATGGGTGAATGCTTGAACTGGTCAGAATGATGCTGCCTTGTATGCCCATTTCCATGAACACCAACCTGCAACAGAGGAGGCCCACCCCCTGCCTGATAGGCAATCTAAGGATAAGGGTTGTAATTACACCGGCTTATGCCTTATGAAAATTATAAATAGACTTGATTTAGTCATTTTGAATGGCGGTGTAAAGGGTGATATGAATGGGGAATTTACCTTCCTGTCAAGTTTGGGTGCATCAACGATTGATTACATCATAGTCTCTTATAATTTGTTAAATAAGGTGACTGGGCTTAAGGTGGGTAACCGTGTTGAGAGTGACCATCTACCCTTAATGCTATCCCTAAACCTGAGAAACCTTAATGTGCACACTGATCACAGTTTTCCAATGATTGAAGAGGCAGAAATGAGATCCTCACGGATTAGGTGGTCTGCCAAACTAGACAAAGCAACATCTGAGATGTTATACTCGGATTGCATTCTCCACCTTAGAGATGTTCTACTAAATGCAGTATCCCCCGAAAAAGCAGTATCATTATACCAAATATTGATCTCCTCCCTTCAAAATTGCTTGAAGCATAAAAAGGGTAAACAACAACTCTCCTTGTCCAATAAATCTAAAAGGTGGTTTGACCAAGACTGCATTGCTGTAAAACACCTCTTAGTTAAAAAATGCAGGCAGTACAGAGAACAGAATCTTCCAGTACTTCCTAAGGAATGGTTTGAGCACAAAAGGTGTTTGGTTGGTTTTTGCCTTGGTGTGTGTGTGGATGTATTATTATTATTATTATTATTAGTAGTAGTAGTAGTAGTAGTATTTTAGTGTGTGTGTAAATGAATTTTTATTCTTGCCTTAGGTAAGTGGATTCCTCACGATCAACACCACCGTTGCTCTGTTGCTGTAATCATTAAAAACATGTGGCTCCCAAAACTACTTTTGTGCTGCTGCTGCTGCTGCAGATGCAGATGTTGGTGATGTTGCTACATGCAAAGGGATACACACTGTCAGTGCACTACATAGCTATGCTACACATATCCTACATTTTCCTGCAAATGTCTTCCAAGATTCAAGTTGTATCTAATTTCACTACTCTTTGCAACCTCAGGAGCACTTATAGTCAAGCATTCAGTATCACAGTACCCACCCCTGGAATGCTTTACCAATTGTCATTAAACAGGTTCCCATAATTCTGAATGTCTAGTCATCTTCACACAGGCCCACCCAGTTATAGTCTACAATGCCCAGCAGGGTGTATAATTTTATTGCTAATCAGAAATTACTTATTATTGTATTGTATTTTACTGTTATATTTTAGTGGCAATGACATTGAATGTTCACCACTTTGATAACCTGGTGGAAAATGGTATATAAACTTGCATAATAAATAAATAATGAATAAACATGCCATTGTTTCATCAATAAATAAACCCCTTGACCCACCCTCTTCCTCCTTCTCACACTACTTCTCTATGTCCTCTTTGCTTAGGGTGACTAGATGACCTGGAAAACCCCGGAGACCTCTGGAAAAACAGGGATATTTACCCACCAACATGCCCAGCCCCCAAGGGGACATGCCCACCTAAACATGGCCTTGGTTATATGTCTGATTTCACAGCACATAATTAAACAAATCTGCTCTATATAACATCTTAATGTTAAAATCACTGGAATAAAGAACAAGTGAGCCATGGAACAAAATGGACTTTTAATAGGGTGACCATATGACCGGATTTGGCTGGATTTGCCCGGGTTTTTGGTGACAAATCCAGGAGGGGGATGGGAAATCCGGACTTTTCCAGAGAGCAGCTCTAATGGGAATTAACAAAAATGCTTATAACTCTGTCATTTTTTAAGATAAAGACATAAAACTTGGCACAATGGTAGCTCTTAGGAAGGGCTTTAGTCATAACAAATTTGGAACAGATCCGTTCATCCATTGATTTTTAAGGAATTTTTTAAAAATTAAGGTTTTAAAATTATTTTTAAAATCGTCATTTTTTTAAAAAAAAATATTATACAACAACAACAAAAACAACAAATAAAATAACTTAATACATAAACATAAAATTGCCTTAATATCGTATGTTCAAATTTAACCTATTAAACATATTTGTACTAAACATAACAGTGCTCCCCCCACCTCGAGATCTCATTCCTGTTTCCAAAAACTCATAGTTTCATCTGTTGGTGGTTTCCCACTTCCTTTAAAGAACACAAACTCTAGGAACTTTTTCCATATACCCTCAAAATCGTTCGTTTTTACTATGCCTCTTTTCATTTTAATATTACATGTCAATTTATCATTTATAGCAATGTCCCACACTTCTTTATACCATTCTTCAATACAATAGTCTCCTTGCATCTTCCAGTTCCTAGCTACAATCAGCCTCGCAGCCGTCAGCAGGTTCGTTATCAGTTCTTTCGTTTCTTTATTACATTTAAGTTCTTCTTGCGGTGAGAGTAATGCAATCCTTGGTGTAACCTCTACTTTAAATCCCACAATCTGCTCAATCTCAAAGAACATCATCTTCCACAACTTTTGCACATGTTTACAATCCCACCACATATGTAAATACGTTCCTTTTTCACCACAACCCCTCCAACAATCTGCTGAAAGCTGCTTATTAATCTTATTTAATCTGACCGGAGTTAAGTACCACCTCCATACAAGTTTATAGTAATTCTCCTTTATTCTTACTGACATATTTCTCAACACTCTCTGTCTCCATAGTCCTTCCCATCTCTGCTGTCCTATTTATATCTTCAAATCGGTCTCCCAAACCACTTTCCCGACACTGTCCAACACTCCTTTCTCAGCTAATATATTATATAGTTGACTCATTAACCCTTTTGTCCCTATATTTTGTCCCTTGTCCATTTCTTTAAAGTTTCTTTAAAGTCCAAACTTTAAAGTTTGCCAACTCACACAATCAAAAGCATTAAAAATATCTAACGCTAAAATACCCGCCTTATTCTTTGACTTTTTTATCCCCTGTATTACATTCAAAACTCTACCTATTAATGTGTGCATCTGTCTACCTGCTATGAAACCACATTGGTCTTCCCCTACATATTTAGCTATAAATTTATTTAACCTTTTAGCCAAGATAGTTGAAAAATTTTTAGCATCTTGATTTATTAACGAAATTGGTCTATATGAATCAGGGAGAGTCAAGTCCTTGTCCGGTTTCGGAATTAAAATTATTATGGAATGCTCCCATGATTCTGGAATCTTCTCCCCTTCCATTATTGCGTTATATAATTTCAACAACTTTGGCACTATTAATGTTTTAAATTTTTTATAAAACTCTGGTCCTAGACCATCTACCCCCGGTGATTTCCCTGCTTTAAGCCAGTCTATGACCTCCTCTATTTCACTTTGCAGTATCTAATTGTCCATTATTTCCTTATGCTCTTTTTCTAATCCTTTCTTCAAAAATTTACCCACATACTCTTCCATCTTCTTCATTTGGGTATCTCTTTCCTTATATAAATCTTCAAAAAATTCCTGAAAATTTTTTATTTTATCTTTCATCATGTGACAATAATTACCCTGCTTATTTTTTACTAGCCCTATCCCATTTTTAGCTTTTTCCTTTTGTGTGAGCTTGGCAAGCATCTTCGAGTTCCTGTTACTATTTTGAAAGTATTCCCTTTTCATATAAATTAAATTCCTCTGGACCTCTTCTAAATTAATATTTTCTAATTCCCTTTTTTTGCCTGTAATTCTATTAATTTATATTTTTTCTTAGTTTGCCAATGTTCTTTTTCCAACTTTATTATCTCTTTCTCTAAAGTAACCTGCCTTGCCTCCTGTTGTCTTTTTAGATTACACATTTCCCTAATACAATTCCCCCTAAACACAGCCTTCATGGTATCCCAGACCACTGCAGTTCTTGTTCCCCCCTCTTCATTTATTTCCCATGTTTCTGACAATTCCTTCTGCATTTTCTCAATTACTTTATCGTATTTAAATATCTTAGTATTCAATCTCCACCTTAATGCATCTTTGTAATCCTTACTAACTGCAAAATCCAAACTTACCAATGCATGATCCGTTACCTTGATTACCCCCAGTTCCATTCTACATGTCTTAGTTACAAAATCTCTAGACACAAAAATATGATCAATCCTAGAATATGTATGATGGACTGGAGAATAAAACATAAATCCTAGGTCTGCCCCTCTAAGAATTCTCCAACAATCAACAAAATCCTTTTCTTTAATTAATTTATTTAAAATAGTGATGTTGTTTCTCTTTTCTGCCTCAGAGGGATTTGACCTGTCTACTCTATTATCCATAACCATATTAAAGTCTTCAGCCAAAATGACATACCCCTCCTTGAATTCTTCTATCTCTCTTAATACCTCTTCATAAAATTCTTTTTGTTTATTATTTGGTGCATACATATTAATCAAAGTATACGTTTTCCCTTCCATTTGTCCCTTAATCATGAGATATCTCCCATTCTCATCTTTTCTTAATATTCTCCAACATAAACCCACTTCTTTTTGAAATCAAAATGGCCACTCCATTTTTTTTTGACGTCCCCAAAGACACTTCATAATAAACTGGCCATCTCAGGCGGATAGCATTGGTCTTTTCATTAGATTGATGAGTTTCTTGCAGAAATATTATGTCAGAACCATCCCTATTTAACAATTGTTCGATCCTTCTCCTTTTCACGACTGCCCCCAGACCTTTAACATTGAGCGTTGAGAGTTTTATCTTCTTATCCATATCCAGTTCTTTTCGATCCCGTACGTGTTGAAAACCTAACTTACATACATAAAAATATAACAACCCAAACATACCCTTCCCTCCCACCCCACTTCCCCTTTCCCTCCCAAATCTTTTCCCCCATTATATCCCCGGGAGTCTAACACTCCGGCCATTAATTTAACCCTTGGGGGGGGAAAGCAGCCAGGAACCCAGAGCCAGCAGGATCTAATATGATTATACTTCTTAACATCATTATATTATCCACTTTACACCCCTCCCCCTGCTGCACCTCTTTCTTCTTCATCATCACTCTTCGTGTCACCACCAGCTTCTCCTTGTGGACCCAAACCTAAGCTCTCCAGAAGCTCCATGCCTTGCTGAAAGGAGAAAACCTTATGATTTTCCTCCTTATATGAGAAACGCAGAAAAATCGGGTATCCCCAAGCATGGGGGATTCTCCTCTTCTTCAATTCCCCTGTTATAGGCTTGACACTGCGTCTCCATTCCAATGTTTGTTGGCACAGATCATTAAAGACCTGCACTGTTGCTCCTTGGAACTTCAACTCCCCCAATGCTCTTAACTCCCTCATCAATTGCTCTTTCTTATAATAACTTGAAAATTTCACCAAAACATCTCTGGGAGTTGAACCGCTTCTGAAGCCACCAACCCTGTGAACGCACTCAATATCTTCTTCACTTAGTTGCAAGGTTGGGACTAGTTCTTTGAACCAGCTTAGGATGTTCTTCCTGAGGTCCTCCGCTTTCTTTTCCACCATATTGCGAACGCGAAGATTTGCTCTTCTCGAGTTGTCCTCCAAAGATATCAGCCTCTTATCATGATCATTAAATTTCACCTCTTGCTCATTTTGGGTCTTTTTAATTTCTTTAACTTGATTTTTCATCTGGTCAACCTCTGTCTTCAAAAAGCCTAATTGCTTGTCTCTCATAGCCATTTTTGCAGACAAATCATCCACTCTCTTATTAGTTTTGCCAACTTCTGTTTCAATTTTCATAAATATCTCATCTTTAAGTCCCTTCAGCAGGGCTGAAAATTGTTCCATTATCACTCCCTGCCCTGCTGGCTCTGAGCCAACTTTGGCAGCCATCTTAAGCTCTTTCGTTGCTTTTGCAGATTCCTCTTGTTTTTCTTTTTGATTATCCTCCCCTTCTAAGTCTGCTTCGGCTACTCTTTGTAATCTCCTGATCGTGTTATTTGAAGCGTGTGAGACCCACCTTGGTTTCACCAGAGGCTGCTTCTTGGGTGGCATATAGTCTCACAAATACGGCTGGTGTTAGTTAGTTTCGCTTTTAACTCAGACTGTCAGCGAGCTCCATAGGGGTTTAACAATGTTTACTGCTTGGTAAAGAAGGGGCTATCAATCAGTCTCTCCCGACGCTGGCTTTCAATTAAAGTTCCCTTTGAGATAAGCACTCCGTCTGGGAGATTTCTTATGAAACCGCTCTTTGAAGTTCTAAGAGGAACTTCCTCCGCTTGCCCCCCTTACTTTGCCTTTGAAAACTCGTTCGTTACACAGCAAAATGCTTTATTCTTTAAATCCCCGTCTGCAGCTCAAAGCTTCCTACACATTCTTCACCATTCTTCACCATTTCCAGCCCAGATATTTTAGATGATAAGATTGTTTTAAAACCTACCGACCGGCAGGAATAATTGCTCCTACTGCTCCATTAGCACGCTGGCTCTGCCCCTAAAATCGTCATTTTAAAAGATAAAGAGATGAAACTTTGCACCATGATAGGATTTAGGTATAGCTTTAGCCACACCAAATTTGAAACAGATCTGTTCATCCATTGATTATTAAGGAATTTTTTAAAAATTGAGGTTTTAAAATTATTATTTTTTAAACTGTCATTTTTAAAGATAGAGCTGAAAGTTGGCACCATGATAGCTTTTAGGTAGAGCTTTAGCCATACCAAATTTGAAACAGATCTGTTCATCTATTGATTTTTAGGATTTTTTTAAAATTAGAGGATTTAATTTATTTTTAAATGTTATTTTTAAAGATAAAGAGATGAAACTTGGCACCATGATTGATCTTAACAAGGACTTTAGCTATGCCAAGTTTGAAACAGATCTGTCCATCCATTGAGTTTTAGGATTTTTTTTAAAGTTTGAGGTTTTAAAATTATTATTTTTAAATGACATTTTTAAATGTCATTTAAAGGGCTGAAAGTTGGCACCGTGATAGCTCTTAAGGAGAGATTTAGCCATGCCAAGTTTGAATCAGATCTCTTTTCATCCATTGTTTTTTTAGGATTGTTTTAAAAGTTCAAAGTTTTAAAATTATTGTGTTTTAAAACTGCTGGAGCCATATCCTTCAAACTCAGGTTGTCAAACCTCCTCTTTGGGGTATTGCATATTGAGCAGGTTCAGCCCTTGGCATTGAGGGGATCTCCAGTCTTTAGGTAAGAAGTCCTGGGCAAGCAGGGCACCTTTCCTGATGCAGATTTGGTGTGCAGTCGGGTACCTGGAGCTCAGCAGAGGTAAGGCATCCACAAATCAAAATGTGGGAAAGGAGAGGTCAGTCAAAGCAGCCCACAGGGCAAAACAGAATGGGCCAGAGGCCTTTTCCTCAAATTTCCACATCATGGGCGATGAAGGGTCATCTTTAGAGGAAAACTCTCATGACCAACAGTAAGGTGCCAGTTGAGAGAGAGGCTCTCTTCTTTGCGGATGCCCTGTTACTGCAAATGTTGGAACCTGGCATATCATTGCTTTGCTTTGCTACCACTTCCCTTCCACTTCACTTTGTACACTTGTGAGCTAGGCTCTGACTGCACTGCTGGGATGCAATGCAGATCATTTGAAATGCATACCAGAGAAAAATAGATAGATTCGTGGCTTTGGCTGGCTGGCATATCTCTTAGAGACAGAGTTAGACTGAAGCCACAACTCAAAAATGGCTGTAGCTGAGCCCTGAGAGGCTGCTGTACCACACAGAGCCTTTTTAAGAGTGTCTCAGAGTCTAGTTTTGGTGCAGGCAGAGGCGGCTGGCGGTGGAGGTTTTTAAAAAAACAAGAGTCACCAGATGCAACCAAGCCATAAGCTGTTGCCCTATCCCCAACCACAGGGTACAAGTGCACAGCCTGGCTGGACCGTTGGGAGACTTTGGCAGAGAGAGAGGGGTGTGGGGTATTATTTGAGGCTGGAAATGTTGGCAGGCTGGCAAAAGGCAGAGAGAGGCTGAAGGCAACCCAGATGCACCTGTAGCTTGGCCCTGAGGCTGGCTTGCCACACACAGTGTTTTAAGAGTGCATCAAAGTTGTGCAGGAGGAGATGAGGTGGATGCGGCTGGTGGCAGAGGTTTTTAAAGTATTGGGCAAAAGGCGGGATATAATAATAATAATAATAATAATAATAATAATAATAATAATGTAAGAGTCACCAGACATGACCAAGCAATAACCTGCAATAAGCAATATCCCAAGCGTGCAGCCTAGCTGGACCATTGGTAGACTTTGGTGGGGGGAGAGAGGGAGGGCCTTGCTAGATGAGGTCTTAGCGTGCTGTGAGACCCGGTTTCCCTGCTGTGCGTCCAGATGATGCACAGGGGAATCCGGGGTCAGGCCGCACTAAAACCTCCCCTAATGCACCATAAGCGAAGTTGCTTATGGCGCGCCTTTTCCGCAGCCCCGGCGAACTTCTAGCAAGGTCCATGGCTTTTTGCAGTTACTCGCTCGTGAGTAGCCGGGAAAAGCCATGGACTGGGCACAGTGCTCATACGAGCGCTGTGCCCATCGGGCGGGAGGGATCCCGGGGGGAGATAGGGGGGAAGGCTGGACCGGCAGGAGAGGGGGATGGGGGAGGGCGGCACAGATCGGGGACTGGGAGGGAGGGCGGAGGGTGGCACAGATCGGGGAGGGATGGCGGAGCACGGCACAGATCGGGGAGGGAGGGCGAAGGGTGGCACAGATCGGGGACGGGGAGGGAGGGTGGGGAAAGAGTGGGCAGGAGGCATGGGAGGGGATCAAGAGCGGATGGGGGGGCTTAAGTAAAAAAAAAACACTTACCTTCTCCAGAGTCTTCGGGGCGCACGTGGCCCCTTTAACAACAACAAAAAATGGCCGACGCTACAGGGCTTCCGGAGTCCCTGCGCGTCGTGCGTGTAGGAGGCGGGGCGGCGCGCGCTAAAGTTAGCGCACCAGCACACCGTCGCACAGCCTCCCTGCCGGCTTATCCGGCATCATCTAGCAAGGCCCGGAAAGAGAGAGAGAGAGAGAGAGATTGTTTGAGGCTGGAGGCTTTGGTTTCTCTGCAATGACTTAGAGTAAGAGACAACAGAGGCTGCACAGACAACCCAGAGACATCTATTGTAACTTAGCCCCATGGTGCTGGCATGAAACGCAGGGCATTGGGAAGAGGGTCTCAGAGTCGCATGTTTGTGCAGTAAGTAGACAGGAGTTCAAAGTCTGGATGTGCGAAGTGGTGCCAACACACAAGCCTTGAGAAGCTAATGTATATAAGTGAGAAGTGTGAATGGGCAAAGTAGTGTTCACTGCCACAACACCCACCCTAATGTTAGAGTAGAGAAACTTGTGACAATTATACACAAGCTTTTTTAAAAAATTGAAATTTAAAAAAGCCAGCCATCCGGCCGACCAGTAGCAGACCTTGTTAACAACAACAGTAGTTTGCAATGAGTGAAGATACAGTCAGGAAAGATATTTGAGGGAAGGGGAGAATGTAACACACAGAGTATAGCAAAATCTTCAAAGTACAGCAAAACCTACAAAAGTAGGAGTGAGTGAAATTAATTTCAGATACATTTAATCTCTCATTCGTTCTTTATTTCAGTGATTTTAACATTAAGGTGTTATGTAGAACAGATTTGTCTTAAATGTGTACTGTAAAATCAGACATGTGACCAAGGCTATGTTCGGGTGGGCACACCCCCTTGGTGCTGGGCACGCCCCCTTGGGGGGGCGACCATGTTGTCCTCCTTTTTGGTTTCCAAAATATGGTCACCCTACTTTTAAGGTCAGAACAGATGCCCATTATCACAATGCTAGACAAGGATCTTTCCCTCCTTTTATCCAAATATCTACTAAATTTGCACTGCCTCACTGTGCAGAGAACAGAAATCCCAATCAGGGACCAATCAAGGAATCCACAAAGCCACACTGTAAAATAATCATAACCATAATCTCAGAGCCATACAGAAAAGCAATGTTTGGAACCAAGCTGAAAGTTGTGAGAGCGTAACAAAAGAGATCTATCCTGCCTATATTGGGCCCAATTGAGAAATTATCCATTAATTCTGTCCCAAACCTATTGTTTATGAGAGTTGCAAGGGTGTTATGGTTACAAGAGAGAGAGAGAGAGAGAGAGAGAGAGAGAGAGAGAGAGAGAGAGAGAGCACCAGCAACATGAGAAAGAAAACCCATTAGGCCGCAGTTTATTCAACCATGAGCTTATTTAAATTGACTTGAAAGGTTTACTTCCAGAAACTCCAGCTGGGAATCAATATTTGCTGCTAATTTATGGTACATTTTCAAAGTATGTGGTGGCACAATGCACTATAAAATGAGAATGGTGACAAATAGACTTATGAAGCTTGTTGTGCTGCAATTTGGCCGACCAAACTATATTTGCAGTGGTCAAGGAGAAGAGTTTGAATCATGGCTGCTTCAGGAGGTGTGCCAGCAACTCCAGATAAGTGTTGCACTCCCTGAAAGTAATGGGGAAGTGGAGAGCATAAGCTGCACAATTGGTTCCATGCTTAGAGTCTTGGTGAGTGAAGACCAGAAGAATTAGGATTTAAGGGCTCTATATGTTGTTTTTGCATATAAATAACAACAGCAATACACAGCTCACATATGCTCATCAAAGGTAATAAAAATTAAAATCCACACATCCCTACACACTCACCCAGCATGGAAAAAAATCATAGAATCATAGAATAGCAGAGTTGGAAGGGGCCTACAAGGCCATCGAGTCCAACCCCCTGCTCAATGCAGGAATCCACCCTAAAGCATCCCTGACAGATGGTTGTCCAGCTGCCTCTTGAAGGCCTCTAGTGTGGGAGAGCCCACAACCTCCCTAGGTAGCTGATTCCACCGTCGCACTGCTCTAACAGTCAGGAAGTTTTTCCTGATGTCCAGCCGGAATCTGGCTTCCTTTAACTTGAGCCCGTTATTCCGTGTCCTGCACTCTGGGAGGATCGAGAAGAGATCCTGGCCCTCCTCTGTGTGACAACCTTTTAAGTATTTGAAGAGTGCTATCATGTCTCCCCTCAATCTTCTCTTCTCCAGGCTAAACATGCCCAGTTCTTTCAGTCTCTCTTCATAGGGCTTTGTTTCTAGACCTCTGATCATCCTGGTTGCCCTTTTCTGAACACGCTCCAGCTTGTCTGCGACCTTCTTGAATTGTGGAGCCCAGAACTGGACGCAATACTCAAGATGAGGCCTAACCAGGGCCGAATAGAGAGGAACCAGTACCTCACGTGATTTGGAAGCTATACTTCTATTAATGCAGCCCAAAATAGCATTTGCCTTTCTTGCAGCCATATCGCACTGTTGGCTCATATTCAGCTTGTGATCTACAACAATTCCAAGATCTTTCTCGTTTGTAGTATTGCTGAGCCAAGTGTCCCCCATCTTGTAATTGTGCATTTGGTTTCTATTCCCTAAATGTAGAACTTGGCATTTATCCCTATTAAATTTCATTCTGTTGTTTTCAGCCCAGCACTCCAGCCTATCAAGATCACTTTGAAGTTTGTTTCTGTCTTCCAGGGTATTAGCTATCCCACCCAATTTTGTGTCATCTGCAAATTTGATCAGCGTTCCCTGCACCTCCTCGTCCAAATCATTAATAAAAATGTGGAAGAGCACTGGGCCCAGGACTGAGCCCTGCGGCACCCCACTCGTTGCCTCTCCCCAGTTTGAGAAGGTTCCATTGATAAGTACTCTTTGAGTCCGATTCTGTAGCCAACTGTGGATCCACCTAATAGTTGTTCCATCTAGCCCACTTTTAGCTAGTTTGTTAATCAGAATGTCATGTGGTACTTTGTCAAAAGCTTTGCTGAAGTCAAGATATATGACATCCACAGCATTCCCCCAGTCCACAAGGGAGGTTATCCTATCAAAAAATGAGATCAAATTAGTCTGACAGGATTTGTTCCTGACAAATCCATGTTGGCTTCTAGTAATCACTGCACTGATTTCAAGGTGTTTACAGATTGACTTCTTTATAATCTGCTCCAGAATTTTCCCAGGGATGGATGTCAGACTGACTGCTCTGTAGTTCCCAGGTTCCTCCTTTTTGCCCTTTTTGAAGATAGGGACAACGTTAGCCCTCCTCCAGTCGTCCGGCACCTCACCCGTCTTCCATGATTTTGCAAAGATAATAGACAAAGGTTCTGAGAGTTCTTCCGCTAGCTCCTTCATTACTCTTGGATGCAGTTCATCAGGCCCTGGGGATTTGAACTCATTCAAGGAAATTAGGTGTTCTTTGACCATTTGTTTATCAATCCCAAACTGCACACCCTCCCCAAGACAATTGCCTGACACCTACATTAATATCTTTCCAGCACCAGGTAAAGAACTTATTTTTCTGAGCTTTTACTGTCTGAGGTGTTTTATTATCTAGTTTTATTACTGCTTTTACTCAGCTGATTAATTTGTTGTTTTATGTTGTTGTTTTAATTGGGCTTCTGCCCTGAAAGATGGCCAATAATAATATTAGTAATAATAATATCAATATTATTAATATAATGTATGTTTTACTGTAAACACCCTGGTAATCTTTGTATTGAAGGAGCTATATAGAAATCAAACAGAACAAAAGAGCCCTAAGTGCTTCCAGAAACAATCTCACCTTGCATTTTCTTTTATGAGCCAAACCAGACGTGACTAAATGTGGCTTTGCATTTAAAGTGAATTTTTTTAAAATGGAAATAACACCAGATGGAGGGAGGAGACTGGTAATTATCAGTATCAGAGCTGGTGTGGTGGGGTTATTTAGCCCGTTCCTCCCTTATGTGGCCCTGAAGAAAATCTCTCTTCTGAAGCTAATATTTGTTTTTTGGGGGGGTGGTTGGGTGGGAATCTCTTCATTGTACACACTGGTGTAACTTCACATCTAATTTGACACAGAAATTCCTCAGACTTGATCTCAGGCTGCCCCGTGTGGGCAAAGTGTTCCAAAAACTAGGACCACTACCAGGAAAACCCTGTGAGTGATCTGTGTTTTTGTACAAGCAATTGCCTGTGCTCCTCATGATTGCCTTATTTACTGAAACTTTAAAAATGTGTGTTTTATTAAGTTCTGTTGTAGGGCAACACCTTTATTAGGCCAAGAGTAGAAAGTTCACAAAAATGTTCAGGTAAGATGTAACTAAAAGCAGGTGCGGTTGGAGAGAGAGAGAGAGAAAACTAAAACATCTGACTTGGTCAGAGTCTTAAGATGAAATATGGAGAAGGTTTCAGATATTCAATTTATGTTTTACCTGGTCACATTATGTGTTCAGATTGCACCTGAGCCTGCCTTGTGTACTGCTGGGATGAATGAACAAATACAAGATTGAGATTAATTTTCACAATGCAGCTAGACTCCTAATTACCTTTCTGATTTCTTTTGCTACTTACTTCTAGCAAAACCTACAGATGGCTCCTTTATACAATCCCAGAGTTGGGGTATTTCATTGCTCACTCTCAGGGATCACCCTCTCTGCAGCTTTGGACGTGTCTGATCTGAGACACAGATCCAATGATTTGAATTCAACAGTATTTTAAGGGGCAGAGAAAATATCCAAGCCTGAAATTCCATGAGGAGAAAGCATTTATTTATTTACAGAAAGCTGCTCTCTAATATCTGGATAATCCACCAGAATTAGGAAAAGGTATGCATTACTAAATAAATAAATAAAAAGTTGGCAGGTGAGAGTGAAAGCAGGAGTGAACGTGCATGCTGGAGTACCTAACCTAAGTACATCTGGGGGATTAACAATTCTTTTTTAAGGATACTGAACGGCAGTGATGTGTAATTATAATTAGTTTTAAAAGGGCAGTGGATAATGACAGGCATTTTAAACATGATAATTATTGTGTTAGGCTTCCCAGTGAGATAGAGTGTTTGAAGATCAGCTTCTCAAAGGCAAGGCAAACCTGTATCATGGTTTAATCCACAATCAAATATTGAATACACGCAGGTTAAGACAAAAGGACAGAAAAAAGAATCATCATCTAAAAAAACCAAAGCTCCATACATACTTAACTGGGAGGGGGGATAAATCCATCCCACACTCACCAAAGGCAAATAAATCCATCCCACACTCACCATCCCACACTCACCAAAGGACTGGCAGCTGGGAGATTCAGGTACTAGTCCCCACTCGACACTGGTGCGGCTGCAGGCCCGGGTGCTGGGAGGAAGCCCGGGCCCAGCTGAGGCGAGCCCCGCGCGTGGCGGGTGCTGGGATGCAGGGCTGTAGGACCTGTTCCCAGCCTCCAGACTTCCCAGGGCTGCCCGGCGTGATGGCGCCGGCCCAGCATCACTGGGGGAAGGAGCTGCGAGGCCCGTTCTTGGAGAACCATAGAGGAGAAGGGGAGAGCGTCCCTAGGGGGCGGGGGCTGGGAAGCCCGTTCTTGGAGAACAGGTCTCCCAGATCCTTCCCCCACAGCGACTCCGGCCTTCTCCTCTGTGCTGGTGCGCTTGCACCACCATAGAGGAGAAGGAGAGACCGTCCCTGGGGGGTGGGGGCTGGGAAGCCCATTCTCGGAGAACGGGTTTCCCAGCTCCTTCCCCCGCAGCAACGCTGGCCTTCTCCTCTGTGCTGGCACACTTGCGCCACCATAGAGGAGAAGGGGAGAGTGTCCCTGGGGGGCGGGGGCTGGGAAGCCCGTTCTCGGAGAATGGGTCTCCCAGCTCATTCCCCCGCAGCGACGCCGGCCTTCTTTTCTGTGCTGGCGCGCTGGTGCCACCATAGAGGAGAAGGGGAGAGCATCCCTGGGGGACGCAGGCCTGGGCCAGGGCCCTGATTTTCCCGGACATTTGGGGGGATTTTGAAATCTCCCCCCGGATCCCGCTTGGGGGTGGGATTTCCGGTCATGTCCGGGCAAATCCAGACGTTTGGTCACCCTAGTACTAGCATACTTTTCAACCATTCAGTACTCTCTTTTCAGATTCATGCTTCTGTGTGACTTGAACTTCAGGCAACAAGAACAGGTAAGGCCTCTACTACTAACACACCAGAGTCACTTAGTGGAGGCCTATGTTAGTGACCTGAGTCTTTGGTTTTGAAGGAGACCATAGATATTGCGGGCTTAATGGAAACCTTGTAAAATCGAGAGAACCAGTGAGAGATGGCCATATAAAGACTGTAGGAAGGACAAATAAGAGCGTACCTGGGGTAGTCTCTCTCTCAAGAGTGCATAATGGCATACAAGCTAGAAAGCTTTAAAGGGATTTGATTTTTTTCTGCTTTACTGTTCATCACTCAGGAATCTTTTCATAGAATCACAGAATAGTAGAGTTGGAAGGGGCCTACAAGGCCATCGAGTCCAACCCCCTGGTCAATGCAGGAATCTACCTTAAAGCATACCTGACAGGTTGTTGTCCCGCTGACTCTTGAATGCCTCTAGGGTGGAAGAGCCCACAACCTCCCTAGGTAACTGGTTCCATTGTCATACTGCTCTAACAGTCAGGAAGTTTTTTGTGATGTCCAGCCGGAATCTGGCTTCTTGTAACTTGAGCCCGTTCTTCCATATCCTGCACTCTGGGAGGATCGAGAAGAGATCCTGGCCCTCCTCTGTGTGACAAACTTTTAAGTATTTGAAGAGTGCTATCATGTCTCCCCTCAGTCTTCTCTTCAGCCCAGCACTCCAGCCTATCAAGATCACTTTGAAGTTTGTTTGTATCTTTCAGGGTATTTGCTATCCCACCGAATTTTGTGTCATCTGCAAAATTGATAAGTGTTCCCTGCACCTCTTCATCCAAATCATTAATACAAATATTGAAGAGCACTGGACTGAGCCCTGCGGTGCGCCACTTATTACCTCCCCCCAGTTTGAGAAGGTACCATTGATAAGCACTCTTTGAGTCCAATTCGGTAGCCAACTATGTATCCACCTAATAGTTGTTCCATCTAGTCCACTTTTAGCTAGTTTGTTAATCAGAATATGATGGAGCACTTTGTCAAAAGCTTTGCTGAAGTCAAGATATATTATGTTCACAGTCCACAAGGGAGGTTACCCAATCAAAAAATGAGATTTATTTATTTATTTATTTATTTATTACATTTTTATATTGCCCAATAGCTGAAGCTCTCTGGTTCACAAAAATTAATGAGATGAGATTAGTCTGGCAGGGTTTGTTCTTGACAAATCCATGTTAGCTTCTAGTAATCACTGGATTGTTTTCAATGTGCTTACAGTTTGACTTCTTTATAATCTGCTCCAAAATTTTCCCAGGGATGGATGTCAGACTGACTGGTCTGTAGTTCCCAGATTCCTCCTTTTTGCCCTTCTTGAAGATAGGGACGTTAGCCCTCCTCCAGTCATCTGGCAACTCACCTGTCTTCCATGATTTCACAAAGATAATGGACAGTAGTTCTGAGAGTTTTTCTGCTAGTGCCTTCATTACTCTAGGATGCAGTTCATTGGGCCCTGGAGAACTCATTCAAAGAAATTGACCATTTGTTTATCAATCTCAAACTGTGATCCTGCCCCCTCAACTTGTGCTTCACTTTTTCCAGGGGGGTCATAGATCCACTTTTGGGAGAAGACTGAGCCAAAGTAGGAATTGAGCACTTCAGTCTTTCCTTTGCCATTCTTGTTGAGCAGTTGAACCACCATTTCTTTCCTCTGTCTTTTGCTATTCACGTATCTGAAGAAAGCCTTTTTATTGCTTTTAGCATCCCAAGCTAATCTCAGCTCATTCTCAGCTTTAGCCTTCCTGATGCCATTTTGGCACTTCTGTACTACCTGTCTGTACTCTTCTTTTGTAGCCTGGCCTTCCTTCCTTTGTAAACCGCCCAGAGAGCTTTGGCTATGGGGTGACATATAAATTTAATAAATTAAATAAATTCTATAGGAAAAAATGATGTGATGCTGATGATGTGACTAACGGAATAATTGTAACTTTTTCCTGTTGTCATAGTTCTTTAACTTCCATAGCCAGTGGTGTATATTTTTCTCTCTTTTCTTCTTCCTTTTCTGCAACATTTTTGTCATTAGGTATTGCTATGTCAATGAGGTAGGTCTGTTTTTCTTGGTTGTTTTTGACTGTTATGTTTGGTTGAAGTTGAAACAAGCTAAGAGATGCTAGCCTTTAATCCATTTTGTTCCATGGGTAATGTTTGCAGGGGAATAGTAATTTATACTCTTTCTGAATGCTTGGTTGCTGGTTTGTTGTACTAGATTTTTCTGTACTTTTCAACTGCTTCATTTGTTCAGTGGTAGCAGTATGCTGAATGTGTGAGTATTGATATGAGAAAGATGATGGGGAAAGAGTGTTAAATATTAGGAAAGGTGAGACTATGGTCATCCAGTAAAGGACTTGCAGTCAGAAAAGATATTTGACGGAAGGGGAGACTGTATCACATAGAGTAGAGCAAAAGCTTCAATGTACAGCAAAAGCTACAAAAGTAGGAATGAGTGAAGTTTATTTCAAATACATTGAATGTCTCACTTGTTCTTTATTCCAGTGATTTTAACATTAAGATTTTATGTAGAACATCTTGGTCTTAAGTGTGTGCTGTGAAATCAGACATGTGACCAAGGTCATGTTTGGGTGGGCATGCCCCCTTGTGGACTGGGCATGTTGGTGGGCACTCCCCCTTGGGTGTGGCCAAGTTGTACTCCTTTTTGGTTTCCAAAATATGGTCACCCTAGTAGATCACAAGCTGAATATGAGCCAACAGTGTGATGTGGCTGCAAAAAAATCCAAATGCTATTTTGGGGTGCAATCATAGATGTATAGCTATCCAACCACTTGGCACTGGTTAGGCCTCATCTTGAGTTTTCTGTCCAGTTCTAGGCACCAGACCTCAAGAAGGATGCAGATAAGCTGAAGGGGGTGTAGAGGAGGGCAATGAGGATGATCAGGGATCTGGAAACAAAGTCCTATGAGGAGAGACTGAAAGAACTGGACATGTTTAGCCTTGAGAAGACTGGGGGGAGACATGATACTTGAAAGGTTGTCACACAGAGGAGGGCCAGGATCTCTTCTTGATTATCCCAGAGAGAAGGACATGGAGAAATGGGCTCAAGTTACAGGAAGCCAGATTCCAGTTGGACATCAGGAAAACCTTCCTGATTGTTAGAGCAGTATGACAGTGGAACCAACGACCTAGGGAGGTCATGGGCTCTCCCACACTAGAGGCATTCAAGAGGCAGCTGGACAACCACCTGTCAGGGATGCTTTAAGGTGGATTCCTGCATTGAGCAGGGGGTTGGACTCTATCGTTATTTTTCTGCTCCACACTTTTTCGATGTCAATATTTCACCCAACTTGTGAAGTAGAACAGAAATTGTTTTTTGCAGTTGATTCACTTGTCAGCCTGTCCAGTAGGCTCAACTAACAACAGATGCATTCCATCATTCTCTCCCCACCAGGACACTTGGAATATGGTGAGATAATACTGGACTGGAAGGAGGATAAAGAAATTAACGAATGCCTTCAGTAATCTAAAAGGTAGACTGCAATTCTGCATATACAAAATGCAAATGGATAACAACTATCTGTACATGCAAGAAGGCACCCATCTGGAAGCACTGATCTGAGGCCTAACTATTTTGGAAAGTATTGACTAGATCCAAACTTAGGTCTCAGCTAGACCTATGGGTCTAGCATGACGGAGGGGTGAAGATCTCTGTTTACACGCACTACACGACTACCTCAGAGTGAGAGGACGTCATGGCTGCCATTTTCTTTTTTTTAAAGAAAACAGAAGATGTGCACGAGCACTCGTGCGCTCAAAGGCAGTGTTTTTTTAAAAAAAAGTTCCCCTCTCCCTCCACCCCACCCCCAATGGGCACAGAGCTCCTGAGGAGCTCTCTGGCCCATGCACGGCTCATGGCTCCTTGTGAGTAACTGTGAGGAGCTGGGACAAACCGCGACGCCCGGACACACATTCCACGGTCTCAGGATCAGCCCAGGACCACAGAAAAACCAGGCTCAAAGGGTAGGGTGAGATCCCAGGGCAAGGGAGGGATCATCCCTCCCTGATCCCGGGATCTCCTATGCGTCATGTGAACACACAGGGACGATCCTGGGGATCGCCCCAGGATTTCGCCCCGTCTAGCTATGGCCTTAGTCAGACTTAGAGTAGACCAATGGAAATTAATGGGACTGAAGTTAATCATGACAAACCTATGTCCCCCTGATTGCACTGGGTCTATATTTTTTATTATTTGGATTTTATAACACATACAATAATCACACTACATCAACTTAATATACCACAATAATGAAATTAAAAAATAACTTATTGAAATAATATAATACTGTCTCGTGCACCTTACCCCCCGGGACCCTTATTCTCTTTTCCAAAATTGTAATGTGTCCTGTGACGGTTTACTCCCTTTCCCTTTTTCTAATACAAATTTAACAAATGGACTCCAAACCTCATCAAAGTCATTTCATTTCAGTAATCCTCTCTTAACTTTAATACTACTCGTGAGTCTGTCATTAATAGTTATATCCCAAACTTCTTTATACCATTCTTCTATTTGATAATCCCTTTGTTCCTTCCAATTCCTGGCAATTATTAATCTAGCTCCAGTTAATAAATTGTTTATTAAGTCTTTACTATTTTGTGTACATTTAACCCCTTCATACATTGATAACAGTGCTATCCTTGGCCCTATCTTTACCTTCCATCCCATTATATCATTTATCTCTTTAAATACTATTTGCCAAAACCTCTGAATAGCTTCACCACATATGGAAATAAGTGCCTTTTTCCTGACAACCTCTCCAGCATTATACAGAGTACTTTTTATCCATTTGGTGTAGTCTTACTGGTGTTAAATACCACCTCCATATGAATTTATAATAATTTTCCTTTATTCTTACTGACATAGTCTTTAATAGACGTTGGTTCCATATCTTTTCCCACTCTTGACTACTAAACTGTCTTTCCATGTCTTAGAATCATAGAATAGCAGAGTTGGAAGGGGCCTACAAGGCCATCGAGTCCAACCCCCTGTTCAATGCAGGAATCCACCCTAAAGCATCCCTGAACAGCTGCCTCTTGAATGCCTCTAGTGTGGGAAAGCCCACATCCTCCCTAGGTAACTGATTCCATTGTCGTACTGCTCTAAGAGTCAGGAAGTTTTTCCTGATGTCTAGCTGGAATCTGGCTTCCTTTAACTTGAGCCCATTATTCCGTGTCTTGATCCCATGTCATTTTATAATGTTCATATTGCTCTTCCAATCCCAGCAATATCTTATATAATGCACTCATTATACCCTTGCTAACTATCTTTCCACTTCCCTCTGCCCTTTGTATGATCAGCTTTTCAATCTCCCTACATTTTAAATTCTCCTTTTTCCATTTTTTTGTCCATTGTTCTAGCTGTAACGCCTCCATCCAGGAATTTTTTCTCTCCCTTACTAACTCCTTTATTTTCTCTTTATTATCCATATTTTCCATCCAGTCTTTTAATTTATTTACTTCTCTTTCCCTTAAAACTTTTTCCAACTCTTTCTTTAAGTTCTCTGGAAAATTCTGCACCATTACTATTGGAGTTAGGGGGGGAGATGTTTGGCATTAATTTTCCTTTATATTTGGCCCAAATTTCTATAATATTCTTCATTAAAGGATTCTCAATTTCCCCCACATCTTTTCCCCCAAAGTTATTAAAAAAAAATATTTTCCAATTTGTACTTCCTTTCTTGCGTCTCTCACTCTAACCATTCTAAATCTTCAGATCCTCTTATCCCCTCTATCAAATATCTTAATTGATTTGCAATATAATACCATTTTATGTTTGGAAGCCCCAAACCTCCAATCTTTGGGGGTTCATACCATATCTTTTTATTAACCCTTGCTTTTTTATCTCCATTGCAATAATTATTAATTACAGTTTGCCAGTACTTCAATTCTGTTTCCGACATTTTAATTGGTAACATCCTAAAAAGGAAATTAATCTTTGGTATAGTTTTCATTTTAATAATCGCTATTCTGCCAAACCACGATAATCTTATCCTCCTAAACTCCTCTAACTTTTTCTTAACTTCTTGTTTCAACCCCTCAAAGTTTCTTTCCCAAATCTTTTAATTCTTTAGTTACATATACCCCCAAATACTTAACTGACTCCCTTACTTTAATCTTTACACTCCTTCTTATCCCTTCCTGTACCTGTTCCTTACTATAATTAAATAACATCATCTCCGATTTGGGCCAATTAATTTGCAGCCCTGTCATCCCTCCAAACTCCTCCAAATATTGTTTTATTCTTTTCATTCTCTCTAAAGGCTCTTCTATTGATAATAAAGTGTGTCTGAGCGTGTTCAGAGGAGGGCAACCAGGATGATCAGGGATCTGGAAACAAAGCCCTATGAAGAGAGACTGAAAGAACTGGGCATGTTTAGCCTGGAGAAGAGAAGATTGAGGGGAGACATGATAGCACTCTTCAAATACTTAAAAGGTTGTCACACAGAGGAGGGCCAGGATCTCTTCTCGATCCTCCCAGAGTGCAGGACACGGAATAACGGGCTCAAGTTAAAGGAAGCCAGATTCCGGCTGGACATCAGGAAAAACTTCCTGACTGTTAGAGCAGTACGACAATGGAATCAGTTACCTAGGGAGGTTGTGGGCTTTCCCACACTAGAGGCCTTCAAGAGGCAGCTGGACAAGCATCTGTCAGGGATGCTTTAGGGTGGATTCCTGCATTGAGCAGGGGGTTAGACTCGATGGCCTTGTAGGCCCCTTCCAACTCTGCTATTCTATGATTCTATGATTCTATGACATCCTTGTCTTGTACTTTGGGTTAGGGAAATCCTTTCCATCCATCCATCATTAACCTGTACCCAAGCAGAATTTTTTTGGTACAGTTGGTTTATCACTCGCAATGGGTCTACTTTTAAGTTTGACTAAGCTAGGGTGACCATATGCTCAGTTTCCCCAGATTTATCCAAGTTTTTGCTTCCTCCTGGGATGTCTGTGGGTTTTTTTTTTAGAAATTATTATTATTATTATTATTATTATTATTATTATTATTATTATATCCCACCTTTTTTCCTTCAAGGAACCCAAGGCAGCATACATAATCCTCCTCATTTCCATTTTATCCTCACAACAACAACAACCCTGTGAGGTCTGTAACTGGCCCAAAGTCACCCAGTGAGCTTCCATGGCCAAGTGGGGACTAGAACCTGGATCTTCCAACTCCCAGTCCAACACTCCAACCACTACACCACACCGGCTCTCTATTTTAAAAACAATGTCTGGGGGAAATCCCCATGTCCCAGCTGCGCTGGAAATCTCGCATCTCAAGAGACTTCCGGGAGAGGTGGGGAAGCCACAGCTCGCTTGCTGGGTTCCCTGCCTCTCCTGGAAGCCACTGAGGATGTGTCTGCCTAGCGCTCTGAACACAGGATGTAGTTCTAGGCAGACGCATCACTTGGTGGCTTTCCCGCCTCTCCCGGAAGTCCCCCATCTTGTGAGACTTCCGGGATGAAGTGACTGATGTGAGGCATCAGAAACCTCATCCCAGAAGTCATGCGAGACCAAGAGGCACAAAAACCAGAGAGTGAAAGCCAGAGAGCTGGGTGCACCTTGTCTGCAAGGCGTGCCATGTCCCTTCAGCTCGCAGCTGCTGCCGCTCGCCACCACCACCACTCTCATCGCAGACCCCCAGCTCCACGGCCCTGCTGCCACCTACTCATCCCAACAGCAGCAGCTGGACAGGGCCACCCATTCCCTCACTGCCTGCTGGCATCTCTAGTGGGGGTGCGGAGCTGAGCCCAGTCGAGGCTCTGCTGCAAGACTTGCCTGGGCTCAAGCCGCCACCCTCACCTGTCTCCTGTTCCTCACCTCCGCCAGGCCAATGAAGGGAAGAGGAGAACTGCCCCTTCTCTCGCCTCCCACCTCAGGAGCCTCACAAAGGTGTCAGAGGAGGAGGCGAAGGTGCTTCCCCAGAGACTCCATAATGCTGGATTTACTCACAGGTAAAGAAACAGCCATAGGGAGGGGGTGGTGCAAAGTGCAAGTTTGATGCAAAGCAGCGCCGTCACGGCCGGAGCCAGGCACGCGCTGCTGGTCCTCTCAGGAAGTCTGGCTGGTAAGCCTTTCCATTCCCTACACAGCTCCCCTTTTCTCTAACTCACACACACCATTGCTTTATTCTTGGGGCGGGGTTGTTGTTCCTGAGCTCTGCTGTTCTCTTTCCTGTTTGTTTTCCTATTTTCCCTTTATCATAGGAAGGTTCTGTGTCTTCTGTCACTTTAAAAAAAGAGTTACAGTGCAATCCTAAATTTGTCTACACAGAAGTAAGTCCCTCTGAATTCATAGAATCATAGAATCATAGAATAGCAGAGTTGGAAGGGGCCTACAAGGCCATCTAGTCCAACTCCCTGCTCAATACAGGAATCCACCCTAAAGCATCCCTGACAGATGCTTGTCCAGCTGCCTCTTGAATGCCTCTAGTGTGGGAGAGCCCACAACCTCCCTAGGTAGCTGATTCCACCGTCGCACTGCTCTAACAGTCAGGAAGTTTTTCCTGATGTTTTTCCTGGCTTCCTTTAACTTGAGCGCGTTATTCCATGTCCTGCACTCTGGGAGGATCGAGAAGAGATCCTGGCCCTCCTCTGTGTGACAACCTTTTAAGTATTTGAAGACTGCTATCATATCTCCCCTCAATCTTCTCTTCTCCAGGCTAAACATGCCCAGTTCTTTCAGTCTCTCTTCATGGGGCTTTGTTTCCAGACCCCTGATCATCCTGGTTGCCCTCCTCTGAACACGCTCCAGCTTGTCTGCATCTTTCTTGAATTGTGGAGCCCAGAACTGGACGCAATACTCTAGATGAGGCCTAACCAGGGCCGAATAGAGAGGAACCAGTACCTCACGTGATTTGGAAGCTATACTTCTATTAATGCAGCCCAAAGTAGCATTTGCCTTTCTTGCAGCCATATCGCACTGTTGGCTCATATTCAGCTTGCGATCTACAACAATTCCAAGATCTTTCTCGTTTGTAGTATTGCTGAGCCAAGTGTCCCCCATCTTGTAACTGTGCATTTGGTTTCTATTCCCTAAATGTAGAACTTGGCATTTATCCCTATTAAATTTCATTCTGTTGTTTTCAGCCCAGCACTCCAGCCTATCAAGATCACTTTGAAGTTCGTTTTTGTCTTCCAGGGTATTAGCTATCACACCCAATTTTGTGTCATCTGCAAATTTGATCAGCGTTCCCTGCACCTCCTCGTCCAAATCATTAATAAAAATGTTGAAGAGCACTGGGCCCAGGACTGAGCCCTGCGGCACCCCACTCATTGCCTCTCCCCAGTTTGAGAAGGTTCCATTGATAAGTACTCTTTGAGTCTGATTCTGTAGCCAACTGTGAATCCACCTAATACTTGTTCCATCTAGCCCACTTTTAGCTAGTTTGTTAATCAGAATGTCATGTGGTACTTTGTCAAAAGCTTTGCTGAAGTCAAGATATATGACGTCCACAGCATTCCCACAGTCCACAAGGGAGGATACCCTATCAAAAAATGAGATCAAATTAGTCTGACAGGATTTGTTCCTGACAAATCCATGTTGGCTTCTAGTGATCACTGCATTGATTTCAAGGTGTTTACAGATTGACTTCTTTATAATCTGCTCCAGAATTTTCCCAGGGATGAATGTCAGACTGACTGGTCTGTAGTTCCCAGGTTCCTCCTTTTTGCCCTTTTTGAAGATAGGGACAACGTTAGCCCTCCTCCAGTCGTCCGGCACCTCACCCGTCTTCCACAATTTTGCAAAGATAATAGACAAAGGTTCTTCTGCTAGCTCCTTCATTACTCTTGGATGCAGTTCATCGGGCCCTGGAGATTTAAACTCATTCAAGGAAATTAGGTGTTCTTTGACCATTTGTTTATCAATCTCAAACTGCAATCCTGCCCCCTCAACTTCTACTTCACTTTTTCCAGGGGGGTCATAGACCCGCTTTTGGGAGAAGACCAAGGCAAAGTAGGAATTGAGCACTTCAGCCTTTTCTTTGTCGTCTGTTATCAATTTGCCGTCCTCATTAAGCAGTTGAACCACCATTTCTTTCCTCTGTCTTTTACTATTCACATATCTGAAGAAAGCCTTTTTATTGCTTTTAGCATCCCTCGCTAATCTCAGCTCATTCACAGCTTTAGCCTTCCTGACGCCATTTCGGCACTTCTGAGCCACATGTCTGTACTCTTCTTTTGTAGCCTGGCCTTCCTTCCACTTCCTATATGTACCCTTTTTTGTTTTCAGGTCATCTCTAAGCTTTTTGTGGAGCCACATTGGTTTCCTCTGTTGTCTTCTATCTTTTCTCCTGGTTGGAATTGTTTGTAACTGTGCCTTTAAAATTTCCTTTTTTAAATACTCCCACCCATCCTGCACTCCTTTTCTCATTAGGCTCACTTGTCACGGGACCTTACTTATTATAGTTCTGAGTTTATTAAAATCAGCTTTCCTAAAATCCAGAGTACGTGTATGGCTACGCTTGACTTTTGTCTCCTTCATAGTCAAGAATTCAAGTATGACCTGGTCACTTTCCCCCAGAGTTCCCGTAACTGCCACTTTATCCACTAAGTCATCCCTATTGGTCAATAACAAGTCAAGGATTGCCGATCCTCTAGTTCCTTCCTCCACTTTCTGTAGGAGAAAGTTATCATCCATACATGTCAGGAATTTCTTGGAAGGGCCGCTTTTGGCAGTAATGGTCTCCCAACAGATATCAGGGTAATTGAAGTCCCCCATCACTACTACATCACACTTCCTTGAAACACTGGCAATTTGTTTCTCAAAAGTTTCGTCCTCGTCTTCTCCTTGATTGGGTGGTCGGTAGTAGACTCCGATTATCATATTCTTTTTATTCCTTGCCCCATTTTTTTTAATCCAGACGCTCTCGACGGGGCTCCCAGTCTCATCCGCCTGTATTTCTGTGCAGGGATAGGTATTTTTAACATATAGTGCAACTCCACCTCCCTTTCTATTTCTTCTGTTCTTTTTGAACAAGTTATATCCTTCAATCAGTTATACCTATCAAGTCGTATTTGCCTTCATGTAATAAGAGTTCAAGTTCATTCTGTTTGTTTCCCATGCTCTGGGCGTTAGTATATAGACATCGAAGACCATGTGTTTTATAGTCTGGCTTTGTTCCTACCTTGTTGCAGACACTATTTTGGGACACTGTTGGAGCTGTTCTCTGTACTGTGATGCATTGGCCTTCATCCATTGTTGCCTCGAAATTTACGTCTCCCGCCCCTGTAAGATTCAGTTTAAAGCTCTCCTGATCAAGTTCTTCAGATTTACTCTGAAGAACTCTCAAATTCCTCAGATTTACTCTGAGGTAAATATACATAAAATCCTGAAAAAGTAAAGGGTGGAGGAAAGGAAGGAGTAGGGGGTATCGCCGAAGGCACTGCAGAAATAGGATGCTATGGGATATTTAATCATGATTATAATGCCTCTAAACATATACAGAGTGCCTCTCTTTCAACCTTATATGACTGCATTTTAGTCCCAGTCAAATAGTCACAACAGTGAATGAGGCAGGTTTTCCATGGGAAAACTCTGTACATGGTCACAGATGCTTATAATCCTTTTCTATAACAAAATGGTGCATACGCCTTAGTAAGTGTGTTCAGGATCAGGGCAGCAGAAGGAATTAGTATTTTTTCCTGTGGTCATGCTGCTGTGACATGATGAGTTAATTGTACAATCTTCTGCATATTTAGACAAGAAAAAGTCCCATAACTCCCAGAAGCCCCTAGCATGGCTGGCTGAAGAATTCTGGGAGTTGTAGGACTTTTTCCTATCCAAACATGCATAGGATTCACCTTAAGTGAGTTTAAAACGTGAAACTCTACACATGTGTGGAAACATAAAAACATTAACAGGGTTGCCATTATTATTATTATTGCTCTAGTATTAGAAATTTAGCAGCTGTGCAATGAGGAAATGAAGTGATGCATTTTAAGATCTAGAGCTCCAATACACCTACTTTTTTCCTGGTTTGAGTCTGGGTTTCCCCCTCCGTTTCCTTAGTGAGTTGAGTGCTGGGCACTTTTGCGTCTGTGCATTGTTGCGCTCTTTCAGCTCATGTTATCTTTTGACCTGGAAGCGCTACTATGTGGACAAAATCTCCCGTCCCGCTCCCCACGTTCTCTTTCCCCATATATATATATTCAATAAACAAAAAACCTACAGTTTACAAAACAACGTTAAGGCTCTACAGTTTCCAACCATGCACCAAAAAACAGGGAAATTGGGAGTTAAGGCTCACAAGCCTTAACACCACATCCTCCCTAAGGAAGCAGAAAGTGCCAGTATTTTAACACTTAATTTTAACTTAAATTTAAATTTTACTGTTCTAACTCTGTATTTTAATCTTATACCAATTTTGCTGCATGGTTTTATCCTGCTTGTGCTTTTTATACTGTATTTTGTATTTGTGTTTTTAACCTGTTGGTTGTTTTATTATGGTTTTAATTTTTGTGAACTGCCCACAGAGCTTCAGCTATTGGGCGGTATAAAATGTAATAAATAAATAAATAATAAGTGAAATTCTCATTCTCCCAAAGCAGATAAACCATGAGGACAGGATGGAGAATAGGATATGCAGAGGTGAATGTGGGGTTGTGGAAAACTGATGACAAACAACTTAGGGCCACCTAATTCTCTTTTTTGTTTAGAGCAGCCCTTCCCCAACCTGGTGCCCTCCAAAGGTGTTGGACTACAACTCCCATCATTGCAAGTCAGTATCTCCCATGGTCAGGAATGCTGGGATAGCAGGATGGGGAACACTGTTCTATATCTTTATGCTGCTCTGAGATCTTAATGCTATAGGGTGGGATATAAATGTTTTAAATAAATAAATAAATAAATAAATAAATAAATAATGCAGGGGCTGCCCAATATTTTTCCTCTCACACACATCTCACATTTAGCAGCACATAACAAAAGGGGCACTATTTGTTGCAGATGTAGAATCAGAGCAAGTGCTGGCACTTTCAGCTTTTGGTCAATACCCTGCCCTTCAAAGAACCAATGTTTTCCCCCCTTAAAATGTGTTTATACAAAATATACTGTTCTGAGAAGACATGTATAGGATCCAAGTGTAAACCAACCTTTGCCAGCCTAGTGCTCTCCAGACATGTTGCACTGTAACTCCCATGTTATGGGGAGGACAGAAATCATTTTCATCAATGGTTTTAAAATAATCCTTACACATGAATCTATTAGGTGCTAGCTTTGCCTTTGATCTCACACTGCTGAACACTTAAGAATAATCCTCTGTGTTAGTCGCTGAACACCATATATCTGGTATTCAATAAACAGACAACCTATGCCATGAGTTGAAAACTAATTTTGACATCTGAGGAACTATCGGGGTTAGGTTGCTTCATTTGGTTTCTCCATTTAAACTGATGTACATCTTTTGGAGTTCCTTGATGCATCACATATCTTAAGGCTAGAAAACATCATACTTTAGAACAGATGTGGGCAGAAAATAGATCTATCCTAATGTTTTGGACATCAATTTGCAGCATTCCAGATCACTGTCCATGCTGACAGGGACTTTTATGAGTTGAACTCCAAAACATCTGAAGATCTACATTCTGCCTGCCCTTGCAGCATTCCCCGATCAGTTTTCCACAACCCCACAGTCACCTCTGCATATGATAGCCTGCTGCCCTCCAGATGTTTGAGATTACAAGTCACAGCATTCCTGACCATGGGACATGCTGACTTGCAATTATGGAAGTTGTAGTCCAACACCTTTGGAGGGCACCAGGTTGGGGAAGGGCTGCTCTAAACAAAAAAAGAGAAGTAGGTGGCCCTAAGTTGTTCATTATCAGTTTTCCACAACCCCACAGTCACCTCTGCATATCCTATTCTCCATCCTGTCCTCATGGTTTATCTGCTTTGGGAGAATGAGAATTTCACCAGCACTTTCTGCCTCCATAGGGAGGATGTGGCGTTAAGGCTTGTGAGCCTTAACTTCCAATTTCCCTGCTTTTTGGTGCTTGGTTGAAAACTGTAGAGCCTTAACGTTGTTGTGTAAACTGTAGGTTTTTTGTTTATTGAATTTCATGGCTTTGTATAACGGATGACCAGATACCATACAGTTGACAACCAAACCAGAATCAGTCAGGATATTACACCATGTTGACATTCAATATTAAATCAAAGCTAGTGTTATGTGTTGAACTCACTTTTCAAATTAATTAACCAAAATGCTTACATCTCCTTCATTTTTAAAGATGAAGAGCTGAAACTTGGCAGCATGGTAGCTCTTAAGTAGCCGTGGCAAGTTTGAATCAGATCTGTTCATGCCTAGATTTTTAGGATTTTTTTAAAGTTAAAACAGAAATCTCTTTGGGGTCTAGGACCTTGAGCAGTACAAGTTTTTAAAAAATGAAATTAAAGATAAAGATATGAAACTTGGCAGCATGGTAGCTCGTAAGTAGGGCTTTAGGCATGCCAAGTTGGAAGCAGATCGGAACCGATATGTTTCCAACTTGGCATGGCTCAATTCTTGCACAGGCTTTATTTCCATCCCTAGATACTTACTCAAAGTAAGACCCATTGAATTTCCTTGGTTCTTGAAAAGCAACATACTTGCTTTTAGATTTGCCAGTCTCAGCACTCTGAGCTCATCTACATCAGCAGGATATTCCACTATGAAAGTGGTATGAAAGCGGTATATAAAAGGCAGGAGCCACACTACTGCTTTATAGTGGTATTGAAGTGCATTGCAGGATCTATGCTACTGCTTTATAGTGGTACTGAAGTGCATTGACAAGTGTTGGGGACCATGACACATCTACATCAAGTAGGATGTAGCACTATGAAAGCAGTATATGGAATATGTCAATTGGCCCCAACAGTTGTCAGTGCACTTCAATACCGCTATAAAGCAGTAGTGTGGCTCCTGCCTTTTACATACCGCTTTCATACTGTTTTCATAGTGCAATATCCTGCTTGGTGTAGATGAGCCCTATGTGTGCTATGGATGCCTGCTCTGACTGTCGCTATAGTTTCCTGCTATGGCCCAGCCAGGGGAGGCCAGTAAATTAAACCCTGGGGTGGAGGGTGGGATTCCATCTGAGAGCAGGTGCTGTAGAACATGAACCTTCCAGGAATGTTGAGGTTGGATTTCTGACAGATCCAGCCAGGCAATGTTATGGCCTGTTAGTCCCCCCCCCCTTTTGGTAGCCCTCAGGAGCACCTGTCTCATAAAGCAAATGGCCACATGAAAGCTGTTATTATGGTCTGCTACTTTGTTTGTCTTTAATAATCTGTGATCCAGACCTCTTCAGAAGGGGGGAATAGTGTTATGTGGTTGGGGTCAGTCTCAATTATCTCCAGGGATCCCTTACTCAGTGCCTCAGATCACAAAGAGATTGAGAATTTCCCCCCAACTCTGTTATTTCTTGAAGTTGGAAATAGATTTTATAACACAAGCAGGAAGACAGTGAATACTGCTTTTAACTTGTTAAACCAATGAAAACATGCCACACAAGAAGTCTTAAGATATGAATGGTTTATGATGAAAACTGCAAAAGACCATCAAATACAGAAGTGAACTGTGAAACATTACTGTTGTTGTTGTTGTTATATTTATTTGTATCCTGCGTTTTGCCGAATGCTGGGCCTCAAGGCGGCCTTACAAAATGAAAACATATACAGCTAAAGCCTAAAAATAGAAATATACAAAAGATAAAAACATAATTAAATACATTTCAACATGAAAGCATTTAAAACTTTTAAAATATATAACTATTTAAACGTCCAAGGTATAGAGAGAGGTCCAGATTATTTGCCAAAGGCCTGCTGGAACAAAAATGGTTTTGCCGGCCTCCAAAACCACACCAGGAGCCACTCTAGACGGCAATGATTAGAAAGAAAATACCTGTGTACACTATGCAAAACACACCACAGTTTAACTGTTTCTAAAGCTCATGAGAAAAACAGTGTGACTAGGCCGGAACCAATGTTGCAGGCCCAGAAGCACTTTGAACGGTTTCAAAATTGTACTTAAAAACTTACACCGGCCCAATCTAATTAAATGAAGCATTTGAAGCTTTCAACTTTATAGCAGTATTGACCAAACTCTTAGGAAAAAAGGGAAAGAAGCACTGTGTGTCGGGGGGGGGGGGCAGTTCCAAAAGAGAACTCTTCTTCTCTCAAAAGGGAGGCAATCCAGGGCTGCTTATGAACTAACATTTCAATCCTATTCAGTTCCATATACCTTCCTTGTGGTAACGTCTGAAACCAGACTTCTTAGTGGTTAAAGCAAACCCCAGCAATCAGAAGGAATGATGATGATTCCACTAGGAAATGGCTGCTACAGGAGCCAGGCAGCCATTCTATTTCCAACATTCCAATCTAGCGGAGACAGGAGGGAGGGGGGAGAGCGACACTACTGAGCATGCTCGCTTTATGAGTGAAGCCAGCTTCTGTATTCACTTTAATGGGGCAAAGAAATATTCATTAAAAATCAACAGAAGGGAATTTTTAAAAAAGAAAAGCCATTCCACCAACTAGAAGAACAGGGGAAGAAGACCCCACCACTGGATTGCAGGGTAAGGGTCCCAATTCGCTGAATTTCGTGCGCAAAAATGTCACCATCCCTTTTTTTCAGTGTCATTTTGATTAAGAGGTGTTTTTCTTTCCTTTTGTACTTCAAACTGCCGTCCTTCCCTCAATCTTCCACCAATCTTCTTAAAACTTTCAGGGCATGTAAAACCAGCATTTCTTTCCGGCTCATGTAAATTTCAGCAAGATTGGTGAAACATTATCCATTATATGAACATTAGAATGACCCACCCTCCAATTACGGCTTTATAATGGTGGAAATTATATACTACTCACCATCTATAACTACATGGACACTGCAGTGTCCATGTAAATATAATTTCTGTGCAAATACTATACTACAGCAGCCTGAAACTGTGCAATTACAGTAAAACAACACACTATGCTTTCTCCTAAGATCATATTAAACAATATAAGTGAAGAGAAGGTATTACAATTTAATTGTGAGCTGTTGAATCAGACATGTGACCAAAGCCATGTTGGGGTGGGCACGTCCCTTTGGGAGCCAGCCATGCTGGGGTGCTCCTTTTTGGTTTCCAAAATATGGTCGCCCAAACTAAGACTGCATCTGAACTTATGGTTCTATTAACGCAGCCTAAAACAACACCTTTTTTGCAGCTGCATCAACTGCTGACTCATGTTATCAGCTATAATGCCTAAACCTAACCCTTTTATTATTTATTAACATTTAACTACTGTAATCAAGACAATGTGCAACAATTTGAAATAATAAAAGCTTAATGCCATTTTAAAGAGTATATTAAAAACAGTAAAACAGCAAAACAACTGCACAATTTAAAATTTAATTTAAAAGGCTCAACGAAGTAGTAAACCTTTCCAGAAACAGAGGGGCCTATCTATGCATTTACAACATGCCCCCAGCTAATGTTGTGTGCGTTTCAGAATCATTCCATAAGTTGGAGAGAGAGCACGGCCTTCGTCTCAGGACAGTGCCAGTGCTAGTACTTGTGAAGGTCTGTGTCAAGGACATGAAACAGCCCACAGTGAATGAAGTGAATGACGCCAGATGTTGGCATCACCTTCTTTGATTGACATACATGTGCCCTGCTCCTTCCCCCTCCCCCACGTTGAAGGAGGGTGCCACTTAACTTGGGATCCATTTGACAGAAGAAGCCCATTACCTGCACTTGCATTTGCTTCACTCATAGCCTCATTGGAATTACAGTTGAAGAGGGGAAGGTAAACAATGAAACTGGAGCTGTTAATTGTTCTCTCTTTGTTTAGACGCTGCCTGCTACAGGCCATGTCTGAAGAATCCAGAGCTTCTCAGCTGTGGAACTTGGCACTATTTGGGTGGGACGGGGCTTCAGTCTTTAGCTCTCAGCAAAAGCACCTGAAGTCAATTAGGCTGCCATTCTGTTCTCTTTAACTTTGTCAGAAGATGGGGAACGGCACACCAGGGGAGGCCTTGAACTCTGAGCCCGCCCCATCACTGTTGCAGTCAAGAGTAGGATCTACACTACTGCTTTAAAATGGTTTATAACAGTAGTGACAACTGTTGGGGCCCAGGACACACTCCATATACAGTTTTCAAACTGTTTTCAAAGTATCATATCCTGCTTGGTGTAGCCCTTCAATCTCCTCAGGACTCAGTCACACAACCTCAGGCTTGTGGGGACCTGGGAAGGCCTTGTGAAGATGTCCTCAGTCCATGTTGACTCCATCCAGTCTTCTTCCGCCGAGCTCTCCGTCCCGGCCGGCGAGGAAGTAGGTGGGTGGCGGCGGCGGCAAGGACACCTCTTCCTCGTTTCTTCTCCAGGCAAGTTACACGATCACTTTGGGGCTGCACTGGGGGCGCATGGAAGCGCCCTCAGTACTACATGTAGAATCCCCCCAGGTCAAATGACTGCTAAATGTGTCAACTGCATGGCCAAGGAGGAGGGGGCAAAGGAGCCTCCTGAATCAGGGAGCTCCATAAGTTGGGTGCAACCTCAGGGTAGGCCCTCTCTCATATCCTGAGCAGTCATCATGCTTCCACCATAGATGGGGCACAGAGAAGATGCTCTCCAACAGTTGCTTTAAAGTGGGCAAGCTCAACAGGAATGGGCTAGGAAAAGGAGTGCATGGGGTGGGGGGAAGGGGCAGTCCCACCCCTTGACCACGTCACAGCCGGCGAGCTTCAGCCGATCACTGAGGCAGGCCACCGACGATTTAATGCAGAGGAACAGCACATTTAAGATCAAGTGCCTGGAGCTGCTTTAACTAAAAAGAACAGAGTAAAATGACTCTGCAATACTGCAGCTTTTCGAGTTGGAAGCCGCTGGTGGAGAGCACACCAGCTATGACATCATGTGTTGCAAATGATCTCACAATGTACTCAAGCTGCAGAAAGTCCCCCATGAGGAAAGCCCCTGCTGGGTGATTTCTAGTGGACACCTTGCTTTAACTTTTATTGTATTGGTATGTTCTATAAATTAATTTTGTAACCAGCTTTAATTTTATTGATAGCCACCCTGAGGATTATATCAAACTAGAAGGATGGGCATGAACACACAATGGCTCACAGTTCACAGAAGAGGCTCTGTGCAAGCTACTCGGAGTGTGGGCTGATGGAGGAAACTAAAATCATTGCTCAGTGTGCAGCAGCAGCACCTGCGCCCAACAAGCTCACTGTGAGCAGTGAGCTGTCAGCAAAGGGGAAGGGCTTGCCAAAAGCCACCCGGTGCCTGCCCAGTTGGTGGCATTAACAGCCCCCTTAAACTAGGATCTGAGAAATTGGGTTCAGCTGGGAAACCAGGTCCATTGGACAGCACTGCATCTTTAGGCAAATGCTTTCCATGTGCTTCCATGGGTAAGAAGGGGACTTGTTGGGTATGGGGAGCCAGTGTCCAATACCACATGACTGCTTAAATCTTCCTCTCTGTGGCTGTGATTGCAAAGCCAATGCCTTGCCCAGCACATTCCGCTGTTTTTCCTCATAACTATCTGGTAAAGCATTTTAGAATAAAGTGGTATGAGTTTAGATTTCATCCATTACAAAGGGGTGAATTCTCCAATGCCAAACAAAGCTTGTTGCAAAAGCTGTTTGTTTCAGAAATGAAATGGCAGCTTTGGGCACATCCAGCTCTCTGGCAAGCTTTGCCCAATTAAAATGGCTTCTGTCTCTAGCAGGGGATTCCCGCCTGTGCCACCCCAGTCTGAAATGTGTGTGTGCTAGCCGGCCCAAGGTGCTCTTCAAAGTGTTGTGCCTGGAGTGTCAGCAATGGCTGCTTCCATTTCTCAGCTAGACAGAGGGGGAAATCGAAATTCTACTGTTCCTAAGCATGTAATTGAGATTTTCCCCAGATGGGAAAGGCTTTTTATGCTTACTCATTAATGGGAGACAAATACTTTACATATATTCAAAAGCTCCTAAAAATAGTTTAAATAAAAATAAAGTGATAGCCAGGTTACTGAAACTTGGTTCTGGGGCTATCTCTCAATCAACATATTCCCTTGGCTTCTGTGAAGTTATCTTAGCCCATTTGGAAGGGCTTCTCTCTGACCTGGTTCACAATGAACAACAACTCTGATTAAGGAACTGACAGGTTGTTGTGCATGAGCAGGAAAGAGCAGAGTCACTGCCTGCAGCCACACCCTGCCACTTTTACTCAGCAGCCCTCGTTTATATCTAGTCATACTAGGCAGTGCTCTTGCAGCTTTAACGGTTGTGATGATGAGGGAATCCCACCAGGTGCTGCATGCCTACAAATGACCCCTGCTGGAATTCCCATTTCTATATAACTGTTAAAGATACAGGAGCCCTGTCTTCCCTTTCATAGGGTCAAACTAGGATATATGCATGTTCCACTCACGGCAAAGAGGATACATTCCTTGATGCCCTAAGCGCTGTGCCTGCTCATGGAACCGACCAGAGGGGCAGCGACCCTGGATTCAACCCTAAATGCTGTCACTTAGTGCCTAGGACAAGGTAGGTGTATTGTTGAACCGTTTTGCAACAGTGACCCCAGGACTATCAGACTGACAAGGAAGTCCAACGCACTCATGTTTGACTTCAAAAGAGGAAACATCTCTAAAACAAGGGAACTGGTAAAAATGAAGTAGCTGTAAGCTGTCTTGGCAGGGCCTCTGCCCTGACAGGTGGGCAAGAAATATTTAAAATAAAATAAATAAATAAATGAAGTTGTTAAATCCCTTCAAAATACTTGGAAGTTATTCAAAACCACAATATTAGGAACTCAGCTAGAATGTATAAGCAGTGCCAAGTCCAAGAGGTCACCACACCAGTATTATTATTTTTATTTATTTTGTTTATTTATTACATTTATATACCGCCCCATAGCTGAAGCCCTCTGGGCGGTTTACAAAAGTTAAAAGGACTGCTTGCACTTGGAGATGCTCTTATGGCCAGCTGATTTTCATGGGATTTCATGTTTGCATTGGCACCTACACAGCCACACAGTCCTATACAGGTAGCCCTAACCCACGCGATATGATCACCACAAAACTGAGCTGTTCTGATTGTGCAAAATTGGTCTATGCATTATTGGACTCTATAGATGTAGGCTGCCTATGCACATGTGAAATAACCAGCCTGCAAAGAAGAGTGTCCAAGCTGGGGCATTCTAAGCATGAGTGTAGGGCTCTCTTCAAAGACTAACAGAGCTCAAAAGAAGAAAACCTCTGTGTTTGAAAAAGCTTTGTAATTTGGTAGGCACACATTGACTCCACTGTTTTGTAAAACAACCCCTTCTTGCAGCCTTGCATTCCATTTTGAAAGTTCAAGGGCTGCCCGAGAGAATTTGCCATTGTTCATGCGATATCAGCTGTTTTGTTAGGGAAACATGTTGTCAGCATGCTTAACAAGTAGTGTCAATGAAGCTATTAGAGAAAAGAGGGCTGTGTGCATGTGTGCGTGAGAGAGAGAGAGAGAGAGAGAGAGAGATTCATCCCACGTACCCGTTTCCCTCGAATTATCCCCATAGCGTAAAGCTGTCGTTGTTGTTGTTAGCTAAATCACACCCCGCTCCTAAGACCCTTTGCATAGCAGGAAAAGGGTTTAAGGGGGAGAAATGTAAAAAAATCATTAAAAAATCAACAGATGACCCAATCCAATTCAAATTTGATATGCTTAAAGCCCTCCTTAATATCTACTACTGTGCCAATTTTGATATCTTTATCTTTAAAACTTATGCAAATGTAAGCATTTGTTTAATTTGAACTTTAAACATATCAAATCATCCTCCTGTGCCCCCAGTGGCCACTCGGAGAACAACAAAAGATTCGCTCCTAAAGGGGTAGTAAAATACATCGGTTCTTTTGGCGAAGAAGCACATTTAAAGCAGGATGCATGGGAATACTTCACAGTCAAAGGAGATTATAAACTGGAAAACTTTGGAGTCCTTTGCACACAGTTCACAGTGATTGCACAGTATAACACTGGTGTGACGAAGCTCTGTGTGTGTGTGTGTGTGTGTGTGTGTGTGTGTGTGTGTGTGTGTGTGTGTTTAAAGGAGTATATACAGAGAAGAGGCCTTATCAATGGCCAGGACAGACCTGGAACCTCTATGTTCAGAGGCAGCTTCACTCTGAATACCACATGTTGGACGCAAGCGACAGAGGATGGCCACAGGCCTTATCTGCGAGTTTCCAGATCCAGCAGCTGTTGGGCCACTTCTGGAAGCAGAACATTGCGCTTGATGAACTTTTGTCTGAGCCAGCAAAGCGATGCTGACATTTGCCGAGAGCAGAGGCGCACAGCCTGCAAGCTACGTGTGGCCCCTGGCTGCTGCCAGTGTGCAGCAGAACCCTAAGGTCCTTTGCTTTTTGGGGGCGGGGGGATTTTTATTTATTTATTTATTTAAGGATTTTTATGCCACCATTCAGCCAAAAAAGGCTCTCATGGCGGCTTACAAAAGTATTTCTTGACAGTCCCTGCTCACAGGCTTACAATCTATTTTTTATTATTATTATTTTTATTTTTTGATTACATAATACAATTACCACATAAGAAAATAAAATAAACAAACATACATCGCTTATAATTCCAAATTATACTTATCTAGTTTCCATAATCACATAACATAACATAAATGCTCCCCACCACCTTCCGGGATCTATTCTTGCTTCCAGAATCTCATAGTTTCTTCCGGTGGTGATTTTCCACCCCCCTTAGAGAATACATATTCTAGGAACTGTTTCCAAATTCCCTCAAATTCGTTTACATTTGTTATACCTTTTCTTAACCTTATATTACATGTCAATTTGTCGTTTATAGCTATGTCCCAAATTTCCTTATACCAATCTTCTATCTAATAATTTCCCTGCACCTTCCAGTTCCTAGCTATAATTAACCTTGCTGCTATCAACAAATTAGTTATTAGTTCTTTAATCTCTTTATTACACTTTAAAGTACCATATAGTGATAGCAATGCTACCATAGGTGTCTCTTCCAACTCTATTCCCACAATTTTTTTTATTTCAATATACACCATTTTCCACAATTTTTGCACACATTCGCATTCCCACCACATATGTAAATACGTTCCTTTCCCTCCACAACCTCTCCAACAATTTGCTGAATTCGTCTTATTTATTCTATTTAATCTCACCGGGGTCAGATACCACCTCCAAACAATTTTGTAATAATTTTCTTTTATTCTCACAGACATATTTCTCAACACTCTTTGTCACCATATTCCCTCCCAACTCTGCTGCCCTATTTGCACTCTCAAATCAGTTTCCCATACCATCTTCCTCATTCCCCCTATCTCTCCCTTTTCAGCCAATATTCTATAAATTTCACTTGTTAAACCTTTTATCCTCTTATTTTCTCCTATCTCAATTTCTTTCCTAAAAATCAAATCTTCAAATTTTGTCATTTTGCTACACTCCCCATTATCTCTTACCCATTTTTTGTCCATTGCTCTAACTGCCGACAATTTAACCAATTTAAATTCTCCCCCTTAAACACCTCTTCTATTTCCCTTCCTCTTTTCGTCTCTTTTAACCAATCTTTTAACCTCATTATTTTTTTCTCTATTAAAATTTTGTTCAATCTCTCTTTTAAATTCCCTGGAAAATTCCTTAACATTATCACCGGTGTTAACGGAGATATTTTCGAAAATAACTCCTTCTTATATAGTCGCCAGATTTCCCAATGCTTTTTCAATAGCGGGTTTCCTATTTCTTCTTCACTTTTTTTACTATCTTCTCTAAAAAATATATTTTCCAATTGCCACTCTTTATCTTTTTTTGCTCCATCCTCCAACCAATCTAGTTCCCCTACTCCTATAATTCCTTCTACTATGTGTCTTAACCTATTGGCTGTATAATATGCCTTTATATTGGGGATTCCCAATCCTCCTTTCTTCTGTGCTAAGTACCACCATTTTTTGTTTATTCTCGCTTTCCTGCCTCCATTACAATAATTATTTACCATATTCTGCCAACTTTTTATCTCTTTTTCTGATATTCTAATTGGTAACATTCTAAATACAAAATTAAGCTTAGATAAAATTTTCATTTTAACTAAAGCTATTCTGCCAAACCATGACAAATTTAACTTTTTATATTTTTCTATTTTATCTATAATATCTTTCTTCAACTTATATAAATTCTCCTTTTCTAAATCCTCTAAATCTTTAACAATTTTAATTCCCAAATATTTAATTTGTTCTTTAACTCTCATTTTCCCTTCCTTTCCTTCCCAGTCTTGCACTTCTTTTTTTAAATAGTTAAATGTCATCATTTCTGATTTTTCCCAATTTATTCTTAATCCCGTAACTTCTTCAAACTCGTTCAAATGTTGTTTAATTCTTCTCATTATCCTTAGTGGATCCTTAACAGTTAACAATGTATCGTCTGCAAACATATGTAATTTTAATTCCTTTTTCAAACCTACTCCTTCTATAATCTCGTCCTCTCTTATCACATTTGCCAACAATTCCATAACCAATACAAATAGAACCGGCGAGAGTGGGCACCCTTGCCTAGTTCCTCTGGGCAGTTGTATCCTTTCTGTAATTCCATCGTTGATTACAATTGAAGCTGTGCTTTGAGAATATAGTTGTTCTATTATACCTTTAAATCTATCTCCAAATCCCATTCTTATTATTACTCTTTTTAGTGCTTGCCAGCTCACACAATCAAACGCCTTAAATATATCCAACGCTAACATTCCCGCTTTTATTTTTAATTTCTTTACCTCCTGTGTCATATTTATAACTCTTCCAACTAAATTATGCATTTGTCTCCCTGCAATAAAACCACGCTGGTCCTCTCCAATATAGTTCCCTATGAAAGTGTTCATCCTCCTTGCCAAGATGGATGAAAAAAATTTCGCATTCTGATTTATTAAAGATATAGGTCTATAAGAATCAGGGATTGTCAAATCCTTATCTGCTTTTGGGATTAAAATAATTAATGATTGATCCCAAGATGGCGGTATCCTCTCACCTCCAATTATTTCATTATATAGTCTCAATAATTTTGGTACCAACATTTTTTAAAAAGTTTTATAATACTCAGGTCCCAGCCCATCTAAACCGGGAGATTTACCCCCTTTCAATTTCTCAATAGCTTCCTCTATTTCACTTTGCGATATAACCCTTTCCATTAAATCTCTATCCTCCTTTATCAAACCCCTCTTTATATTTCTATCTATATATTCATCCATCTTCATCTTATTTACTTCCCTTCTTTTATACAACTCTTGATAAAATTCCTGAAATACTTTTATTTTCTCTTTCATAGTACAACATAACTTCCCCCTCTGATCTTTTATTATTCCAATTGAATTCTTAGATTTTTCTTTTTGTGTGAGTCTCGCAAGCACTCTAGAGTTCCTGTTACTGTTTTCAAAAAACTCTCTTTTCAAATAGATTAGGTTTTTCTGTACTTCTTCCAAATTTAAGTTTTCTAATTCCTTTTTCTTTGCTTGCACTTGTATTAATATTTGTTTATCCCTACTTTGTAAATATTCTTTCTCCAACTTTTTAATTTCCTCCTCTAACTTTTTTTGATTTGCTGCTTGTTGCATCTTTAAAGTACACATTTCTCTGATACATATCCCTCTAGTCACAGCTTTCATTGTATCCCACACCATTGCTGTTGATATTCCTCCCTTTTCATTAATTTCCCAGATTTCTGATAATTCCTTCTGCATTTTCTCCACAACCAGCTCATATTTTAAAATCCTAGTGTTCAGCTTCCACCTTTTTGCTTCTCTATAATCTCTTTTAATTGTAAAATCTAAACTAATTAATGCATGGTCTGTTACTTTGATTACCCCTAATCCATTTTACATACCTTAGTTGCCAAATCTTTTGAGACAAAAATGTAATCTATTCTAGAATAAGTTTTATGAACTGGAGAATAGTAGGAATAGCCAGGCTCCCCACCTCTAACCAACCGCCATCCATCAATATAATCTTTTTCTTTTATTATTTTATTTAATATTGTAATATTATTCCTCATTTCCAATCTGGTGGGGTTAGACCTGTCCAACCTATTATCCAGCACCATGTTAAAATCTCCACCTAAAATAACACTTCCTTTTCTAAAATCTTCTATTTCCTTGAATAATTGTTTATAAAAACCTTTTTGTCTCTCATTAGGTGCATAAACATTTATTAATGTATAATAATTTCCTTCCATTCGACCTTTTATCATTATGTATCTACCTTTTTCATCCTTTTGTGTCTCCTCTATATCAAATCCACTTCTCTTTGATATTATTATAGCCACCCCATTTCTTTTTGAGGTCCCTAAAGACTTTTCGTATAACACTGCCCATTTCAATCGGATTTCATTTTCGTGGTCCTTCTCCTGGTGTGTTTCCTGCAGATAGATAAAATCAGAACCTTCTTTATTTAGTAACTGCTCTATTCTTTTCCTTTTAACAACTGCCCCCAAACCTTTGACATTGAGTGTTGAGACCCATATTTTTTTATCCATATCCCTTTTCCCTTCTTCCTTTTAGATCCCTTACACGCACCCCAGTGAACAATAACAACATTTCTAACATATAACACAAAGCCCCCCACCCCCTCCCCTTCCCCTTTCCCCCTCTCCCTTCCCCTCCCTCTCCCCCCCATTTCTATTCCCCCCTCTAATCCTCCGTAGGCCTAACGCCCCGGCCATAGCTATAGCCCTAAGGGGGGGGAAGGTGGAACCCACTGACCCTTCCGGTGAGCCTCTATTTTAACTGTTCATACTTTATTGTTGTTAATTAAAATTTTTTTTTTTAAAAAAAAGTTTATTTTCCACTTGCGCCAGGAATTGCATCTCCTTCTTCTTCCTCCTGGGATAGCGAATCATCCTCCATCCCCAGGCTTCTCAGCAATTCCAGTCCTTGTTCCAGCGATGTTACTCTATGATGTTTCCCATCTCATGTAAACTTCAAAAACACAGGGTAACCCCAGGAGTAAGCCACACCCTCCCGCTTAAGCTTTGCTGTGATTAACTTAACACTCTTCCTCCAAGCGATGGTCTGCTGACACAAATCATTATAAATTTCGACTATTGATTCCTGAAATTTCAATGTTGTTATTGGTCTTAATTTCTTCATAAGCTGCTCCTTCTTGTAATAATTAGCAAATTTGACCAAAATATCTCGTGGCGTTGCTCTGGATCTGCTCCCTGCTACTCGGTGGATTCTATCTATCACCATCTCTGTTATCTGGAAGTCTGGGATCAACTCTTTAAACCATTTCATAATCACCATCCTCAGGTTTTCTCCTTGCATCTCGGGGAAATTCCGAATTCTCAGATTCCCCCGTCTAGACTGGTCTTCGAGGTGGATCAGTCTCTTCTCAACTTGATCAAAAATCAGATTGTGATCAGATAGTTGTTTTTCATGCTTAACTACTTGATTGGAGAGCTGCTTAATTTCTGTTTTTACTTCTTTCACATCTTTCTCTGTTTGAGCTACTGCAACAGCCAGCTCCTGCATTTTTTTAGAAACCTCTTCTTTCATCTGCTTCATCTCATTGAGTGTTGCCTCACTGTTAGCTTTAAATAGCTCTTTAAGCTCTTCCATAGCTGGATCTGGCTTCTTTCCAGCTTTAGCGGCCATTTCCTCGTCTGCAAGCTCTCCCGTCTGTTTATCAAAATCCTGATCACTCTCCTCTCCACTTTCACTAGACGTAACCTTTCTTAAACGTGCATGCGATTTATCAGAAGGATGAACTTTATCCCTGGCCCAAGTGTGTTTTTTATTATTCAGTTTATTTTTCCGTTTTGGCATTTATCTCCAACGTACTTGTTACCGAGCAGAAGTCAGTCCTTTATAATTCTTTATAATTCTCAAATTAGACTCTCCCTTTAGCTCAGTAACATAGATGTCTGTTATATTTCTTCCAAATGCTGATAAAAGCGTTTAATTACTATCTCTGCTCTCTGGTAGCCATAAATCACTGTTCGCAGTCCGGCTGAGCTCAAAAGCGAAACTAAGTTATTTATAGCTCTTCCAAGCCTCTGCGACACAGAAACTCAGCCTCCGCTGGCAGAGAAATCTCCTCAAGCATTTAGAATAAACATTACTTAAATATCTTGCCAATTCTATGAGTTATTCATGCTTCATTCAGCTCCCATCCGGGAGCTGCAAAATTTTGCTCACCTTCGCATGGTCGTCAGGCTCCGCCCCCCCTAAGGTCCTTTGCTAGTGAGAGAGGTGCTCAGCCAGAGAGAGGTGTGTGTTGGGGGGGATGGGGGGTGGAATGATTGGTGAGGGATAGGAAAGGCAAAAGCCTCTTGCAGTGCCCAGCAGGCCGCTTGTGAGATGGGTTTCTTCCTGCTGCTATTAGCAGTAACAGTGATCTCTGTGGAAATTGCTGGGATTAGAGAGGAAAAATCCCAACAACAACAACAACAACAACAACAACAATAATAATAATAATAAATTATTTGTTACCCACCTCGATCCAGAGGGAGAGGTGGGTAACAAATTATTATTATTATTATTATTATTATTATTATTATTATTATTATTATTGGGATTTTGCCTCTCCAATCCCAGCAATTTCCACAGAGATCACTGTTACTGCTAGTAGCAGCAGGAAGAAAGCCATTTCACAAGCGGCCTGCTGGGCACTGCTGGGTACAACAACAAGTATAAAATACATAAAATATTGATCAAAACACAGTATACATTCTTAAACCTTCCTAAAAAATAATAATACTAAAAGCATCCTAAAATTCCACTGGATAGGCCTGCCGGAAGAGATTAGTCTTTATAGCTTTCTTAAATGCTAAAAGACTGTTAAGTTGACGAATCTCCTCCAGCAGGCCATTCCACAGTCTGGGAGCAGCAGAGAAAAGGTCCTCTGGGTAATACCCGTCAGCCTAGTTTTTGCTGACTGGAGTAAACCTTCCCAGAGGACCTGAGTGTGCGGGGCGGATTGTACGGGAGAAGGCGATCCCACAGGTAGCCTGGACCCAAACCATGTAGGGCTTTAAAGGTGATAACCAACACTTTATACTTTGCCCGGAAACTAATTGGCAGCCAGTGAAGAGATTTTAAAACTGGTGTAATGTGGTCACCCTAGGTGTACTGGTGACCAGCCTGGCTGCCATATTTATTTATTTATTTATTATTGCATTTCTATACCGCCCAATAGCCGAAGCTCTCTAGGCATTTTTTGAACTAGTTGAAGTTTCCGGACTAGGCACAAAGATAGCAGAAGTCGATCCTCAAAGTTACCAGCATGTGCACTACCATCTTTAGGTCTTTCGGGCATTGGGGACGGGGGGTGGGGGCAGAAGAGCGGGCATTGGGCACAGGCCTGGCGGACGGGGGGGAAGAAGGACAGGGGACAAAGCATCGGGCATGGGGGGAGGACAGGCGAGTGAGTGGGCAGGGGAGGCATCAGGAATTGTGGGGGGGAGCAGGGGCAGGGGGAGCAGGGGGCCCTTTATTTTTTTTAAAAAAATCACTTACCTGCTCTGGCGGTGCGCTCCTGCGCACATGGCACTTTAACTGCTGAAAAAAATGGCGGACGTGACGGGGCTTCCCCTTGCCCCGTTGCGTCTTACGTTTGGAAAAGGGCAACGGCGTGCGCTAGCTGTAGCGCGCCGTCACCCCGACTCCCGGCCGGATTTTCAGTTAGGTCTAGCAAGGCCCTTTGAGACCATTGAGTAAAAAAGCAGACCCTCCAATGCAGAGGAGCAGTAAGGGAGCAATCCTATGTCTAGACCGTCATAGGATTCTTCAGTTTCTGGGAACTGAGGCCCAGAAAACACTCTTTCTGCTCCCTCCCTCATCCCACTCATAGCCAGCATAATTCTTGCTGCGCTGGCTACAACTCCACACCTGGAAGTGAAGCACGGAGAGGTGAAAAGAGGGAGGTCCCGGGAACAGGGAGGGAAAGAGGCCATGGAAGCTGTCTTAAGTCTCTAGGACCCTTCCCTCCCACTCCCCGAAGACACGCCTACATGGGCAGAATCACCTGTCTAGGCAACAGTGCAGGGTGGTTGGAGCTTGACACAGAGAATCTCCTCTGTGCTTCATCACCCCCCCACCCCCTGGTATTGCTTTGTTGGCAGCCTCCGATTTTGGAGGCTGGCCACTATCCAGATAGGATTGTACCCTAAGCCTCTGAATACCAGATGTTGGGGGGGGATGCTGGGGAAAGTGATAATCTTCCATGCTTTGCTTTTGAAGGCACCTGGCTATGTGCTTTTGGAAACAGAACACTGGCTATCTAGGACCTTGGTCCGGTCCAGTTATCTCTCCCTATGGCCTTGTCTGTATGCTGTACGATGTGGCTGTGCAGTTGCACTCTGTTGTTTATGACACCGCTGCCAATTTGCAGCCACATCATGTTATTCCCCACGGAGCTGCACATTTTCTGTCTCTTTTCACCACAAGATTTTACTTTGCTCCGATGTCACCACGGTTGTTTGAGCGTGTGTCAGTGGTGGCTTCAGTTTGGATTAAGAGAGTGAGTATAGTTAGGGGGTGGATCCCAGGACAGGTTAGCTGCGAGAATGCAGGGCAAGGGGCAGGCTCCAGGTGAGTGTTTAGTAAGCGACACCATGGTGATTCTGGAACTAAATTAAGGACAGTAATTATGTATAATGCAAAAATTCAATGAACTGTAGCTACACAGATGCACAGATGCAAGTGTTCAAAGCTACAACATTGTGCAGAGTTGCCAGAAAACAAAGCAAAAAAAAAAAAGCTTTTGGAGGTTTTCAGTAACTCAATATTTGCTGTGCATTACCCTCATTTGACAACAGCACGGTGAATTTTCCTGGCTGGACAGCCCGTGCTCACTCCATGTAATCCTATCATTGCCACTTTGCAACCGTGATGCTGTGGGGTTTTGGGGTATCACTAGCAAACGTGGCACCTTATAGTTGCTTGGCAAGACTCCCACCTGTCTGATTTACTCTCTCTTTTCACTTTTCTTTAAAATGTTGCAAAAATAAAGTAACATAAATAAGACAAAAGGAACTGGTGGACCTGCCCCTGGTAGCCAATTCTGGGTCCTGGGCACCAGTTGGAGAACAATGGATGACACCACAGCTGTGGCCTCAGAACAGGAGCCGTAGGAAGGCAGCGCTTCCTCCCGGGGTGCGGGGGGTGGGCCCCTTGCTTTCCTTGGCTCACCATCTTGCAAGTCACCTATTGGGCCTGTTCAGACAATACGCTAAGCTGTGGTTAGGCCACTAACCCTTTTGCAGCAAAGGGTTAGTGAGCATGTTTAAACTGTGGTTATGTAGCTACCATGGTTAGAAATGGTAAACACAGCATGCTAAGTCATGGTTCACAGGACACACTAAGCCATAATGCTTAGCTCAAAACGCTTAACCACAATGGCTTAATGTGTCATCTGAATTTAAACTCACTCTCTCTCCTGCCGTCTCCCTCTCCCTTGCTGTCATTCACACACACACACACACACACTTTTCCTTCCTAAAAGAGCAGGATTTGTTTCACCATTTGCATGGTACTACCGTCACCCTTCCCCACCTCCTCCAGCCCAGCCCAGTCCATCACTAGAAAGGGGTAGTTCTTCTTGCCTTGGCAACTGTATCCTATTCTTTCACCTCTTTGCTCCCTTGCGGTGTGCATCCTATTCACCCCTGCTGTTCCCTTCTGGCTTTGCTCCACAGAGCCAGAGCACCATGGGGCTCATCCCCACGCACTGTTATTTTAATATTTGTTTATTTATATTTGTATTTTCATACTATTCTGCCTTCAACGGAGCTTACAGCTTAAAAACAGCGAGGGATGGTGCAGGTGACATCCTCTGCAATCTATCTTTCACAAAGATTCTAAGAAAGTGAAACGTTTTGGATAACCATTTTATAGGGAGACAAAGGCCATGGCTAGACAAGGGGGTCGGAGGGTGCCGATCTCGCAATTTTGTAATTGCGAGATCGTTGCCCTTGGCTACATGCAGCGCACAACATCGCAGCCACGATTTTGGATTTGGTTTTTTAAAGGAGAAGGAGCGCATGAGCACTTGTCTGAAAACTGTAAGTTTTTTTTTTTAAAAAAAAAAAAACAACCCCTCCCCTCACCCCACCCCACCCCCGATGGGCACAGAGCTCCTGAGGAGGAACTCTGTGTCCCGTGCCTGGCTCATCGTGGTAACTCGCAAGGAGCTGGGACAACCCGCGACACCCACCCACATGTTCCGCAGTCTCAGGCTCATCTCGAGACTGCGGAAAAAGCAGGAAAAAGGGCTATGCTGATATCCCGGGGCAAGAGAGGGATCATCCCTCCCTGCTTCTGGGATCCCCTGTGCGTCATGTGAATGCACAGGGGTGATCCCGGGGTGATCCCCGGGATATCGGCTGGTCTAGCTATGCCCAAAATGTCATATCCCAAAGAGCAAACATTAACAGGAGGTGCCAGGAGCAAGAGAAAACTGCAGAGTCTGCTTTGGTTGCCTTGGTGGATGAGATCTATCCAACATCAAAACAATAAAACAAGGTAAGTCTAAAAGATATTGCAGTTCCCTAACACATGAGTTAAGACAGGCATGGGCAGGCCTGCAAATTACTGGGATTCTTGTGAAGAATTCTGGACTAAGTGGACTTTAGCCTGATCCAGCCTAATCTTGTACTGAGGTTCTTCAGCATGGAAGCATGCTCAAGGTCACCTTGCACAGATTACATATGCAGAGATCCTAAGTACGTGCCCTTGCTTGTAAATTTAAGAACTGTTGGTAGATTCGTGTGTGTGTGTGTGTAGGGGGGGAGTGTACCACTTAAAACTACAGCCAGCTCATCCATAGATCGAATCATAGAACAGTAGAGTTGGAAGGGGCCTATAAGCCCATCGAGTCCAACCCCCTGCTCAATGCAGGAATCCACCTCAAAGCATACTTGACAGATGGCTGTCCAGGTGCCTCTTGAATGCCTTTGGTGTGGGAGAGCCCACTGCCTTGCTAGGGAATTGGTTCTATCATTGTACTGCTCTAACAGTCAGGAAATTTTCCTGATGTTCAGCCCGAATCTGGCTTCCTGTAACTTGAGCCCATTATTCCGTGTCCTGCACTCTGGGATGATTGAGATGAATGTAACTCTAAGATAGCCTGGTGCTCTCCAGATATTTGGACTACCTACCAATCCCAGCATTCTTGCTCATTGGCCATGCTGCTTGGGGCTGATGGGAACTGAAGCCCAAAATATTTGGAGGGCACCAGGTTGGGAAAGGCTGTTCTAAGGCAGTGCCATTTCCAGCAAAGCACTGAATGTTGTTGTAGCTGATGAGCTATTAGCTCTGTTTGTGGAGATGTTCTCTGCCTAGGCCAGGTCAACTGCTCCTTCTTGCTTAATGACCCTCTAGCTCAACCACTGTGCCCCAAGCCTTCTGGGTCTATGCGCAGTAACAGCAGCAGCCCTGAAGGCCTCCCTTGCTTGGATTCGTTTAGCACCTACATTGGCCCAGTTCCATCTGCAGTTCAGGGCAGCATGATACGGATCAAACCCCACATTGAGCCCAGGTCTTTCTTTTATGTGGCTAATGCCTTCTTGGCCTTCCTGCCCAGCCAGGCCAACAGCAGCTGGGAAATGTGGCAGCCACATGTTGGCAAAGGCTGAGTCCTGGGCACATTTTTCTCTGCACAGCCTTTAAGCTGTGGGAAGCATTTCAAAGGAAACCATTCCCCCATAGCATGCTTGTGATCTGAAGATGGCTATTTAGAAGGCAGCCCGGCATTAATTTAGCAATTCACTACAGAGTTTGGCGTGAGGTTGAAAGCACTAAAATAAATTGTGGTGAAGTCGTTTCCCTCAAACCAGATTGTGTGGTTTACATTATTTGTCAAAGTTAAGTACAACTGGCAGGTTTGTATCATTCATGCGCAGCGCAGCAGGGAGAGGAGCTTGAGGCTAGGCACTCTGCAGGGTTTGGGGGGTTGTCCATGCGCCCCTTGAGATGCTGCTTGATGGAATATTATACAAAGCTGGTTCAACTGAAGGCCAGCTCCCTGTGTCTTAAGCCCTTAATGGGAGCTTAACTGTCCACCCCTGAATGATTCTCTGTTACTTGCATTTTTCCTATACATTGATTGGTTTATCTCCCCATGGGGGTGGCTTTGGGGTCCCTGGTAAATAGTGATCTACAACTGTTGAATAAATTGCAAAATGCCTGCTTGAATTAGCTAATCACAAGACCCTGAATACACATCCGTGCCTAAGGTAGTAGGCCGGGAGCAAAGGTTTATGTTCTGAGTGCAAAGAATGGCCATATAAGGACTGTCAGCTCCGGTGTAAGGAGTGCAAAAACAGCGAGCAGGGCGCAAACTTTGGGTGCTGAGTGCAAACTCTGCCCAGCAACAGCGACATGGCATTTAAACACGTGACTCTGAAGTAACCTCTCATGATTGTGACTCATCCCCATTGTTTGTATGCTAATATAAGGAATTACCTTTAGATTGTTTGGGGCCAGACCCTACAGGGCGCTAGCTTGTTGGAGTCTTGCCTTTCTTGAGAAATAAAACTGGGTTGCATCCGCCGAAGGTCTGCACGTCTGATTCCACTCTGAAGGATAAATTGGCACAGTCCTCCAGGGGAACGAACCTCTTTCAGCCATTTGGGCAACACAACCAGAATTACCATTGCTTTGCTACTCATGATCCAACTTGTTACTCACATTTCCTGCAGTTGCCCCTATTTAAGAGGTATACAACGAAGAGGAAAGGCCTCTAGTACTCACCAAGAACAACCCATGGGCAGCTGTACCCAAGTCTGGATCTGAAGTTTGTTATGGTTCTTTAAAGATTAGAAGAAGAATAGAAACTAGAGGTGGAGTTCTCAACAAAGGAGGGGCTTCTCCATGGAGCAAGGCACTTCCATTCCTACTTCAACATAGTTGCTGGTCTGTCTTCCATACTCTCTACGTAGTGGGAGTGTCAGAGCAGGATGATTTCTTGACCAAGCACAGGAGAACAGAGTTGGACAGGGGAAAGGAAAAAGAACTCCAGGCTGCAAGAAGAGTGAGAAAAGCAAAACTAAAATAAAAAGGAACAACAGAAGCAAAGTTTTAAAATCAGAAAAGAAAAAAACACAGCAAGGGAAGAACCACTGGAAAGTGAAAGAGAAACGGGGGTGGGGGGGAGAGCTTTTAGTGAGGGAAGGCTGGAGACCCTGGAATAATTAAGTGAATTGGAAAAGATGCAAATTCATAAAGCTATGAACCTTATGACATGAATGGTCCAACTTCCACCATTTGACTTTCAAAATCCAAGCACCTGGCCCAGCTGAATTAGGAGATCTGAGAGATGTAAGATGGCTACTGTATTGATGCAGAAACATGAAGAACATCAAATGAATGCTCTCCCTTTTGCAAAGCAGGAGGCTGGAAATTATATTTTATGTCGTCTACCTTTCACTGCAGATGACAACTACAAAGATTCTAAGAAAGTGGAAGAAGATTTGAATAATCATTACATATGCTGACAAAATGTCTTATATGAAAGAAAAGAAAATTTATCAGGAGGTTGCAGGAGCAAAGGGAAACTGTTGAGTCTGCTTTGGTCCTGCTGTTTCACCATGTCCTGCTTATGGGTCCCTCGGCAACAGCTGGTTGGCCACTGTGAGAACAGAGTGCTGGACTCTTTCACACAGTGAACAGCTTCTGAATCGCACGAGGTCCTGGTTCCCCTCTATTCGGCCCTGGTTAGGCCTCATCTTGAGTACTAGGTCCAGTTCTGGGCACAACACTTCAAGAAGGATGCAGACAAGCTGGAGCATGTTCAGAGAAGGGCAACGGGGATGATCAGGGGTCTGGAAACAAAGCCCTTTGAGAACAGACTGGAAGAACTGGGCTTGAAAGGTTGTCACACATTACTGTCTGATGTCAGTAATGAACCAGTGTGGTATAGTGGCTAAAGTGTTGGACTGGGAATCAGGAGATCTGGGTTCTAGCCCCCACTCTGCCATGGAAGTTCACTGGGTAACTCTGGGCCAGTCACAGATGCCAGGATCATCCCAGAGTGCAAGACATGGAATATTGGGTTCAAGTTACAGGAAGCAAGATTCTGGCTGAACATCGGGAAAAACAGCCTGACTGTTAGAGCAGTATGGCAATGGAACCCATGACCTAGGGAGGTAGTGGGCTTTCCCACAGTAGAGGCCTTCAAGATGCAGCTGGACAGCCATCTGTCAGGTATGTGGACATCATATATCTTGACTTCAGCAAAGCTTTTGACAAAGTACCACATGACATTCTGATTAACAAACTAGCTAAAAGTGGGCTAGATGGAACAACTATTAGGTGGATTCACAGTTGGCTACAGAATCGGACTCAAAGAGTACTTATCAATGGAACCTTCTCAAACTGGGGAGAGGCAACGAGTGGGGTGCCGCAGGGCTCAGTCCTGGGCCCAGCGCTCTTCCACATTTTTATTAATGATTTGGACGAGGAGGTGCAGGGAACGCTGATCAAATTTGCAGATGACACAAAATTGGGTGGGATAGCTAATACCCTGGAAGACAGAAACAAACTTCAAAGTGATCTTGATAGGCTGGAGTGCTGGGCTGAAAACAACAGAATGAAATTTAATAGGGATAAATGCCAAGTTCTACATTTAGGGAATAGAAACCAAATGCACAGTTACAAGATGGGGGACACTTGGCTCAGCAATACTACAAACGAGAAAGATCTTGGAATTGTTGTAGATCGCAAGCTGAATATGAGCCAACAGTGCGTTATGGCTGCAAGAAAGGCAAATGCTATTTTGGGCTGCATTAATAGAAGTATAGCTTCCAAATCACGTGATGTACTGGTTCCTCTCTATTCGGCCCTGGTTAGGCCTCATCTAGAGTATTGTGTCCAGTTCTGGGCTCCACAATTCAAGAAGGATGCAGACAAGCTGGAGCGTGTTCAGAGGAGGGCAACCAGGATGATCAGGGGTCTGGAAACAAAGCCCTATGAAGAGAGACTGAAAGAACTGGGCATGTTTAGCCTGGAGAAGAGAAGATTGAGGGGAGACATGATAGCAGTCCTCAAATACTTAAAAGGTTGTCACACAGAGGAGGGCCAGGATCTCTTCTCGATACTCCCAGAGTGCAGGACACGGAATAATGGGCTCAAGTTAAAGGAAGCCAGATACCGGCTGGACATCAGGAAAAACTTCCTGACTGTTAGAGCAGTGCAACGGTGGAATCAGTTACCTAGGGAGGTTGTGGGCTCTCCCACCCTAGAGGCATTCAAGGGTGCTCTGTCAGGGATGCTCTAGGGTGGATTCCTGCATTGAGCAGGGGGTTGGACTCGATGGCCTTGTAGGCCCCTTCCAACTCTGCTATTCTATGATTCTATGTTTTAAGGTGGATTCCTGCATTGAGCAGGTGGTTGGACTCAGTGGCCTTATAAGCCCCTTTCAACTCTACTGTTCTATGATTCTATGACTAGATGGACCCTTGGTCTGATCCAGCATGGTTCCACAATGTGTTCTTATGTTCACCTTGGTGAATGATCTATCCTGGGAACTGGGCAGAGAGATTGTGTCCCTATTGGTTCTGCTGGACCTCTCAGTAGCTTTGTGTCCATGGTATCTTTTGGACTGCCTGGCTGAGATGGGACTTAGAGTCAATGTTTTAAGGTGGCTCCAGCACTTCTTAGAGGGGTGATTTCAGAAGGTGGTGCTAGGGAATTACAGTTTGATGTTGTGGCATCCCTCAGGGTTCCATCCTGTCCCCAAACTATTTAACATATACATGAACCAATGGGAGAGATTATCTAGAGTTTGAGGGTTCAGTGCCATCACTATGCTGATGACACTCATCTCTCTGCTCTACGTCTAAATCTGAAGAAGCTGTTCTTTTTCTAAATCAGTATCTGATGTCAATAATGGACCAGTGTTTATGTAGTGGCTAAAGTGTTGGACTGGGAATCAGGAGATCTGGGTTCTAGCCCCCAGTGGCTAGCGATGCCCATGCATTAACTAGCTAAATGGCAAACTCTCCTTTTCCTGTAACTTGCAGGCGAGGTTGCAAATATTCCCTTTCTGAACGTCGACTGCAAAAGCCATGAAGCCTCATCTTGAGCGACAAACTCTCAAAGCGTTCTCTTGGTAGTGGCTTGGTTAAGATGCCCGCTCTCATCTCTGCAGTTCGACTGTAATACATCTCAGTAATCCCGTGTTCTTCGAAATTGTACACTAAGTGGTAATTTAATCCAATTTTCTCCTTTCTGTCTTTTTTTTTTTAATTTATTATTATTATTATTATTATTATTATTATTATTATTATTATTATTATTAGTTACATTACATTAAATAAAACAACAGTGCAACCATCACCAGGACCAACTACGCCTTCATCCCTGTTCCCAAAATTGTAATATTTCTTGTTCAGGTGTACATCCTTTCCCTCTTAACAAAACAAATTCCAAAAATGGTTTCCATATGATCTCAAATTCATTATAATTACATCTTCCTTTTTCCATTTTAATATTACATGTTAATTTATCATTGATGGCTATGTCCCATAGTTCCTTATACCATTCCTCAATCTGATATTCACTTTGTATCTTCCATTTCCTAGCTATTATTAATCTTGCTGCTGTTAATAAGTTCGTGATCAAATCCTTAATAGGTTGTGTGCAGTTCACCCCGTCGTATATGGACAACAGTGCTACGCTCAGGGATAACTCTAAACTTATTCCAGTTATCTCTTTTATCTCTTTATACACCAATTGCCAAAAGTTTTGTACACATTTACATGCCCACCACATGTGAACATAAGTGCCCACCTCCTGGCACCCTCTCCAACATAATATTGAATATTTCTTCTCGATTTGATTTAGTTTAACTGGTGTTAGGTACCACCGCCATACCAATTTATAAAAATTTTCTTTTATCCTTACTGATAAGGTTTTCAAATTCCGTGTTTCCCATATCTTATCCCATCTCTGGTTACTTATTTGAAATTTAATATCATTTTCCCATACCAATTTATAACCATCTTCCTGATCCTCTCTTGCCATCAATATTCTATATATTTCACTCGTTATTCCCTTTGTGATCAAATTCCCTTCTTTCTCTTGTCTTTGTACTATCATTTTTTCAAAACTCGTATACTCTCTAAGTTGTTTATTTTCTTTTATCCATTTCTTTACCCATTGTTCTAACTGCATATAGTTAAACCATGACAACTTTTCCCCCATCAAAATTTCTTTAATTTGATCTAACTCCTCTATTTTAACCACCCTTTCCAACCTATTTATATTCCGTTCCTTTAATACCTTACCTACCACCTTTTTTAAATTTACTGGAAAATCCTCCATCATTACCACTGGAGTTAATGGGGAAATGGCAGGTATTAATTTTATTCTATTTTTAGCCCAAATTTCCATAATATTCTTTAATAAAGGATTCCCTATTCTTTGTAGAAATTCCTTAGTAATCTTATTAAAACAAATATTTTCTAATTCCATTTCTAATTCTTGTGTTTCAGTTTCCAACCAAGTCCTTTCACCTACTCCCAGAATACCCTCCACCACATATCTTATTTGATTAGCTATATAATATCCTTTTAGATTTGGGAGACCTAGTCTTCTGTTGTTTATACCAAACTCTCTTGTTTACCCTAGCCTTTTTATCTCCATTGCAGAAATTATTCAACATTATTTGCCACTTCTTTAACTCTGTATCCGATATTCTAATTGGCAACATTCTAAATAAAAAATTAATTTTAGGTAATATCTTCATTTTAATTAATGCTATCCTACCAAACCATGACAGTCTTATTTTCCGATACTCCTCTAATTTTATTTTAATATCCTGCCTTATTCTATTATAGTTTTCTTCTTCTGACTTTCCTGCATCCCCTGTTATATATATCCCTAGGTATTTTATTTTATTTTTAACTTTCATATTCCATTTCTTCCTAACTAATTCCTGTTCTCCCTCCTCTTTATAATTAAACAACATCAGCTCTGATTTGGACCAATTTATTTGTAACCCTGTCAGTTCCCCAAACTCCTTCAAATGCTTTTGTACTTTCTCCATTTTCTCCAGCGGCTTTTGAATCGTTAATAAGGTATCGTCTGCAAACAAACTGATCTTAATTTCTTCTCTTATCCCTATCCCTTTTATACTTTCATCCTCTCTTATTGCATTTGCTAGTACTTCTATAACCATTGCGAATAATATTGGGGAAAGGGGACACCCCTGTCTAGTGCCTCGGGCTAAGGAAATTTGTTCTGTAATACCATCATTCACTATTACTTCTGCTATATTTTGCGAATATAACTGATTTATCAATCCCTTAAATTTCTCTCCAAATCCTATAGTATCTATTAACATTTTTAGTGCTGGCCATTCCACGCAATCAAAGGCCTTAAAAATATCCAAGGCTATTATACCCGCCTGCAAATTATTTTTCTTTATGTTATTTATTGTATTCAATACTCTACCACTTAAATCTGACATCTGTCTTCCTGATACAAATCCACATTGATCCTTTTTAATATATTTAAACATAAATTTATTCAACCTTCTTGCCATTATTGCTGTCAATATTTTAGCATCTTGATTTAATAAGGATATAGGTCTATAAGATCCCGGGTCTGTTAAATCTTTATCCAGTTTTGGAATTAAAATGATTATAGACTGTTCCCATGATGGTGGGGCCTTTTCTCCGTTTATTATTTGATTATATAACATCTTCAATTTTGGTATCAACATTTTTTTTAATATTTTATAATATTCTGGACCCAATCCATCCGTTCCAGGTGATTTCCCTACTTTTAAATCATCAATTATTCCCTCTATTTCGTTTTCTGTAACCGGCTGTTCCATAACCTCTCTATCTGTATCCTGTATCTTTATTTTCCAATTTTTCTCAATATAATCTTTGATCTCCTTTAAAGGCCTCTTATTTGATGTATATAACTTTTGGTAAAAATTTTGGAAGACTTGTAATTTCTCTCTCATTAAATTATGCATTTTACCTGTATTGTCTTTTATTGCCCCAATTTGGTTCTTAATTTTTTTTTATTGTGTGGATCTAGCCAACATTTTAGAATTTTTATTACTGTATTCAAAATATTCTCTTTTAAAATAAATCAGATTCCTCTGCACTTTCCCTATTTCTAAACTCTCCAATTCCTTCTTTTTTGCCTGTAACTGTGCTCCAATGTATTTATCCTTCTTTTTTATATATTTTCCTTCTAACTCTATAATATTCGCCTCTAAATTTTTCCTAGCCTCTTCCTGTTGTCTTTTTAATTTAGATGACTCCCTGATACCGATCCCTCTCATCACCGCCTTCATAGTGTCCCAAACTATTGCATGGGTCGATTGCCCTTTAATATTAATTTCCCATATATCTTGCATTTCTTTCTCAATTTTCCCTATTGTTTGCTTAGATTTAAAAATCCTAGTGTCTAATCTCCATCTTTTAACTACTTTATACTCTTTTTTAATTTTTATATTCATATTAATCAGTGCATGGTCCGTCACTTTAATGACCCCTATCGCTGTATCTATTACTTTTGATAATAAGCTCTTTGATATAAAAAGGTAGTCTATCCTAGAGTAGGTCTTATGTACCGATGAGTAAAATGTGTATCTTCTCTCCTCCCCCTTAATCGCTCTCCAAACATCTACCATTTCTTTCCTTTTCATCCATTTATTCAAACTTGTTATATTTTTACCCCTTTCTTCTATGGTGGGGTTCGATTTATCCTTATTTTTATCCATTACCATGTTGAAATCCCCCGCCATTATTATATGACCCTTTTGTATATTTTCCATTTTTTTAAACACTCTACAATAAAAGGTTGCTTGGTTTTCATTTGGGGCGTAAACATTCACCAGTGTATAATATTCATCTGCTATCTTCCCCCGTATGATTATAAATCTTCCCTTTTCATCTTTTTTTATCTCTATATCATGAAGACCACATTTCTTTGATATTATAACAGCTACCCCTCTAGACTTTGACGTTCCATATGCTTTCTCATAAATATTCGCCCACCTTAACTTAAGCTCATTAATCCCTTCTTTAATTTGATGTGTTTCTTGCAGGAATACAATATCAGCCTTGTCTCTATTCAGTAGTGTTTCTATTCTTTTCCATTTAATTGTTGTCCCTAGCCCTTTAACATTCAGTGATGTAACTCTTAATCTACTATCCATATTGTTGTTGATAAAATTTAATAGTATTTGTTGGTCCCAAATAGTGTCCTACATCCCCTCCCCCCTCTTCCTGACCCCCCTCCCCCCCTCCCCCCCACACCATCCATACTCCTCTCCCCCTCTCTCCTCCCCGAGGTGGTTAGCCTCGTTCATAGATCAATCAGATCCACGGGGGGGGGGGGGGAGAAGCTTCTCTGAATTCCCCAGCAGCAGCCATCTTCTTCTCCCGGTCAATATGTCTCTCATCCCCTAAAGTTATTGTCTTTAATATGTGTCTTCTACTCCTTATTTCCTCTATCTGCTCCCTGTGTTTCTTCCTCCGGTTCCAGTAATCCCAGCTTCCGTAGTAGTTGTATTCCTTGTTCCAGCGACATAATTCTGTGTTGTTGTCTTTTCCATTGAAATTTTAGAAAAACTGGGTATCCCCAAGTATATTTCACTCCATTTTCCATCAAAACCACCACACATGGTTTCACACTTTTCCTCCAGTTAATTGTCTCAGGACACAAATCATTATATATTTGTACTGGGTTGGATTGGTACATCAGTTGACCCGAACTTTGTCTAGCTGCCTTCATCAAGAGTTCTTTTTTATAATAATTTGCAAATTTAATAATAATGTCTCTGGGCATCTCTCCCCTTTTAGGGCCACTCCTATGCAGTCTTTCTATATCCGAATCCTCCCATGTGACATCTGGTGCTATAACTACAATCCATTGCATAATTTGGTCTCTCAATATTTTGGGATTCTCGCCGGAAGTTTCTGCAAAGGCACGAAGTCGTAGATTTGATCGTCTACCTCGGTTTTCCAAATCCATCAGCTTTAGTTCCCATTGCTGAAACTTAAGATTTTGTTCCTGTATAGATTTTTCATTTGCTGATATACTTTTCTCCATCTCTCCCACTTTACCACTCACTTCTTTCAACTGTTTTTGAAATTCAGAGATGGTTCTTTTCATTTCAATCGATATCTCAGACACAATTTGTTTTTTGAGAATCTCATTATTATCTTGCATCATTTCCTTGATGCTCACCAGCATCTGCTCCATCTGCATTTCCTCCTCTTGCTTTTTAGATCTATTTGCTGTTCCAGGCAGGCTGGCCCCACCTTCTTTCCCCTTCCCAGCTGTTTGTGAGTCCTCGGTATTATTATTATTTTTAGCGTTTCCACTTTCCAACTCCAAGTCAATCCTGCCAAGTCTGGCTGTTATACAGTCCGAGGGTTTATCTTGTGGTTTGCCTCTTATCCATGCAGGGAGAGGTTGTTTTTTTTTCCCGCCCTTCCCTGGCATTTACCCAACAACTCCCGAAGCTCGGAAAGTGAAAGTAGCTTATTATAGCTAAATTGTTTATCAACAGTCAGTTTTTTCTCCACTTTCAGCTGCTGTAGGCTTTCCAATACAAGAATCCCTCTTTATACTCACTTTATCTTGCTTTGGGTTAGATTAATAGCTTTCCAAAGTTTATTTGAGACCGGAGCTTACAGATTCCGCTGCTACTCGTTCACCCGGAAGTGCATTCCCCCTTCTCCTTTCTGTCTTGCCTGGCTGTTGTGTTGGCTTTCTTCGTGGTAACAGTGTAATTGAGGACCTGGAAAGAGATCTTAGTCCAGGTCCTCAATTATAACGGCATCTGGATGGAAAAGCAGAAAAGTGAGAGTAGCTTTAAAACATGAAGGCAGGGGCCACTGTAGAGGTCACATTTAAAAGCTGCACTAATTGGGGGTGTTTTTAGTAATGATGTACTAGTAAAATTAGTGAAAGAGGTCGTTTGGTCTTATTGGGGAATATCTGACCCCAAAACTGAAGGATTCAGGGTGCTGGGGCAGACATTCCTGAATTCTCTTGGGGCAGGGAAGGCTGTGCTTCCTCTGCATTCTTCCCCATCTTCACTCTTTCCAGCCAACTTACCCCTCTGGAGACGGAGCAGCTCCTCGTACAGGGGAAGGGCTTCTTCAGCTTGCTTCCGGAGCTCCTCCCTGCCATCAAGGAGGAGCTCCTTCACTTCCTCCACAAGCCGGAGAAGGACTGGGTGCTCTCCAGGCATCTAGAGGGAAAGAAAACAAGATAGATCTCTCTCTCATCCCTCAATGGGCCTCCATCCTGGAAAACTGCATGTACGACAGGCCCTCAGGGGGACTCCCATGGGACCCTGGCATTGGGAGGGAAGGGCTGTAACCCTTTGCCCCCCTGACGGTGGCCCTGATTCAGGTTCTTCCCCACCCCTGCTCATTATATGGAGAAAAGAGCTCCCTTTCCCTCCAAGAGCAGCTTGGGTCCACTTCTGTGGAATCTCCTACAGTCCCAGTTCAGGGCTGCTGCCATTTCAGCAGGTGGGGATACTCACGGCCAATTCACGGAGGTGGAGGGCAAACCCGAGGAGGTCCGTCACTGCAATGAGGGCCCTCCACCTCTCCAAAATGTCCCTGGACCTTATCCAGTAGTGCATGTTCTGTGGAGGGAAGCAGCAGCTCAGAATCCATGCAGGATCTTCCCACTCACACTTGGGGCTCCCGATTGGGTGTCCTCACATGTGAGCAAAACTAAAATTCTCCTGCATCCCCACTCACCTCCAATAAAAATATTACATGGCCCATGGTTGGCTCTCCACTGAGCAAACCCCTCAGCATAAATTCTGCGGTCTCGTAGCAATATCGCAAGCAGAGGTGCTGAAAGGAAAGAGAAAAAGAGAGCATTAGACCAGGGTGTAGTCACTGAAGGCTCTCCCCTGCCAAGGTAGCAAATTAGGCTCTGGCAGGAGTCAGCAATGTGTACCCATGGATGCACAGGTGCCCACATAAAAGATCCCTGGAGCAAGAAGGTCGCCTCCCTCCAGCCCAACCATGTTTTGGCCATCCACCCCTCTCCCCCTCTTTATTTAGGTCAAAGAAGGGGCAAGGGAGGAAAGACTCAGCCCTTTCCCTCCTTCCCTGAGGCACAGACATCTGCCCCCCCAGATCACAAAGCTGATCTCTGCAACGGCAGTGCGAGAAGGGATCACGCACCACAGGCCCAGAACATGGTCTTTGCTCCAAGACCAATGCATCTGGCCAGGATTTACCTGATGCTGAGGGGCTGCTCCACTCCTGGAGTTGCTGAAGAGCTCGTGGAGAGCCAACCGTAAGATCTCGGACTCCAGGTCCCTGGCAAACGCAGGTCCAGTTTGGCTGGTAGGAGAAAAGGGAAAGTAATCAGTTCTAGTGAGGGAGGGAAGGGCAGGTGTTCAGGCTGGGCCAAGGGCCATATCTGGTCACCATGCAATGTGGATTTCCTCCTCTGGAAGGAGGAGATTGGATCACGGGACTTTCCCAGCCACCTCCAGTGATCCAACCTGGAAATCTCTGCCTTGGCTCCAGTTTGTAAGCAAGAGCAACCTCGAAAGAGAATGGGGAAGGTGGGGAAGAGAAAAGGCCTAAACCTCCCACCATTCCCCAGCCAGAACAGATCCTGTAAGCCACTGTAATACCTCAGACAGTAGATCGCCTTCAGGGCGCTAACAAGGATGTTGGATGGGAGAGTTGCCCCGGGCTGGGTCTCCATGGCCACCTGGGAGAGGGCAACAGAGAAAAGGGAAAAGATTACAGTCAAAGCCTTCTCAAGCCCCAGGTTGGAGATTCAGGGCTCCTCACCCACCCTTCACACTGGATTGCAGGGGCTGCATCTCACTCACCGCTATTGCCTTTGTTAAGTCGTCTTTGGAGCAGGGCAGCTCCAGCTCCCAGCCCCTGCTCCTCCAGGTGGCCAATGAAGTGGCGATGAAGGCCTGGAGAAAGGTCACCTTCTCCAGGCTATCAAACTTCTAGAAAATTGGAAGAATCAGGTTGTTAATTATGGAAAGACAATTCTGGGCCTTCATGTCAGGGCAGAAAACAAAAGCCCCAATTCAGGTTTTGGTGATAGGTATTTGCTCAGTTGTGCTGAAATCGGTTTATATAGAAACAGAAGGAGAGTCGGAAATCCCCCAATTAGCTCCGAAAGCTGTTGAGCGGAGATTATTTATTTATTTATTTATTATACTTATATACCGCTCCCATAGCCAGGGCTCTCTGGGCGGTTTACAGAAACCGCCCAGATCCCTGCAACAAAGAGCCCTTTCTTGGACCATGGGGAAAAGCAGCTCCTCCATGCTGCCATGTGTAGGAGAAGCTCTCCGAGAACCCAGGAACTGCCTTCCTGGATTCCCCCTGCAGCAAAGAGCAGTGGGCCTGGTCCTAGGCTCAAGGTGGGCGGCACCTGTGCAGAAGGATCTGGAAACCCAGGGTTTTGTGTTAAGAGTGGCGAGGAAGGGGGTAGCTGTACCTTTTCTCCAGCTTGAACATCTTCTACGAAACGTTTTACGATATCATGCCGTTTGGCCAGTTCTTCGTCTGTTAAGGCAGCAGGCAAACAGGTGCTTGAATCCATTGTGACTGTGGATATAATAGAGGGAGAAGTCAGGGCAGATGGCAGGAGGAATGAGTGAGTCCTTCCCTCTTCAAAAGGCAGGCTGCTGCCTCCCTCTCAGGCCTTTGGACCACAGACCTGCCTTCTCCTTCCACCAGCCCTTCCCCTGAGCTGTGGGCGTCACCTCACCTGAACCCTCTGATGTGGCCTTCCGGTCCTCCACCAGGGCCTCCAGCCTCCGGAGCAGGGAACTCGGGTCCAGGGCCTTCCTCTGCTCCAGAGGTTTCAGCCCCAATGGATGGACTCTGGACTTCCGGCAGCAGGGCCACCAGCAGGGCCTTGGGGGTGCTACAGGTGATACAGACCCCCTGGCGGACCTGCTCCCCTCTGCCTTGGCTGGCTGGACCTTGGCAGGCCAGAAGGCAATTCGCAGCTTCCGCAGCCTAAAAGAGAGAAGGGGGAAAGTGAGGAAGGGGGCATGCAGTTCCTTCTCGCTCCATACAATGCAGTCAGCTGAGGCCACTGAAAATCTCCATGACTGACCTGTATTTGGTGGCACAAGCATCTTGGGGAGAGAATTTTTGACCGTTTAGAATGATGGCCGTTTTGCATCTAGGGCTCCCTCTCTCCAAGGGGAAGTTCTTCCTCCCACCCAGCTTGACTCACAAAACACTAAACCAGAGCCGTATCTACACTACAGCTTTAAAACAGTTTATAATGGTTTTGACAGCTGTTCGGGCCCAGGACACACTACATATACTGTTTTCAAAACGTTTTCAAATTGTTATATCCTGCTTGGTGTAGGTTTCTAGTCCCATAACTAAACTTTTATTCTTCCCTGCAAGTAATGCTGCTCATTCTCTTTCATGTGTTGGGTGTCTTTTGTTCATCTTTTGTCCTGTTTCCAAGCTGTTGATTCTTAGAAGTATGCCAGTATTTTTGCCCTTACCAAGGCCCAGGGAGCAGGGGCCAATAGAGTTCTTGAGAGAACCCATTCCTTGATGCGGGAACAGTGCAGGAGAAAACATTTCCACATGTGGCTGGCACACGGGCCTCTGTGGTTAATGCCACCCTCCGAAAGGGCCTCTCCTGCAGACCGTATTCCACAAGCAGCTTCACTGTAAGACAAGTGGCCCAGACAGATGGCAAAAGTCCAGGTATTTTGAACTTTAACTCCCAGAAGCCCCTGCCAGCACAGCTAATGGTCAAGAATGCTTTGAGTTGAAGTCCCAAATATCTGGAGTTCTTTTTTCCTACCCCTGCCTCAAATCCCTAATCCAAATCCTTTGCGAGCTCATGTTCCTCTGAGGAATTGTGGGACATTGAAAGGGTGGATAGTCTCAGCCGCCCACTGCTACCACCATAGCCAAGTTAGCCCACCAAGGGCCATGAATACGGGAGGGGAGCTCAACATGTATAACTACTTCAGAAAGAATTTTCCATTATATTTTCTCTCTTTCATGAGGTTTCTAAGACTTTTTTCAAAAAAGTTTTATTTGAGGTTCATTATTGGCTGGAGCCAGACTCTGTCATACTTAGTGTATACCCATTGAAATCAATTTGACTAGTTATGACAAATCAGTGTGATGTAATGGTTAGAGTGTTGGACTGGGACTCAGGAGATCTGGGTTCGAGTCTCCACTCAGCCAAGAAATGCACTGGGTGACTTTGGGCCAGTGTTGACTGCAAGCTTAAACAGCGGGCAAGTAGCGTGCTAAAACCTGAGCAAACAGCTGTGTGTGTTTGGGGAAGGAGGTTTCTGACATCTGGGCACCTCTTACTTGAAAACCTTTTCAAATAGCTTTTTGGTTTCAGTCTACAGTATGGAGGGGGCAGAGGTCCCTTGAGGGCATGCCCCCTGAGCTTTGCAGCTAGTTTCTGCCTCTTCCAAGCTCCTTGCCTGGGCTTTTTAGGGGGGTTAGGAGCACTCTTCGAATACCTGAAAGCTAGGATCTCTTCTCAATCACCCCAGAGTGCAGGACACAGACTAATGGGCTCAATTTACAGGAAGCCGGATTCCGGCTGGTCATCAGGAAAAACGTCCTGACCGTTAGAGCAGTACGACAATGCATCCAGTTCCCTAGGGAGGTCGTGGCCTCTCCCACCCTAGAGGCTTTCAAGAGGCAGCGGGACAGCTATCTCTCAGGGATGCTTTAGGGAAGATTCCTGCATTGAGCAGGGGGTTGGACTCGATAGCCTTATAGGCCCCTTCCAACTCTACTACTCTATGATTCTATGACCATGTAAGAAGCAATCTCTATTGCTGCCTGGAAATAAAGATTTCTTTAACATGATTGGTTTTGAGTCAGTGACTGGCCAAAGTCACCCAGTGTGTTTCATATCTGAGTGGGGACTTGAACCCAGTCCAACACTCCAATCATTACATCGTACTGGTTAGTCATAAATAGAATCCCAGCACCATCCTGCATCAGCCGCAGGAGTTCTGAAACAGAGCCAAGGAAAGCCCCTTTATCTATCTATCTATCTATCTATCTATCTATCTATCTCTATAATCTTAACCTGGCAATGAAAGAAAAGTGAGAGTCCCCCTAGGTTTCTGAACCATCACATTTAGTACGAGAAGCAGAATATAAAAAATGTTACTCACATCTTTATGGAGTCAATGTTTCTTTAGACGCCCTCACTGTCCCTCCCACTAACTAACTCTAATAACATAAATAAATAATAAATAAATAATATAAATAAATAAATATGAATAAATAAATAAATATGAATAAATATAATATTAAATGTAATAATATAAATAAATAAATAATAAACAATAAATATATAAATAATATAAATAAATAATATAAATAAATAAATATAAATAAATATAAATAAATAAATAATGAAAATAATAACAAAACTCTCCACTGATCAATAGCTCTCTCCAACTCTCTCTAACTCGCTAACTCACTCTCTCTCTCTCTCTCCTCACAACCCACAAAGACCGCTTCCCCCAGAGGCCTCCTGAAGGCCTTCCAGCTGGGGGACGTGTCACAATGGAAGACATGCCATGGTTACTTAGCAACCTTGCTCAGCCATGGGCATTGGTCCTCTCAATACTGGGTTTTTTGAGGGTATGGCCTATGATTTCACAAGGGTGCCCTGTATTTGGTCAGCCTCCTTAGCCAGGTCTGTTTTTTGGCCACCCAAGTCCTGTCCCTCTCTTCCAAGAAGATGGGTTGCCCTGCAGACTGCTGAATGCATGGGCTCTGAGGGAGCTTCACCAAGTGAAACCATCCAACCAGCCAAGGAGCAGCCTGGGTGCCTTCCTTGCAGGGGAGATGGCCATGTGGCTGATGGCACTAACCTGACTATTATGGGATTAAATGTATAACTGCTTCCTTAGAAGTTTTACATTTAGGACCTCTTAATAATATTATTGGCTGCAACAAGACTCTGTCTTTGTACTCCTGCCTCCTAGTTTCTTTCAGTCCTTCCAAACTATCATCAAGCATCAAGCCGAAAATAAATATCACTATTCTGTTCCGTACATAATCTTTCTTTAGTGAATTAACTTGCTTTATCGTTCCTGTTGTCTCTAGGGCTGGTGCCCATGTCATGCTTATGAGATTACTTAAAACACTGCCTTCATTCTTATCAAGCTGCTCACATGTTTTGATCAGCAAGAGAGGCCTTCTCCTTTGCCCACCTGGAAGAGGACTTAGTTGGGTGACCACATGTGAGAGGGCCATCTCTGCAGTGGCCCCACATCTCTGGAATGAGTTGCCATCTGCAGTGCTCCATGTTCCATCATCACAGGCTTTTAAGAAGTCTTTGGAAACTGATGTTTTTGCTCTAGCCTTCGCCTGATATGATGATTGTGTCTGCTGTTTTTTTTTTAATTATTATTATTATTGCTGTTTCTTTTGTTGGTTCTTTTTGCTCTTTTTGTTGCCTTATTGTGGAATTTGGAGGATGTCAGTGAGCATGAGGCTGGCTTCAACGTACATTTTGAATTCTCAGTAAATAATAGCTTCATAAATTCTCAAAGCCAACAAAGTGACATCTCACCATGGTTCTCTGAACTCCGTATCATGTGTTATAGTCCATGGTCCACAGGTAGCATCCAGAGATCAAAGCCCAAGAGCACAGACCACAGAGTGGCTTTTCCTTGTTTTTCCTCTTCTGGTTGGAAAATGTGACGACTGGGCCCTAGAGCCAATTTTATTGCTGTTCAAAGTCCTTTTCAACAACCAGAAGGGGAACAACACCTCCTGAGTGAGCTCTCAGGCTCTCAGCAGGCAGCAGTGCCAAGGGGGAGGCCAACATGGCCCATCCATCAGCCAGAGAAGGAGCACTTGAAACGGGCTCGTTTCTCCTCCCTCCCTCCCTCTCTCCCAGCCAGAAAGGACACTGGCTGCAGCTGGGAGTTTCCCCCTGGGATGGAAGGAGTATAGGATTGCAGTCTAACTTCCTTGCAGGCGTGATGGGTGTGAGAGTCAAATAAGGCATAATGTGATAGTAGGGTGACCCTATGAAAAGGAGGACAGGGCTCCTGTATCTTTAACAGTTGCATAGAAAAGGGGATTTCAGCAGGTGTCATTTGTATATATGGAGAACCTGGTGAAATTCCCTCTTCATCAACTCAGTTAAAGCTGCAGGAGCTATACTAGAGTGACCAGATTTAAAAGAGGGCAGGGCCCCTGCAGCTTTAACTGTGGTGATGAAGAGGGAATTTCACCAGATTCCAAATGACACCTGCTGAAATTTCCTTTTCAATACAACTGTTAAAGATAGAGGAACCCTGTCCTCCTTTTCATATGGTCACCCTAGCCCCCACTCAACCATGGAAATTCACGGGTGATTCTGGGCCAGTGACAGACGCTGAGCCTACCTCACAGGGTTATTGTTGTCAGGATAAAATGGAGAGGAGGAGGATTATGTACGGCACCTTGGGTTCCTTGGAGGAAAAAAGGCAGAATATAATAATAATAATAATAATAATAATAATAATAATAATAATAATAATAATAATAGACAAACAACTTGAAGTTCCATCCAAACAAGACAAAGGTGCTCCTGGTTACTTGAAAGGAGGATCAGGGAATAAGGATTCAACTTACATAGATCTGCCCATGGTGTCACATGTCTTAGTTACCGTATTTCTTTGATTCTAAGATGCAGGTTCCCCCCCCCCCATTTAAACATCTCTAAAAACGGGGTGCGTCTTAGAATCGCGAGTGTGTTTATTATTTCTTAGAATCAAAGCTTTTTTTCTGTTGGTGGTACTGAAATTAGTGTGCGTCTTACTAATGCGTCGATGGCGTCTTAGAATTGAAGAAATACGGTACATCCCATTTGGACTGCTGTAACACACTCCTCATGGAGCTGCCTTTCAACGTGTTCAGAAACTTGAGCTGGTCCAGAATTCTGAGGACAGAGTATTGAACAGTGGTTGTTATAGGAAGCTCGTGACAACCGGTTCCCTTGCTGTCAGCCTCTTTCTAGATATGATTCATGCTGGTTATGCTCTGTAGAGCCCTATATAACTTGGGGCCAGGCTGTTTGGAAGATTTTATTCTCCCAAACAACCATGCCCAGGTTTTAAGATCCTCAGGTGAATCCCTTCTCTCTGTCCTGCCATTATCAGAGGTGCCTTTGGTGGGAACACAAGTGAGGGCCTTCCTTGCTTGTGGATGCTCCCAGGCTCTGGAATTCTTTGTCAACAGAGGCCAGGCTAGCTCAGTTTTGGTTGTGCTTCTACTAGGCAGATGCATTTTTATTCAGACAGGTTTTTGGTGCCTAAACTGATGGGGTGTTGAAGTAAGTTTTAATCAGGTGGGTGCTACTTCTTACTTACCACTATGGTTTTATTTGATGGGTTTAAATGTTTTAATTATAACTTTATCTGTATTTTATTGTTAATTCCTTTTAACAATTTTTAGTAGAAAGGTGGGATATAAATACATAAACAGTAATGCATAAATAAGTTTTTATCACTGCTGTACACACCCTAGCCAAACAATGATAATAACAATGCTTATAAATCCAAAGATTGAGACTTCATCTGTTGAGATTTTCCTTTAACAGTGAACATGTACCAGTAATATAATTTATAGCTGCAGATTAACTTCCCAGGGTTCTATTCAGCTATCAGTCACAAATGAAGGAAAGGTCCTGGAAATAGATGTGAAAGTCAACCTTAGAGAGGGGGGAAAGCGGATGTTCCAGTGGGTGGGGAGGAGCTAGATGGGCCAAAAAGCCTGTCTAATGAGAAATGCAAGGATCAGAGTTCAGGGAGGGGAAGATACCCTCAGCTGCTGCTACAGCCTGGCAGGGCACTGAGTCCATGGAAGCCTCCGTGGGTTTGTACCCTTAATTCAGGAGAGGGCTGTACGTAGTGGAGGCTGGCGGCTGATCCTAGAAGCCCAGTGTGAAGGGCTTATTGTGGTACCCAGGTAATGCTCCCCTACTTGCTTAATACCCACAGTAGAGTCATAATTTGCGTCTATTAATATCTTAGATATTTTTGACAATAGTCGTTATTGTTCTGTGCCAGATTATACAATGAGATTTCCCCTGTCCTAGAACAGTGGGTGATGTAGGAAGGGGATAATTGATGAAGAACTTAATAGTAGTTTTTTGTGCCATTTTTTCAGGTACTTATCATGGAATCTAGGAATGGATTCTCCACATTCCTCATTTCTTTTTTCTTTTGGATAGTATAATCCAAAATGGATAGGTAACCAGTGGATAGGTAATCCACTGGTTAATCCCTGTATTCACATGGTCACTGTTTGTTATTTGTAATAGTTGTGAAAGATAAAATAAAATTGAAGGTTGGGAATATGCAGACCCCCAGCCTTATTATGTCTGTTCAGAGTGTTGGTATTAAGCCTCACCTTTTTGTTCTCAGGAGTTCTTTGCTATTACTTAATATATGTGTTTGGTAGGCAGATTGAGAGCACTTGCAATAAACAGCGTATTTTTAGTAGATTTGACAACTTGAACACAGCAATCTTATCTAGCTAGGTCAACTTGTATAAAGGTTTATAATTCCTCTTATTGACATGTTTTAGATGTCTGGGAATGATAATTCCTTAATATTGTTTGGCCTTAAAGTAGATGGGCATTTTTATATTTGCCATAATTCATCCTGTTCTGACTGGGTTACATTTAAACTTAAAATCTTAGTTTTCTTTATAATTTATATTTAAGACTAACACATTTCCAAAATTTGATATTAGAGATAGAATTTTGGGCAAATGTGTTTTGGGGTTTGGTAGAATTATCGCTAAATCATCTGTGAACTAACTTAAACAGTTCTCTGAGCATTTATTTTCCTTCTCTGTATTGTGCAGTTGGCCTTTCAAATGAGGGGGCTCTAGAGAGTGCAAACACAAGAGGCAACGGGGTCATCCCTGGTTGACCAAGGGCAAGATGGATGGATGATATTCTGGAGGTGACGGACTCGACCTTGGGGGAGCTAGGGGTGGCAATGGCTGACAGAAAGCACTGGCGTGGGCTGGTCCATGAAATCACGAAGAGTTGGAAGCAACTGAACGAATAAACAACAACAACAAATTGATACTGGCAGTGACTCATATTCATTCTTATGTTTGCCTGATTAGAGTAGTATAGAGCATGGAATTTATCTATAAAATTCATTGCCTTGCTGATACTTAATAGCCTGTGTGGCAGGTCAGCAATTTCCCTACATTTTATTAATCCACATTGGCTGAGTAATATGTATTTGGGTGGCAGATTATCTAATTGGTTATCTAATTAGTTCGCTTATAAGTTAGTAAAGATTTTATAATCCTGCCTTAGCAGTGTTATGGGATGATGGGGATCTACTTCATCTGTGCTTTTGCCCAGTTTAGGTAATAATATGATACAGGAAATTTCCATTGATTCAGAAATAGGATAGTTTATTAAGATGCTATTAAATAGAGTTAATTGCTCTTTGAAGGCTTAATAATAACATCCATTAACGCCATCTGTGCCTGGATCTTTATTTAGTAATGTATTTATTTGAAGTATTTTTGTGCCACTCCTTAGCCCAAGAGGCTCATAGACTGGCTTACAAATGCTCCATTAAACAAGACAGTCCCTGACAGTCCTCCCACTCTAAAAAGACATGACACACAAGGAAAAACGAATGGAGAGGAAAGACGGAAAAAACTAATTCTTTCAGCAGGGCTGACAGAATAACCCTGCTCTCCCTTTCATCTCCCTCCATACAGCCTGCTGGAATGGTAGCAACAGTTGAGTTATGATGTATGACTGCATTTTTGGTTTAGGCATTGCCGATGCTCAAGTGTGAGCTTTCTGAAATTGGCTGCCTCTCAACGTTTCGTTATCTGATTCAGATCCGGTGCTTTTGAGGAATATCATTTGTGTGTGCATTTTTTTTAAAAAAAATCACTCAATAATGAATTGCTGGGTTTAATATTATCTAATTTCTGCCTTTTCAGTTTTGATTGTAATTATCTAGTTTTAATCTTGTTCATTTCATAAAATCATAGAATAGTAGAATTGGAACAGCCTACAGGGCCATCGAGTCCAACCCCCTGCTCAGTACAGGAGTCCACCTTAAACCACAGCTGACAGATGGTTGTCCAACTGCCTCTTGAAGGCCTCTATTGTGGGAGAGCCCACAACCTCCCTAGGTCATTGGTTCCATTGTCATACTGCTCTAACAGTCAGGAAGTTTTTCCTGATGTCTGGCTTCCTGTAACTTGAGCCCATTAGCCCGGTCCTGCACTCTGGGATGATCGAGAAGAGATCCTGACGCTTCTCTATGTGACAACCTGTAAAAAATGGTCCGGAAACTTCAACTGGTACAAAACAGGGCAGCACGCTTACTAACAGGGACTGGCCGACGAGACCACATTACGCCAGTCCTTTTCCAGCTTCATTGGCTGCCAGTCCAGGTCCGGGCCCGATTCAAAGTGCTGGTATTAACGTTTAAAGCCCTAAACGGCTTGGGGCCAGGTTATCTGAAGGAACGCCTCCTCCCATATGTACCTGCCCGGACCCTAAGGTCATCTTCAGGGGTCCTTCTCCATGAGCCCCTGCCAAAGGAAGTGAGGCAGGTGGCTACCAGGAGGAGGGCCTTCTCTGCTGTGGCACCCCGGCTGTGGAATGAGCTCCCTAAGGAGGTTCGCTTGGCACCTACATTATATGTTTTTAGATGCCAGGTGAAGACCTTTTTATTCTCCCAACATTTTAATAATCTATAAATACATTTTAACATGGTGTTTTAAATTTGTAATTTTGCATTGCTGCTGTTTTTATCTGGTTGAGCTTTTTTATTGTATTTTATATTATGGTTTTATACTGTTGTTTTATATTATGAATGGTTTTAATTTTTGTGAACCGCCCAGAGAGCTCCGGCTATTGGGCGGTATAGAAATGTAATAAATAAATAAATACATAAATAAACCTTTCGATGGCCAGGCATACCTTTACCACAACATTAGGAACAGTAGATTCTCCGACTCCAAAGTGCTGTGCAACCTCACGGTACACTTCCAGGTTGGATAGCCACCAAACAGCTATAGCCATGCGCTTATGTGGAGGGAGCACTTCCCACATGACTGTCCTTTGCCTCTCAAGTTGGGGTCTCAGCTGCTCCGCAATCTCGAATAATGTCTCCTTGGTCATGTGGAAGTTATGTACCCATATCCTCTCATCCCAAACACCAAGCACAAAGTCGTCATACCATTGCTCCAGCTTTGGGAAAACCCAGCATCTCCCTCTAAGTGTAATCATGGCAGCAGCACGTGCTGAGACTGCAGCTTCCGTTCCTCGTAATGCCCCCTGCAATGGCCGAGGGGGTTTCCTGGCAGCACCAGGAGACCCTAGATTTGCTTGAAATTTGGGGGAAAGAAAGATGCAAGAGCAGCTACGGAGCAACCATAGGAATATCGTTCATTTGAGTTCATTGCCAGAGAGATGGCTGCACACGGGCACAACTGCACAGCTTTGGAATTTTGCAACAAAACGAAGGTAATGCAGCTGGAATACTAGTGCGTGGTGACTCATAATTCCTGTTCTGGGAATAACCAGGCCACTTGCTCTTTCTTCGACATGCGCCTCCATGTCCTTCATGGGGATGCCAGCATCAACCCAAAGTGCACGGCACAGAGCACAAATATATGATGGATCCATCCCAGCTCAGGTGCGCAGCCGCCCCTCCACTTCCCCGCTATTCTCGGGGCTGGGCTCATGACAGTCAATGCAGCAGTCTACTTGGAGGAAGGAGCGGGTAGGTTGTTTGTCCTGGTGCACGGGGCCCTACCATTTCTTGGCCTTGAAGCTAATCAAGAGAAGAAATTAGCATGGTGATGCTCTTTCTTGCTTTAGTACAGGAAACCTTTGGGACACATCTGGGGAAGCAAAGTTCTTCCACTGCTGTTCCAAAAGAGCATTTTCTGGATTGATGGACAAACTTAGTTCAGGGGGTGCAAAGCCTTGCTTTGACATGAGCTGATTGTTCTGGGACTGCATAGCTGAAAGGCAACACCCTTTGGCCTTTGCCATCAGTTAGGGGATCACGGGCAAGTGGGAGGCAGCTCCATCACACCAGTGTTTTAGTGCACTCTCGTCATGCCTGGTTTGTGGTTTTGCAACGCGGTACTCACATGACGTTGTCACTGTCCTGCACTCATTGTGCTTCTTCCCCTCCCTTTTCCATCTCGTTTTGGAGTGGGGAAAGTCTGGTTTATTTCCTCCATGTGGTATTAAAGCGCCCTTCCATCCCTGTGTATTGCTGTCCTATTACTGTTTTTTGTTGGGTGGGTGTGCTTTGAACATGTGCTTGCTGATGAAAGAGGAGGGTGGGGCAGCACACCACATCGAACGAACTGAGCCGGTCAAACGGCCTTTTGCTGCTCCAACCCCACCCTCCTTGCCTGCAGAAACAGCACCCAGCCAATTACACGCTGAATCGGTAAAATGCTAGAGAACAAAGCCAGAACAGGGTGGGTGGGTGGGTGGAGAGGTTCCCACATCTATCACCTGACAAGAACCAATAAAATGGAGGGGGAAGGCGAAGGGGCAGGGTGAGGCGGGCACAATAGGGAGAGCAAACAAGTGAAAAGAGAGCTACATTCTTGGAAGGGACCAGCATGGAAGTCAAAATTGCGGGTGCATACCAGCGGGAAAAAGTAGGTGTGATGGAGCTCTTATATTGTAAGCCTGGGGGCATTATTGATCTTTGTAAAGTGCTCTGGAGGCTTTATTTGGCTGAAGAGCAAAGTAAAAATGCTTTAAATAATGACATGGTGCCCAACAACACTCCTCATATTTTGTCTGGCAAATGTTAGGGAATAGGTTTGCTGCCATATCCCCTGAAGCCTCAAGGTCTCTCAGGGAGGGAGTAAAACATCAGGATGATGGGGCAGGATCTAAAGGGGGGGGGTACTCTGATCATGAGAGCTTCTGCTGTTTGCTGTACCTGTGGGATACCACCAGGTATAGCCAGGCCCCTCTAGGCTCCAGCACTGTGCAGCCAGGCCTCACCCCTTCGCTTTTAGGCTCCAGTCCCTGCATCTCAGGGTCTGAATCTCATGAGAGCCAGCAACCCCTGGAGAAACTGTATAGTGGGAGGCAACATTGTGAAGAAGAGATCCACTTTCAGAAGAGACATGCAGATTGTTAGAAGATAAGTTTTGTTTATTCAATCCATGCCTCAACCCTGGATATCTGGGAGCAAATGAGCTGGACCAGTGAGGACACAAACAAACGGATCCAAGATCAATTAGTCTTTTGTTTTTATCTTAAGTAAAATGATGTTATTGGAGCATTGCAGGTGAGCAGCAGCCTCAGAGAACAGCACGTCCCCATTTCCTGCTGCACTCCAAGCGCTGGGGGGGGGGGGAAGCAGGGCCGGTGCCAGACTATTTGTGCCCTATGCAAGGCGAGCTACTTACACACACACACACACACACACACACACACACACACACACACACACACACATTGCCAATTTCAATTTTTAAGAACAGCTGTTTTGTAGAAAAATCAAAAGCACAAAACTTGAAACTGCTAAATTTATTTTAAATTGCAAGAATAATAATCAATTTTGATTATCTTTTGCAAATTCAAAAAATATTTTGGCACACAAATAATTTTGAACTAAAAGGCACTCGGTATAATGCATACCTCCGCCATTGGCAACACAACATTAAAACCTTTCACTTCACACACCTTTAAATATATATTCTGTAAGGTTACTTAATGTAACCAACCCGTCATGTTACCACAATATTTTGCTTACAGTCAGACAAAGGAACATACAAAAACCAGACAGCATTAAAAACGTCTGCCTGATAAAGAGTCAGACCAGTCCCTTGACTGGCAGCGGCTGTCCCAAGACCCTAGGCAGGACTCCCTCATAGAATCATAGAATAGTAGAGTTGGAAGGGGTGTAAAAGGCCATCGAGTCCAACCCCCTGCTCAATGCAGGAATCCACCCTACAGCATATTTGACAGATGGTTGTCCCTCCTTGCCTCTCTTGGACGAATTAGGGATCAATCTAGGACCCTCAGCATGCAAAGTATGTGCTCCATCAGACTGTACAGAAGGAACATAAGAAGTGCCAGGCTGGATCAGACCATGCAGTCCAACACTCTGTTCACACAATGGCCAACCAGCTGTCAGCTAGGGACCAACAAAGCAGGACATGGTGAAACAGCACTCTCCCACCCATATTCCCCAGCAACTGATGCATATGTTGCATAAATTATGCCTAATCTGAGTGTGTCCAAGTCCAATATTGAAACACTCGCGAAAAATCACAGGCAAGGCGTTGGGCTCCAAATGTTTATTCTCAAGAATAAGGTGACTTTTTGGTGCTCATGCTGCTAAATCAGAGTCACACTGTGCTGAGGCAGGACAATAGCTTATATACTTCCATGCAGTGGTCAGAAGGGGAATTGCAGCGGAAATAGCCATGTGCTTTGTATCTGTAGCCCCTCCCCTACTGGTGATGTGGCAAGGGGGAAGTTGCAAGGACTTGGCTGGGTTTGATTGGTCAGTTTCATTTGAAACTGACCTATGATGTTGTCCTGGCAGTTAATCAGCAATGTGGATTCAGCAGGATTAACTTAATCAATATCGTCTGATAAGAAAAGGGGCTTGGAAGTTGCCTACCTGCCTCTTGCATGAGGGTAAATGGAGTTTTTACTGAGGGGCATCTGGCTACTCCCCTTCCCTGCCTTGTTGTGCCCATCCGCCTTTTCCAGGTGTCCCCAGGTGGGCTTCTGGTGGGGTGTCCTAGAGGGGGGGTGTGCGTGTGTGTGCACGGATGGGTGCTTGCATGTATACATGTGTGGGTGCATGTGTACATGCATGTCTGAATGGTTAGGCCTCATCTAGAGTATTGCGTCCAGTTCTGGGCTCCACAATTCAAGAAGGACGCAGACAAGCTGGAGCGTGTTCAGAAGAGGGCAACAAGGATGATCAGAGGTCTAGAAACAAAGCCCTATGAAGAGAGACTGAAAGAACTGGGCATGTTTAGCCTGGAGAAGATAAGATTGAGGGGAGACAGGATAGCACTCTTCAAATACTTAAAAGGTTGTCACACAGAGGAGGGCCAGGATCTCTTCTCGATTCTCCCAGAGTGCAGGACACGGAATAACGGGCTCAAGTTAAAGGAAGCCAGATTCCGGCTGGACATCAGGAAAAACTTCCTGACTGTTAGAGCAGTGCGACAGTGGAATCAGCTACCTAGGGAGGTTGTGGGCTCTCCCACACTAGAGGCATTCAAGAGGCAGCTGGACAACCATCTGTCAGGGATGCTTTAGGTGGATTCCTGCATTGAGCAGGGGGTTGGACTCGATGGCCTTGTAGGCCCCTTCCAACTCTGCTATTCTATGATTCTATGATTCTATGTCAGGATGTGTGTTTGCATGTCAGAGGGAAATGGACATTTTAGATTTTACATCTCAAACAGAATTACTGCCTCAGATACTGGAGGTAGCACAAAGTTATCAGGGCTAGTAGCTATTGATAGAATCATAGAATCATAGAATAGCAGAGTTGGAAGGGGCCTACAAGGCCATCGAGTCCAACCCCCTGCTCAATGCAGGAATCCACCCTAAAGCATCCCTGACAGATGCTTGTCCAGCTGCCTCTTGAATGCCTCTAGTGTGGGAGAGCCCACAACCTCCCTAGGTAGCTGATTCCACCGTCGCACTGCTCCAACAGTCAGGAAGTTTTTCCTGATGTCCAGCCGGAATCTTGAACCCGTTATTCCGTGTCCTGCACTCTGGGAGGATCAAGAAGAGATCCTGGCCCTCCTCTGTGTGACAACCTTTAAGTATTTGAAGAGTGCTATCATGTCTCCCCTCAATCTTCTCTTCTCCAGGCTAAACATGCCCAGTTCTTTCAGTCTCTCTTCATAGGGCTTTGTTTCTAGACCTCTGATCATCCTGGTTGCCCTCCTCTGAACACGCTCCAGCTTGTCTGCGTCCTTCTTGAATTGTGGAGCCCAGAACTGGACGCAATACTCTAGATGAGGCCTAACCAGGGCCGAATAGAGAGGAACCAGTACCTCACGAGATTTGGAAGCTACACTTCTATTAATGCAGCCCAAAATAACGTTTGCCTTTCTTGCAGCCATATCGCACTGTTGGCTCATATTCAGCTTGTGATCTACAACAATTCCAAGATCTTTCTCGTTTGTAGTATTGCTGAGCCAAGTATCCCCCATCTTGTAACTGTGCATTTGGTTTCTATTCCCTAAATGTAAAACTTGGCATTTATCCCTATTAAATTTCATTCTGTTGTTTTAAGCCCAGCACTCCAGCCTATCAAGATCACTTTGAAGTTTGTTTCTGTCTTCCATGGTATTAGCTATCCCACCCAATTTTGTGTCATCTGCAAATTTGATCAGCGTTCCCTGCACCCCCTCGTCCAAATCATTAATAAAAATGTGGAAGAGCACTGGGCCCAGGACTGAGCCCTGCGGCGCCCCACTCGTTGCCTCTCTCCAGTTTGAGAAAGTTCCATTGATAAGTACTCTTTGAGTCCGATTCTGTAGCCAACTGTGGATCCACCTAATAGCCCACTTTTAGCTAGTTTGTTAATCAGAATGTCATGTGGTACTTTGTCAAAAGCTTTGCTGAAGTCAAGATATATGACATCCACAGCATTCCCACAGTCCACAAGGGAGGTTATCCTATCAAAAAATGAGATCAAATTAGTCTGACAGGATTTGTGCCTGACAAATCCATGTTGGCTTCTAGTAATCACTGCATTGATTTCAAGGTGTTTACAGATTGACTTCTTTATAATCTGCTCCAGAATTTTCCCAGGGATGGATGTCAGACTGACTGGTCTGTAGTTCCCAGGTTCCTCCTTTTTGCCCTTTTTGAAGATAGGGACAACGTTAGCCCTCCTCCAGTCGTCCGGCACCTCACCCGTCTTCCATGATTTTGCAAAGATAATAGACAAAGGTTCTGAGAGTTCTTCTGCTAGCTCCTTCATTACTCTAGGATGCAGTTCATTGGGCCCTTGAGATTTGAACTCATTCAAGGAAATTAGGTGTTCTTTGACCATTTGTTTATCAATCTCAAACTGCAATCCTGCCCCCTCAACTTCTGCTTCACTTTTTCCAGGGGGGTCATAGACCCGCTTTTGGGAGAAGACCGAGGCAAAGTAGGAATTGAGCATTTCAGCCTTTTCTTTGTCGTCTGTTATCAATTTGCCATCCTCATTAAGCAGTTGAACCACCATTTCTTTCCTCTGTCTTTTACTACTCACGTATCTGAAGAAAGCCTTTTTATTGCTTTTAGCATCCCTCGCTAATCTCAGCTCATTCTGAACTTTAGCCTTCCTGACGCCATTTCGGCACTTCTGCGCCACTTGTCTGTACTCTTCTTTTGTAGCCTGGCCTTCCTTCCACTTTCTATATGTATCCCTTTTTGTTTTCAGGTCATCTCTAAGCTTTTTGTGGAGCCACATTGGTTTCCTCTGTTGTCTTCTATCTTTTCTCCTGGTTGGAATTGTTTGTAACTGTGCCTTTAAAATTTCATTTTTTAGATACTCCCACCCATCCTGCACTCCTTTTCTCTTTAGGCTCCCTTGCCACAGGACCTTACTTATTATAGTTCTGAGTTTATTAAAATCAGCTTTCCTAGAATCCAGAGTACGTGTATGGCTACGCTCAACTTTTGTCTCCTTCATAATCAAGAATTCAAGTATGACGTGGTCACTTTCCCCCAGAGTTCCCGTAACTGCCACTTTATCCACTAAGTCATCCCTATTGGTCAATAACAAGTCAAGGATTGCCGATCCTCTAGTTCCTTCCACCACTTTCTGTAGGAGAAAGTTATCACCCATACATGTCAGGAATTTCTTGGAAGGGCCGTAATAGTCTCCCAACAGATATCAGGGTAATTGAAGTCCCCCATCACTACTACATCACACTTCCTTGAAACACCGGCAATTTGTTTCTCAAAAGTTTCGTCCTCGTCTTCTCCTTGATTGGGTGGTCGGTAGTAGACTCCGATTATCATATTCTTTTTATTCCTAGCCCCATTTATTTTAATCCAGACACTCTCGACGGGGCTCCCAATCTCATCCGCCTGTATTTCTGTGCAGGGATAGGTATTTTTAACATATAGTGCAACTCCACCTCCCTTTCTATTTCTTCTGTTCCTTTTGAACAAGTTATATCCTTCAATTGCTATATTCCAGTCATGGGAGTCATCCCACCAAGTTTCAGTTATACCTATCAAGTTGTATTTGCCTTCATGTAATAAGAGTTCAAGTTCATTCTGTTTGTTTCCCATGCTCTGGGCATTAGTATATAGACATCGAAGACCATGTGTTTTATAGTCTGGATTTGTTCCTACCTTGTTGCAGACACTATTTAGTTTTCCCCTCCAGGAATTTATCCAACCCCCTTTTAAAGCCATCCAAACTGGTGGCCATAACTACTTCTTGTGGTAGTGAGTTCCAGAATTTAACTACGTGCTGTACATTGCTGGTACTATATAATCTTCTATATAAATAAAAATGAAAAAGACCGTTTGTTACTGTCGTTATATCTCCAAAAGTTCTTCACCTATTGCTTTGAAATTTTGACACAGCGTTGCGTTCGAATACGCGAGCGTTGTTATGTAACTATGTTCTCTATGGGGTCAAAGGTTTGTCTTAAAATCGAAGAAATAGGCCTCCTCAAAACCAGTCCTGCTGATCATTGTGACATCACCAACCAGTAGGCCAATCTGCTGCCTCTGCCTCCTCTCCTATTTGCATGTACTCTCGCAATTGGCTGAGTGAATATAGATGTCACACCTGTGACAGTTACACGTTCTGAAGAAAGGTAACTGCCAGGAGTTTCCAGTAACCTCCTCACCGTAAAAACATGCTTTTATATCTCCGAAAGTTCTTCACCAATTGCTTTGAAATTTTGACACAGCGTTGCATTCGAATACGCGAGCGTTGTTATGTAACTATGTTCTCTATGGGGTCAAAGGTTTGTCTTAAAATCGAAGAAATAGGCCTCCTCAAAACCAGTCCTGCTGATCATTGTGACATCACCAACCAGTAGGCCAATCTGCTGCCTCTGCCTCCTCTCCTATTTGCATGTACTCTCGAAATTGGCTGAGTGAATATAGATGTCACACCTGTGACAGTTACATGTTCAGAAGAAAGGTAACTGCCATGAGTTTCCACTAACCTCCTCAACGTAAAAAAAGACCTTTTTTAAAAACCAAACAAACTGCTTTACTTCATCCAAATAATGCCTCACAGAAGATCACACTTAGGTCGTCGTACTCACGGAGCGGAAGCACTGCGACGAGAAATTGCAAATCAGACTCAGGAAGAACGGGCTTCAGCAAATGAGAAAAAAAGAAAAAAAATGGCTCAAATACGTGCCAAGGAATCAACCAAGCAACGTTCAGCCAGACTTGAGGATGCACGGTTGCGAGCACGGCAATGGCGTACTACAGCTACAGATCTGCTTTGTTCTCAACATAATGAATGCGAAAGGCTGAGAGGGGCTGAAAGATGTCAACGAGAAACAGCACATCAGCGTCAAACACGATTCCGTGGTAAACAATCACACGATTACAATCGCCTTGCATTCCGGTACAACCCAGCTGATGATTATAGTTTGAGGCGGCATGTTCTCATTGGCACTATGACTGAAGTGTGTCCTTATTGCAAGGCTCTTAAATTTAATGGAGAAACAAAAGGAATGTGTTGTGCTGCTGGAAAAATTAAACTGCTTCAACTTGGAGACCACCAGAGCCATTACAAACTTTGCTTGCCGGATATACTGCTGAATCAAAGCATTTCCTATCTAACATCAGGAAATACAACTCATGCTTCCAAATGACGTCGTTTGGCGCAGAAATCATCACAGCTCCATTTATGCCAACTTTCAAAGTCAAAGGACAAATTTATCATAAAGCCGGCTCCTTCCTTCCGTTTCAAGATAGTCAACATAAATTCCTACAAATGTATTTCATTGGTGATGGCAATGATGAATTGAATGCATGCTGCGGAATTTATACCAGCATAAAAAGGTCCATTGTTTCAAAACTGCAACAGCTACTTCACGAAAAAAACAATTTAGTACATTTGTTCAAAACAGCAATTGACATGATGCCATCTGATACACACAAGATTGTTATTCATGCTGACAAAACGCCTGCTGGAGAACATGTGCGAAGATTCAATGCTCCAACTATATACGAAGTGGCAATTGTTATAGTCGGAGATCAATCTTGACAGGACCTTTCAAAGGTGAAGATGTCCTCATTCCTCGCATTCCTATGATTCCAACAGATATGCCATTTCAATTTAAGAGATTGCAATTCCCAATTCGATTGGCGTTTGCAATCACCATCAACAAAGCTCAGGGCCAATCTTTAGAATTGTGCGGTTTAGATCTAGACACAGATTGCTTCTCACATGGACAATTATATGTTGTGTGTTCTAGAGTCGGCAAACCAGACAATCTCTATATCTACACAGACAATGGAACAACTAAAAATATTGTATATCCACAAGCATTGTGAAATTAAACATATTAGAAACATCCGCTTTGTCTTTTCTTTCTTTTCAATTTAACCAGACTGAGCCACAGCAACGCGTGGCAGGGTACAGCTAGTTTACTATATAAATAAACAAGAGCAGTTCTGGGCATGTCTACTCAGAAAGAAAGAAATCCCACTGAGTTCAATGGGGCAATACTGATGTGACTAAATTAATACGGTTAGAAAACAGACTTAATAAAGTCCGATGATATGAATCCCCACAGTGAGTGAGGGGACCTGACTGCCGCCTAAACCACTCTGCCCATTGAAGACCAGAAATGGTCTTAGAAGGCCTGCCGTTGCTGCCCCTACAGGGAGGTAAAATGGCTTGTTTATGGTCAGTGGCCACAGCCCTTAACAAGGCAGGGAGCAGGCTAAACAAGTCCACCATTGCCACCAGGCACTTTTGTCTCCCCACCCCTCAAATGGAAAGGAAAGTCACTACGGAGGGCAAAAAGGAGGCAGCAAAGAGCAATCGCTCCTGTCTTTACCCGATTGCTGCTCCTTTCCAGCTAAACCATGGGCCTACTAGGTCTGACGACATTTCATCCTCCTCATGAGGAGGCTGCTTGAAGCTGCCCAGTCATGGTCGCCCAGGCCGAGCCCAGCAGCCGAATGCTGAGGCCTACTCGTGGGAGGGAGGGGAGAAGGGTTAGAATCCCCACGGATCTTTTTTCTTTGAATTAAATGGGCCAATAGGCCAGACTCCAAGCGCTCCCCTGCCCAAGTGTGCAGTTCGTACTGAAGGGTGCACGCCTGGAGCACCCACCCCCGGAGAAGAAAGAGGCCCATGGCTCCCGCTCCTGGGTCTATTTGATGGGCACGGCGTGGGTGCTCGTACCACGCCTGGTGCCTCGCACCGGCAGGGAGCTTCCCAAATGCAGCCCTGCAAACTCCACCAGGTGGGCAGGAGAATCCTCCCTGCGTCCGCGGGGGTGGATAGGGGGCCAACCGACCCCAAGCAAATCTGCGGCCAAGAGGCCGGGAATGACACTGTCAGCTCCGGATTAAAGATGCACTGAGCACGCTGCAGGACACGCCTCTGCACTCACGCCTCAGCGATTCTGCTGCGCCCCTCTGAGGTCTGCCGCCCTAGGCAGCTGCCTTGTTGGCCTAATGGTAGCGCCCGCCCTGCCTGTGCGTCCACATGATGTTCAGGGCATCCCGGGAGCAGGGAGCGATGATCCCTCCCTTGGCCTGGGATATCGTCCTACCCTTCAGTGGAATGTGTGGCCAGGTGTCGCAGGTTGTCCTGGCTCCTTGTGAGTCACCATGAGGACCGGGCATGGGGCACAGACCTCCTGAGTTCCTTTGGGGATGGGGTGGGGGGGAGCAGGGATTTTTTTAAAAAAAACCTCACATTTTGCGCACAAGCATTGTGCACTCCGTCTCCTTTAAAAGAAAAAAATTGTGGGCATGACATGCTCTTCCTCCTAGGATGTCATGTGCCACACATAGACGGGGGGAGATCTTGTGATAACCTTATCGCGAGATCCTTCCTCCTCAGTAGCGCTAGACCCGGTAGGTCTAGCATAGCCCAGGACTCCTCATAACCCTCTCTGATTTCATGTTTTAGGGAATATTTCCCATGACCTATTACTGAGCACAATCCCACTTGTCACACATGCTCTGGGATGAAATAATGGAGGGCTAAATTTGTTTCCTTCTGCACAGATTACAATTTGTGCTATGGTTGCACAGCCTGAATTGAGTTTCTAACACTACCAGGAATGCCACACAATTGCTGTGGGATTAGTGTGTCTGGACAGTAGCCGGATCCCCTATTGTATTATTCCGATGATGTGCAGAATCTTGCGGAATCAGCTGATGGGCCTTCTACAGTGAGGAAGCCAGCAGCGGAAGTTCTGTAATGCCCTTTTGGAAGGGAATGTGAGCAGGGAGATTTGCTGCATCCCTGAGCCAGCTTGGGCCTTGTAGGCAAGGAATGACCAGATGGAGGTGGAGCAATGGTCTAAGAACATGTTTCTCTTGGCTACTGATGGCATCAGTGCACCAAAAACAATAGCCAGTACTTCTCACGAAGGCCATAGCTGGGTTCACATGGCAGCGGGGTATGTGTGTATAGGAATGACTCACTGTTCCAAATGGGATGTTCCCTTGTGAGCTGGTTCCACGTTCATTCACCCTTGTAGCAACTGCCTTGGAAGTACTACATTTATCCTTATTTTTTCAAGTTTGTATATTAGAAGAATAATCTATGTTCTTGCACATTTCTGGGTGGCATCCTTGTAGGATGTTAGAACATAGTGATGAATCCCCATCTCCACCTAATGGAAGGGGAGAGGACTACATTTGCTGCTGGAAAAAAGCTGCCCGCTCCAGGCTAGCTAGCTATTTCTTTATAGTGCACCACTGATGTACATGGTGCCCTATAGAGTTGCATAGGCCTTGTAGACAGGTCTCTGCCCTGAAAGAGTTTATAATCTGAAACTTATGTTGAGGAAGCCAACAGAGAAAGAGGAGTGAGAGATAAAGGAGCAGGGGAGGAATGGATTTTATTATTATTATTATAATTTATTTATATAGCACCATCAATGCACATGGTGCTGTACAGAGTAAAACAGTAAATAGCAAGGCCCTGCCGCATAGGCTTACATTCTAATAAAATCATAGTAAAGCAATAAGGAGGGGAAGAGAATGGAAACAGGCACTGGGTAGGGTAAACAGGCACAGGGTAGGGTAAAACTAACAGTATAACAGTATAACTAACAGTCTAAAGTCTGAGCAACATCAAGTTTTAAAAGCTTTAGGAAAAAGAAAAGTTTTTAGCTGAGCTTTAAAAGCTGTGATTGAAGTTGTAGATCTCAAATGTTCTGGGAGAGCATTCCAGGCGTAAGGGGCAGCAGAAGAAAATGGACGAAGCCGAGCAAGGGAAGTAGAGACCCTTGGGCAGGCGAGAAACATTTTGTTTGTTAAAGAACAGTCAGTCAAAATTTATTAGTCATAGACCAGCAAATTTGTTAAAGAACAACAACAACAATTTGCTAGAGTCATTGCTAGAGTGTTAGAGCACAGTGCTTGAGAGGAAAAAACACAGACGCAGGAAAGTTCCCAGGCATTCAAGCCTGCACAACCCAGCTGGGATGAACCAATGATGTGCATGAGAATAATGTCATGTGTAGGGCTGTGCTCCACCCCATTTTGGGTCGTAGAAGCGGGAGCAGGGCGACCTGCTTTTCCTCCACCAAAGACGGAGGTGAAGCGGGTTGGGGGGCAGCGGAGCAATGTGGAGCGGTTCTTCCATTTGTGGAATGCTCCGCGTGTTTTCGGCACTACGCCCACCATTTTGGACTTTTTCCCATAGGATTGCATTGGGTGAAAATATGCCTATAACTTCTTTGTTTTTAAAGCTAGATCCCTGAAATTTACTGTGCTTAGACATTGATGATTGGGGGTCATTTGTGTTGATTTTCAGAAAAAAGTTCAGCGCTTGGGTTACTATTAATTTTTATAGAATGGGTAAAAGTGGGAGGGGGAACCTTTTTCCCCCAGCATTGATTGACATCTTCATCTCCCAATCATGATAAGTGATCAGCCCATGTGAAGCATCCTTCAATCCCAATGTTGGAGGGCAGGGGGGATAAGCAAAAAGGTATACTTAGTAACTTTTCTTTCTTTGTCTTTGGCTCAGACTTTTTTCAGTTTGTAGTGGATTGGTGAAGCAGTAGCCCTAGCAAACTCACACACACAACCTTAAATAATATACAGGGTAAAAGAACAGATAGGCAACACAGCACTACAAGGTACCCACCATAACCTTGGTGAACAACTGGAATACGGTGGTGCAAGTGGATGATGTGCTGTACGGCATGTGGACATGACCAGTGCCCACTGCCCTTGAGGGTCATCAGAACCCTCCAAAGGGGAACCAGTGGAAGAAAGCCAATGATTTGCACGAGTTGATGTGTGATGTGGCTTATCAAAGGCAGGTACCTAGACAGGACCAGCCAAACAACTGGTGGCACAGTCCACTGTTCCACTGGGCACGTCCACTTTCCTCTTACTGGTAATAAAGTCAGACAGCGTTTTTGTTCTAATTCTTGTTGTTGTTGTGATTATTATTATTATTATTATTGTTATTATTGTTATTATTGTTATTACAATTATTGGCTGGGCATACCCTGGAGTGTGTGAACTGTGACGGAGGTGTATGTGGGTGCATCTTGAAAAACCAACACATGATAGCACTTTGAAATGAGTGGATTGCATAAAAGAAATTAAGTTTTTAGAAATATTGTGACCCAAGCGTGGCAATGCAAGGTCTGAGTTGTTGTACGCTCACCCAGTTTTAAAAAATTTCTGTCTTGAAGTTCCCTCTGGTCATTTTTGATGTGGTTACCTTAGAGGAAGATTCTGATTTAGGTTTAATTTTAAATATTCCTCAAAAATCAGGGCATGATCGGATTTCCTTCAAAATGGGCATGACTAAGGATCTATGTGGAGGCTCTCATGGTGCCTGGTTGCATGTGTGTATCTGGAAAAATGATGGAGATACATGCATTTCTGTAAATAGGGGGAAATCTTTTAAAAATTCACCATAAATCAGAGCATGATCTGATTTCCTTCAAAGTGGCCATGCCTAAGGATCTATTTAGAAGCTCTCCTGGGGCCCATTTTCATGCTTCTAAATTGAACACTAAAAAAGTTATAAGCATTTGACATTTTCAATGCAAGTCTATGGGAGGAAAACACGGAGCTCTGGATCCAGATCTGCCGTGGAGCAGAGCGGACCAGAGGCGGATCATCCCAAAGCAGAGCAGACCCAAACCAAAAGTTGCAGATTGGGATCCAGAGCGGATTGGGGGGGTCCGTGCACAGCCCTAGTCATGTGGCCGCCACCAGCAAAAGGCTGGTGATACATCATCCCCATCTCTCTTTGCCTCTCCTTTGTAATTTTACAGCAACTTCAGGGAGGTGAGGGGTCAGCTGGACAGGAGCACAGAGAGGTGGAGCGGTGGGCCTGAGTGAGGCTACCAATGCTCTGTACAGCCACAGAACCTGAGCTGCTTAGAGTTAAATTGGAAGGTAAGAAGGCCAAGCCTCCTTACCCTCCCACCCCCCTCCCTCCATCTTGCCACCCACAGGAGAGGCCCTTCCCCTGTCCCAATCACTCATCATTTCTGGCGATGGGAGAGGAAGAGACCACACACACAATTTCTTCTTTGCCTTTACATTCCCTCCTTGTCCTCCCTCAGCTTAACCTCAGGAACTTTCCATCTCCATCTCGTTTTATCTCCATTTGCAGACAGCAAATATTCAGGGTCTTTCTGAAAAGGGTCTGGACCACAGGAATGTTTTCCCTTAACAAGATAACAAGTTGTAGCCACGGTGCTGCTGAGAGGTGGGGAGGGAGTGACGTGGGGCCTTAGGCCAGGCTGCCTAGCAATGAGCTGCCTTCCAGGCCTGAAAGGAGGCTGGCTCATGAGCTGCAGCTCAGCAGGTCAAGGCAGCCTCTAGAGAGCAACCAGCTCTGAATCGGCTCTTGAATTTTCAGAACTGCTCACTGATCCTCAGGCACAGGCAAAAAAGGGGACAAGGGCAAGGAGGGCTTTTTTTTAAGTACATAAACATGTTTCTCTGTTCCAAATTCAGTTGATGCATCAGCCAATCAGGTCCAAATTAGGGAAAGTGCCCATGCATGAAGCGCAAAGCAAAGCTCAGTGGAACGTGAGCCGCGCGATGCGTCCTCTGTCACAAGGGAGGGGCAGTGTGGCCTCTGCCCTCAAGGGCCCCGGTGGAGGAACAGTCCATTTCTCTTACTTCTGGACAAAGGAAAGGTGCAGCCCCAACATCTGCTAGAAGTATATTTTATGTATTCATTAATATTTTAATCCACCCAATAACAAATGTTATAATACAGATGTCCCAAATTTCATAATGGTGAGTCAGCAAGAGAGGAAAATTTAGTGATTTTCTCAGCTAGGGGGTTTGCCATTGTTCCCTTAGTGATGCTAAGAGGGATATTTGATTTTTGTGTGTTTGCAAATCAGACCAAAGTCCACAGGATTGGAACACATTTTGGATGCAAGAGTGACTCCTTTCTGCATGTAAACATCCCTTCAAGCTTCGTCTGGGGCTCATGGTGTGATTAGATCTCACTGGAGAAAGTCACATGACTCAATGCCTCAGAATACTTGGCTTCTGGGTGTTTTACCATCTAAGGTAAAAAATCAACATGCCTGACTTTTGGATTAAAGCAAAATTATCCTCATCTACAACATCTTGCATTTCCCTTGTAATTTGTTTTATAACACCCCTAGTTAAGCAACTGGCAACAAATTCTTTTGAGATGGACAACATAGTGGAGGATGGACACATTTGATTATCAGAAGATGCCGGATTTTAACCTCCTAACACAGTGCAAATGTTCACCTTTGGAGCAGGCTATGGGCATCATGAAAGCCCACAAAGACACTGTAGTCAAACACAGGAGCATGCTGTCCCAGTCTGACCAGATGAAGCTATTGCTGGGAGTGTGTTTTCTGTTAGTCTGCTACAGCCGTGTCTCCAGCTGAAATGTGAAGTGCTGTGGTGCTGAACAGTCCTTGAAAACAAGGCTGGCCTGGATGCTGAGACACTGTGACGACGAGGCCTTCATGCCTGTGGCAGCTGTTTGTCTAGCTGATATCATAACTGCTGGTTTCCCTCAGAAACCACCAGCCAACCCTACGGAGTAAAATACCTAATGTGTGCTCATCAGGAACCAAATTTGGAAGCAGTTTATAAGAAATGAGGTTTGTTTGGTGTAACCTAAAGCTCTTCCATGGGGAGTAGAAGAAAGAAAGCAGCAATCCTGGGACCTGGCGTACACTATCCTTTCCACTATCCCAACTTGCCGCATTTCACAAATCAAACTTCTCAGGCAAGGAAATCTGAACTGCTTCTTAGAAAATGAACATTGAAAAGGGGTTTTAAAAAAATGTTTAAAATGCTGGGTTTGGTCAGAAAAGGATTTTGAGGAAAACTTTCCAAGTTTTGAATTTTTCATATGAAAAATATCCTTGGGGCAGGGTAGGAGGAAGTCAGGGTGGGGGGGAGTTGTTCAACATAACAAAATGTTATGATTTCTGCTGATTCTTTGGGTTGGCAAAAGTATAGCTTAAAGTCCAGATTCATATCTTTAGGGCTGGGGTGTCTTCTGCTCAACCCCTAGAGTTAAAGAAAAGGGGGGACTCCACCCTCAATTGCAAACATATAGGATTAGTGTCAGTGGGCACCAACCTAGTTCTCAGCTACAGTGGCTGCTGCCTGGATGAATGCGACCTACATTGTAACATGGCAAAACAAGGGTATTGGGGGAGGGGGTGTTCTGAACATTTCTAGTGCTGATATCCATAGCCAGGACCACCTCCTCTCCCAAAATGTACTTTCAGACACTTTCTGTATTGGCTACTGAATGCTTCCAACATGCATATTCCAAAATTTGAGACCCAGAACAATTCTGTCCCTTATTCATTCCTTTCTTCCTTGTTATTTATTCATTTTAATTAATATATATATGTGAGAGAAAGAGAGAGAGAGAGAGAGGGAGGAAGGGAGGGAGGTGGGAGGGGGGGAGAGAGAGAGAGAGAGAGAGAGAGATGATGGAGCAAATTTGTTTGAAGTTTTCAAGTTTCAAATAATAATAAAAAAGATTGTAGAAAGCATAATACAAATTAAAGGGAAACACAGGAGTGTTTCCCTGTGTTATAGGCAATCAGTGAAAAGAGCATTCTACCATGTTAAGGCCGAAATTGGGGGTGGCTCATTCTGACGTTCATAAAATGGAAAATGTTTCACCAATCTTTCTGAAACAGAGACCTGCCAGAAAGAAATGCTGGTTTTACATACCCTGCGCATTTCAAGAAGATTTGTGAAATATTGAGGGCAGGATGGCAGTTCAAAGTACCAAAATGGGGAAAACCTCTCTGGCTCAAAATGGCTCTTTTCTATTTCCGGGTGGCAACCATTTTTTTGCTCACTAAAAGCTCCGAATTGGAACCCTTACCCTTCAAACCAGTGGTGGGGTCTTGTCCCCCTATCCTTCTAGTTGGTGGAATGGCTTTTTTTCAAAATTCGCTTGCATTGTTTTTTAATGAACATTTCTTTGCACCATTAAAGTGAATAGAGACTCATAAGTCACTCTCCCCCTCCCTCCTGTCTCAAATAGATTGGAATGTTGGAAATAAGATGGCTGCCTGGCTGAAATAAGATGGCCACCTGGCTCATTTAGGAGCCATTTCCTTCTGCAGAAAAGCCAAGGCCCTGTCTGGGCCCTCTCCTTCCCCACAGTGCTGTGGAGGCCAGGGAGGGAGAGAGAAACTATCTGCCTTGATTGGAGGGAGGCCCTTCCCTGGCCTCCAAGGAAAAAGAAAACCTGGCTGGCTCAGGTAGGAGTTTGATTGACTTTGTTGTGTGTCTGTGATTGTGAAGAGGGAGGGGGGTGTGTGTGTGTGTGTGTGTGTGTGTTTGTGTTTGTGTTTGTGTTTGAAGTGTTGGTGCATCCTTCTTAATTCAAAGTAAAGAATATATGGCAAACTTTCCTTTGGGGTGGCAGTTCCTCACCCAAGCCTCTTAAAGTTTAAACTTTATGGAAAGAAATATTAGGAATGAGAGGAGGTTAACCCTGGCCTATCTGCCATGAGTTTAAACTTCTTCAGGTAGTGTGTGTTTCTTTAAAAGGTGCTGAACTACATTTTAAGCTTTCTTTTATAGATGTGTGTGTGTGTGTATTTTGAATTTGAACACAGATATAGGTCTCTTAAAAAAATCTCTGGTGTGAAGGAAGGTTTTGGTGTGAAGGAAAGTGAATAGTTTTGGTTGTACATAGAAAATATTTCCCTTTCTCTGTGTACCTGCTTCTTATAAGCTATATCTGCTACTTTATGTTTGTATGAAAGGAAAACATTTTCTAAAATGTACATCTATGAATCTTATACCCAAAACATTACTTCACACCAGAGAAATGGTTAAGGGACCTAGTATTTGCTACAACCGGGCACCCTCCAGTTGCTGTAGACTTAGATTCACAGAATCACAGAATTCAATGCCCCTCCGTAGTTGCACTAGTCCAGGGCATGTAGTCCTCTTCATCATCCTCTTCATTTTATCCTCACAATGATTGTGGGGAGTGAACAGTATATTTTGTATGAACACATTTTAAGAAAAACATTGGTTCTTTGAAGGGCAGGGTATTGACCAAAAGCTGAAAGTGCCAGCACTTGCTCTGATTCTACATCTGCAACAAATAGTGCCCCTTTTGTTATCATTCGTGATGCTATATGTGAGATCTGTGTGAGAGAAAAATATTCCGCAGCCCCTGTATTTGGTAAGGATATAGAACAGCGTTCCCCATCTTGGTCTCAGTATTCCTGACCATGGGACATACTGACTTGCAATGATGGGAGTTGTAGTCCAGCACCTTTGGAGGGCACCAGGTTGGGGAAGGGCTGCTCTAAACAAACAAAAAAAGAGAAGTAGGTGGCCCTAAGTTGTTCGTCATCAGTTTTCCACAACCCCACAGTCACTTCTGCATATCCTATTCTCTGTCCTGTCCTCATGGGTTATATCTGCTTTGGGAGAATGAGAATTTCACTGGCACTTTCTGCCTCCTTAGGGAGGATGCGGCATTAAAGGCTTGCAAGCCTTAACTCCCAATTTCCCTGCTTTTTGGAGTTTGGTTGAAAACTGTAGAGCCCTTAACGTTGTTTTGTAAATCATAGGTTTTTTGTTTATTGAATATATAAAGTGGCCCAAGCTGGGGGGTGGGGAATCTGCCCTCACCCCACCATTGTGACCCAGTCAAACCCGATGGGCTTGCTTTTATAAGCCAGAAGAGACAGGGATTGAGAGGGCAGGTGGTTGGTCGCATTGCTGCAAGCACCTTGTCCACATCATCAAGCCACAATAACTGGAACTGATCCCACAAAATTGGGAAGATGGTGGCATCGGACACCTCAACTGGAGATGCACTAACAACGGTGTCAAGCTTGCTGCAGAGAGAAACGATTTTGTCTTCAAAGTACAATGCAAAAAGGTCACAGCAGGTCCTCGACGGGGCTAGGGCCCCATTTGCTGGGGAAGGTGTTAGCAGCTCCAGGACCACCTGGAAGAGCTCCGCTGGATGGCTACTCGAGGACGCAATGGAGGAAACAAAATAAGTCTTCTTTGCTGCCTGCACTGCCACGCAATAGGCACAATTATGTGCTCTAGAGCATGCTCGGTCATCTTTGCTTTGAGTCCTACACCATTTGTGCTCTAGCCGACATCCAGCCTGTTTAATTCATTATGAATGCAAAACCAAAGGGGAGAATCCACACAGCCATACAAATTGATGATGATGCTGATGATGATGGTGATGATGGTGATATCCTCAGGACCACACAGAAAAGTGGTCTTTGGAACCCAGCATCAATTTCTGAGAACCTCCAAAATCCACCTTTGCGATGTTGAAACAACAACAACAACAACAACATCTCAGAGCCACACAGAAGGTCTAGCTTATACTGTGTCCTCTAGAGTACAACTCTATTATTCCATGTTGATGGTATTGGGTACTTGTAATGCAGAATAGTAGGTTCAGTTGCATATGTAGAAGGAGCTTAAAGTATCAGATAGATACAGCAGGGGCAGGGGAAGGGAGCAAGTTGCCCTGTAACAGTGAAAGAATGGGGGCAGTTGGTGGGAGGGTAGGAAGAGTGAAGAAGGAGAGAGTTGTGGCTGACTGAGAGAGAGGCAAAAGAAAGTCTTCAGGAGAGGAAGAAGAGAACACACGAAGAAGTTGAGAATAAGCACCTAAGCCAGCACTAAACTGCTGACTATGAGACAGAACTAAAAAAAAAAAAAAGCAATAAAGCTCCACAAAAAGCTTAGAGATGACTTGAAAACAAAAAATGATACATATAGGAAGTGGAAGGAAGTCCAGGCTACAAAAGAAGAGTACAGACAAGTGGCACAGAAGTGCCGAAATGGCGTCAGGAAGGCTAAAGCTGTGAATGAGCTGAGATTAGCGAGGGATGCTAAAAGCAATAAAAAGGCTTTCTTCAGATACGTGAGTAGTAAAAGACAGAGGAAAGAAATGGTGGTTCAACTGCTCAACAAGGATGGCAAAGGAAAGACTGAAGTGCTCAATTCCTACTTTGGCTCAGTCTTCTCCCAAAAGGGGATCCATGATCCCCCTGGAAAAAGTGAAGCAGAAGTTGAGGAGGCAGGATTGCAGTTTGAGATTAATAAACAAATGGTCAAGGAACACCTAATTTCTTTGAATGAGTTCAAATCTCCAAGACCCGATGAACTGCATCCTAGAGTAATGAAGGGAACTAGCAGAGGAACTCTCAGAACCACTGTCTATTACCTTTGCAAAATCATGGAAGACGGGTGAGGTGCTGGATGACTGGAGGAGAGATAACGTTGTCCCTATTTTCAAAAAAGGCAAAAAGGAGTAACCTGGGAACTACAGACTAGTCAGTCTGACATCCGTCCCTGGGAAAAATTTGGAGCAGATGGAGCCTTTTGATACCATCGACCATGGTATCCTTCTGGAACATCTGGCTGAGTTGGGAGTGGGAGGCACCGCATTGCAGTGGTTCCGCTCCTACTTGGCGGGTCAGCTCCAAAAGGTGGTGCTTGGGGAGCATTGCTTGGCCCCGTGGACTCTCTAGTATGGGGTACCGCAGGGGTCAGTCTTGTTCCCATGCTATTTAACATGTACATGAAACCGTTGGGTGCTGTCATCCAGAGTTATGGAGTGTGTTGTCATCAGTACGCTGATGACATGCAGCTCTATTTCTCCTTTTCATCTCCATCAGGTGAGGCTGTGGATGTGCTGAACTCGGGCCTGGCTGCGACAATGGACTGGATGAGAGCTAATAAACTGAAACTCAATCCAGACAAGACTGGGATGCTGCTGGTGGGTGGTTCTTCTGACCGTATGGTGGGTGTTCAACCTGTTCTGGATGGGGTTGCACTCCCCCTGAAGGAGCAATTTCATAGCTTGGGGGTTCTCCTAGAACCATTTCTGTCACTTGAGGCTCAGGTGGCCTCAGTGGCACGGAGTGCTTTCTACCAACTCCGGTTGGTGGCCCAGCTATGCCCCTATCTGGACAGGGATAACCTAGCTTCAGTCATCCATACTCTGGTAACCTCCAAATTAAATTTCTGCAATGCCCTCTACGTGGGCCAGCCTTTGAAGAAGGTTCGGAAGCTGCAGCTTGTGCAAAATGCAGCAGCCAAATTGATAACTGGAACAAGGAAGTTTGAACATATAACACCGATTCTGGCCTGCTTGCATCGGCTTACCTATATGCTTCTGAGCCCAATTCAGGGTGCTGGTTTTAACCTATAAAGCCCTACATAGCTTGGGACCACAATACCTGATGGAACGCCTCTCCCAACATGAACCTACCTATACAATGCACTCAACATCTAAGGCCCTCCTCCGAGTGCCTACTCCGAGGGAAGCTTGGAGGATGGCAACAAGGGAGAGGGCCTTTTCCGTGGTGGCCCCCCAATTATGGAATGTTCTCCCCAATGAGGCTTGCCTGGCGCCAACATTGTTATCTTTTCGGCGCCAGGTCAAGACTTTTCTCTTTTCCCAGGCATTTAACATTTAATAAGTTTGTTTTTTAACGGAACCCAGAACGCTTGTTTTTAAATGGATACCATTGTTTTTATACTGTTTATGTTTTTGATGGTTTTAAATTTTCTATACTTTTTAATGTTCACTGTTTTTAACTTTTGTAAACCGCCCAGAGAGCTTCGACTATGAGGCGGTATATAAATGTAATAAATCAAATCAAATCAAATCATAAAGAAGTCAATCTGTAAACACCTTGAAATCAATGCAGTGATTACTAGAAGCCAACATGGATTTGTCAGGAACAAATCCTGCCAGACTAATTTGATCTCATTTTTTGATCGGGTAACCTCCTTTGTGGACTGTGGGAATGCTGTGGAGATAATATACCTTGACTTAAGCAAAGCTTTTAACAAAGTACCCCATGATATTTTGATTAACAATCTAGCTAAAGGTGGGCTAGATGGAACAACTATTAGGTGGATTCACAGTTGGCTACTCAAAGAGTGCTTATCAATGGAACTTCCTCAAACTGGGGGGAGGTAACGAGTGGGGTACCGCAGGGATCAGTCCTGGGCCCAGTATTCTTCAACACTTTTATTAATGATTTGGATGAGGAGGTGCAGGGAATGCTTATCAAATGTGCAGATGACACAAAATTGGGTGGGATAGCTAATACCCTGGAAGACAGAAACAAACTTCAAAGTGATCTTGATAGGCTGGAGTGCTGGGCTGAAAACAACAGAATGAAATTTAATAGGGATAAATGCCAAGTTCTACATTTAGGGAATAGAAACCAAATGCACAGTTACAAGATGGGGGATACTTGGCTCAGCAATACTACAAATGAGAAGGATCTTGGAATTGTTGTAGATCACAAGCTGAATATGAGCCAACAGTGTGATGTGGCTGCAAAAAAAAGCAAATGCTATTTTGGGCAGCATTAATAGAAGTATAGCTTCCAAATCACGTGAGGAACTGGTTCCTCTCTATTCGGCCCTGGTTAGGCCTCTTCTAGAGTATTGCATCCAGTTCTGGTCTCCACAATTCAAGAAGGATGCAGACAAGCTGGAGCGTGTTCAGAGGAGGGCAACCAGGATGATCAGGGGTCTGGAAACAAAGCCCTATGAAGAGAGACTGAAAGAACTGGGCATGTTTAGCCTGGAGAAGAGAAGATTGAGGGGAGACATGATAGCACTCTTCAAATACTTAAAAGGTTGTCACACAGAGGAGGGCCAGGATCTCTTCTCGATCCTCCCAGAGTGCAGGACACGGAATAACGGGCTCAAGTTAAAGGAAGCCAGATTCCAGCTGGACATCAGGAAAAACTTCCTGACTGTTAGAGCAGTATGACAATGGAATGAGTTGCCTGGTGAGGTTGTGGGCTCTCCCACACTAGAGGCCAAGCTTCCCCCGCACTGACAGCCATTCCCTGTGCCTAATTTGTTTGGGCGAGGGTCACATAGTGGAGACTTGCCACCATTGCATGTCCTTCACCAAACAGACAAGGAGACATCGCACCAATCATCTCCATACCGTGGGTCATCTACTGGCAGTGGACAATCCTTTGTCTTCTAAAATCATGCAGGACGAAAGGGCATTGTGTACGGGTGACTCTGACCCCACATGTGCAAGATAAATATCAAACCATGGGTCATGCAGACCTCTCAGGCTTTGGGTCTCTCTCTGTCTGTTGTGGCTGCTAAAAAGATCTCTAAAAAAGCACGAACTCCTAAGCATGGGGAAACAGAAAAAGAAAAAGAAACGCAGAGACTTTGAGCTCCATCACACGAGGGGAAACATGCCTGTGTTTTTGTTGCTCAGTTACTTCCTCTTTTAAAAGAGGAAGTAAACAACAAGCATGAGGTCCATTCAGTTGGCTTTCTAATCACGCTGCTTCTCCCCCACACAGCAGGAGAGAGCTCCGGGTTTAAAATATATTGTACTTTGTGGAGAATTTTTTTGTCATGCATTGAAAGCCAGAAGGGGCGGAAGGTGCACGGGAGGCAGACAATGTCATGGGAGGGACCTGCAAAAAATTAGAGGTGTGCTCCGCTCCGATTAGAATTGGAGAATCAGAAGTGAATTGGCCTGCTCCACCTTGCCCTGAGGTGGAGTAGAAGCGGACGGTGGACCCTTAGAAGCACGACAAAGAGAAGCGGCCATAGGCGGAGTGCTTCTCTTTTTGCGGAGCGCTCCGATCGCCATTTTGGAAAATTTCACCCATAGGATTGCATTGCGGAAAAGAATAGGGGATAACTGTGTTGTTTTTTAAGCTATCTTTCTGAAACTTCTTGTGCTTAGAGAGTCGTGGCTGGGGGTCATTTTGAGCCTACTCTCAGCTCTCTGCGTGGTGTGGTTCGCTTGCTATAATTTTTTGAAAAATCGGGTAAAAAAAGCGGGAGAGGTACCTTTTTGAAGTGCTGAGAGTCATGATCACATGATCCCAAAGTTGGAGGAGGGGATAGGCAAAACGGGACTTGGGATACTGGGAAACTTCTCTTTCTTAGTCTGAACAGACTTTTCCCAGTGTTTTTTAAAACAGTAGACCCACCAAATGCACAAACACAACCTGAAATCATATACTAAGCAAATAAATAACAGATAGGAAACACAGCACTGCTACCCACCCTAACCTTGGTGAACAACTGAATAGATGTGGTGCAAGGGGATGAGGTCCCCTAGGGCATGTGGATGTGCCCAGTGCACACATACACTGTGTCCTGCCCTGGAGGGTCATCAGAGTCCTCCAAATGTTAACCAGTGGAGACTAATGCCTATCATGAGTTGAAGTGTTAGTTTGCTTCTTAAAGGCTGGTCCCTAGACAGGGCCAGTCAAAATTGGCATAATTCCCCCTCCCCCTGGGCATGTCCACTTCCCTCTTACTGGTAAAAGACAGATATAGCATTTTTTAAAAAATTCTTCCTGTTGTTTATTCAGCAACACTGCTGCTTTTAATTCTACCCCTCCTTTGTTTATTTATTTATTCCATTTTATATTTACACCCCATAGCCCCAGCTCTCCTGGCTTTTCCTCTTCAGTGAAGTCAGGCAGGCTTTCATTGTGGTTCAACTCCTTATTGTTGTTGTTGTTGTTGTTGTTGTTGCTATTAATATTAATTAGTACTGCTATTAACATTATTATTTTGTTGTTTAGTAATGGCTGTGATCACAGTGCAGTCAATCAACTCTGAAGCAAGGATCACAAAGCTTTACTCTTATCCTCCTAGCCTCCTAGTTATGGGATGCAAAAGAAAAGGCATCGCTCTGTGCTGCTCCCACCTCACAGGGATGGTTTGCATTACTGGCTTTGAAACTATCCTTGGCTCACTTCCTTATGCCCCCAGAAATGTCTGCTGCCTGCCTGCCTTCCCTTCCCTCCCTCCTCCCCTGCCCGCCTCGCAGGGATGGTTTGTGTGTGTCTTGCTTTGATTCAGGGGATAAGTCCTTCCTGCGATCACTTAGACTTTTTGAAGTTCCAAATCAATTTTTCAAGTGTGGAAGAAGATTCATATAGGTTTAACTCTACTCCCAAATTCATGGCATGTTGGGATTTCCTTTGAAATGGCCCCATTGAGCTGTCTGCAGCTTTAAATCCCTGAGATACTGGGGTGTCTGATTTTCAAAAATTCCCAAAAAATCAGGGGATGCTTGAATTGGCTTGAGTCTTGGCATGCATGTGTATACGTCCATGAGGTGTCATGGTGCCGAACTTGAGGTTTCTAACATGAAAATTGACGTAGTTCTAGCATGGGACTTGATTTGGGGTGAGTTAAAAGGTTAAAGCCCTGCCAAAAATCAGGGAATGATGGGATTTGCTTGAGGCTTAGCATGCATGTGTATACATGGATAAACTATCATGTTGCCAAGTTTGAGGTTTCTAACAAGAAAATCGACGGAGATATCAAAAGGGGTGTGAATTGGGGTTATGGGTGATGCAGTAGAGGTTAAAACCCCACCAAAAATCAGGGGATGATAGGATTTGCTTGAAACTTGGCATGATTGTGGATCTAGATGGTCTTCAGAAAGGCTTGATGCATGGCAATTTTGAAGCACATAGGTCCATCCACTGACTTTTAGTGATTTTAAGGGTTTTAGCCAAGTTCAGAAAGCTCTGTGCATATTGGCAGCCATGATTGACAAGTTCTTACCTAAATTGGCAGGAGGAAGTACACGCTGTCCTTAGTATTGCCTGTGTTCCTTAGCTTTTTGTAAATGGGGGGATGATTTGAGGGTAAAATCTTTAAAATAATCCTAAAAATCAGTGGATGTGCGGATGTGCTTCAAAATTCCCATGCATCAAGCCCTTCTGAAGACTTACTATGGTGCTAATTTTCAGGTCTGTATCTGTAATTTCATTTCTTTTGTGGGGGGGGAAACTAGTCCTCAATGAGGTTTGAGTTGTAGAAATCCACTAAAAATCAGGGGATGAATCCATGTGCTTCAAAATTGCCATGCCTAAGGACATATTTAGAATCTATCACGTTGTCAAGTTATGTGTCTTTACCTTTAAAAGTGACGGAGATAAATGCATTTTTGTAAATGGGGGGATGGTTTGAAGGTAAAATCTTTAAAATAATCCTAAAATCAGTGGATAAGCGGATGTGCTTCAAAATTCCCATGCATCAAGCCATGCTTATGTTCTATGATGAAGCAAAATTACATGTGTATTTCTGGAAAAATGAGGAAGTTATAGCACTTTGAAATGACTGGAACTCAAATTTTAAAAAAGTCATTGCAAGAAAACCGATGGAAAGAGCTGTCTAAAATTGGACACGCATAAGCATCTCCAAGCTATCTGTAAGCTCACCAAATGTCATTGTTCTATCGTTAAAAATGAAGTAGTTACAGGTGTGTCTTTCAGACAATGCACGTCAATGGAAAAAATGGCATCCGAATAGTATTTTGGAAGTCCGAATTTTTCTTCGGATTCAGTTCCGAAATGAAACGGGTGTGTGTGTGTCCCGAAACGACCCAAAATGAAACGGGCCTGTTTCAGAAGGTCAAAAATGGGCTCCAAAACTAAACGGGGGGTCCATGCACAGCCCTACTCCAAAGGGCAACCAGTGGACTGCGGGATCTACCTCCCGTTCAAGTTGGAGAACAGCCCAAACCTAATGCGCTGGTGAAGTCAATGAGTGGCACGAGTTGATGTGTGAGGTGGCTTCTCAAAGCCAGGAACCAAGACAGGAGCACCCAAATGACCTGACCGTGAGGAACTGTGCTCAGTGAAGCAATAGCACAGGCAAGCTCACCCATGGTCGCCTGATCTGGCTCTATCAACGGGGCACTTTTCTCAGCCTCAAAAAGCGAACAGCGGGAACAAGTTGAAGAAGCAGGAGCCTCTGCCTGCTGCTGCTTCTGCTGCTGTTGCTTCCAACCCCAGCATTGCCTTGCCCCCTGCTTGCACCTCACCCAACCACAGACGGGCATCTACTGCCACATCTCATTATAATCTATTTATTTTTGCAGGAAATGGGGAAAGTGTAGTGTGGTGCTTTGCCCTCACTTTTTGTATGCTTCTGCTGCACTGTGAGAAAAGCAAACACAGTCACACACTCACACATACACACACAGTCACAAACTCTGCCTACAGCTTCTGCTGATGCTCATGGTGATGATGTTGCCCACCCAGGCATGAAATGTGCTCCTTTATTTTCACTAGGGGAAGATACAGCGTGCCTACAATTATTGTGGTAGTAATAATACAATGAATAATAATAATAATAATAATAATAATAATAATAATAATTTTTATTTATTTATTTCTTACCCGCCTCTCCCTTTGGATCGAATGAAGAGCCAGCCTGACTTGACTGAAATGGATAAATACTATTCCTCTTACAGCCTGCCTGTCTGTAAGAGGAAGAAGGGAGGGATGCAAGGCATCAACTTACTGAAAGAGGAATCGAATGATTCCTTTGGCTTCCTTGCTTTAGAGTTGATTTTGTGAACTGAAACACAGCCACTAAATAATAAAAATGTTGTTGTTGTTGATGATGATGATGATAGTAAGAATACTAGTAATTACTTTTAAAAATAAAAAGCCTGCCTGCCTGAACTATAAAGTCTGCCAACCAAAGGAGGGATGAAATTAAAGGGAGGGGTGCCTGCCTGTCACTCCCCCGAGGCTTGAGGGTGGGGTATCCCAGCAGGGGCAGATTGCCCTTGAGAAGGACCAGCTGCTCCACCAAGTCCGGCTCCAAGCGAGAGCAGTGAGGGGTCACTATGTCGCCCGCCATAGAGAACACCCTCTCGCTTGGAACACTGGTGGGTGGGCAGCTCAGTCGATCGCTGGCCACCTGCGCCAGGTCGGGCCAAATCTGGCGGCGGGATGACCAGTAGGCCAGGGGGGTCCATGGAGCACTCCTCCATGGGCTCTGCCAGGTAACGCTGCCCGGTGGTTGCAGCGTCATCCTGGCAGGTGGCTTGGGCGCCTCTCTGCCCAACTGCTGCCTGCACAGCCTGTGCCCAAAACCCCTGGCCTGTGCTCCTGCCGGGAGTAATGCAGGTGCTGCTGCTGCTGCTGCTGCTGCTGCTGCTGTGGGGAATGGTGGCCCGCTCCTCTGCCTCACTCTGCCCCACCCTCTTGGCCCCTGCCGCCCGCACTTGGCCCACGAGCATTTCCACCCAGCCCGGCCTGGAATTTGGCCCACAAAGCCCATCCTTCAGACAAGGGTTGCACATGCTGGCCAACAAATAGACCCTGTCTTGCACGATGGGCTCCAGCCTCCATATCAGGCCATTCCTCAGCCTAGTCACCACTTTGTGTACATCTGGCACTAAGCACCTCCTGGTGACGGGATCCCTGGCCTCCAGAAACTCACTTATCTGTTTCTGGAGATGCCTGCATACAGGGATCACCTGGCTGAGAAGGGCAGAGCTAGTGCTCAGGGTCTCGATAGCCTCAAGGAACGGCTTTTGTACCACCACCAGCTGGGACATGGCCTCCCACTGCTGCCTGCCCAGTAGTGCCTGGAGGCCAATGTCCCTGACCCTGAACATCTCGTGGATGGCACGCTGTTGCTCCACCATACTCTCCAGCATGAGGTAGGTGGAGTTCCAGCGTGTCACCACGTCTTGCACTAGCTTGTGGTGAGGGAGATTCAACTCCTCCTGCTTCAATCTCCCGCAGCAATCTACTGCCCTTGACGCTGTGGTGGAAATGCCCAGCCACCTTCCTGCAGCTCTCCAGGAGGTTACGGATACCGGTCAGGGGATGGAACCACAAGGGCCATCAGCCTCTTGAAGCCTGCATTTTCAATGAGGCTGAATGGCTGGTCATCCAATGCCACCATCTCACTGATGCAGGTGGTGATCTGGGTGGGCGTTAGAAAACGCCATCTTGTGGCTCCATACTTCCCCCACCCCATGTCTTTGAGGGTTGCCTGCCTAACCCTTGTGGGGAGGGAAGATGGAGAGCTTAGAGTGCTGGCGGCAGCAGCAGCAGCCTTCTGCTTTCCCCTGGTACCAGCCGCCTTGGAAGTGCCCGCCTCTTCCCTCGACAAGATCGACTGGTGCTGCCTCTTTAGATGCATCTTGAGGCTGCTGGTTCCATAATGCCCTGTAGCTGAACCCCTGCTTAACTTGGCCTTACAGTGGCAACAGACAGCAAAGCGGGGATCCGGTGCCACCTCAAAGTGGTCCCACACCGTGCTTGCCTGTCGCTTCCGTGGTGACACCAATTGCCCGCCTACATCCTCGGGTGTCACCACAGAAGCAGGGGTAACAGAGGAAGAAGGGTTGGATAGTGGGGAGAGAGCCTCGGCCTGCTGCTGCTCATCACCCTCATCCTGGAGGACCACCTCCTCCTCCTGCCCCTCCACCGTGCTGAGGACCTTGTCAATAATGTCTTGTGAAAGGTCCATCAGCGGGCTCCCCTCAATCAATAATGAAGGAGTTGGGGATACTCCTCCTCCTCCTACAACAGCACTAATGCTGCTGCTGCTGCCTGCTTCTTGCAAAGGGGCACTTTCCCCACATTCAAAAAGCAAATGACGGGTGCACGTTGGAGAAGCGGGAGCGTTTGCCTGCTGTTTCTCCTGCTTCTGTTGCTGAGCACCCAGCCAAGGACTGGCCCATTTGATTTTCATGGCAGGAGAGGCTGTCTGCTTACTGGTGCCTGTAAGGGAAAGGTAAGGGTTAAATGGAACTTGGGGCTGGCATCTTTTAATGTGTAAATTTTATGGTCCATAGGAGGGGAGATAAGCGGCCCAGCTGCATGTGGGAGTCGGCCGGAGCCAAGGACCGCTTGTGGCATGTCCGCTCAGCCTTGAGAGAATTAACATCTCAAGGCAGAGGTGTGAATGGATCTTCGCATCAAAGCTGAAGGGAGGGGGGAAGGAGCATGAAAAAACAGTATAAAGTCTACTTGGTGGGGGGAACAATTGCGGTCGGCTGGACACCAAGGTTGGGTGACGTATGATTTGTAGTTTAAGTCTCTTGCTTGCTCCTTCTGGGTTCTTACATATATATGCATGTTTTTTATAGTTTTAGTCTGCTAATCCCATGTATCCTACCCGTTTCCTGAAATTAAAGGTCTTAAACCTCAAATTGTGAGCCGTGAGTGTCTGTCCTGGGGATCCGTGCTAAATCCAGTCAAGAAGCCAGCGTTCGCTGGGGCGTGCTTCCTTTACATGGTGGGCAGCACTGGGATTCGACACGGATCCGGAGGGACAAGACGCTGGTAGGAAAGGGAGAGAGACGAAGCATAGGTTCGAACCCAGGGCGAGCAAGGTCGAATAGACAGCCGACAATGTCTCAGGACCGGGGAGCAGTAGCTCCAGGTGCAGAGTTGTTGGGGGCGACTTCTCAAGAAGGAGCAGAAGGGGGATCCAGCCCAGCCACTTTCGAGTGGGTGGTGGAAGGGACGCCTAGCTCTGGGGAGAGGGCCCGGAGACGACACTCTGCGCAGCTCTGGATGCCAAGTGACGTGCAGGAGAGGGTGTGGTTCGACGTCCGGCCGGAAATCTCGTTCCCGGCGGGGATGATGGACGGAGGTGGCCCAAGCGTGCAGGTCCCACAGCCTCAGGAGATTCCTCTCCCTTGGGAGATGGCGAGCGGGGATGGCCCAGGCGTGCATTGACCAGCGGGCATTCCCGGGCAGAGGGAGAGAGCAGCGAAGGGAAGATGCAGCGCATGTATACCGAATGCTTGGAGCTGATGACCCGCCAGTTGAGAGTGGTCGAAATGGAGAGAGCGGGAGCTCGGGGTCCAACGTCTGCAGGAGTGTCGGGACCACGATTTGACCGGCGGGCATTCCCGGTGTTCCAGGAGGGAGATGATGTGGGGGCTTTTCTGGCGCTCTTTGAGGACACCTGCAAAGAGCTGGGAGTTCCGTCGGCTCAGAAAATGAGCTTGTTGCGGCCTCAAGTGTCCGGGACATTGAGGGAGATGATAGCTACCATTCCCCGGGAGTTGCGCCATGATTACGGACACTTCAAAACCATGGCGAAGGAGCAGTTTGCCCTTACGGCAGAACATTGCCACCAAAAGTTCCAGCAATTGGCTAGGGTCCCAAAGGAAACCTTCGCGGCGTTCACGGCACGAATGATGATGGCTATGGAGGCCTGGCTGGAAGCAGAGGGGGTTCGTGACCTTAAGGGGGCCAAAGACCTGATGGCCAAGAGCAGCTTTACTGTCAGTTCCCGGAGAAATATGATGCTTGGGTGGGGGAGAAGAACCCCAAAACTCTAATGGAAGCCGCAAAGATGGCGGACCGCCTACAGCGGAAAAGTGTAGGAGGGACCCCGCGAGCCGTGGAGAATCTAGTATCCATGTAGTATCCCTCAGGCATAGGGACCATACGGGTGAGCTTACCTGCTCAGCCTGCCACTTGCCCCTAGACTACGAGGCAATAACTTCAGAGTCTTTTCCTTGCTGGATTCCTTTATTACTAAAACCCAGGAGAGGCGCCCGGGAGGAGCGTCGGCGGAGAAGAAGGTGGTGTGGCCCGGGAAAGAGCGTCAGGAGAAGGGGAACACCCCAGCAGGAATGTCGACGACAGGGCCCCAAGTGAGCGGGGGGGGTGTTTCTACTGCAAGGAGCCCAGACACCTGAAGAGAGAATGCCCCAAGTTAGCAGCGAAACAGGCTGGAGGGGACGGCGGACCCGCTCCGCGGCCGGTGGTTCGAGCAGCAGCAGCTCCGCCGGTACCGGCATCCCTGTTGTCCAATTGGAGCGATGACAGCGAAAGAGAAGTGGCTGACCTGGAGTGGGAGTACATGAGCACCGAGCCGGCTGGAGTGGCAAAGGCGGCAGCAGGTCCGGAGGATCCAGGTTCCGCTTCGGCTGTTTCCATGCAGTTGGTGACCCCGGCCGAGCTCCTGTGGAGTCGGAAGAAATTCTGTGAGTGCGTTGTGGTCGATGGGAGGCCAGTTCGGGCTCAGAGGGACACCGGTGCGGATTTGAGCAGCACGCACGTGGGTCTGCTCAAGCCGGAACAAAAACTTTTGGGCCGAACTGTGACCGTAACCCCTTATGGGGTGCCTCCGTTTGAGGCACTGCTGGCCCGGGTGAACATCAAGTATCGGGGGTGGAAGGGAGAGTTAGTTATCCTCACGCATACGGAAGGGCGAGCTTTCCTGTTGGGTAACGACTTATGCTTTAAAGTTACCCAGCTTGTGGTGGTTACGCGGGGGAAAGCGGCTAAACAGAGGGAGGCTCCGGGGAGTGAAGAGGAGGAGGCCCCTTTAAGGAAACCACCCGGGGTTGGGCAGGGAGGGAACGATCCCTGTCCCGAGGGTCTGGACACCCCGGAGTTCTGCCAGGAGTTGCAGCAGGACCCCACCCTACAGGGGTGCCGGGAAGCGGCGGGGGGTCCCACAGACGGGTGAGGAAAGATGGGGACGGCAGTGTTCACCTGGTAAAGGGGAAGGCTGTATCGGTGGTTTTCGCCCAAAGGAGGGGGAGGGGTGGAAATGAAACAACTGGTGGTGCCCCAATCCTCTCGGAGGAAGGTGTTGGAGGTGGCACATGAGCTGCTGTGGGGGGGACACTTGGGGATTCGCCAAACGCTGGAGAGGGTAAGCCGGGACTTTTATTGGCCCGGAATATCCCAAGAAGTACGGGACTTTTGTTCCACCTGTGATACTTGCCAGCGAGTAGGGTTTCCCCGGGACCACCCTAAGGCTCCACTTCGCCCTTCACCCATTACGGAGGTGCCGTTTGAGAAAATGGGGGTGGACATATTGGGTCTGTTCAGCCCGGCCACTCAGTCGGGGAAGAAGTATATTTTGACCCTGGTGGATTATGCTACCCGATACGTGGAGGCGGTGCCCCTTGCTGTTATCTCCACCCCACAATTAGCGAAAGCCATGATGACAATTTTTACCAGGTTGGGGGTCCCCAAAGTGCTGGTGCATGACTTGGGGGGAGGGTTTATGTCCCAGCTGCTAAAGGAAATATGGAAGCTGGCAGTGCAGCAGTGTACTTCCGCGGCATATCATCACGAGGGCAATGGGCTGGTGGAACGGTTTAATCAAACTCTGGGAAGGATGCTGAGAGCATACGCCACCAAACACACGGCGGATTGGGATCAAGCCCTGCCCTACCTTCTCTTTGCTGCTAGGGATGCTAAAAGTGATAGCCTGGGGTTCTCAGCGAATGAACTGGTGTTCGGGCGGGAATTGCGGGGTCCGCTGAAGCTTTTGCGGGAGGGGTGGGAAGGACGGACCAGCCCTGCTACCGTTTCGGTGGTAGCTTATATGTAGAATTTACAGAACTTACTACGAGAGGTGGGGGAGGCAGCCCAAGAGAACCTAGCCCAGGCCCAACAAACTCAGAAGGGATGGTATGACAGGAAGGCACGACAGCGGGTATTCCAGGAGGGGGATAAAGTGTTAGTGTTGAAGCCGTTGAAGCCGTAAAAACTCGCTGTTAGGTGGGAGGGACCCTTGGTAGTAGAAAAGAAGTTGAACGAGGTTAATTACTTGCTAAAGGACCCTTCCAGCCAACGCCGCTCGAAGGTATATCATGTAAATATGATAAAGCCGTTCCAAGAGCGAGCCGTGCGGGTCTGCCAAGTGGGGAGAGGGGACCCCTCGGAGGAGGAGGAGGGATTGGATGTCTTGGCTAGCTATCAGGGAAAGGAGGGGCTGGCGGACATTCAGGTGCCGGAGGAGTTGAGCCCCAAGCAGGAGACACAGTTAAAACGATGCTTAGGGGAATTTGAGGAACTGTTCTCGGGACTTCCAGGGCGCATGTCCCTAGTCACCCACTCCATTGACACCGGGAAGCATCCACCGATTCAGTCCCCTCCTCACTGGTTGAACGGGAGGCAGCTGGAAATAGTGAACAAAGAGATTGAAGAAATGCTGGCTTGGGAGTGATTAAGAAAAGCCAGAGCCCATGGTCCTCCCCCCTCGTCCTCGTGGCTAAGAAAGACGGCTCAGTCCGTTTCTGCGTGGACTTTCAGAAATTGAATAGTGTCTCCACGGTGGCGGCTTACCCCATGCCCCGTACAGATGATTTGATAGAAACACTTGGGAGGACCAAATTCATCTCTACGCTGGATTTAACTAAGGGATATTGGCAAGTGCCCCTAGATGGGGATGCTGCCTTGAAGTCGGCCTTCTCGACCCCTAGGGGTACTACCAGTTTACGGTACTTCTGTTTGGGCTCTCGAATGCTCCGAGGGGATTTCAGAAATTAATGGACCGGGTTCTGGAGGGTCTGGGAGCCTTTTCGTGTGTTTATTTGGATGACGTGGCGGTGTTCAGTGACACCTGGGAACAGCACTTAACACATCTGTCCCAAGTGCTTGGCCAGCTACGGGAGGCTGGGCTGACGGTGAAGGCGTCCAAATGTCAGTTTGGCAGAGGGGAGGTAACCTATTTGGGCCATAGAGTGTGGCAGGGAGCATTAAAGCCTATGGAGGCCAAGGTGGAGGCAATCCAACAATGGCCTGTCCCGCAAACCAAAAAACAGGTCCAGTCCTTTTTAGGGCTGGCGGGTTACTATCGAAGGTTTGTCCCCAACTTCAGTCAGCTAGTGGCCCCCTTGACAGAGTTGTGTCGGAAGAGGCAGCCGGTCCGGGTGCAGTGGACAGAAGCGTGTCAACGGGCGTTCAAGGGGTTGAAGGAGAAGTTAAGGCAGGCTCCCGTTCTTCGAGAGCCCAACTTCGATCGACCATTTGTAATTCAAACGGACGCTTCCGAGGCAGGGTTGGGGGCGGTGCTGTTGCAGGCAGGAGAAGGAGAACAGCTGCAGCCCATAGCATTCATCAGCAAAAAGTTGTTGCTGAGAGAGAGGGCGTTGGCTACCATCGAAAAAGAGTGTTTGGCTATTGTGTGGGCGGTGGGGAAGTTGCGGTCGTACCTGTGGGGCCGGCCATTTCAAATTCAAACTGATCATTCCCCACTGTGCTGGCTAGCGCGGGTAAAAGACACCAACCAAAAGTTGTTGAGATGGAGTCTGGCTTTGCAGGACTACGATTTTACCATCTCACATATCAAAGGCAAAGAGAATGTGGTGGCTGATGGATTGTCCCGAAGCTTCAGTCGCGAGGGGGGGTTGAGGGTTCGTGTGATATACCCCTGCCCCTGCGTGGGCCCAAAAAAGAGAAGAAGAAAAAACCCAGGGGTCAATGTGTAAACTTAAGAAGGGTGATGACAGGTAGGATGGAATTTTTTAGAAATTCCATCTTAAGGGGGGAGGTGTAAGGGAAAGGTAAGGGTTAAATGGAACTTGGGGCTGGCATCTTTTAATGTGTAAATTTTATGGTCCATAAGAGGGGAGATAAGCGGCCCAGCTGCATGTGGGAGACTGCTGGAGCCAAGGACCGCTTGTGGCATGTCCGCTCGGCCTTGAGAGAATTAACATCTCAAGGCAGAGGTGTGAATGGATCTTCGCATCAAAGCTGAAGGGAGGGGGGAAGGAGCATGAAAAAACAGTATAAAGTCTACTTGGTGGGGGGAACAATTGCGGTCAGCTGGACACCAAGGTTGGGTGACGTATGATTTGTAGTTTAAGTCTCTTGCTTGCTCCTTCTGGGTTCTTACATATATATGCATGTTTTTAATAGTTTTAGTCTGCTAATCCCATGTATCCTACCCGTTTCCTGAAATTAAAGGTCTTAAACCTCAAATTGTGAGCTGTGAGTGTCTGTCCGGGGGATCCGTGCTAAATCCAGTCAAGAAGCTAGCGTTCGCTGGGGCGTGCTTCCTTTACAGTGCCAGCATTGCCTTGCTCCCTGGTTTCACTGTGCCCAACCACAGACGGGCACCTGCTGCCACATCTCATTATAAATAATAAATGTATTAATTATTTGGGGGAAAGGCAAAAGTGTGTTGTGCTTTGCCCAAACTTTATTTGTATGCTTTTGCACTTAATAAGCACAGCAAACACAGTGACACACTTGCACACAGTCACAAACACACACACACAGATTTTTTGTAATTTCTTTCTTTTTTTATACAGAAGAAGGAAAATAAATAGATTAGAACACACTCACAGAACAAAGGGTTTACAAGACAGGGGGATGCGGGGGAAGAAACACTTCAAAAATAGACTTATAAGTTTATATATAATATCAAAGAAATGCAAAACAGAGCAAAGGAAAGCTAAGGAAACAGTCACAAACAAACACATCCCAGGAAAACTCCTATATCTCCTCCAAAAAACACAGCTATAGAATACCCCTCCACTCTCCATGACGTCCTAACCCGCAAAGAGACAGAAATGAATGTTTCTCTGTAGGCTTCTGGCTTAGTTTCCACCCCCCTCCAATATTGGGATTGGAGGATGCAACCCATCAGGTGATCACTTCTCATCATGATTGGGAGATGAATCTGTCTCTCAACGTGGAAAAAAACAGGTTCCCGCCTCCCATTTTACCCATTCTATAAAAATTAATAACAAACAAACTGCATGATGAAAAATTCTGAAAATAAACACAAATGACCCCCAATCATCAATGTTTAAGCACAGTAAGTTTCAGGGATCTACCTTTAAAAACAAAGATGTTATAGGCGTATTTTCGTCCAATGCAATCCTATGAGGGAAAACAAAATGGCGGGCGAAGCGCCGAAAACAAGCAGAGCGCTCCGCAAATAAAAGAACTGCTCTTTGTTGCTCTGCTGACCAGCTGACCCAATTTGGATCCGCCTTTGGTGGAGGCAGATCGGGTCTCTCTGCTACCGCTTCTACAACCCGAAATGGAGCGGAGCACATCCCTACTTTTTAAGGGGCTAAAGAACATTACTTCTCCTATATGGGATTTTGTACCACAATGGAGTTTGTCAGTTGTCCCGTGCTTTGACAAGGACACCGTTTGAGCCATTGGCCACAATTAATCTAAGGCTTCTCAGGTTTAAAGTTGTTTTCTTGGTGGCTATCACTTCCACCCGTTGTGTGGATGAGTTACGTGCCCTTTGAGTTGATCACCCTTACCTAGTTTTCCATAAGGATAACATAGTGATGCATACAGATCCAACCTTTTTACCTAAGGTTACTGAATTCCATGTTAATCAAGAGATCACCCTTCCAGCTTTCTTTCCAGTCACTCCACTCCTTGGATGTACCCAAGGCCTTAGCGTTTTATAAAGCCAGAACTGAACCCATCGGGCAATCACAAAGCCGGTTTATCTGCTATGGAGCACCTAAGCGGGGTCATCCAGTGTCATCTCAAAGACTAGCTTCATGGGTGGTCTCACATATGAGTTTGTTTGGGTACTGAAACAGAGTTTCCAGCAACAGAAGTCCAACTCACAACCTCCCGCTCTGTACAGAGAGCCTTCCAGGAAAGAAAATACTCACAGACACAAGATTTCTTCAGCAAAGAGTTTTACTGAGGTTTTCAGCATAAATCTTACATGTTCCAGTACAAGAATCTTCCAGCAATAAATAGTAATGACAACAACAACCACATCCATCACCTCATCAAAACTAGGGCTGTGCCGGGGCTGCGGAATGTCTAGCAAGGTCCGTGGCTTTTTGCGGCTACTCGCTTACTCGCGAGTAGCAGGGAAAAGCCACGGACTGGGCACAGCACTCAGCACTGTGCCCATTGGGCCGGGGGGATCCCAGGGAGGGAGATGGGGGGGAAGGCTGGACTGGCAGGAGAGGGGGGGAAGCCGGACATAAGGGATGGGATGGGGCCGAGGGACAGACAACCGGGGATGGGATGGGGGGAGGGATGGACAACCGGGGATGGGGCCGAGGGACAGACAACCGGGGATGGGATGGGGGAGGGACAGACAACTGGGGAGGGGGGAGAGGGACAGACAACCGGGGATGGGATGGGGGAGGGACAGACAACCAGGGATGGGATGGGGCTGAGGGACAGACAACCGGGGATGGGATGGGGCCAAGGGACAGACAACCGGGGATGGGATGGGGCCAAGGGACAGACAACCGGGGATGGGATGGGGCCGAGGGACAGACAACCGGGGATGGGATGGGGGGAAGGATGGACAACCGGGGATGGGGCCGAGGGACAGACAACTGGGGAGGGGGGAGAGGGACAGACAACTGGGGATGGGATGGGGAAGGGACGGACAACCAGGGATGGGATGGGAAGGGACAGACAACCAGGGATGGGATGGGGCTGAGGGACAGACAACCAGGGATGGGATGGGGCCAAGGGACAGACAACCGGGGATGGGATGGGGCCAAGGGACAGACAACCGGGGATGGGATGGGGCCAAGGGACAGACAACCGGGGATGGGATGGGGCCAAGGGACAGACAACCGGGGATGGGGCCGAGGGACAGACAACCGGGGATGGGATGGGGCCGAGGGACAGACAACCGGGGATGGGATGGGGCCGAGGGATAGACAACTGGGGATGGGATGGGGGAGGGACGGACAACCGGGGATGGGATGGGGGCGAGGGACAGATAATTTTAGGGAAAAAACCCACTTACCTTCTCTGGAGTCTTCGGGGCGCACGTGGCCCCTTTAACAAAAAAAATGGCCGACACTGCAGGGCTTCCGTAGTCCCTGCGCGTCGGCCATCTAGGAGGCAGGGCAGCACGCGCTAAAGTTAGCGCGCCGTCTCCCCACCTCCCTGCCAGCTTATCCAGCTGGGTCTAGCAAGGCCCCAAGAAAGAAAAGTTTCCCAGTATCCCAAGTTACTAAGTATCCCATTTTGCTTATCCCCCCTCCAACTTTGGGATTGGAGGATGCTTCATCAGGTGATCATGATTGGGAGTTGAATCTGCCTCTCAGCACTTCAAAAAGGTACCTCTCCCGCTTTTTTTACCCTATTTTTAAAAAAATTATAGCAAGCAAACTGCAGCATGCAAAGTGCTGAAAATAGGCTCAAAATGACCCCCACCCAAGACTCTCTAAGCACAGCGAGTTTCAAATAGATAGCTTGAAAAACAAAAAAGTTATCCACTAATCTTTTCCGCAATGCAATCCTATGGGCGAAAAAATAAAAAATGGCGGGTGGAGCGCTCTGTGAAAAGAGGAGCGATCCACTTATGGTTACTTCTCTTTGCCATGTTTCTCCAGCCCCCCGATCCGCTTCTCCTCTGCCTGTAGCAGAGACGGATCACTCCGATCCGCTTCTGCTTCTCCAATCCGAGGAGAAGCGGATCACACCCCTAATCAAAACATTTTATACAATTGTACAGCTTTATATACATTTTACACAGAGTGTGATGACACAGTTCCATCACTCAATTAATCAATTAACAGTCCAGCACTGATATGTAGCAACTGCCAAAGTCCAGTTTTTCTTTCTTCCAGGGCTTAACCCTCTGTGGGTAAATTTTCCAGCCCTGACACCCCTTCAAAATTTAACAACAGAAATCATATACAGCATACAACAATGCACACAAATACATTCATGTATTATACAAGCCTAGCTTTGCAACTAACTCTGCATGCCGTTGTATGACTAAAGTCTTAGCGAACAAATCTGCAACGTTCTGATTTGACTCACAATATTCCAATTTGATTATACCCCTACTGATGTGCTCTTTAACATTACAATACTTAATTGCTACTTGTTTGGTTTTTGACTTTAACATATCAGACTTAGCCAAAGCTATACAGGATTGAGAATCTTCATATACTGTTACTGGTAAGGAAAAAGGTATTGTTAAATCCTTCAACAATTGCACATGTAATCACTGCCTGTTCCCCTCATGTACAGGCAGGGATCTGCAATGCTCCATTTGAATCCCATTTCACTCTCCAATGTGGAGTTTAAGCAATTATTCCAACACCTTGCACTTCGCTTTAAACCATACACAGCCTTTTTTAGTAGCCAAACCTTATCTGGCTGTTTTTCAAAACCTGGTGGTTGTTTCATGTAAACCATCTCTTCAAGTTCTGCATTTAAGTATGCAGTATCGAAATCAAAGTGATGAACATGCACCTGGTTTTTGGCAGCAACATTCAACACCAGCCGAAGCGTATCAGCTTTGCAAGTGGGTGAAAAAGTTTTGTCGTAATTCACGCCCCTTCTTTGATGGTAACCCTTGGCAACAAGACGTGCCTTGTATTTTGTGTCATCAGACACAAGAGTTTTTCTCTTGTAGACCCACCAACATGATACAGCTCTCTGCCCCTCTGGTAACTATACTTTGTTCAAACACTTTGTTCTGGCTAAAACTGTGCAACTCTGCCTTGATTGCATCAAACCACTGACTTTTCTCATGGTCAGACAATTGAAAAACCTCTTCATTACTTTGCAGCTCATAATTAACCATGCAAACACGTACTTGTTCCCCATAACGCTAAGGTGGAATTCCTTTGTTTGCATGCTCAGACCTCCTAGGAAGTAAAACTTCCTCCTCTTCCTCGGTCTCTTTGCTTTCAGAGAACAAGGAAACATTTCAGCTTTGGAGGTATCAGGTTTCACCAGGCTAGGAATTAATCCATTCCTCGCCCCTTCATTTCCCCTGACTGGTTCATTCTGTGGGCTATTTGACAAACGTAATAGCATTTCAGGGTTTCCATGTACTCTTTCCCAGTTTTGTTCCTCAAAATCAGCAGATCTTGAAACAATAACTTTTCCATGCCCCAAGGAAAAACACCAGGATTTTGCTTGCATTCCTTGGTAACCTCAGCTTAATTGCTTTGTGTTCACCTTTTCTCCTGTGACTTCTAGGTACATGTACATAAACCCATGATCCCCAGGTACAGAGATGTGACAAATCTGGTTGCTTGGACAAATAGTTAGCAGACAAGAATGCTTCACCCCACAAATCTTGTTCAACTCCAGCATCGATCAACAAAGCATCTTTGATATTCTGCAAAACACATCCACATCTCTCAATAGTACCGTTCTGCCATGGAGCATGTGGATCAATTAACCTGTGCGTGACTCCTGTATTTCTGAACCACCTTAAGAATTCATTGCTTGTGAATTCTCCACCTCTATCACTTTGAACTTGATGGACTGGTTTTTGAAACCGTTTCTCCGCCCAAGTTACCCAGCTTCTAAATGCATTAAAAGCCTCTGATTTTTGCTTCAGTAAATAGCACCAACTGAACCTGGACTTGTCGTCCAAGATAACCAGAACATAACGCGCTCCTCCTTGACTGGGAGTAAAAGGTCCAATTAAATCAATATGCACCAGTTCAAACAATTCCTTTGACACCCTGTCACTATTCCGATTCACAGGTTTCGTCTTTGATTTTGACTGCTTGCAAACTGCAGAGTCCAAGAACCTTTGGCATTCATTCAGTTTCACACCTTTACACACAGAAGGCATTTTCTCTAGCACCTTAAAGCTTGCGTGTCCTAGGCATCTATGCAAGACATGAACGCAGTTATCATGAACTGGGGAGTTACCTGTTTGAGCCACCAGTTCTTTACCTGAACTCATAAAAAACAAACCATCCCTTAAATGTCCCTGCACGTATATCCATCCTTCTTTCTCCACATGGCATGTGTTTCCTTCAAACATCACAACACAGCCTGTGTTGGTCAAACTAGAGACAGACAGGAGACAAAATTCTAGGGTAGGAACAAAAAGAACAGAAGAAAACTCCATTCCTAGGTAGGATACATAACATACGCCTTCTCCTTTCACAGCTGACTTCCTTCCATCTGCCAGCGTGACGGAATCAACTGGAGTGGCTTCCATGCTCACAAACGCTCGGGGATTGTTACAAATGGTTCTGCTGCCTGCAGAATTGATTAGCCACACTTCCTCATGAGTAGCCCCACTGCATCTCACCATTGCAGACATGAACTGCGCATAACGTGCTGGTTCTTCTCGGCTTCTGGGCTGCACATGCTTTTTTCCTTTCCCAGGCTGCAGCTTCACTTTGCAGAAACGTTGAATATGCCCTTCCTTTCCACAATGATAGCATTTACACGTTGCAAGCGCTTGCTCCACTCCCTCTGCAGAAAAATGCTTAGCTGGATTGGCAGGCTGATTATTTCCGTGCGATTCACGGTCGATTCCTTTCCTTTCCCGGCAGCTCTCCACCTGCCGTTCGGCTTGCCTTTGCTCCTCCTGCAGCAGGCGTCCGGTTACATAATGCAAATTAAGGTTGCCTGCTCGCATGCATTCTAAACTGGTTGTCAGCACATCCCAGCTCTCTGGCAGTGAACTGAGAATAATATAGACCTTATTCTCCTCCGTGAAAGGCATGCCTATTTCCTGTAACTGGGCAAATAGGGTCCGCATTGCCTGCAAATGTTTTGACAAACATTCTCCTTCACGTAACTTCAAGCAGTACAATTGCCTCGTTAAAATCATCAGAGAACTGGCCATTTCTCGCACATAAATCTGCTGTAGTTTGTGCCAGCGCTCCCATGCCATATCTTCTCTGGAGATATGGACAAGCTGTCTGTCTTCCAGACACAGAACAATATTCGCTTTCACTCTTTCCTCAAGCGCATCCCAGGCTTCCATTTCCTCTGTGTTCTGGCCACCAGGACGTGGAACATTTTTAAACATTCCAACCACCGTCCCTCCTTAAGAACATTTCCATTTTAAATGACCAAGTTAGGTAGTTGCGTTCATTCAATCGTTCCACCAGAACAGCGGCTCCAAGTCAGTACCAGGATGTAGATTGGCCCCTTTAAATGTTATGCCCATGTTATAACTAAGGGTGCATCCGGATGAGGCATTTATTGTGCAATTGCCATGTGTCATCTACAGGGGGTTCGGATGTCAGTACCTTCCATTTATAACCCTCCCAATTTTTTCCAGCACTTCTTCCATCTTTTTTATATATTTGGGTGTCATCAGCATACTGATAGCACCCCGCCTCATCTGTTCAGGAGGGAAAGATGGAATAGCTACACGAAGCCTTTTGATGAGTAGTGTGAGGAGCTCTCGGCCTAAGAACACCTGAAGACGTGTGTCACTATGGCCAGATCCACACGCTCCAGGAATGGATGCAGCTAGTGAACCAGCTTGAAGTGGACAGAGGCCTTTCAGGCCTCAGCTGCCACCCAAGTTTCCAAAGACAATACCAAGTCCAGAAAGAATCCCAAACTCTGGGCATGTCTTTGTCCTTCACAAGTTGAATCTACTATCTAGAAGCACCTCTTTCTAGTCTGGATTGATCTTAAATTGTTAGTCCAAATCCAGTCCATTACTGCCCCCAAGCATTGGTTTATGATTGTGAACCACCCAGAGAGCCCTGGCTATGGGGGCGGTATATAAGTGTAATAAATAAATAAATAAATAAATAAATAAATAAAATAATAAAGCCTCCCTGGATTGTGATGGAAAAGACCGAGCTGAATGTCCTCTGCATATTGACAGCACCATACTCCAAATCTCCAGGGGACATCTGCTAGTGGCTTCATGTAGACATACTGATGAGCAACAGCGAGGCATAGAAAAGAAGACAAAAAAGGGATTTGTGATTGTGCCTTTTTTTGCTTTTTCATGTATATATTAAACATGACAAGATGGAAACCTGATGGACAACTACAGGGCCTTGGGTACCCTTTCAAGTACCTTCCCTAAAAAAGGGGTGTTTGCAACTGGGCAGTAGTTGCCTAATAACGTCGGGTCCAGGGTGGGCTTCTTCAGGAGTGGTCACACTACTTCCTCCTTAAGGATAGCAGGGACCACCCCTTCCTGGAGAGAAGCATTTATCACCCCCTGGACCCACCCAGTCAGACCCCCTTGGCTTGCTTTTATAAGCCAGGAGGGACAGGGATCGAGAGGGCAAGTGGTTGGTCGCATTGCTGCAAGCACCTTGTCCACATCATCAGGCCGCAATAACTGGAACTGATCCCATAAAATCGGGCAGATGGTAGCAGAGAACACCTCAACTGGAGCTGCACTAACAACAACGTGAGAACCATCTCACCCCCAGCTGCAACATCTTTTTGGGACTAGGTGCTTAAGAGGCAGGCTCCTACTACCTGGGATCGTGTCCATCGGATCCAGCCAGGAGAGGAAGCCTACAAAGCAAGGGGCCAATCAGCAGCTGCTGTTGTCCTGCCTCGGGGGTTTGCCTAGTCTGCGGAACCTTCCAGCTGCCTCCTAGCAGATTCAGGCTCCCAGCACAGAACCATCTCGCACACACCCAGCTGCAACATCTTTTTGGGACTGGGAGCTTAAGAGGCAGGCTCCTTTGGGGGCGGGTCCACCACCAGCGGGGTCACTTCCGAAGGGGGCGACACCAAGGCGAGGGCCTGTCCCCTTATTTGTTTGTTTGTTTTCTCCCCCTACTGACTTATAATTTTGTTGTAAATTTTAAACTTTTTTTTTTTAACATTTCTTTTCCTATGTTTTAAAACGTATGTTTTAAACTTTGTAATACCGCCTTGAGGCCCATTATTGGGCAAAAGGCGGGATACAAATAAATATAATAAATAAATAATAAATATAACGTCAAGCTCGCTGCGAAGAGAAGCGATCTTGTCCTCAAAGTGTGATGCAAAAAGGTCACAGCGGGTCCTCGACGGGGCCAGGGCCCCATTTGCTGGGGAGGATGTTAGCAGCCCCCGGACCACCCTGAAGAGCTCCACTGGATGGCTACTCGAGGACGCAATGGAGGCAGCAAAATAAGTGTTCAATAGGCACGATTATGCGCTCTACAGCGTGCTCGGTCATCTTCGCTTCGAGTCTTGTGCCATTTGCGCTCTAGACGACGTCCAGCCTGTTTCATTGACCGCAACTCCTTAGTATACCAAGGAGCAGAGTGGGCTCTACAGGACTGGAGAGGTCACTCAGGTGCGATCAAGTCGATGGCCCTCCGCATCTCACCATTCCACAGTGAGGCTAGGGCCTCAGCTGGATCACCAGCTCTCTCCACTGGAAAATCCCCAAGAACATTCAGAAATCCATTGGATTCCATCAGTCTCCTGGGGCAGACCATTCAAATGGGTCCCTCACCATTGCAGGAGGGTAGTAATGCTGTGAGTTCAAATGTCACCAGGAAATGGTCCGACCATGACAATGGGGTTACTTGGACACACACACCCCAATCTTCAGACTATCCATCTCACAGCTTGGAGCAAAAACCAAATCAAGGGTATGCCCTGCTTCATGTGTTGGGCCAATGACAAACTGAGACAGCCCCATGGTTGTCATGGAGGCCATAAAGTCCCGAGCCAGAACTCCAGAGACAGCCTCAGCATAAAAGTTGAAGTTGCCCAGAACCACCGTCCTGGGTTCCTCCAACACCACACTCGAGACTGCCTCCGCCAGCTCAGTCAGGGAGGATGCCGGGCAGCAGGGTGGGCGGTATACCAGCAGCATCCCCAATCTGTCTCTCTGGCCCAACACCAGGTGCAAACCTTCAAGGCCTGCTCCAAGATGGAGTGGTTTCCTGGTGATAGAGATGGAAGTTCTATGAATCACGGCGACCCCCCCACCCCGTCCCTCCAATCTATGTTGGTGCTGCACTGAGTACCCAGATGGGCATAGCTGAGTCAGATCAACCCCACCCAGCTCACCCACCCAAGTCTCAGTAATGCACGCCAGGTCAGCCCTCTCATCCAGGATTAAATCATGAATAAGAGAAGTCTTATTGTGGACTGACCTGGCATTAAAGAGTAGCACACCACTGAGTAGGGCTCAGTGGATGAGCTACCAGGTACTTGAGAACTAGAGGAGGAGGGTAGAAGGGGAACAGTGTGAAGACACCTGGAACCCGTTCTATGCTGATGTTGCAACCCCTTCCTCCTGCCATATCTCCTTCTGCCCCAAATCACTGGAATAGTGGCTCCCCCTCCATGTGTCCCTGCATCACGGCTTCCCAAGAACATCTTTACCTACACCACCTATGCACTCACTCACCACTCAAACCCACACTCAGCGATACAAACAACACGATCACATTTCTCACTTGTGGTAACCAGCCACTGCTCACAGACGGACATCAGGCTACTACGAACTAAGCGATAAAGTGCTTTCCACACACACACACAATCTCCCTCTCTTAGTAAGTGCTAATTCTACTACTACCTGATGTGTGGCCACACTCCTCTCCCTGGCTCTCACACAGGGAGCCTCCTGCTTCAAGTACCACAGCCTCTCACGTTGGGCAGATGAAGCAGCTATAATTGGTGAAGCCCCCAACCTCTGCCTCAGGGTGGGGAGGACACAAGAAGTAATTATATCATTTCCAATGTGATCCCTGCTCTCACTCAGGGAAACTCTTCTCACACAACTGAGGTAATGGTTCAAAGAAGCAGCGAGTTGACAGCCCAGGGGAAGAGAGAGAAATAGAGAACCACCCTCACCCTCATGGCATCCCGAAGGGGCAAACCAAAGGGGCGCACCCCCTTTTGTGTCACCCCCTTCGGGGACGCCCTGACTGGCAGTTCTTATGGTCTTCAAGCCTCAAGGTCTCAACAGGCTTGGAGACAGCACTCTTCTGCCAATTGGCTGGAGAGAACCTTGGCAGTTGGCTCCACTCAGCAAACAATGGAACTGGGAGGTGGGCGGAGCAGTGGCATAAGCAGCAGGCTGCTGTGGATGGCAGAGCAGTCCTCTCCCCCAGTTCTCTTCTCTCACCAGTCCTGAAGTCTTCCCAGCCTCGTGGCAGGGCTGTTCTTATGCTCTTCAAGCCTCAAGGTCTCAACAGGCTTGGAGACAGCACTCTTCAATATATAAAGAAAGCCACTGAGAGATCCAGAGGAATTAACAGAGACACCAACCCATACCCACACGCTTCCAAGTCCTGGCATAGATCACTCACCAGGTTGTTTTTGTCCCCAAACTGGATTGAAATTGATTGACATAAACCATATTGTTAAGAACAGTCTGGAGTTGAGAGTTTTATTCCTGTGTTCTGAGGTGTTAGCTGTCCCTCTCACTTTTGGGTTATTTGCAAACTAGGAAGAATTCCCTCCACCACCATTTCCTCTAATTCATTGATTTAAAAATGAAAATTGCCACTGTCTGGGTCTGGGTGGTGATCATGATGGACACCGGATCCATTCCAGCCTCCCACCAGCCCTACATTGTCATCTGTTCCTCCCTTCTATTCGGCCCTGGTTAGGCCTCATCTAGAGTATTACGTCCAGTTCTGGGCACCATACTTCAAGAAGGACACAGACAAGCTGGAACATGTTCAGAGGAGGGCAACCAGGATGATCAGGGGTCTGGAAACAAAGCCCTATGATGAGAGACTGAAAGAACTGGGCATGTTTAGCCTGGAGAAGAGAAGATTGAGGGGAGACATAGAATCATAGAATCATAGAATAGCAGAGTTGGAAGGGACCTACAAGGCCTAAAGCATCCCTGATATATGGTTGTCCAGCTGCCTCTTGAATGCCTCTAGTGTGAGAGAGCCCACAACCTCCCTAGTTAACTGATTCTACTGTCGTACTGCTCTAACAGTCAGGAAGTTTTTCCTGATGTCCAGCCGGAATCTGGCTTCCTTTAACTTGAGCCCATTATTCCGTGTCCTGCACTCTGGGAGGATCGAGAAGAGATCTTGGCCCTCCTCTGTGTGACAACCTTTTAAGTATTTGAAGAGTGCTATCATGTCTCCCCTCAATCTTCTCTTCTCCAAGCTAAACATGCCCAGTTCTTTCAGTCTCTCTTCATAGGGCTTTGTTTCCAGACCCCTGATCACCCTGGTTGTCCTCCTCTGAACATGCTTAAGTATTTGATAGTTTACTGTTTTTTCCTCATCAGTCAGACATTTTGGATCTGCATAATCAGAGTTGATTTCTCCCCTTCTTGACATCTTGTTTTCTTGGTCTGATGCCACATGCATAGATCTGATCTGTGCCTCACAGGCAGAAAGGGAAAGTGCAGGCAAAACTTAAGATGTAAAAGGCCCTATCTTGGGTGCAACCCAGGCTGAGAAAGCAGCATCAAGATATCCTGGCAGGGTGATATCAATTAATTAAATACAATTGAGATAACAGCATGACGCCTTTAGAAAGCCCTCCTGGGCTTTTCCTTGTAATTAATATGATACCACAGCCCTGGAGCAACATCCAGATGTGAACACATGCATTGGGCAGATGCTTACTAGAAGTCCCAATGTAAAAACTCTCTTGTTTTTCCAAGATACAACTACCTGGAGGACACACCCAAATCCATATCAATTAGGTTGCACAGACTCCTTGTTGCTGAGGTCAAATCCACATTCTTATTCAAACTAGATGTTTTCAACAATTTGTTTTGAGCTAGTTAAATGGATGTGTGCCAAAGAATGAATGGGTTGATGGAGGAGTAATAGATGACAGAGAAGTCAATTCAGGAATGGAGGGGTGAAAGACATAAGAATTCTGCCCTTGTTTTGTGTGTGTGGAAGTTCTTCTCACTTAAGGTGTGTGCAGGCATCCATTCAAAAGAGGCTCCTAGCCATGTGAATGCATTTTAAACCCCTTTTTTAATGTACAGTACATGTGGCTGTAACATATCAGTGAATGCCACCACCGCCTCCTGCAGGGGAACCAAACACTTTGAAGCTGCTTGCCTGGAATGGGCTACTTCCCTCACAGGCACTGGGCCATGGAGTGCTTTCTTGGCCAGCAGCAGGAGGAGGCGATGACAGTGGGAGGGAGGGGGCAGGTGAGAGAGCAGTGAACAAGCCCCCAGTGGCCAAATGCTTTCCCTCTCGGTTTGCATGGCAGCCCTCCTGCTGCCACCCTCTTCTACTAATTGGAGAAAAAGTACCCAAAGGCAAGTGCCCGCGGTGAATGCAGCATGCAGCTGTCTTTCCTCGTGTGATGTTTCAGGGGTTCAAGAGCTTACCCAAAGTTTGGTTTCTCTTGAATGAGGTCCCTGGAGACTTCTCAGCATTTTGCAGTATTTGCATTTATTTACAAACGTATTGGAGCGTCATCGCACAGGGGGAAATTGTGTTTCCTTACTGTAGTTTCTCCACCTGCACTTTTGTCCCTAATTACTTCTTTATAGAATTATAGAATAGCAGAGTTGGAGGGGGCCTCTAAGGCCATTGAGTCCAACCCCCTGCTCAATGCAAGAATCCACCCTAAAGCATACTTGACAGACAGAAAGAGGAAGTAAATAACATGCCCGTGGCCCATTCAGGGGGGAGGGGGCGTTTTGATCCCGCTGCTTCTCTTGCGCACAGCAGCAGATAGCGGCAAATTCCGTCTCTAAAAATAAGTCGGACTTACTGGGGTGTTTTTTTGTCATGTGAAGAAAGACAGAAGGGGCAGGAGGCAGACGCTGCTATAAGAGGGACCCACAAAAATCCATGACTGCCTAGTAATGAGTGTGCAATAAAAAAAAAAGTCTGATGGAGCACTAGATTGAGCATGAGTGAAGGTTTCATTGCTTAAACTCACTCAAGCACTACTCCCCTCAAAGACTTCTAGGGGGCTGCCCTGCTCCTTCAGAGCTCCAGTGAAACCGCCCAAGAATGACCTTTTCTCAGACTGACTTGCCTGCAATGATCCAGTTCATAGAGACTGAATTAGCACATTCCACAGCTGGGAACAGGAGTGGGAGGTATTGTAGGCCCTAATTCCCAAATGGCTGCCTTCTTCCAGAAGACACTAGGCCCCTGTCTTTATGGCAGTGCTTTGGGTGCCCGCACTTGCGTTCCTTCCTGACATCTGCATGGGAGGGAACGCGAGTGCAAACTCTCCCAGTCTTTAAAAGTAAAAAAAACAAAAAGGGGGGGAGAGGAACGGTGCTGTTCCTCCCCCCTTTTTAAATTTCATTATCAGTATCTCCGCAGCTGCGCAGATACAGATAATAAAAATAAAAAGAAATGGGGGGAGGAACGGGCAGCCAGAGGGAGAATGCGAGGAGAGGGGGCAGGGACTCAGGGCAAGCCACCTCTCCTCTCCTTCTGGCTGCCCATTCCTCCCCCCCCCCCATTTCTTTTTCTTTTTATTATCCGTATCTGTGCAGCTATGGAGATACAGATAATTTTTTTAAAAAAGCGGGGGTGGAACGGTCCTGTTCCTCTCCTCTCCACCCATGTGTTTTTTAAAAAAACTTATAGATGCGGGGCCACCCCTGATGACCAATCAGGGTGCGCCATGGGCTCCACTGTCCAAAAAGTCCGGGTAAATTTAGTTTCGCCATGGTGGCTGCATCATGTAGATGACATGCTGCTACTGTGAAGCCACCCTGGGGCAAACCCTTCATGTAGACGTGCCCTAGGTATTGAGAGGTATTGGAAGGGACGCCTAAAAGACCACTTAGTCTCTCTCCAAACCCATAATAATATGTCACTGCCATTCCTACATGAGAAAGACAGCTCAAAATGCATTCACAGCATGGTGAGCTTCTTTTTAGTGTCTGCCTTCCTTAGTTGAAGTTCTTCTATTTTAAAATTCCATCCACATTTCAGCCACACTCTCTGTAATGTACATCTTACCTGCCCTCTGTTCTCTATAAGGGAAGCCCTGAAGTTGGATCAAGACTAAATGTCCACCTGTTCCAGCACCCTGGTTTAATGGTGGCCAGCCACATGTCTTTTGAGGAAGTCTATAGCTGGAGCTTGAAGGCAACAGCCAGCCCCTGATATTCACAACACAGAAGATGTTGGTGTTCAAAAGCAGCTCTTATGTCCCACTGGCTAATTCTGTCCCACTGGCTAACTGGCTAATTGTGGCCAGAGAGCTAATTGTGAGTTGCCCTTAATGGAAGGAGAGGAGAGGTCCATGCAGTGTCCCTGAGGTCCCAATAGGCACCTCCCTTGGCCCACACAATACTCCCTACACAATATCCCCCCCCCCATTATTATTTTTAACAGGCAGGCAGGCTGCAAAAAGCAGCACTGGTTTGAGGGCTACCTTGATTCCCCCAAATGCCACACGTGGCATGGCCTCCCAGGGGCATCCACATCAGTAGCAGCAGCACAGCACTGCAATCCAAAGGGCCTGAGCTGCCCAGAAAAAAGAAAGGGGTAAGCAGGGGGTGGCAGGGAGCATCAGATGCAGGGGGGAAAGACCGGCTGGTAGAGAGCGAGGGCTGGGGCCTGGGCTGGGGCGGCGGCTTTGCCTTGGGGGGCTCCGTGTGCATTAGCTTGTGGCTTAATTTGCTTTTGTGTCATGTGCATTTTGTCTCTGTGCATTTCCCTGGGTGTTGTTGTTAGCTGCGTGGGTCTTTCCTATATGTGGGAGCTCAGACCCTATGTTGTACGTTGGCCTTGTATTGAGGTTCTCGGACAAGTAACTTTTCAGTTAGCTTCACCTGTTTGGCTTCTGGAAAATGGTTGTTTTGTAACTCACCACACCCACAGGGTAGCCATTTTGTTAATGGACATGCCCTGGCAGCCATTTTGTGAGAGTGCCCACAATACCCTCAAAATTCCAGATGTGCCCGCCAGCCCAAAAAGTTTGGGAACCCTGTGGATGAATATATTACTTTGGAATTTTCATAAGATATCTGCTGTTTATTTAGTCCTTTAGAAATTATTTATAAAAATAACTTCCCTGTTTAAGAAATGAAGTGTGGCCCTTCAAAGACTGGACTTCTAGCGTTGGATCATACCAGTGGTGCCAGGTGAAACCTATATCCTTCTAGCAGTTGCCATCATCTCTTGGTATGCTGCCAGCTACATCTGATCAGGGTCTTGGCTGCCCTGCCTTGACTATATCATTTAGCAAATGGAGACGCAGGGAAGAGGACAGCAGCTGTGATCCAGGGGTCCAGATGAAAATCCCCTTAGTCATCAGGGCCTGCAGTTTCTGTCTTCCAGGAGAGTCTCATCCCTGGCACCACTTGGCCCCCCAGAACTGAGAGGACCCACGCACTACTGAGCAAACATGACCCTGAACATCACCTTTAGCACTACTGAGAACGGGGCAATGGAGGGAAGGCAGGAGCACTTTCGGGGAGGGAGGGGAGGGCCAATTAGAGAATGCCCCACGCAGTGATGCCCAACGGGCACATGCATGTCTCCTGGGCTCAGTGGAGGCATCCCTGCTTAGTCATCTACTAAGCTGGGATTGCAGCACCACGTACACTGCCTTAGTGCCATCTGTTCTTCTATGACAAGGAAACTGAATCACAGGCAAGAGCATCCAACAGAGGGTTCCTAGTTAACTATTTTGAAGCTGGCCTGATTGTTGTTGCTTGTTACTCCATGAAGATGTATCTTAAAATAGCATGTGCAGTTGAACACTGGAGAGGAGAGAACCCTACTTGACTTTGGATTGCAGCCACCTGAGTCTCAATGGAGCACATCCAGCCCCACTTCCAAGGTTTGTGGCCAGCTCCCAGCATAGGCCATAGTGTGTGGGGTACAATCCCTTCATCCTCCTCACCAACTCCTTTCAGAAACAACCAGACTGAAAGGTTGTAGGCTGTCTTCCAAGCGGATAAGAAGCTGCTTTTAATATGTGTCGTGTTTATTAACAGTGGCAACAGCAACCATTGATCACTCCCTGTGCTGGTTATGTCATCACCATCATCCATGACATGGGAAGAATTTTCTCTCATGAAGCCAGCTCTCAGGTCTTTCCCCCACCCCTGCTGCCCACCCCTGGCAATTTGCTGAACTCTTTCTGGCTCTAGGCAGAACTCTGCAAGCTCCAGTCCAGGTTTTGCAACAGTCGCAATATTTTGGCAGGATATTGTCTTAGGAGGTGGTACGAGTGGGGTGGGATTCCCTCCTGCTGGAGTTTGCACTAGATGCCTTTGCGAAGCAGGATGCATACATTTGGAGGAATGAGAACAGGGATGAAGGGGAAATCATTTGGGTGAACAGGGGCTGGAATCTCTGCACCAAAACCAGGAGCTTATTAATGTGCAAATTGCTCAGATATGATCACATTCTTCTTTTGCTCAGCATACCCAGGGAGCTGTGTGGGCTGATGGAATACAAACGAGCCCAGGCAGTTTTTCCAAGCAGTAATCCAGCTCTTTTGAGAAGGGTTCACTTCCCTCCACAAAATTTGGGGAACTATTAGGTACCTGCCTGGCTTTGGAAGGAGAACGTTTTTATAAATATATCTATCCAAACTGAAGGTACAAAAACTAGCAGAGGAAAAAACTTGTGCTGGGTAACTTTTTTGGAGTCTAACCAGAGTAGCAGAGAGAATTTCTCCAGGCAGCAATAAGCAACTGACAGCTCAGAGGTAAGAATTTTGCAATGTAATGCTTGTTTGGAGGGGATTGTTGCAAGGAGGGTTAGTGATCCAGTGTGCATACGCCAAATGGCTTGAGAAGAGCACACCTTGTGCAGTGTGGATCACACTTTGGGCAATGCTAGAAGCCACTGTAGTGCAGAACATGGAAGGTTTCTCACTATCATGCCAGGGACAGGATATTCCTAGCCTGATTCTGGCTCAGTGTTTAGGAAATTATTTGGAAATATTGATCATGTTCATAGATGATAGATCCAGAGTAAGAACCTTCTATGGAAAATCCTGTAAATGCTGTATGAGGCGTCTTTGCTATGGTTCCGCCAGTCCTTTCTGTCAGCATTAGCATAGAGCCTCTTTTACCTGATGGCCAATAACGTCCAATAAGATGCTTCAGAAGGGGAATGAGCTGAACAACTGTGGTGGTGATTACATATTGCATCTAATTGCATCCTATATATACCAGTTGCTGGGGAACATGGATGGGAGGGTGCTGTTGCACTTGTGTCCTGCTTGTGGCTACCTGGTTGACAGCTGGTGGGGCACGATGTGAACAGAGGGCTGGATTAAACGGACCCTTGGCCTGATCCAGCATCGGAGCTCTTCTTATGTTCTTGTGTCCCTAATTACATCCTCTGCATTAACTCCCAAATCCTGGGATGACATTCAAGAAAGGGCTCTGGGGGGGGAGAGGTTGAATCCAATACCTATTTACCGGGGAGTAAGCAATAATAATAATAATAACAACAACAACAACAACAACAACAACAACAAATTGTTACCCACCTCTCCCTCTGGATCAAGGTGAGGTACAACACAAATGCAAACACCATAAAATACATATAATTGATTAAAACATATAAAACTAATACATTATTAAAAGGCATCTTAAAATTCAACTGGGTAGGCCTGCTGGAAGAGATCAGTCTTTATGGCTTTATAAACACAGTAGGACTTACCTCTGAGTAAACATGCATAGGATTGTGCTGAAAGGTCTGCCAGTGAAGTTTAGAGAGGAGTAATAATTTTTAAGGGAGTTTGAGAGGTATGACAGGGCCAGTGTTGCCCATCGTGTACAAATGTACACCCCTTGCTTCACGTCCGTCTCTGGTTGAGCCTGACATGCTCTCTGACCAGGTATTCCGGTGCGATGAGTGTGCATCAAATGGCTGGGCCAGGCCACCTTCCCCTTTCTTATGCTGGAGAAAAACCTTTCTTAAATAATAAATTTTATTCATGGCTACCCTGAATGGGTTTTAGCCGAACAAAAACCTTTCTTAGAGAGCTTGAAGGTGGCCCAGCAGCAGAAGCAGCCCCCGCCTCCATGCTGTGTTGTACACATGTGTTTCTTTTGTCCCTGTGTTGCCTCAGTTTGAAGAGATTTTGTAGAAGTTCCATCGTGGGAGAACTGTGCACATCCTGAGCAATGAATGCCTCTCAGGCCTTCTCCAAAAAGAGCCCTTTGGCCTCAGTGGAGCGGTTTCCAGTATTGACTGGCTAATTGCCATGAGGGGAGCTTTGCTGCCCTGCAGTAGCTCACCAGATGCAAGACCAAGTCTGTGAAGGAGGCGTCCATTTGCACCAGGAGGAAAGGCAGCTGCTGCCCTGCTCTGAGGGCACAGCACCGCCTCCCCTCCCCCAGGGCAGACCCAGAATCCCCACCTGCCTTATTGTAGCATGAAATGTGATGAGTGAGGACAGAATCCAGACCTGCAGCAAGATCATCCACCCCTGAAAGAACCACACCTTGGCATCTGGGTGTGTGTGGCAAAATCCCAACACGAAGTGTGTGCCTTTGCCTGAACTGAGGCAGTCTGGCACTGGGACTGAGGCCAGGGGGAGCACCAAACAATGAGGCAAATAAATGGAAAGGAAACAAGTCCTGCTAGCAGATGATGGTTCTACTCTTGCAGGCAAAGGAAATGAGCAAGCATTAAAAAAAACTCACTGAGAAACAACAGGAAATTGTAAAATCTGGGCACAATTAAATTAGTTAAAGGAGGAAAATTCATCAATAGCCCATTTCCTTCCTTTTAACAACTCTAAAGCTGAGCCTGTGAGACATCTCTCCTCTCTTTCCCTGCCAATCACCCAACAAGATCACACATAAGTGAGCTCCACACTGGACTTAATGGTAAACCCTCAAGCATGATGCAGAACATGGCCCATCCCTACACACCCCAGCATGCTTTCCTATAAGCTAACAACCCCAAGTCATCCCAAGCTGATCTTTGCCATGCTGAACCAGTCTTGTGAACTTTATCAAGAGCCTTCAGAAAGCACAGTGACACAGGACAGAGGGAGTCATAGTCCGGGCATTCACAAGAGTAATTCAGTTGGATTCTATTCAAATCCACTGACGGTCCTTGCATACTGCTGTGCTCATGGACAAATTTGGTAGCTGCCTCCTGTAAGAGATTTGTGACCAGTCAATTTGAGTTCTTTTATATTGACTGTTGCTGAAACTACATTAGGGACGCTGGCATCCTGCCTGTGACAGGGATTTCCGTTGTGTCTTCCTCCTTTAATTTCCAGAGTGCTGCTGAGAAGCCTTGTGTCTGGCAGGCATTGGGAGCTGTGTCTGAGTTCTCAGGGCCTTCCTAGACGAGGCCTTAGCGCGCCTTCTGTCCCGGCTTCCCTGCTGTGCGTCCAGAAGACACAAAGGGGAATCCGGAGACAGGCCGCGCCGAGGCCTCCAACGCGCCATAAGCGAATTCGCTTATGGCGCGCCTTTTCCCCAGCTCCGGCCTCAGGCCGGAGCTGGGGAACATCTAGGGACTACCGCAGCTTTTCGCGGCTCCTCGCTTACTCGCGAGGAGCCACGAAAAGCCGCGGACCTGGCACAGCGCTCATAGGAGCGCTGTGCCCATAGGCGGGGGGGCGAAGGCTGGGAGGGTGGGTGCCAGGGTGGATGGCACGGGGGGAGGGTGGGTGCGATCGCGCCGCGCGCCGCCCGGGCATTGCCTGGCAAGGGGGGGCATTGCAATGCCGCCCCATGCCAGGCATTGCCCGGGCGCGGCCCTCCCCCTGTGCCACCCACTCTGGCACCCACCCTCCCAGCCTTCGCCCCCCCCCCCAGTAAAAAAAACCAAAAAAACCCCACTTACCTCTCCGGAGTCTTCGGGCCGCACCCGGCCCCTTTAAAATTAAAAAAAAATGGCGGACGCCGCAGGGACGCGACGTCCCTGCGCGTCGTGCGTGTGGTAGCCTGGGGGAGGCGCGCTAACTTCAGCGCGCCTTGGCCCCGCCTCCCTGCCGGTGTAAGCCAGCAGGTCTAGCAAGGCCCTTAGTCTCCTCCAGTTTTAGCTATCTACATAAAATGAAAGAAGTGGAAATGGGTCCAGGAGAGCATCCAGATAAGCTTTAACAAGTCTTCATAATTTTACTGATTATTGCCAGGGCAAGCATAGTGTGGTTCCACAAGAGCCATGCTAGATCAGACTAAAGGCTCATATAGTGGCCTCAGTGGGAAGCCCATGAGCAGGACATGAATGAAACTGCTGCCCCCTCCTGCCCATTTTCTCTAGCAACCAGTGACAGACAGCCTCTGACACTGGGGTCCTATATTGCCATCAGGGCTGGTAGCAATGGATGACCTTCTCCTCCTCTTCCATGAATTCATCTAATCCCCTTTTAGAGCCCTCAAAGTTGGTGGCCATCACTACATCCTGTGGTAGCAAATTTCATAGTTTAATGGTGCAATGTGTGAAGAAGTACTTCCTTTTATCTGTCCTGAAGCTCTCGCCATTCAGCTTCATTGTCTCCCTCTCTCAAGCATTATGGGAGAGGGAGAAAACCCTCTCCCTAGCCATTTTCTCCATACCCTGCATAATTGTGGGAACCTCTGTCATGTTCCCTTTTAGCTTTTTTTCCTTTCTTTTTTTGAAGTTGAAGGGCCACAAATGTTGTAACCTTCCCTCCTACGGGGGCCCCTCCAGCCCCTTGAACCTTTTCGGTTGCCCTTATTGGCATCTTTTCCAATTCTACAGTGTTATTTATGTGGGGACCAGAACTGTACACAAAATCCCAAGGCACAGCATCAGTTTGCATAAAGGCATTATGAGACTGGCAGTTTTGTTTTCAATTCCCTCCTCACTGATTTCCAACATGGAATCTGCCTTTTTTTACCCCCTAGGTCAATGTTTTCACCCAGCTGCAAACCTAAGGCCCCTCTTTTGGTCAGTTCAGCTGTCAATATATATGGAGTTAGGATTTCTTGCCCGACTGTACTTGACTTTACACTTGCATTTCTTTTACATCTTGTATAAAATCTGATCACTTTAGAATCAAATTACTACCAGCCTTCCAAAAAGAAGAGTGCAGCTCCATGCCTCCTAATAGCTGGTGAAGAAGCAGGGTCCTGGGGCATCTCACACAAAGTCAGTAGGTTTGAGGCAGCTCAGGATTCCAAACAAGCACTCCACCAATAATGTATTCAGCCTTTCCTCCTTCCAAACATTTTGTGATATTTGGGGTGGATGTAGTGTCTATTTATTTATCACATTTATATACCGCTCCATAGCCAAAGCTCTCTGGGTGGTCTACAAAAGTTAAAAACAGTGAACATTAAAAACAAATATACAAACATTTAAAAGCATAAAAACAGCAATATCATTTAAAACAACTATTCTGGGGTCAGTTAAAAAACTCAGCATATGTTGTTAAATGCTTGGGAGAAGAGAAAAGTCTTAACCTGGCACCGAAAAGATAACAATGTTGGCACCAGGCGAGCCTCGTTGGGGAGATCATTCCATAATTGGGGAGGCACCACTGAAAAGGCCCTCTCCCTTGTTGCCATCCTCCAAGCTTCCCTTGGAGTAGGAACTCAGAGGAGAACCTTAGATGTTGAGCATAGTGTATGGGTAGGTTCAAGTCGGGAGAGGCATTCCGTCAGGTATTGTGGTCCCAAGCCGTGTAAGTCTTTATAGGTTAAAACCAGCACCTTGAATTGGGCTCGGAAATGTATAGGCAGCCAATGCAAGTGGTCCAGAATCGGTCTTATATGTTCAAACCTTCTGGTTCTGGTTACCAATCTGGCTGCTGCATTTTGCACAAGCTGCAGCTTCCTAACCATCTTCAAAGGCAGCCCCACGTAGAGGGCATTGCAGTAATCTAATTTGGAGATTACCAGAGCATGGACAACTGAAGCCAGGTTATCGTTGTCCCGATAGGGGCATAGCTGGGCCACCAACCAAAGTTGGTAGAAGGCACTCCATGCCACCGAGGCCACATGAGCCTCAAGGGACAGAAATGGTTCTAGGAGAACCCCCAAGCTATGAACCTGTTCCTTCAGAGGTAGTGCAACCCCATCCAGAACAGGTTGAACATCCATTATCCAGCCAGAAGAAACACCCACTAGCAGTTTCAGTTTGGATTGCGTTTCAGTTTATTAGCCCTCATCCAGTCCATTGTCGCAGCCAGGCACTGGTTCAGCACATCCACAGCCTCACCTGATGAAGATGAAAAGGAGAAGTAGAGCTGTGTGTCATCAGCGTACTGATGACAACTCACTCCAAAACTCCAGATGACTGCACTCAATGGTTTCATATAAATGTTAAACAGCATGGGGAACAAGACTGACCCCCGTGGAATCCCATACTGGAGAACCCATGGGGCTGAGCAATTTCTCCCAAGCACCACCTTCTGGAGCCGACCAGCCAAGTAGGAGCGGAACCACTGCAATGCAGTACCTTCCACTCCCATCTCAGCCAGTCGTCCTAGAAGGATATCATGGTCTATGGTATTGAAAGCCGCTGAGAGATCAAGGAGAATCAACAGAGTCACACTCCCCCTGCCTTTCTCCCGACATAGGGATCCCAACTGAAATGGATCCAGATAATAATCACGCACTCAAGGACCTTGCCCATGAATGGAACATTTGCCTGTAGTTACTAAGATTTTCTGGGTCCAAGGAAGATTTCTTCAGGAGTGGTCTCACTACAGCCTCTTGTTGTGTCTATGATATCTGCCCCCACCCCACCCTGCTACTGTACTGGAAAGGAGAATGTGAAGTGTGGCTGAAACAAGAATGAAATAGAAGTAAGAGTTTGCTACAACTTTTTGCAAGTGATGCAAAGGCAAGAATGGGCCATGAACGCAAGGCTGCCCTAAGCAGCTGGGCCCTGCAGCTCAACACAGCAAATATGGGTGCAACACACAGGAGCCAGGGAAGGACATGGCGCTCGGCTAGCCTGCTGCAAACCCAGCTGTCAGCATTTTTGTCCTGTGTTTCAGTTTATAGTTTAGGATTTTACAGAGCGCCTATCAAAACCAAATGTAGACCTTCTGGGTAGGAAACACAATGAAGCCCTGCCTGCTTTTATGGCATGGGGGATTAAGCAGAACAAAGTACTTTTTCGGCATCATATGTACACAGAGGAGGCTCCCCGGCACATGGCTTTTTCTCTGGTTTCAGTGACCTCATGAACCAAGGGAGGCAAAAGAGAATGGCTATCATGTGTATCTCTCTCCCCCTCCTCAGTGTGCAAAGCAGGATCTTGACCCCAGAAGAGGAGAGAGGTGATCTGCCAGAGGGGATGAAAGGGGTCAGTCAAAGGGCTGCTGCTAAAGAATGAAGATTCCATGGAGGCTTCCCACGAGGTAGAGGCATCTTTCCACAGAATCATACAGATTCCCGATTGGCCCACAGCACTAGTTTAAGTTACAAGTGACGGGCTGGAGCTCAAGTTAGCCTTGAAGCCGTCCCCTGTGTCTTGGGATTTTTCTTCTCAAAATCCAGGTGTGGAGGAGACAGTTACTGAATGGGAGGAAAATGCACTCTGCACATGCTCAAATGAATCTGCTACTTTGTTGTTACTTCACATGTAGCAGAACTGAAAGAAGTTCCAGAGTTTGCAAGCATCGTGGGGATTCACCAGCCAGGCTGTGCGTGGTGGCGGCTGGGCTTGCAAAGTCCAGCAGTGCTGGCAGATCCAGGCCATCCCCTGGCCATACGTCACTCTGGAGACATGCCCTGAAGTGCCAGGAGCAGCACGAACTGTGGGAAATGCCCCTTGTCTCCTTTCAAATGCACACTAGCACCAATATTGGGGACACCACAACATGCAGTCAGAGAATGAGCCCTGGTAGTCTCATAGTCACTTTAAGCAGCAGTGCCTTGACTTGCTCCTTCATTACCATGGGCACTGGAATTGTTTGTGTGCTACACCAGTGAAGAGATGTTCCAATGTCATCTATCTACTTCAACGTCTTAGGGAGAGAGCAAAGCAAAGTGGAAATTGCTGGGTGGAAACATGGGATGTATCACCATGTAAAGCTGACACTGTTCTTGTTTAGCTTTCAAGAATTTATTAAAATCTCTACTTATGAGAGCAGTTTATTTATTGATTCTCAAGAGGGTTGTTTCGCCAGAAGGTTCATGTTTCTGCACCAAATCATTTTCTAGGCAATGAGGTCTATAAGGAGCTCATGCAGCAACTTTGGGGCCAAAGAAACAAGGGGAGCAGCAGTCAGCTCAGAAATGGAACTGCAAAGGCAGCTGGTAAGCAAGGCAGGACTCCAGCGCCACTGATGTGCCACTATGTGGTGTTCTGCAGTGGCCCCACAGTGGCTTCTGAATGTTTCTAACGTCTTACAAACACATTTGTTGGTGTTATTTACGCAAACCGTGAGGTCTCATCCCAAGGGCAATCCTGGGCCAATCTACACTAGCGTTTTACCCTGGTACTGTAACATCTGGCTGACATCTGGGCTATACAACGTGCTTCCTAACCCATTTTCCTGTTGTTGTTTCTCCTTCAATATTCAGGTCCCACCCACCCCCAAACTACTTTTATGAAGGTTTTTTTCATTTCTCGTGGTTTCTGTGAACTACAAAGACATGCGTTCAAATCTAGTGCTATTATAACTTATTGTGGGAGTGGCTTTAAAGCTATTTTGCAATGTTCCCCCCCTCCCATGGCAGCATTTACACAATCCACCTCCTTTTGTTCCCTTAAACTGATTTTCATGGGATTTACAGGTAAGAAATCTATGATTATTATTTTTGTAACCCATCTTTCACAGTGCATTTACCCTGCGCATTTTATGCAAAGGTGTTTATGCAGGTAACGGACTCAGAAACAGCAGCAACCCTGAAACAGAAGCGTGCCCTCCCATTTCTTCCACAATTGTAGAAGTATGCTGTCTCATGTGGCAGTTAATCACACTATAAACACAAACAATAAAAGACATGTGGCCATTCAAAGTCCTCCTACTTCTCCTGCAATTACAACAGTATGTGGCACTTGGTTGCATGATAAAAGCAGTTGATACTGCACTGCATTAATTACTGTGCCCCCCTGAGCAGCAAGCACATTTTGAAAAAATGACAAGCGTATGTGCTTCACAAACAAAGGCTGTAATGTAGATTCTCTCCCTGTGATGGGGAAAGAAAATGGGGAAAGGAAAAGTCAGTTGTCCAGCGGGCCAATTATTTATTTTATTTATTTAAAATATTTTTATGCTGCTTTTCAAGGCAAATTCTCCACAAGGCCTTATCTCTTGAGCCTACTAACCTAACAGAACTTACCCTGGGTCCATGAGCAGGCCCTCTGTGGCCAATCGTAGGGCCTGGGCAGGTTCCTAGAAGTGTAGGTGGTCCTGCCAATCAGCTGCTCCCAAGCTTTTTCAGGTTTCATTGGAGATGGCCAGCAGCATTTGAAATACCGTGGCACTGAAAAGCTGTGGCTGAATGGGCGCTGTACGCTCCGACTGCCACCACCAGCAATGGACAGCAGCATTCCGAACTAGTTGACATTTCTAAATGACGGGTAACTGTGGGGCGGTCTAAATGCTCGGAAAGCCCCAGGGTGGGTGTGCAGCAGCGCCGCATTGAGCATATGACGCCGCTGCAAACGCACACCCACCCCATGGCTGTCCGCTGAAGCTGCAGAGAAAAAAAGTTGGGGACTTAACCCAACTTTTTTCTCCGGAGCGAGGGGAAAATGCACAAGATGGCATCAAGACAACCCCCTCACCTCGCTCCGGAGTCACACTGGAGGCATGGAAGGGCGGTGCCTGGTGGAAGGCGCCCTGCAATTGGTCACCTTCCACCAGGAAGAGGGCAGGGGTGGCCACCCAGAAACCCCCCACTCCCTCCTTGGCATTGGGATTACCTGAGGCCACCCTGGGGGAGAGAAAGGGCGGAGTTTCAGAGGGATGTGGTGCCAACCCGTTGTTGTGAAGACACCCCCTGTGTCAAAGACAGAGGGAGAGACAAAACTCCAGTGGATGTGCAGCTTTGATGTGTGCAACATTGATGTGGCAAAGCTGTAATTTCTTGCCTTCTTATTTCAAGCCTTCCTTCCTTGCTCAAGGCTGACCCTCCTGCTGTTTTCTGGCAAATCCAGTTGCTACCCACTGATTCAGACCAGGGCCCCGTCTATATGACAACAGGATTGCTCCTCATCAAATATAAACCCAAATTTTCATTGATTCTAATCTAGTTAAAGAGCACCACACTGCAGCAGCAACAGTGATTTATTTCCTGAATTTTTTTTTATAGTGCAGTTATTAATGTGCATGTGTGCAGTATCACATTATCACATATACGATGCTATAGAGTAGAGACAAACGAAGCTATAAATCTTAGCTGCGGGGCTTCACAGATTCATAGACGAGGGGGAAAGGAACGAGGCAGCAGAGGAGGACGCGAGCAGGGGACTCAACAGGTCTCCTGTCTCTCGCTGCCCATTCCCCCCACTTTGTTTTCATTTTAAATGCTCCATCTTAATCCAACATGAAAACGGCAGGAAGGAACGAGACAGCCAGAGGACATAAGTGGGAAGCCAGGGAATCAGCCAATCACCTTGTCCTACCCTCAAAGCTCCGCCCACATGTTAAAATGCGATTTAACTCCCCCAAAGACACAGCCATAATGCGGTGCAAACTCAGACGTGATCCAAAAGTCATGGTAAAGCGCAAATGCGAATATGCGCATTATTGAGTTGAAAACCCAGCGCTATGGCAAATGGATGGCTGCGTCATATGTCCTGAAAAGTGAATATGTGCATTTAGGTTGGGGTAAACAAGCTGTATAGACAAGCTGTATAGACAAGCTGAATCTTGAGGTTGGGGACCATCAAATGGTGGGATTTTTTCCTGCCACGTGAGCTCCCCTGCCCCCATTTGTTACTACAAAGACATACCCAGCACTGTTCCTCCATCTCACTCTTCACATGGACAGACTAGTTGCTTTTTTCTTCACATGCCTTGCCATGGAGGAGGGGGAAGTGACCAGGCCCTCATCTATACAACAGCTGAATGGCTTCTCATTAATTTTTAACCCAATTTTTAGCTGATTTGAATTAGTCAACAAGTGTCACACTGCAGCAGCAACAGCACATATATATATAATATTATATATATATATATATATATATATATATATATATATATATATATATATATCGTACTTGATGCTGCACATCCACAACAAAGGAGGGACGAGCAAAACAATACATTGTATATGTGGAGACTGTTTTTCTAGTCTGGCTGTGCAGACACACCCAGGGAGTTTGGATGCCAAGTCCAGCCCAGCCTTGGGCGGTGGGTGTGGGTGGGATTCGGCAGAGAGAGGGGCTTTTGTGCAGGCCCCTTTGATCCGCCCTGCTCCCAGCGGACTGAGGGCCTCTCAGACAAACACCGCAGGCCCAGAGCGAGCCTTTTCCTCAGGACCGTTCCAAGGGCTGGCCCTGGCAAGCCGCTCGCTCCAGACCAGCCTCTGCCTCCTTGCCAGCGGGCCCTCTGCTGCCCCGGGGGTCATTGCCCGCCCCATCCCAAACCCAGAGGAACAGGAGGCCCTCTCTGGATGTGACCCTCCCCCCAGAGCCTCTGAGAGGAATTTTATCAGGGGGTACAAAGTTTCTTTTGGGGCCCTTCTCTTCTCCATTAGTCATTCTGTTTTTATCCACTATGGTTTTATGCCATGAGCTGCAGCCTGTAACATCAAAAAGGGTATGGAAGACAAGAGAGGGGTGGAGTGGAGCGCTCTGTTAATTTTGTGCATTTAAGGCCTTATGCTCTTATACGCCCTCCACGATAAATATAAATAAATATAAATAAATATAAATAAAATAAAAGAGGATCAGAGATAAGAAAGCACATTTGATTTGAACATCTTTATTTATGCTACAATACAGATAAGGAGAAAGAATTCACATTGAAACATCCTTTTATATTGCAATGCAGATCAGATCATCAGAAGACATTAGTTTAAAAAAAAGGTAGATAAAATTACTATTTGCTTTTTTTTTTTTTTTTTTAAAGAGCTTTCCTGGCCTTTTTTTGTGAAAATGTTTGAATTACAGCATGAAAATTAATTGTTCTGGCAATGTTTGATTCAATACTTAGCCTCGCCAAATCCACAAGATGTTCCTGAGACATTGTAGACCTTAAATAATTCTTAATTAGCTTAAGTTTGCTAAATGACCTCTCTCCAGAAGCTACTGTTGTTGGAACTGTGTTAATAGTATTAAGCTAACACAAACATTTGGAAACAGGTCACCAAGTCTGTTAACAATTTCAACAGATCTAATGGCTTTAACTGTGCATTTTTAAATTTTGCTTTATGTACTGAGGGTAAATGTTGCATTTCTTTTCCAAAATCATCACCATTAAGGTCAACAGGATATTGCTCTGATAAAGATAAAGCTTTTCTCTCCACATCTCTTTCGGACATGGTGAGATATTTCCACAAGAAATCAAGGAGTGCTTAAAAAAGGAGTGCTCTGAGCCAGGTCCTCTTGGCCTCCTACTTCTTTGCCGTTTAGGCCAAACTGAGGAGAAATCTCCCGCCCAAATGGAAGCCCCCACTGATCCACTCCGGACTGCTAGATCCCAGTCACAACAGGCCTGACCAACAGATCCCCGATCTCTCTGCTCTAAAGAGCTGGGGGCAATACATAAGCATTTGTAAAGTGATGCACACTGGAGCAAAGCATCCCAACATCACATATACACTGATGGGATCTGAGCCTGTGGTGAAAAAACCTTCCTGACTGTTAGAGCAGTACGACAATGGAACAGGGAAGTTGTGGGCTCTCCCACACTGGAGGCCTTTAAGAGGCAGCTGGACAACCATCTGCCAGGGATGCTGTAGGGTGGATTCCAGCATTGAGCTGGGGGTTGGACTCGATGGCCTTAGAGGACCCTTCCAACTCTACTATTCTATGATTCTATGGTTCTATGACTTCTCTATGAGGAAAGGTTATCAAATCTGGGACTAGTCACCTCTGCATATCATCCTGTCCTCATGGTTTATCTGCTTTGGGAGAATGAGAATTTCACTTGCAATTTCTGCATCCTTAGGGAGGATGTGGCGTTAAGGCTTGTGAACCTTAACTCCCAATTTCCCTGCTTTTTGGTGCATGGTTGGAAACTGTAGAGCCTTAACATTGTTTTTGTAAACTGTAGGCTTTTTGTCTAATGAATAATGGATGATAATTTGTACAAATTATGATATATAAAACTATGTAGGCTTACACAAAATGTGAATACTAGTCTTCACACAATATATGCAAACATTTTCTGAGATCCCAGAAAATTTCCAGCTCCCCTCCTTTGGGGGGCCCTTTTTGACCCTGGGCCCAGGTACAATGTACCCCCTGCCCCCTCTCATGGGCCCTGCCCCCCCACACACGCCTCCCTCCCTCCCTCTGTCCCTCCAGCCCGGGCTTCCTGCTCCAGGGAAGGGGGAGGATTCATTGCATCCAGAGGGAGCCAGGCTGTGCCTGACATTGGCGCACTGCACACTTCCAGCTGCATGGAAGTGAGCAGCAGTTTCCACTCACAACTCGAACCTGCCTGCCTGCCTGCCTGCCTGCCTGTTGCTGCAGCGCCGGCTGTGGCGAGCTCCCACCCCGGGGCCCCATCCTTCCCCCTCTGCCTCCCAGCCTCCTTTCTTCTGACCAATCTGTTCCTTCCCGCTATTTTCACTTTCAATTTTACAACAACAAAGATGGTGAACGGGCAGCAAGCAAGGTAGCTGATAGGTGGGAAGGCAGGAAATCGGCCAATCACATCAAAGCTACGCTCACATCTCAAAATGTGATTTAACTCCAAGGACACATAACCCAAATGCGATGCAAAGTTGGACATTAACCCAAAAGTTGCGGTAAATCAGAAATGCAACTATGCGCATTACCGTGGGTAAAAGCCGCCGCTGTGGCAAATAGAGGGCTGCGTCTGTCATGGGCTGGGCCCATCGTCCCTTTAAGAAAACATCTTTGCTTTATCCCGGAGAGAAGGAGATGGGTTTCTTTGTGTCCAGAAGGGAGTAGCAAGCTAAATGCCAAGGCCACGCTTTTGCAAGAAGCGCCTGGCATCTGATAATGCCTCCCCGGGCTGGTACCGGGAGAGAGTAACAAGTTGCAGCTGTGCAATGCCTGAGAGCATCCCCCCTCCCTTCAGGTGAGGTGTGGGTTGCTAGGGGGTTTCAATTGGTCAGGGTGGGTCTGGTGACCAAGGGGGTCCCAGAAAGAGATAAAAGCTTGGGCACCCAAGGGTCCGGTCTCTTTCCTGTGGGTGTTGGAGTCCAGTGCGTGCATGTGTGAGCAAGGAGCATCCAGGCTGGGCCAGCTGGATTGCGGAGCTCCGCATGGCACTGAGGGAAGGAGTCTAGTTCGAGTGGCAGAGTGCAGGACACGGAATAATGGGCTCAAGTTACAGGAAGCCAGATTCCAGCTGGACATCAAGAAAAACTTCCTGACTGTTAGAGCAGTACGACAATGGAATCAGTTACCTAGGGAGGTTGTGGGCTCTCCCACACTAGAGGCATTGAAGAGGCAGCTGGACAAGCATCTGTCAGGGATGCTTTAAGGCGGATTCCTGCATTGAGCAGGGGATTGGACTCGATGGCCTTGTAGGCCCCTTCCAATTCTGCTATTCTATGATTCTATGATAGCCGAGTAGAAGTGAGCAACAGAGGTTGAGTCGTAGTGTTAAGTGTTTGTTATGTTTTAGAATAGGTTTGGGTACAAGTGGGCAAGGGACCTTGCCGGGTTTACGGCTGGTGGGTGGTGTGGCGTTACACCCCACAAGTCAATTCCCAAAAGGTATGCCTGCAGTTTGTAAGTCTGTGGTTTTTAGAATGTTGGCCTGAGTGGGCGGAGTTAGAATGTCTTGGGAGGGGGGAGGAGTGATATATAAGGGAATGACTGAGGGGATTGTGAGTTCTTGTTCTTGTTCTTGTTCTGTTCTTGTTCTAGTCTGTCTTGTTCAGTTCTATGCTGTTCTGTTCTGTTCTTTCCAGGGAGACTTGTTAGGGACTCTTAGAGTCTGTAGTGCTCTCTGTATTTATAGTACTTAAGTTCTGGGAAATTTGAGAGTCAGTGTAGTGAGTGGTGTCTTTAGAGTGTGGTGTGCACGTAGTGGAAGTATATAATTCAATACTGATAATAAAGAAAGTTCAAGAGTGATTGTGTGAGTGAAAGGAAAGCGCGAATGTGAGGGTGACAGGATTGTATGAAAGGTTTCAAAAAGGTTTTTAAATGTTGTTATTTGAAACAAAGCTTATGAACTTTTAAAAATAAATTTTGATTGTTTATTTTAAAAACTACCACGAAAATCCCACGTGTCTGTTTGGCATTTATCGTCTTAAGTTTACATCATTCAGCACCCACTCTGACAATAATTCACTTCAACAGATATAACTTTCAGCGCATTATTATATATATTAAATCCTTCTCCATTTTAAACCCCTTTCTCCACATAGTTTGGAGGAAGGTGGGCTTTATCCCTTGCCTCAGGCGTATCAAGTGGTGGTGCTTGGCTTGAGCAGGGAGCAGCCTCGGCCGGGTCTGTTGTTCAGAGCCTGTGCTGCCCCATAATAAGTGGTGGCAGACGTGAGGTCTGGTGTTCAGAGCCTGTGTCGTGGCAGGTGGTGAGTGGTGAGTGAGTGCGAATCCAATTGGTTTGAGTGTGTAAAGGGGGAGGGGAAGGTATTAGTCCCTGCTGTGTCATTCCTTTGTCTGTGTTTTTCCCCCAAAACCTCTTACGTGTCACCTTAATGTGTGGACCCTTACAGAAGTGTGTTTCTGTGAAGAATAAAAGTGTTTGGTCCCTATCTCCTGTGTGGTGTCGTTCCTTGAGAACCTAGACTCCCAAAGGGTTAAAAAGCGGCAGTGAAGGGGCGTGTGTCTGGGTTGGCTGAGCCAGACCCCCCTTCTCCGGCCGGGGAATTGCTGAGTCAAGCCTTGCGGTTCCATCGCTTAGTTGGCAGTGGTGGGATCTAGTCAAAAGTTCTCAAGGAACAGGTGTGAGTGTGGGGAGAGAAGGATTACTTTGGTCAAAAGTACCCAAACAGTTACAGCATAGGACCAGACAGTAGGATGCAGGCAAGAGGAGGAGTCCCGGAACGTGAGCTGGTTTTGCCGCTGGACGGTGGGCAAGGGAGTGGAGTGTCATCATCAGTGGCAGTTAACGCTCGGGCAGGGAGTAGCGGAAAATCATCTGGGCGCCCCCCACAGAGAGCGAGTCATGAAGAGGCAGAAAGCGAAAGTGATCAAGACGAGGAGATCACAGAAGAACAAGAAAGGCAGTGGGTGCGAAGAATGATGAAATGTGCCGAGCGCCTACAGAAAAAGCAACTAAAAGCCCTTGAGTTGCAGGTCAGGGCCATGCAAGTCCAACTGCAGAGCCTGGTGGGACTGCAAAGGCGTCCCGCTTTTGACCGAAAGCTGATTCCGGTGTACAGAGGCCAACAGGACATTATGAATTATTTGGCACTGTTTGAAATGGCCTGTGAAGATCAGGGGGCCCCATGGTTGCAGTGGATGCCGGTGTTGCGGGCGCAAGTGGGCGGAGACCTGTCTGATTTGCTGGGGATGGTCCCCGCGCTGAAGCAAATGACTATGAAAAGTTTAAACAAATTGTTTGTTAGATTTTGTTTTATCTCATTTTTGTGGGTGTGTCTTTATATGTTTTATATTTTGTTTTTTTAGTGTTTTTTATTTACTGGTGTTTGGAAATAATAAAAAGATTGAAACCAAGAAAAGTTTAAACAAACAGTGCGGCAGCGATTCGCATTGTCTGCTGAGAATTGCTGGCAGAAGTACCGGGACTTGAAATGCGAAAACAACGAAAGCTGTGTGGCCTTTGCATTGTGAGTGGAGAAAGTGCTTGGGGCATGGACGGACGCCGGGGAGTTTGACACCTATGTCAAGTTGGTGGAGGCTCTGAATTTAGAGCAGTTCTACGCAAGCCTTCCAGAAGGCCGCGCAGCCCTGGTGAGTGATCACTGTCCAAAGTCTCTGCATGAAGCAGCGCTGCTGGCCAACCAAATGGGGGTGTACCAGCATTGAGAGGCGGAGAGTCAGAGTTGGCCAAAGTGTCCAGGAGCTGGGTTAACAGCAGCTGCAGCAGCGGGTGCATTTCGAAGTTCCCCTCAGTCGTGTGCAACCTGGCCAAGTCGGCGGGAGCGGAATGCGGAGAGTCTGAATGAGCGAGCCGCGTTGGCGCCGACAGTGTGGCTACTTTTGTCGAGAACTGGGACACATGAAACGTGAGTGCCCAAAGTTACTGGCTCGGAGGCAGGACATTGGAAGTGTGTGACCCAAAGTGGGCCAACTTCAGGCCGGCAAAGTGCAAGAGGAGGAGGAAGATTGGGAGAAGGACAAGCAAGAAGGAGGTGGTGATGAAGGACAATCAGCTCTGACCTCTGAGGGGGAAGCGACCCAGGCGGGAGCTCCCCAAGGACATCGAGCGGCTCGTCTGGTGTAAGGCGGACCCTCTATGGGGTTTCTCCGAGCCAAAAATGTGAACGTAAAGTGGGGACGTCGTTCGGGAGCCGTGGACTGGAGTCAAATGGAGTGGTGAACTTTGGAGTTGTCGAAGCTGTAGCCCGAGACTGTTGTTCCTTTAGGGGCGGTTGCAGAGCTCTGGAGGGAGGGAGAGATGTTGCCCGGTGCCCCGGAAGCAGGACCTCTTTCTGCTGTTGCTTTGGCAAAGTGTGGAGGGGGAAGCAGCTTTTCAAGACATTGGGGGGCAGAGGGTGTTAATTGAAAGATCAATGGTTGAGTCTCTGCAGCTGGGTGTATCGACAGTAATTGAGGACGGGGTGGAATAAAAAGTGTGGCAACTGCTGAAAATGGGTTGGGAGTGAAAAAGTTTACAGTTGGGCAGACTTCAGTCTGGGTTGACAGATGTTGAATCTGGAACTTTGTGGGGAGGAATGTGCGGGAGCAATCTGGTGCTTTTGGGTGCTGAAGGGGTGACTGCGATCACATTACGAGGGCTAACCCACTTCACCGTTCATTTTCGGGTGAAATATAGCTTCTTCCCTAACCTCGACCCATGTAGGGGTGGAGTTTGACTCCGGGTCCTGGTGGTAGCTGGACGGTGTTTGGGGAAACATAAGTGAGTACCCTGGTGGGGAGGGGGCTTACGGAGGGCTGTGTTTAGGCCATTTCTGAGGGAAATTTGTACCCCCACCACTCACCCTTCGGGGGAGTTAGTGGACCTGCTTTGGGGGAGGGAGCAAGAATATTGGTTTCACTTTGGGAATTCCTGCTGGAGGAGGCGGGAGGAATGTAACAGGGAGATGTGTTGCCCTGGTTGAGGGACGCCGCTGAAGGGGTGCTGTGGCAACCCTGGGAGTGGGGGAAAGTCAACTTCGGGCAAGGGAGGGGCTGCCTGTTTGGGAGGCAAATCATCTGGGTTCTGGGGAAGGCCCTGAAGGGGTCACTTAGGCAGCTCTGGGAGGCGGGTGAATTTCAACCCTTTGCCTTGAAGTAAGGGAAGGTTACCCTGTTTGGGGAGGTGAGTTAGAAAAAGATCATGTCAGTTGGGGGGATGCCACTGAAGGGACGGCTTAGGCAGTCCTGGGGGTGGGGGAAGTTCAACCGGTTGCCTCTGAGTAGGGGAGGGTTTGCCCTGCTGTTGGGGAAAGTAATTTTGTTTCTTCAGCAACCTTGGCCACTTCACTGTCACTCCTGCTTCCAGAATATTTATGAATAAGTTGCAAAGCACTGGTCCCAAAACAAATCCCTGTGGGACCCCACTGTTTACATCCCTCCATTGAGAGGGAATTTACCATTTATTTCTACTCTCTGCTTTCTGTTCCTTAACCAGTTACTGATCCAAAGCACCAGTGTTTTGTAATCTGCACTAATTTCCAGTCCCAATTGAATTTATTTATTTATTTTATTTATTTATTAGATTTTTATACCGCCCAATAGCCGAAGCTCTCTGGGCAGTTCACAAAAATTAAAACCACAATAAAACACCCAACAGGTTAAAAACACAATTACGAAATACAGTATAAAAAGCGCAACCAGGATAAAACCACACAGTAAAATTGATATAAGATTAAAATACAGAGTTAAAACAGTAAAATTTAAATTTAAGTTAAAATTAAGTGTTAAAATACTGAGTGAATAAAAAGGTCTTCAGCTGGCAACGAAAGCAGTACAGTGTAGGCGCCAGGCGGACCTCTCTGGGGAGCTCGTTCCACAACCGGGGTGCCACAGCGGAGAAAGCCTGATATTCTGATATTAACTTTTAAAGCCGTAAACAGCTTGGAGACAAGCTATTTGAAGGATCATCACCTTCCATATATACCTGCCTGGATGCTAAGAGCATCTTTGAGACCTTCCTCCAGGTGTGCCCCTACCAAATGAGGTGGTGGCTACTAAGGAGAGCATTTTTTCTAGTGGGGCACCTGCTTCTGGAATGCTCTCCCCAGAAAGGTTCACTTCGTCCCTGAGTTGTGGTCTTTTTGGTGCCAGGTGAAGACCTCCTTATTCTTCCAGGCTTTTTAGGTTTTAAAACATGTGTTGTTGTGTTTTTGATCTTTACACTACTGCTGGCTTTTACTTTGGGGTTTGTTTGTTTTTACTTTGGTTTATTCTGTTTTAAATTTTAATGGTTTTTTATATTATGTTGTATTTTATGTTGTATTGTTGTATTGTATGTTTTTAAGTTTTGTGAACATTCAGAAAGCTTCAGCTACTGGGCAGTATAGAAATGTAATTAAATATAGCCAGCCAAACAGGGGGATGTTGAGATAAAGAAAAGAGGAGACTGTCTCCCTGCTGCAGCCAGTCTTATCCCTCCAATCCCCTACAGCCACAAGGCAGACTTTGGTAGCAGGGGCACAGGCAGGCACACCATCTCTAACAGCCTACCATCAGGCCTGGCTAAGTCCATGGCTAAAATCTGCATTCAGGAATCTTCTTGACTCCTGATGCAGTACATTAGCAACAAGCAATGGTGCTATTCAAAAATTCATGCACCTGAGGATTCTCCAAAATTCATGCACCTGAGGGGCTGCGGAAGGTCTAGCCCGTTCTACGGCTTTTCCTGGCTACGCGGCTTACTCGCAAGTAGCTGAGAGAAGCTGTGCCCATCGGGCCGGGGGAGGGAATCACAGGGAGGGAGAGATCAGGGCCGGGGGGGGGGGGGAGAGCGGACCCAGCGGGAGAGATGGTGGGAAGAGCAGGTGGGGAGATTGCGGCCAGGGGGAGGGAGGTCGCAGCCAGGGGGGATCAGGGATCGCGGGGGAATCGAGGGCAGGGGGGAGTTGGGAACCCTTTAAAAAAAGCCTACCTTATCACTGGTGTGCTCCTGCGCACATGGCCCCTTTAAATGTAAAAAAAAAATGGCCGATGCAACAGGGCTTTCCTTTACCCCGTCGCGTGTCACATGTAGACAGGAGCAACAGCCCACGCTACTTCTAGCACGGGCTGGCCCCTCCACACACTGGGATTTAAAGGTAGGTCTAGCAAGGCCCTCTGTGTTTAAAGGGTGGAAGGTGATTCACCCCAAAACCCTGCAGCATCATTGCTGCAAGGCAAAAACAAAAAAGCTAGACAGCAGGCTGGAGCATGGGCTATCCAGCCAGGAAAACCTGCAGCGCCAGCGGCCATTCCCTGTCAAGCTCACCCCCTGCCCTGTATTCCTGCGCTTACCCAGTGCTACGCCCACTTGTGGATAACCTGAACTGAAGCTGGGAAACAACATGGTGACCTTGGAGCAAATCGAAAAGTCGCAGTAACTCGAGACTGAAAACATGCTGTTTCAAGGGGGGGGAGCTCAATGTGGCTGCAATTGGGCAGCTGTGTCATATAAACAGCACAGTGCCACTGCACAGCCACTACGGGGTTAATCAAGTTAATCAAGTTTCGAATCCCCTAATTCGAAATGGCAATTTCTCATTCTCCTTTTGAAGAACAATTCTGCATGCTCCTAGTCCTTCCTCTCAGTCAAGATGAAACCATGCTTGGCCAAAGAAGCTTAAACACTTGATAGCATTTGTAATGCAGGGTGCATCAAACAGCCAGGCAGAATTTACACAAGCAGCTAATTGTTTATTTGAATTCTACACACATGACACAGACGAGTGTAATGATGCAGTGTCACTCTAAGTGCAAACACATGCTTGACACCCATACAATCTGGCAGCCTTGTCAAGTGCCTGGATAGTGACAGCAGAAATGCCGAGAGAAGGTTCTGCTCCATCTGTTTGGCTCAAGGGCACGAACAGCAGTGGCTCTATTTCAGAGCCAACGCCTGTGATGACCCGGCTGCTTAGGTCTGGTATGTTTTATACTACAACCAGTCTATACTCTGGGTAGTCATGTTGTAGGCCAAACCTTCTGCAGTGGCCCACTGGCAGATGCCATCATTGTTGGCTACCTCACATCGGTTCAGGGCTCAGACCAGCGCAAGGCTGAAAAACAGGGAGGGACCTCCAGCTCATTTCTCAGGCTTTTAACCACTATGCCATAATTATCGTCTTCTAGGCAAAGGAAACATGCATGACTTTGTGCATTTCAGGGTTTTTAAGCTTTAGCATAAGGTAGAGGAGGGAGATAGTTGTTCAACCCATATAGTTGATCAACACGCCTTCCTTCACATTACGTTTCCTTGTCTGGAACGCATAGCTGGCATGATGTAGATGTTGTTGGAGGAGCAGAAGGAGGTAGGTGGAGGAGACACAGCAGTTAGATTTGGAAGCTGTCACAAACAGTCTCAATTGCTTTCAGAAAAGCAAATAGCCAAAAGATCCTAACAGGAAGCTGTCCAGTTATTTAGAGCTGAGAGGGAAGAATGTAACATCAAGGCTGGAGATTCAATCCAAATTAACCAGCTTGCTCTTTTCCCTTCCAGTTTTTTGGTGCAAGCAGAGAGGCGCCAGGCAGTTCCGTGCTCGCTGTGCCTGGCCACCAGATGGGACGGTCACCTGCAAGCTCTCACACTCCTTATGGAGTTGAAAACAGAAACATGTTATCTGCAACCTAATGGTTTATGGCCAAGGTCTTGGTTTGTGAAGATGGTCTCTAACCAGGCATCGTGTACAGTCTCGTGGTTCTGATCAAGCCCCAAACACAAGGGGGCTGCACACCACAACCCAGTTGTCGGCTGGAGTCTTCCAGTCACTCTGCCTTCGACGGGCCGGGCTGCTGGGAAGTTACTATGCAGCTTGGACTGTGTGTAGTGGCGTTTTTTCTGAGCTTGGTGGATCTTGCAGACAGCAGCAACAGCAGCAAGGCCTTGAAGGGCAAGAGGCAAAGACGAAGTATGTATGACGAGACTCCTTTTACATGGCACGTTCCGCTATGAAACAGACCTGTCTTGTACAATTCTTTTTTGCATTGCCTTTTCAGGCACATTAGGATTTAGGGGTGACTGGAACTCTCTAGCCTTCAAGTGGGGAGGCCCAGGCTTCACATGGAGATGGCAAATAATATGGAAGCCACCTCATCCTGCCTGGCATGGGTTAGAACAGGGGTGGGGAACCTCTGGTTCTCCAGATGTTGGACTCCAATTCTCATCAACCCAACATGGCCAATGGTGGGGGTGGGGATGACTGGGGGAAAGTGTGGCCTTCATACCAGAATGAGAAGCACCAGGGCTTCCTAGGGATATCTGAGTTGGAGAGTGATGCTATATAAGAAACTTAGCCTACAGAAACCTCTGTCTCCATCTATGTAAGGAGATTGGGGAAGGGTGTGTGTCCATAGGCATGCAGAAGCGCAAGGAGTCATATATGTTGGATGTCCCAAAATGTCCCAGCCCCTGCCAAGTTTGCAGATGGCGGTAACACTGCGGCATCCCAAGCCGCTTTCAGGGCCCTGCCTGAGTTTGTCTCCTCTAGAGGCTGCCTCCTCCTTGCCTGTGATACTGAACCCTGTCTTCCCACACTTTGGCTGTCTGCAATGTCTGTAGACATCAAGGATGAAAACTCTTTAGGCAAACATACAAACAAGCAGCATTAAAATTACTGACCCAGGGCTGATCTGTGGCTTGCTAGGAACTTAACAAGGTTGCTGACTGCAAGAGGGAATTTTTTGAGGGCAGCTTTGCTTTCATAATAGCGTTTGAGAGTCACATAAGTACATTTTCACTTTTATGATGGTACTAGCAAAAAAGCCCGTCATACGACAGCTGTAGAGGAGCAGTCTGGTGAGGAAGTTAGTGGGATTTGGCCCCTCTGCTAGGCTGGAAGCTCCTGACAGTGATCTTTCTTCAGAATGTGGAACTTCCATAAAGGCCACAGTTCCGAGAAATGTCACTACATGGCGCCAGAGGGCAAAACCTAGAAGTGGCTTGGAGGCGCCCTCTGGCCTTCTATCTTGGAACTTCCCTAGATGGCAGTTATTTTTCTTGGTAGATGGCAGTTTTTGTTGTTGTTGTTGTTGTTGTTGTTGTTGTTTGGAACTTCCATAGAAGGCTCTGTGAGCTCAGAATTTTTAAACATGCAAATAGGAGAGAAGGCAGAGGCAGTGGATTGGCCTATAAATGCAAATAGGAGCGAACATGTAAATGGCCTATAAGTGCAAATAGGAGAGAACATGCAAGCAGGAGAGAAGGCAGAGGCAGTGGATTGGCCTACTGGTTAGCGATGTCATTGTGACATCACCAATCAGTAGGCCAATCCACTGTCTCTGCCTTCTCTCCTATTTGCATAAGTGGCTTGGAGGAGGCCTCTGGGCTTTTATAGAGAGAGAGAGATGTGTACTTTCAAAACAATGATGCAGTATCCCTTCTACATGTAACAGATGGAAGAGTGTGTGTGTGTGATAGTGAGGGTGGGAGAGCCAGCCAGACGACATTTCCATAATATCCAGCTAGATGTGCTCCCCTGTCACATGTGGGGGTGAGGAGGCAAAACTTCCCAATAGGCATTTAAAATGCTATTCATTTCCCCCACCCCCATTTAAAACCTGAGCATCACAGCATCCTGAGGGCATTGCTGCAGGGGAACTGAAATCTTCCCTTCAGTACTGCTGGTCTTTGGAGAAAAGACATTCGAGCTAGATGGGCAGTCTTAAGCCTGAACTGAACAACCTTCAAAACAATTTTTAAAAAATGAAACAGAAGTTCACCAAACCATGTGGTGCCTGGAAGGACGAGTGGCAGCTCTTCTCCATCCATGTTCCACACACAGGAATTTCTCAGGTACAAAATACTGTGCTTCAAGTACTCAGAAAAAGTGCAACCTTAAGGATCTGTTGTTGATGATGATGATGATGATGTTGTTGTTGTTGTTGTTGTTGTTGTTTTTAAAGAGCAACAGATGGTTTTGTTGTACCATGAAAGCACCAGTGTGTGAACAGTAAGCTATGCATCTTTGTCATGCCAGATGCAAGTTTGTGAATTTGCTCCTTTATAATATGAATGTCCAATGGATGTCCAAAGTGACCCTGCGTCAGCAGAGCCACGTGCATCATGTTGGAAGATGAAATGGCTCAACTTGAACTGTTGTCAGTATAAATCCAGCCGGGGCTGAGCTATTAATTGGTGCTGGTGTTGGTGCTGTCCCAATACAGTGGTGTCATGAAAGGCCTTTGTGGGCTTTGTTTCTTTCTTAGGAAAACTTTCCCTGCCTCTAAGAAACCAGGCCTTTTAACTCTCAGGAATGCTGAAGCACTTGCTTTGGAGGAAGAAGAAATAATGTGTTTAAAATAAAGTAAAAAAAGATGTAGTCTTGCTATAAACAAAAGTCAATGCTTGCACAATTAACCAGTATAAATAACCTGTGACGAGTTGTTTAAAAACCATGCTGAGTTGTCCATGGTAATTGAGACCAGAAAGCAGCACAGACATAAAAGTGGATGTTTTTGTTGGCCCAAGTTGAGGGCCCAGGAGTGAGCCTGTCCCCAGATCTGGGCTGGTGTCCTGCCTTGTGCTTCCAACAAAGAGGGCTTAGGGAGGGAAGCCTGCCTGGAGGCAAGCAGAGCACAGAGAGGAGGGAGAGGAGGTATCGGTTCTTTGCCTGTGTTTTTCCTCTTGGGATCTGCTTCGTAAATGCCTTAAATCTTCTGGAAACCTTGTGCAGGGAGAACTGAGGGAAGAGTGGTATTTCAGAGGGCTCTAGCAAAGGCCTTCTCCTGTACCTTTGTTCTCCACATGCAGTTATAACCCATTAAGATGCATGGGCATTGGCCCCCCAGCCACACATGGATGGATGCGCCACTTTCCAATCCTAGTCCATCTCAGACTTACCCCCAGTTTGCCTGAGGTGTGGGAGCCCAAGCTGTTCCTAAGGGGAAAGATGAGAAGCTGGTACCCCATCACTAGACACTGGCATGGGCTGAAATGGCTGTTCCAGAGCCATTGTCACCAGAAACCTTAGCAAACCAGTCACAGTTTATGGCACACAGCTAGAACCCTTTGTGCGCTGTTGTGAGGCTCCCGATGCCCGATGCCAGGCCATTCCAACAGCAACCAGCATTGCTGCAAGTGCAGGGCTAATAACTGCAGTGATGCATGCTGTGAACCAAGTCCCAGGTTCCGCTCTCAAGGCTCAACCGAGCAGCAACTAGAGATCACATGTGCCTGCAGGCAGGAGGAGCTTTGGTCTCTGCTCCAACTGCAGTCGCAGAAAGTCACAACTTTGGTCCCTGCATGTTGGCACAGCATGGCTTGAATCACTGGCTGCCTGTACTGTAAGGCTCTGGTGCTCAGTGGCTGGTCAGCAAGAAATGCTGGTGCACAGTACCATTTCAGGCAGGGGAGCTCAAAGCAACCATCCAACTGAGGATGTCTAAAGGAAGACTTGGAAAACAGTTTCCCTGGTTAGGACCTACCCAAGGATCTGAATTCATTTATTCTCTGCAACCAATGAAAAGGGCAAAGGTCTTTGGGGTGAGGGAACCTTTGGCACAGGTCTCTGCTGGAAACCCACCAACCACTGGGAGGGAAAGCCTGTTTCCTAGACACGGAAACCAGGGGATCTTTGTCAAATCCACACGTAGCTGACAGGTGATCTTGCTCTGCACTGTTCCTTTCTCTCTGTCTTTTCCAGTCAGCACAGAGATGAGCCAGGGCTGTGCTAAAGGGTGTGACCTGTGCTCCGAATTCAACGGGTGCCTCAAGTGCTCATCCAAACTCTTCATCCTTCTGGAGCGGAACGACATCCGCCAGATTGGCATCTGCCTGCCTTCTTGTCCACTGGGCTATTTTGATGTGCGCAATCCAGACATGAACAAGTGCATGAGTGAGTCTTTTGGATGGGGGAAGGGGAGGAAGAGCAGCTCCATGGAAAATGAGCTTCACAACCAGCAGTCCTTCATTGCTCTGATAGTTACTCCAGACCAGATCTTGTGTGTGTGTGTGTGTGTGTGTGTGTGTGTGTGTGTGTGTGCCATTGCCTTGTCACAAACACAGAGTTTTAGGAGGGGTCCACACATTTCTAGCCCTCCCATGTTTTCCCACCACAAAAAAATCTGTTAAGGAGGGAGAGATGGAGGAGCTGCACAAGGCCTTTTGATTGGCAACCCTAGGAGCCCTCCAACACTAAAAGCACCCTGAAGAAGGACTTCAGATCATGTTCTCTCTGCACTTTCTGTTTGTTTGTTTTTTGGACAATTGACACTTACTCAGGTGTTAGTCAGCTGTCTAAACTACAGTGAGAAATGTGCTTCTGTAACTTTCATATAAAAGGTGGGTTTTGGAGCTCCATATGAATGAAAAATACCAAAAGGGGTTCCAAGAGTTCCTTTCAACAAGTGTTTCTGTAGAACGGCAGAGAAAATACTCTCATCACCATAGCCACGCCTGGATCCCAGGGTGTTGAATGATTTCTCCAGAGCTCTTTTTAATGGACAGGTTGGTAAGAATCCTATTAAATGGGCCATTGCAAAAGAGAAATGTGCCCACTGCGTCCTGGGTGTTCATTGCTCAGGAAGGATCCCTTTAAAAGCAGGCATAATTATGCAGAATATAACACATTAGAGAGCAACTACAGTTCGGCTTTCAGGCAGACAATGGAGAAGGATCAGGGCAGAAAATGACCGCTTCCACATCTCCTGAACAAGCCAGAAAGTAGCATTTTTCCCCTCCCCAGCTAGCCCCCACCCCCAACACTAGCGGACACAAACAGTTTTCTAGATTTGGGGGGGGGGTGTTTCAAAACATTCTACGTGAGTGATTTATTGCACACTAGTGGATCCTTCACATGACGCTGTCATCTTTCAGGACAACTCCCACACCTTCCCCTGGTAATCTCGCTTTTAAAAAGATCAGAGATAATGCACTTTTCCCACTCCATCCCCAGTCATCATAATTAATGCAAGTCATTTGTGGGACTCTTTTAATCACCTAATTTGGAATCTAGTAGCAGGAAAGCCAGACTAGAGATATTGTAGGGGAAAAGTTCCCTTAGGACATTTCTAGCTGGTTATTTTTATTTCTCTCCCACTGGACACAGAATGCAAAATTGACAACTGTGAGGACTGTTTCAGCCGAAACTTTTGCACGAAGTGTAAGGAAGGCTTGTACTTGCACAAAGGAAGATGTTATGCAACCTGCCCCGAGGGCTTCTCTGCTGCCAATGGTACTATGGAATGCAGCAGTCCTGGTGAGTATTATCGTGTGGCAGCGGGGGTGGGAGCAAGCTGTCTGGATGTCTAGCTCAGTAACTCAGGCCCATTTGGCCTTGGAGGTATGAGTGTATAAGAGAACACTTTTCCTGCACTCCCCTACCCAATGATGCACAAGCGGCTACTGTGGTTTTTACATAAACATCTACATTTCCTGGAACTCCTCTTCACAACATCGAACCTACAAGTCCTGTGGCAGGGCTGTTTGCTTCATCGCTGGGACCAAAGCTGCCTCCAGAGTGGATGCAGTTTCTTTGCAGGGTGATTGATGCATATCAATCCAGACAAAACTGAGATGCTGTTGGTGGGTGGTTCTCTTGATCAGGTGGAGGGTGTTTGTCCTGTTTTGGATGGGGTTTCACTCCACAGGAAGGAGCAGGTTCATAGCTTGGTAGTTTTCCTGAAGCCATCATTGCCACTTGAATCTTATGTATCCTCAGTAGTAAGGAGTGCCTTCTACAAGATTTTATTAGACAGGGATAACCTGACCTCAGAGTATAGACTTCTGAGGCCAGGTTATCCCTGTCCTATCCCTGTCCTATACTCTGATAACTTCCAAGTTAGATTACTAAAGTGCACTCTCCATGGGGTTGTCTTTGAAGATGGTCCAGGAGCTGCAGTTTGTGCACAATGCAGCAGCCAGAACGATTGATGGGATCAGAAGGTTTGAACATATAACATCTGTTCTGTATGTTTTTGAGCCCAGTTCAAGCTGTTGGTTTTGATCTATAAAGCCTTACATGGCTCGGGACCAAAAGAATCTGACAGAGCACCTCTCCTGATATGAACCTACCCATACACCACAACAATGACCTTAGGCCCATCTCTAGGTTCCTCCTTGGAGGGAGTTTCGGAGGATGGCAACAAGCAAGAGGGGTGGGAGTCTGCTGAAGTCCCCCTGGTGGCAACTCTGTCATCCTTTTGTTGCCAAGTTAAGACTTTCCTCTACTCCCAGGCATTTGACAGCATATGATGACGTTTTAACCAGGGCTGTGCACCGCCTTGGGCTGAACCCCCAAATCCAAGCTGAGGTGGGCTGATTTGGCCCGCCTCAGCCCAAATATGAGGTGGTACCAGGTTGGCCCAAGGCGAAGTGGATCAGATCCAAAGTGCCTCGGGCCAATTCAAGGAGGTGGTAGGCTACTCCCCCTGCCTGCCCACCTGCACAGGAAAGCCAATGTGAGGGTGACCATGAGTTCTTTGGACTCCCCTCCTCCCTGCTCACCCCCAGGACTTACCTTTTCGATCTGTCCTCCTCCATTAGAGCTGAGATTTAAAAGATGGGAGCTCTGGGTTTTCATAGATCTTTGGTCATAAACTACAGCAGCTGTAAAGGGCCATGTCTGTAGTTTGCTTCCGTAGATCTATGAAAATTACAGAGCCCTCATCTTACTTTTAAAGCGCGTCCAGCGGTGGCACCAGAAAAAAAATCAGGAGGGACACAGAAGGGGGAAAGCATATTTCTAGGTGGGCGAGCTGCGTCCCACATGTTAAGATCTCTGAAAGAAAAATAATGGAATATCTCATATTAAAACTTATTTTGAAATAAACAATATATTGATTAGTTTAGTTTTTTTAAAATATAGCATATATTAGCCAAATTCAAATTAATGTAAGGTAAACTGCTTTCAAACAAGGTAGAGTCACTACACAAGCATTTCCTTGATGTGCAGATTAAAAAGACAGAACACTTTCTTTAGAAAACAGTTACTTTTGAACCAGTGCAGGCAGAACCAGGAAGGTAGACTCTTAGTGTAAGGAAAGTAAGAGCAAAGTGAGACACCTTGGCCCTGTACACCTAGGAAAACTAATGCATGTGAAGTAGTAGTCTAAAGATCCAAAAGATGAAGTTTTTTAAGATGAAGTTCCTGATGAAGCTGGGTGGTTTTTTATTGCAATCCTTTGCCTTTGTAATATGGAATAAAAGAAATAAGAGATATTGAATATGGTGGGATTAATTTATGAGTAAACATCCATAGGCTTGCATTGTGAGTAAATTCTCCCTACCCACCATTCCTGTCCTAATTCTCTGAGGAGAAAAAAGAAAGACCTGGAGAATCATAGAATCATAGAATAGTAGAGTTGGAAGGGGCCTATAAGGCCATCTGCTCAGTGCAGAAGGTACAGATTAATTATTTCCATCCCCCTCTCAATTTTTCCTGGCCTATTCTCCTGAGGGGAAAAAAAGGAAGAGATCCATGGAATAAACAGATCAATTCTTCTGAGGGTGTTCTAGCTGGCTCTGGCTGCTGGTGCCAGAGTATAGTTTGGAAAACTGCCAAGAATAAGTTTAGGCATCAGGGGTTTTAAGTGTGATGCAGTTATGATTGCCCCCACCCCAAACCTCAGTTACCTAACCCTAATTGGTGGAATGGAATGTGGTTTCACTGGAGGCAGAGCCAAGGGGGTCACCCCCTCTCAGAAACCTCTCTAGAATTAACACAGAGAAAGCCGTTTGTGGCAGAGCCCACTTATTGAAAGCAAAGGGAGATGGGAAAGGAAGAAGCCCATTTCACATACAGGCAAACTGAGGCAGCAGGCAAATAAGAGTCGATGATTGGAAGAGAGAGTGAGTTTGAGTTACATAATTGCAGCATAGTATGTTCCCAGAACCAAGAAAGAACAGGCTTTTTAAGTGTCTTTAAAAAACAACAACACCAATTTATCCAGGGTATGTCACAACACAGATGAAGGCATTTATAGACAAGACCACTTCTCCAACATTTAAATTAAAGGGAGTTGGGAGACCAGGAAACCCATTTCAAAAATGGGCAAACTGAAGCGGCAGGCAAATAAGAGTCAATGATTGCAAGTGAGGGAGTTTGGGTTACATAATCACATGTTTAAAGGAGAAAAAGAAGCGCCCTATCAAACAGGAGGAATTTAGCCAGGAATATGTGTTAATTTGCACCACAAAAAGGATAGAAAGGATTTTTTAAAACCACATGTTCACAATATCATTGAGATTCATTATACAGCAAAACAAAATGGATTCTAGGCCACAAGCCCAAATAATTTTTTACACAACACGGCTGCACAGACTGAAATGCATTCCCTATTCAGTCACAACCCCATGAAAAGATTTTTACATTAATCTTTTGGGCTCTGATGAGAATGGGTTTTGTTAAAACAAAAGTATTTGTGATGAGGAAAATTATCAACAACTACCAGCAGCAAGAAACATTTTTAAAAAGCAAGAGACATTTTTTAACAAAAAAAAGGCAATAAGATCATACCAGGATGAGGATAGTGATATTCTTGAAACTGCGTGGCTGCCTGCCTGCCTCCCCCCCCCCCCCCCGCTGAGACTGAGCTGGCCAGGTAGGCGAAGGTTAAACAGCAAACAGTAAAACGTTAGCAGAACTATTATACACTGGGTAAAACAGGCTGATACCAAAAAGCAACATAGAATCATAGAATCATAGAATAGCAGAGTTGGAAGGGGCCTAACAAGACCATCGAGTCCAACCCCCTCTGCTCAATGCAGGAATCCACCCTAAAGCATCCCTGACAGATGGTTGTCCAGCTGCCTCTTGAAGGCCTTGAATGTGGGAGAGCCCACAACCTCACCAGGCAACTGATTCCATTGTCATACTGCTCTAACAGTCAGGAAGTTTTTCCTGATGTCCAGCTGGAATCTGGCTTCCTTTAACTTGAGCCCGTTATTCCGTGTCCTGCACTCTGGGAGGATCGAGAAGAGATCCTGGCCCTCCTCTGTGTGACAACCTTTGAAGTATTTGAAGAGTGCTATCATGTCTCCCCTCAGTCTTCTCTTCTCCAGGCTAAACATGCCCAGTAGATATATGAAGACAATGTGCTGAATATTAAAAGCCTCCAAAAGCTTTTTGCAACCAGCACAGAAATATTCTACCTACCAGATTCAATTCACAAAAAGGCAAATGTGAGTTGATGGAAGAATCTTTTAAAACATACTTAATTTAAACGGGGCGCAGTTAGTGGCGGAGGGGAAAGCAGAGGCAGCAACCTAGTCCCTGGTCCCTACTTTCCTCCTCTGGCTTGCTTTTTTTTCTTTAGCTGGATCTAGCTCCAGCAGGGATGTCGAAAGGAGTGAGCAAGAAAGGCCTCGGAAAACTTTGTTTGGGAAGCCTCAGCCTGGCCTGCCTGGCATGTGCTCGCTTCTCCTCTTCCTCTGAGTTTTGTTGCACACTCACTCCTTCCTAACCTTCCCACCCTGCCCCATTTCTTTCTAAAACAAGCCACAATTAATCGCTATGACAATAAGGCCTCCCGGAAACTGGCTCGGAAGCAAATTAACCCCTCGTCCCCACTGCCGCTGCCTTCCTGACCATCCCAGAATGCAAGTGCTTATAATAGGAGTCCAGCAAGTGGGGTGGCAAGGTCCTTGTTTTGGGGGGCTCTAATATAGGAGGACAGATGGCAAAGGCAGCAGCTCCGGATTTGGGGGGGTGAGTGGGGAGGGGGGAATGGGGAATCCAATGGACTGCAGGTCTGGGCATCTGCAATGCAACTGCACAGCAGGTGCTCAGGAACCCACAAGGGCTGACCCATTTTGAGGGGGAGCTTAACCTCGCTTCAGATTTGGTTCTGAAGCACGGTGGCCCAGCCCCAAAGCACCCCGAGTCAAGTTGGGGCCATTTCAGAGGCTCTGAAACAGCCTCCAAGGTGAGTTGGGAGAGGGGGCTGTGCACAACCCTAATTTTAACTGATCCTGGGATTTTAAAATTGTTGTTTTCTATATTATGTTTTATATTGTATTTTTAAGGTTTTAATCTTTTGCAAACTGCCCAGAGCACTTTGACTGTTGGGCAGTATAGAAAAGTAAGTAATAACAATAACAACAAGTTTAGCTACTATGAGGTGGAAAAGAATCTGAAAAAATGTTGAAAGTGTTGTTATTTCTAACAATGAAGTATTCCAATTTTTGGAATTCTGGAGATTTGTACTTGGTGACATTAATCCTCCACCCATGAAAGTCTGATGAATATCTGTTGAATTTACCCAAATTGGGAGGGCATGCGCCTAGTTTTTCAGACATTTCAAAGTATTCATCCCAATCTGTATTAACTGAAGAATGAGGTACCATAAAAACTGAAATAATGAGGAAATGTTCCAAAATGTGGCAGGTGGGGAGGTGGGGAGCAGCAAATGTCAAAGCTGAAATAAAGAAACATCTCCTCATTTCTCTTCTTCTTGACAGCACAATGTGAAATGAGTGAGTGGGGGCCATGGGGCCCTTGCTCTAAGAAAAGAAAGCTGTGTGGCTTCCGGAGAGGCAACGAAGAGCGCTCCCGGAAGATCCTGCAGGTGTCCCCTGGGGATGTGTCTGGGTGTCCTGCCACCACAGAGCTCCGGAGGTGCACAGTGCAGAGAAACCAGTGCCCAGAAGGTGAATGGAACGAATACTAACCTCCTTGCTGCCTCCTGTCCCTTTCACTTGCTTGACATGAACCCTTGGGGAAAGAACCCAACATGCAGTTCCCAGTCTGCTTCTCCCCAGTGAGAATTTATTTATGTATTTATTAAAACCATTTATGTCCCATATTTCTGTTTATGGAAAACCACCCAAGGCAGCTGACAGTGTTTTCATAAAACTGTATCAAACACACATTAAAACCAGATATGGCAAAAGGCAACAGATATGACCCAATAAACAAACAACCCCAGCTCACTGCCAGGAGCATAAGGCCATCACCTTCTCTATCAAGCAGACCAAACATTTGCCAGGGGGCTGTCTTGACATCGTCTTTGTCCCATGGTGATTCCGAATCTATGCTGCGTCGGTTATATGACACAGCCGCAGAGTGGAAGCATCCCGGGGACAAAGAGATGAAGATGCATGGCCAAAAAGTCAGGGACTTATCCTGACTTTTCCAGCCAGAGTGAGGTCAGCCTGGCTCTTCCACCGGTCTGCCCTTGCTTGGAGCTACTTCGGGGGCATTCTCGGGGAGAAGGTGACCTCCTATTGGTCACTGGAAGCCGGGGGAGGGGGCAAGCCCAGAGAGCCTAATGGTCGCCAGAAAGCCCGCGCTGCCTTCCTTGTAAAGACACTGCCACGCACCAAGTGATAACAGTGCATGGTCTGGCGGCAGAGCGGTGCCAACCCAGCGCCATGAGGATAAGCCCGTCAGGGACAGGTCCCTCCTCAGGGACAGCCGCAGATAGAGGCATCCTCCTCCTCCTCACTCTTCTTGCCTGCCACTCAGAGCAGGGCTGGTGTAATTGATGCAGCCTGGTGCCTTTTCCTTCTGGGACAAGGTAGCATCACTATTGCTTTGTTGATTCACTCAGCTCACCAAGGCCATTGCTGGAGTTTAGCCTCTCACCTAATAGCCACATTGTTTTGACAGAATCTGAGATGGACAGGGCTAGTGCACCATCTAGTCATGTTATGGATACCTTCTGGCTTGTGCAACCTGAGGATGTAGACAAACAAACTGCTTGGAGGATTGACACCTACTATTTCCTCTAGATCCTTGTCCATCCTGGCTTGTGAAATCTGCCAGAGGTGGGCTGGGTACCAAAGCCTCGTTGAGAGACAGTGAGGTTCATGCAGCTTAGAATAGAAAGAAGCAGTGGGGAGGTCATGTTAAAAAAAACCCACCCAAATCTAAATCTTGTGGTTTCAAGAACTACTGTCCTGTGTGAAATGTGTCATTCCTGGGCAAGGTGATGGAGCGTGAGGTGGCCTCAAAACCCCAAGCAGTGTTGGATGATAATGATTATTTAGATTCATTCCAAACAGGTTTCAGACCTAGCTATGGGGAAAAAACAGGCTTGGTTGCCTTAGAAAGTGGTGCTGGAGTTTTGCTTCACCCCACGGCCACTTGCCTGTGGGGTGCTGCAAAGTTCCATCTACATGAAAGTGCTGGGGGACGTCATCAGGAGGTGTGGGCTGAAGTGCCATCAGAATGCAGGTGATACTGAGCTCTACCTCTGGTTTCCATCTACACATCCCAGGGAGGCTGCAGGACTCTTGGACCAGTAGCTGAAAGTTGTCTTGGGTTGGTGAGGGTAAAGAAGTCAAAAATCCAGACAAGGCCAAAGTACTATGGGTTGGGAAACCAACTGCTCTGGATGGAAGTTTACAACTGGCCTTAAGAGGGATTGCATCCCCCTAAAAAAACCTAAAAACCAAGTGTGTAGTCTGGAAATGCTCCTGAATTCTCAGGTGGCCATGGTTTTCAGGGGAGCCTTTCACCAGCTTAGGCTGGTGCGCCGGACCTAACTGGAGAGGACGGGACCTCGTCTCAGTCATCCATGCCTTAGTGACGTCCAGACTAGACTAGTCTAATACACTGTAAGTGGGTCTGCCTTCGAAGACAGTCTATAAATTTAAGCTGTGCAGAATGCGGCTGCCTGTGTTGGTGGGGGCAAGGCAATGAGATCATATAAAGCCTACACTGCCATGGTTACTGTAGGTTTCAAAGCCCAATTTGAAGTGCTGATTTGGACATTTAAAGATTTACATAGTTTGGGATGAAATTTCTTAAAGAACTGCCTTCACCTGGATCAGCTGGCCTGCACTTTAAGACTAGCAAGGGGGGCCCTTCTCAATTGCCTGCCTTTGAGAGCAGTTAGCAGTCAGTACATTTGGGAAGGCCTTTTCTGCAGTGGCCCCACAACACTGGGATACATTGCCATTGGGGTCTGCCAGGCCACATCATTACAGGGTTTTAGGAAGGCCCTGAAAATTTATTACTTTGCTTGGTCTTCCGGATTATGTTTTGTTGGACTCAATGTAGCTCCTCTTGTGTGTTGTAGGTTTGTCTTATGCTGCAGTTTGATATTTTTTAGAATGTTTGCTGGTTTTATTACAGTGTCAGTTTTTATTATTTGAATTTTACTGTTGTACATCCCCTTGAGAGGGCTTCTGCCCTGGAAGGCGGCCAATAAATATTTTAAATAAATAAATAAATAAATATCCACCACCTACTTCTCAAAAAACAGGTAAAGCACCCTATCCTGTCTTTGGATCCAGCTGATTTCTGTAAAGCCCATGAAGGAGCAAGTATTACAAAGCATTTTGGCCCTTTTCAGTCAATATATTATAGCATGGAAAGAACACCACACTGCTTGCTCTCAGTTGGCGTTTGCAGGTCATGTTTTAGGGGGTTAATTTCAGAATTTCTAATGTTCTTGTGTTCAACTCAACCACTGGTCAATTTGTTCATCTGCCTCTCTTTTGCTTGGCTGCAGGACGGAAAAAGAAAAAGGAAGAACAAGGAAAGCAAGACAACATGAATGAAGATAGAAACCGGAAAGAGACCAAAGAAAGCAGGTCTGGGATTAAGAGAAGGAGAGACCAGCCCAGAGGAACAGCTGTGCCTATAACCTCTGCTCAGTAGTTGTCCCTCCACAGCTGTGTGATGGCCATCTCCATTGCTGCTGCTATGTATATGAAAGCTTTATTGAACCAGAACACACACACACACCCAAAAAAAACAAATCAGATATGACTGGGTGGACAGACAGATTCTTCTGGCCACATGTGGACAAACACAAAAATTCAGGCCCTTCCATATTCAGCATAGGACATCCGAAACAGCCAGATTCATTGAGAGAACAGCAAGGTACTCTCGGGGCATTCTTGAGTGCCCCAGACTATACATCAGGAAGCAGCAAGGAAAGAAAACATGTCCTTCAAGGAAGGCCAGTGAGTGAACATCTCCAGCTGAAGTCACCATGGAAATACAACGTAATACAGTTTCCAGTACAAAGGATGAGATTGAACTTCGTTTGCTGAAAATCTGGAAATGCACAAAGGCTTTCTTTCAAGGCCTCTGTATTGTGATTCAAGCTGTATCATTGAGAATACGTGTTAAATGTTTGTGATACTTGTTCAGGTGTGTCAGCTCTGAAATTGCTTCAAAATGTCAAATTATAAAAAACTGAAATAGTACAGTTCCTGTTTGTACATCTTCCTCCATGTGGGAACTAGAAAAGGGGTAGATTTCATATTTCAGAGGGAGAACAGAGGTAACCGGGCAGCTACATTTTCTCTCTTATGAGAAGAGTTGCATAAAATGGCAGTGACTTGATCAAACCCATCCAGGGAGGGCAGATACAGGATGTTTATGGTCCTGACCTTTCTGTACAATGACACAGCTGATGAGATCATCTTGCTTGGGCGGAATTCCTTATTTCACAAGAGGGATCAGAAACTGAAACGGAATGTGTGTTGTTTGAAATAGCAGGGAAGGAAGGAAGGTAGATGAAGGAGCTGGCAGGGGTGGGGGAATGCACTGCCTGTATCTTCTCTTACTGCTTCAGACCTTTAAAAAACAATAAGCATAACCCAAGAAGCAGACAGCGGTTTTCCCGAGCAGTGTTGATCCACACAGGATGCTTTCCTTACTAAGGGAGGGATCTGTGGAAACTGCCTACAGACAGTGAGTATTCGCCTGTATTCTCCACAGCTGTGCAGAAGAGGGCACACCCTGGAGCCCTGGGACAGGCCAAGCTGCAGCAGCAGCTGGCACGGCCTCTTCTCTGAAATGGTGGAAGTGCCTTGGGTTCAAAGGTTGACTTTCCAAACATGAGAAATTAGCCTTGTGGGTTATATAAAATGCCTACTTGGACTTTTATGCATATTTCAAAAGCAAGAGGAAAAGGCAAGACCCTCTCAATCCACAAAGAATTCCAAAAATGCCCTAACGTGGGGGGGGGGGAGGTTAACCCTCCCTAGCTTTTACAGAGAAGATGAGTGTAAATGTCATGAAGAATATAGGTCTTGTCATATCGTGTGTGTGACACACACACACACACACAGCCTTTTAACATAACCACCTTGGGAGCAGGTATTCACATAGAGACCCTCAAAAAATGTGGCTTACTGAGCTCTTCATTTCCCTTGAGCTCCTTTTCCTTCAAAAACCATGAGCCCTCCCCTGTGATGTTCTCCAAGTACAGGGGATGTGATCCCTGGAAGGAATGAGGAAAGGCAAACAGGCTGTCAGAGGTCTCCCATGCATATGCCTCCCATGCATGTGCCCCAGCCACGTTGAGCCAAGCACCTGGACACAGCCAATTCTGTTGTCAAGCTAGGAATGTCCATGCTTGCTCCTTTTCACAGCCAAGGGATTTGGGCAGTTGCATTTCTAGGAAATGCTAACTGAATTGTCTTCCTGGCTCCATCAGGGGTGTGGGAGCTGCATAGTTGGGTCAATTCCAGAGCTGTACCAAGCTCCCCTGGATAGCTGGCTCCCAGTAGGGCTGCCAGGACCATCATCCACTTTGCACTTAAGTAAACATTGTACAGTTATATCTTCAGTGGGATTCCATTTCAGCATGATGATAAATGAGCAGCATACCAGGCTACAAGTGGGCAACGTCTCCTCCAAGTTCAGCCTTTGAACTGTAGAGATATGTTGAGGCAAAAGCCGAAGGAGGTCTCCTCAGCTCACTCTAAAGTTTCTCCTCCCAGCAAGCGAGAGATAAAGAACTTCTTTCTGCAGCAGTATCTCAGCAGTGGCCTGTGACCCACCAGGACTCAGCCTTTTTGGCAAAGAAAGAGCCGTTGTTTGCATGGAGCCTCAAGTGACTTAGGGCCTGTTCCTCAAGACTGATTCTGCTGGAACAAGAAAATGAGGAATGTGGCGCTTTGAAGGGTGCCGCTGCCTGGCCCTGGAAGGCCACTGTGCTAGTAATGGTGACAGCACATCGGCCAAGACTGGAGTAGAAGACTCCACACACAGCATAGTCATGGGGCTGCCCTGTCAAACAGGTAGGGATGGCAGCCCAATTTCTGTAAGTACATTGGCCATGTGACAACTGCCATGTTTCCCCTGTAACAAAAGGGACACTTGTTTTTATACCCCTTGCATCTGGCACCTCTTCCTTCTTTTCCTTCTCATAGACTCATTACCAACATCTTCAAAACAGATGGAAATGGTCCCCAACAGAACAACACAGTTTTGCTCCAAGTTACATCAGAAGTTGATTCCTCCCACCAACCTTTTGTGCACCCAAAGGCCAGACCCTCAATGGCAGGACTTTTGTGAGACCCATGGATCCATTATCTCCAGCTGTAGAAAGCACCTCAGAATATTTAGCTAATGATACAGCACATAAGCAGGACTAAGGTCCAGGCAGAGGGCTGCAGGTGCAACTCATCAATAGATGCTGTGCAGCTGTTCCATCTTTTCCTCCTTAACAGTTTTTTTGTGGAACAAAAAAAAGATGGAAGCGGTGGAAAAACATAGGAGGGTAACAAGGGGCAGATGACGACTTCTGCACCTCCCATAAAATTCCATGAATTAGGCAGGGTGATTGAACAATAAATGCTTGGTCTGGAAGCTCCCCAAGGAACAGTCAGACTGAAGTATATTTAGCAAGGTTATGGATAAAAATTCACATAAACGAAACTGAGTGACAGAGAATCAACAGTTACAAGAAAAATAAAGTATAACACAGAACATTTCTCTCTCTTTCTCTCTCACTCCAAAGTAACCTACCCAGAAGTTCAATCCAACATCCAGCAACCCTCCCCCTCCCCACAACAATGACTAATTGAAAGGATTATCTTCTCCCGTCCATGTTTAATATAAATCCCAACTTTCACCAGTTCTACTAGCAAGTTAGATTTAACATGCTTACATGCAGCCCCCCAATAATAATTTACTAGTCTTCTGCCACCATAGCAACATTGGGAATGTGTTGCTCATTCATGTTTATATTAAAGTGACTTTTTGCTCTAAAGAGATCCTGGTTTCCACATTAAGCAGAGCAAAGGGGTCCTTCTCTCATGATGCTTTAGTGGCCTCACTCAGGGACACTGGAGAAGCGGCTTTCCAAAGAACAGCAACAGAAGTCAGGAGATGCAGTCACATACACACACCCACACCCCAGGGACTCCATTAAAGAGCCAGAAACAGCAGACTTATACAAGATATACATTTAAAGAAGTTACTCCAAATTACACACATACCCAGACACACAGTAATACACTGTGACCACCACACCCTGCTGCAGGTGAAGCAGGGCCCCCCAGCCCGGTCTCAAGAGCAAAGGGTTGGGGAGAGTGAAGGGAAAGGAGCAGGCAGGCAGGCAGACATTGGTTGGTTTGCACAATAGCCCCAGCCATGATGGGTAGCTGCACGTGCCAGTAGCCATTATAGTATCATCTGAACCTAGGTGGCAGGAGTTAGTTGAGGGTTAAGCAACCCTCAAATTATAACCCATGGTCTGTTGTAGAGTTTTTTTTACCAGAAAAAAATCCATTGAAGAAGAAAGGAGATCATTCCACAGTTGTGGCCCAACTGCTGCAAAGGCCTCTCTCCCGTGCCCAGAGCCCAAGTGATCTCACCATGCTGGTTGATCTCAAGGATGGGGAAGATGTGGCTCTTCAAACAACCAGGTCCCAGACTGCTCAGGGCTTGAGAAGTCAAAACCTTCACATTGAATTGGGCCTGGAAACACACAAGCAACAAGTGCGATTCAGACAAGAGTTGGTGACACGTATGCTTGCCCCAGTATCTGAGCAGCCACATTTTGTACTAATTGACATTTTCAGTCCTTCTTCAAGGCAATTTTGCATAAAGGACATTACAGTTGTCCAGTACAGATGTCATGCAGTGACAGAAAACAGAATTCCAGGCTTCGCTTTCTAGAATGGGTCACAGGCTGTGCATAGCCTGTGTTAGGGCCATCGCTCAATGCAGGCCAAGAGCCCCTGGTTGGGATGCAGAAGGCCCCAGATCCAATCCCAGCAGCGGGGCTGGGAAAGGAATCCTGCTAAAGAAGGTCTAGATGTTGCATTTATTGACTTTAAATCAGCCTTCGACTCAATTCCCAGAGGCAAGTTATGGGGAAAGTCTGAGGCTACTAACATCGGTAGGAGACTGCTCACACTCATGCGGAGTCTCTATGATGACACACATTTGAAAGCCAGATGCAGCTGCGCTGGTCATTTAACAGGATTAATACCCACCTATAACGGAGTAAGACAGGGGTGTGTCTTGGCTCCCACTCTGTTCAATTTTTGGCAAACAGACCTTTGTCAATCCTCCTATATGCAGACGATGCAGCGCTCCTGTCACTGTCAAGCATAGGCCTGAGACGTCTTTTAAGTGCTTTAGCTTCTTATTGTAAAGATGAACTGCTGACAATAAACTACACCAAAACTAAGGTCCTGATCTTTAACAAAAAGAGAACCAAGCATCAATGGCAGATCAATGGACATCAAATCGAGCAGGCTCCCTCCTCTAAACACCTGGGAGTAACCTTTCAATCATCAGGCTCGTGGAAGTCCCAAACAAAGCACGCCATTGCAAATGCTCAAAGGAGCACCAGAGCACTCCTCTCTTTTTTCTATGCTAATGGTGGCCAATATATCCCTGCAGCCATGCAAGTATTTACTGCTAAAGTAATCTCACAGATGCTGTACGGATGTCACGTATGTGTTACTGAAGACTAGGCCTCTTTTGAGGTTGCACAAACAAAATTTCTAAGAGCAACATTAGGAACCCCTTTTGTGTGCCTAATACAATCCTACAGCTTGAGGCAGGACAAATTACTATGTAGGCACAAATGCTGATACATAAAATGATTTTCTGGCTAAAAAATTCATCATTTTGTCCTATGGGTCTTTCCCCACTGACTTTGACTGACCCATTTCAATCCAAATGGAAAAGGACACTATTGACAAAACTGTAGAATTTGGGCTTCTCAACTGATGCCATACGGCTTTTGGAATATGCTAAAGCTAAAGCGGCTATTATACAGCGAATCAGAGACATCGAACTCCAAAACCACTTGAGACTGACTGTACGCCATCCCAACTATCAGGACTATGTAGGAGCATTTACAATGCCAAATTATATGTTAAACCTATCAATTCCCAAATATAGGAAAGCTTTTATGTTAACCAGATTAAATGTTCTACCTTCTGCACTCCTCGAAGGCAGATATAACAAGATCCCTGTTCAAGAGCAAATATGCCCTTATGACATGGGAGGTGTGGAAACTGAAGTCCATGTATTACTCCACTGTCCTTTTTACCATGACCTCCGTAAAGATCTTATTACCCCAATTCTTTTTTAAAAACCAGGGAGATCTGAAGCATTTTATTTAAAACACCTATTATCAGATCAGAACCCTCTGATTACACACAATGTAGCACGATTCTGTGCATCTGCTATCACCTGCAGAAAAATTATGATAAACCAAGGATAGTCAGCCTCTGCTATTACTATTTCGTTTATGACATTTTGTGTTTCAGATACATGACTCTTGTTCTTCAGTCTTTAACAGGACGGTCTTTATAATAGTTGTAATTGTAGTTATTCTAACCTGACAGTTAGAGACTTTTGTCTCCCTGTTCTTAGTTTGGCTTGTTTTTATAATTACTGTATTTTGCTTTTATAATGATTGTATTTCTAGTTATTTTTATTTTGCTGGTCTATGACCGTAATAAATTTTGATTGATTGAATCCCTGGAGCGCCATTGCTGTCAGGCAAAGGCAGCAATACTGGGCTAGATGGACCAGGGTCTTGTCTTGATGAGAGGTTTGCCTGGGGGTGGATCCACAGCGGCGGCAGGTCATTCGCATGACACAGCCACCATCGTGAAGCCATCCAGGGGCAAACCCCTGAAGCTACGCTTTTAAAAAGTCAGGGACTTACCGAGTCTTTTTTTATCTTGGAGCGAGGCGACAACCGCATGTGCCGTGTGTCCCCTTGCTTCGGAGCTGCAGCGGAGGCATGCCCTGGCCGATGGAGATCCCTGATTGGTTAACCTGCTGGGACAGGGGGAGGGGGCCACCGGAGTGCCTCCGCAGACCTTGCTTAACATAAATGAATAAATGCCCCAGCAGCCCTTGGCACTCGCTCAGCCCCCTCTCCCCCTCGTCACTCCTGCTCTGTCTTTCGCCATCCCCTCCCTGCACTCCACTTTTCCTGTCGGGGGAAGCAGCCTCCTCCGTCCCTTCCTCCCTCGCCCTGCTGTGCCTCCGAGGGCGCATGGTATGCTGAGCTGCAACAGGGGCCAGTGCGCAAACAGCCCCTTGTTGTCACCTCCTTCGCCCCAGGATGTTGCCCTCGCTGGCTCCTTCCTAAAAACTAAAAAAATAGTACTAAAAAAAAAAAAAAGAACTGGACCACGGGCACACTGGGGGGAAGCGGAGAGGTGGAGGTTCATATCCACACCTCTCTATAAATGCGCAATTGCGATTTGCAAATAAAGGAGAGAAAAAGGGGGGCAGAGGAGCCAATTTCACCCTCCAACTCTTCTGTTCTCATGCAGGAATGGGCACTAGCCTCTAAAACTCGCACCTGCCCTCCTCTCCATGGGTTCCATAGCCTCCTTTCCATGGCCCTGGAGGAGCACAACCCAAAGCAGCCTCGTCCAGACACAGCCTCTGTATCAGGCAGCTCCCCATGTTCCTGTGACAGGTTGCTCATTATCCCTATGGCACAGACATGATGAGTGCAAAGAGGAAGAGAGCATCAGAGCTTTTAAACAGCATCACCAGCTGCTCATTTTGCTTCAGAAGCCTTCCGTTCGTCTAGATTTTGAGGTTTGTCAAAATGAAACAGCAACAAAACTGCTAACTGAAGTTTATTCATAGAATCATAGAATCATAGTACAGCAGAGTTGGAAGGGGCCTACAAGGCCATCGAGTCCAACCCCCTGCTCAATGCAGGAATCCACCCTAAAGCATCCCTGACAGAGGGTTGTCCAGCTGCCTCTTGAAGGCCTCTAGTGTGGGAGATTCCATTCAAGATTCCATTCAACTGGAAAATGCATGGAAATTTCCAACATGGAAATTATTTCAAAACTGTTGCATAGATTCTGTAGATAGATGCTGAGGCTTGGGGTTGCTAAAAGAATGCACTGATTAAGACATGTGGCATGGAGACCACATAATTCTGCTATACTGCTTTATAACACATTGGAAAGAACAGAATAACTCAGGCCTTAGCTAGACCTATGATTTATCCTGGGATCATCATGGGGTCGTCCCTGCCTGCTCCCAGGATATCCTGTGTGCCATTTACATAGCATCATAGAATAGTAGAGTTAGAAGGGGCCTAAAAGTGTGGGAAAGCCCACAGCCTCCCTAGGTAACTGGTTCCATTGTCGTACTGCTCTAACAGTCAGGAAGTTTTTCCTGATGCCCAGCCGGAATCTGAGGGGAAGGAGGAGGAGGAGGAGAAGGAGGAGGGGGAGATTTTTCTTTTTTTAGGTGGAGTCAGTCCAGAGAGTTTGTAATGATAAACTTACTGGGAGTACGTAAGCACACGCAATAGGGTGGACAGGAAACTGAGGATGCGAAACAAGAGTAAAAGGACCTTGCATAAACAGCAAACACCCATCTCGGGCAACAGGCACACAGAAAAGAATAAAGGGCATTTCAAGTTCCCTTGCAATACCTGGCTCATATCATAAATTTCCTTTTTGCCCTATTGTGTGTACTTAGACACTCTGGAATGAGTCGCCCCGTTATTCCCTATGTGTTACAGAGCACTGGAGCAGAATGTTGTGGTCATAACCAATATATACTAATCGGTGTGCTCTCTTAGCTACTTTAGGCGTAGCTTAAACTAAAATTCTGTTTTTCTGCTCTTACAAAGAGACAGAACATCAAATTCCTGGGAAGATACCAAGTTTTTTTTCCACTTAAACAATGCACAAAGTGTGTTTTCCTACGGAAAAGGAGGGAGAGTGTGGGGTGAAGAGAGCAAGTATTACTCAACTATTTAGTCTGAGAGTTTGGAAATCAAAAGAGCCCTTTGACAGATGGGTATCGACTTTAATAGAAACCACACTGAGGCTGGAGAAGTCTTCCATCTACTAAGCCTCCAGTCCAAGAGTTTGAATAATTTGCTGCAATACGCTTTAAAAACAAAACAAAAAATCCCACATGTGAGTGCTTTGTACACAGATAAATCTATCCTGCTAAAAGAAGGGGGGAACAGTTTTTCCAAATGTAGAGAGACTATCTATTTCCAAGAAGCAAAATCCTGTAGATTTTGCTTGGGACTAGTCCATAGCTCTGTGGCAAAGCCCCTGCATTGCATGCAGAAGGTCCCAGGTTCAATTCATGGCAGCTCCAGGTAAGGCTGGAAAGGGGCCTGTCAGAATGGAAGATCCTACTGAGCTCGATAGACCAGGGCTCTCGCTCCATAGAAGGCAGCTTCCGATGTCCTAATAAAAGCAGACCGTGCAGGGGCTGAAGCACTGCAGCCCATTGTTGCTGTTTTTATATAAAATAAAAATAAAAGGCCATTATAAGCTGAAGTAAACTAATTAAACAAACCAGGGTACTGCTAATTTTAAATGTGCAATTATTGCTATTGCCACAATTCCTTTCCTTTAGTGCTGGCATCATGCTTTTTACACAGGAACACCACCACCACGTTGCCCAGAGACAGACCTGCTACAGCAAGGGGCGGAATCCACTGCCTGCCCTGCACGGAAGGCATCAGACTCACAGGCCAGGTTCGGACGACACGGTAAGCAACAGTTGCTTAATTAGTGCTTATCATGTCATCTGGCACACAACTCACCGTATGCCATTTTTACGATTTAACCAACGGAGGAAAACAACGGGCTGCTCCATTGCTTATCTGGAAACTTGTTGCTTAACATGTCGTGTGGTGGGCTCCATTGCCTAATTCCACGCATTGTGTGTGCTATTTCAGAAGCCCATAGAGTCTTCCAGCAAGAGCGGCCAAAACTGCCCTGGCCGCTGTGCTACAGACACTGAAACTCCATTCCAAAGTCTGCCTAGCAACCCATGACACCCGCCTCCCCATCCTACCCTCTGTGCACTCAAGTGAAGGGCTGGATTCTGAAAGGAGCATCTCCCTGTGGCTGTGGCTCCACAGATACCTGCCAGCGCTCCCCTCCTCCTCCCAAGTACACAAGCATCCCCCTCACAATTGTTTTGGAGCAGCACCGCCCAGCAAGGCTCCATTCATCACAGGCTGCCCCAAGCCCGTTGTGGGGTGCAAGCCAACACAACCGCCCCAACTCTCCCCCTCCCCCCATTCCGTCTCCCAAGAAAAAAGCCGTTGCCCGGGGAGAGAGGGGCGACCCTTGGCCCGTTCCTGCTTCGCCCACTGGCCCCCCAAACCCTCAGTGCCCCTTGATCTCTGCATGGCCACTCAGCCAGTTGCCCTGACGACACCACGCCCACCTCCCAGACCGCCTGGCCACCCTTCTTCATCTCCACCTGCCCCTCTGCCAGCCTCCACTTCCCCAAGCCTCACACAAAGCCCAGCCAAAGAGCGCATGTGGGCACCACAGCCTACAAAATCCTTTGGACGTGCCACCTGCGGTTGTTGCATGAAACTTTCAAAAGAATGCATAACACTCTGCACAGCCAGCCATCTCTGCTCTTCTATCAACCCCTCCTGGCCCAGGTGTTGAGGGCAATTTCCCACAACTATCTCCAGCTCCCACACCTCTACTCCTTCACTAGCCCACAAGAGCCCTACACCTAGGTGACCTCTCCAGCTCCTCACAAATACCCAAGGCTGCCACTCTTGCCACCATGGATCCCAGCAGCCATGACATCTCTGACAGCCAGGCCGAGGGAACTGGGTCACAGAGCCTTCACTTGGAGAGCACCCAGGATGCTACGGGAAGGCGCAGAGCCAAGCACTGGTCTGAGGTAGAGATAGCACCCTTTTCAGAACTCTGGGGAAGCCCCGAGGGCCGCAGAATCATGGCCACCTCCAGGCATGACCAGCTGTACCCATGGCTCTCCGCCCAGATGAAGGAACATGGGCATGTGCGCACCCCAAAGCAGTGCGAGGACAAGCTGCACAGGCTCAGGAGGATGTTCAAGGAGGTCGTCACACACACAGAGGGGCAGGCGGACTATTGCTCAACCGCCACGTTGACTATTAACGTACTCGATGGAGCTGCAGCTGCTTGATGGGGGCAGGGCAACATGTCATGTGGGGAGTACCCGTGCAATCATACACTGGGAGCTGCCTATTTTGCCCTCTTGTTGACTAAAGCGTCGTCTGAACCGGACCACAGAGATCCTTTGGTCAGGGGCCACGCAATCCCCTCAAGAGTTCAGTACAGTGCCCAGCTTTAGTGGGCCATCTCTCTCACACACAAAATAAACCCATATGGCAGCTGCAGATCATCTAACCTACAAGCTGTTAATTGCAGAAGAACGCAGCTGGTGGAGGCAGAGCGAGGAGAAAAGGTGCATCATGACACTGAGTATTTTGGGTCCTTCAATTATTTTTAAAAGGAGAGTAAGAGTGAGGAAGTGTGTGCATGTTAGCGAGAGACAGCAACCAAGCAGAAAAGCATGTATGTGTGTACATTCATGCCCTCCTTTCTTTCATTTTGTTTGCACTTTAAAGATTTTCTTTTACTGACCATTAGCAAGCTGGATTTTCATATTGAGCTGCGTCTTAGCACTGTTGCTTCTGAGTAGGCATGCAGGTTTGGGGGCATTTATGGTGGATATGCAAAAGGGTGGATTTTGGGGTGTGCTGAGAACTTGCTACTGTGTTCCAAGGGCTGCTTTTCTGTGGAAGAGGATGAAGATGAGGTCTGGCTCTGGGGATCCCCCCTTACGATCTTAAACGTCACATACACTTTGTGTTAACCGGGGTTGCTGCTGGAGCAGAATGTGGCTTGAAAGAAGCGTCTTTGTGGGGGTTGTGTTGTTGATTCTTCCCCTGCATGGCCCAATTCCTCACAAGTTTGGCACTCATGATTTTGAAGTCATATGATTCAGTTTCCTTCTCTGCAATGTGCAATGGGAGATGCTGCTGGAGCAGAACGTGGGTCAAAAAGAAATGCTTTTGTGTGGATTATTATTGCTGTTGTTGTCACAACATGCAAAAGGATGGATTTGGGGTGTTCTGAGAATTTGCTGCTGTAACTATAGGTTACATCCACACTGCAGAGTAGTCCATCGTTGTCATACCCAGATTACTGGAAGAGTAAAAGATGACATAACTGCAGTGAAGTCCAGAGTTGTTATCTAGTCTGCTAGTGGTTTGGGTTTTATTTACTTTATTTGTACCCTGCCTTACTACCAAGAAAAATGACACTCAAAGCAGCTTACAATCGCAAATAAAACTTGATAAAAGCAATAATAAAACTACATTAAAACACAATTTAAAACACTACAAGGAAGGAAAGGAACCTCTCGTGCAAGCACTGAGTCATTACTGACTCTTGGCAGGCCTTATAGCAGGGTGGTTTGCCGTTGCCTTCCCCGGCCGTTATTACCTTTCCCCCAGCTAACTGGGTACTCATTTTACCAACCTCGGGAGGCTTCCACTGGGATCGAACTCAGGCCGTGGGGAGAGTTTCAGCTGCAGAAACTGCTGCTTTACCGCCCTGCGCCACAAGGCTCTTCAAAAAACACTACAATAACAGAGTAAAAATAACATCCAACCCAACAGACCCTTTTATAAACCAAAGGCCGTCTTGAATAAAAAGGTCTTTACCTGCCAGGAGAAGAGAAATAGAGAAGAAACCAACTTAGCTTCCCTCAGCAGGGAGTTCTACAGCCAGGGGGTGGGAATGCAGCTGGAGTAGGGGAGTTGTGAAGTATTTAATGAAAATAGGCATTTAAGTCTTCCGACTTCACTGTTTACACAGATGACCATTTTACATGCCTGGAAGGCTATTATGAACATAGGGTAAGACATTATGTTTTCTATTCTGTTTTCTAGAAGAGATTTTTTATTATTACATTTATATCCCACCTTTTTCCTCTTGAAAGGAATCGAAAGTGGCTCATATGGTCTTTCTCCTCTCCATTTTATCCTCACAACAACAACCCTGTGAGGTAGATTGGGCTGAGAGTCTGTGACTGGCCCAAGATCACCCAGTGAGCTTCATGGCTGAGTGGGTCCCCCAAGTCCTAGTCCAACACTCCAACCACACTATACTGGGTCTCATATTTGTTTTGCCTTTCCTCCAGGAACTAAAGATCTCTCAGTTTTTACCCTCACAACAATCCTGTGAGGTAGGTTAAATTGAGAGGTAGTGACTGGTCCAGATAATCCAGTGAGAAATGGGAGGCCTTTGCTGCTACTTCTCATGCAGCAAAATTTCCTGAGCCAGGACTGGCTGTGCAGCCACGTGTCCTGTTGTGTCTGAATGAAGCAGTAGATTGGTCCACGTTTCTTGTATGCATGTGTGTGTGTGTGTGTGTGTGTGTGTGTGTGTGTGTGTGTGTGTGTGTGTGAGAGAGAGAGAGAGAGAGAGAGAGAGGTGTGTTTTTGTTTTCTGTCTGTATGCTGCACAAGGAGAGAGGTCTGCCTGGCGCCTACATTGTACTCCTTCCGTCGCCAGCTGAAGACCTTTTTATTCTCCCAGTATTTTAACACTTAATTTTAACTTAAATTTAAATTTTACTGTTTTAACTCTGTATTTTAATTTTATATCTATTTTGCTGCGTGGTTTTTATTCTGGTTGTGCTTTTTATATTGTATTGTGTATTTGTGCTTTTAACCTGTTGTCTTACTATGGTTTTAATTTTTGTGAACTGCCCAGAGAGCTTCGGCTATTGGGCGGTATAGAAATGTAATAAATAAATAAGGGGAAGCTTGAGAACTCCGCCATATTAGAGAGATTAGTCTTTTTTGCTTTCAGGAAAGCACGGAAGATGATTTCCACTAACATATGTAGTGAAGAGTGTTTTGGAATTATTATTGGACGTGATTGTTGATTGCACGTGTGTGCGTGCGTGCACACACAAATGATGTACGTGAGTTTCGTAGCAGTGGGGCGGGGGCGGGGGCGGGGGCGGAGGAGCGCCCCCCACCCGGGGCTCACCGAGGCCTCGGGAGCTCTCCGTAGCGCATCCTCACGAGCGACCACAGCGGCAGGATTTCCCATGGTCCTGCGTGTGGTCGTCTCCACCACCCCACACGCCTTCCGTGACCCCCCCCCCCCAATCTAGGGCGCCCATGTGCCTCAGTTTCCCCTTCCCGTGGCGCGGGCGGTGCCCAGGACCCTCCCAGGCGGCGGAATACACGCCTCCGCGCCCGGCCTCTGCGGAGGCCCAGGCTCCAGCTCGGCACGCAGGCTCCGCGCGGCCTTCCCCGCTGGGGGCAGCCGAGGCAGGCGCGGGGGTGGCTGGCTGGCGGGGGCGGCGCGGCGGGCGAGCGAGCAGCAGGGCTCCCGCCCACGTCACGACCTGACGTCAACGCCCCCGCCGTGTCGTCACGGCGCTCCCCGGGAAGCGGAAGTGCGTCGCCGTCGCCGCGCGTCCCCCGGAAGTCGCCTCCGAACGTGCTCGTGGGGTGATTCTCCCTCAGGAGCCGCCGCCGCCGCCGCCGCGATGGTGAAGCCGCGCTTCAAGGGCCGCGCCAGCCTCAACCCGTCGGGGGCCAGCACCAACCCCGGTGAGTGCCAGCGCCGCGACCCGGCCGGCCGGAGGAGCCGCAGCTGGGCCGACCGCGCAGTTGGGCCTTGGCCGTCCGCTCGCTCGGGAGCCGCTTCCTGCGGCAGCTGTGCGGGGCTCGCTGCCCCTCGGAAGCCCCGGGGGTCCCGGCAGGGGAGGCGGCGCCCTGGCGGCCGGGTTGCCGAGGGGCGCTCCGGGGGCCCCGGTCTGCGCAGCCCGCCCGCACCGGGGCCGCGTGGGAGAGCCGGGCAGAGCCGGCCTATTCTGGATGGCCGAGGATGCCGGCTGCTGAGACCCACCGGAGGTTCCCCACCCATAGCTTCACAAATGCGGCCCGAGAACCGAATGGAGGGCAGGCAGGGTGGATAAAAATCGAGGCTTAAAAAATGAAATAAAAACTGTTTAACGGATTTTAACATCTTTACTTTGGGGGCTTTCAGTTTCTCTGAGTAAACAAACATTTGGAAAGACACCGGCCAGATGAGATTGTTGCTCTGTGCTTATGTGGTCGTGGAGTTGGGCCCAACGAAGCAGAGGAGTTAATTTAGACAGGAAGATAATATACCACTGTGGATAAAAAAACAATGTGTGTTTTTTTTTAAAAAAAATAGATTTTTTTTTCCTGCCCAGGGACTATCAAAACCTTGCTTTGTTCTATCAGTCATAGTTTTTGTTATCTAATTTTGTTTTTGGTTTTTTGTGAGGGCGAAGATGGGCCAACACAGTGAAACCAGAAAGAAAAAGTCGACAAAATTGTCCAGTGCGCATCTGTCTGTATTCCCGTGCAGAGGATGCAAATCTACCCACTTACCTGGGAGTAAGCCCTATTGAACTCAGTGGAACTTATTTTTGAGTAGACATGAATAACATTGTGCTGTTAACCTCAAGCGGTTATGGGTGCTGGTCATAAGAAAAACCTTCCCTATATTAGAATATTTTAGAGACATTACTTCTATTGGTAAAAAAGAAGAGACAGAGAGATGCAAAGCTTGATTGTAAGAAGGAAGCATCAAATAATACTCGGTAGTAAATCAATATGCCTTAATGTTTAGGTTTGTGTCATTGTTCAGGAAATATATTAAATGGTTTCAATGGGAAACATGATTTAAATCAACCTCTTTCTTGCTTATTTAAATCACCTTGAAAATCACTTTTAAATTCTCCCTACTGAAAGACCCTTAACTTTTGGTCACTGGCTAATCTCTCCCTGCCCTTCCGCCATCTCTTTAGATCGGCCAGCTGGTGCCGGAGGGCACAACATGAGGGACCGGGCAACCATCCGGCGTCTTAACATGTACCGGCAGAAGGAACGCAGGTGAGAATGGAGGAGTATCTGACATAATTTTGGATCACCAGTTTTGGATGATACAGATTTTCTAGACCCATTTCAAACCAGCTCTAAGGCAGGATACGGAGTTGAGACAGCTGTGGTCACCTTAGTAGACGATCTCTGCATGAGTATTGCCAGGGGGAGTGTGTCCCTGCTGGTACTTTTGGACCTTTCAGCAGCTTTCGATACCATTGACCATGGTATCCTTCTGGAATGCTTGAGGGGTTTGGGAATCGGGGGCACTGTGCTCCAGTGGTTCCGGTCCTACCTCTCAGGTAGATTCCAGATGGTGATGCTTGGGGATAGCTGCTCCTCAAAAAAGGAGCTGTTGTATAGCGTACCACAAGGTGCCATCCTATCCCCAATGCTGTTTAACATCTACATGAAACCTCTGGGAGAGATCATCCGGAGACGTGGAGAGCAGGGTGCTATCATTATTATTATTATTATTTATTTATATAGCACCATCGATGTACATGGTGCTGTACAGATAACACAGTAAATATCAGTATGCTGATGACACCCAAATATATTTCTCTATGCCTTCAATAACAGCATCAGCTAAGGATAGTGTGTCTCCTCTGAATGAATGCTTGGAGGCGGTAATGGGCTGGATGAGGAAAAACAAACTGAAGCTGAATCCGGACAAGACACAGGTGCTTGCTGTCAAGGGCTCTGACCTAGGTTTGGAGGTGTGTCAGCCAGTTCCAGATGAGGCTACACTCCCCCTGAAAGACTGTGTTCGCAGTTTGGGGGTGCTTCTGGATCCAACGCTCCAAATGACAGCCCAGATAGATGCGATGGCCTGGAGTGCCTACTATCAGCTTCGGCTGTTGTGCCAGCTGCGACGCTTTCTAGAGTTCTACCCTAAAAACAGTAGTGCATGCGCTGGTAACCTCAAGGCTTGACTTCTGCAATGCGCTCTACATAGGGCTACCATTGTACCTAGTTCGGAAACTTCAACCAGTTCAAACTATGGCAGCCGGGTTGGTCACTAGTACATCTAGGGGTGAGCATATTACCCCAACATTAAAATCACTCCACTGGCTGCAAATTATTTTCTGGGCAAAGTGTTGGTCATTACCTTTAAAGCCCTACATGGTTTGGGTCCAGGTTACTTGCAGGTTTCTCCCATACAGTCCACCCTGCACACTCAGGTCCTCTGGGGAGAACTTACTTCAGTCAGCCAAAATTAGGCTGACATCAGTTACCCAGAAGACCTTTTCTTCTGTCGCCCCCGGATTGTGGAATGGCCTGCCGGAGGAGATTTGTAAAATTAAGTCTCTATGTGATTTTAAGGCAGCTTTAAAGACTAGCCTTTTCCGGCAGGCCTATCCAGATCAATGTAAAATCAAGAATTTTTAAGATGTGTTGATTCTTGTGAACCACCCAGAGAGCTCCGGCTATTGGGTGGTATAAAAATGTAATAAATAAATAAATAAATAAATAAAATGTACTAATGTTGTTCCCCGCCTCGATCCAAAGGGAGAGGCGGGTAAGAAATTATTATTATTATTAGTAGTAGTAGTAGTATTAAACATTCCTTGTTAAACATCTCCCCAAAAAGAGACAAACGCAGGAATTTGAGACGATGTTTCATAACACCTCCTTGAGGGGGTTCAACCCTTAAAGGTGGCCTAGAAATAATTTTAGATTTTGATGGTGGTGGCTGGTACAGAAAGTCCTTTGAGATGTTCAATTGCAGCCATGTTTTCATGTTGTTAAAGGAAAGAGGTTTGCATCTTTGAAAAAAACAGAAACAAACTCCATGGAGATTTCTAGGGAAACTAAAACTTACTGGCTAATTTATTTCAGTGTCTGGAGTACAATGAGATGTGATGTGGGAGTTCCAATTTTCTCGCTTTCAAAGAGAAGTCATAGGAAGGGGCAGTTTGTGTGGAGGCAATGCTGCCCGTGGTCAGCACCTTTGCTACAGTCCTAATCCAAATCCCACCAGAAACTGCTATAAGATAGGAAGAGAGAAACTTTAGATTTTAAGTAGGTAAACCTGTGTTTCTGGTGGGGAGGGGGGATTTTTATCAAGTCTCTCATACCATGCAAAGGGTTAGATCATCCCACACCTCAGCTACATGGAATGGATCCAGATTGCTCTTCCCATGGTTGTTCTTTTAATAGATAAGGATAGTATTATGCCATCACAGAACTCTTCTATGTCTTCTGTCATTTGCTCTTAAGATGTTCTGTCTTTAAAGCACAGTGAAAAATAACAACACAAATTAAGTTAAGTAACTTACAGCATTGTTATTCCTATTCTGAAAGCATAATATTGACTACATTATATTGTATTTTGTATTTGTGTTTTTAACTTGTTGGTTGTTTTATGATGGTTTTAATTTTTGTGAACCGCCCAGAGAGCTTCGGCTATTGGGCGGTATAAAAACGTAATAAATAAATAAATAAATACCTCTGAGACCAGCTTCTCCTCCTACGACCTGGTGCACTCGTGTCCTTATTGTGGGCTTCCCCTGGGCATCTGGTTGGCCATTTTGTGAAAAGCAAATGAAGGTTTTGGTCTGATCCAGCATGGCTCTGCTTATGTTCTTAACCTGCTGAAACAAGAAGCCTGCTGTTCCTCCAGTTCATTTCTGAGTTGTATCCCTGTGGCTTTTTGCTTTCTCTCCCATAGCAGCAATACACTCCTGGAGGAGATGTTGGTGTTGGCTACATAAATAGATGAAAACAAGTGACAGCATGTGCAAATCAAAATGCGACCCTTGAAAGCAGAATAGCTTTCATCTGGGAAGCTCATGTTTTGATCAGAAACTCAATATCTTGAGAGTGTCATCTGTTGGTGGACCATCTTGTGCCTGCTGGTTTCTGGGATTTTGCTTAAAAAGCAACAATTTTGTCAGACCCTTTCTGATCTAAGCCCTTAAAAGTATAAAACTTCCTAGTATTACCTGCTGAGTGGCTGGACCCCAAGTCGGTTTTCCCTTTTCTAAATAAAAATAAAAATTTGGTCCCAAAACAGTAGTAGTAATGCCCAAGTCTGTTTTTTATTAGACTCTTATTATGCAGTTGAAAGAGGATAGAAAGCATACCTGGCACGGTGATTCCCCCCCGCCCTCCTGGCCACCCCTGCCCTTAAGCTAATGATTTATCTGTGTCTTGGGTCATTACCAAGAGAGGTCTTCCACACCCTTCTCTCCCCCAGTATTGGTGTATATTCTTCATTCACACCTACTCTTCTCTTAGGGACATGGTCCCAGGCCCCCAGCTACAACCATGTCTGTTTCTGAGCTGACCTTCTGGATAACTAACCTGTTGTTGCCCATCCCCACAAATCAGAACTTGGGAGACAAGGATTTCACTCTGAAGGCCCTTTGGAAGGCCAAATTCTGTGCAGTTTTTTCCTTCATTGCTTAAAACTCTCCTATTTCAGGAAGCTGATTCAGATCAAAGCCTTAGAACTTTCCAGGCTTATGATAAAAGTATTAAAGAAAAAGATTGCAGTCACCTCTCCTTTTGTATGATGATCTCTGATCCCTCCACTTCCCTATGCATGGAATTGGCTAATAAACGTACTGTTTGTGTTGTCAGGGAGAGCTGTAGATGTTTTGTAGGAAGGGTAAAGCCTTCCTCTCCCGTGAGGGTGAAGTAGCCATCTGTTTCCCTCAGACATGGAGCCTGTTTTCATCCCATCTGTAAACAAGTCAATTTTATGCCCAGTTGTGTGCTGGCATGTGCTCTATACCCACAAGCAGGTGCTAAATGGAAGCAGCCTTGCCGTGTTTTCCCAAACATTTCTGCCTGTGAAAGAAGGCCAAGTGCAAAATGTGGAATCTCTTAGCAATGTGTTTTTCAGAGGCTCTGCTCCATTGCTTGGCAGAGCCTGTGGAAAGTGTCAGCCTTGGATAACAGGCATTCTTGCCTCCACCTCGGCAACCCCGTTGCCCTCCTGGCTGACATGTGGCCAAGGAACCTTATTGCTTCCAGTTGTACACCTGGAGCTATACGGTTGCTTCTCTTTTGCGTCTAGCTGTGTTGGGCTTTGCTTGAGCATTTGCCCTTTTAAGTTAAGGAGAGAGGGTGGGAGATGCCCCAGCTTGTGTTCTCCCGAGTTCAGATGGATTGAGTTTTGCTTCTGTTAATCACACTTTCTGAAATCTTCCCATTCTTAACATACAGTCTTCATTGTATTCACTCTGTCAGTACATAGGAAGTTGCAAATCAGACAGTTGGTCCATCTTGCTCCGTATTGTCCACACCGACTGCCAGTAGCTGACTGGAATTTTTCCAGCCCTACCTGGAGATGCCAGGGATTGAACCTCGGAGCTTCTGCATGCAAAGCCTATGCTGTACTGCTGAGCTGCAACCCAGGACCACAGTATGCTGTTGGGAATGGCTGCTGCAAGGCAGGATGAATGTCTCCAAATCTCCATTGACTCTCTTTCTTCCTAGGAACAATCGTGGGAAACTGGTCCGGCCGCTACAGTTCCAGTCCACAGTGGCACCAGGCACAGTAGCAAGAGTGGAGCCCAACATTAAATGGTTTGGTGAGCCTGCCTGTGGCTGTGCTGTGGGCACTTTTTCCAGGAATGTGTTTCTTGGATGGGGTGTGGGGTCCGAATGGGGACAGCTTTTTTGTCTGAGAGTTGGATTTGGAGAGGATGAGATGGCTAAGAGCTGTCTTGTAGCTGCTCCTGAAGCACTGTTTTGCTTCTGTTCTCAAGCCAGGGGGTGGCAAGCACCAGATTGGACCCACTTATGGTTCTCTCCATGTAGGAAACACGCGTGTGATCAAGCAGTCGTCCCTCCAGACGTTCCAAAAAGAGATGGAGACCGTGATGAACGACCCTTACAGAGTGGTCATGAAACAAAACAAACTGCCCCTGTCTCTCCTCAATGACCGAATTAAGCCTCACGTGAGTCTCCCACTTGTCTTTTAAGGTGGGACTAGTCTCATCCACCACCAAGTATCCTCGGTTTGTTCCGTCGGGTGAGGGTGTATTTTCTCTCTCTCTTTTCTCACTGAAAATCATCTTCCAGTTATGTGGCAACAGGAAGACCAGGGAAATGCATCACTTGGCCTTGCAAAACAAGTCCACAGAAATGTTTTTTTTTTAGCCCAGCTGCTCACACATGTTAACATTACTTATTTGTGATCTGAGAGAAAGACTTTGTAAGTCTTTGTTGCCTGAAGAGGATTGTTACTTGGCACAGAAGGCCAGGCAAGAGGGCATTGGCAGGGGTGGTGTAAATCCCCTACTCATTTCTGCCCATTCATATGAATAGTGTGTCATGGAAGTGTTGGCTTGTGGCTAGCCTCTGTGTGACTGGTTTCTGTGAGATCATCTCTAGAGTCTAATCTCTTCCCCCAAAGCCTTTTCAGAAGGCTATCAATGGCTGTTAGCCCTGATGGTTATGTGCTACCTCCAGTATCCGAGGCAGTAAACTTGTGTGCACCAGTTGCTGGGGAACATGGGTGGGAGGGGGCTGTTTCACCATGTCCTGCTTTGTTGGTCCCTGGTCAACAGCTGGTTGGCCACTGTGGAAACATAGTGCTGGACTAGATGGACCCTTGGTCTTATCTAGCGTGGCATTTCTTAAGTTTTTAGGACTTACTTGCTGGTTTTGTGTGAATAGGAGTCTTCCTTGGGCTGCACTTCTTGCAAGCCTGACTGAATGGAAGAGAGTGCTGTAGATCACGCGTGTGTTTACAACTGTGGGTTATAATACCCCTAGTTGTGACGTGGCTGCTTTCTGGACTGAAGCAATACTTTGTTCTTTGCCAGAAGGTGCCTGACACAGAGGGCTCAGTAACCTTGGTGGTTCTTTGGACATGGACCCAAATTGCTCTCTTTTGGATGATACACGTATGCATTTGGAAGGGACTTGCTTGTACAAGACTGGCAGAGGGTCCCAGGTGAGGCTTGGTGCCAGCAACCTCCAAGCCTGGCATTAAAGATGGGGCATGTTGGCTTTGTCCTCAGGCTTGCCAGATCTACCCCATCCCTGCCCTCCAGCCTGTGCTTTCATGTCCAGTCAAAAATCCCTGCTGATCTGGCCCACTAGCCTTGTTTCATTTCTTTGGTGCATCTTGAGCTCTCACTGGACAATTTTGTTTTCTCAGGAGTTTCCATATGTCTCTAATAAAACATCCTAAATTAAGAAAAGAGTTCTCTGTAACTCAAGCGCACATCACTAAATGAGCAATTCTTGCTAGCTGTAGGAGACTATGTTCCAAGAAACGGGCTGACATTTGCAGCTGGGCTTTCAAAGGAAAAATAAAAATCTGAAGCAGATTATCCTTGACAAATCTGAATTTTGGCAGGATATGGAACCCTGTTGATGAAACAAAGCAGCAAACCAAGATAACAGTTCAATTTTCATCCTTGTAGCTTTAATTACATTGGATAAGTGAATAACCAGAGGGGAAATGGAGCAAGGCTCTCCAGCAAGCATGGCCTGGATTGGGCTTGCTGTGCTGGATCTTGTTCGGGTCCAAGGCAAATCAGGTGTGACTACTTCCCAACCCTCTTTTCAGAATTCCAAAGTCCACATTCTTGACACAGAAACATTTGAAACAACATTTGGCCCCAAATCGCAAAGGAAGCGACCAAACCTTTTGGTGAGTGATATGCAGTCTCTAGTGGAAAATGCCGCAGCTGAGGCCAGCAACTACAACCAAGACAAGGACCGGGATCTGGTGACAGAAGATACTGGAGTGAGGTAAGCCGTTGGAGCGCCCTCCTGCAGAAGTGGGAATCTGCCCTCCCCCTGCAGCACACGGGCTTCCAGAAAAGGGAGCTTGTGGCCCTGCAGGTGGATCTTAGTCACGTGTAACTGTATGGTTCTCTGCCTTGTGGGTTGCGCTGATTCCCCCACTGCAACCAGCCTAGCTGCCTCTCCGGCCCACATCACTAAGCAGCTTCTTATCATGACTGCATTTGACAGTGGTGCAGAATCCATCCCTATTCTGGGCAGCTTGCTGTGCACAGAGGGCAGCCCCCAAGTGGTTGCTTGTGCCTTGCTTTGTATACTTTTAATGTTTGCCATTTTTGATTGTTGTAAACCACTCAGAGAGCTTTGGCTGTGGGGCGGTATATAAACGTAATAAAATAAATAAATAAATAAACCTCCAGGGATCACTTGTTGGCCTCTCTCCCTTCCTCTCTGAGCTTCCTGATGCTCCTGCTTAGGGAGGGTGCTGGTTTGCCTCTCATGGCATTGAATGCCTGTGTGCTCAGGATGACCAAGGGGCTTGAGCTGGGGGAATTGCTCTGCTGTTTGTGGCCTCCCGGCCTGGAATGATGCCTCATATCCAAGGGGCTCTGGCCTGCAGATAGTTCTAGTACATTGACACAGTAAACTTCTCATCTGCTCACTGGTCCAATTGCCCCCTTGCAGGGAGGAGGTGCGAGAGGAGATCTACAAGAAGGGGCAGTCCAAGCGAATCTGGGGAGAACTTTACAAGGTATGTATGTGAGATTGAAGGCGGTGTGTGTGTGTGTCTCTGCATGACTCTCCCGCTTTTGCAAGGGCTTGACCTAAGATGGCACTGCATTGCTCTCTCAGTTTATCGTAGAGTTGGGCAGGACCTCCGTGTCATGGCATTCTGTGCTGTGCTGCTTACAGGGAGCCATGTTGATGTTTGCTTCTTTGTTGACCTCTAAGCTGCAGGCTGTTGGAGAAAACCACGCAGTTATAGGCCCATTAAGGTCCACCCAGGCTTTCCCCAGCCTTCCCCAACTAGGTGCCCTCCAGATGTTTTAGACTACCACTTCCATCATCCTAGACCATTAGCCAGGTTGGCTGGGGCTGATGGGAGTTTAGTTGAAAACATTTGCAGGGCAACACATTGGGGACGTCTGTGTCCTCTTGGCTGCTGCTGCTGCTGCTTGTGCTTGTGCTTGTGCTTTGTGTCTTTTCTCTGCCTCCACACCTTCCTGTGCTCAAAGGAGCTGCCTCAGCCATGTCTCTTAGGTTCCTGCGCGTGTGCATACTTGTGCATAAACCTTGGCCTAATCTACACCAAGCAGGATATTGCACTATGAAAGGCGGTATAGAAAAGGCAGGAGCTTTATAGCGGTACTGAAGTGCACTGACCACTGTTGGGGCCATTGACACAGACCATAGACCGCTTTCATGGTGCTATATCCTGCTTGGTGTGGCTCCTGCCTTTTATATACCGCTTTCATAGTGCAACATCCTGCTTGGCGTAGATTAGGCCCTAGTGTTGCAATAATGGAAAAGCATTGCCTCTGAAGAGGTTAAGTTGTATCAAACGCTTGTTTGTCTTGGGAAGTAGCTGGCTGGTGTTTCTGTCTGGAAAGAGTCACTCTAGGTACACCTGGGCTGGCTGTTGCAATACTGTTTCATTTCCTTATGAAGTGACTGTGTGCGTGCGTGCATGTGTGCACGAGAGAGAGACTTTCAAAGCTCTGGCTACTATTTTCAGGCAGGCTCTTTGTTCAGATGTCCTCAGTAAGGAAGCCAGAGCAGATCAGCTGCTGATTGTGTTCACATTGCCTCTGAACACATACAGATCCTGCAGGACACTTCCTTCCAGTCTGACTTGTCTCTTGCCCTCTTTGCAAATTGCCAGGTGATCGATTCATCAGATGTCATTGTGCAAGTGCTGGATGCCAGAGATCCAGTGGGGACTCGCTCCCCACATGTGGAGGCCTACCTGAAGAAGGAGAAGCCCTGGAAGCATCTCATTTTTGTCTTGAACAAATGTGATCTTGTGCCTACATGGGCCACGGTAAGCCCCTTGGGAATAGCATGCCTGCTGGCAGAGCAGGAGTGGCCTTTTGGAGGCTTCTTGCCAGAGGAAGAGCAGTTCTTCTACAAATGGACTTGTAAACCCCACGGGGGCTGCAGGGGCGCTGATTTCTCTGCCTATCTGAAATAGCTTTCTGGAGCTGTGCAAGGTCTTAGGCCACAACTGCTCTGGCTCCTGTAAGATTGAACTCATTGCTTTGACCTAGCAAGGAGACCAATTTTGAAGCAATAGCTGGATTTTTGAAAGCCCTAGAGAAGCATTGAGGAGAGTTTCTGAGTGGCTTCATGTGTGGGCAGCCGCACCTTGTGAGATGGTGAATGGTAGTCTGTTCTCTTCTAGAAACGTTGGGTTGCTGTTCTCTCCCAGGATTATCCGACCTTGGCCTTTCATGCCAGCCTCACAAACCCCTTTGGAAAAGGAGCTTTCATCCAGCTCTTGAGGCAGTTTGGAAAGGTATGGCAACATCTTTGTCTTCGCCATTCAGTGACAAGTGAGGAGTCCTGGATTTTGTGGGCTGCTGAGGTGTGACCCTTTCTCAGCTGGAGATGAGCCGTTTCAGGGAGGGCTGTTTTTCTGGCTACTTGGCTCCAGCTGTTCTAGGAAACCTAATCTGCCAAAAAAAAAACTCGCGAACCTCCCATGGATACATAAGGAGAAAGCATGGATTGCCTCCAGTCTTGGCACAACCTTGTATGTGTTGTTCAGCTGTGCTGGTTGCTGGCACTGGGGGTATAGCTGAAGATCTGTCAAACATAGCAAAAGGGATGCTAGGCACTGATCTAGCAGCTGCGCCTGCATGGCCATGGCATGGCTTGTGATGCGGTGGGGGTGGCACCACTGAGGGTATCTGAACCACTTGGTGTGCGTCCTTTCTGGTTGAGACCCTACCCCCAACCTTAGAAGCCTCTGCCTTTCAGTGAGCAGGAAAGTAGTGACACGAGCTGTGCTTACTTGCAAAAAAAAAGACCTTCTCTTGTTGGTACAGCAGCAAAAGGAGTGGCTGCAGAGCTTGGCCCTCCTTGCCCTTCTGGAGTGTAACTCTGGTTGCCCTCAGAGAATGCTCTCGCTCTCCAGCAGCTCTTGTCTGCTGGCCTTCTCCACTCCTGGCATAGAGTTGCCTGTTTCAGGGGCACCAAGCAGCAGAGGGTGGGAAGGAACCCATCAGCTGCTGAGCCCCTTTCAGGCAGCCACCTCTCATTTTGCTCCCACCGTAAACCAGTTGCATGTTGGGAAGGAACAGCTTGTGTGAAATGGCCTTTTGTGGGATGTTGATAGCCAGCAGCCTGCCTTTCTCTGCATCCATTGTTCCCAAACAGCTACATGTGGACAAGAAGCAGATCAGTGTGGGCTTCATCGGCTACCCCAATGTGGGAAAGAGCTCTGTGATCAACACGCTCCGCTCCAAGAAGGTCTGCAGTGTGGCTCCCATCGCTGGCGAAACCAAGGCAAGCCTCTCAGTGGACCCAAACTTAAGATGTCGCTGTGGTCGTCCTTGTGCAAGTGGTGGTGTGGGTCAGGACCAGGCACATTCCTTGCACTGCTTGAGTAAAGATACCAGGTGTAGAGTTCAGTGTTGTGAGCAGTCTCCGAGCTTAGGTTTTCAACCCAGGGGTAAGCAGCTTGTGCCCCAGCAATTCTCATCGTCCCTCACCATTGGCTATGCTGGCTAAGAGTGATGGGAGTTGTAGGCCAAAACTTCTGGAGGGCCAGACGTTGTCCACCCTGTTCTAGCTCTTATGGTGGAAGATATAACATGTTCATGACGAAATGTCAGAACTTCTCCATGGTAAAATGATTTCAGTGTTCTGGATGGCAAAATAAATCATGAGAACTCTTTGTGGGGGTGGGGGGAGAAAAATGTCTTTTGGGGTTGGACTCGATGGCCTTATAGGCCCCTTCCGACACTACTATACCATTCTATGACGATTTGGTTTGTTTTTCCAAAGCAAAATGTACACTCAACTCTGGTTAGTCAGCTACAGAAATTAACTTAAACCTCTTTGTGCAGTGAGAACACTCACTTTGGTTGGAAAACACCAACGGACTGGGAAATCAAAATAAAATATCCCTCTTCCCAGAAGGGCTACAGTTTAGCTTCCCCACAATGTGATAGGACCAGGACATGTCGCAACTGCAAGAGACAGACAAAATGTAGATCTATTGCCTATCCTGCCCAGCTGTCTTGCAGCAAGTTCAGTTTTCAGTGCTTAGCAGCACCATGGCTGCTACTTCCCAGTTTAAAATGTATATACAGTTGAAGAAGAAAGATAAGGTCAGTTCTGTTCTGTTCTCCACAGGTGTGGCAGTATATCACCTTGATGCGCCGCATATTCCTCATTGACTGCCCAGGAGTGGTGTACCCCTCAGGAGACACGGAAACAGATATTGTGCTGAAGGGAGTGGTGAGTGTTAAGTGAAATGTTTGAGCCTTCTTTCTCATGAGCCAACCCTGATCTAACATCCTTTCTTTATTATCAAAATGTTTATGAGGTCCAGGGCCTTGCAGTCTTCACGCAGACTCTTGGCAAATGGGTAGAGACGCACGTGCAGGCTTGTAAAGTCCCTGCCTTGCCCTTTGGAGCTGTCCACCCTCATTCTTGCTGCTGTAGTTGTGCAAATAATGTGTAACAACCTGGGAGGTTGATTTTTCTGACTGCTTCCAGGTTCAAGTAGAAAAAATCAAGAGTCCGGAAGACCACATTGTTGCAGTGCTAGAGAGGGCCAAGCCAGAATACATCAGCAAGACGTACAAAATAGACTTCTGGCAGAATGCGGAGGACTTTCTTGAGAAACTGGCCTTCCAGACTGGGAAGCTACTCAAGGTAAAGGAACCTGCCTCTTTTTCCCCACAGGGGATAGAGCACCTCATGATGGGGTGACCAGAGAGGAGAAGTAACCTGCTAAGGGGCTAGCTGGTGAGCTGATAAACTGCTCTTTGATTCAGCAGAGTTGGGTGGTTGGCCAGGCTGCTTCTTGGGAAGTGATGCACCATATCAGGGAGGTGCTTCACCAAAGGAAGAATGGGAGCTGATGAGCAAGCACGTGCTCTCTGAAAGGGAGTCTGCTTCTAGGTGTCTACTTCTGTGGGGTGGCAGATTATAAGCCTGTCTTCTCCCTGTAAAAGAGGGTATTTGTGGCAGATGGATTCTGATGTAGGGAGAAGATGGTCTTGTAATCCATCCCCACAAGTATCCTCTTTTCCTGCCACCTGGCTGGATTTATGGAACCAAATAGACACCAAGAGGCAGATTCCACTCCCATCTTGCTTCACCCTCTCCCCCCCCCCCTCAATTCTACCCCCTCTGCTCTTGTTTCACGTGGCTACAGTGGGCCTGAAAGATTACCCTTCCATTTCAGGGGGGTGAGCCTGATGTGCGCACAGTCAGCAAGATGGTGCTGAATGACTGGCAGAGGGGCCGCATCCCCTTCTTTGTCAAGCCCCCAAATATGGAGCAGGGCCCACAGGTAAGGTCTGCATTAACAATGTGAGTAGATATTTCTTTAGAAACAGAAAGGCAGAATATAAATTTTCCTAAAGAAATACAATATATTGATTTATGACAAGGCATAACAAAAGTTGAGCAACATCTAAGCAAGTGTAGCAGGTCCAGTTATGCCAGATCACTGATGACAAAACGCTTGAACAAAAAGCAGTCCTTGTCCCAGCAGCCATGACAGAAAAACTGTTTGACCTTACTAGGGATGGCGAGTCAAACGATATTGCAGGACGGTTACTTCTCATCCTCTCTCTGAGTAAAGAGGGCAGAACAAAAGAAAGGACTGCACTAGATTTTTGGGGGCCTTTAAACAACTTCCACTTCCAAAAGTAGGTGATGAAGGCCTTCCTTAATTTTAAAAGAAGTCTTAGGTTTTTAAGCATTTCCCCAGTAATTATCTCTTACAAGTCAAAGCCATAGAGCAGCTGAGGATTCCAGCATTGAGCAGAGGGTTGGACTTGATGGCATTATAGGCCCCTTCCAACTCTACTATTCTAAGATTCTAGGAGACCTGGCTCCCTCCTGATCAAGATGTGATCAAGACCTCCTTGCGAAGATGAAGTTGTAGTTCCTAAGAAGGAATCCACTGTCAAGCAGCACATTCCAAACTGGAATTGCTTGTTCCTTTAATCTTTAGAGCGGGGTGTGCGGGAGGTCAGAGTTACTCTGTAACCATGGTGATGCACTCGGCATATGAGCAGAGGTACTCCTTGATTTATCCTTTCACATGAGCTTGATACTAGACCCTGGTGAGCCTTGATTAAAGGCCGATCAGTGGACAGTTTTGCCAAGACAGTCTGGAGTGGAACAAACACAATGGCTGAGTGTGGTGGTTGTGGTTTGTGTGTATTGGTAACCATGGTTTGTAGAGAGGGTACTGTAACTTCTTCTTTCAGCCCACAGCAGCTGCCTTGGAAGTACCCACAGCCACCAGTAAGAACAAGAGCAGTGCGGAGAGCACTGGGCCAACAGAGATACTTGAAGAGCAGGCCAAGAGGGATGGCTGCCCCAGCTTAGCAGCAACCCAGTGGTCCCACGTGCGGCAGAACTTTGGGAAGATCAGTGTGGCTCCTCAGTTCTCACAAGAAGACCTGGTCCCTGTGGATGTGGAGTATGTGGAGGAGACAGACAGTGATCCAGAGGAAGGGGAGAAGGATAGCAAAGAGGAGGAGGAGCAGCAGCAGCATTGCCAGCTTGGCAGGGCAGCCAAAAAGGAGGGCACTAGGCAAGACACAAAAGCAGTGCTGCAGTTGCTGGATGAGAAGATTGCCAAATACAAGAGGTTCTTGGACAAGGCCAAAGCCAAGAGGTTCTCAGCCATAAGGTAGCACTTCTGTCTCCTTCTCTATTAGGCAATGGCGTGTGTTTGAGCTGGCTCATGCAGATAGAATGGGCCAAGAGGCAGAGGTGAACCTTCTGCAGTAGCAAGACTGGCCAGTGATTAGCTGCCTTTCATTCACTGAGGCCATCCAGATCACAGCATACCATGAGCAGATATGACTCAGAAAATGAGCCAGGCCACGTGCTGCGGAGGAAGGCTATTGAACCTATGCATTGCTTGGTTGTATTTTATTGAATTGCCCCCTCTCTACACCCCCAGATTGTGGGAGGGGTAGTATATGCCTGTCAATGAATACTCTTGTAAATAACAGGGTGCATATGAAATAGGCCCAGTGTGTGGTGCAATTTGGCATTACTGCCACTGTGCTATGAACCCCAATGGACCTACCTGAGAGGTGTGGGCCATACCTGGTGGAGGGGGGATAATTGCTGGAGTATCAATGGTCACACAGGCGGCATCTCTACTTAAGAGAGATTGACGTTGAATTTTGACAGTGCTGTTGTGTGCATAGTAGAATGGCAGGGGGAGCCCTTAATAGGAACAGCAGCTAGGGAAGGGTGAAACAAGGTTTTGCAAGTGCCTAAATGCCCGGCTTCCTGTTTTGTAGAATCCCCAAAGGGCTGAGTGAAAAAGTGTTTGCAAACTCATTATTAGACTCTGTGGCTGTTGCAACTGACGAAGCTGGAGGTAAGGGAGCTGTTACAGCATTGGTAGGTTTCCTTTTGAGGGTTTTCACTGGAGGCTGCTACCCCTCTATGGAAGGGTTAGGGTGTGCCTGGGCCACTCTGCTTTCACTGTCCAGCCCTGGCTCTTTCTGCCTTCCATGCGAAGGAAACATGCTTGAGGCTGTATCTCTGGTGAGAGTATAGGGTGGGATCATAATTCTATGCCTATTCTTAGCCTATAGATTTGCGGGGAAGTTTTACCGCTCTAAATGGATTGTCTGACACTGAATAACCGCTAGTCTGTCATTCATTGCCGCTCTGGCTACTGTGTTCCATTCCCCTGAACAGTCTGTGTGGGATTTTTCTTCCCATCATTCTTGGAATGCTACTTTTAGGGAGTCTGAGGAAAGTCAAGAAAAGGAAAGAACAAGAGGAAGAGGATCAGGACCTGGATAGCAGTCCGGCGAAAAGGCCTTGCACAAAACAGAGTTCAAAGGAGGTAGGTTCCAGCAGCTCCCACAGGGCCAGTTCCACATGCAGAAAGCAGCACAGTGTGTGTTCCTTGGCACACAATCTATTTCTCATGGGAGCCTAGCTTTTGTGTCTTTTGAAAAAGCAGGTTGCTAATACTTATTAGCAGGTTTATGCCTTCATTTACCCAGACCTTCTCCTCCTGACTTGCTGTGAAAATGAGAAAGTATACAAAATCGGAATAGATCTGTTTTAGAATAAAGCACATGGGTTGAGGAGGCGAATATGAAACATGCCAGGTTTGGGGGAATTTTGTATATGATGTATTTTCTTGGTGCAGAATATGGATGTGCCCTGTGCGGAGAAGCAGAGGTGATGCTTTCCTTGAGGGGAGAGTGGCTGGGCAGAAACCATTATTTTTATTGGTAGGCAATTTTGCTGCCTCTGAGTTGCCCTCAGCCTGACAATGGCAACGAAGCATTCCATGAATCAGCAAGCATTGAAGCTTTGCACCTAGCTAGTATCCCAGCAATTCTAAACCTTGTGCCCGCAAGCCAGAGCAAAGTGGGTGGATTCTGCCCTTGCAGGGGAATAGCAGACTTCCCTTTTTGCTCAGTTTTGCCTTCAGTGTTAAATCTCCATGCTGGTATATTCTCTCCCCCCCTCCCTTCCCTCGCACTCAGTTCAGCATTGGGTTCCCCACCAACTTCTGGTGTTGTGAGCGAGAAGGAGCAGCAGGGCTAGAGATGTGAAGGCCAAGGGGGGGGGGGGGGGACTGGGGGCGGGAAACATATTTTTCTGAAAAATGGAACAGTTTCAAATTATGAAATATTTCTGTTTAGAATTTATGATGAAGTATTTATATTATCCAACTTTTTTATTTCCCCCAAAATGATTTCTAAAAAACTATGTAATAAACTATGTAACACTTTTATAAAAAGTCTTAGAGATGTGTGGACATCATGAAGCCATGGGAAAACATTTTAACCCTCTCTGTAAGATTCCCAGTGTAATTATTTCTTTCATTCCTTATTAAAATTATTGCTTTAAAGTATATTTTACTGATGGACATTTATGCCCAGTTTCCCAACAGGTGAGTAGAGTCACCATTGTGCATACCTGACAATGTCGTTCTTGACGATTGGGTTTTGTTCTATAAAGTCCTGATGCTGTAGCAATCATTTAAGTTTTAATCTATTCAGACAATAATTACAAATGTACTAATTGAACATACCTTTAAAAGGTTTAAAATATAATGATAATTTTATGAGCAAACTAAGGTATACGTACAAAAGTCAGAATATACAGGTTGAGGAGGGCTGTTCCTAAAGCATCCCTCCCCAACCTGGTGCCCTGCAGATGTTTAGGACTAGAGTGCTCAGCATTCTTGACAATTGGCCAGGCTTCCCAAGGCTGGTGGCAGCTGAAATCCAAAATATATGGAGGGTATCAGGTCGGGGAAGACTGTCTTAAAACAACAAAGTGACTTTAGGTCTGTAAAGAGTGCCCCAAAAATTATTGCTTATTTTTCATACTCTACATCTCTAGGCAGGACATTTTCAGTGGTAGCCCCATGCCTGCTTCATTTGTATGTTGCTGTCTTATTAAGACCAGCTGTTTTAGACAGGCTATTCACGGAGTCTTAAGATTGTATGCTTAATCTGCTCCTGTGTTGAGTGGGTAATCTTATCCCGTTATTCCACTGGCTGCTTAGCGGCATGGATTTTGAAAATTTGTTAACTGCCACATGTGCTCATCTTTTCTGCCTGCTGGGGCCAGGGGGGGAAGAGACATTTGGACACTCCCAGAAGGGCAGAAAGTAACAAGCCTTTGAAATTGTCAATTTGTGTTGTTCCTTTCTCTGATTTAAATACAAAGTATGTTTTGCTTCTGCTTTCACAGAGGAGAAGAGTAGAGCGTCGGCAGCACTCAAAGAAAGTTGGTGTTCGATATTATGATACTCATAATGTAAAGAACAAAAACAGGAACAAAAAGAAACACAATACTGGAGGACAAAAACTGAAAACTTAAGAGAAATAAACATAAGCAGTAGTTTCTGAGCCTCTGTCTGCTTTAGAGGTATTCTTCCTTTCTTCCCTTGTTCTGAATGGCCGGACGAAATCTTAAATATTATGCCAATTAGGATTTCTACGTGGAATTTAAACTATCGCTTCCCCCCACTCCCCAGCAGAATACTGCAGTTTTCAGGGACCTTGTGGTCAACTTCCGTGCTGCTCCCATTGCTGGAAGAAACTGGTAGCTGCCAGAGAATTTTGGTGGTGCAGCAGCTGAGAATGGCCAATTTAGCTTTAAAGCAAGCAAGCGGGGGGTGGGGGGCTTGTGTTACCCACTCCTGCATTATGGCTAATGGGTTAAAAATGCCCTATGTTATGAATGCTCTGATTGTAGTCCCTATTATTTTACCATATACAGAACCTTTTATACAACCCTGAACTTGCAGCTGCTCTTGTTACTGGAGCTAAAATGAACTTCGAAAACTTGCCGTAAGAGGAGATGGGACTGGTTGACTCTCGTTCTTCGGGGAGCCTTACAAAAGGCTTCACCTGTCAGTGGAAAGGCAAGGAATGAAATTTAAGTAGGCAGAAAGCTGGTTGGAGAGAAGACTGGTCATCATCTCCTTACCTAGTAAAGGAGGCAAGAGGTTGGCTTTGGGTACTTAAGCATCAATTAAACAAATAAAGATTCAGAGTTGTGACTTAATTTAATGTGACCACAAACAGCCCTTGCCTCACGGTAGGGCTGAGACCTGCCCAGTTCTAACAGTCTAAAGTACTGATGCATTAAAAAAATATCCAGTGAGTATGAACTGGTGAGGCAAATCCCAAGCTGGTTGAGAAATATTCAAAGCAAGGAGGGAAATTTGACCAGTGTTTTGATCCAAATGAGGGGCGGGGGAGGTTGGGGAATTAATCATTCTGGAAATATTTGGAAGAATTCTTGGAAGACGCGCCCTTGCTTGCCACTCCGCCGGCACTTTTTGCACTGAGCCGTTGGAAGGTCTACTTCTTAGGTGCAATGATCCCTTCAAGCTGTGCCTATAATGTAAAAGAAGACAAGTAGGCTAATTAATGAGTTTCTCACTTCTGCCAGAAGGCAAATTAACTGTCCAAAGTGAGGCTGCTGCAATATGGAGGGTAAGAAACAAGCCAGGGTGGTGGTGGTTTTCTCATTCTTACATTCTTTATCCCATGTTTTATAAATTAGACACACTCATTCTTGGCACGCAGACCTGGTGTGTCGTGGAAGGAAGTAGAGAGCTGGCACTCTTTCCTGGCAATGAAAGTGTCATTTCAGAATACAAAGCACTGAAAAGGGAATTGAATCAACGTTGCTAAAACAGTGGTTTGCATTCTCTGCTTTCAGTCCTGGCTGTGAAACCCATGGCTGTCCAAGGGCTGGGCGCATTAACCTTTTGAGATTTGAGCTGAGTACAGTGACTGAGACAACTTTATGCCCAATTAAGAGAAAAATAGAACTGGCTACCACTACACAGCATGGTCACCAGGTGCCACATCTAATTTCTTTCCTGGGTGTTTTGTTTTGTTTTGTTGGCCTGGAGGCTACCAGACAGGGTTCCACCAAGGAGGCAAAGCTTTGAAAAGAAAACACTGCTATCAATCTTGTCCACCCCCATCACAAAGTCCCTAAACTGCCTGGAGGGAGTTAAGAAGCTGCATCAATTACTAACAAGCACAATTCCTACTCACTGAGGACCACTGCTAAGCATTCAAATTGGTCACAAATAATCCCTGCAACTTGGTGTAGGAGCGTCCACCAATCTGAAAAGTTCTCTACTTTGCATCACCACCATGCACCTGCCTACTCCCATGCGCTGGATTGCCATAGCCTATGACACATGTTGCTCAGCCAGCCAGGGTAGGCCTTAAGCATGCAGTCTAGGAGCCCCACTGTACAGGTTTCTACCAATAAAACACGTTTAGCATTCTACAGCATAATACCACAGGCTGGGGTTAGACTGCAATATTCTAAATGGCTGCCTAGTCCAAGCCAACAACACTGCCTGCATGGAGCCAGGCACAGATCAGTCCATTTAGGCTAGATCAGAGGCTGGTCTAAGTGAAGTATTTAATAGATCAAACAGGTTCTAGCAAGCAAATTGCACCCCTAAGGAAAGGCAGAGGAATGTTCCCAAGTCAGCAATCCATCTGAGCAGGAGAGACACTCCTTGAGACTAAATACAGTGTCATGTTAAAATGATGATGTAACCAAGGTAATTAAGCTTCTAAGCACACCTGTCCACAACTGCTCAACTCACCTTGAGCTGCTGATTGGTCCGTTTCAGAAACTGGACTTCCTCCGTGTGCTTCTTCTCCTCTACCTGACGCCTTTCAAGTTCCCGCTTTTCAATTGCTTCACACTTTGCCTTCTGCTCATTCACTTGCCTCTCCAAGTCTCGTTTCTCATCCTCTAAGTCTGCAATCTTGGGATGGAAAACACTCAGCCATCAGGGATTGGCCATAACTGGTACGAAGTTAGCTATGCAGATCTTCTGAATGTGTCTTTAAGGTGTCCCAGCTTCCTCTATCTTCACAAAGGCCATTCTTTCCCTTCTGCCTGCCCCCACCCCAGCCCTGACGATGGCTTGTTCTAGCTCCCGATATCATGATGCAGCAGCTACAGACCTTCACTTACTTTCCTTTCCATATCAGACTTGCCCTGCTCAGCCTGCAGTGCCTTCCGCATGCCAAAAGCAACACTGCTCTCATAAAGGGTCTGGTAGGCTGCAATAGTCATCCGGATTTCATCCCGCACGCGTAGCAGCAACAGCCCGCGCTCTGCACAGTTGATGGTCACCTCCCGGATCAGCTCATCTGCGAGGCAAGGGCCACATATGAAGTGTCTGGGAAGAGACTGCAGATCCACTGGCACATTCTAAGCAATGTGCAGTGCCACTGAGTCCCAGGACTGGCGCTCTCCATTCCCTACAAAGACTGAAGTAAAGGAGAGCTCCAAAGCAGCCTTAAAGCTCAGGAGTTCTTCAGCCTGCAGGAAAAAGAAAAGGAACCTCTCGTGCAAACACTTGAGTCATTGCTGACTCCTAGAGGGAGGCCTGCTTTCACTGACGTTTTCGTAGCGGGGTGGTTTGCCATTGACTTCCCCAGTCGCAGTTACCTTTCCCCCAGCTAGCTGGGTACTCATTTTACCGACCTCGGAAAGATGGAAGGCTGAGTCGACCTGAGCCAGCTGCCTGAGAACCAGCTTCCACTGGGATCAAACTCAGGCCGTGGGGAGAGTTTCGGCTGCAGTAACTGCTGCTTACCACTCTGCGCCACGTGAGGCTCAGCCTGCAACTCCGATACAAAGTTTTGCTCTTCTAACCTCTAGTTCTGCCATCTTTGGGAATAGCACTGCAAACAACTCAATGGCTCTTGTATATACTTCAAAACTGCATGCACTGCATCAAGAAAGAGAGCCAATCCCAGAGGTCTTTCCTGGTAAGATAAACTGCAGTTATTTAGAAGACAAGAGTTTAAAAAGTGGATAGACTTGTGAGGAAAGTTATCACTGCCATGTGATATTTCATATAGAAGGTTAAAAACTAGAGAAGAAGGGATATAACAGGTGGGGATGGTTAAAAGAGTCTGGCAGGTGTCTGCAATGTGCTTTGGGTTCAGCCGAACACCAAATTGAACTGAGCTGATTCTGATAGATTTGGGAGATGTCCGAATCCAAGTGGGGCTACTCCAAATTAGAATCATAGAATAGCAGAGTTGGAAGGGGCCTACAAGGCCATCGAGTCCAACCCCCTGCTCAATGCAGGAATCCACCCTAAAGCAGCCCTGACAGATGCTTGTCCAGCTGCCTCTTGAAGGCCTCTAGTGTGGGAGAGCCCACAACCTCCCTAGGTAGCTGATTCCACCGTCGCACTGCTCTAACAGTCAGGACGTTTTTCCTGATGTCCAGCCGGAATCTGGCTTCCTTTAACTTGAGCCCGTTATTCCGTGTCCTGCACTCTGGGAGGATCGAGAAGAGATCCTGGCCCTCCTCTGTGTGACAACCTTTTAAGTATTTGAAGAGTGCTATCATGTCTCCCCTCCATCTTCTCTTCTCCAGGCTAAACATGCCCAGTTCTTTCAGTCTCTCTTCATAGGGCTTTGTTTCTAGACCTCTGATCATCCTGGTTGCCCTCTTCTGAACACGCTCCAGCTTGTCTGTGTCCTTCTTGAATTGTGGAGCCCAGAACTGGATGCAATACTCTAGATGAGGCCTAACCAGGGCCGAATAGAGAGGAACCAGTACCTCACGTGATTTGGAAGCTGTACTTCTATTAATTCTAACACTCTGATCAATGTGTCTCCAAAAATGGACACATTTCTCCCTAAGCTCTCCATATAAGGAAAACATGGTTGGGAGGAGGGGTGTTGTTCTGTGATTGGAAGCTTAAGCTTCTAATCACTGGATAGTTTCACCAGGGCTCCCTAATTCCAGTGCTTTGGGGTGGGGTGGGGGATGTTGAAGTAATATATTGCAGGAACTGATCCAGTGTTCCTTGCTAGTTCTCTCCCCCAGGAAAAGGGACATTGAAAGAAGTGTAATGGAGCCTGTGGGACCCAAGAGAGTACCATTGGGTGCTTGGTTGACAAAGATTGGATGTTCAAGTACTTCTTTCTCTGCATAATTCACATCCATCATCCACCCCTGTCCTAATGTACTTCCTGTGACTTTGGTGCTAACTGAGCAAAACCCAAAAAACCCTTAAAACTATTTTTCATTTATAATAACCCCCCATAAACCTGCACTTATCCTTTGGAAATCTTGCAGGTTTCTTGCCTGGGGTATCTCTAAGACATCTGTTATTTTCCTACAAATGGACTAAAAAACCACTGGGGGAGGGGGAGAACCCACCTCCTGCCCCACAACCATTCAAATGTTCCTACAAAGAACACTGCACTTATCCTTTGAAAATTTTGCTGGTTTCTTGACTAGGGTCACCCCTGTGCTGTATATCATTTCCATAACAATTGACTACCAAAAATGGGGTGATAAGCACATCCCTTTATTGAAACTCCCAAATTGTAAAGACTGCTCTTGCACAAATCTCCCTGCACATATTCATCTGAAAACCGGCAGGCTCGATTCCTCCAAAAGGGGCAACTCTCCCTGCAAATTTCTTCCTGCTAATAAAAACAAGATTTAAAGGCGTACAGCACAAAAATGCTTGCACAAATGTGGCAGATGTAGCCTCTTCACATGGCTTATCATGCAAGTGTCATCCAATTCTGACAAACAGAAAAAAAGTTATAGCCATTTGTTGGTTCCTAGAGAAGAGTCAATGGGAAGAATGAAGATTTTGGATTTGCGAATCAAGATTCTGACCGGAGTCAAATTGATCCAACCCGAATGGGGCTACTTTCTGAATTGCTGAATCAGGGTACCAGCCAAACCTTATGGTTGGTGCTCACCCCTAGTATCTGCAGGAAGGGGCTTCTCCTCTCCTGGGCAGGTTTGGATGGAGAGGAGTGCCTGCACTCACTCACCGAAGCACTGAGAGTACAGCTCCCGCCTCACAGGGCAGATGCCCGTCTCGCGGGCCTGGCGCTGCTGGAGTTTGAGGTCCAGCTGCTCTTGCAGATGCACAACGTCCATGCGTGTGCTGGGGGTGCTGGACACCTGCTGGATCCACAGCTGGTTCTCTTCCATCCATTCTCTATAGCAAGGCAAGCAGAAAGATGTCAGAGCAAGCGGCCTAAGTGGGCCCCAAGACTTCTGTGCTGATGTCCCATGACTCCTAGGAGTGCCTTGGGCAACTCACCAGGGCAACTCCCTCTGCAGGCCTGGCCCTTTGCACATGCGTGTGCGCTGCAAGGAGAGGCACGGGAGGGCCCAGGCCCTGGCTGGCTGCTTGCTTGCTGAGCAGTGGCACCTCTTCCTTGGGCACCCCCGGAACGGCTGCCAGGGCATTGGCCTCCGAGACGCGTGGACGCGTCCGCTGTGCCTCGGGCAGGGCCCGTGGGAGGCGCTCACCTGGGCGGTAGGATGGCGTTGAGGATCTCCTCGGCTTGCTTGCTGGGGTCGGCGGCGGGCGAGGGCGCCTTGCCCTTGGGCGGCGAGACGGGCGCCGCGGGCGGCTGCACCTGCGGGGTCGCCTTCAGGGGCCGGGCCTGCGGGAGCGGAGCGGGGCTGAGCACGGCCGCGGAGAGGCCGCCCGGGCCCCGAGTCGAGGAGGAGCCGGAGCCGGAGCCGGAGCCGGAGCCGGAGCCGCCGCCCGCCCCCCCCCCCCCCGCGACGCGACCTACCTTGGGCGAGCGCTTGTCGGTGTTGCGGCTCACCAGCACCGGCGTCTCGTAGCGGAGCAGCGAGTCCGCGGGCGGGATCATCGCGGCGGCGGGTCGGGGTCCTGCGGCGGCGCGGTTGCCTTGGCGACGGGGACGCGCTGCCGGCCGGCCTCCCGCTCACGCGACTCGGGCGAGGGGGCGCATGCGCGGCGCGGGCCTGTCCCTTCCCGGAGCAGAGGCCCAGGCTGCCCCGCGCTGCTCCCCGCCCAGGGCGGAAGCGCGACCGCCGGCCTCGCGTCCCAAATGCCTCGTGCCGAAATGGCCGGCCGGAAGCGTCCCCCTCGCTGCCTCTGACGGCGTGGGCCCTGGCCAGGCCCTCGAGCCGCCTTTGGACCTGCGGCGTGAGGCGGCTGCCCCAAGCGGAGCAGCCGGCAGGGGGCGCGTGGCTGCTTCGCCCGGGACCATAGAGTGCGGGGGTAGAGCAGCCCGCAGAGACGGCGCAAGTGCTTCCGGGTGGGGAGTTTCATAACGACCTGGTAGCGGAAGCGAGAGGCGACGGGAGCTCCGCGCCGCTGCTATGGAGGAGCCCGCGCGTCGGCGGCACAGGAAGCGGAGCCCGCGCGGAAGCCGCTCCCCGCCGGGAAACTCGGGCGCCAGCAGGTAACGGGCCTGAGTAGGCTCCGCCTCTCGCGCTTCCTGGGCCTGGGCCTGGGCCTCAGCGACCGAGAGGAGGAGGAGGGTTCGGGCCGGGCCGCCCCGTCGCCCGCGGGGCCCCCTAAAGAGCGGGCCTGGAGCGCCGCTGGCGTGCTGGGCTTTGGGCGGCTAGTCGTGGGGCTGCGGTTGGGCCCTCGAGCCCGGTGTGTTGAGCGGCGTGTGCCCTTCTGGCTTTCTCTGTTTCTACTGATGGGGAGCCTGGTGCCTAATTTGATTTTTGTATCTTAAAAGATCACAGTCCAAGCGGAAAAACAAGTCCTCAGACAAAAGACGGAAATCTCCCCGAGAGAAAAGGAGCCGAAGTCCCCATCATGCTATACCTAAAGTGAAGCAGGTAAATGGACGCGTTGCAAATCATGTTCAGGGGCTCCATGGTGGTTTTCTTGATATGACGGGGAAATGTGGTAAGGCTTGGGAGCAAAACAAGTATGGACACATTGAGAGAAAAGCTGTTTGAATAGGAAATTACATCCTGAGCAAATATTAAATCTACCAGCAGAATAAAACTACATCCCTACACATATTTCTTCAGAAGTCTCATTCCCTAGCAAGTGTGTTTAGGATTGTAGTTTATGTATCATAGCTTTATTGCCCAGTTTCTAACTCTGCTAGTTAACAGTTCAAGCACACTGTAACATTTCAGGAGGGTTTTTTCACCAAGGATCCTCAATTATTTTTAATTACAGTTTAGCTTGCTTGAGAAAATTATTATTATTATTATTATTATTATTGTTATTATTGTTATTATTCAAATTTGGGAAGCCAGAAATAATCTCAGGGGTGGATAACTTGTGGCCCTCCAGATGTTTTGGCCTACAACTCCCATTAGTTCTACCCAGCAATGCCAGTGTTCAACGGATGATGGAAGATGCAGGCCAAGTCATCTGGGGGGCCACCAGTTGCCCAGCCCTGTAACAATGAAGACTACTGTGACATTTTAAAGACCTGACAAATTTCTCTGAAAGTTTATGCCGTAATAAATTTGTTAGTTATCAAGGTGTCACAAGACTTACATGGTTACTTCTCCAGAATCTGAGCCTTCAAGGTTTTGTAGCTTAAATTTAAGACAGCAGGAAAAAAATATGGCCATTAAGCAAAGCACCACTGTACTGACTAACAGATTTAGAGTTCAGTCCTACCAGTTGCACCCTTAGTGATTGGAAGCCCCTGACTTTGGAGGCATCCGATCATCCAATGAACGGTGGGAGAAGTGGCAGAGGCAATCTTCGCTTCTTCATCCAGATTTTGCTAGGTCTACATCTTAGCCCGTCTAGGGAGGGTGCTTCAGAGGGAGGGAAGGTGGCTGGAAGAGGCTTGGGATAACTTGTATCCTGGCCTCTCTGGTTTCCTCCCCTCCACACCCACCAGAACACCCCCCTCCTCCTCCAAGGTCTCTTTTCAACCTCAGAGGGCAGATGGCTGCAAGAGGAAGGGGAGTTGGATCTCCTGACTTCCCCTTCTGAGGTTGGAGCACTGTGAAGGGGGAATGCAATCAATACAGTCCCTGGGACCCTCAGCTAAGTATCGTAGGATTGCTCTCTAAGTCTTTCAGTTCTAGAAAATGTATTTGGAAAATATGAAAATGTGCATCATTGATATTCCTCAATACGTCTTCTAACTTAATTCTTGTTGTTTCACTGTTATAGGAGCGAGAGGATCGCTCCCGGAGGGGACATGAAGAACGACAGCATCGAGATCATTCTGAACTTGAGCACAGGCGAGACAGAAGCGATGACAAAGACAGACACCGGGGCCATTCAGGCCGAAGGAAGTCCCATAGAGATCAGCCTGGGAGTCACGAAAGGGAAAGAGACACTCATCATTTCCAGGATCAGCAAGCACAGAGGGAATTCTATAATGAGCGACGGCGTGAGCATCGTCAGCAGATGGAAGTGAGTGGTGATGAGGAGGAGAATCAGGAAACAAGGGGGCCTGACAGCAAGAACACAGACAAAGAGCCAGGTAACAAAGAAAAGCCGAGCTTTGAACTGTCTGGAGCACTCTTGGAGGATTCCAACACTTTCCGTGGCGTCGTGATCAAATACACAGAGCCCCCAGAAGCACGCATCCCCAAAAAGCGATGGCGCCTGTATCCTTTTAAGAATGATGAGGTTCTTCCAGTTATGTACATTCACAGGCAGAGTGCCTATCTGTTGGGCAGACACCGGCGCATTGCTGATATCCCCATTGACCATCCCTCATGCTCCAAACAACATGCTGTCTTTCAGTACCGGTAAGTCTTGGTCTGTGGTGGGGGTGGGATGGGGAACACTAGATGCTTTCATGTCTCTGTGAACTCTTGAGTGGCCATGAGTTTTGGATTAGACAATACTTCCAGCTTACTGCCTGGAATGTATATAGCACAGAACAGGAGACAGTGTTAATGATTTCTAGTGGATCATTTGGTTGGCCAAGTGTGTACTCACCTGCAATTGCTGCCTCCTTGCCATTTCATCCTTGTCCTGAAAGTTTCTGCCAAACAAATTTATCCCCTGTGTTTTTGATCATAACATCTCTCTTCTCACCTACAGTGTCACTAGTGTAAGAACTATCAACAGGAGTATTAATAATAGTGCAAATGAAGGGCTGAAAGAGTCAGTCAGGGCAGACACTCTTGGGAGAAGGGGATTAAATACATTATTGATAACTACTCAAGAGAATGGTGCTGTTTGTGTGTTGAAAGAGGAAATGTTTTAGTTACTTACTGGGTCATGTAGTACAGGAATGTGTGACCTACATTTATCATTAATAATATAGTGCCATCTATGTGCGTGGCACTTTACAAAGAATATGTGCGTGACAGCTCCCTATCCCAAGGGGCTTAAATAGACACAAGGAAACAACAAAGGAAGAGGAGGAATGGAGGCTGGGAGAAACAGGAGTGGGGGAAACACAATTATTTCACTGGTGAGATGTTCCAAAGGCTTCCTGAAAAAGGTGAGCTGGAAGAGTGAATGTTACAAGAAGAGATACATTGGGATATAAGAGCAGAGAAATGAGGAGGGGGGCAGAATTTGGGGGATTTCGAAGGTAAAGACAAGAAGTTTGTGCAGGATCTGGGAGTGAACAGAGAGCCAGTGTGGGTGTAGAATCATAGAATTGTTGAGTTGGAAAGGACCACAAGGATCATGTAGTCCAACTCTCTACAATGCGCAGGAAAACCAGTTCCACCATCCATGAGAGGTGGCTGTCCAGCCTTTTCTTAAAAACCTCCAGAGATGGAGAACCCACAATCTTCATATGTAGACTGGTCCACTGTTGTACAGATCTTATTGTCAAGAAGTTTTTCCTTATAGTTAATCAAAATCTAGGTAGCTGTAATGTATACCCATTGTTGTGGGTCCTAATTTCTGTGGCCATGGAAAATAGTTCTTGACTATCTTCCCGAAGGCATCCTTTTATGTACCTAACATGTCTCCCCTCAGCTTCTTTTCTCCAGACTGAACATCCCAAGTTCCTTCAACCTGTCCTTGTAGGGCATGGCCTCAAGTCCCTGTATCATCTCTGTTGCCCTCCTCAACCTGTTCTAACCTGTCAATTTCTTTCTGGAAATGTGGTGCCCAGAATCGTGTGCTCTCACTAGTATCAAGTAGAGAGGAATCAGGACTTTGATACAATGCTTCTTCTAATGCAGCCCAGAACTGCATTAGCCCTTCTAGCAGCTATCTCACGCTGCTGACTCATGTTCACATTGCTGTCAACGACCACACCCAAAACCTTCTCCAATGTAGTGCTACCAAGCCATGAATCCCCCATCTTGTATGTGTACTCTACATTTTTCCTCCCTAAATGTAATACCTTACATTTCTCCCTGTTAAAGGACATCTTGTCTCTCTCAGCTCAGTCTTCCAACCTGTCCAAGTCAGATTGCAGTCTCATTCTGTCACCATGGGGGTTGGCCAGACCTCACAGTTTTATATCATCTGCAAATTCGATAAGTGCATCAATCCCATCATCCAGGTCATTAATAAAAATGTTGAATAATACTGCCCCCAAGATAGAGCACTGTGCTACCCCACTGGTTACATGACCTATTTTTAACAAAGCCATGCTGACTCTGCACAGCATTGTCTACAAGATGCTTACAAATGGCCTGCTTTATTACCTGCTCTAGGATCTTTCCAGGATTGATGGTTAGGCTCACTGGTTGGTAATTACTGGGATCGTCTTTTTTCCCTTTCTCGAAGAGGAGGACTACATTTGCTTTTCTTCAATCCCCTAGTACCTCCCCAGTTCTCCAGGACTCCTAAAAGATAATTGACAGAGGTCCTGACAGCTCTTCAGCCAGTTCCTTTAATATTCTACGGTGTATTTTATCAGGGCCTAGGGACTTGAAGGCATTCAAATTGGCTAGAAGTTCCTGTACCACATCCTTATTGATCCACACCCTCCTGTTGTGTTCATACCCAGTCTATTCCACTCAACTCATCATTTCCTTTGGATGTAAAGGCAGAGGCAAAATCGTAGTTGACTTTCTCTGCTTTCTCTTGGTCATCTGTTAAGATTCCTCCATTTGGTGTAAGCAGTGAGCCCACTGCCTCTGTTGTCTTCCTCTTGTTGCTTGACATATTTAAAGAAACTCTTCTTGCTGGTTTTTGCCTCCTTTGCTAGCCTGAGCTCATTTTCTGCCTTTGCCTTCCTGACCTCATTTCTACATTTCTGGGCCAAAGCTCTGTAGACTTCCTTGGTCAGAAGCCCTTCTTTCCATTGCCAGTAACCACCCTTTTTTTAGTCTCAATTCCTTCATGAAGTGCTTGTTCAATCACGTTGGCTTCTTTAGACGTCTCTTCATTTTCTTCTTCATTGGTATTGTTTGAGACTGTGCTATCCTTAATTCTTCTTTCAAGAAATCCCAGCTGGCTACAACACACATGCCTTTAAGGTTTTCTACCCATGGTATTTTCCTTACTATTTCTCTTAGTTTGTTTAAATTGGCCTTCCTAAAATCCATGGTTTGTTGTTTGACCATTTTTTACCAAACTATTTGTCAAAATCACGAACTCTAACAATGTGTGGTCACTTGTACCCAATTTTTTCCCCACTTTAATATCTTTAGTCAACTCCTCCCTGTTAGTAAGAATCAAATCCAAGGTAGCAGATCCCCTAGTGCCCACCTCAACCTTTGGAAAGAGAAAATTATCACCAGTACAAGTCAAGAACTTTTCTGACATCCAACAAATTTGTGGGTAGTTGAAATTTACCATCACAATCACTTCATGTTTTTTTGAGGCTTCAGTAATCTGCTTTAGTAAATTGTCATCTCACTCTTCTGACTGGTTTGGTAGTCTGTAGCAAACACCTAGCAAGATATCCCTTCTGTTAGGTCTCTCTTCTGTCTTAACCTGGAGGTTTTCAAGACTTGTATTTCCATTACTTCTGTACAGGTAAGTTCATTCCTGATATACAGCGCTACACCACCTCCTCTCTTGTGTTGCCTATTTCTCTGAAACAAGGTGTACCCATCAAGCCTCATCTTCCACTGGCGGTATTTCAGGAAGGGGTGTCACATGGTCAGAGCAATTAGAGAGGTGAATTAGGTTTGGCAGAAAAGTGCTGGATAGGCATTGAAGGTGATACAACAAAAGTCCCGAGAGAAGATGATCACCAGGATTTTCCCCGAGGTGGCTTTTTTTTTTAAGGGAGAAGCCATGGGATGGGATGATACTACGCAGGGGCACTATATAGAGGGAGAATAGTAGAGGGCCAGGTACAGAGCCCTGAAGGACTCCAAAGGAGAGAGGGAAAGCTGAGGCAGTGTGTCCCCTATAAAAACATTGAAAGAACGAAAGAAGTTAGGTAGGAAGAGAACTAGCAGAAGACAGAATTCCAGAGGCCTATGGAATAAAGGCAGCCAGGCAGGGGAAAGTGATCATGTGTATTGAAGGTGGCAAAGAAGTCAAGGAGGATGAGGACTGGCACAGAGGAGGTGGTGGTGGTTTTGGTGAAGGCAGTTTCAGTGGAGCGCAGAGGGTGGAAGCCAGATGTGTGTGTGTGTAAATAGGAACTGCAAGAAAGATGGAGTAAGTAACACATTCCAGGAATTTTCAAGGTATATTGCAGGGGAGAGGGGAGAACGGGGAATTATGCTATGTTTGAATGCTAAATGGAAAGAGACAGAGGAGCGAGGTAGGCTTATGATATGGTGGAGAGCCTGGTTAATGACAAAGGAGATGGGAACTAGAAGTCAAGGGAGAATAAGATGGGGGTGTCCTCCACTCCTATAAAAACGGAAAGGGGAGGGCCAGTGGAGGGAGAGCTGAAAGAGGAGAGAGTTAGAGAGGATGGATTCAGTTTTAGCACTGAAGAAGGAAGCACAATCTTGAGGAGAAAGAGTGAGGAAAGGGGAGGGGGATGGACAGGCTAGAGCAGTGCTTGGGAGTCCTAGACTTGCTGTGGTGCAGAGGTGAAACAGCGTCGTTTCGCCACGTTGATGGCAAAAGAGCAAACTCTTTGTTCTCTAAAAGTATTGAGCTGCACACAAACAGATTTTGAATGGAGTGAGTGAGCCAGGGCTAGGACTGAGAGAAAAAATAGTTTGTTGGACCAATGAGGCAAATATGTCGAACGTTGAGGGCAGGGAGGAAATGAAGGTGCGGACTGGAACACTGATAATATCAGAGGGATGAAGCCAGGTTTCAAGGAGGGCAAGTAGCTTGAGCAACCGAGAAAGGATTGTGATCTTGGATCATGACCATTTCCTAGATGAAGGCCGTTCCAGAGGGAACAGTAGAAGAAAAGCAAGAAAGGCAATGAATAGGAATGGGGTTTGGGCAGAAAGGGTGGCAGGATGCCAAGATGTTTGAAAGAAGGGTCTCTGGTAGTATCAGAAGTGCAGTCAGTCCTGATTCACCTGGGCACATGCAGGCTCTTCAGAGGCTGCAGATAGGGGGAAGGAGTTCTCTGGGCGGGAGGGACACTTGGGCAAAGGTGTGGTCTCTGCAGAGTTTAGAGAAGAGGCTGGAAATGGGGCAAAATGTAATGTTCACATGCCGTGTGACAACGCTGTGCTTCCAGGTGTGCTTCTGTTAATCAACATGAATCTCTGTTTCTTGCAAGGCTTGTGGAATACACCCGCTCTGATGGCACCGCGGGCCGGAAGGTAAAGCCCTACATCATTGACCTTGGCTCAGGCAATGGCACATTTTTGAATAACCAGCGAATTGAGCCTCAGCGCTATTATGAATTGAAAGAGAAGGATGTGTTGAAATTCGGGTTCAGCAGCAGGGAGTATGTCCTCCTCCATGAGTCATCAGATACCACAGAGGTGGATCAGAAGACAGAGAAGGAGGAGGAGGAGGAAGAGGAGGAGGAAGAGGAGGAGGAAGAATCTACCTGACAGCAAGTTAGGGTGTGGATGGAACCTTTTTCTGCAGCTGAGCTCAAATCCTTAGTGAGGATGTTGAGTCCTTGCTGTACTGATGCCTCTCACTGCCTTAAAATCTGCTGTCTTTAACTGGACACGTTATTGGTGGTTTTGGGAACTCCTCATACACTCACTGTGTTGATGTTTATGGACCTGTGGCTTCTCAGATGATTCAAGGAACGGAGGGTGCTTTTCATGCCTAACTTGGCAGAGCAGTGGTGGTGCTGGAGTTCTTTAGTATATCTTGAAGCAACAAACCATACTGGACAAAACACGGCCTTTTCCAAATAACTAACACTTTATTTTGCTTTTTATTTCTTTCCCCCTTGAAAACAGTTTTAAAATAGATGCTACTTATTTTTTTAAGTAGAGTTTTGGGATAAACAAAGCCTGATGGGTGTTCTGTAATGTCTCTAGTTGTCTTTATAATGTGTTAAGATGAAAAATGCATAACTTTTTATGTATTTCTAGGGTTCATGTAGACTATTTCGCATCAAAATAGGTTTTCAGGGATATCCTTTGCACATCCCAGGCAGTGCAGTCTGGGCTGAAAAGGAACTGTTCCTGTGTCTTTCTGGCTTCCTTACCAGTGAAGTGGTGTGTGTGTGTGTGTCTGTCTTTCTTTCTTTCTGTGGTGCCTGTACTGCCCCATGGATATATTTTTCACTTAGTTTGGCAAGTATAATTTCCCTCCCAAAATTAAAATAAGAATAGTTTCCTTTGTTTACAGATGCCAACTGGTAGCAAGAGGAGAGGCCGTGTATTCATCATTGTGGGAGGGCACAAGAACTTGTTCCACAGTAAGCTTTTTGAGCCCTGAAAACTTTTTCTATTACTGAAGTTTTGTGCACAGCTGCCTTGTAATAAATGAAACAATTTGCTGTACCCGAGTCAATAACTTTCCTTTCTGGCCCACACTTTGAGAGCACTTTCTGTTTGCATAAATGTATTGTGTAAATAGGATTGTGTGTGTAGAACAATATGAAGTGTACATTAAGATAAAGTTTATCATGTACATTTTGGGCCAAATTTGCAGGTTTTCAAGCAGTTGGTAACAGAGACTGTTCTGGACAGTAATATCTCTGGGATCCTACGAGTCCCTATTTTTAAAATAAATAAAGGATTTGTAAATTTAGCGTGAATACCCTCACTGATGCTATGTTGTTGTTTTATGTAAAATAATCTCTCCTACTTCTCTAAGATATGACTAATCAAAATAATCAGAAAAGACTACCTTTGGCATTTTTCATTTTCATTAATACATTCTACAAGCAGCAGCTGTCTAGTGGAAACCATTCTAGTCTTTCTCCAGAGGGGTAGTCGTGTTGGTCTGTTGCAGAAAAAAGAGTCTTGTGGCACTTTAAAGACTAGCAAATTTATTCCAGCATAAGCTTTCATTGACACTGACATCAGATTTTCTCTGAAGAAGCTCTGTGGTCTATTGTTCGTAGCCAAAGCCCGATAATCCAACCCATTTCTTTTCCATGCGGTAACATTGTGAGCAGAAGAGTGCAGGTGATCCCTCTCAGAAATATAAGGCTGGACCAGATGGATTTTACTCTGATGCCACAAGCTAATTCTTACACTCTGGGCCCTGGCAAATGCACTATTCACAACCTCTGCATAGCCTATTGACTGTGGAGTCTATAGAATCTTTGATATGCCTCTGCTTAGAAACACCATTTTATTTGTATACTGCTCCATGACTTGAAAGGGATCCCAAAGCAGTGAGCAACATATTAAAATACAGTAAGTGAGCAATTAAATATAAGTCAAAACAAAAATTATATTTAGGAAGGCAGAACAAAAAACTATGGATGAAAGGACATTTATCAGAAGCCTTTGTCTGAGAAGCTGTCAGGAAGGGGATGCAGGATTGTGTTTGCTGGCCACATTCAATGTAATGGGCCAGTTCGCACAATCATGCAGCCTATTGTGGCTTACTTAAACAATGGTGGCTTGCCTGTGTCAAAGGCCATTTTGAATATTCAACCGCTATGGTTGTGTGGTCCAAATCTGGGTGACAAGGTTTGAGGGTTAAGCAATCCTCAACCCCACAGCAGACCATGGGTTATTTAACCCTCCAACAACCCCTGCTGCTCAGGTGTGGTGGGCCGGGGGTGGGGGTAAGCATTTAAATTGGCCACCAGCATATGCCACAAGCCACAGTGTGTGGCTTATATAAGCCAGCATGGGCTGCATCCATCAAGCGAACTCAGTCAGAATCAGGCCTTTACTGGCCAACGTTCATGGTTCCTGTACACACACAAGGCTGTGTTCACTCGACAAGCATACAGGGCCGTAGTCTTATAAAAGTAATTTTAAACCACAACTGGTTTAATTTCTTATTAATCCGAATATCAAACACCTTAAAGCCATGGCCCCTTTGTTCCTGGTGTCTTAAGTCTCCGGGTCTCGCTGGAAGCCCACCTGATCTAGGCTTCACCCCCGTTCATTTCTTCCTCCTTCCGTGGGCGGGAAAGCGCCCGCAGCCGCCGCCCATGGCTGGAGCCACGCTGCTGGCCAGGGAGGCAGGGCCGGGGGCCTAGCTCCTGCGCAGTCCGAAGCAAGGGGGGGCGGCCCCCCTCCAGCCGTCCCGAAGACCGGCTCGGCTGCTCTGGAGCCGCGCTGCCGCCGGCGTCTTGGGCGCTCCTCGGGGCCTCGCCGAGCCCAGCTGCAGCGGCCGTGAAGCGCCCCTCGAGGGCCCCGGAACCGCTGCCGCCGCCGCCGCCGCCGCCGCCGGCCTCGCTGGCTCCGCCTCCGCCTCGCGCTCGCGCTCCTCCTCCGCCTCCTCCTCCGCCTCCCGCTGCTGCTGCTGCTGCTGCTGCGGGCCTGGCTGGGCCGGGCCTTCCGCGGCGGCGGCTCCTCTGTCTCTCGCCCGCTCCTCGTGCTCGCGGCCTCCGGTCTCTGCCCGCGGCGATGGCGACGCTTCACGGGGCGGCCACCAAGGCCGGCGTCCCGCCCCAGATCCCAGACACCCGCCGCGAACTCGCCGAGCTGGTCAAGCGCAAGCAGGAGCTGGCGGTGAGGGGGCGGCGGAGAGGGGGGTGGGCAGGCGGGCAGGCAGGCAGGCAGGCAGGCAGGGCGGGCGGGCGGGCGGCGAGGCCCAGGCTCCCGCGGCAGGGGCGGCGCTGGTAGGCCCGCGGAGCGGCTCCTTGCCTCCCGCGGCGCGGCGCAGGCCCCTCTCCCGCCTGCCCCGCAGGGCTCCCGGCCGTGGGCCGCCCGCGCTCAGCCGCTCCTCCCCGCCCGCAGGAGACGCTGGCCAACCTGGAGCGGCAGATCTACGCCTTCGAGGGCAGCTACCTGGAGGACACGCAGATGTACGGCAACATCATCCGCGGCTGGGACCGCTACCTCACCAACCAGAAGTGAGTCAGCGGGCGAGAGAGGCGGGCGGGCGGGCGCGCCGGGCCCGGCCCGGAGGCCTCCGGCCGCGAAGGCGGCTGCTGCTGCTGCTGCCGCCGCCCCCGCCGCCCCCTGGGCCTGTCGCCCGCCCCGCCGCCCTCGCCCGAGTCCCAGGGGTCCCCCGCCCCCGCCGCCTTGGGGCAGGGCTGTGGGGCGCAGCCCTCGCAGCAGCCCCCCTGTGGGGCGACCTCCGTGGCGGCTGTGAGCCTGCAAGGGCTTCCTTCCTCCCCGCCCGCCCGCGGGTTCTCGGGGGGGGGGAGGCGGGGTCCTTGGCGGTGGGGCAGCCCCCTTCCCGCAGAGCCCCCCTGCCTGCCTGGGCTCAGGCCCACTTTCCCCGCACTCTCTTGTGTCCAGAAACTCCAACAGCAAGAACGACCGACGGAACCGGAAGTTCAAAGAAGCTGAGCGCCTTTTCAGCAAGTCCTCTGTCACGTCAGCCGCTGTGAGTTCCCCCGGGTGGCCTGAGCCGTGTCAGCAGAAGCTGCTGCTGGCGGCCCTCCACCCCAGGCCCCCGTGGGGCGCATCCATGCCCTGCCTGGAGCTGGGGTCCTGGCTGCAGAGCACGTGGGTGGTGAGCAAAGGGATCCGATGCATCCAGCGCCTCCGGGGGCTTCCAGGACCCTTCTTTAGGACATTGGTCAGAAAGAGTCGCAGAACTGATCCCTCGGTTGCAGCGCTGGGAAGTTTGTTTATAAAAAGAGTGGGAAGGAGGGCTGGAGTCCTACTCTCTGTCTAGGCTTGGGCAGTTCCCTTCTCCCCCGCCAGCAATATGTGCATCCCAGCCAGCCGGCCCTGCTTCCATCTTGTCTGGATTCAGCTGCCGCTTGTTTGTGCTTTCTGGGCACAAACTGCTACTTGAGAGCCTTTCCACATGTTGCTGGACTGCCACTCCCATCATCCCTGACCATTGATCATGCTGGCTGAGGCTGACAGAAGTTGGAGTCCAACAACATCTCACGGGCTGCAGGTTCCCCATCCCTCTAAACTGGATTGAAAATGCAGGCCTTCCCGTGTTCACAACAGCTGCCACAGTGCAGAACTGGGGCTCACCCTGAGCTGTCTTATTAGGCTTTTTGGAGGCTTTTGACATTTCTTCTGGATCAGTCCAGTTATTTTCCAGCATACATTTATAGCCAGGCAAGAGAGAAACCCACTTTTCCATTTCATTTTGGAAGGGGGCATCTGGTACTCAAGATGCTGCCATGAGGCCAATGCTGGGCTTGCCCTGTCGTGCATCCATCCCCGTGCATCATCTTCACACTTGTGCTCCTCTGTGAGCGTGCCAAGGAGTGGTCTGGGGTCTCCCAGGCGCTCACAGTTCTCATTCCAGTCTTGTCTGGTTTTTAGGCGGTCAGTGCATTGGCCGGTGTGCAGGACCAGCTCATTGAGAAACGTAAGTTGGTTTTCCCTCTTTGTGACTCAGCCACGTTTTCTATGCACGACTTTTCTCCATCTCATGCGCTGCAAGCCCTCTAAAATTAGACTCAGAATTTCAGCAAATATGCCTGTGCTGGTCCTTTGGGGACTGGACCACTTCAGGAGGCAAGCAGAAAATTGCATGACTTCCTGCCTATGGAGGGCTAATATTTCAGGGAGAAGGGAGATTTTGCCCTATCTATACAGATTGTTTATTTTCACTTCTGTCCCACTTTGCTGAAGGCAGAGTGGGATATATATTTAAAGAAGAAATTAATCCCTGACTCAGATGTGGGCGAGACACGGCTTGCCCTGCCCCCCCCCTTTCAGCTGCCCTGCAGTGGAGACTTCCTGCCAAGCCTCGGGCTTCCCTTGGGTCTAGCAGATGGGGCTCCAAACTGCCCTTCCAGCCAAGACTGAGGAAGGGGCCTCCTTCCCTGCAGCTGAGCACCTGAGGCTTGCCTGGGTTTCTCCTCTTCTAGGGGAGCCTGGCAGTGGGACAGAGAGCGATACTTCCCCAGATTTCCACAACCAGGAGAATGACCCAAGTCAGGAGGAAGCGGAAGAGCTGGATGGCTCCGTTCAAGGGGTGAAACCCCAGAAAGCTGCATCCTCCACCTCGGGCAGCCACCATAGTAGCCACAAAAAACGGAAGAACAAAAACCGACACAGGTGAGTTGGGCAAGTCCCAGGTGGGGTGTGTGTGTGTATCTGTGGTGGGCTTGTAGAAACCCTTTCCTTGGATCTCCCCCCCCCCCTTGGATAATTTCTCTGACTTGGTGCAGAGAAATTATCTGACCAAATCTTTCTTTTGTGGAGGGCAGTTGATGAAAGTACCTACATTTTAATATCTCACCCAATAAGTTCAGGGTGGCATATAAGCTCTACATCCACATCTATTTTATCCTCTCCACAAGAGGTAGGCGAGGCTGAGAGAGTAGGACTGGCCAAAGGCTGCCAAGTGGGGATTTGAAGCAGGGCCTCCCTGGTCAGAGCGAACAATGTACAATTTCCAGACATTTTGAAGCCATGTGGGGAAATAAAGTTTTTTTCTGTGGGTGGGGTGTTTTAAAAAAGCAGAAATATTGGGTTAAACTGCAAAGTATGTAGTACTTTTTTGAAGCGCTCTTTACAGCTCTAAAGTCATTTTGAACACTTAAGACAGTGTTCTCCAACCTATTATCCTCCAGATGTATTGGCCAGTGGTCAGGAATGCTGGGGGTTATAGTCCAATATCTCATGAGAGCAGTTACTTGGGAAAGGCCACATTAGGAATATAAGATGCATTATGTATAACTTGGTTTGCTTATACAATTGTCATTACAATTTAAAATGTTTAAAAAGAAACTCAGTGACTGGGCTTGAACAAGATGATAACCAATGATGGGTTAAACAATCCACGTAACCCACCATGAGTTGTCGTATCGTGTGGAGGTGTTTGTTTTTTTAACCCACAGTGGGTTAATTTGTGGAAATTGTGCAGAGTGGTGTATTTAAACCACCGTTGGTTATCGTGTCGTGTGGAGGGCACTGTGGGTTATTTTCGTTGGCTACAGAGTCGCTAGGCAAGAGCGGTCAAAGTGGTGGCAGCCGCTCTACTCGAGCCAGCAGAACTCTTATTTTCAGCAGCAGGGGATGATGGGATACAAGATGGACTGAGAAGAGGAGGGAGGGTGGGGGACGAGTTAGTCAACTCACTGTGGATTAATAATCCATTCACAGTTCCTTACAACCAGCTCACAGTTGGTTATTTCTCTGGCCGCATCCTGACGACACAGTAGTCAACTCCACGGATGACTATTTGGGGGTACCTGCAACACAACATGGTTGTAGTCAGCTGTGGAGTTAACTATTCACGTTTGGCTGAGTATTGCTATCTCCCAACCGCTCTCCGCCCTGCTGGAGAGCCTTGATGCCCCGCCCTCATTTGCCACAAACTCGTGGTGGTGAATGGGGACAGGGACGCCAGGACCTCCTGCCTGCTCTCAGGCTCGCCCCCACTTCCCCCGCAGAGAGCCAGCCATCCCTGCCCCCTCCCCTCCGAATGGCGGCAGTGGTTCCCACTTTCCATATCGGGACGCCACGGAGAAAGACGCAGGAGAGCCGCCCGCTGCTTCGGCACAAAGAACTTCCTTCGCAGCGTCCCGATATGGAAAGCACGAACCAGCGCCGCCATTCGGAGGGGAGGGGAGCGGACAGCTGGCTCTCTGCGGGGGAAGTGGGGGTGAACCTGAGAGCAGGCAGGAGGTCCTGGCGTCCCTGTCCTCATTCACCACCACCACAAGTTTGTGGCAAACGAGGTCGGGGCACCAAGGCTCTCCAGCAGGAGATGGTTGCGCGTTCTGCCCCACAAGCCGTTTGCATATCGGCTCGAGTGGATGGAAGGAGCTCCTTCCATCTCCTTAAGCTGATATCCAAATGGATCGCAGGTATGTGTGGAAGAGACATGCATGATCTGCGGTGCCCCACCCAAGGATATTTATTTATTTATTTATTGCGTTTCTATATCGCCCAATAGCCGAAGCTCTCTGGGTGGTTCACAAAAATTAAAACCATGAAAACAATTCAAGGTATAACACAAACAGTAAAAAACACAGTATCAAAGTACAATATAAAAGCACAACTAGGGTAAAACTGAGTAGCGATGCAGAGATTAATACAGATTTAAAACAACAAAGTTAAAAGTCTAAGATGGTAAACTATTAAAATACTGGGAAAATAAAAAGGCCATCACTTGGCATCGAAAAGAGTATAACGTAGGTGCCAGGCGAACCTCTCTAGGGAGCTCATTCCACAGCTGGGGTGCCACAGCAGAGAAGGCGGGTGAGGTGGAAGACGGGTGAGGTGCCGGACGACTGGAGGACAGCTAACGTCCCTATCTTCAAAAAGGGCAAAAAGGAGGAACCTGGAAACTACAGACCAATCAGTCTGACATCCATCCCTGGGAAAATTCTGGAGCAGATTATAAAGAAGTCAATCTGTAAACACCTTGAAATCAATGCGGTGATCACTAGAAGCCAACATGGATTTGTCAAGAACAAGTCCTGTCAGACAAATTTGATCTCATTTTTTGATAAGGTAACCTCCCTTGTGGACTGTGGGAATGCTGTGGACGTCATATATCCTGACTTCAGCAAAGCTTTTGACAAAGTACCACATGACATTCTGATTAACAAACTAGCTAAAAGTGGGCTAGATGGAACAACTATTAGGTGGATTCACAGTTGGCTACAGAATCGGACTCAAAGAGTACTTATCAATGGAACCTTCTCAAACTGGGGAGAGGCAACGAGTGCAGGGCTCAGTCCTGGGCCCAGTGCTCTTCAACATTTTTATTAATGATTTGGATGAGGAGGTGCAGGAAATGCTTATCAAATTTGCAGATGACACCAAATTGGGTGGGATAGCTAATACCCTGGAAGACAGAAACAAACTTCAAAGTGATCTTGATAGGCTGGAGTGCTGGGCTGAAAACAACAGAATGAAATTTAATAGGGATAAATGCCAAGTTCTACATTTAGGAAATAGAAACCAAATGCACAGTTACAAGATGGGGGATACTTGGCTCAGCAACACTACAAACGAGAAAGATCTTGGAATTGTTGTAGATAGCAAGCTGAATATGAGCCAACAGTGCGATATGGCTGCAAGAAAGGCCAATGCTATTTTGGGCTGCATTAATAGAAGTATAGCTTCCAAATCACGTGAGGTACTGGTTCCTCTCTATTCGGCCCTGGTTAGGCCTCATCTAGAGTATTGCGTCCAGTTCTGGGCTCCACAATTCAAGAAGGATGCAGACAAGCTGGAGCGTGTTCAGAAGAGGGCAACCAGGATGATCAGGGGTCTGGAAACAAAGCCCTATGAAGAGAGACTGAAAGAACTGGGCATGTTTAGCCTGGAGAAGAGAAGATTGAGGGGAGACATGATAGCACCCTTCAAATACTTAAAAGGTTGTCACACAGAAGAGGGCCAGGATCTCTTCTCGAGCCTCCCAGAGTGCAGGACACGGAATAACGGGCTCAAGTTAAAGGAAACTAGATTCCAGCTGGACATCAAGAAAAACTTCCTGACTGTTAGAGCAGTACGACAATGGAATCAGTTACCTAGGGAGGTTGTGGTCTCTCCTACACTAGAGGCCTTCAAGAGGCAGCTGGACAACCATCTGTCAGGGATGCTTTAGGGTGGATCCCTGCATTGAGCAGGGGGTTGGACTCGATGGCCTTGTAGGCCCCTTCCAACTCTGCTATTCTATGATTCTTTGGCAGGGTAGCATGTGCATATTTTGGGAAGCGTGTGGGGAGCCGCTGATGAGCAGCAGTCCATGCCCTTCCCAGAAAGGCTAGCCCATGCCTATAGAGCCCCGCTGGGCAAGTGTGGCAGGGGTTTCTGCCGCTCTTGCCTCGCGACTCTGTAGACATGTGGAATAGTCCACGGAGCCTGACACACGACACAATAATCAACGGTTGTGCAGATAGTCAACTCTGCACACCATTGCTAATCTGCATTGGTTATTTCCCAGAAATAACCAACTGTTGTGTGTAAAATGCTCAACAGACAACACAATAGTCAATGGGGAACTATTTAAGCAACCATTGACTATTGTGTCGTCCGAACCCAGTCTCATTGTCTGGGGAGTACCAGCAAAATAACCAACTGTGTATTGACTATTAACCCTCCAAATGTTGCCAGTAAGTTTGTAATTGCTTTCTGAATAAACAATACTTTTAAATTTAATATAACAAGCATGATAACTTTATGGGCAAACCATCTTGTACATTTTAGGTTCCTATTTTATATCTGACCAGAGGGAAAACCTTCAGCATCTTGGAAGGAGCTCCCCACTCAGGCCCACCTGGCACCAACACTGTCATTTTTTCGACGTCAGGTTAAGAGGGCCCTCTGCTCCCAAGGATTTCATGGCCTTTAGAGGCATGTGATGGGGCATTTATGCCAGTCATCTAAACAGGTCTAGTAGTTTATTGAAACTGTTTTTAGCTGTCTAAATTCTTTTAAATTTTGTATATGTAAGTTTTAATGTATTTTTATATTGCATTTCATTATTTTATGAATTGTTGTAAACCACCCAGAGAGTTTCAGCTACTGGGCATCATAAAAATAAAATAAATAAATAAATCATCCTCTTAGTCATCCTAGAAGCAGGAAGAAGTGAAGGCAGAGGAAGACTGGTGTACAAGGTCTGTTCCTGATTGTGAGGAAGTTTAGGGAGCAACCCTATGGACCCTGGACAGTATCTGGGAGGGCCATAGGGTAATTCGGATTCCTGGATCCGAAGTCAGAGGCAACACTCCAACCATTGATCCAGGAATCTGCACTCCCTCCCCCCCCCCCCCTTTGCAGCTGTCGTGGAAGGAACCGTGCCGGTTGCTTCCGAAGTTGCAAAGGTGACCTTGGAGAGGGAGTAAAAGGGGTGTATCAGTATCCCAAGGCTGCCCCAGCCTCCATACCTCCCACCCTTATGCACTGCAGGTAGTCAGGTGGAAAGCCCAACTAGCCAAAATGCAGAGCGGGGGGAACACGGAGGCAAAGGTCACCTCTGCAGCTCCTCCTGCTTTGCGTAGGGGTCCCAGAAACCTCCAAGTAGCGTACAGGCATCGACGTATGATCGTGCACTTAGTGAACTTCCTGAACCTGTTCCTGTTTGTGGGGTGGAGTTTAGGGGAATCTGATCGGAAGGAGAAGCTTTTGTGATCTTATGTAGCTGGGAAAGTGTTTCTTATCTATTAGGTATCATAAGCACGTAAGAGCCCTGATGCTGGATCAGACTGAGGGTCCATCTAGCCAGCACTCTGTTCATGCAATGGCCAACCTGCTGTTGACCAGGGACCCACATAGCAGGACATGGGTGCAACAGCAGCCTCCCACCCATGTTCCGAAACAACTAGTATATACAGGCTTACTCCCTCTGATAGTGGGGCAGCACATAGCACTAGTAGACATTGACAGGCTTCCCAAACATACACAATTTAAGCAATCTTCACCTATTATTTAGAGTGACATCTTATTCCCTCTTGTAAATAATTCCTCTTAATAAACGTCTTACTTTTTATTTGTTTTGAAAGGTTCTTTAATGGTGATTTCAGTTCCATGACTGTGCCCATAGAAACCAGGTTACTGAGCTTCTTTGGCCAAAGAGGGTTTATTCTGGTGGCAGAAGTTAAAGCTTTTACAGAAACATTCCCTAGCCGTGAAGTCTGATTTGGAACTTTTATTAAAAACTGTGATAGTGAGTTCCATAGATCCCAAAGGATTTTTGTTTTGTTTTTAAAACTAACATGGGTAGGAGAGCCAGTGTGGTGTAATGGCTGGAGTGTTGGACTAGGAGGCAGGAGATTCAGGTTCTAGACTCCATTTGGCCATGGAAACTCACTGCGTGAGTTTGGGCAAGTCACAGATGCTTAGCACAACCTACCTCACAGGGTTGTTGTTAGGAGGATAAAATGGAGAGGAGGAAGATTGTGTTCCTTGGAGGAAAAAAGGCAGAATATAAACACAATAAATAATAACCTACACACTGTTCCATCGCATCTGGTGTTAGTGGTGGGATAATCTCTAGTGTTTCTTCCACAAGTGGGTTTTAGATTAGCTACAGAACAAGTCCAGAAACACAGGAACATAGAACAAAACCCGAACTGTTAAAGAGTCCACATTTTGTTCCTGTATTACGCTAAATCACATATTGGGAAACTGATCATGACTTTGAGCATCCCTAAATGACTTCCAGTAATTTTAATAAGGAATAGAAGAAATAACTATGCTGAGGCTCTTACAGAGAGATCCTACATTTTCACTTACATCTTTGCTGAGAATCTTACATTTTTGCCTATGGCTTCAATATTTCCAGAAATTTTACATCTCTGATCTTGTTATAAAAGTCTTCCTGTTACATAGTTTTTAGAAATCATTTGCTTGGAGCATTACATAAACATTTGATTCATCATTCTAAAAGAAAGTATTTCATACTCCCAAACAGTTCAATTTCTACAATTATTTTGGGGAAAGAAGGTTCTTGGGATAAAAATAAATATGTTTTCCCAGATTTCCCGCCCCCTTCTCGTCTCTGGCCAGAGCCCTCTGTCTGCTGCTATCCCACACTGGCTATCTTGTGATCAGGCCTATTTATTTGCCACCTGCATTCTTCGCTCAGCACAAAGAATGAAGGGCTCACTCTCTGCCTTCTCCAAAGGTCTTGCTGTCTAGAAAAGGCCCAAAGGGAGCAGAGGGAAATGCAGGTTGGGGAAGAAAATGAACCTTACAGGGACACACAGGCCGTTTCAGGGCAAAACGTCAGCAGGCAACTGTTTCCAGTGGCGGGTTGGGGTGGAAGAGCACCAACTTCAATCCTTCCTCACTGTTGAGAGAAATGTGAAGGTTACTAAAGAATTGGCTTGTGGGCCCTCGCTGTGTAGAACCCACAGAGGCAGAAAATGACCTTGGCTTCACTCTGGTGAATGAGCACAGGCCATAAGCAGAGGGAGCCTATCCTGAGGGGTGCTGGGCCTTCGCATCAGCAATGTCCGGCACTGCCCAGGGGACTCTGGGAGGCCTCTGGCTCTGACAGACTCTTAGGATCCTAAGGGGAAAGTGGGCCCAGAATGGCACTTCTTTGCCATGGCTTTGTGCCAGCCTGTGCACTGCGTTCCCCCTGTGGAGATGAGGGTCATGTGCTCTGCCTCCTTCTAAGCTCTGCTGCTCAGTCTGTCAGGCAAAGCAGCAGCTGCTGGGAGGGGTGTGTGTGTGTCCCGTCCCCCTTTCCTGCAGCAGCAGTGGGCTGTTCTTGCCTTCAGGGTGGGGTCGTGCTTGCTTTTCCCCTGCCAAACCACTGGTGGGGGGGGGGGATTACCCTTGCACTCCAGTCCAGAACCCTGCAGAACTGTAGTATGTGGCTTGCTCAAGGAAAGTGTGATTTGGCAGATTTATTCCCCAAATGTGAGGGTTTTCCTTCCTTATTTCTACTGTTGTGGGGTGTTTCTGCTTCTTCCTTCCTCCTGGGTGCGGTGGGGGGGCAGATGTGATGCCCGTGCTGTGTTTGAGCGGTCTATTGTTTTTTGCAATTCAGTTCCTGTGAGATTCCGCTCTGGGATTGTGAGTGAGGCATGTGCGTCTGTGTGTGTGTGTGTGAGGGAGAGAGAGAGAGAGAGAGAGAGAGAGAGAATATCTGGGGCAGAATCTGTTCTGGTGCTTCTTCCCAAATTTGCTTTTGCCATAAGAGTCACCTGGAGTCCTTTCTTCAACTCTTAAATCCTCACCTAACGGCCATTGCTCTGCCCTTAGACTTGTGCCTTCAAAAGATGCTTTGATGGCCCCTGGGGTGGCCTCTTCCATGCCTGCCATGTGGCCCTGCAGCTTTTCTCATTTTGTTCTCTACAGAAATGCTCCAGAGTGGGAATTTCCAGGATGTCAAACTGGCGGGGTGTGGGGAGGGCGTTGCATTTCTCTATTCTGACATAAGAAATGTGTGTCACGGGCTCTCTTTTTTTTATAAAGAATAATCTCGCTAGGGTGGCTAATCAACTAATTGATTTAATTCGTTAGTATATTAATTTCTATTGCTTTCTTCCTTTCAAATGCTGCCCCTCAGCCCGTCTGGCATGTTTGATTATGACTTTGAGTAAGTTTGACTTGACTTAGTTTTTGTGCTGTGCTGTTAGTGTGTAGACATTTTCCTCCCCCACCTTCTCACTTCCCAACCCTCCCCGCAACACAATTCTTGTCAAAACTGTTCTAACCCACAGTTTATCTGTTTAATTGTAGGTATGTATATTAGGTTAGGCTGGCACGTTTTTTAAAATACAGACAAAAGCGCAAAGGAGGTAATGTTTTATTTAATAATCTTGGCAAAAGATAAATTCAATCAGCTTCCTTCTTCCGCTTCTTTACATCATCTTAAAAAAGCAGATAAACGTCTACTGAGGTTTTTTTAATAACTGATTTTTCTTGCTTTGCTTTCTGAAGCCAATTCACCCATGTGGATCTGGCACTTTCCCCACCAGTGCCAAGTATGCAAGGGCCTAGTTTGATCATCATGAGCCTAGCTAAATCTTCTTACATGCTGACATCCAATAAGTTACTGCTGTCTCCTCCTCAGAGCTGCACCCTTAACATGCTAACATAGCGCATGACATGTTCACAATCTTTGTATGCTGCCTAACTCCCTAATTCGTTTTCCCTCCTGATTGCGTGGGCAAAATCTTCATTTTGGTGCAGGGTTGGGGTGTGGATGGGGAGTTCTACATGGCCCTGGTTGAACTGGCACACAGCAGGGATGAATATCCACGTGCCCTTGGTTGTAGCTGCTGCCGTGGGCTGTGGCCATGTCTTTGGAGCTGCTCTAGGACTGAATCCCGGCTGACAGCTCTCTTCTCTCCCTCCTTTGTAGGATTGATCTCAAGTTGAACAAAAAACCCCGAGCTGTAAGTATTCATCTGTTATCCTCAGGGTTTTCCATCCAGTTCTCCAGCACCAAAATCAGGCTCTTATTCTGATGTCAGCAGAATTCTCGAATTGGGTTTGGATGGGGTCAATACAAAACCTGTCCTAAATTTGCTAGAAAATAAATGAGGCGCCTAAAGTTTTCCTAAGGAAAAAGGACACCAGTCTTCTTAGAATGCCTTATTTTAATGAACGGACATTGTTGGGTGGTTTAATTTCTAAGCTGTACTTTCCAAATTTGTGGTTGGTGTTGCCTCTCTCTGTGGAAATGCCCTGCTGTGCTAATTTTCCCTTCCCTACATTTGCCCACATTGGCTTCAGGTGCGCCTGGAGGCATTGACTCAGCTCCTTGTATACGCAGCCAGGCTGACGCTCTGCCTCCTCTCCTTCCATAGGACTACTAGGGCTCCTCCACACCGAATCTTCCAGGAGCTGTGCCTCTTCCCCACCCCCGCTGGTCCACACCAAGAGGCTGGATAAGCACAACAACCGCCCCCTCCCAGACCACGCACCTGTGTTGTTTGCGGCCTGGATGTGATGGTGCTGCTTCTCGCTTCCTTGCTGATAGAAAGAGATGCCCTTCTCTGGCCCAGCTGCTGCCACTTCACAATGTGTAGAACAACCATTCAGAGATGCTCTTGTGGACGTTTGCTTCTCCTGCTGCTGCCTCCTGGTTGGATGTTTTGTCTCCTGTATGTTTATTTTTTTAAATTAAACCTTGATAGTTAATTTTCCACTTTTTTTTTTTTTAAAAAAAAGATCAGTTCAACAGCCCATTTGTCTATTAAACCCTCTTTCTTTTGAGTGGCCCTCTTCAACATAAAAAGGGTGGTTTTATTTAATTGTCCTGAAACTTCTGCTGGCAACTTGAGAAAAAAGGGTGTGGTGGGGCCAGCGTCTCTTTTTAAAACTCATGCCTGCTGTTTGTAATTAAAACAATAGAAAATCTTCATCTCACTGAGCTTGTTCCTGAGTGAAAGCCGACCCTGGAAGTGGCTGTGGGTCAGTTCTGGATGCTGCTCTGTGAGCTACTTAAGTCAGGCATCAAGGCAGGGGAAAGCAGCCGCCGTTTCTGGCTGCCTTCGTGGTCAGCCAAGAACAGTGGCGCTGCAAGCAGAGGCGTTTGGATGGGGATGCCTGGAGGCAGGAGGGGGGTGGGCAAAGGGTTTTATTCAAAAGGGGTGTAAAGCTCCCAAAGAACAGAGCTGCATCATAGATGAAGGATCTGTTAGCACTGGCTCCCCCACTCATCCCTGGGACAAGAGGCGTTATTGCCACAGCCGGTAGCAAGATAAGGTGGAAGGGCTGCAATGCCAATGAAATGTCTCCTCGCCTGTTAGAAAATATTCACGCACTGGGTGTGTAGAGGAATCCTCTGCCCCCGCTGGGGAGAGGGCCTTTGGGCTCTCTCTTCAGGTGGTGCAGGACTGCAGGATTGCAGTTGTGGGAGGCTGTGCAGCACAACGATCTCCTGGCTCTAAGAGGATGTGTGTTCCTTGAGGCAAAAGTTGCTGAGCTGGAGAGGCAGAGGGATTCGTAGACAAGATCTTATGGGATGTGATAGCACGGTCCCAGTCCCAAAGTTTCTGTGACTCCTCTGCAGTCAGAAAATGAAACTCTCAGAGAGGGAAGACCGTCACTCCCAGGAAAGGGAAACAATCCCTTAGAAGGGACCTTTGTGTGCGTGTGCGTGTGCGTGCATGTTTTGGGGTGGGGCAGGTTTAAACAAATAGATATCCTCTCATCCTGAGATTGGTGCCTCCAGCAGGTGTGTGTCAGGGAGGGCGGTTCATGGTGTGAGATACAATTAAAATGTCATCTAACTAGAATTGGCATGGAATCAGTGGTTGTGGTACAAGTGAGGAAGATGTAGTTGTAAGGTCCTGGAGGCCACATTTAGGTTGCTAGGCAGGAAGTTGAAAGCCAAGATCTCCAAGGAAGCTTTCATGAAATGCTGCCTGTTCCAGGCATAAGGCCAGCTGGACATGCAAAGCTGAGGGTTCTCAGTGTGTGGATGAGATGCTGCTGCAAGGAGGAGGCATTCAGATGTGTTAGGTGCTGGGTAACATTTTGGGACAAGCTGGACCTGTACAAGAGGGACAGACTCCACTTGAACCAAATTGGAACCAGCGTGCTGGTTCTACATATGAAAAAGGAGACAGAGCACTCAGGAAACCTGATAGGGGCTGGGGAGTGTCTGGTTCAGGCTCAAGGGGATGAATGCAATCATGTTTCCCATGGTCTCAATGGGGAGAGGGGAGGTGGAAATGGGCCATGAGCATACAGTAAGACATGGTCGATGCCAGAGACATCTGGAGAGGGCTGCTGAGCTGATTTACGCAATCACCACAACCCACCGTGGCTTTGCATTATTCAAGCCACAGCTGGCTGGTATTGTCTGAATCCAGTCACAACCCTAGAACAGGCCATGGGTTATGTGAGGGTTTAACCCTCGCACAATCCCCACTGCCTGGGTTCAGATAACATGACAAGCTGTGGCCATGGCTTGACTATTCAAAGTGGCTGCCCACACATGCTGCAGCCCCCATGGCTTATTTGAAGGTGTGAACCAGCCCAGTTTGTCCAGGAGTTTTTGTTGTAGTATTTATGGTATTTGGCAACACTTTTGGTATGTCACTAAGAAATTCAAGAGCCAAGTCAGGGAAAGGTAGGGAAACCTGACAGGATGATAAAGCAAGTGATGCTGCCCAAAGCATTCCTATGCAAAGCTTCATTTAGCAAAATCACTTCAATCAGAACAGCACCTAATCCAGAGCCCCCGGGTTCGAGCTGTGTGGAGGGGGGGCAACCATTGGATTGCCAGTTCTGTATCCCTATTCCAGCCCTGAGCGATCCCCCAACCCCTCTGGTCTAATCACAGGTGCGAGAGCTGGTGAGGAGTTTCCTGGCTTTTTGGAGAGGTCACATTCTGAATCCCCTTGAATCCCTGCCTCGATGGCCTTGCCCACCTCAATGGCCCGTTTGGGACTCCAGAGCTTTTGCACTGTCTGTTGGCCTGAAATTTCTGTAGACTCTTCAGGAGACTCTTCCTCTCACCCTTTTGTGTTCTTGATATGTGGAGTCTCACAACTAGGGCGCCTTTGAAGCCCTTGTTTTTACCCTAGAAAACTGAGGGCTCCAATCCCATGCCATCCAGAGACAAATGCTGCTGAATTAGCTTGGTTCTGGTAACCAAGCAGCTGAAACCTCTGAAGTCCTGGCCAGCCGAGGCGGGCACCTTGGGTGGAATCGCTCGGTCTCCTGCCTCCTTGCTCCCAGCAGGGCTCTGGATCTGGCAAACACATCTCCTCCTGTTGGTTGCAGACAAGCCCCAGTTAACCTCCACTGGCACTCATTAGCCCAGCTGGGAGCCACTAAGCCGTGGAACGTGGTGCTTCTGCCAGCCCGCTATTCTCCCTTCTTGCCCAGAGTCCCCTGCTTTGCCTCAGAAAAGACCTGCTGCACCGTCTGTTTTTCTTTGGCAAGACCTCAGGACTTCCGATGCTCCCCGATCCCCAACGTCAAATCCAAGGAAAGGTATCTTACAAAGCCCTGATCAGGAGGTCTTCCCTCTACAAATGGTAGCCCCCTACTCTGTTCTCTCTGTTGTGTAGGGTACTTGTGTGAGTGTGTTCTAATTTGGCCTATCTTTTAATTCGGCATTTGCTTGGAAGCCCTGCCCCATTCTGCAGCCTCCCCCTGGTCAATTAGTGGGAGACTTGGCTTGAAGATGTTTCCCGTTTGCTCAGCGTTACAGTCAGGGCTGAACCCCCCTCACCTTGGTGCACAGCTTTTTCTCAACAAGACAGGTTTCCATAATGAGGCAGGAGGGATTGCAGACGAGGTGCTGGACACGAGTAGGATGTGCGTGTGAAAGAGCAGTCAGTATGCCCTGTCCTGACCTCTCAAAGGAAGTTCATTTGACAACAAAAGAGGGAAACTATTGATGGGTTGAATTGGGTTGGGCTTAGGCAAAGGACCCAACCCAAGCCGAGCACTGCTGGGAAAAAGAAAGTGGGGAGGAGAAAGGTCCAGGGGGGAGGTTGAAAGAGGGAGCAGGAGAGAGACATAATGGTGCCATGCTTTGGCTATGGGAGGACCAGTCTTGGCTCATAGGCTCTGGGACGAAGGGGGAGCTCAATGGGAGATGTGGTGGTGTTTTTTTTACCAATTAGAAACGGTGACCTAGTGCTAGCAAGTGCAGTTTATATGTATGTGAAAAATTGCTAGATGAGTTTTACCGGGGGACTGGAAACAAAAGAAAAAAGCTGAAAGAGAAAGCCAAGAAGGTTAAATATCTCTAAAATGCTTCAGCGTTACTCAAAAACACATTAATCCACAGGGCAGGAAAAGTAGCACCAGGTCAAAGAGGTCAGCACTGGTTGATAAGCAGGGTCAAGGAAGCTATTAGAGATATGAACACTTCCTTCAGAAACTGGGTCTTGCCCAAAGGAGGAGAACAAAAAGGAAAACAAACCTGCATCAAAAGAAATGCCAGCAGGCAAAGGATGATTAGACAAATTCATGGAGGAAAAGGCTTTCCATAATCACAAGGTTGCCCTGGGGGGTGATAGATCCTGGGGGATGAATGGGAGAGGGTGTCTGACCCTATTGGTTCTCCTGGACCTCTCATGCTTTTGATACCATTGATGATGTTATCCTTCTGGACCATCTCTTTAGGATGGGGCTTGGGGCATGGTGTTGCAGTGTTTCTAGCCCTTCTCTGTGTGTGGCTCCAAAAGGTGATGCTGGGTGACTTCTATTGGCTATTGACATTTGGGGTGCCCTGAGGTTTTCATCTTGTCCTCCCCACTTTTCAACGTCTACATGAAACCTCTGGGAGAAATCATTCTGAGATGGAGGTGCATCAATATTTTCCACCCTCCAATCCCAGGGAGGCAAAGTGTGTGTGTGGGGGGGGGGCAGTATTGGGATGGATGAGGGCTAACAAGTTGGAGCTTAACTGGCTAAAATAAAATTCTATGGGTTGGTAAAACCACTGATTTTAGACCTGACTCTGGATGGGGTCACATTCACCCTGAAGGACCAGATACACTGTCTGGAATGACTTCTGGATTCTGCGCTTTCTATGGAGGCACAAGTGGTGTCAGCTGCCAGGAATACTTTTTAACAGATAAGGCTAGTTCAGCAGCTGTGGCCCTATCTCAAAAAAGCTGGCTTAACTGTCGTGCCACATGCCTTGGTTATAGCCAGGTTAGATTACTGTAATGTGCTCTATGCGGGGCTGCCCTTGCAGAAATTGCAACTGGTACAGCATGTGGCAGCTGGAGCGCTTGTGCGTGTGTTCTAGCTGCCACATGGATCATGTTGCTCCTGTTCTGTGCCATTTCCATTAGCTGCTTGTTAGTTTCCAGGCTCAATTGAAGGTGGTAGTTTTGGTTTTTAAAGCCATAAATGGTTTGGGACTCTAGGAGTGCCTCTAAGCATTTAGATCAGCATTAGAGTCCCTACTCCCTGAGCCATTAGGCCGGCAGGTATTGGGGTCAGGGCTTTCTCAGTGATGGCCCAGCAGCTTTGGAACGCCTGCCCCATGCCTTATTAGGGCTGGCTTTAAAAAAAAAAAAAACACCCAAATCCTGAAGACTCATTTATTCCAGTGTACATTTTGTGCTCTAAAATCACTAGCTGCTCCTGCTGCTGAATGTCTGTGTATTTAATTATGTTCCTGTTTTTGTAATATTGCATAGTACCTTGTGAGGGTTGTGTGCCCTGAAAGGTGGGTGTAAAATCTTCTAAATAAATACTGGTTGCTGGTCATGACGGCTGTGTATTGGCCACAGTATCAGAGGCATCGTGCCTCTCAAAGCTTCCTGCTTGGGAGCATGAGCGGGAGGGTGCTCTTCCACCCGTGCTTTGCTGGTGGGCTTCCCTTGGGAGCATCGTGCTGGCCACGGTGGGAACGAAGTGCTGCACTTTGGTCTGATCCAGCACAGCACTTCTTGGTTTTTTACACATTTGTTCCCTGCTTGGGCTTCACTGTGGTCCATTCTGGGAGGGTCTGTAGCTAAGGGGCAGAGGCCCTGTGTTGTATGCAGAAGGTCCCGGGTTCAATCCATGGCTCCATCTCCAGGTAGGGCTGGAAAAAACCCTGCCTGAAACCCACTGCCAGTCCACTGTGTTGTCAATACTGGGCTAGCTGGACCAATGCTCCAGCTGAGCATAAAGCAGCTTCCTCTGTGCTCTGGATTGACTGGGGCAGAGGAGGTGTGATCTTGGCTCCCAGCAAGGGATGTGAATGATGCCGCTTAATTCCTGACAGGCCTTTGAGGATTCAAGTATGGGCAGCTGAAACCCAGGCCTGAGAGCCTCTCTCATTGCGGGCAGCTAACTGAAAAGGCCTCTGTTGCAGCGAAGGGGGATTTGCCACCCTGGAGAGCAACTACAGTAGGGTGACCATATTTTGGAAACCAAAAAGGAGGACAATATGGCTGCCATCAGGAGGCGTGGCCACCCCAAGGGGGCGTGGCCTCCATCACTTTTATTTATTTATTATTATTGCATTTATATCCCGGCCTTTTTTTTTTCCTCCAAGGAACCCAAGATGGCGTACATAATCCTCCTTTCCACTTTATCCTTACAACGACAACCCTGTGAGGTGGGTTGGGCTGATAGTCTGTGACTGGCCCAAAGTCACTCAGTGGGTTTCCATGGCCGAGTGTGGACTAGAACTGGGATGTCTCGACTCCCAGTCTGATATTCTAGCCACTACACCACACTGGCTCTCACACATGTCTTACAATTCAGACAAAAAGGGAAATATTCCCCACCCCAATATAATTCCTTGGGCCATGGAGATAATAGATTACTTATAGGATGACGATATGGAAAGGAGGACAGGGCTCATGCATCTTCAAGAGTTGTGTAGAAAAGGGAATTTCAGCAGGTGTTGTTTTGTATGCACGTAACACCCTGTTCATCACAACAGTTTAAGCTGCAGGAGCTGTGACCAGATTCAAAAGAGGGCAGGACTCCTGTCCTGCAGCTTTAACTGCTGCAATCCCTTTTCAATACTACTGTTAATGATACAGGAGTAATGATACCTGTCCTCCTTTTCATATGCTGATCCTATCAACAACAGCTGTCCCCAGCCTGGTGCTCTCTAGATGTTTCAGTCTTCAACTCCTACCAAATTTATAAAACAAGGCTTAAAGATTAAATAAAGCATCTTTAAAATTTGCCTGAAGAGGAGTCCTAGTGAATTAATCAGCTTTGCTCCTCTCACCCTCACTGAACCATCATTATCACCATTATCTATCATAATCACCATCATTATCAATATCATCATCATCATCCAAAAATTAAGCCGTGTGCGCCACCTGGCTGAGGGATGGCCTATTGGAAGCCCAGGGTACTAGAATTTGTAAACCGCCCAGAGAGTTTTGGCTATGGGGCGGTATATAAATTTAATTAATAAATAAAAAAATAGAATTATAGGCCCAGCCCAGGCATGCCCCAAAATTAAGCCACATGCGCCACACGGCTGGGGTCATAGAATTATAGGCCCAGGCCAGGCATGCCTAAAAATCTAGCCGCGTGTGCCACGCCAGCTGAGTTAAAAAGGAGGATGGCTGTGCTGCCAGCACGAACCTTCCCGCGTTGCATTGGTGGTGGTGCTGGCCTAGTCCTCCGCCGCTGCAGCTGATCTTGTCCTCCTCTTCTCACCTCCGGTGCCGCCACCTGATCCTCCGCCGCAGGTTCTCCCGCCGGTCGCTGCTGTTCTCGCCGCCTGCTCTGCCGCTGCCGCTTCTTCTGCTGGTCACCGCTGTCCCTCGGTGCCTCCGTCGTCCGGTGCTTCCTCTGGTCCCGCTGCGCCACCATTGTTTTCCTCCCCCTTCTGCTCCTTCTCCCGCTGCCTGGTCCTCCTCCTCCACTTCTCTTGCCGGTCACCGCCACTGTCCCTCGGTGCCTCTGTCCAGTGCCTCCTCCATCCGTCATCTTCCTCTTCTTCCTCCTCCTGCTGCTGCTGCTGCAGAGTGAAGAGCTCTCCCACACACACTGCCGCTGCTGCTGTGCTGCTGCACAGAATGAGGCTGCCAGGACTTTTTGGCCACTTGCGCAAGATTTGAAATGCTTTTCCAGCTTCCTGGGGAAAAAACAAAAAGGCCTACCATCCTTACAGTACCAGGCACCCATTTTCCTGGTAAGTTGGGCCTAAAGTCCGGTTGCTCCAGTTGTCTCTTTTTCCCCAGAGGTCTCTAGACTTTTCCGGTGCAAATGGTCACCCTAACTGCAGGCACTGTGTGTGCGTGTGTGCGCGCATGTGTGTGTGCATGTGTGTGTGTGTGCGCATGTGCACCCGCTCAGCCACCCATGCTTTTGTTTTTATGGCCACTATCTGCTGTAAAAATGGCACTGAGCTAGATGTAGGTCTGTGTCATTAGTGAACCCCAGGGGAGACTGTGCTGTGGTAGAGGGCTGGGTCTACCTACTCTGAACCTCTGAAACAGTGTAAGCAATATTCCACTGCATTATTTATTTATTACATGTATATACCATCCTATAGCCAAAGCTCTCGAGTGTGTTGTAAAGTTTGCTATACATGTTTATTAATATAATTATTTAAAATGTTTAAAGAATGTACTCGCGGTGTTTGTACTTACAGTACTTTGGTAAGTATAGAGCCCTGGAAGGGAGGAAAGGGAGTGCCCAGAAGGAAGGAGAGTGCTGATTGGATGTTTGTGTGGAGCGCCTGGGTTGGCTGGCTGTGTGAGAATGGGAGGAGTCAGAGGACTGTGTGGGTATATAGAGGCTTTTGCTGACAGGAGAGGGGGTGGGCGGGATTTTGACTGAGAAGGTCTGACTAGAGCAGCCTTCCTCAACCTGGGGCGCTCCAGATGTGTTGGACTACAACTCCCAGAATGCCCCAGCCTGGCTGGGGCATTCTGGGAGATGCAGTCCAACACATCTGGAGCGCCCCAGGTTGAGGAAGGCTGGACTAGAGTTAGGAAGGGTCTGTTATTTGGGTGGAATTAGTTGGAAGGAAGGAGAACTGTTAGTTTAAATTTGAAATGTCACTGTTCAACTGAGGGAACAATCAAGCTTTATTTACCTGTGCAAATGTAATAAATTACATTTAATTTAAACTGGTGTGGTCCTTGGAGTACCTAGAAATGGTACAGGTAAATGGTGGCAGTGGACGGGAGATTTGGGGCTAGGATGCTGAGCTGTATAGCTGTGGGTCCCGATAGAAGAGAGGTGTGCCACAGGGACAGTTGCGGCTTGATGCCTAACCTGAGCTGGGTCCTTTGATTCAGAAGAGGAATAAAGGAGCAGTATAAAGCAGCACCGGCCTCACTGTGGGCTGGGAAGGGCTCTGGACTGTACACTTGTGCTGGTGAGGAGCACAGGAGTTGGAAAGAGGACAGGCTGTGGAAAGAGGACAGGAGTTGGAAAGAGGACAGGCTGTGGAAAGAGGACAGGAGTTGGAAAGAGGACAGGCTGTGGCAGTTTTTAAGCAACTGTGCTGCTTTAAGAACTACTGCTTTGAGACCTGTAGCTTTAAGAACATCTTTGCAACTGCCCATTCCCATCTCCAGTAATCTTGATGGCGGAACTCTCACCAAGTGTATTGAATCAAAACACCTGCTGGAAGACCCAGCTTGCCTGGCAATCTCTTGGGCATTGGACAATCTCAGGCCCAGACACAAATATCTGTGGCCTTGCTGCGGGGTGGGAAGCTGCCACCAGCGGGCTGCCCCAGCAGGGGTGTCCTCGAAGGGGGTGACACACAAGGGGGCAGCCCCTTTCGTTTGCCCCTTTGGAACGCCACGAGGGCGCCTCCCATTTTTGTTTTCTTCTTTTGCTCCTTTCTTCCCTGTTTGTTTGTTTGTGCGTTAGGCCTGCTTCTTCTGCTCAGCGTGAGAGCCTGTGGTGGCTTGAAGTGGGTTACCCTCTGGGTTAGAGACAGAGGGGAGGAATGTATGTGAGATTCCATGTGACAGATGGAGTGTGTATGAATCTAGCTGCTTTTATACAGCAGCTAGCCTGATGTCCTTTTTATGACCAGGGCCAGCTATTACCACAAACTTTTCTTACCTTTTTTTCCTTTTCTTTTTGTGACTGTGCTAGTTGGATGTGTATGATTGGTTGGTTGAAAGGAGTATGTATGTAACTACCATCTATACAGCTTCACCTTAGTATGAGTAAGGTTATGACGGATTAGCCAATTTATCAGATCCACCAATTTATAACTTCTACAAGACCAGTTGTCAAATTGAGCTAATTATCTGTTAATTTCCCTGTTAATTCATAGAATCATAAAATAGCAGAGTTAGAAGGGGCCTACAAGGCCATTGAGTCCAACCCCCTGCTCAATGCAGGAATCCACCCTAAAGCAGCCCTGACAGATGCTTGTCTAGCTGCCTCTTGTGTGGGAGAGCCCACCACCTCCCTAGGTAACTGATTCCATTGTCGTACTGCTCTAACACTCAGGAAGTTTTTCCTGATGTCCAGCCGGAATCTGGCTTCCTTTAACTTGAGCCCGTTATTCCGTGTCCTGCACTCTGGGAGGATCGAGAAGAGATCCTGGCCCTCCTCTGTGTGACAACCTTTTAAGTATTTGAAGAGTGCTATCATGTCTCTCCTCAATCTTCTCTTCTCCAGGCTAAACATGCCCAGTTCTTTTAGTCTCTCTTCATAGGGCTTTGTTTCCAGACCCCTGATCATCCTGGTTGCCCTCCTCTGAACACGCTCCAGCTTGTCAAGATCACTTTGAAGTTTGTTTCTGTCTTCCAGGGTATTAGCTATCCCACCCAATTTTGTGTCATCTGCAAATTTGATAAGCGTTCCCTGCACCTCCTCGTACAAATCATTAATAAAAATGTTGAAGAGCACTGGGCCCAGGACTGATTCCTGCGGTACCCCACTCGTTGCCTCTCCCCAGTTTGAGAAGGTTCCATTGATAAGTACTCTTTGAGTTCGATTCTGTAGCCAACTGTGAATCCACTTAATAGCTGTTCCATCTAGCCCACTTTTAGCTAGTTTGTTAATCAGAATATCATGGGGCACTTTGTCAAAAGCTTTGCTGAAGTCAAGAATATTACGTCCACAGCATTCCCACAGTCCACAAGGGAGGTTATCCTATCAAAAAATGAGATCAAATTAGTCTGACAGGACTTGTTCCTGACAAATCCATGTTGACGTCTAGTGATTACCGCATTGATTTCAAGGTGTTTACAGATTGACTTCTTTATAATCTGCTCCAGAATTTTCCCAGGGATGGATGTCAGACTGACTGGTCTGTAGTTCCCAGGTTCCTCCTTTTTGCCCTTTTTGAAGATAGGGACAACGTTAGCCCTCCTCCAGTCGTCCGGCACCTCACCTGTCTTCCATGATTTTGCGAAGATAATAGACAAAGTTTCTGAGAGTTCTTCCGCTAGCTCCTTCATTACTCTAGGATGCAGTTCATCGGGCCCTGGAGATTTGAACTAATTCAAGGAAATTAGGTGTTCTTTGACCATTTGTTTATCAATCTCAAATTGCAATCCTGCCCCCTCAACTTCTGCTTCACTTTCTCCAGGGGGGTCATAGACCTGCTTTTGGGAGAAGACTGAGGCAAAGTAGGAATTGAGCACTTCAGCCTTTTCTTTGTCATCTGTTATCAATTTGCCATCCTCATTAAGCAGTTGAACCACCATTTCTTTCCTGTGTCTTTTACTACTCACGCATCTGAAGAAAGCCTTTTTATTGCTTTTAGCATCCCTCGCTAACCTCAGCTCATTCTCAGCTTTAGCCTTCCTGACGCCATTTTGGCACTTCTGCGCCACCTGTCTGTACTCTTCTTTTGTAGCCTGGCCTTCCTTCCACTTCCTATATGTATCCCTTTTTGTTTTCAGTTCATTTCTAAGCTTTTTGTGGAGCCACATTGGTTTCCTCTGTTGTCTTCTATCTTTTCTCCTGGTTGGAATTGTTTGTAACTGTGCCTTTAAAATTTCCTTTTTTAAATACTCCCACCCATCCCGCACTCCTTTTCTCATTAGGCTCACTTGCCACGGGACCTTACTTATCATAGTTCTGAGTTTATTAAAATCAGCTTTCCTAAAATCCAGAGTACGTGTATTGCTACGCTCAACTTTTGTCTCCTTCATAATCAAGAATTCAAGTATGACGTGGTCACTTTCCCCCAGAGTTCCCGTAACTGCCACTTTATCCACTAAGTCATCCCTATTGGTCAATAACAAGTCAAGGATTGCCGATCCTCTAGTTCCTTCCTCCACTTACTGTAAGAGAAAATTATCATCCACACATGTCAGGAATTTCTTGGAAGGGCTGCTTTTGGCAGTATTTGTCTCCCAACAGATATCAGGGTAATTGAAGTCCCCCATCACTACTACATCACACTTCCTAGAAACACTGGCAATTTGTTTCTCAAAAATTTTGTCCTCGTCTTCTCCTTGATTGGGTGGTCAATAGTAGACTCCGATTATCATGTTCTTTTTATTCCTTGCCCCATTTATTTTAATCCAGACGCTCTCGATGGGACTCCCAGTCTGATCCGCCTGTATTTTTGTGCAGGGATAGGTATTTTTAACATATAGTGCAACTCCACCTCCCTTTCTATTTCTTCTGTTCTTTTTGAACAAGTTATATCCTTCAATTGCTATATTCCAGTCATGGGAGTCATCCCACCAAGTTTCAGTTATACCTATCAAGTCGTATTTGCCTTCATGTAATAAGAGTTCAAGTTCATTCTGTTTGTTTTCCATGCTCTGGGCGTTAGTATATAGACATCGAAGACCATGTGTTTTATAGTCTGGCTTTGTTCCTACATTGTTGCGGACACTATTTTGGGACACTATTGGAGCTGTTCTCTGTACTGTGGTGCATTGGCCTTCATCCATTGTTGCCTCGAAGTTTACGTCTCCTGCCTCCGTAAGATTCAGTTTAAAGCCCTCTTGATCAAGTTCTTCATGCTGTGGCCGAACATATTATTTCCAGCCCTTGTGAGGTGCAATCCATCCCTTGCCAGCAGTCCATGTTCCAAGTAGCGTAGCCCGTGGTCCCAGAATCCAAAATTCTCACGTCGGCACCACCTTCATAGCCAGTCGTTCATCCGGAGTATTTTTCTTTCCCTTTCTAATCCTCTTCCAAGAACCGAGAGGATGGATGAGAAAACTACCTGGGCCCCAAAGTTCTTCAGTTTCCTTCCCAGAGCTTCAAAGTCTGAAATTATTTCTTCATAGCTCTGCTTGGCGACATAATTTCTTCCCACATGGATGAGAAGAAAGGGGTATGTGTCCGTATTGTGTATCAACTTCAGCTGGTACAAAACAGGGAAGCCCGTTTACTAACAGGGACTGGCCAGCAAGACCACATCATGCCAGTCCTTCTACAACTTCATTGGCTGCCAGTCCAGGTCCGGGCCCAATTCAAAGTGCTGGTACTAACATTCAAAGCCATAAATGGCTTGGGGCCAGGTTATCTGAAGGAACGCCTCCTCCCATATGTGCCTTGTCCACAGGGGTCCACATATGTCCACAGGGGTCCTTCTCCATGAGCCCCTGCCAAAGGAAGTGAGGCAGGTGGCTACCAGGAGGAGGGCTTTCTCTGCTGTGGCACCCCATCTGTGGAACGAGCTCCCCAGAGAGGTTCACCTGGCGCCTACACTGTACTCTTTCCGTCATCAGCTGAAGACCTTTTTATTTTCTCAGTATTTTAACACCTAATTTAACTTCAATTTAAACCTTGTTTTAATTCCGTATTTTAACCTATATCAATCTTTGTTGTGTGGTGTTATCCTGGTTATGCTTTTTATATTGATCAAAAATATTGATATTCAATATTCGTTATCTACTGCCCATGTTACTTAGCTTTGACGTTTGATATTAAGAGTTGTGCAAAATACCTTGGAAACTTGACTATCCCTAAATATTGGATAACTTTTTCTAAAGCCAGGTCTAACACAATACCTTCTGCTCTAATGAATGGTCGCTTCCAGAGAATACAAATCGTCTCTGCCTGTGTGGAGGTGAAGTGATAGAGTCTTTATCTCATATATTATTTTTCTGTAACTTTTATAGAGATGAAAGAAAAAGATGTATTGCACCTATCTTAAACAAATTCCATGGAAGGTCCTCCGACTTGTATATGACTGACTTACTGTCCGATACTAATATGTAACAGAGGCTGTTGCAGAAAATTTATTTGCCATTGTTAAGACTTGCAAGGTTATTCTTCAGACTCAGGTAACAATTGGCTGACGATTTTTAGGTTTTAAATATTTTAAATAGTTGCCGTATTGCCAATTCATGTTTTGCTCTGCTTGTTGGTATTCTGTTTTGTGAATTATCTTATGTTCTAAATGGTCTGTGACCATATAATAAAATTGATTGATTGAAATTGTGCAGTAGATTATTTAGAAGCAAATGAGACTGTGCCTGTGATTTTCAGAGTGGTAGGTGTGCTTGCTGCAGAAAGAACAACCAAAGGGTCTTGAATTTCTTCCATAATAAATGTTTGAGTCTTTAAGGTGCCACAAAATCCTGCTGTTTATGCCTTTTGTGTTGCTCCCAGCTCTTTAAAGTATTGGAAATCTATATGTTCATAGCCATGGGTGGAGAGATCAAGGATCTGCTGCTGGCCAGGCCTGGTGCAGCTGGAACCTGACATTCTGGAATAGACTAGGAGGGACTTTCTTTTGCACAGGAGTTTTTTCTCATTGTCGGCCTCCTCAGCAAAGTGGCAGGAGGCCAGAGGGCCTGGCAGAGCATACTCTGTTTTTATCCAGCATCCATTACTTATTTCCCACTAGACTACCTCTTTATTTCTTGTGGACATTCTTTGTTGTTTTGTTAAAAGAGACTTGTCGAATAAAGATTTATTTGTTGGATTCAAACAGAGGCCTGAGTTGAACTGGCTGAAAAGTGCCTTTATACACAGGGCACATAGGCATGGAGACAGCACACCTGGAATTGGATCAATGTTTAGAAAGCAGTTTCCAAGTTTTCCAGTCACACAGGACTTTGCTTCATGTGGGATTCCACCCCACCCCCAGGTCATGATGATTTCCTTGACTGACTCTGTTTCTGCAGACTTCTTTATTTCCAAGTGGAAGTTGGAGAAGGGACTCACTTGGGCAGAAGCAGAGGCGTCTTGTGTGACCACCTGCAATTTTAGTGCCCAGTTGTTTGCAGGCCTCACCTCACCGCCTGTTTATGTGGCTCAGGTGTGTTTACTCAGATGAGAGAGCCTGGCTGTTCTCAGTCTGCTGCAGAGGAGGAGGAGGAGGAGAGGAACAAGCAGAGGATTAAGGGCCTGGCAACACTAATCCACTTGCCTCTCCTGGTCAGATCCCTCCCTCACAAGGCAGCTGTCAGCAGGCCTCTGCTCTGTGCTGGATTCTGCCTGTGGCCATGGCCCCAGGAGGGCAGGTGAAGGGCCACCTCTGCTGAAGAGCAGCAATCACAGAGAGGGCGGAAAGGGGAGCGTGACCTGCAAGGCCCACAGCAGGCAACGTCTGCATGCCCGCAAGTGCCTAAGTGGGGGGGGAGGGGGGGAGAGCCCTTGCTGCCTGAAAAAGCCATGCTACAACCCAGTGGCAGAAGAGGGCTGGCCTATTCTCCAGTCCTAGGCTTGTCCTGCCCTTTCTCCAGCAAGCTTGGGGTGGTGGTGGTGGTGGTGGTGATGGGGTCTACTGTTTATTTTCACAACCCTGCAAGGGTGGGAGTGGGTGATTCAGCGGCCTTCTTGAGCTTCTGGGCTGAGAAGGGTTTTGAACGTGGGTTTCATAGAATCATAGAATAGCAAGAGTTGGAAGGGGCCTACAAGGCCATAGAGTCCAACCTCCTACTCAGTGCAGGAATCCACCCTAAAGCATCCCTGACAGATGGTTGTCCAGCTGCCTCTTGAAGGCCTGTAGTGTGGGAGAGCCCACCACCTCCCTAGGTCACTGGTTCCATTGTCATACTGCATCCGGGCCCAACAGTGCAGCCACATGGCATTGGCAGTACAGGGCGAGGAGGCGGTCCCACTAGTGGAGGAACCGTTGAGCCCTGGAGGCTTTGGAGGCCTGTGTCTAGGGGGAAGCGCCTCAGCCAGGAGCCGGAGGCTGCCCTGGCAGATCCATGCTCATCTCACACCTTGTGCTGTTGGTGCTCCAGAGATGCCATGAGGAAGCAAGAGGCTGCTCCACCTCAGAGCCTGCGGCAAGGTGCTGCTGGCCCTGGCCTGGAAGGTTCGGGCTGGACTCCTTTTCTTCTGGCGGACTGTGTGGGTTAGTACTTGGGCCCTGAGCCACCGTGGGCCAGATCTCTAGGGCTGGGCTTCAGGGCCTTCCTTTGGCCCCAGGGGGGGAAAAGAGGGCCAATGGAGCCGGCAGGGGTCTGCGTCCTTCGACTGGGGTTAGGGCACACCCCACACGGGTGTGGTGGGGGAAACCTTAGCTCTCCTTCATGGAAGGGTTTTGGTGAATTTTGTCTTTGTGCAAAGTTGAGGAGCCCAGTGACCTTGAGGACCAACTCCTTTTCAACACCTGCCGGGCACCAAGCCCTAGCCACACAGTGATTTTGTTAAGGCTTTCAGAAAACAAACACAACCGGCCTTTGGCTTGTGTGTGTCATTTAAAAGCAAGGGCTGCAGAAGCTTCAGAGGAGCCATTCCGGTGGTGGGCAGAAAGACCGACCAGCGTGTTTCAGCTTAAAGCTCTTCGCAAGGAAGCCTTTGGAGAAGCACTTTAGACTTTTCAAATGGGGTTAAACTGCAGAAAATCTGGGAGACGGGACATCTGGGGGGAGGGGGGAGGGCAGACTTAGTCTCTAGGCCTGGGCTTCTGCACCCATTTTAAAGAGTGAATAAATTCCAGTCAGAGGTTGCATTTTCCAGCATAAAATTTGTCTGCCCAAACACTCACATTTTTGAGTTGAGAAATGAAATAAGTTTGGAAGGGGGGGAGGAATTGTTAACACACAACAAAAGGCACAGCGCACAGACATTTCACTTTTGAATTTTGAGTGCCTGTGAAAGAAAGTTGGGTGGGCCTTTTTCTTTTTTGATTCTTAACTTTTCCTTTCTCTTCCAAGCTGTTAGTTTTCTTCCCAGGATCCCTGAAAAGTAGAAACAGCCCCCAATGAGTGGCAGAATGTACACACACACACACACACGTCCCTTAGGACATTTCCCCATGACAAGCCTGTTGAACTGGCTGAGTGATTGTTCTTGAGAATCTCAGGGGCGGGGGTTGCACTTGAGCCCACTCCAACAGCAATGCCCAGGATCAGGGCAGTCCAAGTGCCATCGAACTCAAACATGCTGCTGCTGCTGCTTGGATAATGTACTTTCAGGCAGAAAGGCCCTGCTTTTGCGGACACTGCCTTGCTAATACTGCTCTCTTGACACCTCTCCAGGTTGCCTTGTTCTGTTGCAAGCTTTGCTGGGACATCATCCTCCATCTTGTGCAGGAGGTAACGTTTCTGAGCCTGGCAAGCGTCGTCGTCGTCGTCCCCCCCCGCCCCCCGCCGTGCCGTCCCCACTCTCGGCTGGTGCTTCACTTCCCTCTTGTTCGCCAATCGTGGCCTTGTGCTGCCCTAGGGTTGCTCCTCGATGAGCTCGTGGCTGGAGGCCCACCAGGGGAATGAGCCCCTCTCTCCATCGGCAAGTCCTTGGCCCCAAGAAGGAGGTGGTTATGCTGAGAGAATTAGGGGTATGTGTGAGACATGAGAGTCTGAGGGCTGCTGCCGCTCTCCTTCCAATGTCCCTTGTTGCTGGTGGCATCTCCCAAGGGAGGAGGGAGAAAGCAGGAACCCAGCAGGAGGAGTGGGGAACTGTCCTGGCCCCCTTTCCCTCCTGGTTTAGGATTCTGATCTGGTGCAGACACTTGGAAAGATTCACCTCACCATTTGGCAGGATGATACAGGCAACTAAACTGCCCCAGCGGGAGCTTGGTCATACCTCTGTACCATCCTGCCCAGCAGGACGCCTGGACTTTGCCCGATGGAGGAAGACCGTGTGGCAGAAAAACAGGGCTTCTCCCTCCCAGGTGCGGTTGCCTCAAGCCAGGGGTCCACCAAACCCAGTGGTGCGAACTCTGGCTGCCAAGGGCTCCCCACTCCCTCCAGCCCTGGCGCTGGAGGCCCCATTGGTGGGAATTGTGCTTAAAATGGGGCTATGCCATGACCCTATCGGCCCTCTTTCCAGTTGCCCCGCAGCAATAGTTGGCCTGTGACTCAGCAACCCCCAGCCCGGCTAGTCAGGGCAAGGAGGAATATGAAGTGGCCTCCAACGTCTTCATGTTTTCAGATGCTGGGAAGCTGCGGGAGGAAGTGCAGAGGCTGCAGGAGTCCAGCGGTGCAGCCCTGGAGAGGCTGCGGAGCTAGAGGCCCAGGTGCGGCATGTCTGCCAGGAGCAGACATACCGAGAAACTCATCTGGAGCAGCCGCTACCTGGAGCTGCTGAGGGAGCAGCAAGAGCTGGCTCTTCAGGATGGCTCCACACACCCCACCCCCAGGTTAATTTCTGAAGGCACATCTGTCGCCTGAAAGTTTGTAGAGAAACATGATCTGCACATGCTCAGAGGCTCTGTTTATTTCTGCAATGATGACCTTGCTTGTTCCACAACATGAGATTTTTGACTGAGAAAAGTCAGGAGTGTGCCAAATTGCTTGGGACCCAGTCAAGTCAGCCTTCTCTTGACATGAATGGGAACTGCATTCCAGGGCAGTCAGTGGGCACAGCAGACCATCCTGTGGGGTTTTGCCCAAATTCTGTATTTTACTAGCCCCATGTACACCCACATCCCTCCCTCCGCAACCCTCCTGACTGAGCTTCCTAATGGAGCCGACCCACCCACACACACCAGGCAAGTTGCTACACTGCATGGCCAGCTGTGTTACTCCTCCCTGGCCAAAGCAGGGGAGGGCAGAGGCCGCTGTGGCCGGCCCCATCTTCCCCATCACCAGCAGGCCAGCTGCTCTCTTGCAAGGTCTTGCTGGTTGTGGCTGGCCCAACGGAGGCCTGAGCCCCAATGGCAGTCCAGACTTGTCTTTCGGTGCAGCTCCAAAGACGGGACCAGGCTCTGTGGCAGGGCTGTGTGAAGCCCAAGGGGCCAGTGGATGCTGTGCAGGACCCAGATCACAGCAGGCAAGTGAATGGGAAAAGAAGAAGAGGGGGCTCAGGGGATGGTGCTCTCCTGCAACCTAAGCTACTGGGCAGGGCAGGCTGGCAGAGGAATTCTCACAGCTGACAGGGAGGCAGCGCAAGTGGATTTCTCCGCAACAGCCTTTGCTGCCCTTAGCAACGTCCTTTACCATCTCTCTTATGCTTCCCTAACAAAAAAATTCTGACCTGGTCTTACAGATTGGGGGCTCAGTCTGACTGAGAAAGAGCAACCTGCTTGAGGTTGCACAAACAGTCCATGAATGAGGTGGAACTTGTTCCCAGAACTCCCACAGCAAAGGGTGTTTCAAGCCACTGGACTGCATGGGTGCACTGATAAAAAAAATAAATCAAATTGTGTGAACTTTTAGAAACCTTAAATGAGAAAATTTGTGCTGACCTGGCCTCAGGGACAGAAAGCAGGGGTGAAGAGTGAATGAATTGCAGGTAGAATCTCAATACAGGTATCCAAATACATTTGAAGTGCTTCACTGAGCAGTCCTTACCCTCCAGGTGTTTTGGATTACAACACCCACCATTCCTGACCATTGGCCATTCTATTGGGGTTGATGGGTGTTGATGTCCAAAACATCTGGAGGGCACCAGGTTGGGCAAGACTGCTAGGCACCAATCACATGGGGGGCGAGGGGGGGAGAGAGAGATCAGTCCACGGCTGCTATACTGGTGCCACGAGAAGTTTGGGGACACAACAGCAGCAGCAGCAGCAGCCCACTCTCGGGATGCTGCCACGGGGAAGGAGGGTGTTACTCAGAGCGCTTCGGCTATTGGGCGGTATAAAAATGTAATAAACAAATAAATAAAATAAATAAGAGCAAGAGTGCAGGAAGTGGCTTCTGGTCAGGTGATTTCTGTTGCTGGGATCCCTCCTGGGAGAACCCGGCCGGTTCCGAAGAAAGTTCAGCGTCAGCGAGGAGGCCCCGGGAGGGGCTGGGCCAGAGCAGCGGCCCGGCAGGCGTCCCCACCCCCAGCCCAGCCTGCACAGAAGACCGCTGTGCTCGGGCCCACCGGCCCCCAGGCCTCCTGCAGCATTGGCAGAAATCCGGATCCTGCAGCAAAGCCCCTGTTCTGCCTGCAGAAGTTTGCCCCCCGCCCCTGCTCTCTCCAATTAAAAGGCCCCCTGGCAGCCAGGTGGGGAATGCCTGCAGCCTGGAGAGCCACTGCCAGTGAGAAGAATGCTGGCTAGCTAGACCCATGGGCGGACTCGCGGGGAATCACACGAATTTTAGCTTAAACTACCCCCAGAGTGCTTGTTTTAATCCAGCAGCTGCAAACCTTTCCTTGCATTATGTTGTAAAGTGCCTCTTAGGACATCTCTATGCGTAATCAAGATTGCTACCATTAGGGTACAAATTACCTACAAGCTTTTAAGAAACTCAGCTGCTCAGAGCAAACCCAGAGTCCTCAAAAGAACTCAGCTTCACACATTACCGTAGTCAACTGTCAAAAGGAAATGTAGTAGAGCTTCAAAACAGAGCAGGCCACATCCGCCTGCCTTTCAGTCTAGTTGAATTTATGAGGGTCGCCATCCTGATGGATCCTGACGCCCGACACAGCAGCACAGACAGCCACGCTGGACATGTTTGGGTCACGTGGGTTGATCCCTCTTGTCCTTCAAAGGGCTTTGAAAAGTTGAGAGGGCTCTACGGAGTGTTTTGCCAGTCCTTGACTAGTGCCAGCCCATAGGAACAGAGGCAGCTCCTTCCTGAGCTCCCTGTTTTTAAAGCAGCAGAGCTGCTAAGAGCCGTAGCAATCTAAAATTTCTGGGCTGCTGCTCCTACTGCTTGAAGCCACCATTGACCGTGGCTGGGGAGGCAGGAAAGAGGAGGAACAAGGGCCTTTAGCTACTTTGTGGAAATGTTCTGAAGGCCTCCTGCTTCAGGAAACAGACGTCTCTAAACGCCTCAAGGCCAGCCTTCGGCTCAGTCAGCTCCAGGACCTTTGGGGTGGGAGAAAGAGCAGCTTACTTTCCATTTAGCTAAAGTTCAGCTGGAATCTCAGCCCCACCCGAGGGCCCAAGCAGAGCTGGGCACGTCCCATTAAGAGGAAAGGCCGAAGTTCAGAGGGCAGGCGACTGAGGCTCAGGTGTACCCTGCACAAAGCAAGGGCACCAGCAAGGACGCTTCCACCCCAAAACGAGACCAGCTCATTTCTTACCCCAAACTGTGGAGTGTCATTTTTGAAACACCATCAGCAAAAGAACTTCAGAATTGGCTTTATTTACACTCAGTGCTGTCTGTTCTAATTCGTGTAAAGCCCATGTTGCCATTAGTATGTTGTATATTAGTATATTGTATAGTATAGTATGTTGTATATTAGTATATTACCATGTTGCCATAAGTATTTATTTAAAACATTTATATCCTGCCCTATATCAATAAGATCTCAGGGCAGCATACAGTAGTCGTCTTCCTTTCCTGAACTTTTGCCCCTCAGCCCCCTTACCAGAGGGACGCATGAATTATACCAATATGGCTCATGCATAGTGAATCCCTCCTCCAAAATTTGAGTACGGCGCAGCCCCCGCCTATCCCTTGCATATCCCGCTTGGCCTCCTCCATCCCCTTCCCTCTCTCCACTGGTGGTGACAACTTAACCACAGGCATGCCTGGGGGCCACCTTCTCACCACACTGATTGGACGAGCAGAACTATCTGTCATCCCTTTGGCAGAGGGGCTGCCCTGCCTGTTTGGCACAGAGGAAATTAATTGCTGTTAAAGCTTGAGCTTTAAACTTTCTTGAACTTTCAAAATTTTCTGCACATTTGCAGTGCTCACGCTTCAGTTTAAAACAAAAAAGAGCAAAATCAGTCTGGTAGCTCTCTATTAATAAGGCTTACAACTACTGTATCCTTATATAAGATTGGCAGTGGCTTGCCAAAGCCTTGGGCAGAGAAGGGCCTTTGACATTTCCTGCTACCTGATCTTTTCACTGGAAGTGCCAGGGCTGGTTGAAAGTGGGACCTTCTGCATATAAAGCTGAGCTCTGTACAGATTTCCAATCCCCCCGTCGTCAAGAGCCCTGTTCACAAGAATGTATAGTAGCAGTGGTACGGCAGCATTTTCCTTCATCCTGCAGCTCAGAAAGTCTGAACAGTTTCCCTCTTGGCTTTAAATGTTTATTGTCAACTACAGAGACTTAAAATATTTGTGTTGATAACCAATTCCACTGCTTGAAGCTGAGAAGTTCTAAGCAACTCAAAAGCTTCTATTATGGACACAGAAAAATGTAATCTCACCATGTATAAAGAAAACTCAGGAACTGGCTTTTATATGCATATTTTATATTTTGCACATTCCATTGTTATTTTGTCAGTGGGAGTAGCTGTCTCTCAAGGGCCTTTAAAACAGGCCGTAAATGAACCTCTTACATTTCACAGGCATGGAAAGGATGGAGGGTCTGACAGCCAAAACTACCTCACTGGAAGCACAGCTGTGAAGTGATGCTACTATTTCAAATACTGGGAGCCACGGAACAAACTTGGACATGAAAGAGGGGGTGACAGTGTCACTCTCTGTGTCCTGCAGCAGGACAGATGTGGCTTCTGTGAGCCATCCCTAAAAGGCGCACAAGGATGGGAGCATCCCAAACAATAATCCTCCCCAACTTCTTCCGTGACACCTCTATGTGGGAAGCCAGATGCAAGAGGAGGGTGGGGAGAGCATGGCAGGAGACTGCAAGCTCATAGCTTTCCAGCAATGACGCTCCTCTGCTTCCACCAAGAAGCATCTGCTTTAGCAGCAGGAGGGCCCAATAATTAAAGGGCCACAGGTAGGGTCAGCAAACACAGCCTTTTATTTGTACAACACAGCCATTATTGCTTTAGAAAGAGAGAGAAATACAATTAATTAATTAATTACAGAGAGAGATACTGTAAGTTCCCAAGTGTTCCAGAAAAACCAGCATCACCAAGGGAGCTTCTGTTAACAATTCCATTCTATTAAAAACCGTATCTCCTGAAATTTACAAAATGTGCAAGTTATATAAGATTACAAAGCATTTTGCTTACTAACATGAAACATCACAGTTCTGTGATGCATCATAATTAACCAGGCTTACAGGGTTTTCTTTGTCCAGGTAGTCCCTGCAGCACACAGTGCTAGCACGGCTGGTCCATCCCTGTGGCACACGGAAGAGGGAAGGAGCCCGTTGCAGCGGGGACGGCCACAGCCGCCTCTCAACGCCCTCCCAGGAGCTTGTGCCGTGCTCTTCCCTCAGCCACTGCCACGAAGGACAGCCTCAGCTTAAACCGCCAGATGGACCACTTAAAAGAATACCGAACGTATACAGAGGGATACAATATGTATCAACGGATCAACTGCTCCTGGCCTGCAAGTGAATCACACACTTTTTTAAAAAAAAAGCAGGAACCAGAATCAATTGCTACGAATTCATTACCGAAAGTATCTATAAGCGTTAATATCAGACTTACCAGTCATCAAGACTGAGCCGTTACAGAAGGAGTACAAAGTAGATAGCCTCTCACCTAGTCAGAGATGCACCTTTCTATAGCACTGGAGATAGTCTGAAGTTAAGTGGAGTGTCATGATGCCCAGTAGGAGAGAGGAACAAGGATCTCAGCCATCACCCTCTATCCGTGGGTCCCCTTCTCATTTGACAGACAATGCGTTTGCACACTTCCAACTTTTCTCCACAGTCACCCCAAGTCAGCCTAGACATGCTATATATGGTAAGCAGAAAAGGCCACCCAGATTGGGCTGTTGTCCCAAACTTCCTAAAGAAAGCCAGCATTTAGAGACAAGGTCAGAGCGATGCAGGCCTTGACGATGATTCCAAGGGCTGAGTCTACCCTTTATTTTATTAAGTTTATATCCCACCTTTCTTCTACTATTGAACCCAAGGCAGCATGTAGGGGGTTTCTCCCCTCCAGACTCCACCGGATCCAGGCTGCTTAGCTACAGCAAACTAGCTACATCATCATGTGCCATGAGACTAGGGGATGGCCAGCTTGATTGGCCTACAGCTCCCATTATCCTTTACCACTGCTATGCTGGCTAGGGCTGATGGCAGCTGTAAGCTAAAACATCTGGAGGGCCATAAATTGCCTATGTGTGTTAGACCACGCACACCTCCAGCTTGTGTTTGTTTGGCACAGCAGACCCCACCCTGGAAGAGCCTTGATACCAATAACCACATGGGAGTCCGTGGTGCTGGGGAAAGGGTGCTGGACAGCACTTGACGTGGAATGAGGAGCAGGAGGGAACTGGTGGCTGGGAACAGGGAGCCGTTCCCGGGGATGTAAACGCAGGCATTGCGGGTGTTTCTATACAGCCTTAGGCCAACCGTCTGATCCTGCTTGAGCCATGCACGGGCCAGGCTCCACCTCGGCCCTCCCCAGAAGAGGACAGCTTCCTACTGACCATAAGCAGCCACTGGCCTATGAAGGCCTCAAATGTCCAACAGGAGCTGGAGAAGGAGCATTCTCCCCATGGGAATAACAGACCTTTCTTCCTCCGCCGCTGCCGCTGCTTCACACCCCGGGATTCTGGGTCTTGTAGGTAAGGATTTTGGCAGCAAGCTGCTGCGGGTCCAAGAGTTGTGGGAAGCGGCTCATGACAGCATCCACCAGGTGAGGGTGGAAGATCCCACACAGTTTGATGTGCACGTTGGCCCGCTCCTCCGCAAAGCGGTCTGGTGCGGCCCACTGGTGAGAGTTGTCGTAGGCCAGTCGGGGGGCTCTGTGCGCTGCAGGCGTCGGATGGTAGGGCTCGGACCAAAACTGCTGCCCGGGCCCCAGAGGGGAGTCAGCAGGCAGGCTGTAGCCTGGGAAGGAGTGAGCAGCCAGCCGACCAGAAGACGGCTCTGGGCTGTACGGGAGCCGGGAGCCGGATGCCGACATGGGCTTGCGATAGCTCCGGGGCTGGTACTGGCTGTAGCTGTGTGATTCAGGGCAGCCGGGGGAGTGCTGGTAGACAGGCTGCTGCCCCCTGCTGCCCCCCAGCACAAGCGGCTCTTGGTGGGAGTGCTTGGGGTGGGCAGCTGGGGGGCTGGGCCACATCTCAGAGAACTGGTTCTCAAGGGAGCCAATGCCTGAGTCGAGGAGATCCTGGGAAACGTAAGAGAGGGAGTCCATGTGGGGAGACGTGGGCTGGTACCAGTCAGCAGGCTTGTAGCCGCTGCCGCCGCCACTCTTCTTAGCAGGAGCACTACCCAAGTGGCCACTCCCTTTGAAGTCACCATGCTTGGCCTTCAGAGCAGAGCTTTTCTTCTCACCCTCGGGGGGCACAGGACCCAGGAATTCAGCCTGGGAGGGTCGCTGGTTCATCCTCTCCTCCTTGGCAGCTGCAGCACACCTGGTTGGAGAGAGCCTGGCATTGGCTCGGAGCTCATCCGCAACGGAGCGCTGCAGCTGGTGAAGCCGCTCGGGGTGGTAGAACTTGCACTTGATCCCATACGTGCATTTCTTCCCTGCAAAGGAGAAGGGCAAACATGGAACAGGACAACTCCAGCACCCCCCATGGAGGAGCTGTGGCTCTGATCTAAAAAGGAGCGTGGTGGATGGCCGGGGTGGGTGGGGGGAGACTTACCATAAGGGCACTGCTGCTTCTTGTGCTCAGGAACCACCGGCTTCTTTCGCAGGAAGTTGTCCAGGCTGGGCCCATGGCGCCCAAGTGGGTCATCAGGAGGCATGAACCTGAGGAAAGGCAGCACCCTTCTGGTCAGGCCATGGGCTGTGATTCTAGTCTCCCAGCACTTCACCTACAGAGCCAGAGGGTGAGCCTCACTGATGCTCAGTGCCATGAGAGCCCTAGACTTGGCTCGGGGAGGCATTTGACCCTTCCTTGGGGCAGAGTGGCTCATGACAGGGCTGCCTGCCATACGCAGCTGGGCTCATCCATCGGAGAGTCCCGAAGCCACTTGCCCGTCCATGACCTTATGAGCTGTGCAGAGCAGGACATTTTCTGGAGGACACGGATTGATCAGGCAGGGCTGACCAAGGGAGGCAGCAGAGGCTGGACAGATGGCCTCTAGCTAGACCAGACTTTGGCTGCTGGCCCTATGCCACCGGTGGAACTGACCCTTTCATTAAAAGGCTTCTGTGCCACTTTGACCAGTTTAGATCAAATAAAATAAAAAATTATTAAAATATGAGCAAAGTCACAGCAGCTAAAACCGAAGAGGCAGATCTTATACACCCTCCAAAAAGGGTTGTATAACTCTGATATCTTCAGGAAGGAGGTTCCACAATTTGGAGGCCATCACAGAGAAAGCGCCCTTCCTGGCCATTGCCATCCGAGCCTACTGCCAGGCTAGCACAGGCAGAAGAGCCAGTTGACATGACCCTAGTTGGACTGCAGCCATTTTGGTTCTATGGGATAGAGGTCTCCAAGAGAACAGAAGAGACCTCTTCTGTTCTCAAAATGGGCTGTTTGCATGTTGCTGTCTAATTCATTCTGCTTCTGCCATCCCTGGCGAGGAGCAGGCAGAGTTTAACAGTGCACTGTGGCCACCACACCGCCCTCTTCCCACTCTCTCCAGACAGAGTCTACCTTCTGGGATCTCACCTAGCATCAGTCCCATGTTCCTAAGCTTCCCTTAACAGCCAGGGAGGCTGGCGACCCCTCTGCCACCAGCCACCAGCCCCCTTAAAGGAAAGCAGAGGCACGCTGCTCCTCATTCCATCCCTCCCTGTTTTCCCCAAGCACACACACTCATCCCAGAAGCCAGGCAAACCTCATTCCCAGACCGGCTTCCTCAAGCACCCATGGACGTACTTGTCGTTAACGAACGAATACATCAGCAAGCGCTCCTCAATGAACTTCTTCCACTCAGGCCGTTCGGTCTGCAAGTCGCGGTAGACGTCGTTAGAAACCACGATGCCGTCCGACTCATACGCCAACTTCACAATGAAGCGGTCGTCGTAGCAGACCACCCGCTTGCCCCCCACCCGCCGGGAAGGCGTGAAGACAAGGATCTTCTTCTTCTCAAGGTCACCGAGGATGTGCTGGTCTGCAACAAGATGCACGAAAGTCACCCCCTGCCCAAGCCGGAGATTCGCAGAAGAACTAATGAGCAGACAAGCTGCCACTCTCCCGCGCTGGAGGGGGATGCAAGCAGAGAGGGAGAACCTGACCCAGATGGGCCGCCTGCCAAGACACAGAAGCCCCATTTCCTTCCGCATTCACCCAGCCTCATCCCTCCCTCAGGGGAGCTTCGAGGCCATATCACACTTTGCAGCTTGGTTTTCTTTGATCTGCATTTCTAACCCTCCCCGTTCACGGGCAGCACTAGAAACCACACTAAGCCAGTCACACCATTAAAAATGCAACACATTACCTTCGTCAAGGCAAAATGCCTGCAACTATTCACTTTTGCCCAGCAAGGAAAGCTCACAACCCTCCCGGAAAATGTTCAATTATTATTATTATTATTTATTTATATAGCACCATCAGTGTACTTTGGAGAGTCTAAGGAGGGAGAGTTATGAACTCCTCCCCCCCATTATCCTCCTGACTCATCTATCAGTTGGTCAGATATTTGTGGCAATTCAGACCAACAACTAAGGTGGACAGAGCACCAGAAGGCAAATGAAAAGGGGGTGTGGGGTAACAACAACCAAGCAGAGAAGGGGGAGGGGAAGGAGCAAGCTGTGATGTCACCCTTTAGATGTGATGTGCCAAAGTACTCAGTCACTAGCCCACATTTAAAATCTGAAACCGTTCGCAGTCACGGCTACTCCAGAGCCTTCCCTTGCTAGTGAACTCAGTCAGCTGAACAATGGGCTCAATCCCCCTGCCCCAAGCAGGCTGGTGCTTTACCTGTGATGGGAACATCGGGTCTTGGCTGCTCTTTTCTCCAGGAAGGCACAAAGACAGTGATGTCTGTGTGGCCTCGATCAAGAAACCAGTTCACAGCTAGCAGGATGCCACGACAGGAGAAGACGTCTTTGTCCCCATGACTGTAAAGACAGAGAGGTTCACGGGTTCAGCACGACACCCTGTTGCTACTTCACGCCCAAGCCCAGGCCTTTGGCAACAACAGAGAAATGCTGGGCATGGGCCCTTCTGCTGATGGCCTCCCTCCACCTCTGCCCCTCGCTGAGATGCGCTCTTGCCAAATACTGCCCCTAAGTAACCTGGACATTGGCAGCCAGTGATTCAGCTTGTCTGTCAGCTCCTTCGCTGACCCATATTACCCTGCTGCCCTGGGCCTCTCCTGCCCTCAGTCCACGCAAGGATGTTCTACCTCTGCCACTGGCTGATGTAGCTTCCTGAGGTCCTGGCCTCCTCCACCTCTGGCTCTGCTGCTCCACCCAGTGTGTCCCTCTGCCCTCCTGTGGCCATCCGGGGGCTCCACCCTTCAGAGCTTCCCACAGAGTACAGACAAGTGGCGCAGAAGTGCCGAAATGGCGTCAGGAAGGCTAAAGCTGTGAATGAGCTGAGATTAGCGAGGGATGCTAAAAGCAATAAAAAGGCTTTCTTCAGATACGTGAGTAGTAAAAGACAGAGGAAAGAAATGGTGGTTCAACTGCTTAATGAGGATGGCAAATTGATAACAGATGACAAAGAAAAGGCTGAAGTGCTCAATTCCTACTTTGCCTCGGTCTTCTCCCAAAAGCGGGTCTATGACCCCCCTGGAAAAAGTGAAGCAGAAGTTGAGGGGGCAGGATTGCAGTTTGAGATTGATAAACAAATGGTCAAGGAACACCTAATTTCCTTGAATGAGTTCAAATCTCCAGGGCCCGATGAACTGCATCCAAGAGTAATGAAGGAGCTAGCGGAAGAACTCTCAGAACCTTTGTCTATTATCTTTGCAAAATCATGGAAGACGGGTGAGGTGCCGGATGACTGGAGGAGGGCTAATGTTGTCCCTATCTTCAAAAAGGGCAAAAAGGAGGAACCTGGGAACTACAGACCAGTCAGTCTGACATCCATCCCTGGGAAAATTCTGGAGCAGATTATAAAGAAGTCAATCTGTAAACACCTTGAAATCAATGCAGTGATTACTAGAAGCCAACATGGATTTGTCAGGAACAAGTCCTGTCAGACTAATTTGATCTCATTTTTTGATAGGATAACCTCCCTTGTGGACTGTGGGAATGCTGTGGACGTCATATATCTTGACTTCAGCAAAGCTTTTGACAAAGTACCACATGACATTCTGATTAACAAACTAGCTAAAAGTGGGCTAGATGGAACAACTATTAGGTGGATCCACAGTTGGCTACAGAATCGGACTCAAAGAGTACTTATCAATGGAACCTTCTCAAACTGGGGAGAGGCAACGAGTGGGGTGCCGCAGGGCTCAGTCCTGGGCCCAGTGCTCTTCAACATTTTTATTAATGATTTGGACGAGGAGGTGCAGGGAACGCTGATCAAATTTGCAGATGACACAAAATTGGGTGGGATAGCTAATACCCTGGAAGACAGAAACAAACTTCAAAGTGATCTTGATAGGCTGGAGTGCTGGGCTGAAAACAACAGAATGAAATTTAATAGGGATAAATGCCAAGTTCTACATTTAGGGAATAGAAACCAAATGCACAGTTACAAGATGGGGGACACTTGGCTCAGCAATACTACAAATGAGAAAGATCTTGGAATTGTTGTAGATCACAAGCTGAACAGTGCGATATGGCTGCAAGAAAGGCAAATGCTATTTTGGGCTGCATTAATAGAAGTATAGCTTCAAAATCACGTGAGGTACTGGTTCCTCTCTATTCGGCCCTGGTTAGGCCTCATCTAGAGTATTGCGTCCAGTTCTGGGCTCCACAATTCAAGAAGGACGCAGACAAGCTGGAGCGTGTTCAGAAGAGGGCAACCAGGATGATCAGAGGTCTAGAAACAAAGCCCTATGAAGAGAGACTGAAAGAACTGGGCATGTTTAGCCTGGAGAAGAGAAGATTGAGGGGAGACATGATAGCACCCTTCAAATACTTAAAAGGTTGTCACACAGAGGAGGGCCAGGATCTCTTCTCGATCCTCCCAGAGTGCAGGACACGGAATAACGGGCTCAAGTTAAAGGAAGCCAGATTCCGGCTGGACATCAGGAAAAACTTCCTGACTGTTAGAGCAGTGCGACAATGGAATCAGCTACCTAGGGAGGTTGTGGGCTCTCCCACACTAGAGGCATTCAAGAGGCAGCTGGACAACCATCTGTCAGGGATGCTTTAGGGTGGATTCCTGCATTGAGCAGGGGGTTGGACTCGATGGCCTTGTAGGCCCCTTCCAACTCTGCTATTCTATGATTCTATGATTCTATGTCAACTTCTCATTTGGCTGTCTGCCTCAGCTCTTACCATCCTGTCAAGAGCACAAAGCCCCTCCTTTCCTGGGCAACTTGGGTGGCTGAGTCTGTTCCATACATGCAGGTGGGGAGGGGGGTGCACCAATGTCCCTCCCTCCTGGCAGCCAGCTGCAAAGCTTCCTTGCTGGAGATGCTGCCCGGCTATTCTCCACTTTTTGTGCCTGTTGGACTGGCAGTCTCTTCTCTTCTCAGACTGACTCCCTGTGGAAAGGTCTTTTGTTGACCTTTTGTTCAAGTTTAAACGGGCTTTCTGTCCAACTGGGAGAGCAATTTCCCAACACTTCAAGACCAACCTCTCCTCTGACAGCCCAGCCAAAGGCTTCTGGAGGTGACTGGGGCGGTGGAGAGGACAGGGGCTCTCACACAAGCAGCAGCCAGTTCTGTAAGGCAGTTCTGGATCCTCAAGGCCTGGCAGGATAGGACAGTGTGTAAACACTTCTAAGAGAGAGGTCAGTGCCCAAGGTCAGAGGTGTCCAAAGGAGGGGAATATATAACACACACACCTGCTCACTCAATTCCTATCACTCTTAGCTTAGCAATATCCATCCTAGAACTATATGCATTAAAAAAACAAATCGGAACGCACGGGGACTGCCGACTCAACAGCTTTATTTTATTCCTTGCTGTGAACTACCCAGAGGTCTTTGTTAGAGGGCAAACTAGAAATACTGCAAAGAAACAAAGGCCATAGCTAGACCTAAGGTTTATCCCTGGATCGTCCAGGGGTCAAACCTGTTCATCTAGGTGACACACTGGGGATCCAGTGCTCAGGCAGGGGCGAACCCTGGATGATCCCAGGATAAACCTTAGGTCTAGCTGTGGCCAAAACCAGCTGAACTCTTAAATGAAGGCCAAAAGCAGAAGACCTCCGTGAAAGGGCTTGACCAGTACAGGCTCTCAGCCCTGCCCCTGCTCCAGGGAGCTGTGCCCGACCCGAGCTGGCAGCGTTCACTTTGCAGCAACCTCTCCCTTCCTCATCCCACTTCCCCTTTGGTCCTCTTCCTGTTCAAATGAATTACTCAGGCTCAGAGTTAATGCACAACTTCAGGGCTAATAAGCTGATAGGCACAGCAAAGGAAGTGAAGGACGTTCATTCAGAGCAAATCATCTTGACAACATGAAGCAAACTTCTCCCTTTGACCAAACCCCTTTCCAAGTGAGACTGAGTTCCGGTGTGAATTGTGGGTAAGGAATATGCCCCTCTCAACTTAGACCTTGACTACTGGTGGCTCAGGGCTATGTATGTTAATACATAGTCAAGTTTTCTAGCTCCATTTAAACCAAGGAAACCATTCTGTTCTCTACAGAGTAATTGCATCCAGCAACCTCTGCTCCCTCTCACACACCTGCAATCCAGAAGCAGAACTTCCACATGGCAGACAGGGTATCCTGATTTTCACAAGAGGTTATTTGAAGGTAGCCCAGCAAGAAGCTTGTTTGGGCAATTATCCAGTGCTGGCAGAATTAAGTTCCCCTTTCAGTTTCATCAGAGGGTGAAATCCATTTCCTGACCTAGCCCCAGTTGTGCAATTATCACGCGCACCAGTAGGCAAAGTGTCACCATCTCTCACTTGGCAGCGAAGCTCAAAGAGCTCTTGCAAACAGCTAGCAGCAGAGGGAGGTCACACACACACACACACACTCAATCTACAGAGCACCACAGAAAAGTTAATGCAAATCGTGTTTGCATAGATCAAGCACACCAGTTCCTTGTGACTGAAAACAAGCAGCTTCTAGATTTGGCTTTTCAACCAGCAATATAACGCAAGGGCTTGAGGACGGTGTGGGGAGAGCAGCACTTAATACCACGTGAGGACAAGAAGGCTGCCCCAACTTTTTCATAGGGCATTTGCTTCTCATTATAAACACGACTTCTAGAAACAGAAGGACGCCTGGATGTTCTCAGGAAGCCATCCCAAAACTGTATGAGGCGGCCTGGGTACCAATTTCTCCTAAGCCATGAACATTCTGGATGGCCTTTGAGCGCTTGAGAAAGGAGGCCCCAGTCCTGGCCCACAAGCGGCCGTGCCTGCATGTTTCCTTTGGCCCCTTGGGATTAGCCCAGCTCACCCAAACACCAGCCCCCAACGGCACGAACACTCTCAGCTCAGAACTGTGCTTTTCAAGATGGGGCCCAAGGCCCCCCTTCCTTTTCAGCAAGGACATTGTGCCTGCCCAGATACCACGGCAGACTGTGACCAAGTCATCTCAGCCATGTGAGGGCGGGCTGCAGTTGCAGACTGTGCATGTTCAGAGTCTCTGCTTTCTTTAGACTTTTCCAGAGCCTCTATCTCCTTGCAGGTAGCTCAGATTTAAGCTCAGGGGGGTGGGCATGGAGGGTGGCTGCAACTCACACCCAGTTTCCTGTTGCTGACTCGTGGTTGTTTAAAAGAGGACCCTTGTCCTCCCCAGCATGCCCAAGCCAAGCTTTCCTCTGGGGTTCCATGGTCTCCTTGCAGTCCTAAACAGCCCCTCCCACCATGAAAAAGTTCATTAAGGAACAGGCCTCTTGCCAGACGCCTGCCTTCCGCCCCTCCCTCAAAAGCTCCCAGCAGCAGCAGCAGCAGCCCAGTGAGACCCTTGGCTCATCTACACTGGCTGTTCATGGTTCTCAGGGGGTCTCAGCAGAGAAGGGCCTTTCCTACTTCCATGTGGAGATGCCAGGACTGAACCTAGAACATTGGCCGGGCAAAACGGGAAAGGGGGGCTGGATTCTCTGCCCTTCTGGACCTTTGTCATCACCACTGAGGGACTGGGGTGAATGCATTGCAAAAGAGGCCCAAAGGTTCTGAAGGTGAACCCATCCCACTGGGGTGGGTTTGCAATCTCATGATCATTCGGTCACTTTGTCTCAGGAGAGATCCGGTGGCACCCAGCCCATGAAGCAGGAGCAATTCCAAAATGGACAAGTGTTTCACCCTTGAAGGTGGGCTAACAACAATACCAAGCAAACAAACAGCTGCTGGGAGCTGAAAAGATTCGGGACACAGACATGTAGGATGAAAATCCACATAAAATGTTCATATGCTAGTTTGTATTTATATATGCACATTTAGAAATATGTTACTAGAACGTAACATTACTCTGAATGTAATTTCAGAGAAGACAAACCCAACCAATTAATTTCCCATCCAAACAACCCCAAATACAATTAATTTGCACCCCTCATACAAATCATGGGTGGAAGGGCTGAAGGGTGGGGAGAAGTGCAAATGGAGAGCAGCATCTGGAGAAGGGAGAAGATCAGGAAGGAGAGTCAAGGTGGAGGCTGGATGGAGGGGAGAACAGGCAGATTGAAGGGGCCAGAGGTTCACAGAGGGAGGCTGGAAAGGACAGCGGCTGCCTCCCTCCCTCCCTCTGCTCTGCAGTTTCTGGGCTAGTGTCTCTGACCCAGTTCACACGCTCAAAACAAGCACTGTGGGTGGGTAGAGTCTTTTCAGCTTTTGATGACCTGGTAAGTTGTACTTGGACAGGTAATTAGGCTAATGGTGCCAGGCACTCACCCGAACTAGGGTAGAAACGACAGCCCTTTATATGGTGGGGATTTGTGCCTCCCCACCCCCAGATGTACAGGCACACACGGAGGAAGACTGAACCAGAGCAGGCTAGGAAAGCACACATGTGTAAGCACCACCTCTCTAACGCAGTCTGGGGGTGGAGAGACTCATCGAGATCAGCAGAAGCCAATTAAACACACGCGTGCAACCAGGAGGCTGGAGAAGGACTTCCTGTAAGGTTGGCCACATTTTGCCTCTCTTTTGCCCCCCCCCCCCCCATCTCTTTCCCTCCTGGAGGAAAGTAACCTGTCAATGGAAAACGTTTTCTCAGCTTAATTGCCAGAGTGATGGTGATGGGTGCAAATTTGGTATGTGTGTGTCTCACAGCACACAGGGTGGGGAGGATGAACTCCTCTCTCCCCAAGTGCAACCCCCCAGAACCCCCTTTCCCACATAGCAATTACATTTATAAGAAGTTGCTGTTCCCATCACTGGACACTCGGGGCCCTGAGAAGGCGACTTGAGGCTGCACCCCACCAGCCCAGGCCCCGTAGCAGCTGCACCATATATCTTGGGCTGAATGAGTCACTGGGGGTTTCTGGTTGCTCCTTAGAAAGTAAGTGGGTGAATTTCTGTAACTCAATTATCCTCTCAGGCCACTTATAAATTCACAATGAGCATCTGTGTGGTAAATAAAGACACCAGCAGCCAGGGCACAGCCCCAAACGTGTGGAGCAATAACAGAGGAAAAGACTGCCCTAAGCATGCACAGACTGCCTCTGCCCTTCCCCACAGTCAGTCTACTTCATAGAATCATAGAATAGCAGAGTTGGAAGGGGCCTACAAGGCCATCGAGTCCAACCCCCTGCTCAATGCAGGAATCCACCCTAAAGCATCCCTTGATCACAGCCGGCCCCTTGGGTTCAAAATAAAGCCTGCACCTGGAGTGGTGTGGGGGGGAGAGGGGGATGCTGGTCTTGAAATATACGCCCTAAGCTCTTAGGGCCTTCGGACACACTGCTTGGTTAGTGCAGAGTTCCAGCTCAGTCCTTCCAGGGGCTGCTCACAATGAGCAATACAATTCCCATCCCCACACATGCCCTTTTGGGAATTTAGTACTGAACTACTCGAGGACTTGGTGCTCCCTCGCTGCAGAACGCCTCTCCGCCTTGCCAGCATGCAGAGGTGAGGTCTGCCAATCACATGCGATTGCTTGGATAGCAGAGACGACATTGATCAGAGCTCTTTCCTTATGCAATGAGTGGATGTTTAGGGCAGGAATAGAGAGGCACCCCTGCCTCCCCCACCCCCGCCCCCAGCATACGCCGGCACAACTCTGACCCCCTCCACCCTCGAAGCATAACTGTCTCTTCTGCTGGAAGACCTTCGCCACCCACTGCTGCCATATGCAAAACAGCCCAAGCTGCTCAGCCTAATGAAGGGCTGACCTGCAATGAGGAAGCCCTCTGCTCAGCCAAGCGCTCAATGGTGCGCTTGCCAGATTCCCATTTCAAGTGCCAGCTCCTGTTGCACCTGAAGAATCAGTTTTCCCCACACAAAGAAGTGACACAGGCAACGCTCTTCCTGTCTCCACCCCATTCTTTTTCGCATGCCAGGCGGCTATGGAAAGGCACAGATGCAGGCCCAGTAGAAGCACTTGCAACTTGACCTTTGGAGTTCAGGCTCACACAGCGACAGGCCAGCCGGCCCTCAAGCACTAGCAAAGCCAGCAGTCCAGGGGTCTCAGGCAAGCCCCTCACTCTCAGCTACAACCACCCCACCTGGACTCTAATGTTAGGGTGGCAAAGAGGAGATCACACACATGAAATGCTCAGGAAAGGGGGCTATACAAATACAGGACTGTTATTGTGATGGTGATGACCTCTCAAGAAAACAATGCAGATTTGCTGATATACAGGGGGAATGGAAATTTAAGGTTTAAATTTATAGCTACATGCTCTGAAATGGATATATCTTGTCCTGTTACTAAAGAGAAGCAAAGTTACATTGAATGGTTGCAATTCTAATCCAGTTTGACTGATGGTAAGCTCACTGTTTGGGAGTGCTTCCAGCAACAGAACTGAAAGTAGCTTTTATACCTTTTCCAAAAAAAAAAAATTAAGAAGAAGACACAGTGACTCCCCTGCACGCTGCGATGCCTCCCCCCCCCCCCCCCGCCCTTTGAAATGAGAACTTCCTGAAAGTTGGGGGTGGGGTGGAGAGCCATTATTAACACAATGCAGGTGGGAGGGCAAAAGTATCACTACAGGGAACCAATCCCCTGCTACCGAAACCAGGATTTTCTCCAGGCAGAAATACGGATTTAACTCTGCCCAATGCTCTCATGATGTCACACATGCCGGAGAAAATTTGCATGCCGTTTTCTGCCATCCTCTTGTGAAGCTGCTGCGGCTTGTAAAGTAAGAGGCCCGATGTAGCAACTGTGAGAATTTCCCTTAGAAGGAAGTCAGGCCGATTCCCCTCCACACACCCCTCCAAGATTTGCATATAGTTGCTGTGAGTATTATCCAAGGGAGGGTGAATCAACAAGGAACACTTTGTCACTACACTCATGCAGGAAGCAGAGGAGTAAAATTCCCCTCCTGGTTCAAAGAAATAATTTCAAAACAAAAAAAAAAGGGGGGGGGGAGAAAAGAAAGGCCGATGGTGCAGAAAACATTGCAGCTTTGCTCCAGACTTGAGCAGGAACTGTAGCCTCCTCCCCACCCCATCCCCCGCCCCATGTGCTTCTCCCAAGAGCCTGGCGGATCCGGCAGGAGTAGACCTCTCCGCTACACTTACAGTCAAATGCCTTGAAAGTGCAATTCTGGTCAGGGATTTGAGGAGAAAAGGAATGAGTACCTGCTAACCACTGCGTAAGGGGGCTCTGCAAGCAACTGGGGGCCCTGGGGCAGGGTCCCACGCGAGGTGTGCCACGATTTATCCCCCTCCCTCAGCAACGGCTGGAATCACGGATACTTTGGGGTGGGGAAACGCTGTGACAATCCCTGAATGGGCAGCTGCTCCTCCCCACACACATCAGTGTTGGAACTTCTCGGAGGATCTCAACGTGGCCAAACTGGGCGGGAGAAAGCGATCTCCCGCCTTCTGGAACCCCAGCAGCACCCTCGGGCCAAACTCACTCCCTGGGGCAAATGCAAACCCAGGTAATTCCTGCACTGAGCAGGGGGTTGGACTTGATGGCCTTACGGGCCCCTTCCAACTCTACCATTCTAGGATTCTATGATCATGCAACCTCCCTTGCCACGGCCATCAGGTGACAGGCATACAGACCAGTGGGAAGGCTGGCAGCAACTGGCTCCCGAGGCCACCAGCTGCCCTGCTCCATGGGACTAGAGGCCTCTGCTACACAGCCCCACTGTAACAGCCGCTTTGCGCGGATGCTGTCAGGCGCTCCTGGTCAAAGGGTAGGGTATAAATGTAATACATAAAACACCCGCAGGTGGTGCATATGTACACCTCCTGTCCCAAGAGCAGCATAGGGAGTGAGACCTTCCAGCCCACAGCGGTCCACACATGTAACTAACACAGGTCAGGAAACCCACAGGCCCAGACACCCAGAGAGAAGCCGGCGGGGGACGGAGTCTCCTCAGGCTCATAAACCCCAAAGCAGCCTGGCTTTGTAGAGTACCTGCCTCGTCGCGCCTCTTCCACGCCGGCTCACAAGCACGGCTGTGCCTCGCAGAGCTGCAACATCCTTCTGTGTATTGATGTCCAACAGCAGGGTCCTGATCCATCTCCCCCAACCACCCAAGACTCTTTCTAGTTCCCTAGAAACGACAGAGGCTGGAATAGCAGCGGGGGGTCAGGACAGCACCCCTATGCAAGCAAGCAGCAGTTCTCAGGGGAGTGTGGTTGTGCACCATCACGCCTAACAGCAAGGGCACAAGCCTGCTCCTTGGTCGGGGCTCTTTCCCAGGCAGAATAAGGAGTCTGACAGCAAGGAACTAAAACTGCATCCTGGAAATATGTCAGATATGGCCCAAAGACACTCAATATGCCAGTCATGCAAACACTATGGTGGGAGGGGCCGTGGCTCAGCGGTGGAAAGGACCCGCTCTGCTTGCCAAAAGTCCCAGGTTCAATCCCTGGCACTTCCAGGTAGGACTAGGAAGGAATTCAGCCTGAAACCCTGGGGAGCCATGGCTGCCAGTTGCTGGGTAGATGGACCAATGGGTTTGACTTCATAGAGGGCAGCTTCCTAAATTCTCATGAGAAGGACACACAGATTGAAACGCTAGCCAAAAAATGGAGCCATTTCCTAGAACCTTAACGTCCGGAATGGACCGGCACTCTGGGATATTTAAGCTGCCCCCCGCCCCGGTTTAGACATACGACTATCTTAGCAAGCACCTCCTGCGAGGGGTGGAGGGGCCGCAGATGTGGTCATACCTCATGGCCACGTTGCTTCCATCTATGACGATTGGTCGCAAGTTCTCTTGCTCTCTCCCCTCTGAAGGCCCGGGGTGTGGGGGGCTTGTGTTGGCTGCACCTCTCCGTGGAACCAGTGGCGTCTGGGGGGCCTCCTGCGGTGCATCAGCAAGGTCCCTCTCCCCCACGACCATCCCATGCTTAACCAGCTCCCCGAGGACTGTGTTGGTATCAGCATTTAAGCCATGCTTTTGGAGGACGATCAAGATCTCTTCTGACGAATAGCCCAGTTTGCGGAAGAAGTCCACTTTCATCTGCATCTCCGAGTGGTCCCGCTCCAAAGAGCTCCACGACTCTGGATCTGCCATGCTGGAGGCATCACCACTTTCTGGGCTTGTGCCATTCAGACTGAGGTAGCCACTTTCACAAGTGGAACTCCCGCCAGGTTCCTCCTGCCCACTGGCACATTTGGTCAAGGGCAGGGGCTCACTCCAGCCAGGAAAGCCCAGCCCAGCTGTGAGGAGACTGTCCAAGTTCATGGTTTTCTCCAGGCAGGTCCTGCTCCTCGTTCACACCCCTACCTGCAAAGGAAACGGAGCAGCTGTTACAGCGCGTCCTTGGACCAATCCTGTCCCGACATCCCCATCGTGTTTTGGAGGGGAGCTTTGCACGGGCTCTTCCTCCGCAAAGGCCTCTCCGAGCCCGGGGGAGGAGAGAGGAAGCCCCAGACGGAGGGCCGCCTTCCCTGCGGTTCCGCTCAGGGCTCCTTCGCCTCCGGGCCCGCCGAGCAAAGCGCCGTCCCGACAGCGCGTGTCCCCGGAAGGCCTCGCGTTGCCCGCAAGCCCAGACACGGGGGCAACGGGCCAGGCTTTGCTTTCGGACGCGCGAGGCAGGGAGGTTCGCCGCCGCCCCCCAGCCCGAAGGAGCCCCGCCGCGTCGCGCTCCTGCGTGCCACGTGCCGGCAGGCGCCGCCGCCGCCGCCCTCGCCGCAGCTGGGCTTTCCCGCGCCGGTGGCTGCCCCTCTCCCCCCGCTTCGACTTGACCCCGACGCGGCACCAAAGGACCTCGAGCTGGGCCGCCGGGCCGCCGGGCCGAGGCGCTCCGAGGCCGAGCGAGCCGGAGGCGCGGGACGCCCCGAGGGCGGCAGCAGGCGAGGAAGCGGCCGCCGAGACCGGACCTCCGCCCAGGGCGCGCGCCCACGCGCCCGCCGACCCGCCCGCCCCGTCCGTACCGGGCGCACGCCTCCGCCTCGCGCTTCTCCATGGGGCCGGGGCCGGGCCGGGGCCGGGGCGCGATCCGTCTTTATAGGGCGCCAGGCTGAAGGCAGCCGAGAGGAGTCGGGCAGGGCCAGGCCGGGAGGAGCCGCCTCCGCCGCTTCCTGAACCGCCCCCTCCGAGGGCAGCGGGGTGGGGCGGCCGCGAGCGCCAGCCAGCCTGCCGGGCCCCGCGTAGCCTCCCTCGCTCCGCCCGCCCGCCCCGCTCCGCCTTCCCTCCGTGGAGGCCGTGCGCCATCCCGGGAGGCGCTCCATGGCTCCTCAGGCGGCGGCGGCGGCAAGCTTCGGAGAAGGGAGGCGAGAGCGCCCGCGGAGGCGTCTGGCCCAGGCGCTGGCCTCCCTCGCGGGCCGCGTCTGCAGGTGCGGCCGGTGGGGCACTGTGGCGTGACCCCCACAAGCCAGTTCCCTAATGCATGTCTAGGTTTGTAAGTCTTTTGTGGTTAGAACGTTGGCCTGAGTGGGGGGAGACTGGAGGTCTGAGGAGGGGGGAGGAGGACATGGATGACGGAGCTGGTAAGGGTGTTCTTAAAGTACTTTGGTTGGAGGGAGAATTAGAGGATCCGGGTAGAGAGGGCTGTCTCTTGAGCGCAGGGTGCAGATAGTCAGTTGGTGTGTCTTAAACCATCCTGATAATAAAGAAAGTTCAAGAGTGAAGGTGTGAGAGAAAGGAAAGCGTGCATGAGAAGAGAGAAAGGATTGGATGAGAGGTTTTAACGAGGGTCTGAAAAGTTTTATTATGAAACAAAGTTTGTGAACATTGAAATAAATTTTTATGCAGTTTGTTTTACTACCACAAAAATCCCACGTGTCTCCTTGGCATTTACCATCTGCAGTTCTATACATATAACCCCTGTTCTGACATTAATTCACCATCGGCACATATAATGCACAGCGCATTATTTTATTCCTGTTTAACCCCTTTTTCCACATAGTTTGTAGAAAGGTGGTGTTTGTCCCTCACCTCAGGCTCATAAAGTGGTGGCGCTTAGCTTGAGCAGGGAGTGTCCGCGGTCAGGCCTGTGTCATGGCACAGACGGACACAAGAATCTCCTGAGGAACGGAGCTGGAACTCGGGGTGGAAACGCTTCGACCGGCTCTCTCTCTCTCTCCTGCTGCCGTTGAGGTTGGGAGCAGCGAGACGCAGCTGGCCGGCGCTGCTGGGCCATGAAGCCACACAGCAGGGCTGGTCGCTCGGGGCTGTGGGGAAGCAAGCATGTCACTTTGAGCTTCTCAGAGGAGGCAGGGGAAGGATGAAGTTTGAATAATTATGGCAAGTCTGGACCTGGGTACTCCAAACAGAACGAAAGAGCCCACGACTTTAAAAACAGGTGGAAAGGGAAGAAGGCAGGAGAAAAATAAATAAATATTGGAAATAGTGCAGCCACTACAAAGCCAAGCACCTCCCCTCCCCTCTTTCTCACCCACCCACTCACTTCTGAGCAACCACACCTTGCCCACCCCTCCACACTCAGAGGGCTCCATCACACCAGCGATTTATTGCACACCGGCACGTGCACGTCATGCACTCATTTCGCCTCTTCCCCTCTGTGAGCTCCATCACACCTGCTTTTTAAATCCAGTTTTCATCCATGGTTTCCCCTTCCGTTTCCTTAGCAAGTCGAGCGCTGGGCACTTTCACGTCTGCGTTGTTGCGCTCTTTCAGCTCATGTATCTTTTTACCCATGAAATCTGCTGTTCTCCTTTCCCCTGCAGTTAATTTTTTTTATTTTAAAAAAATATTTATTTCTGCAAAATACAATAGTACAGCAGCCCGAATCTGTTATGGTAAAACAACACACTATACTTTCCCATAAGTTCATATTAAACGAACTCCAAGGAAGGGAGGCCACTTGTAAGAAGCAGGAGGGAGCGCATGGGCTGAGACTGTTGCTGCCCCTTGGCTGGGGAAAAGGTTTAAATGGGAGGAGGAGCAAAGGTTTGTTTTGCTCATTTCAAAGGGTGGGCAGATGAACAATCATTTTAACTAATTTCTTTTGTGAAGGTGGTCAGGTCCCGTTCTTTGCTCCAAGGTAACCAAAATGCTTACATTTGCATAATTTTTAAAGATAAAGCGATCAAAGTTGACATAGTGATAGCTCTTAAGGAGGGCTTTAGCCACCCCAAGTTTGAATCAGATCCATTCATGCCTTGATTTTTTTAGGAATTCTTTAATTCCCCTTCCTTAAACCCTTTTCCTGATAATCCACCAGTCTGAAAGTCCACAAGTGCAAAGTTCCATCTGTTTGCATTTGTGGAGGATTGGTTTTCCTTTACTTTGATCATGTGAAGCTGTGCACCTCCAGTTCATAAAATAGAGGTCTGGTGGTTCCCTTACTCAAGAGTAAACCTTTGAGTAAACCCATTGAACAGAGACAGACTTATTTCTGAGTAAACAGATGTAAGACCTCAGAAGTAAGCATAGGGTTGCAGAGCACTTCTTTCCAGTTTGCTGTTTTAGAGTAAAAAAAAAAAGCTTCTGAGTGACCACACTATTAAAAGTCAGTTCTATATGTGTTTCAGCATGCCAAGTTTGAACAGAGAGAGACTACGTAACTAAAATAGGGTTTACTGAAAGGTAAGCATGCATGGGATTTTAGTATGACTTGGTTGTAAATGTAGTTGTTGTTGCTGCTGCTGCTGAACATGCTGCTGTTCAAGCTTTGAAGTATTTTGACATGGGTGGACAAGCTGATTGGGAGGGAGATGGTAAGCAGGACATGAAGCTCACCATAGTTAGAGTGACCTGCACAATCATGGTTTCTGTTTGTGAGGAGGGCTGTAACCATATTTAGCTGGGTGCAGTTACAATCCTCCCTCTTGGTATGGGAAGGTCAAAGGTGGAGGAAGCAATGCACGCAGCCCCTGGATAGGAGTTCTGCTGCGGCGCTGTCCTAGATATGCTTTATTTGGAAGCCTTTATTTCACTGGTACTCACTCCCAGGTATGTATGTATGTGTACAATTGCAGCATGTGTGTAAGAGCATACAAATATTACACTTCCCAATGCAAGCAGTGGTTCAATCCATCTTCCTTAAACATAGCAGATTGGTTTCTATTTTAAAGATTTTGCTGTGTTTTAAATATTGGTCTGCAGAGATACTTTGCAGTGTTGAATACTAGTGCAGAGAAAAGCACAAACTTGAACGTCCTTCAAGTGGAATTGATTCTGCTGTGTAAAAGTGATTTAATTTATATGTGTGTGTTCAGCAAGAGTGCAGGCTAGCAAGGCTGTCATGGGATTGAAGCTTCATCCCAGGAGTTTCATAGAATCATAGAATCATAGAATAGCAGAGTTGGAAGGGGCCTACAAGGCCATCGAGTCCAACCCCCTGCTCAATGCAGGAATCCACCCTAAAGCATCCCTGACAGATGGTTGTCCAGCTGCCTCTTGAATGCCTCTAGTGTGGGAGAGCCCACAACCTCCCTAGGTAGCTGATTCCATTGTCGCACTGCTCTAACAGTCAGGAAGTTTTTCCTGATGTCCAGCCGGAATCTGGCTTCCTTTAACTTGAGCCCGTTATTCTGTGTCCTGCACTCTGGGAGGATCGAGAAGAGATCCTGGCCCTCCTCTGTGTGACAACCTTTTAAGTATTTGAAGACTGCTATCATGTCTCCCCTCAATCTTCTCTTCTCCAGGCTAAACATGCCCAGTTCTTTCAGTCTCTCTTCATAGGGCTTTGTTTCTAGACCTCTGATCATCCTGGTTGCCCTCTTCTGAACGCGCTCCAGCTTGTCTGCGTCCTTCTTGAATTGTGGAGCCCAGAACTGGACGCAATACTCTAGATGAGGCCTAACCAGGGCCGAATAGAGAGGAACCAGTACCTCACGTGATTTGGAAGCTATACTTCTATTAATGCAGCCCAAAATAGCATTGGCCTTTCTTGCAGCCATATCGCACTGTTGGCTCATATTCAGCTTGTGATCTACAACAATTCCAAGATCTTTCTCGTTTGTAGTATTGCTGAGCCAAGTGTCCCCCATCTTGTAACTGTGCATTTGGTTTCTATTCCCTAAATGTAGAACTTGGCATTTATCCCTATTAAATTTCATTCTGTTGTTTTCAGCCCAGCACTCCAGCCTATCAAGATCACTTTGAAGTTTGTTTCTGTCTTCCAGGGTATTAGCTATCCCAGTCAATTTTGTGTCATCTGCAAATTTGATCAGCGTTCCCTGCACCTCCTCGTCCAAATCATTAATAAAAATGTTGAAGAGCACTGGGCCCAGGACTGAGCCCTGCGGCACCCCACTCGTTGCCTCTCCCCAGTTTGAGAAGGTTCCATTGATAAGTACTCTTTGAGTCCGATTCTGTAGCCAACTGTGGATCCACCTAATAGTTGTTCCATCTAGCCCACTTTTAGCTAGTTTGTTAATCAGAATGTCATGTGGTACTTTGTCAAAAGCTTTGCTGAAGTCAAGATATATGACGTCCACAGCATTCCCACAGTCCACAAGGGAGGTTATCCTATCAAAAAATGAGATCAAATTAGTCTGACAGGATTTGTTCCTGACAAATCCATGTTGGCTTCTAGTAATCACTGCATTGATTTCAAGGTGTTTACAGATTGACTTCTTTATAATCTGCTCCAGAATTTTCCCAGGGATGGATGTCAGACTGACTGGTCTGTAGTTCCCAGGTTCCTCCTTTTTGCCCTTTTTGAAGATAGGGACAACGTTAGCCCTCCTCCAGTCATCCGGCACCTCACCCGTCTTCCATGATTTTGCAAAGATAATAGACAAAGGTTCTGAGAGTTCTTCCGCTAGCTCCTTCATTACTCTTGGATGCAGTTCATCGGGCCCTGGAGATTTGAACTCATTCAAGGAAATTAGGTGTTCTTTGACCATTTGTTTATCAATCTCAAACTGCAATCCTGCCCCCTCAACTTCTGCTTCACTTTTTCCAGGGGGGTCATAGACCCGCTTTTGGGAGAAGACCGAGGCAAAGTAGGAATTGAGCACTTCAGCCTTTTCTTTGTCATCTGTTATCAATTTGCCATCCTCATTAAGCAGTTGAACCACCATTTCTTTCCTCTGTCTTTTACTACTCACGTATCTGAAGAAAGCCTTTTTATTGCTTTTAGCATCCCTCGCTAATCTCAGCTCATTCACAGCTTTAGCCTTCCTGACGCCATTTCGGCACTTCTGCGCCACTTGTCTGTACTCTTCTTTTGTAGCCTGGCCTTCCTTCCACTTCCTATATGTATCCCTTTTTGTTTTCAGTTCATCAATAAGCTTTTTGTGGAGCCACATTGGTTTCCTCTGTTGTCTTCTATCTTTTCTCCTTGTTGGAATTGTTTGTAACTGTGCCTTTAAAATTTCATTTTTTAGATACTCCCACCCATCCTGCACTCCTTTTCTCTTTAGGCTCCCTTGCCACGGGACCTTACTTATTATAGTTCTGAGTTTATTAAAATCAGCTTTCCTAAAATCCAGAGTATGTGTATGGCTACGCTCGACTTTTGTCTCCTTCATAATCAAGAATTCAAGTATGACGTGGTCACTTTCCCCCAGAGTTCCCGTAACTGCCACTTTATCCACTAAGTCATCCCTATTGGTCAATAACAAGTCAAGGATTGCCGATCCTCTAGTTCCTTCCACCACTTTCTGTAGGAGAAAGTTATCACCCATACATGTCAGGAATTTCTTGGAAGGGCCGCTTTTGGCAGTAATGGTCTCCCAACAGATATCAGGGTAATTGAAGTCCCCCATCACTACTACGTAATGTTTAGCTGGAAGCATTTCCTTAGGGATCAGCTGCTGCCAGCAGAGATGGGAGAAAATAAGGGGGAGAAACTATGCAATTCCCATGCAGACGTACACACCGAGCCAAGCAGCTGGGCGCAAAAAGAGGAACATAAGAAGCTCCCTTCCACCAAGCAAGGTCACTGGCCCTCTAGATCGAAATGGGCAAACCACACAAGCCAGCAGCAGCTTTCTGGGATCCCAGACAGGAGTCTCCCCCAGCCGTACCTGAAGGGCCCACCAGGGATTGGACCTGAGACCTTAGTTAGGCAAAGCATGCACTGTACCTCTGAGCTACAGTGGTTGGCTGATAGGACAATGTTCTTTCTTCCAAAAATAGCCTTGGTCCTACAGAAACAACTCTCCAGTTACTAGGAATTTAGGGCAAAGCCCACCAGATGTTCTCTGGTGCAAGCTCCATGAATTAAAAGGAATGGCAGCTGCCATGTAAAGAGCTCTTCAACAGGTTCTATGCCTTTCAATGGGGCTTATGTTACAGAGCTTCCAGTTAAATTTGCCCTTATATAGCCTCTCAACTCTAGGTGGGCCCAATTCCACCCAAAATTGAAATGCCTCCATCTAGAATGCTTGCAAGAACTAGGCATTTCAGGCCAGGGTTACTCCTATTCTGTACTGTTTACATTGACTGCCTGTTAGTTTCCAGGCCTAATTCAAGGTGCTGGTTTTGGACCAGGTTCTCTGGAGGAGCAGTTACACCTTATGAGCCTCCCCAAGTATTACGATCCTCCTCAGAGGCCCTCATGCTCTGGCCCGCCAGCAAGAGCCATTCGGCACTGAGTGAATCTCAGCCTAACCTACCTCATAAGGTTGTTCTGAGGATAAATAGGAGAGGAGGAGGGCTATGGAAGTTGCCTTGGCTTCTTTGCATGAGGAAACACAGTGGGATATAAATGTAATAATAATTTTAATAATAAAATCAGTACATCTGGCCTCCTCACTGCTGGCTTAAAACACACACACCTGAAGACACATTTATTCCACTCTGCATTTTCTGCTTAAAAATCATCATCATAATTTATTTCTTACATGCCTCTCCACTTGGATCGAGGCAGGGAACAACAATGAATATAAAACACATTAAAAACTGATTAAAAACATAGCATACATGATTAAAACATCCATGAGTTTCTGCCATGTGTGTTGAATCGTACTTTGATAGTTCATATTCTTATAATATTGTACACTGCCTTGTGAAGGCCATGTGCCCTGAAAGGCAGGCTGAAAACCTTTTAAAGAAATGAATAGATCTAGCCTTGGGCTTATCTCTCTTGTTTAGAGTAGCACCACTGAACTCTATTTCATCTTTGGGCAGGAATCTGTGTGTGGATCCCATGGAAAACCTTCCACAGAGCCAGGGTTTTAAGGTTCCTGTGTGCTTTAGTATTCCTGTGATTATTGCGCTTCTCTTCGGCCCAGGGTGAGCCTCATTGCCTCCTCCCCTCCCTTTGTGCCAGAGGGAAGCTGGTGCTGGAATGCAAGGGGCCACCTTCCTTGCCTGGCTGCAGACAGCCTTCAGATGCCTTTTGTCTCTTTCCAGCACCTGGTGGGGTTGCGAAACAGCTTCTTGGTGAGTGCTGGGACAGGATTTCTCTGAGAACACCTGGCCTCTATGCAAATCAGTTTTGCAAGAAGGAAGATTTGCCTATAGGGTGCAGAAAGGTGCTTGCTCTTGAAAAGCCCAATCTCCTTCCTGGTTTCCTCTTTCCGCAGCCATTATAGTGGTAAAATAGTGAAGCCATGTGCGGCTGAGTCAGATGAATTCACAACTGGAGAGAGGCAGATTCCACCTCATTTTTCAGGCTGGAGATCATGTTGTTCACGTTTGGAGTTGGCTCTGGGCTTGGTGTGGAAGCCAAGAGAATGCCTGGGTCCAGGCACCACTGCTTACCCAACACGTGGCTGCTCTGTACACCAGTTCCTGGAGAGCATGGGTGGGAGGGTGCTCTTGCGCCCATGTCCTGCTTGTGGGTTTCCCAAAGGCAGTTTGATTGGCCCCTGTGTGAGCAGAGTGCTGGACTAGATGGACCTTTGGTCTGATCCAGCCTAAGGGCTCTTCTGATGTTCTCCCATAGTTCAGCTCTTCTGTTAGGAGAAAGGAGGAGGACAGAGGACAGGCGGCTACACTGTGCAGGGGCACTGCAAGAAAGAATTGGCCTTGGGGAAATGCTCCTGCTCAGTTGCTTGCTGAGCTGGACAAGCCCACCTGGCCACTTGGTTCTTCCGTGCAGAAAGCAAAGCGGCCTTTTGTTGCTGTTCTGAGCTGCAGACATTAGAAGGGGATGCCTGAAAATGCACAAAAGCCAGGC